>NC_071572.1:15643670-16897670 GCF_024509145.1 Vidua macroura
AGGCTTTGCTAGAGCTACCTCAGTTTTCACCTCACAGACCAATGAGACAATCTCTTTAATTTGACCTTTCAGCAAGATGCTAAATTACTTGCTTTGCTGCTTTTGTTAGAACCCTACTGGTTTTGTGCCTGTCCTGCTGAAGTTCTTATTGACACCTCCTGCCATGTAGGAACTGATGTGTTTTTTTATTTGAGTTGTTGGGGGGCCTTTTTGTCTCCAGATTGATGGATAGATTTAAAAATAGGTTTGGGCACAATACATCAGTTTAAAGTCTTAGTCCAGCATGTCCCACCCCCAGTGCTCTTGGTGCTCTCAGTTGGCAGCCCATGGTGCTGATAAAATTCTTTGCTCTGTGGATCTTATGAGCGGGGTGATTTGCAGGATAAGACCTGCTAGTCTAATTAGCTATCACTGCATAGATGGAATGCTTGAAGTACCAGCTAAGCTAAAATCCCTTTGACATCAGGGGGATTAAGTGCACTCAGTGTTTCTGTGGGTTCTTTAGCACCTTGTAAACATTGTAGTTTTCATATGGTGCCAGCAGGTAACAGAAGAAAGTAATTGTAGTTTTTAAGAGAAAACACTTCTAAAAAAGCTGAAACAAAGACACTTAAAATATTAATCAGCATATTACATTGTTCTGCTAACATTCTGAATGTGCATAAGGAAAGATATTAATGTGTTGTCAGTTCATGAGAGCCAGCCCCAGTGCACCCCAAAAGCTGGGACCAACTTGTAGAGGAATCAAAGGCAGTGAAATGGTGATAGCTCCGCATGGATATGTTTAATACAACCTCTTGACGTAGACAAGTCCCTCCCTGGGAGCTGAGTAGTCTTTTAAAGTCTCAGATGGGCCATTACTCTGGGATTCCATTTTGATACACAGAGACATTTTTATTTTTCAACTGGCAGCTAGCCAGCATGGAGAGTAGGGAAAAATAAACCAAAATTATAATTTCTCAGACAGCAGAGTGAACTCTGTCAAGCCAGGGCTGCAGGTTAGTAGACATCTGTTGTCCTGCATTGGAGGGAGAGAAACAAAGTGTCCTCTATGTATGTGGTCTGCCTTTTGAGACCCTGAGTTTTGTCATGTGGGCACAGTGCTGATCTGGGACTTCTGTTACTCCTTGTTTGAATTTTCAAGACCAAAGAGAAGTTTTTTAAGCTGTTTGCATTCATATATGGTACTTTGCCCATCAAAGAGGTGAGTAGGGGTCCTTCAACAATTGCTGAGGCAGGGCTGTTGCAGTGGAACTTCCTTTCTACTCTGAGTGAGCCACTAAGCATTGCTGTATTAAACTATAACAATAGGGCTGACTGCCAGGTCATGTCTGTCAGGCTGTCACCCCTGTGCTGCTCACATGTAGAGACCTGGAAATTGTAACTAATGCCCCTCTCCCTCAAACCAGCTTTTTTAAAAATAATGAGTTGAGTGAATCAGTGTGTGGGAGAAATGAAAAATTGATGGATGTATCCTTTTAAATGTTACTTTTGTAAAAGTAGTCTTTAGTAGTCTTTGCCCCTTGTCACACCAGCCCCACCAACTGGTCTTCATTCACTGAAATTTTCTGTAAAGGCTTGATTTGATCGAAAGTTCTATTGACCTTTTGCCTCTTTGTCTCAAGAATGTACAGCCAAGAAAGATGGTCTAAAAAAAATTAAGGATAGTGAAGTGATGGGAATTAATGATGCAATGAAAAATTTAATGGAGTATTTGGGATGCTCTGCTTTTCAGACATTGCTGCTTTTCAATACCTTCACTTTTTTTTTCCTGTATGTTTTCCAAACGAGGATATAAAAAAGGTTTTACATTCATTTAGCTGTCATAAACAGAGTGGGCAGATATACAGAAATACTTCTTTAATCTCCTAGAAGATCACTAGTGGTTTTTTACTTTTTAAAGATTGTGCCACAGACCAGTTATATAGAGGAGCATATATCCCACACTCAATTTCTAGTGTTAAATCAGTACCTTCTTATCCTCATAAATATGTAAAATTTAAATTTCCATTTCCCTGATGTATTCTGAATTTCACTCAGTGACTCAGCTACTAATCCTTAGTGGATGAAGATGTCCAGCTGGATGCTGTAAGCTTTACAAGCTGAAGTGTTCAAATAAATTTTGCATTTCACTTGTGTGAGTTTGGGAAGGAAGGATGGGATCTCACTTCTGTTGTGAAATCATGAGCAGCCGCAGTGTGCACTTAGCATGAAATCATCTTTAGTTTGTTACCCTTTAATACAGAAAGAAGTGATGCTTCATAGCAGATGGGATTTGAGGTGGTAATGTTTGTTCTTTATTCTTTCTGCCATGGTTAGAACCCAGTGACGGGGCTGCTTTCAGCTGGGGCGGACCATAAGGATGCCTGGGTGCGGGACAACATCTACAGCATCCTGGCCGTGTGGGGGCTGGGAATGGCGTATCGGAAGAATGCAGACCGGGATGAGGATAAAGCCAAAGCCTACGAGCTCGAGCAGGTGCGTCAAGGCTCGGCATAAACCAGTTCCACTGTTTGGGATTTCTTACTGTAGTCTTTTTGAAGAGTGCATTTGCACTGCTGCTGTGTCTGGAATTTGGCAGGGTTTTCCCAGCTTGGAGTACACGTTCCAAAGACAGCAACATCCATGCAGTGTGTGGTGTGCAGTATCCCTGGCAACTTTATGGCAAGGAGGATTTGAAGAACTGGATGGCAGAGAGGCTAACATCTGAATTTCACTGCAAATGAAACAAAAATATGTAGAAATCAAACTTTATCAGTTGGCTGATTGTTGAAAATTAGGCTTCTGAGAGGTTTTGTGTCCCAATTTACAATTACTCTCTCTGATTAAACCTTGAGGTTCCGCATGACGTGTGTTGTGGTGCAGAAAATCAGGCTTAGGCTGCTTGGATCTTGCAGCAATTTATCTGCTAGACCATTCTTCCCTATAAAGAGAAGCATGCCATTTAAAGTAGAAGTCCTTGAAATGTGCACGGAGGTTGTACATGGGGTGTAGGTGTGTTTCATCACAGTGGAGAAGGTAACGATCTCCAGATTGATAAGTTCTGTGCTGGAGAATTGGAAGGGGACATAACTCACACAGTTAAATACTAAAATCTGCAGCTGGGAATGTGAGTATCAGAAATGAGAATGTCAACAGAGGTGGGTTAAATGTGAAGTGAGGGACTGTTGGTGTCCTGCTGTTGTTTTGGAGTCACTGGGTAAATTTTTTGCTGGTGTGTCCTACTCGAACCAGGGAGGTCCATGGTGACAGAATAACCTTAACTCAGTTTTCATGATCATATTTATATTTTGAGGCTATATTTTTGGGGTGAAAAGGTGGGGTTGATTATTTAGTGCACAATCTTGCACTTCTCTGCATTCACACTTACGGCCCTTTCTCTACGAGTCACTTGATTTTTGTTGTACTGTATAAAGAGTGGAAGAAGCTCTACAAGTTTCGCGGTCATGTCAATGTCCTGAAGTCACCTACCTATGTTCCCTAGATCTGTCATTCAAAAAATATAGTCTTAATATTCTTACAAGACATAGCATTCTTCTTACTTCCTTTAGCTTGGATAAAAGGACCGTGGAGAGTTGTTCCACTGTTTAGAGAGGACCTTTAGGAAAAGACTTCTCCTAGGTAGGGATGAAGGAATAAAATCTGATCAGTGTATTAAAAAAAAAAAAAGCATGCAAAACATTTTGGGCAAATACACATTCTTTTTTACCTTTGGCAGAACATTACTAGAGGGTGTGAACTTTGCCACTTTTGAATGTTGTTTGTAAGAGCTGATGAGGCTGAAAATGGCACTGGTATGTTTTGTTCCTGCAGAACGTTGTGAAGCTGATGCGGGGACTCTTGCAGTGCATGATGAGACAGGTAATGCCATAGGATTGAGTTAGTAGATGTATTTACATAGTGTTTCATGGAAGCGTGTAGTTCTTGTGTCTTCTGTGGAGTGACTTATTATGTGCAGATGATGGTGTGGGGAGTCTTCTTAAAACTCTTGAGCAAAACAGACCTTGCTTCCACTTCTTGTCCAAGTAACATTTTGAGAATGTGCTGGTAGCAAATCAGAGTTTTGCCTTTGCAAACTGATTTTCACCAAGATGGATGCCCCTAGTTTACATCTGAACTCAACAAGGTAATTTAATCATATTCTTTCCTGTAGAGATGTGGATTTAACTGGAGTCTAATGTCAGAGTTGTGTTTAAGCCCTCTGATCGACCAAAACTGAGTGAGGTAACAGGGTTAAGACCTCAAGATTCTCCTCACCTAAGGAAAGTTATTAACGTCAAAATCATTTGGAGAATTTCTTCCAAAATATTTCAGATTTGAGATTTGTGATGTTTTTTAGGTAGATAAGGTAGAGAAGTTCAAACGCACTCAGAGTACCAAAGACTGCCTCCATGCCAAGTATAACTCTGCAACTTGTGCCACGGTGGTTGGGGATGACCAGTGGGGGCATCTACAAGTGGATGCAACTTCCCTCTACCTGCTCTTCTTGGCACAGATGACTGCATCAGGTAAGCAGAAGATATTTTTGCCTTTTGTTGCAGCCTTTTCTATTCCAGCACTTATTTTAAAAGGAAAATAAAAATAGTAACCAGCTTCAAAGATCTTTACATAATTATTACTCAGAAGCAAGTCATGTTCCTCGGGAAAAAAAATATGCCTTACTTGGAATTTCTTGTTTATAGTAATTGGCAATGTCTGTGCCCTTAATCAAGGCACCAAATACATGAGATATTTAGAATCATGTCAGAGAAGTCTCTTGTTTAAAGACTTCATAGGGGACAACCATGTTTCTTCAGAGAGTGGCAACATTGAGTCAGGTGCACTGGTGCCATCAGTGTTTCTTCTCTTACTGGTGCTGCTTTATCTTGTGTTCTTCTTAATCGTACTCCTCCTGTGAGGATAAGGATTCGTTTCCTTACGTGTTTTTCTGTCCTTGAAGCCCCTTGCAATTGATCCCTGCAGAGCAGGCACCTGGTCATCTTGAAGGTTCCTAGGTAGAGCACTGAGCAGGCAGAGGGCTGGGGAGCTGCAGGAATTGGTATTCACTGTTCTGGAGAGCCAGAGCTGGCTCAGGTGCCTCTGCTTTTTACCCGTGGTCTGAGTGTGAGGTGGTTTTTGGTTGGTCTTTGAAACAGTCTGTGTTGGTGGGGTTTGAATATTTTGTCAGTAGGAAGTATTGAGGCTTCCTGCCTGACCTTTGGAAATGAGTTTTCTTTGATTTCAGTGGGCAGGGGTTGGTAGCAAATAAAAGCATGAAACTCACTGTAGATTAGCTATTGCGGTTCTGATATAATGTAATTATTCTCTTTCCATCTTTTGATCAGGGCTACGTATTATCTTCACCCTTGATGAAGTTACCTTTATCCAGAATCTTGTTTTTTACATAGAAGCTGCCTACAAAGTTGCTGTAAGTAGTTATTTATATGTAAATGATCTAAACACTGCTCAGATCAGGTGTGGGTGGAAAATTACTTATTGCTGGAGAAGTAAAATAGGGACTTGTTTTTTCCACAAGAAGATATCAGAACCTGTCAGTAATTTACAGTGCAAGCAGCATCTTTGGAGATGTTGGGAGGGCTGTGGAGGATTTACTGCTGCGTGGGTGAGGTATACTTGTTCTATCATAATAATAGGGGGTTTTATTGATAATTAATAATATTTCCTGATGTCTAATTATAAGCCTTGTAGGCCTTTCTAGAAAGGGCAGGTTGTTACCAAACCAAGTTGAAGGGACATGCACAGGAGGAGGGATAAAGGGCTTTGTGTGTTCTGTGAAGGCAGTGATTTGTGACTGTACATGTGATCCTGCTGGGGTTGTACTTTTATGTGCTTCTTTTCAAACATGAGGAGGGTCTCTTTTGAGACTTGGAGCCCCTTTTTACTTTTTTTTTTTTTTTTTTTTTTGAAGGTAAATAATAAACTAATTTCATGTAGGGACGGGGATTTGTTGTGGGACAGGGGCCAAAATGTTGCTTTTGTATATAATTGTACCATTTTTTTCTTGATGATGTTGTTGCAGGATTATGGAATTTGGGAACGTGGTGATAAGACAAACCAAGGAATTCCTGAACTGAACGCGAGCTCCGTAGGGATGGCCAAAGTGAGAATGTCTTCTTGACACCTCCTTCATGGCTGCTGTGTTATGCTTAAGGGCTCTGACAAACCTGATCACTTCCTTTGTATGGTCTTCTTGGCCACTGCAATAGTTAGCTGATTGTATAAGAATTTCTGTTTAGGTGTGAATATTTTTTAGTGTGAAATCTTTGTGATAATGGCTGTCATTAAAGGGCCTCAGCACTGTTGTTCCAGGGATTGCAAGAAGGGTACCAGATTAATTGAACCATGAATCTTACAGATTCATGAGATGCAGTCTTATAAAGTGGCCTCTGGTCTTCTTTCCCTCCTCCTTAATTCTTCAGCCTCAATGTCATATGTGTTGTCACAGTAAGATTAAGTCAGATGTAAATTCTAAAAAACAGCAGAATATCAGTTTAAGAAATTTTCTACAAGTAGTAGTTTAGAGAGAAAAATAAATGAAGATATACCTAAAAGAAAGTGGATATTTCTGGTTCCCTCATTGCTCAACGTCACAGAGGTACTAAATGAAGCTCAGAAGGCCATAAATGTAAATGTGTCATTGACAACAACCTTGTTACATGGTGTCTGAGGGACAGACAGAAGACAAAAATCATTAAGGTTAAAGGTGTATTTGCCTTTCAGCAAGATTTGTTAGATCTTGTGTGCACTGCAAGAGGGAGACACTGCTGGTCTTGGCCCCACACTGATAAAGGAGGCTATTTTGGAATATAGGGCAGGACAAGCATTTTTTACCAAGTATGTCAATATTTAGATGATATCTCTCTGGAAACTCAGCTCCCAAATTTTTTGCATTGCCTTTAAATTGTGGGAAGGATCACCAGTACATCAGTCCTCTATCCTACTAGTTGAAAATCAGAAATAGTTACTTTTTCTAAAATATTGCCAAGCTTCCCTTTAAAGATGAAAAAAATGTCAGTGGGGTAAACTGCTGTCTTATGTAATTTTTTTCAGAGGTTAAGTACAGGTGCTAGGGTGTATACTTGTTTTAAAAGGTATTTATTGATTTTGAGTTGTGGTTTGGTTTTCTTTGAAGGCTGCTTTGGAAGCAATTGATGAACTAGATCTTTTTGGAGCTCATGGAGGACACAAATCAGTGATTCATGTTCTTCCTGATGAAGTGGAACACTGTCAGGTAAAAATTAGTCTGCTCTTTGCTTTACTAGGGGAAAACCTAGCACCCTCTCCTCTTTTTTTTAAATGAAATGTTGATTAATTAAGCCAAGAATTTAATATAATAAGGAAGATATATATATGTAAGATTATATACTTATATGTATGTAAGATAATAAGGAAGATATACTTCTATATGGCTTCAGGCTATGCTGCTCACCCTGTTTCTAGTAGATCATGTGCAACTGAATAGGGTGAGGCATTCTCATTCTAACTCAGTTAAAAATAACTGCACACACTTCTCCGTCAGTTTGCAAATAGTGTAGTCTCATTTGCACTTGACATACCTTTTGAAGTTGGCAAATTGTTTTACATCCCTCTCTCCTGTTCTTGTTTTGCTCAGTCTATTCTGTATTCCATGTTGCCAAGGGCATCTACGTCGAAGGAGATAGATGCTGGCCTTCTGTCTATTATTTCTTACCCAGCTTTTGCAGTGGAGGATGTAAACCTTGTTAATGTGACCAAGAGTGAAATCATATCCAAATTGCAGGTAAGGATTTACTTTATTTTTCTTTTCCAAAAAGAGAAGCAGAACCTCTTTCTAAACCAAAAATCCTAATTAAACAAGGGTTGCCAGGCTGGTTCATCTGTGCATGAAGAGAGGGAGGAAGATCCCTAAGTGACCCATAAAACTCAGCACACACCTTTATGCTGATATTAGTCTATGAGGAAGAAGTGTATGGGAAATTTTCTACAATGTTGTCTGTTTTTACAGGGCCGCTATGGCTGCTGTCGCTTTCTCCGAGATGGTTACAAGACTCCCAGAGAGGTACTTCTGATGTATATTTATGATGTATATTTTCAGTAAGCATATGGGAATATTTTTTCTCTTAAAACATATTTTGTTTTATTTACATGAAGGGGTGAAATTCTCCATCACTGCTAAGACATCTTAGTGGATTTGGGGGTAATCCAGGTATCCACCCTGGAAAGGACACATATTTGAGGGAGGCTAAGGGTTTAAAAAACAGTTATTAAGGACAGAACTTAATTCATAATTCTGTAAGAAATTAACCATTAGATATACTTATGGTGTCTAAAATGAAGTGGTATCTCTGAAATATCCCAGAATATCTTTGAACTGAGGCAGAGCCACAATCGTTTGGGAGACACTTAGATCCCAAGACTAGGAAAGATCAATTTGTCTAGAGAACCGTTAAATGAGTTTGAGAGTGAATGTGACAAAGAAGTCAAGAGACTGCATGGAAATTATTTCTGGTGAGTTTATTGGTTTCTATGTTATAATTTGTATAAAATAGGCTACCATTATGATTGGAATATAAGTGACTAATTTAGCACTGTGACTAAATGAGTGTGGTTGAATTTTTTAGGATCCAAGCAGGCTGCACTATGATCCTGCTGAGCTCAAGCTCTTTGAGAATATTGAATGTGAGTGGCCAGTATTCTGGACATACTTCCTAATTGATGGAATATTTAATGAGGACAAGATCCAGGTGAGGAAAGAAGAAATTGCTTTCAAATTGCAAAACCATTTACCCACGGTATTTTGTAACTTGGTTCCATGTTTGTTTTGGGTATTATTTAGATACCCCATTAGCAGAGTGGAATAGTCTTCAGCCAATTTCACCTTCCTGGGGAGTTCATGACATGGTAGAGGCAGCAGGGTTGTGCCTGGTTGCCCTCTCCCTACCAGGTTGAGTGGTTCTATTAGCTAGGGTGGTATACCTGGGCTAAACAGGGTTTATTTTGCTGGTTTTGTCTTATCACCAACCTTGATGCCCCTTTCACAATTACTTCAGGATGAGACAAGCTTCCTTTTCCCCAACCTCTCTGGCTTAGCTGCTGAGAACAAGATTTGTAGTACTTTCAGTCTTTTTGTACATCCAGAGAGATTTGAGACTGGCTTATGTGGGGCAATTTCATTTGCAGTAGATTCCCAAGTAACTTCATGCTATTACTGTGCCAGACATCCAGTGGTCAGTGGAACTAAATTGACTGTAGCCCTCCAAAGGTTATGGTGGCACCTGGGGGGTATTGGTAAGTTAAACAGCAGCAAGTAGCCAGGACTAAATTCATTCATATCAGAACTTTTGCAGTTTGGTAGCTTGAAAGAAATTTAAAATATATGTGATTTAAAATTGCCTAGTTTGCAGAGGGATAGGAGATTGCTGAGCTCCTTTAGAAATTGAAATGTCATCAGAAACAATTCAGAGAATTTCAGACCAAAAAGCCCTCTTTCTGTATCAGATGTTGCAAATCAAGTGAAATTTCTTCTGGTGCTAGACACATAGAATGTTTTCCTGAACACAGTAAAAGTAATCTGGCAAAGAGAGAAATGGCATTATTTTGTGAGGGGAAAAGTCAGAAAGTTTACTGAAACTTCAGTCCAGCCAATAAAATACCACTTCCTGAAGCAGTCTCTAGACCTTAGTTGGATTATCTGGGACAGTATGTACCTGGTTGTGTTTTTTTTTTTTTTGGTGTGCAGATGGACTGTTCTAGGGCATGGTCAGGGCAATTGCTCCTAGTTTCCACTGTTTAAACATAGTTGAATGAGTCACTGACACACTCAGGTGAGTGTCTAGTCCCCACTGCAAACAAATGGTTTTGCTAGAAAAATAAGCACCCTGAGGATTCAAAAAAAGTGGAGTGGGACAGGATGTGGGAAAATATCAGTGTATGTGAACCTGTGGGTACTTTACTTTGAGTAATCCACTGTACTCAAGAATAGCAGAAAAAGGATTTCTGAGGCAGATGCTGGTAGTGCTTGAAAAATTTCCGTCTAAGTAAAAACTTGGATTGGATAGTTAATAAAGGGAACAAAGTAAGGAATCTGGTAAAAAGAAAATTCATTGCACATTTTTATCAGTCTGTTATTCCTATTCTTGATATGTTGTCTAATATCACAAGAACAAGAGGATTTGCTATAGATATTTTTAAACATTTAAATCTGTTTAACCTTTCCTTGTGACAAAATTTTAATCAAATAAGTTAAGAGAAACTGACTTCCCAGTCCTGCTAAATGGAATTCAGTAAGCCACAGACAAATGTTTATGGCATACAGCTAACAGTTCATACACCTTATACTCTGACAGATACTGGCAGTCTGATGTCTGTGTCACTGCACTGTCATCCATTGAAAATTACTTGTAGGATCTGTTTCAGTGACTTCTTGTGCTGGTTTTGCATTGGAGCCATTCACAGAAGTGACTTTCTAAGAAAAGCTGCTAGCAGTTTCCTCTGTGTCTGACAAAAAACCTTAGCTTTGAGAATTGACAGTCTGTTAAACCACTGAGAAAGCTGGACACACCTCTGTGAATACACATGGTGAAGACTAAAAAATCCCGGGAAGCCCCTTTTTCCTTCCGGCCTGAGAGCAGGTAGCAAGGCTGGCCTGGCCCCCCATCTCAGCTGGGCCGGGCTGGGCTGGGTGGGCTCTGCCACAGGGCTGGGCCCCATCGGCTGCCTGTAAGGGGGAGGGGAGGCCATTGGCCCTCAGCATGCTGCAGCTGAGCCCTGGCCTGGCTGCTGAGATCCTAGCTGCTCCCTACTCCAGTCGCAAGCTATCCATCTGCAGGTCCCAGGCAAGATGTTAACTCTTTCAGTGCACAGATGCAACTTGCAGACCTTCAATCCTCGCTTGGGTGAGAGAAAAGGACAGAGTGAGAACATGTAGAGGAACAACATGAAGACACCAAAGTCAGTGAAGAAAGAGCCAAGTCCCAGATGGGAGGGATGAGGAGATGCCTTGATCTCCGCTCTTTCAGGGGCTGAAATCCTCTTGTAAAGCTATGGAGAAGAATGTAATTGATACATCGGACTCTTTTTCCCTGTAACTCCTTGAAAGTATGGGGAGATTGAGTGTTCAAACTGTAGATATGAGCAAATGCCTCTATGCTAAAGTAAGCAAATGTTGAAGTAGCTGTGATCCCATGAGGTGTTTGAACAGAGAGAGAGAAGAGTGATGAAGACCCTTTGCCCTGGGGTCAAAGAGGACTTCTCAGATATGAAGATGATCTCAGAGATAGATAAAGAGAACCTTTGCTCTTGAACAGCTCATCCTTATACTAGTACACCATAAGTTGACATGGCCCATAAACACAGCTGTTGGAAAAGCTGTAAAAAATGGGAGGGACTTCACAATTGCAGATTTCCAGGCAACTGCTGTTCGTGGAAGTTAAAAGCCACAAGAGAACTGTTTTCTTGTGGATAAGCCTCCATAAATTGACAATAGGGACTCCTCTCCCTAAGTGAACTGAAGAAAGACTATTCTAGAAGTGATAAACTGATTGAATTGTTTCTGTACATTGTTAGTGGGGAAAAGAAACGATGTAGGGGGGAGAAGTGTTCTAAAGGTTTTATTCTGATCCTTATTATTCTTTATTTTAGTTACTGTTAATAAAGTTTTCTTTATACCCTTTTTAAAGTTTTGAGCCTGCTTTGCCTTCCTTCTAATCCTATCTTACAGCAGGAAATGATTAAGTATATTCTAATGGGTACACTGGTGCTTGGCCAGTGCTAGACCCACCACACTTCTCAGTAGGAATATATTGGAAGTTTTGTAGCAATGTGTTACAGTTTGAAGACGAGTGTTCGTGTTTCTGATAACACTGAGATGCTGGAACAGTCTCTGATAATTTGAACCCTGTTCTTCCATCAGCAAGTCATGATTCCTCCACTTCTTTTTTCTTTTTTAAATATATTAACTTTCAGTAAAAAAGTACTGCTCAAAAGTACTTTATTATTTGTGTTTTGCTGACTGTAATGTGAATTCTCACTCTCTTTTAAAAATAATTCCAGGTACAAGAGTACAGAGAGGCTCTGGAAGGAATACTTATAAGAGAGAAGAATGGATTAGTGCTAATGCCTGAACTATATGCAGTCCCTCCAGAAAAGGTATTGCGCAAAGGCAGTGTCCACTTCAGTATGCAAAGTAGAGAGAGTGAGAGGAATGTCAGTCTTAGTTTTTCTGCGTCTGATGAATCTAAACCAGCAATAAAAAAGACTATTGCACATTATTTTAAAAAGTAAGAGAGCTCTCACAGCTCCTGTTGAGAAATGGTAAACTTTAGGCTTCCAGTGGTCACATTTTTCACTTGTAAATTGTCTGTGGAAATATCACAGCAGGTCTAAAATTTTACATCCTTAGAGCAAGACATATATTTAAGAAGTGCTGATACTGGCTTAGAAGCTGAAGCTCAAAGAAGAAATAAAGCATAGACTGTCCTGCCTGTCTAGTCTGTTGATTGATTGTGCTGCCCTTTTCCAGACCATGTACGGGAGACAGGTTTCAAATGGATTAGGATTTGGGCTGGGATTTTGGGTTGGGTATTTTCCCCCACCTTTGTTGTTACTGTTTATCTCATTCTCCCGTTGTGACAGAGAAATTCAGACGAGCTTATGTGCTCTTCCATGCTATTTGCCTTTGTATCCCTCCCTGCCAACTTCTTCTCCCACTCCAGACTTCTCAGCCCTCACTCACTAAGGGTGTGGAGCCTCCTGGGTTGGTCTGAGTTGCTCAGCCGACAGCTGATGCCTTGCTCGCAGATCTGAGGTGGAAACTGAATTGCCTTCCTAGTGGGAACAAGCGTGTAAGAGTCCAGAGCCTTCTTGTGAATTTTGATATGATGATAATGATCCAAAAAACATGCTGCATCAACAGGGTAGATTTTGTCTGTCTATAAAAGAAATATGAAATGGCTGCCTGAAGATGTAAACTGGGAGGGTTTTTGCCCTGCCCTCAATAGATCTGTATACTGCAAAATTAAGGCAGTTTTTCTAAATTAGTAAGTCTACTCTTAATTTTTCTATTGACCATCCTTGCTAACACAGGAAAGGTAGAATAATCTTAATATTGGAAAGCACCTTTGCCTCAGAAAGCTGGGTAGACATCAGTGAAGTTAAAGCATCATCTTGGAAGGTGTTGGAAAGCAGACACCCAGTTACCTATGCTCAACCCAGAGGGAAGGCAGCAAAGGCATGGTGAGAAGAAAGTGGAAGAGCTAATACCAAAGCTATAATTGCATGCAGAGTCCCCATTCATGCTCCAGCTTTGAAGGGTGGGAAGAAGTAGAAAAAGGAAGTATAGTTCTTGTCCCAGAAAATGTGTAGCCTTAGAAGTGAATCCACAACATCTCTCTATCAGTAGTAAGGGCAGGCTTGAAAGGGTTGATGTTAGACTATGATGTCTGCAAATACTTACATGTTATTGATTGTTCTTCACAACTTTAGGGTAATTTTTCTTGCTTATGTATTTGTTTTCAGGTGGACGAGGAGTATGAAAATCCTCACTCGGTGGATCGTGTTCCAATGGGAAAGTTGCCCCATCTTTGGGGCCAATCATTGTATGTCCTGAGCTGCCTGTTAGCAGAGGTAATTACTCCTTGCATAGTAGATAAACTTGTATTTCATTTTGCTTGAGATGGCTTGGGCTTTAAGTACAGTTTGGTTAACAGGTAGAGGACAGTGTGTTTTCCAGTAGAAACATGCACATGAACCATCAAAGGATGACTAAGCTTTCAGGACTCTTTTTTTTTTTATATATAGCTAAGCAATTGTCTGTTTCTAATCAAGCTGAGTAAGTTGTCACATGGTCTGGAATATGGTTAGAATAGAGGAGTATGCCCAGGCTGACTTGGCCGTTCCAGAGCCAGGATTTTGGGCCATTTCAACTTTACTAGGCTATTTCTTGCTCTATGGCATGAGGTACTTACTAGTCAGATGCATTAAAGTCAGCCTAGTTAAAAGAACCACAAATATTTCAGTGAAGCTACAAAAAAAATCACTTTCCTGGTGAAATTATGTCAGTTGCTGTAACTCTGAAATAGGAATTCTGAATGCAGATTGTATCAGTCAGAACCATTTTCTTGTTCCAAAAATTATTGCAGCCATTGTTTTTATTGAATGTACTACTTAGTGGACAGGGTAGACAAACCACGCTTTAAGTCCTGCTGTCCTGAAAAAATACAAAAATTAGTTAGGATTTATTCTATGTGTCAGAAGCCTTTTGCTTAAATTCTGTTGGTTTCCTTCTTCTTTCTTTCTTTTCCATTTGTTCTAGGGATTTCTTGCTGCAGGTGAAATTGATCCATTAAACAGGAGATTTTCCACAGGATTTAAACCTGATGTTGTGGTACAAGGTGAGGGAATTCTGTGTACATTCTGTGAGAATTGAATCATGTGGTGGCAAATTCCCTGTGTACAGGAGAGATGAAAGCTGTGTTTAAAAATAATGTGGAATTTTTTTGCATGGGGCATAGATGCTTTGATGACACTGTGAGAAGGAGAAAGAGTTTGTTTGCCTAGCTGCCTTTTTCCAGGAGGGAAGATTGGGTTTAAGACACTTTTAAAAAAAATTGTTAACATTTTAAGACTTGTCTGGAATTGGAGAGTAGCAAACTTAATCTTATAGCGAAAATGAGAATCTTGGCAGCTTCTAGAAAGAAGAAGCAGGACTGACAGGAGATGGATCAGGGTAATCAGGTTTCATGTAGCCCCTTTTCAGAGGAACCAGAGAGCACTGAGTGTGGAGGATCCCTGTACACAGAGGTGAGGCAGCCAGAGTTACCAGCTTTTGGCTGCTGCAGGGAGTGGCCTCTTTAGTTTGTGCAAGAGCAGCCAAAACCAGAAATTAAGTAGAGAGCAAACACCAGCAGATCAGGTCTTAAAGACTTTTCCAGTGCCTGGACCACACTGAAAGAGCAACCAGCTCTTTATCAGGAGCAGCCGTTGTCAAGGATCCTGTGACCTGGGCTGGTGCTTGTTTACCCCCTGTTGGTGCCTCATGGGGGTAGCATTTCATTATTCTGAAGTGCTTAATTTCCAATAGAAATAGAAGTGCTTGCTTATTTTTAGCATTCTTTGGCAAGTATTCACAATACAATGAAGAATACTGCATTACTAGTCCCAAATCAATCAGCCACTTACCATGGGCAAAACCTCAAGTGGGACAAGAGATGGGTTCTGGGCCTGGATTGTAAATTCCTCTCATTAGGGAATTTTTTTTTCTCCTGACCTCTGCCATTTTGTGTCCTCCGAAATATGTATTGCTATACAGCACCTGCTCCCCAGTGACTTGGCTGCATTGTTGTAGTGTGCTGTGTTAAAAGAACAAAGATTTTCAAGTCATGTTTCCTTTTGTTCTATGGGGGAAAGCCCTAAAAGAGACTCTTTTCTAAAAAAGACTGTGTGATCCAAACTAGTGGTACTCAAATAAATCAGAAGTAACTGATTAAATCCCCAGGAACCTGCTTTAACCTCAGCAGTTCTGACCCTGCTTTGAGTAGGAGGTTTGAGTAGAGACCTCAGAGGACTCTTCTGACCACCACTGTCATCCAAAGCGGACAGGAATGGCAAGAAATACTGAGAAACATAAAATTAAAATCTGTCAGGTGCCCTATTGCAATCCCTTTTGATTTGATGAATCCATAAATTAAGAAAAAAGTGACGTCTTCGTGCCTTTTCAGTTAGCTAAACGCATTTGTTGAGAGGTGACAGTAGAGACAGTTAAAAAGTGTAGAGCATTGGTTTTTACTTGTGTTTTTGTTTTCTGTTACACAGTGACTGTTTTGGCAGAATCTAATCAAATTAAGAATCTGTTGCAAGACCGTGGAATCAATGTTCAGAGCATCGCTGATATCCATCCACTCAGGGTGCAGCCAGCTCGCATCCTCAGCAACCTCTACACCATGCTGGGTAAGTATTTCAACATGGAAGCCTCTCTACTGCCAGGCAAGGTATTTTTTTAAGAAGCTTAACCAACTTAGAACTTCTGTCTTTAATAAGGAACTCAAAGAGGTGGAAAAATTACCTCGTTAGAAATGGTGGAGAAAATACAAGTTTCCTTGTGCCATTGGAGTTAGACAAAAACTGAGTCTTCATTTGTCCTCCAGATACTACTTCCACAGAGAAACTGGTTTTTGAAAAAATGCCTGGTAAAACACAGAAGAAAAAAATCAAGTATTTTTCCTTCAAGAAGTCATTTGAGCCTGGAAACTGGGCAGTATGATTTTTATCTTCTGAGCAGGCAGTCTGGGAAGTTTTCTGCTCCAAATCAGGGAAGCTTTGCTGCTATCAGGGCATCTTTGGGCTGTCAGGTTCTTGCTAAAGTTCCTTCCAACCCAGAGCTGAGATAAGCTGCAACAGAGGCTCTCTGTCTCTGTTGCAAACCCAGAAGCCTTTAGGGCTTTTCTAAACACAGGACTTTAAATACATTCCAGTTCCTCAGCAGTGGCTCTCAAGTCCTGTTTTCTTCAGAGCCTGAATTGACTTAAATAAATGCTCCAAAGCTCTGACTGGTTCTAGTTGTTAAGTTTTTTATAACTGGTTCTTGATAATCCTTGCTGGAATTATTTGGGTCTTGGTGGAAAGTTTGTTACATGTATTCCCAATTTAATTTAGTTTTACTTCTTCAGGCATGCCAACAACTCATGACTCAAAATTGTGGATACTGCTATAAAATAAAATTGAGGTAGGGTGACTCAGCATCGGTAGATTCCTCTGCTGTCTGGACAAGGGGAGCTGTATCCTGCTTCTCTGTCAGTCTGGAGCACATTCCCATGGCAATTGGGTTACAGATAATGCTGAGGCTTCTCATGGGGTGAACATTTTTTTGTTGTGGCGTTTTTTTTTTTTTTCCTAAGTTTTTTTGTTTTAACAGTTTAACAGGAAGCTTTTTTTTGAATAATTCAAAGTAATGGGGCCTCCAGATAAATTTTAGGAACTATGCCCTTTACACAGAGAAAGTGTATATGTTGCTTCTGCAAAAGAATCTGGCTCTTCATCTCAAAGTTCTTTAAAAAAAATGAACTATTTGCAGGGCTTTGCTGAGGCTTACATTTATTTTATTATAATTCATAATAGCTTTCTTTCACTAGTGGGGGAGTGTAAGTAGGATGATTTGATACATAGTTTTTAACAGTGACTTCTTTGGGAATGTTCAAAGTAGTATTTTTTCCGGCAGGTGATTGTTTGGTTTTTATGCCTTGTCAGAAAGATTCAAGTCAGCTGCTGGTGCAAAGGTTGTAGTGTGGATCATTTGCTAATAAGCTCTACTGAGAAAAGTGAAGCTTATTAAAGCCTGATGAAAATCTTTTGTTTGTATTTGATGTACTTTGATTTAGCCTGCAGCCATGAGTTTTTAAGGTCCTGTATTTGAAAACACTGGAATTTCTGGGTTATGTTGATGGCCTTGTTTTCTGTAATATCACATCTCATGCCTTTCTTGGTGGGGAAGCTTTGGGTGCTGAGCAATTACTGTAATTATAAGACCAAATCCATGGCTAGTGAAGCCAAAATTTTAATTTTTAATCAGGCCTTTGAAGGACTGATTATCATATTGCTGCTTGCTACGAAACCAGTTTGTAGCCTTACACTCTATTACTGGTTTTCTGCCTTACTGGTATTAGTGGAGTAAATTTTCCTGTCTAAAGTAGTTATTTTGGAAAACAACACAGAAAATATTAGCTGAGATTCTTTTCTTTCTCTTTCCTTTCCAGGCCGGAACAAGAACATGAAATTAAGTGGCCGACCACACCGACACATAGGAGTGTTGGGCACCTCCAAGCTCTATGTGATAAGAAATCAAATATTTGCTTTTACCCCTCAGGTAAGCATGTAAAGCTGGCAGGAAAATCACTCCTTTTTAATGGTGAATCATTAGTGAAGCACTTTGCTTTTCCCTGGTGTCATTGTACCTTAGGTAGAACGGAGCTGAAACGGCAGTCGTGCTTTATTTTGTAAGATTTTTAAGAGTATGGGATGATCAGCATGGTAGAACTGCTGATAAATCTCTTTTCCATCATACAGAGTCTGGTTTCTTTGGCTTCTGGCTTAGGAGAACACAGCGAATCAATAGTACAAAGTTGTTACTGATCTCTGCCCACATCAACATTCTAATCAATGAAATAGTTTCTTCAGAAATAGATCACTTAATAGATCTTTTTATCAATTGCTTTGATGAAAAATGTAGTACCACATAAGTGTGCCAAATACTGTAACCCCTAGGAGGTGAAGGTGTGATCTTTTCATTAGGTTGTTGAAAGGGTAGTAATGCTGAGAAATGGATGTTCTGTCTTTTTTTTTCTCTTTAGTGTGTTTTTTCAATGTTGCTGAAAGTTTGGATCCTCATAGAATTAATGGCTCCTACTGAATGAAATGCAACATTTAATGCATTTAATGAAATGCAACACTCTTATTTCAAGAGAATTATTCCAGCAGTTGGTACAAGATGGCCAGGGAGTCCCCTGCTCCAAGCATGTACAACTGATGCAAGATAAAAAATGCATCCACCTTTCTAAACAGATGTTTGACTAATGAAGTCTTTAAACTCCAGATGAAGGCATTCAATGGACTCTGTAGAAGATTTCTGTACTGCTTCATATTGTCCAAACAAATGAGATTTACTGCAAAAAATACAGATCCTTTCTCATTCTTTCCAATGTCAATTGATCACAAGCAGCTTTATAAAATGTTAGTTGTTGTGTTACTTCCCTGTACCACTTTTCACTTTTGCAAATAAGGGGAAAATTCCTCAGAGATGTGATTTTTTTCCAAAATACTTCTTAGTTCACATCTTACTATGTAAGTAGGTCCCAATATTCCTGCTAAAATCTTGTCATGTATCAAATAAGCACATTCCAAAACGGCATTTATCTTTACATTATCAACACAGTGACAGTTCCTGCTTATTCCATGTTTTACTGAAACCTCCATAACATTTTCCATTGTACTTTGAAGCCAGACACTTTCCTGACTTTTTTTTTTTTTTGAGGTGGATGGAGTTAATATTTAATGTCACCTTCCTAAGGTTAGCAATTAAATAATCTTGTTGATCTTGACTAGTGTCCACAAATTTTGTCATTTTGTCATTTGTATTTCATTCTCTTTTCTAGTGAAAACATTGATTAGGTGTGGGGCAAAGGCTAACTTCATTCAGATATAGTAATTCTGGAAAAATGGTTAATAACTACCTTTTGAGAACAATTTTAAAAGGAAGTCAGATCAGCTTACTAGTGTGAAAATTTGCAGAAGCTGGCAGGTGTCAGCCATTTTCTTATACTTACCATCTGATTGCTCCAAAGAAGGAAACTGGACTAATCTGTTGAGATTGGTTTTTGACCATCTTACTTTATCATTTTGTAATTATCTTGTCTATCTCAAATTGGCTTTGTTTTCTTTTGCTTCCACGCACTGGAATTGGCCTGACTTTTCAAATGGCCGTACCTTTTTAAAGATGGGCAGTGTGTTTCCTTGTCTCTGGATTGCTGGGGCTTGTTCTTCCTGAATTACCAAAGCTAACTGTGAGTGGCTCAAGGATTGTTTTGGCTAGTTCCTGATTCTTTCTGTGAAAAAATTTCTCTGGACTTTGTCAGCTTGAACTTCCATGTTCTTTATGCACTTACCCCTCCACAGGGCTTATGGGCTTCCTTAACTTTCGCTGTGGCTGCTTTGACATACTTTCCATTATTTGTCCAGCTTCTTTGGTTCCAGCTCTTGAAGAAGCCACAATAGTCTCTTACTGTGGTTCTTGGCTTCCTGCTGCGGTGGGAGCAGCACTTCACCATTGCACATTTCATGTACCTTTTTTCCTCAGTAACTGCCAGCTTTTCCATATTCTGCCTGACTTCTGGATGGCTCCCAAGAGACATACAGTTACTGGCTCCCAGTCCCCAGTGTGCACTTAAGCCTGTTTATTGGTTTTGTTACTATTCTTAACTTTTTTCCACATTTAGAGTACTTCCATCTTCTAGACCATAGGTCAGTGTAATTGGTCATTGGGAACCTTCTGCTTCATGGCTATGATTGCCTAGGTTTTGTTTGTACAGCTTACTTTGATGGTCAGTCTACAGGCATATGGAAATGGACTCTTGCAGAAGCATGGATTTCTTTGTCACAGTCTGAGGCCTTGTTAGGTTAATTCAGGTCATTTGTGCTGTGGTCAGGAGCAGCTCATATGGCTTTTGTGAATGATTTAAGGGAAGAAACAAAAAAAAAAAAAAAAAAAGGCACTAACAACTACCCCTATGTTATGTTTTTTCTCTTCTCTAGTTTACTGACCAGCATCACTTCTACCTGGCTCTAGACAATCAGATGATTGTAGAGATGCTCAAGACAGAGCTGGCTTACCTCACTTCTTGCTGGAGGATGACAGGGAGACCAACCTTGACATTTCCCATCACCCACACAATGCTTGGTAAACTTAATTTTCTGTTTCAAGCAGAGTAGATTATTGCAGGAGAATAGGATGGAGGTTGGTTTGAGAGGAGACAGGTAGCAGGACTTCTAACATCAGAAGTGCAGTTTAATTTTCTCATGTGTATGCTGAATTTGGATTATATGGTAATATTTAATTTTGGTTTTACTCCCTCTTCATATGCTTCCATCATTGACCATCTCCATGCTATTTCTGTCTAAAGAAATTTCATAGAAATCCCTTTGGAACTTGTCTTGAGTGGGTTGGTCTTTGTCTTGTGCGTTGTGTTTTGTTTGCTTGTTTGTCTGGGATTTTTGAATAAGCTAGTATTGATAGCAGTTGTGGGTTCTACTTTAAATTTCCCTAATTTACATAGTAGACAACACCCAGTAATTCACTGTATTTGGATGTGATAATTTGAGAATGTGTTGATAAGCTTCAATTCTTCCATTATTTTTTTTAGTTGATGATGGTACTGACATTCATCCAGCAGTTCTTGCCACAATAAGAAAATTAGAAGATGGTTATTTTGGAGGTGCAAGGTAATGTCAGAATTGCCAAATTATTTTCTCCATGGTTTTTAAAATGAAATCCTTTAAAAGTCTCAGTTTTGAACTTGTGATAGTGCACACACTTTGTACTAAAATTCTGCAGAGAAGGAAGTTTCAGCTTTAATTAGTGTGTGGCAATCAAATGGTAGCTGGGCCTCAGGTGCAATGGAGAAGATCTGTCTCCCAAAAAGTGCACCATCTCTGACTGTCATTAATGGATAAAGAAAACAAACATCAATTCTTTGGAAATATAAAATCTTGAAATATGAAATCTTTGAAATATGAATCTGGCTGGGCTTCTGTTATTAAAAAGTAAATTAATTTCACAGTTACTGGATATGTTTTAAAAATTGATTGCATGTAGTACTCGTAAGCTGGAGTGTTCCTTTCATCTATGTGTAAAATATCCACAGTACCTCCCTATTCTTTTTCTACTTTCCCTCTCAATCAGTATCTTCCTTTGACAATCAAACATTGTCATGGCTTAACTCCAGTTAACAACTCAGCCCCACATGGCCACTCACCCTCGCTCCCCTTAGTGGGACTAGGGAGAGAATTGGAAGAATACAAGTGAGAAAACTTGTGAGTTGTAATAAGGACAGTTTAGTAAATGGAGCAAAAAACACATATGCAGGCAAAGCAAAATGTGAAATTCATTCACCACTTTCCATGGGCAGGCATTTGTTCAGCCATCTTCAGGAAAGCTGTACTCCATCAATGTTGCTGTGGCTTGGGAAGACAGATTTCTGTATCCCTGAGGATCCTCCCCTTCATCCTTCTTCCCCCAGCTTTATATGCTGAGCATGACACCCTGTGATATGGAATGTCCCTGTGGTCAGCAGGGGTCAGCTGTCCAGCTGTGTCCCTTCCCAGCTCCTTGTGCACCCCCAGCCTGTGCTGGTGGGGTGAGGTGAGACGCAGAAAAGGCTGGGATGCTGTGTAATCCCTGCTTAGCAGTAACTAATACATCCCTGTGTTATCAGCACTGTTTCCAGCACAAATCCAAAGCATAGCCCCATCATTAACTCTTATCCTAAAATCAGCACAGATGGTTTAGCACCCTCCAGTTCTGTGAAAAGACACATTCATGGGGCCTTTTCAGCCCCAGTTTCTTATGCATTATCTTTGGAGCTCAGGTTTTTGTTCAGGGTCTCTCTTCATATGAACACACAACACCCTGCATAATTAGGCTTTGAGTTAGGCCTGTTACCATAGTGCAGTTAAAATCAATTAGTACCTAGAGCAGTAAGTACCCAGCTGGATCTGCAACTGTTTTTTTCCTTCTTTATTTTTCAGTGTCAGTTTCTGTGGCTTTAAAGTTGCCAAAGGTGGATTGAACAGTAGGTTTCAGAAATTTTGGAGGAGTTATTGAAAGCTAAGTGAGCATTAATCAGTATCAGAATGGTGAATGTAAATGCTCTTTGGCATATGTCCCCTTTTTTAGGGTGAAGATAGGCAAGCTATCAGAATTTCTTACTACTTCTTTTCATACCTATCTGAGCTTCCTGGATCCAGATTGTGACCTAAAACTGTTTGATGACCGTAATGACAACTGTAATAGCCCTGACAGTGAATATGGAGACTACCCAGCAGATTTCTGTGAAAAAGGTAGTAGTGTTTTTTCACCTGGTATTTTTTTCTCTGTCAAGTTCTATCAGCAGAGCCTGGGTTTGCCCACAGTGCAGAGTCTGTTCTGTGCACAGCTGATGGTCATTTGGTTTTCTTGTGCAACCACCTGAGGGCACGACCTGCATGACTTAGTTTGGAGAATTAATTAATTTGTGTTCTTCTTGCATTTGTAGTATGGCATTGACTGGCAACTGCTACAGCAAAGCTGAGTCTGGAAAGTCAGCAGGTGGGGAGGAGGTGTGGAAGAGGTTAGAGGGAAAAGGACTGTGAAGAGTCGTGGACAAGAGCTTGTGTGGAAGAGATGATAGAATCTTAGAATCATACAAATTGGAAGAGATTTTTGCAATCATCAAGTCCAGCTGTGTTCTATGATCTACCAGCAAAATAAAACCCCTTTTGATTCCTTTCAAAGGCAAAGCTAGCTTCTAGCTTCTAAATCTGTTTTCAAAACTGTGTCAAAAATGTTTTTTTTCTTTTGTTTCCATTTTTTGGCTTAAAAAAATCTCTTCCTTACACTATTTTTGCATATTTGAGTGCCCTTATAAATAAGCAATAATATAGTGGTGTATTTGAATAAGAAAGTGATGATGATAAATAGTGATTTTTACCTTTAAGAAACCATTTTTTTTTAATGTATGTTACACTAGATAGCCAGGATGAGCTGGATCAGTATATAAATGATGTCCTGCAGAGCACAGCCCTGAAGTCATACCTGCCTCCAACTTCAAAGACAACGAGTGAACCACCTGTGTTCAGTGCAAACAATTCCACAGAAGAGATACTGTCAATAATGGCCAAGACAAAGGGCTTGGAAGTTCCAGGTATTTCTCCCTATTGTTTATTTAGTGATAATAATTAAAAAAACCTGGTTTGGCTGCTACAAGGGGTAAGTTCAAGTATTTAAAAATGACACCTTTTGACATACTTGTGCCACTAGTTCTTTCTGTATAGAGAAGAAATAAGAAATTCCTTAACAAGTAAGAATGACTAAAAGCTGTTGCTGTTATGTTCCCACAGTATCCCGTGTCATGGTGTACACCTGCAATGAAATGTAACATTTAATCAAAGTTAATTTTATGGAAGCTGCTACAGCTTCTTAGAACCCAAATCAGTTAATTAATTTTTTTGTCTTTGCTTGTATGAAGGCAAACAAAATGTACTTTTTAATTTTAATAAAGTTGCTGTGAAATGAAATGTTTCAATACAAGAAAAACATAAATATTCACATGTACTTTCTAAATTTGTAAGAACAAATGGAATAGAGAGGGAGAGCAGTCTTTCTAATTATGCTACATTTCTGATAGCCTGTTTAGAGGATATATAGACCAAAATAAGACTTTGGCTGAATTTGTAAATAGATTCCAACCATATGCATTGTTTTATATGTAGATATGTAGTATTCAACGTCCTGGTCAATGGAAGACTTCTCTTAACTTCAGTGTAAATTAATAACATCCAAGCTTTTCTGTTAGTTTTTTCTAACATCTTTCATGTGCCACATCATCTGTTCTTTCATTGAATTCAGCATATGAAGTTAACAAAGCATTAACCTGTGTTTAGCATTATAATTTTAATTATGAAATCTTACCAGTTAGGCCATTTTCTCCACTCATTTCTGGTTGAAATGTTTAAAACACTTGACAGGGTCAAGTCATTGGGCTGCAGGATTTCAGAGTCACGGGTCAAATAAGAGGTCTCAGTTGAGCATGTAAGCCCCTGAGCCTCTGACATACTGATCTCAGAAACTCTCAGAGCAAACCTGCAAGGAGATAAGGTTCAGAACATGAGCTTGTCTCATGTACATGCACAGCATGTCAGAAGCACTGCCTCTGTATTTTGATTCTTGGAGGTATTTCTGTTATTTTTACCTAGTCAAGCTGCTTCATGTGGGTGTTTTTGATTTTCATGTTACTGAAAAAGCCTTTTTTTTTCTTTCTGTTCTGGTGACTTTGCTTTTCAGCCATGTCTATGTCTCTTCCCACTAAAGTTCTGAACACACACCGAAAGTCTCTGAATCTTGTTGATAATCCTCATTTCTTTGGGACAAAGGTACGGTGTGGGAATTTTTGTGGTTTTGGGATGCAATGCTGTAGCCTTTCCGTGTGTTTTCCTTCCAAACCCTCTGCCACATCTCATTTTTCTTCACTGACAAGCCATTCTGTCCAAGGCACTCCCTTGTTTTGGAATTTTTTTTTTTGGCTGGATGTAATTTTTTAGTCAAATAGACACTATCAAGTGGAAAGGTTTTAACTGAATGTGCAAAACAGAAAAGAACATAATGATTGCTTTATTTTTAAAAGCCAAAAGTTGTCATTGTCTTTATTCTAGCTGAACACAAGGGGAAGGACAGGATGTTCACAGGCTTTAGAGATGTTTTCCAAGAAATGCTACTTATAGTAACATCTGGGCAAGAGGGAATGTGTGAATGTCCTTAAGGCACCAGCCAAATCCCACCTCAAGGCATGAAGATGGGGTTGTGCTGGGCACTTGTTTTGTCTTGGTATATGTGACCAGCTGCTGAGAATGGCTAAAAGAGTTTGTACCAGCCTCCTGAAGGATTCTGCTCTGCACAAGGCTCTGTTTGTGGAAATGGTATTTTAGGATTATATAAACTGCTGAATAGCTTGTTAAACAAAACAACTTTTCGTCCAAGAATTCACCATAAGATTGCATCATCTGATTAGTTATCATTTTACTTGCAAAACTTATAATGGCAATATTTGCATTCACAAAGTGCCACTTATATACAGGTTAAGAGATGGAACTCAAAAAGCTCTAAATTATTTCAATAAAAAAAGGATAGTATCTCTCTGCTTTTCTCTTTACAACTAACATAAGATGACAGGAAAAGTATGCGGATAAAATTATGCAGTATCCAGATTTCTTTCTTTTGTCAAAAAAAAAAAAAAAAAATAGATACGAGGTTCCATTCTAGGGGTTGTGCTTCTTGGGGTTAGTCTCCTTTCTGTGCCTGCAGTACCCTGGCAAGAACAAGTGATGTGTCTGTATTTCAAGTGCAGAGCTTTGTTGCAAGTCTGTTGTGATTTTTTTTTTAATGGAGAGTTTGAAGTTGCAGGAAGTTGCAGATCTACTTTTTTCAAGGTCATGTCTTGTGATTTTTCATCCATCTTTGTTATCAGGACCATGAAAATGTTTTGCACTTACCTAAAGATGCTCATGGTGATTTGGATTGCAGGAAGCTTGTTGACCAGCTGAAGGAATGTCCAACACTCCATGATCAAGCAGATATCTTGTATATCTTGCATATACTCAAGTAAGTTGCCTTAGTATGAACTTCAGCATCTTTAAGTTTGGTCACAGCTATCTGATTATTCTTGTGCAAAAGGTCCACTGTTCAGGTTGTGTTTTGAGGGGACAGTGGAAATACTTTGTGCTTTAACAATCATATTTTCAGTTAGTTTGATTACAGGAATTATTTGGATACAAAAGAAGACTTGTGCAAATTCTGTAGTTGATTGGCACACAGTTACAAATACATAAAGTCTCCAGGGCTCACAAATTAGATGCACAAATCCTTTCAATGAATGAGAGCACACCCTACTATATTTGTGACACTCCATTTGAAGTTCACAAAGATTTGGTGTGATTTTCATACACAAGAATGAAAGTGGAGGGAAAATTCATCTTGTCATTTTCTAACCAAAGGCAAAATGCAATTTTGATGAGTGTTCACTATTTTTCCTCTAATCCCTTTGCATCTTTAAGTATACAACTGGCTAAAATTTGGTAGTTTTTAATTCTTGGAAGCAGTCTGGACCCATCTGCTGGAGTTAGTAAACACCTGTTATTTAAATTGATTTGATGGGAACAAAATGCAAATAGAAACAACAGAATCATCTTCTGAAGTGTGTTTATTGAGCTTGTTTTTTTTTTCCTGTGCAGGAAGGAGAATACTGCTGGAACCTGTCAGGTAGTTAGCTTTTGGTGCAAAGACAAGTATGTGTTAATCACAGATGGTCTTCCCTACTGCTACAAGGACTGCATTTTTGTTTATTTTAGTCTGTCTCCTGTGTGGACATCTTCTTTGATCTTCTTGATTTCCCAAGCAAAATGTTTAGCATCCTCTCTTAAAGAGTAAAGGAAATCCTGTAAAAAATATGTTTTGTTGTTTAACTGCATGTAACACCAGTAATTTCACCAAGGGAGAATCTGTTGGGCAGGCAGATGGACCTCTGGTGGATTCTGTCAGCAGGAGTTGAAAAGTCATTCTGTGACAGTTCAAAACATTGCCAAAGAGAAGCCATAGTGCAATGAATTTCAAAAGCAGGAGAGGAACAGAAATCTCCTTTGTTTTTTTCAGTAATGACATAAGCAACACAGAAGTTTAGTTAATAGCTAAGAAAGAGAAATAGTTAAAAAATCCCCCTGAAGGATCTGCAAAATAGGTGTAGTCTTCAGCAGCACTGAGATATAGTTGAATTCTGCTCTGAAAAAGCATTACATGGAGTGTTCCTCCAGCAAACTGTCCATGTGAATGCTCAATTCAAAGTCTAGCAGGAAATCCTTCAGGTGGTTCCTTTTCAAGTTGCTGGCTCTCAGCTGAGTGAGTGCTCTAGTGTGAAAGTTCCTGGTATCAAGAGGATTTTGTCCACATATAGTCAATCTGTGGTGAAGGCACAGATGTCCCATTTGGTATTTAATTCTGTCACCAATGTGAGCAAGGCAGTCAAAATCCAGCTGTGTGGTAAAGTTTAGCATTGTGCCTGATGACAATTACCTCCTGTTTGTTTTGTGGCAGAGGTGCTGACTGGGACACAGAGCTGGATGGACAGTATGGTGTCACTGTTCACTGCCTCCTCAATGAGCTCTACAGAAAGGCAGGCCTCAATCAGGAATGGGGCTTAATCCGTTACATTTCTGGCATACTCAAAAAGAGACTTGAAGTCCTGGCTGAGGTATGAAATACAAATAATCCTGGTTCAGCTTCCTGACTGGGAACATAGATAAAACTACCAGTTTGCTGTTGGAGTTTGTGCTTGCCCTTCTTCTAGTTTTACTTTACAACATACATAGTGCAGCATTTTTAATTAAATATCGGTTGTTTTTCTGATCTAGAGTCTTACTACATCTTTATCTTTCATCTGTACTGCAAACTCTGCTAATGTTGGCATGGACTGAGAATGTTACACTGTAAATAGTTGTGAAGGCTTCATTTCATCTCTGTTAATTGGACAAGCTTAATTGTGTGCTTTGAAAGCTGCAGTTGTCACTGGTAATTGTCATTTGCTGTTGTGATGGTATGAACACTTTTGGAGCACTGCTATGTCAGGGTGCTAGTGATGACACAAAAACATATCCTGCCCATTTACATCCCCTTGGGTCGACAGGCTGCCTTGTGAATGGATGTTTGGAACCATTTAAATATCCATGACTATTAAGTGATAACAAGAAAAATCCACTGTTAAGAGTACAGACATGATTTTGATCATTACAAAAAGGTTTCCTCTCAAGTATTCTAAGAGTATTTAATTTTCTAGTAATCCCCTGCATATTTCTGAGGAGCTCTTTCTGTAATTCATGGCTATTTTCTAGGCTCTCTGTCACATCTGGGATGCCTTATTTTAGTGACAGTCCTATCAGTGGAGAGCAGGATGTGATAATCACTGTGCATGGTACTTCATTAAGCACAGAACTTTTTGCCTTTTCAAGACACAATGGACGAGCAGTACAGACATGCTCACAAAAAGCCATATATGTTAAGTTGAGAAGGTATTGACAAAGAACTGGGGAGTAGAATAGAGATGATCTGTTTTCTTCCATGTTAAGGGAGTGAAAATAGACTCTTCAAAATCAGAGGAACACTGCTCTGTGATGTTTTTTGATTTAGGATACTAAAACAGGTAAACTGAACACCTACTTTTAAAGGAGGTCAATATAAAAGAGTAAACACTCTGGTACTGGGGAAAGTACCTATTTCAGACTGTATCAGGAATGTGATGCAGTATGCTGAGTGTTTATTTTAGGAGATATGTTAGTACACAGGATTTTTTAACTAATGCTGCCAAACTTTTCATTGATTAAAAATATGATTGTCTTAAATAAAGAACAAAACTTTATCATATGATAAAGGATGAAAGCCTTTATTGATCTGCCAGCCCCAGTAGAGTTCCTAATCTAATCATTATGCTGCTGATTTCACTGAGCAGGGAAACAGGCTACTTTCAAACTCTCATAGCCCTGTTGACCTCAGGAGATCTTTGGAAACTATTTAACAGTATTCTGCTGGATTTGCGTAATGTCTGGTAATTAATAGAAATGCATTTAAAAATTGCTAAAGAAACAGAATGAATTTAATTTGGTGAATTAAAAGCCATATCACTTCCACATGACACAGAGAAAGGTCTCTTGCTTTTTGTCCCCTAATGATAGGCATGCACAGACCTTCTGTCACACCACAAGCAACTTACAGTGGGCCTACCACCAGAACCCCGTGAGAAAATCATTACCACGTAAGTTGGAGCTCTGCCTCGGGCACAGGCTGCCCTTCATCTTCCTGCTGGTACCAGTCTGCTGCTTTTATCTTCTTTTAAACCTTACTCCTTGCCCTCAGAGGGATTTGCAGCCACCCAGGGTAGAATTGTAGGCGCCTTTGTTCCGGGTGATTTGATCCCAGTGCTTGTTCAAGAATTTAATCGCTGGTTGTGCTGAGTCACTGCTATCTGTGGTTTGACTTCTTGCAGCCCACTGCCCCCTGAGGAGCTCACAGATCTCATTTACGAAGCCAGTGGCCAAGACATCAGTATTGCAGTCCTGACACAGGTATGCAGCCTGTGCAAAAAGTTTCTTGGACTGTGCCCAGTGTTGTGCCAATGTTTGCTCTGAGACAGGGAAAGCCATGAAGACCCACTCTGACAGGTACCTTTACGGGTTTCTTTACAGGAGATAATTATGTACTTGGCGATGTACGTCCGGTCACAGCCCAGTCTTTTTGTGGAGATGCTCAGGCTCCGCATTGGTCTGATAATCCAGGTGATGGCCACTGAGCTGGCACGAAGTCTGAAATGCTCAGGTAGGAAGCAGTTTCATTGTAAGGGTACTTACAGTATCATTTTTGCTTCACCCTTCATGGTTGATCTTTTCATTGATGTGTGTTAAATCCTTTTATTAACCTCTTAGTTCATATGTGCAGTTACAAACGTTGAAGATCACTTTTTTTTTATTTAATGAAAGGTTTCTTTCCCCTCAGCACCCAGTTATTCAAAGAATATCAGAGAATATTATTTATGGAATAACTCTGTCTCTGGAATTTAGATCCACATGTCATCTGCTGTTGGGAGATGGCTGTCATACCTTTCCAAGTGATCTTGTTCTATGAGGGAGCTACTGCTTTCTCATCATGAGCTTCAGTGAAGTTTTGCAGAAGCTAGGACATAATAAAGATTAAGGCAAGAAGTGTTATTTCCATGGAGTGTTTGTTGTTTAGTCCTGAAATATATTTTCCATGAAATGTGACTGCCTATTCATTTTTTTAAAGGAAGGGCTAGCAAAAGAGTTAAATGTGATTGGACTTCATTCACAGTTTCCTGGCTTTATAGCTCGTTGTCTTCCCAGTGACATTTGTCATTCTGTTTTGTTTTATTTTGTTTAACTAGGTGAAGAAGCTTCAGAGAGCTTGATGAATCTAAGCCCCTTTGATATGAAAAGTCTCCTGCATCATATTCTCAGTGGGAAAGAGTTTGGAGTGGAAAGAAGCTGTAAGTTGTTCACTTTTATATGTTAAGTTAGATTGTCTTACAAGACAATCTAACTTAACATACAAAATCTATTTTTTAGATTTTAAAAATCTAAAAAATATAATAAATAAATAAATTTAGATTTTAAAAATCTAAAATCTAAATTTTTTAGATTTTTTTTAGATTTTAAAAAATTTTTTAGATTTTAAAAAATAGATTTACATTTAAAAAATTAATTTCTATTCTTTCTGCATGTAAAATAAAGGTATAGGTAATATATTAGTCATGGGTGACCAGTACATGTGTAGGTCTGCTGTGAAATTAACAAAACATATGGTGGAAGCTATCCTGCACTGAAATAAGATTGTATCAAGTTTCCAGTAATATGAAGGCAAACTTTTAAAATGAAGACATTTTACTGAACCAGAACAGAAGCCATTAAAAAGTCATATCTAACCTGGCTTCAAGAAGCATGTCTTTGATGCCCACATATTCCTGACTGGCACATCAGCTGTCTCCTGGGCTCCTCTGTAGAACCTTAGAGACTCGTTGCAATTCTGACTAAATTTACAATTGCTCACTGTCTTGGAAAATCAGTTTCTGATATCCAAGAATGGATTTAGGCCCCTTACTTGATACAATCAGATGTGAAATCTTGATGTGGTTCTGTGAAAGGATGCTGTCACCAAAAGCATTGCACATTTCTGAAATTATTTGTGTTCAACTTTAGATAGAATTTAATCTATTTTTCTACCCCTAGAATGTTAAAAATGTCCATTTGCTTCTTTAGTGCGACCTGTAGATTCTTCTTCATCCAGCCCTGCAATTTCTATTCATGAGATGGGGCATTCTGGAGCAACCAAAACAGAAAGAAGTGGTATTACTAAATTGAAGAGTGAGATGAAGCAGGTGAGGTTTTTCTGTCAATGCTCATCAGAAAGTACAGCTTTTCTGGAACTGTGTTATGTTAGGTTTTATTCTTGCTAAATAACAGAAATTTCCAAAGTTGCTTTGATTTTAAAACTGATCACTAAATACAAGGCAGTTAAGGAATGTTTCCTCCAAAAATATTCTTCCTCTTTTGTTCTTGTTTCACATGCTGAATGTAGAATAACTTGAACAAACTGTAATGCATTTGTGGTGTCCAGTGTAAAAACAGCTCTTCTATCATGTTTAGCTAAGGAAATGTCAGATGCTTCTCTTCAAAGAGAAGCTTTTATGCAGTGTTCGATCTTGTACTTGGCCCAAGTTGCAAAACTGGACCACATGCCTTTTGGAAAAGATACAGGTGGAAAAGGAATCTTGTTTTGTTTTTTGTTTTCTTCCAGTTCTGTTTCTTCAGGAATGGAGGATGATTACTGCTAGAATTTATACATATATATTCAAGTTCAGTACTTTAAATTATACTTTATATGAGTATATGGAGAGATCACAGAAAACACAACCAAAATACTCTGAATGAATGTGACTAATGGTTTTATTAGGAGTGATTTGGTTTCTCTATTTTGTGTCTCTATTAGTAATTTTTATTTTGCTTTAAATAAATAGAAAGGTAGTGGTCAAATAAAATATATTTGTAAGAAAGAGTCTATTTTTCCTCATGGGTTATTCAAACTACAGAGAGAAGGCTCCAAAAGACCTTATTGCAGCCTTGCAATATATAAAGGAGGCTTAAAGGAAAGATGAAGAGATGCTTTTTGCCAAGGCCTGTAGTGACAGGATAAGGGGCAACAGTTTTAAACTGAAAGGGTGGGTTTAGATTAGATGCAAGGACACTTTTTTATGATGAAGGGGTAGAGGCAGTGGAACAGGTTGCCTAATGAAGTTGTGGATGCCCTGTCCCTAGAAATGTGTATGGTCAGATTGGATGGGGCTTTGAGCAGCCTCATCGAAGGAAATATTTGATGTTTTCCTTTGATTGATGAAACAGATTGAATAAGCCATCAGAAAGGAGTGGCATTTTTACATGGTCTTAACATGAAGCATTTGCTGGTGGCAGTAAAGATCAGTTAATGATTCTTCATGGGACATGGTCAGGCAGGGAAGCAGAGACCCCAGACCTGGTTGCTGTGTTTGAGCTGTGCCACTGCCGGAGCATCATCGTGGGTGTGGGGGAGGCTGTGAAGGTGCTGCCGAGTGTGCTGCTCTGGCCCTGAGGTGGCCTTGGAGATCAGTCCGAGCAGGCCTCCCAGTCAAACCGGGGTGTCTGGATTCAGGGCTTTTCCAGGAAGGAGGAGGGACAAGGCACTAGATGGCAGCATTATTTTGTTTGAAATACAGAGGTGGGCCTGAGCTGGAATACTTGGACCTCTCCTGACATTAGAAACATAGTTCCTTTGTTGCTTTCACATTCCACAGAAACTTGGTATTTTGCACAGAAGAGGACTTGGCTGGGTTTATTTTTGTACCCCCCCGCCCCTCCCCACTTGGCCTTTCCTGCTGCTTCCTGCCACATCTCACTGCATTCTCTGAATAACTGACTAGCAGCTAATGTAGTGTCACTCTGGCAGGGGGTTGGGTGGGGTGGGGCAGAATACACTTCGTTGTTACAAGGAATATTTCAAGTACTTGTACTAACATCTCTGGATGTGTTGAGCAACTGCAGCTCCCTCTTTTGTGGCTGTTCTTTCTTCAGTCAGAACCATTACCACTGAATGTGAAGGCATGGCTTGGGGTGGGCAGTTAGAGAAAAGTGCTTCAAGTCTGAGGTGCTGCATCCACATTTCAGCAAAAAATTTGCCTTGCAGCTTTTTGTTTACTGCTGCCCATCCAGTTGGCAGCCTGCTGTTTCTCCAGCAAGATGACCTTCTCATGCAAAGAGAAGCTGGTGGCATGACAGCAAATGGGGAGTGGAAGTAGGGAGCTCAGTTTTTACCTTGGCCTCGAGTCACAGGGAAGGTTTTGCTTGCATCTTAAACTGGTGGTTTGTGCTGGCCACGCTGGGAGCTCCATGGATGGCGTGGGCTGCCAAACAGGCTCCTGGCATGGTGGGCTCTGCCTCATGGTGACCCTGGGAATCAGCAGCAGCTGCCCTGGTATCAGCTGAAGTGCAACACTGCAAGAGGCCAGGGGTTGCTGCAGTTTTTCCCTGAGTACCTGAGGTTATTCCATATTTATTGTTTTTGCACCTGTGTGTTACCTAACCTTGTCTGTGTTCTGTTCTCCTGGCTGTCTGACGCTGGTGTCTGGTTTTGTTTTGTAGTTCTTTCATGAGGGTCACTCCATGTCCAGCAGCATGTTTGCTTCTACGGTAAAACACTGTCTGTAGCTCTTGCACCTGCTATTCACTCTGTGTGTGTTTGTGTGTAAGGGTCTTGGTTCTAGACACCTCCTCTGTCTTCTCCTGCCTAAAACCTTGTTTTCAAGCCCTACCTTTTTGTCTTGTCTCCACTGGGAACCAATTCTTATAGTAATGTTCTAGTAGAAGTTGAGTCTCACATTTAGATCCACTTAGTTCTTCTGAAGCTTAAGCAGTTGTAGCAGATAAAGTAGTATAGTAGATATAGCTACTTGGTAGTGGCTTGTTACAGGTATCTTCAGCATATAAAAGTAATGTAGTGTTGATAAATGCTGACAGCCTCTGGACAGTGAGGGACTCAGAATAGCTTCGAGTTGCTGAGATAGGGGTTGCATGAGTATATCTTCAAGAAGTCATCTTCTTTCAAGGCAGAGAACTGTAGCTCTTCTTAAGCTCTCACTGTCTGCATCTTCAGATGTCAGTGGCACACCTCCCAAATGCCCTAGAAACACAGCTACAGGGCAGGATGTTCTGTCTGTCATGGTCAGTTTGCAGGGGAAAGGAACAGCAAACATTGGAACATCAAAGGAACACCACGTGTGCCTCATGGACACTAGTAGCAGTGGAAATGGACTGTTTGCTGGGGACATTTTGCAGGGCTATCTAGAGTCTACGAGCCTGGGCTTTCCAAACATGCAGTTTGCAGTCATTTTCCTCCTTCCCCATTACATTGCTCAAGTAGCTTCTTATTTGGAGATAAGGAGATTTAAGATGGCACTTTGAAGTCCTTTCTGGGCTGAAAGTAACAGGTATCAAAAAGGAAGGAGAACACAGAAGAGTACAGTCTCTGGGAGTGCAAGGAATGGGCAGAATGTATGTGTGAAAATCACAACAGCAATTTGGTGGTATTGCCCCAACTTTGAAAATGATCTGCTGCCTAATTTAGTGTTTAGACCTGGTAAAGTAAAATAATAGAGCAACAAGGGTACTAAAGGAAACAAGACTGATACTTACAGAGAGGCAGGCATGATGATTTTGTGGCCTCATTAAGTCAATTTTTAATCTACTTACTTTAATGGAGCTTTTGCATGAGGGCCTCTCTTGCTGGACTAATGAACCCTTTGATACTTTTACAACACCGAGCCCCATGTCCAATGATTTGGACCTACGTGCAGATCCCCCCACCTTGCACACCAGTGATACTGCCCTGGAAGCAGCTCGTGCCTGGTAAAATAGTCAGATGTTGCATTAAACCAAGCAGTGAAGATGACTGGGTTATGCCATGTTGAAGTGCTTGCCTGTTTTGTTGAGAAATGATGGAAGTACTTGAGAAATGAAGCTTGTTGCAAAGGGGAGAGATGAGGATGAAGGATCAGTCCCACCCCATCATCCTGTATGACACCAAGGCCTGTATTTTTTCCCTGGTTCCAAGGTAGCATTATAACAGAAATGTACTGGCCAGGAATGGCACTTGGGATGGTAGAAAGCAACTAACCAAAGCTTTAATGTCCTTACAGAGGGGCAGTACTCCATCCTCTCCCACCAGTACTTCTCCGACTGGCTCCAGTGCAGACATGAGCTGGGGCGACAGAAAAGGGCAATGGCTGCGCAGAAGGAGGCTTGATGGTGCTATTAACAGAGTTCCTGTTGGCTTTTATGAGAAAGTGTGGAAAATCCTTCAGAAGGTAAGCTGAATGCTGTGGAGGAAGCAAGCAAGCTGCAACCTGGGGAGGTGGTGGTCCAGGGGTGGCATCTTGCCAGGAGTGGAAGTTGGTCAACAGGTGGAAACCAGAGTGACTGGTGGAAGGGTGTCTCTTGAACATGAAAGGGCTCCATTAGCAAAAGTTCATGTCTTTCTTTGAAAGTGTGTTTTTCTCTGAAACCACCAATGCTGAATTTTGGCTGAATGATTCTGTTCCACCGCTGCCTGTTGTGCATCCCCTGGCCTAATGCACATTGTCAGTGCACCTAAAGGGCACTGCAGTGCAATGCAGTTCTGTGCTCCAGTTCAGAAAGGCTATGAGAAATGAAGTAGGAAACTGCTCTAACTCTTCCAGAATGCATTGAGACCTCTTGCTGGCTCTTCTGAGCTGTATGGCATTCTTAACCTTTTTTGTTTGTTAGTTTGGTTTTAAGTGAAAAGTAAGTCCTTGCTAGCACCTTGGATATCAGGGGTACAGAAATGTAAAAAAAACAAAATGCAACTCTCCAGGAAGAAGGAGAGGGGAATTACAAATTTTAACTTATTTCAAAGTGATTATGCACCTGTTTTTCTGCTTTGCTGAATACAGACCAGCATTTGGCAACTTGCAGCACTGAGCTGTTCATGCTTGCTTAGTTGAGAAAAGAGTGCATCACCAGTTTAGGCTGGTTTGTCCTTCTAAAATCCCTTACACTGAAGCTGTTAGTGTTTATGTCAGCCAAGACAAATCATATATGACCTCTTGGCTATTTACTAATAGGATATTCCAGTAGAGTAAGCATCACTTCTGACCTAATGTAATAGCTGGGAGTAATTGTATGTTTTTTCTGGCTGTTAAAATGAATTGTATTTGTCTTCAATATTTCATTCGTAAAATCTTTTTGGATTATTCATAAAATCTGCCTCCTCTTCTTGGTATGTTTCTATTCTACACCTCATGTACCCAGATGTGTCCCTCCTTAACCTGCCTTTTCACCATTAAGGTTTTGTCATTGTTTTCTTTATACCACTTGTTATTTCTCTCCCCCAGTGGTTGACATCCTGAGGTGTGGTGTCCTGGATCTGAAACGCATAACTAAATGTTGTTCTAGCGAAAATGAAAAAAAGATTCTTGCTTTTGTGGTCTGTTGTCTTGCTTTTGTGTTACCTTTTATTTCCAAATCTCTTCCAGCAGAATGCTCCCATCGATTTGTTCCCTCCTTTGTGTGCCTTTGCTGTAGTGGCTCCTGAAGTGCTCTGCTTCGTTAGCTGGGCTGGAGCACAGCATGCTCTGGTGTGTCATGTCAAGCAATTTCTAATCTTTGCCAGTTACATAATAACTTCTTCAGGAAGGATAAAATAATATTTTTGAACAGGGCTTTTTATGTCATTTGGGGGTTTTTGCTTTGCTTTCTTTTTTCCTAACTGAAAGTTGTTACATATTGGCTTAGAACAGAGAACCCTCAAATTGATTTGCAAGAACTTTAATTTCTGTTCACTCTTGAAATGTTTCAGTGCCATGGTCTGTCCATTGATGGGTATGTCCTTCCTTCTTCAACCACCAGAGAGGTACAGTAAAATGCCCATGATTTTCTAGCCACATGTCTGGATACAGGGTTTGACAGTGTAAGATGCAGCAGGGCCTCTGTTACAGATCCTTGGTTTTACTTTTAGAACATCTGGACCTTCCCCCAGCACCTTTGACAGCTTCCCTGGATCTGTGCAGGTGAATTCCTGCCAGGCAGCCCTGGGAGGAGGCTTGTGACAGGTTTTCCCTTTGCTGAGCCTGCCTTCTGCACACCCTCACTGTCCCCCTGTGCCCACTGGGAGGCTGCAGAGATGGTGGCTGACAGCAGCCTTTTGGGGGGAAGGTGAGGCAGCACAGACTTGCTGGAATAAAGAGGACACATTACTTGCCACTTGTTTTTTTATATGCTGCAACAGCAGGCAGTGTATTTGGGCTTCACAGTGTCAGAAGTAAATACCAGTTAAGGATGATTGTTTCTAACCAAAGCTTTGGCTCTTTAAATCCATAATATTTTCTTGCACTTTTTCTTAGCTGATTCTGTCTTCAGGTGCACTGGCAAATTTTGAATTCACATCTATAAAACAAACTCTTGTGAATAGAAATCCATCAGTGCAAGAGTGGTGCTTGTATGCCCAAGACTTTTTTCCTGAATGTTTCTCTCAGATTTGTCTCTGGCTTCCTTCTTTTCTGAGGAACTGTGGTAACAGCTGAAGAGAGCAGCTGGAATTTTCTGCCAAATTTAAATGGTGGTGGGGTTTGTGGCTTTTTTTTTCTCAGTAAGGAGAGCTTTGTTTATCCCTATTGTGTAGATAAAGAGACTTCTATTTTTAACCTGTCAGTATCTAATAGTATCTGGATAGTATCTAATTTTGCTGTTTAAAGCAATTGAATAAAATAAAATAACAAATTTCCTAAGGTAGCATAACATCCACAGAGCTATGCCAGTGCAAATTAAACCGCACTGCAAACAGAATAGTGGTATTCCTGCATAGCAAAGCTCAGAGGTTATTTAAAAATCACCCCTCTAAGCAGGTAGTTGTTTTTAAAACTCAGCACTAAGTTTGGCTTTGCAACTCACCTGCAATGCTAGAAAGATATGTACAAGGCAGAATGTGCGAGACCACAGCCTGAGAAGCAAAGAGTTAATGTGCCAGCTAAGCATCAGCAGCACTGAATGTAAGTGAGATGTGTGTGTGATGGGTTGCAGGGCTGGAGCAGGCTTCTGGACGTTGTGTAACTGTTTGCAGAATCAGGTCTAGCAACACGAAAACTTTCTGTAAGTGCTAAAGCTGCACAAACATTTTGTTCGCTTCAGTCAGTCTGCCCCCATGTGCGGAGAGGAGCATATGTTTCAGTGCTTGCAGGATGTGAGGAGCTAGTCTTTTGGATTTGTCAGTTTGTCTTTCCATTTCCACTCAAACTTGCCAGATGACCCCGTGCGAAATCAAGTTTGCAGTGCACGTGGAGTCAGTGCTGAACCACGTCCCCCAGCCCGAGTACAGGCAGCTCCTGGTGGAAGCTATTCTCGTCCTGACGTTCCTCTCTGACATCGAGGTGAACAGCATCGGGGGCATCATCCACGTGGACAGAATCGTGCACATGGCCAATGACCTGTTTCTGCAGGAGCTGGTGAGCTCAAAGGGCAGTGGGGGGAAGCCTCCTCCTTTCAAAATTATCTCCTGCTCTTTTTTTAATGTGTGCGATGAACTTGATTTTGTTCTGGCTTTTTCTCTTATAAAGGCAGACCAAATCACTTAAGTATCTTCTGGAAATATATTTGGGAAAACTAATGTAAGAATCGTGGGAGATTTAATAAGGGAATAAAACTGTAGTGGCTAACAAGCTCTGAAGTACAAGGGTAGATTGAAGTGAAGTTCTGCTTTATCAAGGCATTACTATTACAAATATTTGACTAATCCCACCCATTCCCCCCAAAGGACAAAAATCCATGAAGTTATGTGTTCTTCATTTACTTGCACTGATCCAACTAAGTCATGTGGGCCCTATTGTAATCCTGATTAAGGTTTTCATGAGGGGAAAGAGAATTGCTTTCAGTAATCAGCACAAATAAAAAATCATAATGTGGTGGGGTTTTTTCCCAATGTATAAGCATTCATGCCTAACTTGCTCTACTTCTTTGATTGTGTCTTTACAGAAATCATTTGGAGCTACTGGTAGTATCTTGGAGAAAGACACAGCCACAGGAATTTGCCACTTTTTTTATGATAGTGCTCCCAGCGGAGCCTATGGCACCATGACTTACCTAACAAAAGCCATAATTATTTATTTACATGATTTCCTGCCCAGCACAGGCTGTGCAATGCAGTAAGTGATGCCTCACATGGTAGGAAAGGCTCCGAGGCTCTTCCTCCCCAGTTCCCTGTCATGAACACCTTGGTTGCTGCCTCTGTGTGTGCCATGCACTCACTCAGCATTTGGCACTGCTGGAGATGCTCTGTGCACATCTACTGCTGGGGACAGGGAGCCGGAATTTGGCCTGGTTTTAGAAGAGTGTGTGAGAAATAACAAATAATGAGGGTTATTCTGCCCAAAGTGCATAAATGTAATTCATATTAAATTAGCAAGAATTATACAGTTCTGCCAAGGGGGAAACAGATTACTCTGTGGAGATCAAAAGGCATAATAAAACAAGGGAGCTGCATCTTGGGCACAGAGACTCACAAATAAGGGAAGTGATGGAATTCATTAATTTTTCTCCTGTTGTGTGTAAATGTACATCGTTGTGAATCACTAATGCACAGTATGAAACATCCAGGGAAATTGAAATTAGAGGTGTAAGAATTACTTGAAATGATGTGGTGATATTTCTAATACACTTTTATCCTGATTCTCTACTCATTTGCACCTAGTCAGTGCAGGGCTAATGCCAGTAGGGACAAACATCTTACAGTATCCACTAATTTGTGAGGATGGCCTCTGTCAGGAAGCTGCATCTGTCTTTAATCTGAATAGCTTCCTTCCCTGCATCCCCAAGACTTTGGAGGCAAAATCTCAAGACTCCAGCTTCTCCAGTGTGACAGACAGTTTTATGCCTGTAATCCTTTCCTCTGAATGGAGCAAGATAAACCTCATCCACTTGAGCACCATTTCCAAGTCTCCTGATCATTTCCCTTGCAAACAGCCTCAGAGTTAAGAATGGCATAATTGTGCCTTTTCCAGTGTAGCATGAGTTTATGGAAGGCTTTGATGTTTCTCTTTAGTTTTTTGTTTTTTTTTTTTTTTTTTTTTTTTTTTCTTTTTATTTCCTTTTCAATTTTTTCTTTTTCTTCTTTTTAGTTTGAAGTCACACTGGTCTCATGTAATTAGGGGTTGGGCTGCCTGGAAGTCTTCCTGCAGACAGTTCCCAGGTTAATGCTGTCAGTTGGAGGCTCTGATGTGCTGCAGGGAGTAGATGCATCCTGCATGGAAATGACTCCATGGCCATTTAAACTGAAAACAGTTTGGCAGCCTCTGGAGAGGAAAACTATGTCTTACCCCAGGCACTGGCTGTGGTTTTCCTTGTGCCTGTGCTGCTGGCTTTGCCACCAGCCACATGTCAGCATCTGACTAACAGCTTAGGAAAGTGGTAGTAACTTCAGCATCCCATGGCCACAAACAGGCTCCCTCAGTAGCACTGCTGCTATGTGAGCAGAAAGGATCAGAGTAATTCTGTCTTGCCAGGTAGAGGTGAAAAGAGCAGATAGGCCTGTAAAAATAAGTACTTCCTGAGCTATATAAGCCTGACAGCCTGCCTGCTGTCCCTCTACACAGTCACTGCTCTATAGCAGTATCTGGGATCTGACTCAAGAGAGTGTACGTGTAGGAGGCCTTAGTGTGAGGTGATTTAATGTTTTTTTTCAGAGACCAGAGGAGTTTGGTAGTCCAGAGGACCAGGAGCCCTGTTACCCACCATGGGAACCATGGGCCTGTGCAGGGGCCAGTATAAAGTGACAGTTCAGGTACAATTAGCACTTGGGTGTGGAAGTTATTTTATTGGCGTGGTGCCTGTTTTGTAAGGGTTTGCCTTTGTTATTGTTTGGTGTGGGTTTTTTAAACTTTTCATGTGTATTATGAGAGCTCACTTGGCTTGTTTCCCAGTGAAAGGAAGTAAAATCCTTTGTCTAGTTTAAGCAGATGTGACAGTGCAGAGCATAAGCACAACAAGAGCATGGTGATGGTTTTTTTATTCTACTCAGTATCATACAAAAAGTAGTAGCAGTTATTTTTGCTTTTCTTCTTGAATCCTAGATTGAGAGAGATGCAAGATGACTTTTTGCTTAGACTTCTAATTTTTTTTTTTTTTTTTTACCTACTGTGTGAGTTTCTTTTCAGAAACAAGAAGGCTGACGTTGGTTTTCCATGCAGCTGCATTGAAGTCTAAAGCAATGAAATGTATGGCCTAACATACCTGGACACCCTTTAAGACTTCTTTGTTTTTAAATGGGAGTGTCATTGGTGTCTTTACTATCAAATTCACAGTATGACCTAGGTTATGGTATATTCATGACGATCACGATGAATTACCATGTGGAATGCAGGCAATTGGAAAGTGTTTATATGGTAATTTGAAGAGTTTAGGTATCTATCTGGTGGTGAAGGGTGGTACTCAAAGACAAGGCCAGTGGAAAGCAAACTTGTGTTACTTGCAGGGTCAGGCACAGCTGCACCTTGCTGCTGTGTTACTGCTCAGAGCAAAGAACCATTGCAACTGGAGAGTGCCTTGCAGTGCAAACCCATTTATGTAAATAAGGTTTTACACAGACCCCCCGCTTTGCTGAGGAGCCCCTGTGTGTGTGAGGCTGCTGCAAAGCAGAGCTGGCACTGGCAGTGGCCAGGGTGTGCTCCCACATAAAATGCAGGAAGACTTTGCAGTTTGTGCAGGGCTGAGCTAATTGCCAGAGACTCTCCTTGGTTGTGCAGCTTCCCTCGGGAGCCAGCAGAGGATGGCACTGCCAGCTCCCAATCCCTGGAAACTCATTTATGGAAAGAAGGCAGAGGTGAACAGACCTGTCCTGTGCCTCAGAAAAAAAGGGCATTAGTGAATTAAAACAGATTCACCTGAGAGCTGCTCATGCCAGCCTGATGGGCCCTGCTGCCCCAAGCAGTTTGCAGCTGTGGCATCAGGAGCACCCACACAGTGCTGGGGGCAGCTGGGTGTGCCTGGAGACAGGCACGGGGCTGGGGGGAGGAGCTGGCAGGATAAGGACCTGTGTCCAGCTAAGAGCTCATGCCACATGCTGGCCCCAGCCCAGCTCCCCAGCCCAGTGTCCCCCCTGCTCACACTGTTGCCTTCCCTCTGCTATGACAGGGACGTGGGTTTGTCAGACTAGACAGATCAAAAGTGCCACTGATCTCCCTCAGCTGCTGGTCCCACAGGTAACTGTGAAAACTGAATGGGTGGAGTACAAAGTTTGTCTGGCTTCTCTCCTGCTAATTGTAGTCTCCTTTCTCAGGGAAAGAGTCCCGCTTGTTCCTGGAAGGTGCAGGTGAGCCACACAGTCCTTGGCTGCCCTGCAAAGGGGCAGCCACTTTCTGTGGGGTAGTGAAACAGCTGGCCTGCCACATGTGGGCATGGGACACTGCAGGAATATGTCACCCCTCTGGCAGTAGCCAAGGCCTTGAGTGAAGGGGAGCTTGAGTCAGTCCAAGTCCAACCTTGGGCACTTTTTGGAGTGGTCAGCAGGCAGGAGCAGAGTTGCCCAGAAAGCAGGAGAGAGAGGTTACCAGTGGTGGCAGCTGTAGCTGCAGGCTGATTCAAGTGCTGCTTAAAGGACCACTCACATCTGGAATATTAAGTAGCTGCTGCATAGAATCATGACTGAAAAAAAAGGGATTGAGGATGTGGGTTATAGAATCAAACAGTTTGGATTTAAGTACAAGCAGCAGGGCTTTTCCCCACTCCCAGTTTCAGTCTCATGTGGCATTTATTCCCAGCATTAGATGTTTCACAGTTATTCCCCCTGCCACCCCCCTTCTGTCAGGGGCCAGAGGGCTCTTTGTGCCATCAGCAGCTGACAGGACAGGCTTTCTTTTTTGGCTCAATGATTGAGCTCCTCTCATACCTCAGTCCTGCATCCCCAAAAGGCTCTCCCTGCCTGCTGAGTGAAGCTGTGCTATGACTGTACCTTGGCATCCCCTCTCAGGAAGTGATCTCTCGAGGCCAGTCCCCTTCATGCCAGGTTCAGGAGTGTGTCCTTAGTGGGGGACATCTACACTGGAAGCTGCCAGCCATCCTTCAGAGCTCCTGTGTCTCATTGTACAGCCTAGCTTTGTCCTCTTTACTGGGGCAGGTGCAAAAGGGGGACTCCAGAGCTGCAGTGTCCAGTTCCACCTTGCACTTCACACCCACCACATGGAAGCCAACAGCGGGAAGCAAGATCCCACCACACACAGAGATGTTTGGTCATTGTAAGTGGAGCCTTTTTGTAAATCCACTGGAATACGGTGGGACTGATCATCACAGTGCATAGATCAGAATAACTGCATGCTAAAAATATACATTATGTATTACCAATGCCATTAAAGTTTCACTGTAAATTTTGTTTGTACTGTTAAAGATTTTTCTTTCCCCTCCCCCAAGGCAGTAGAAATAAGCATGTGCATGTTTGTTCATTCATCTGTCAGATTAGAAAATACTTCTGGAAAAGTGTTCTGTATTTAATAGTAGAAAACAAGATTTAAGAGAGACAGCAGTGCCTTAAGCTTGGGCTGCTCTTACATTCTGGGATGATAAACTTGGAAGGATACTTTTTTTGTACTTTCAGCACTTCTGTTAAATGAAACCGAGCTGCTTTACTTAGCTTATCTTTAGCTATTAAAATTTAAAGAGGGACTAGGTTGGAACTTTTTCCTACCCAAAAAGCACTTTATGTGCATTTGATTTACTGAGGCTGAATGAGGTAATACAGTTACCAAAAAGCTCCTGACCTGATGTTGCTTTCAGAGTGTAAGATGCAAGAGCATTATGTCCAGATCTCCTGACTCCTCCCCCTTGGGAATTGACAGGTGGTACTGGCAGGAATGGGAATATTGACTTCCAGTCAGGGAAAGGAGACAAGAATGTGAGTGCAAGAGTCTTCAACCTTGCTGCCTTCCAAAAACTCAATTTCAGAATTTCTCTGTTTCCTTTCCTTGGTAAAGAATTTATATTTAACTATTAGATTTTGTAGTATCAAAATATGTTTACTCTTGTATTCTTACTTACTCATTTCTGTTTTTAAGAAACCCAGTTCATCTTCAGGAAGAGTGTTCTGTGGTGATTGAGGCAGGGTGCAAAACACAGGCAAAGAGACATCCCCCTTAGGCATTGCTCAGAAAGCTAAAGCTTTATTCTGTGATCTGTCACGTGTTGCATTAACATGCTGTGGATTTAGCCTTCATTAAGGTCATGAGTTATCTCGGAATCACCAAATCCCAGAATGGGTCATGTTGGAAGAGACCACAATGAATCATCTGGTCCAACCTCCCTGCTCAGACAGGGTCATCCCATAACATATAACAATATAGCACAGGACTACATCCAGATGGTTCTTGAATATCTCCAGTGAGGGAGACTCCACGCCCACTCTGGGCATTCCGTTCCAGTGCTCAGTCACTGCACAGGAAAGAAGCTCTTGCTCATGTTCAGGTGGAACTTCCTGTGCATCAGTTTCTGCCCATTGCCTCTTGTCCTATTGCTCAGCACCATTGTGAAGAGCCTGGCTCCATCTCAGAAATAGTTATGATTGTTTCATAGCTCCATATCTCAACAAATATGGGGAAAAGTAACCAGAGGCAAGAGGAAATCTAGTGCAAGTGTAAACATCTTTCAACCAAGATCCTCTAAGTTGTACCTGTAAACTATTAGAAGGATAAGAGATTGACCTGGAATAATTTAATTCCTCTGCATCATGCAAAGAGCAAGATTAAATGCAGGACTATCCATTTTAACCAGATGCTTCCTCCCTGTTTTCCTCTCCTGCAATCAACACCCCACAGCCAGCCTCTTGTGCCTGTTCCATCACCTTGTGGTTATCAATGCACTCAGCTGTCACTAAGGACTGCTGACAGACATGTACCAAAGTCTCTCTTCCTACACAGCTGTAGGCATGACCTTGGCAATGGTCAGGGATTAGACTGATGGGGGAGATGCCACCAAGAGGAGGGGATGAATTGTAAGGTCCTGCCAGTGTGTGGCAGTGACACAGTAATACTCTAAGTGTGGGTTTTCATCTCCTCTATCCCATTATTAGCAGGTACAGATCATCTAGGAAGGGCTAAATAAAGGCTTGCACTGTGACCCTATCAAGCAGCCCTTTTATGACTAACGACAGCAAGCTGAGCTTCCAAGACAACCCACAACAAGTTCTGCCTTTTCATTAGGTTGCCTTTTTCTCAAGTCTGTGAACAACGTGAAAGGCTTCTAAAAATTCGTTGAAGTCAATGTGGCCATCTTTGTTGTAGTCTATGCTGAGAACTAACTTGTCAATGGAGTCATCCTGTATATCAATGCCCAGATGAGAAGTGAACAGTCTCCATGTCTGGCTGAATTCCTCAAGAGAAATCAAACCTAAAGGAGACAGACAATAGGTTGCTTTTGGCAGTGTTGTTTCCCCTTCCTGCATAAACACACACATGCACCCTCCTTCACTGCAAGAAAGTTACCTGCCTATTGTGCTGGAGTTAGTGCTTTCATTATTGAAGCACATTTTTACTTTAGGTAATGATTGAATGCTTTTGACAGTGGAATTGAGAGAGCAGTAAAGGGGAAGACTAGAGTGGAAGAGAGAAAAAGCCCCTAAAAGAGCAAAGCCAATACTGGAGCTGGGGTATATGAGAATCTTTTCTTGTTAGGCTCTGTGCACTGTCCTTATATGATTGCAGCCTGACTGCTTAAAATAGTTTCCACCAAACTGGAGAAATTATATCACCTGTGGTTCCTCTATATTTAGAAGCCTTAAGGAGGAAACGCAGTGGGGAAAAGATAACTGGTATAGGCTCCCTAGAGCTGACACAGTGAAGTTACCTGGACTTACCTGAGTGATCTTTGTCAATTATGTTAAAGATGATCTCCAGATCCTTTCTGTATCTGCACAGTGTTTCTGCCAAAGCTGGCTGAGCCTGGTTTTGAAATCACATACAAGAAGCTATTCAGACCTTGGTTTGAGTTAATTTAACCAACAGAATATCTACTCTCCAATTTCCATTTCCCAGTTTAGCTGTCAAATGTGAAAAAACAAATCTTTATGCTTGAGTTCTCTGGAATGACACTTCTGTGTCTTGCCCTGAGGAATAATCAGATAAAACCCATCACTTTCAGATGGCAGGGCAAGGGGGGAAGGAGCCCTTCACACCTCCTACCTTCAGTAATTATTTGTGGAAATAATCTTGGATAATCTAGGGAAGATGGTGTAGACCATGCACTCAAAGCACTCACTATACAGATGTGAATGGGTCCTGCTGTTTAGGAAAATTGTGGTGATACCTCTGTTCCAAAGCACTGTGCAGCCATTTGGTAACAACTGGGCTCTGTAGAAGTGACCTCAGATACCATTATAAACATCTAAAAGTCCATCTATAAATGTGACTTCCTCCCACAGGGGCCTGAACTGCCTCTGGAGCTTGTTTGAAATGCTCATTTCAAAGAGTAGGGTTTGAGTGCTCTGGGCAGGATTTGTCACATCTCCTCAGCTCCGTTATCTAAACGCCCTCGAGAGCCAAGAGAAAGTAAGAAGCAGTTCTAGCATGTGATTCATCCAACCTATTTTAAGCATCTACCTTAGCAGGGAATGATGATTCGTACCCTAGAAGTGCTCATTTTCCTCCAGTGACTATAAAAGGAAGCTCAGCAACTAGTTCAGCTGTAGATGTCTACTTGTTGGGCCAAACCACTGTCTTGTGCTTCAAATTGCACCAAAAGTTGTTCCTCCAAGAACTGCAAGGAAGTGTTTTCCTTTTTACCTCTTTTATAGATTGACCCATTTTCAAATCATAAAAACATGACATGAAGTCAACTTCTCCATCTGGGTTCATCTGTGCTAACTGAGACCGCAGCATCCTCCAGGGCAGTTCCAGCTGCAGGACAGACTCCATTGCTGCAGCCCAGTCATTGACAGAAATCCTGCCTGCCAGAAGAGGTCAGGTCATGGTTAAAAGTACAGGACACAGCACACATCAGTCACCAGCACAAAGGGTTACAAAACACAAGGATTTTCTCTGAACCCTGGGATAAAAGCCCTCATAACAAAGGAGTGGTGGGGTTGGACTAGGCATTCCCACAGGTCCCTTCCAGTCACAAAGTTGTGATGCTGTTATGATGTTTACCATTTGAGAAAGCCACATTATGCCATGAAGAGTACTTCAGGTTTCAGCTGGGCTGCAATTAGAATGACATGTGGCTGAAAACTCAACACAGAAATAGGTGAAACAGTTCAGTGGCCAAAGAAAGAATATCGTATTATTGAGTGCCCTTGTAAGGACACAGTCAAGTGAGAAGCCATCACAAGGAAAAGTTGTATTTGTGGCAGAAATAAACTTGCTTCTACATAAAAGGTCCATCTATTAACTTAGCACTGATTTTTCTTCAGCTGAGGGGTGAGTGTGTGTCTGCTAGGGGCATAGGCAGACTGTGTGTCTGCTGGAGGCATAGGCAGGCAACTTTCCCCAGATACCTCCCAGACTCAGAAGGAGACCAATTCCACACTCCCCACCTGAGACCCCACTTCCCTGTCTGACACATTCTGAAGACAGTCCTGCATTAAGGTGGTGGTGACCTTTGAGCTTCTGGAACTGGATTTGCCTTCCCAAACTCTCTACCCAACAGCAAATACCATTTCTTTATTTGCCCATGTCTTTCAGTTTTCTTTTTCCTACTTCAAGCTTCAAGCTGTTTGGGCTAAGCCCTTCCCAATGCCTATCCTCCTCTGTGGTCATGAAAAACAAGGTCAACCAGCCTCTGCTGCCCTCAGCCTGACACTGGCAGGCAGGCAGGACTCCTCTCCATGGAGTTTGTCCCCTCTGCCTCCCACACACATGGAAGCTGTTTTCCCCATGGTAGCAACCGGACAGAGAGGAAGTAGTACCTGTGCCATTGATGTCGTACTGTGCAAAAGCACTGATGAGTTCAGACCTGTGTGCATAAATCTTCTCTCGTAAGGACTTTAAGGCAGATGATTCAATTGTACCTACCCTAGGAGGAAAAAAATCAGCAGATTATTAAAGGATTAAATTCCTCTAGCAGGTTATGCTTTTCAACCCTCATAATAAAATTCTTATATCCTTTAACATGTAGTATGTTTAGGGTCTAGTATGTTTTAAGTAGGATGACCCAAAACTCACTAGAACAACATCCAGTGGGGGGAAACCCCAAACCAAACAAAACCAACAATGCTCCACAAGAATAAACTGAGTTTTTGAGATAATTGAGTTTATGCAGGTAATTCTAAGCTGCTTTCCTTTAGTAATCTGACCACACTACTAGGCATGGCAAAGCTGTCATGATAAACTTTTGAGACTCAATTCATAACAGGATTTGTCCAGATTAACACTGCAGCCTTAAAGCAAACAGGTGCAGGCCATTTATGAGTCCGTGACAATTGTCAGTTCTAACTGCTTACCTCATTGGGTGTTTCTCAGGAAACCAAGTTAAGCACCCAGAACATCTTTTGTCTACTGTATTAATTTTTAAATTGTAAAACAGAAAACCAGTGAGAATCAAGGAAAATGGATGCCTATTCAGTTATTCAGTCAAGCTCTAGATTTGTGGCAGGTACACTCAGTGTGAGGTGACTCCATGCTCACTGCATGCAACACACAGCTTTACCTCTCCCGGAGATTCTGCCTGCGCGTGAACTTGCTGACCTGGTACTGCACAAACCGAGGGGTCAGCTCGGGGTTCAGCTTGATGTAAGCGCCCCGGTTACTGCCCTCTTCATAATAGTTAGAGGCAGAGAATATGGTGATAACCTGACATAGGAAACAAAGAAACTGGATTGGCCAGAATAGCTCTTCCTGACACTTATTTCTGAAACTGATTTGAGAAAAAATTCCAGGTTACAAAATCATGTGTCTACATTTAAAACCCTGTCATTCACCAAATTGCTCTCGCCTTTTGAGTCAGAGCTCTGGGCCTTTATTTTTGACCTGTCAGACTTCAGAGAGCAGTGAGATATAACAAGCTGTTTAAGAGAAACCTCTTTCAAAGAGAGACCTGATTTTCAGGATTCTTGTTGGCCTCCCAATACAGAATGTTAGAAAGCAGGGCCAGAAGAGAAATAAGTAAGTTAAAGGCTTCTAGAGCCTTAGAGGATGTCTTGAACTGTATTTACACACAACTCTTGTTGGGGATTTTGTTGATGTCCATTTGTTTTCATGTAAGTAATAAATTGGTCCCCACTCCCTAAAGATGTAAAGAATTTTTTTACTTGGAACTCAGTAATTTGTTGTAACATCTATCTAGGACAAAGTTCCCCCAAACCCACTTTAACAAAGTGACTCTCTTTTTTTAAAATAAATTTTGCAGACAAATCTACTGTGGATGTTCCTGTGAAATTCACAGGAGAATTCTACTTTACATGGAAGCATCTTACCTTCCCATCATGACTGATCTCATAACCTTCTGGCTTAAATTCATGAGACCTGATGAGCATCTTCAGATTATATCTCTCAAACAGCTTGGCAGTAACATCGGGACCAAAGTAACAACCTCCTCCTCGACACTTGTTTGGTGTACAGCCATTTTGGCTTCTTGGATCACTCCACAGAATGTCAAGGATCTATAAATAGCAAACTCAAGCAAGTGAGGACTGATAGCAGGGGAAGACTGACAGGCTATGGCTGTCTAAAGTAGTGGCCACAGCAAAAGCCCCACAGTACAGGGAGAAAACACATAGGTCTTGGGGGTTTTCCTTCTTTTCAGGACCATATCCTTTTGGGCTGAGACTTTTGTTCTACTTTTTAAGAAATATTATCTAGATTTTGGATGAACTTTTTTGTTTCAGAAGAAATATCATTTCAGCAATGTACCTCCTTTCACAGCTGAGGTTTTCAGACTTGGGCAGGTGCACCAGAAAGGTTACCTGGGCTAATTCAATGAGTAAAAAGGCTGCTTTCTTCACAGGTTGGTAGGAGAGGCAATTTCTATTTCCCAGCACAGACTGGACAACCACATTGGTCCATGGTTTTAGCTAAGCTTGGGAGTACCTACTCTAAACATGACAAGAGTTGCCTTTGGCTTTAATGTCTTCAGTTAGCTCACATTTCAAACCGACATTTTACATATTAGCATTTTAGTAGGGTTCAGACATGAAGATGAATTATCATGGTTTAATTCTAGTCAGTAGCAAACATTATTCAAAATGTGTTTGTTTAAACTTTTCTGGAGAAGGTTTGCATTAACACATTCCACTTCATGTTTGTGTGCATCTCTTAGTGGATGAATGATTAGCTGGGGGAGTGTCAGATTTGGGGGGGGAAAGGGGAACCTTGCTTGTGCTCATTATGTTAGTTTTTAGGTCAGATAGGTATCTTGGGAAATCAGATTTTCAGAGAAATTAAGCTTTTCAAATTGTCACAATTTATTAAATTACAGTATAACAAAAGCTCTATATTTGCTCTGATATTCAAGATTAAATTAACAGCCAGAGGACAAAAACTTCCCACTTCTGAGTAATCTGCCTGTATGTCTCAGGAGCTGGGTGGCTTTTTTTGGGCTATATCAGCATTCAGTTGCCAAAAGCACAGCCAAAAAAAGGTGCTTTATCTCACCAGCAATTGCTGTCTGACCTGTTTAAACCAACAACCATTTATGTACCAACAGATCCAACCACAGGAGGGCAAGCAAACCCATTTCCTACTGAGCAGTTTCCTCCTCCTAACGGCTATGGAAAAAAAAAAAAAAAATACTGGGTGAATTTTACTTGTAAGGTACAAAACCCCAAGCTTTTATTATCAGCTCTACAAAAAGCATCCAAAAAAACTAATCGGTATGTAATATACTCCTTAGACTGACTGTTTTCCTATTAAGAGACAGTTCACTCAGACTCGTGAACGCACTGCCAGAACAGAACACCGGCTGAGTTTGTGCGGGAGGGGTTTGGTATCAGTGTGTCTTTAGTTTCACCTACTTGTTTCCATTCCTTCAGGGCGGAGTCTGGAGGCAAATTTGAACCTGAAGGCTCAGTGGAGCCCGATGAAGAGATGTGTTGTGTCTTCCCTGCAACATGCTGGTTGGCAACGTGTTTACTGGGTTTGGTCGTGGGAATTCTCTTCTTCATTTGGTCCTGTCTGTTTCTCACTGACTTTGGTGGCCGCATCAAAGATTTCAACTTAAAAAAAAAAGTTACTATCACAACAACAGAAGTTGATACAGAGATGTTGGCTGAAAGGCACATCCGCTCATGTTTCCTGTACTCAGGAGAACTCCTTGAGAGTTCAACTAATGTTAACTCTCATAATATCCTGATTTCACAGGTTTGGGAGAAGCTGCAGGTATTTGGCACTTGCAGAAATTTTGCTTTATACCTATCAGTAATCAGGCTCTTCAGAGCTGCTTTCATATTCTTATCCAGACACACACACTCATTCCAAACACAGTAAATCTGAAGGTCTCACTATACAGCAAGTGGGGCCTGGGCTCGGGGAAGACACTTCAGTGCCCAGTTTCCCTGGGAACAAAATAAACATTCAAATTGTACAGAACGTGAAACTCCGCTTCTGCTTTGACACAGAACTGTGCTGTTAGATTAATTTGGCTAAATTAAATGGAGTATCAGGAAGACAGTAGTGAAACTGATGGAATATTATATCAGGCCTTATACTTTTAAATCAAACTCCTCAAACATGCATGGGCATTTGCTATTCTGGAATGGTGCACTATGGTTCCACAAATGACCATTAACATGGATTCTTCTCCAGGGAATGTCTTCTCATTTGAAATTCTCTCATACTAGCTTATTTCTAGAACAAAGCCAAAATAAACCCCAAAACCAAACCAACCAACCAACCCAAAAAATCCAAAGCAAAACACAAAATCCCAAACCAAAAAAAAACCCACCCACCAATAAAATATACACAGTTGGCAGACCCCCAGATTTTACTCTTTAACAAAGGAAAGGACTAATTCAAAACAAATGCACAACACAGGGTTATATGCCAGTGCACTGACCTGTATTGAAACCTGTCCACTGCCAGCTGCAGCAATTAAAGTATATCACTTGGCCTTGAGTGACACGGCCCTGGGTTGTGGCCCACACATGTCTCATTAGTAATGCTCTCCTGTGGCAGCTACTTTGACCTGTTAATTCTGCATTTCACAGATACAACATTTCACAGAAACATGCAGAGCTGAGCCCTGGTGAAAGCATGGGCAGAACTCAGCTCACAGTTAGGACACCTCTATCTGTAGTTAGGCACCCAGTTTTAGTGCACAGTGGTGCAGCCAACGGAGCCTAGACGCCAATGATCAGAAGTACTCATGCCCTTTTTCACATCTTTAAAAAAGAGACACAACTCACTGTGCTGCAAAGCATTTATTTCTGCTTTAGAAAATATGAGGATGACAAAAATAGCACTAGATTCCACAGACATTGATGACAGGGTACACTAAGTTGCTCAAACATTGGTCTCCTATGCCATCTGAGCTGCTCCACTATGGCTGTGAATTCGTGCGAGGGGGGCAGACACAAATCTGGCCTAAAGGACTGGTGGAGGGGACCTACAGAGAAGACTTCCTTTGGAGGCAGGCTAAGGCCAGAGGGGACATCCCTAGCCAATGGGGCACTTCCTTGAACAGCACTGGAGACGTGTGCCTAAGTAATGATATCCACCAAATCTCCTGGATCTCCACTGTCTATAAGGAGTCTCAGCACCCTGATCACAAGCAGACATCTTGATTCAGTTGTTCATATTGAGACCAAATCCCCCACTATTTTTAGCTGATTTGAAAGGTCAGTGTTTGCTCATCATTTCAGAAAAAAACATGAACATTTTTGTCTTCTAAATCCCTGAAAAGCAGTAGATAATGTTTTATCAAGGCCAGTTCTTGAATTTTGATCCTTCTGGAAAGGCTCTCCCACATGTACAACACTCAGCTGCTGCCAAGGGAGCGCCTCACAGGTGGAGAACATCCCCCACACAACAGATGGCAGAAGCACAACCCCAGGAAAAAAGGCAGTGCTGGAAATATGTGGCTAAATTGATTTCTAAAGTGTTTAAAGGAAATGCTCAGGAATCAAGTCCTTTTCATACTTTTTGGCTAATGTGTCATCACTGCAGGAGGAGTCATCTAAAGTGGCTTTAGCTATTTTACGGTCAAAAGACCCGTGTTATGTGGAGAGCCAGACAACTGGCTCTCAACACCTACTGCAACCTTGCTTCCTAAGCCCTGATTTTGAAGAAAAATTGGACTATTATTTTTCTTACATGCCTTATACTGCTGCCATTTCCTTTCCTAATGCAAATGACCTGATACTAGCATTCATAGCGCAACATTTCTAAAAGAAAACAAAATTACCCTCACATGAATATGATCTCTTACCTTATTTCTCTCAAGCGCATTCAGGAAATCCAAATCTGTGGTGTCTGAAATCCCCCCATGCAGGATAAGAACTTTGCTATCAATTATAGTGGCAAGGGGAAGCCAGCTAAAAACATCTCGCAGAAGACACAAAATCTGTTTCCAATGGTCCTGTAAAATATACTCTTACATTAGATCCTATTTCTGGCAAATTCTGTTGCTTCTAAGTTCAAGATTTTGCTGAAGTGTCTGCTACAATTTATATGAACAGTTTTATTCAGGTGATATCCTGAACTGCAACCCTGACAAACATGTTCCAACATTTACTTTAGGGTCATTTAATTGTCTCTGTAGCGTTTCACTTTTTTCTTTCATGTTTACCTCTTTTTGTGTTCTTGATTGTTCTTATGGATGTTACTTATTTCATCCCATAGATCTCTGGGCATAAGAAACTAGCACTTAAAATTGTTTTGTCAGTTATTCCACTGATAGGTCAAAATAATTTCACCTACATCACTAAAGTAATGCTCTGCTACACCTAAATAAACTGGTTTGAACTTTTCTTGTTTACACAGGTTTCATTTTACATGTGCAATTCTACCAAAAAAAAAAAAAAATACAGGGTAAGGAGGAGGACTCTTACCTTGTACTTCTTTGAAACTTCTTTTGTGAATCCATATCTGAAAACAGGATGGCATCATGAACTGGTTTTCGGTATGCACCTTCTGCATGGTTTCCTGTGCTATGGTGTTTTCCTGGAGTTTTCTAGCCCCCTTTTTCACCTGCCATTCCATCTCACCTCAGCTGAAATGTGCTTTCCTCCACTCTGTCTTGAGATTTGAGTTAAATTCGTTTCTTGTGCATAACAGAGGTTGGGAACAGAATCCAGCCTAGTAGTTATTAAGAGGCCTTTTGCCAGTTCTACCTCTTAGATACCAGAGAGAAATTTCAAAGGAACCTGATGATGGGCAAAAATTCCCACAAAATCTTCAGAGAGTTTTTGTCTTAACTATCATATAATGATAGAATCATATCATAGAATGGTTTAGGTTGGAAGGGGCCTTAAAGATCATCTCATTCCAACCCCCTGCCATGGGCAGGGGCACCTTCCACTAGATCAGATTGCTCAGAGCTTCATCCAACTGTCATGTCTTTTCCCCCACAAGGGACAAGGATTTTAGTACCTAATTCTTTTAACTCTGAGATATCCTTCATCAAGGGGCATTTTCACAACACTCAGCTTTCAAATTTACCAATGTGCAGCACTGCTAATCAAAACAAAGCGTGATAGACAGGAATACCTCCGTGCACTCCATACCATCACAGACTTAGTTAATATTTTCTGCTATTCTGGAGAGGAATTTTCCTACCTTGTAGGTTAAGTAACTGATCTTGGTTCATGTTTGTTGTTTTTTAGGGTGTTTTCAATTAAGTGCTGAAAAAGTAATTATCACATGAAACTGATTCACTTTTGTGGATCATTAGTAGGACTTGCCTATGGGCCTCTGAGCCGGGTGCTGACACAGAGGTCTGTGTTAAAACAGCAATACATCCTGTGTGCACACATCAAATGATGCCAGGGCTACAGCAGCTTACCCACTACTCAGTCACCCAAAGGCTTTCTGGGGCAGTTTAGAATTGTAGGGAGTAGGACTGAGGAATTCTCACATGTCTGAGGTGCTTTTTGTCTCCAAGTCACACTTTGACTACAGCCAGAGCCACTGGCTGTGCTCACTCCCTTGCCTGCACTGCACAGCTGAGTGCAAATGTCTGTGTTAGAAAACAGGGTGTCAGCTTTCCTGCACTGACACCTCCAACTGATGAAGCTCCTCGGAGCAAAGGGTAGGATATTTACCTGCCCTTTGTGTTACAGAAGTGAAATCTTAGTTAAAAGTTAACTAAAATATCAAATTTCACTAAATATGTGCTTTAAGTAAAATACAATCCTTCTATCCATTCTTCCCCAATTTTGATACTCTGGAAGCTGCACTAAGCCCTCTGACTTCAATGGATTATGATTAGATCAAAGACAAGACATGATTGCCATTCAGATGTCTGTGTGTAGTGAGGATGTTCCTTCCCCACACACATGCTGAAAAGGCAAAGCTCTACCTGACTACTTAATAAAATATTATTTCTGTTTTAGGGTGTCACAGTGGCTAAAGTAGCATTCAAAAGCTCAAAAATTTCTAGTGATAGGCCAGATATTACCTGCCCCACTCCCAAAATCTACCTCAGGTTCATGATGTAGTCTTCATGGTTTCCTCTATTCAAGTGTAAATCATTGGGATAGATAAGAAGAAATGCAAATAGGATTATAAGTATTTCCATAGAATTTTTCCCTCTGTCGACAAAATCACCATTAAAGACATAGCAGTTTTGTTGTGAAGGCAGACCATTCTGCAGAAAGAAAAAAAAAAAGGGGGGGCATTTAGAGAGGCTGCTATGCTACTGTAATAAAGTAAATAGCATTTAAATGAGATCCCATTGCTAGAAATTCCAAAAAAAACCCTGCATAATACAGAGATCTAAAATGCCACATTTCTTTATTTCCACTGTTTAGAATAAAAGCCTTCATATCAGACAACCTGAGCCATTAGAGAAGAAAGGACCTCTCTGGCTGTTCTTACAATGCCATCTCTAATCCTTTCCTCTACCTATTAAATTAAATTGAAAGGGACCAAAAGGAACATCAGTCTTGTAGTAAAATATACGTTTTTGTTAATGCAACTGTTCCCAGGAAATTATGCACTTGTAAACAGAAGGGAGTCATTCAGTTTGAATGGAAGATAAGAAATGCATGAAAAATTATCTTCTGATGTAAGTTTGAATGGATTTCATATATTTACATTGTTTGCAGTGTATGCTTCCAAAACTCCTGAGAAGGACTATAGTCCAGATGCTACAAAATCTTAAGACAGAATTTAAAATTTGAAGAGTTTGATTTCACTTGCTTTAATCATGAAAGCACTACCTGAATTTCACTCATGAGAGTCAAGATATACTTGAAAGCTCACAAATCTGAGAGGTTGTATATACAGGTTTTTCTTACCTTATTTTTTTTTTTCTGAAGATACAGAGGAATGCTTTATTATAAATGGTGACTTAGTAAAGACAAGTATTTTGAACTGATGGTATGCTTTATTAGATTAATTACCAGCACATGAATGGGTGCCACCTGCTTACAGAAAATACAGCACCTCCTATATGTAGCTTCATCATTTCCAGTCATGAGTATCAGAAATAGTATTTCAACTTTGACTTGCCAGAAAAGGGAAACCTGTTTTCTCAACTGATATGTACAAGAAATATCAATAGAACATCTATAAAATTACGTTATAACTGTGGAAGCCACTCTTAAAAGTTCTGGCAGTATTGCTGGACATCCCACTTCTTGAATATATCTACAGTATCAGTGTCAAGCTTTTCTTGTGTTCCTATGGCATTACTGGTATTCTGCCTTAGTGGGTTTATTGCAGGATGTGTAATGTGGCCAGGGACTGATATAATGTGTCATTTAAATCCTTATGAGAATATCTTTTTTTGTCCCAATCAGTGTTCTGTGCTTTCATGTTAGGTTGCAGTAGTGAACCCTGGTCTCTCCATCCTGGCTGCTGTAAATTCAGCTTCCTTGGATTTTGCTATAGCCTGTCCTGAGCCCTTTCCAAGTTAACTTGGAAAGCGCCTTTGCTTGCTCTGTGCTCACGGGCATGGCAATGTATGAGGCTCTTCTAATGCAGTGGGTTGAAGTGATTTTAAAAAGGAGAGGATGGATTTCAGGAGTGGAACAGACAGCAGAAACTCAGCAGCAGTTTCTGGAAAGATGGATAAACAATAAATAAATAAAGGCTTTGCCTTAAAGCCAATAGGCATGCAAATCCACCAGCAGATTGTGAGTATACACACAACCACTCTAACTGCAGTTCTCATGGAAAGACACATTTACTGGAGCACCCTTCAGACACTATCACCCTTACACACAATTTGAGTTTTAAACAAGTTTGATTTGGACTTCCAACTTCAATTTAATTTTGTTCCACACTCATGCACTTTCCTTTTCTGTGGTTTCAACCAACAATGAGAGCAAAACTAAAGTAAAGGCTGCTGCAGCCTCTGACATGTCAGAGAGGCAAACAAGGCCCTCTAATGACTAGCATCTTGCTGCTAGGCAAGATCATTACCGCATCTCCTGGGTTAGTGATTAATTAACTTCTGTTTGTTGTTGGCATTTTCTACTGCTTCAGGCCATTTCTATCTATAGCATCCCTTTAACAGTCTAACTGAGCAATACATAATTAAAAATTCAAGTGTTTCATGGAATATCAGGAAATGCTGTAATTTAATGAAGATTAATGCAGGGTCTGAATGAACCTTACAAACTGGCTATTGAGGAAAAAAAAGTAAGTGTCTTAGATTCAGCCAAACCAGGTGTAAGGATTATACACCATCTGCAGCATTGTATCAATATACTATAGATTGCCAGCTCTGTGTGTTTGCTGGGGGTGGTCTGTGGAAGTGACAAGCCTGGTCTGCATGTAGACCTCCAGAATCAATTTCAGCTCTGCACAGCCCTGTGCAGAGCGAGATCACTCCCATGGCATAGTTTAGGATTGCACCCTCTTGTTCAAGGTAGTTTGAACCAGCTTGGAGGATGAAATCCCTTCCAACTGAAACAGAGTTTAGGAAGGAGGAAAAAAAATGGATCCCAGAAGCCAATTGGGTTCACTGCTCATCTGAGTAAAGTGCTCAGAGGGGACAGAAAATAGTGTGATTTAATTTGCTTCTAAATAACTAATCAGCTCTATCATATGCTCTCTATATTCTCAACTACTTTGAAATGACAAAACATTTGCCCATTTTATTTGATTTGATGGAAGGGACTTCCCTAGAAATTTAACAGAGAACAACTGGGTGTTATCTCTAGTCTGAAGTCAGTGGGAGTTTTGGCTCTGAATTTACTGAAGTCAGGATGAGAGTTGCTTGTTTTTTTCTCTTTATAACATCCATTAGTGGGGGGGAAAGAATTGGCATCTGTTTACTCCAGAAAAATAAAATGCAGGCTGATTGCAGTTGTAAATATAATTATATCTGAGCATTTATCTCCAAAATACTTATATTTCCCATTCCAGGTTCTGTGTGTGAAACCAATATGTGTCGTACTTATTCCAATTTTAAAAAGAGAGCTAAACAACCAAAAGACTGCAAGCCAAGAACCAGCTAAAGATGGTTGATTAGTAAGAAAAGCAGGACTCTGTAAAAGGTCTGATTATATTTTAACTATACTTCAACAGACTTCGGGTGTGCACTTGGGCAAAACAACCACATTTACATTGAACAAGTCTCAGATGAAGTGTAACAAAGCTGGAATCAGGGGGAGAATGACACCATTTAAACACCTGGTTTAGCTCACTCCAGTCTCCATTCAGTGCAGATGAATGTGTAAGGATCTGACACAAACCCTTCCCCCCTGCCCTGGAAAGCTCAAATCAAAGAGAGTACCTGCTCAATCAAAGGTGGTGATTCATCCTGAAGATAAATGTGAAACTAAATACACAACATTTCCTGCATCTTCAGTTAAACATACAATTGTGGAAAAGCTAGCCTGGAGATTAATTTGTTTTACACATCAGTAAAACAGAGCTATGCTTTTTTAGCATGATAAAAAAGGATATGTGAAGGGTGCCCAAAGCACTTTTATTTTTTGCAGACCATGTGATTGCTTCCAAGGCTTAAAAAGCTTTTAAACACCACTCTTTCTTGTTTCCTGATAAAAACAAAAACACTCCCCTCCCAAAAAAACCCCAACGACAACAAAAAACCGACAAACCCAAAAAACCAAACCAAACTAAAAAAACCCAACCAAACAACAAAACCCCCAAGCCAACGCAAAAGCAAACCAAAAAACCTGCAGGTATCAGTGGAAGGCCTAAATGAAAGCTTCTGCATTTTTTCTTGAATGTTAAAATTATCCATGGTGTAGTGTTACATCAGGAACTCAGTTAGCTCCTGATTTTAGCAGACTTCAGTCAATATGGAATTTAAAACAGTGGCAGAACTTTGGAGACTTTGCAAGGAGTCCTCTTATGTTTTGGCCCATGCTGCAGTTCAGCATTCAGGAAAACAATAATGTCCTTGATCTCCTTCACAGTGAGCAGGAGGATATGAAGAAGGGAAAGCCCTGACAAAGACACCAAATTGTTCCATGATTTGTGTGTGGTGTACGGACACCACATAAGCAGTTCTAATGGTGATAAATCTGTCACATATAAATAACTGTTCTTAATAATAAGTCATAAAGTGAAAATGCTACATCTCAGAGTACCTACTTACCTTATAGAATATCAGCAAAAGATCATCCAGGTTTCCATGCAAATCTCCTACAGGAAACAAAAAGAATTTTTAAAAAAGTTCTCACAGAGAAGGAAGAAACTAGAATTATAAAACCGGAATTAGCTGGATCTAATACCTTTTTATACTGCACAACTGAACATGTTTCAGGGACAGGTTTTGATTACTACCAGTAGGAAGTGATGGAGAGTGTCAAGAACTGCTCATGCCTGTGTGCCTCAATGCTAAGGCCACAGGAATGATGGATTGGGCCCTTTCTGAGAGGTTTGTTTGGAACAGGCAGGAGGATTTCACCCCAACACCATGCGTCACTGCAGCACAGATCCCCTGTGCATCTGACTGCATTTCATGCTCACAGAGCCAACCTTTTCATGTCTGTGACTCACCACCACAAAGCTGCAGAACAGTTTCAAAACCTATCTTGTGATAATATGCTTTTACCACCAATAATTAGGAAAAGAGAAATGACATTTTTATGTGTATACATTTTCTGTGCTTTTGATTAATTATGAGCCTGCTGAATTTGTTCTAAGGGATCTTTCAAGCTATGATAGATATTTATCACATGTAGATGCAAACATTTCAGGTATATATTTAATCTACATTATTAATTTGAAATTATAAGAAATGGAGAGTGATACCTTAAGGAAATAGACATTTTGGACCTATTATGTTTAAAAATGGGTTATCTGTCTTCTGTAGAGGTTCTTTCTGGTGACAAAAGCTTTTAGTTTCAGTACAGGAGAGGGATCCCTTTTGATGCTGCTTACATAGTGCAAATGCAATGCAAACATGAAGAGGAATGTTTATTTAACGAGAACATGTGTTGTGAACAAGCATGAATCTGTTTCCTTGGTTTGGAAAGGGGTCTTGTTGGCTTGGTTAATAAATTATTGTTTATACAAAACCTCATTTAAACAAACCCTTTCCTGGCAATCAAAGTAGGTCCATAACCACATCTTAAAAATATTTATTTTGCATGTCTCACAGTACCTCCCTTATACCACTTTACTGTTACACACAGCACACACTGATAGATGTCAAGAGTTATGTCACCATTACTGTTCTGTTTTGCAGCTACTGCATTCTGTATCAAGTCAGGATACTGCATCCCATTATCCATAATTTACAAAAGTGTAACAAAATAGATGGGCAAAGAGCTCTTAGTTCCTTACTGTGTGACACATCATTCTGTGAGACTAAATTGTTGGTTGTATAAAGACTTATCCATCCTTTTGGGTCTCCTTAGAAATGAGGGGTTATTATAATTTCAATTTATTCTAGATAGTCATGCTGTCAATGAAAAGTCTTTTTTGCCACCCATATTAAACCCTCATTAAAATCATTACCGAGTAAATTATGATTAAAAGCATTAAAATCATTACTGAGTAAGGTTTTTTTCTCAGTGAGACGAGAAAGAGGTGAGACTTAAAGCCAGTGATCAAAATACTTGGTGGCATTTTAGAGGTGGAAGTGCAGGAGTATTTAAGTTGCACTGCAGTGTTAGCTGAATTAATACTGACTCATTCAGAAATGTGAAACAAGAACAGGAAAGAGGAGGTGAGGGAATTTCCTAAAATATACTTTATGATTCAGGAACTTTATTATTTTGTTTGTTTGCTCCAATTTATGCATTTGTGGGGGAAAACAAATAAAAAGAAATAACTTTTTAGGGCATTGAGAACTTTCTTCTAATGGCAAAATTTGGAAATGCCAGTATCATTCTCTAAGCACTTAGAATATCAACCCATAGCCCAAAGCAGTTATCTTTTCTGGCACCTTACCACAGACAGTTATTTCCTTGGAGTAGGAAGTTGAAAGATGGGTGATATTTGGCATCTCCTTGAGAACCCTCCTAGTTTCACTTAGCAGCTGCAGTACATAGCGGGCATGAAGCAGCTGTGAGAAGAAAAAACAGGTAGAAAAGGAAGACTTATCTGAATTAGCAATAGGTCTGCCTGCTTTTTAATATCAGACATGTACTGCCAAGGTTATTTATAGTGCAGACCTCCAGACATGAGTACAGGCTGTATGGCCTAGTGCTGGAAATTAGGAGTGTTCATAGCTTTGCATTTGCTTCCCAGTGAATGGATATGGAGCCCTTACTGAACTTGTTTTATAGATTTTTCCCACTTTATTTATACTGGTCTGTTTCTATTCTTCCTGTTTTTCAGAAGAGATAAGACTTAAACAGCACTCAAAATCACTGCATAAGGCCATCTGTTTAAAATAACTGGGAAAAAAATAAAAAGGATGTCAAGAGACATCCTAGGTGTGAGTAAAAAACAAAACAAACTAAACAAAAAATCCCAGAACCTCCAAAACACAAGCCAACAAAAAAACCACAAAGGTCATAAATGATATTTCAGCAAATTGCAAAAACAATGACAAGAAAACTCCAGTAAGAGCTGGCTTGGTAAGGGTTGTCTTCCTGTTCACAGTGAAGAAGTTATAACAGTGCAACGTTGAAGTTTCTGGTCTTCTCTCCTGATGTTTTTTAGGAAAATTTTGTCAGTTGGTGATTTTTAAAGCTTTTAATTTCACCAGAGATCTGAGGAATTTTAGTAGTGGAGATATATGAGCTACAGAATGACTTTTCAAGATTCATGTCTTTAAGCAATCAAAAAGGCCAATTACATATGACCATTTCCTTAATAAAATGCCAGCCAGTAAGAGAAGGGAGAGTGGACAGTAAGGTGAAGTCTGGGTTGGCTCATTTATCATGTGCTTTATATTTGGTACTTTTACAATCAGCCTCCACAGAAAATTACTAGAGAAAAATATTCTTATTTAGTAAATTAAAAAGCATGATAGATCCTTGCCCCTTTTATACAGCATATTTTAAGCACAAATAATTACAAGTTCAAAGAAAGCCATCCCATTTAATGCCTCCCTGCTCCATCCTCATCTTGTGCGCAACAAAAGGGCTTACTCAGGAATATAGAGAATGAGGAACAGCCTCCTCAGTGCCTTGGAAGCTGCAGCCTGAGCTCCAGAGATTTATGCTGTCACTCTGTTCTGCTACATTAGCAATGCTTTATAGTCACTCCACTGTTACGGTGGAGTCTTGCACCCTGCAACGAGGTGATTAACCCTTACACCTCAATTCCTCTAAAAGAATGAGGTGGGCGACAAAAGACAGAGGACCAAACAATGAACACTTTTAACCCATAAAAAGATGATAATTAGTTTCTATCTTAGCTCAGGACACCTTCCCCAGCCCTGCACTCTCACTGAGAACCCCAGCCTTGCAGCTGCTAAGGGTTCCCATTTCATTTCAGTAGTCCCTGCCTCCTCCCCTGTGCCAGGCCTGGTGGTCATGCAGCAAAGTAGTGAATCAAATGTGGGAACTCGTCTGTCTGAGAACTGTCTGCTTTTGATTTTATTGTGTTAGCTTACAGCCAGATCAATTTCCCAAGGCAGCTTACCATGCATATTTATGATCACATTGCGCTAGCAGGAAAAAGTAATGAGATGTAAAAGAAGGGTGAAATACCTCTTTGGGCACTAGTTTAGCTTTACATTGGAATTGTGGAACTACAACTTGACAGATGTAAAATAAGTTAAAAAAAGAAAACAAGCTAGTTGCAAATTACCTGTTCATTCCTGAAAGCATGAAGGAGAGCATTGGCATCTTCAACAGTAAGGGGGAATGAGAGTCGTGGTCCATAATAGGAGTCTGGAACATCAATCTTCTTTTCAAATTCTTTTAAACATAAGTCTTCATCCACCACCTGAGGAGCACTAGGGCTGGTGAAAATTTGAGAAACTGGAACAGGATAGAAGGAAAACAAAAATGTAGAAACTCCACCAGGCCCCCATAGAGCTGCAACAGCGTGGCCAGAACTGGTTGAATGTAACTGCTTTAACTGCTGCAGTATTACAAAGGCTGACTCCTGCCTCCTTTAGTGGAAAAGCTCCAGTCTCCCCAGATTGTTTCACAATACTAAAACCAACCAACCAATCAACCACAACAAGGAAATAAAGACCAAACCAAACTTAAAAACAGACAAAAACTCTTTTCCAACTGCTAGTAACTATGGTCAGGTTACAAAACATTTTGTACTGAAGTTGTGGAGCTGTCTGCTCATAGGTAACGAAAACCATCACCTGGTACAAACTTCCTTCTCCTTCCCCGTGATGCAAGGAGATGCAAAAGTCATGGCTGATCATTTAATGACCATCATCTGTTTAAAGTTCAACATCACACTTTTAATACAGGTTTTGAAGATTCCCTTCTATTGCTTTTATTTTCTACTTAAAATTTTTCGGCTAAATACCAGCAGGTCACAGTGATTATTTTAAAAGTCACCAACAAAATTATATTTATTCACAGCAGATTGCAAATCACTCCTTTCTGATACAGCTAGGAAACAATGCCAGCTTTTGGTTGGCTGTCATAAAACTATTGGATGAAGCAAAATAAACAAAAACAGTGGTGAAAGTAGAGCACAGCTTCTAATTTTCCTGGAACATGGAGGAAGCAGGAACACTGTTAATTGCTTCAATCCAATATTTCTCTTGACATAATCTTGAAACTTAATTGGCTGATCAGCAGATTTCAGAGTTTTTTTCTTGCAGATTGTCTTAGTCATATATCATTCTAAAAGAGAGAACCAGTCCCTAAATGAAAGTGTTCTAGCAGATGCTGTTGCAGAGTTGCTCTTGTGAGATGATTGTTGTAAACACTTTGTGCTGGGCTACAGTTAAGTTTTCTGTAACCCTGATTTCCTGCAACTGCAAATAAAAATGTATTATTTACAGCTGTGTAGCTGTATTATTTATTGCTGATTTACAGCTGGCCTGTAGCTGTGACTCAAAACTCACAGTAGCCAAAACCAGCATGTAGCCTCATAAATGATGAGACTCATAAAGGCCAACTTGTCTTGCAACTGGATAAAATCCATATTAAAGAAATAAACAGATAAAAATGTAATCTGGATTTTAAAAAGTCCCCTTTTACTATCAGTACTTCAGCTGTGAGCTGATTAGCACTTTCAGTGCTAATGCAATGTTATACTCAGCCATTTAAATGGATTAAGGCATCAAGTAACAGCAAGGTGCTCAGGGTTCACCATTTTCACCAAGTGCAGTTTGATTTGCAATCTCCCACCACAGTTACAGCTTTGTCTGGCTGGACACCAGAATGTCGCCATGGATTGAAATTGCTGATTCTCACATACTGATCAACCAAGCACATTTGCACCAATTCTTGCTCCAGCTCTAGCAGCAGGCCTCTGGACAGTATCTCCCTCTGCACCCCACTTCCAAAGAAGTGGAGACTACAGAACCAACTCCTCAGACCACTAATGCCTAATTTCTTGCCTGTTCTAACCAGCTTTCCTCATCTGACTTGAGTCCTTCAGAGTCAGTGATCTTCTCAGCATTTCAAGCCAGGCAGACACCTGCCCATGCCTGCTCCTGCTCTTGCCTTCCCTTCCAGCACACAGTAGGCCATCCATCCATTACTTTACCTCTGAACATGAACTTGCCTTCCTCACAGACTCACTTCTATTTTGGCACATGCTCAGGCTGGTAAACCTAATCCTTCCCTGTCAGGCAGATCTCTGCAAAATACACCCCGTTTTCCACTTCTGGATGAGTTGTCAAAAGCCAGTCATGGTCATTACCCTTAAAGTGTGCTTATGGCTCCTCAGGCTGTCTTTCAGCTGGATTTTAAGGCTTCTTCCTGCACAGCATGACTGTCCCATCTCTGAACAGTCAGTAATGGATGACCTAATGCAGCTTGGGCAATCACCACACTATCCAGCAAGTACCCCAGCTCACCCACATGCCCCATGTAGGACTAATTCTGAAGGATTCAGCACCCCTCACATTTTGCTGTTCTAGTCAAAGCTGTCAAAGGCTCTTTCAGTTCATACTAAAAGACAGGGATGAAAAGCCTTGGCATGCCTGGTTCTGGCACACATGTCAAGACAGAATGAAACATTCTCTGCCAGCATCTGCATCTCTGCACTGACTAGAGGGAGCATAGGCAATGACCGACTTTGTACTCTGACACCAGAGGTCTAGCCCAGGCTCAGAGAGCTGAGCCTTCACTATTAATAAACCCTAAACAACTACAGCCATATTCTATGTTAAACACAAATGCCCAGAGCTAAGTGGAGTCAATTTGGCCACAGAAAGCCCAATGACCTGATTCTCCTGACCAGATCACCTTGCCATGGGAGTTTTTCAAGGCAAGTCAAAGCTGCCACTGCCAAGGATGTACTATCAGGGTAACCAGGAATCAGCTACTTCTGCAGCTCTGAAATCAGTTCTCTGTTCTGCCACCATCTGTGTGCCTTCAGCTGACCATTGGGGTACCTGAGAGCGCCTCTGACTTCTGAGACGTGCTCTTACATAAGCCAGATACTGATCCACAGCCCTCAGGTCAAAGCCAAATGGACACTGAGCCTACAAAGAGGAAGGAGGTTTCTAAAATGCTTCAAACATTTCTTCCTTCACACCATCCCTGGTGCTACAAACTGCAAGCAGCTATAACTTATTCCCCACTGCAAGAATCACTCTGTGTAAAACATCTTGGAAGGGTGTTAAAGCTGTAAGGGAGGCATCATGGGGAGTGAAACTGCAGAAAACAACACTTTTTTTTTTTGTTTGTTTGTTTCCCTTTGAAGGAAGGCTCCTGGAGGTGCCCTGGTGACCTTGAAAGGAACAGGTTTAGATTCCCAGTCCCACCATTTTTCTCAGAATGCATCTGCAGTCTTCTCACCCTCAATGTGCCCATAAAAGAGTGAGTAAATGGGTCATCTTTTGCTGGAAAGGCAGTTTCCAGCTTTCTCTGACCAGAGAGCTTTCCATTGAAAGCTGTGAAGGTAGGAAGATTTTTTCAGGAAATGAGGGAGAAAAGTGTAAGTTAGAAAAAGGTTTTATTCTTATTTTCCACAAACCTTTGCAAATAGCCTTTAATAAAAAGCAGAACAAGACACTCAGCTATATAATATCCCAATCACAAACTACACTGACATCTTAAGGAGAATGAGAGGATGAAAAAAGCTTTAGGGTATAACAGAAACAATCACATCAAAAGCACTGCTGTGTTAATGAGATGGCAGCTGCTTTCTTTCTTTGAAAAACATAATCTGAAAAAAACAGATTAAAAAGAGGAAAGTAACAAGATTAATGGTGGAGGCTGAGTAGTTTATAATTTAAGGAAAACCACACATCACAAAATTTTCAGGTAACTTTCTTATCACATACTGAGAAGAACAGGCAACCCATTCTTTGGTAAGAGTATTATATACTGTCTTCTTGGAGACAGCTTTTGAACCATATGCTATCACTCTAATTTAAGTGAGCACACACTGATGAAACAGATAAAAAGCCAGAGAATTGCAGCTTTTAGAAAATGCTTGAGAATATCAAAGTCAATTTGAAGCCTCTCTGGTTGTTATGTTTACATTCACTGTGGTTCACATCTTAAGATGGTGATTCAGCAGAAGTGGAAGCAGTTCTTTAAGAATCCCTCTATTCAGTAATGATTTTGCTTACATCAGTGGAGCTGGCATGAGTGCTGCAAAGGTCACTTCCAGGGGCAAGCAATCAAGAGCTTAAAGCAAAGAATGCACACGGCCAGCAGTTGGAAAAAAGAACCACAGTCCACACAATATACATCTGATATGCAATTCCTCAAAAAAAAATCAAAGTCATCTCCTTTGCATAGGCAGCCTTGGCCATCTCTTTATTAAACATACACCAGAATTTTTCTGTTTCATTTAGGGTTCTGGTATCTGTAACACATGGTGTTAGAAAGAGGGAACAAACCAAGACAAAAATAAAGCTTTTAGAGCAGTTATCAAGTCTTAACAACATCAGTCCTAAAAGATGGAAGTTTTAAGCCAGCAAGACAAAGGGATGCTTTACCATAAACCATATACACTTTATCATGTGTTTCAGCCTTAACCACATCTGCAATTCCCAATATCTACAAGATCAAGAAACAGGTCACCTGTGCAGTGATGATGAGGAGCAGCTCATAGGACCTTCCATCTCCCTCCCTGTGTACAGGAGAGGCTCAGATCTCCACCTGCACATGAACAGCCCTTGCAAGTAGCAGTGTGCTCTGCAATGTCCTGAGCCCTAGCAAGTCATCTGAGACACCTCATCTTTATTATTCTGCCAGTAGACACAGTTAATAAAGGGGGGTAAATTTTTTCTACAACAAGCAGCTGTAAAATTCCATTTTAATATTATAATAAAACTAGAGATTAACAATACTTTGCCAAATCTCAGACCTAGCACTACTGTTTTCTTTCCCATTCAGGTGGAAAAGCTGAACAGAGGTGCACCATGAGCATGAAGAAGTAGATTAAGTGAGCAGTATCTGTTTTTCTTTGCCAATTCCTTCCCAGGAAGTTAAATGACTAAAGCAGATTTTTTTCACAGAATATGGCAGTAATGGGAAAAAAATCAAAGGGAGGACTGTTGAATCATCTGCCTTGCCTTTGGAGCAAGGCTTAAATGTAATTTATTTTTCTGCAGAGCACAGAGAGCATTAGGCACTCTAAAGTATTTAAGAGAGAAAAATTGCAATTTCTACCGGTTGTCATTAGAACACTGAACCACTTAAGGTTTTGATGGTGGTTTTATCCTGCTATCAAAGTATCTTGTGCAATTTTTAATTGGAATAACCCGTGGCTAGACAGATGAAAGAGAAAGGGCATTTTCTTGTAATGTAGTAAGAAGGGGACAGCCTCATTTTTAACTCCACTGGGATTAGATCTATTCTGAATTTGTTCAGGGAAGTCATGTTTGTTTTCTGGACTTAGGAATCACTTTCAGTCTGTCCTTCTGTTGAGCTTGACCTCAAAAGAAGTTATGTCCAAGGATCCCAAAATACTTCAAAAATTAAAGGTTATTCCTTGAATAACTGAAGCTTAATTGAGATGGTTTCTAAAGGTTTATCTCCAGCAGTTTAAATTTATTTCCTTTTTTATCATTCACATACTGATACATGTTGCAGTGAAATCTAGAACAAATTAAATTAAAACATGGTCCAGAACTGCCAGAGGTGGTGAGTGGTAGGGGAGAAAGAGCAACCTCTTTGATTATACCTGCCTTAAACTAACTGAACACAATCTTTCTGAATAGTCACATCTAATAGTTTAAGAAAACATGAACAGAAAGCTGTGAAAATTGGATTCTGTAGGAAAGGCAGTAACATATAAGAAACATATAAGAAAATATAAGAAAGCACCTCTGAATATTCTCATATAACATATAAGAAAGCACCTCTGAATATTCTCATAAGGACAACAGGCACCTGTTCTGACTTAGTGACTGCTCTGACTCACTAAGTAGATAGTGAGCAGTGTCAACACTTAGAGGATCAAATTCATATTACAGTATTTAGAATATCAAACCTCAACCCCAGCACATGCCATAGGCTGTAAATATCACATTGAAAATTAAGTTTCCTCACATCAAGTTTTTCAAACACAATCTCCACATTACTTTCATTTTTATTACCTGAATCAGGATGAGTACAATGATCCAGCATGAATGTAAAAAAGTTGGATAGCTGAGTATGAAAAAGAAAAGAACAAACACACTGATCAGTTTAGGTGATCCAACAAGCATTAATATCTTTCTTACTCAATTACTTGCAATTTCCCATTTAGGGGGATATAAGTCACTACTGTATATTCCCCATAGTATCAGCCTGCAATAATGACACAATTTGTGTCCTACTACAAAAATAGCTCCCTTTCCTTTTTTGCTATGAATTCACCACTGATACTTCATGGAATACATAAAGTGTTTCAGGGCTGTTTCAGTGCTGCTGATGTTTCTAGGTGTAATTCATCTTGCCTACCACCCAGACTATTTGCCTAGTCTTCCTTCAGAGTCAATAGAAACAACTGCTACAATGCAGTGAACTGACTTCAGACACAGATTCTAGGATGAACACAAAGGCCTATAAGTTCCAAACTTCCTATATTGACCCTAAAGGAAGCCTGGGCTGACGCTGATACTGACACTGGGCTGAAACACTGATATCTCTGTTGCACATATATTGCCTCACAGACAGTTAAGATCACCCATAGTGATCTGTAAATGACCTGCAATCCCTGGCTAACAGAGCTGCTATCAGGAACCTATACCCTAGATATGCTGTATGGGTAGAATGGTGTCCTGATGCCTGTGTAGTTACACTCATCTGTATGTCTGTGTATGAATACACACAACTTAATTCATGTGTCAGGTAGGGAAACAGTTTTATTAATCAAGTCCCAACTTTGTAAAAGAAATCACCACACACCCATTTTGTTTGTGCAGCCACAGTCCTGGGGATAACATAACTGCTTGTATAGGAAGAATGGAAGATTACAAACCTGTAGCTGGTCCTGTTCATCAGCATATTCAATTGACTGAAAGATACTGAGAGAATAGCGGCGCCTCATCTCCAGCCGGGCCATGGTAAAGCGGTACCACTTCTGGATGAGGATTGCAGCTCTAATGACTGTCAAAACAGAAAGCACTGGAGTACACATGGATGCAGGGTAATCCACAAGGAAAATACGCACGCTGCCTTTGCAGAATTTTGCAATTAGATGAGAAATTCTGTCCACTGTGCATAGTCAACAATAATATGAAACCCAGTAAAAGTGAGACTGAAAAAATACATGATGTCTTTACTGTTTCTGTCTTCAGAACAGAACAGATCCCCAGCTCACTGACTTGCTCAGGCCTAAGTAGTTAGTAACCTTCCCCATTTAATTATCTTGAAGACAATACCCAGGTAATAAGTCAGTCATGTTCAGCTGATGGGCACTATATGGGTTTTGGGAAGGTGAAGGAAGAACAATTTACCCTATCAACAATATATTTCTTTATCAAGCTGTAGTAAAAAGCTTTGATTTTGCAAGCTATGACATGAACAACAATGTAATGACAGTATTTGCAACAGCCTCTTCTACCAGAAAGTTTTTGCCTGCAGAGCTAGCTAGCTTGGTTAACAAAAGAACACTCACCCAAAAAGTCAATGGAACATGACAGAAGACCATTTTTGACTATGTGCTGAATATGCATTCCACTCAGCACTTCAAGAAGTTGTGTCCACTAGGGTCTCAGTCTGGAAAACTGCTAGAAACTTCACTGAAGGACAATCATCAAGAATGCAGCCTGGAAGAAAGAGCCTGCTACCTTCAGGCCTCATTCATGCCACAAAGAGATCACATTCCTTTAACCACTCAGATACAAGTTTATTAAGCAGAGAAACATCTGGTGGTAGAAAGAGGTCCTAGGGTGGGCACTGTCCTGCCTACTGCAAAACAGTAAAGAAAAGCTCTGTACTATAGGGACAACAGTTTATACCAGTCAATTATTGTAACTGATCTCCAATACCAGGAATTTTTATACTAGGATGAGTGGAACCTGAGTGAGAATTTTTTTTTCCTTACGATTGTTATGCAGGTAAGGGCAAATATTAATGGGAAAGTGATTCTATTAATAGAGTATAACATAAAGGAAACATTTTTATAAAAATGCTTACAGATGCCATAACAACATGTTGTTTGCTTATTTCACCATTAATGAATATTCAGTATGGTTAAAATGGTAGAATTTTCTAGTCTAACCAAGAGCAAAATCCAGAAAGAATCCTATCCTGTAGATATTACATTCATCCTAGAAAAATCCTCCTGCCTGAAGGAAATGTGATCCTTATATGACTAAGAGCATCCTTCAGACCATACATAAACTCTGAGATCTCTCTTATTTTCTGTCCTTTCTGGAAGTCCCAACACTACAAACCTGAAAGCCTGACACATTACAGCCAGGCTGTCACTAACATTTCTGTTTAGAAGAGTACCTAAGGGGCAAAGCACAATCACCAGCACAGAAACTAATTTCCAGCATCAGAGCCATTAAACTTCCCATTAAAGCCCTCTGGGTTGCTTAATGGTCCTGAGTACTTAACATGGCACAGTTCCACTGCTATCACATAAGATAGATACATATCAATCACTGTGGTTAATGTTGCATATCTAACAGAATGTTTCCTGTCTTTCTTTTTCTTTTTTTTTTTAATTGTACTTATTACAGCACTGTTATTCTCAGGACTGAATCAGAACATGATTTTCACACTAGGCTAAACTGCATCTCTAAACAAAATTGTTATCAGTTGCAGTAGGTCTTTATACCAACAAATATCTGTTAAATTCATGTTATTAATGCATTAGAGAAATGTACAGCCTCAGGCTTCAGAATGACGGTTCAGTATCACTTGACTACTGCTGAAGAGCAGAAAGGAAATCATCCAGCAGCTCCAGAAGACAAAACAAATCCAGGAAGCACAAAAAATCATAAGCCCCACATCAATGTGTGTTGATGGTTGTTGATCAAGAAAGAGTATAGCTCCTCATGCCCACTCCAAGCTTTTATACACTCAGAAATATTCCCAATATTCCCTAAGGTCTTGCAAGGCACATGTAGGCATAGTGTGCAAACCCAAAGAGGGTTTGAGCTGCCTCTCAGTTACAGGTAGGTCTGGGATTCCGGATGATTCCATTCTATTTTCACTACTGTGATACAGCACTGATGCTGCTTTGTAGTAGTATACACAAAGCTGAGTGCTGCTCTCAAACCAGTCAGCTGGGATCCCTGTAGCCATGACTAAGTGCTCCTGCTTCTTAGTCACCAGCTTCCTGTGACTCGTGTCCTGGCTTGGCAGTCAAAAAGAGCCTTCCTTTTCAACCACGGCTGTTTAGCATAATAATGTTCTAAGACTATGCACAGTACCATGTAAAATGGGTCTCTGCTGACCAATAAATTGTGCTTTAATGAAAAATATTGAAAGAGAACACAGAGGGTCTGAAAAAAGGTCTGAGTGAATCCTGGAACATACCTGCCTGTGCAAAGACTGCTGAGTTCATACCAAGGTATGATTAAAAGTAGGGTGATGATCTATTAGTTTAATTAAACATTTAACCAGGTCCTGTGGAGACTTTCAGCTGACAGCCTCACTAATTGTCAGGGAGAATGTCAGGCCAGGCACTTGGTAGGCCAGAAAACTGATTTTGAAGTCATTGTAATAGCCCTGCTTTATTACACTTGTTTCATAACTGGGGTCACACACAACAGGGAAATTGGGGGTGGTTTGCCCAGGAATCCTGCGGTGTGAAAAGCCATAAAAGGTCCCACTCAATACCTTACCCCCTAAGCTTTGCCAGTGACAGAGCGAGCACAGACACATCTGAAATTTAGCTTCTGTCCCAGATGCTGAGAATCTTTTACAACCCAATCTGCCAATGTTAGAGGTGGCCTAAAGCTGCTTCCTGACCTCAGCCAGCATCTAAAAGCTATGCACAATTTTAAAAAGAAAATAATTAGAAAATAATTTTCCCTGAACAAATATTTTGACAAGACTGGGCAGGGGTTGTGGGGGAGAAGAACATTATCTTGTAATCCTCTACTGGTGTTAGAGAGAGAACAACCACTTGCCCTGAAGATAAAGGCAACACTCACCATTCTCTGACCTCCTGTCAGATACAGAACTGCTGCACCCCATGGTTCCAATGATGCTGCCCATCCGTTTTAATTGCTGCTAATACAAAGCATGTTTCTCTCAGCTGTAAGCATTATACACATTTCCTCTGTTGTTCCTTCAGTGATGAGGGCTATATTCCTTTGGGCTCCTGGGCTCTTCCTAGTACTCCTAACAGGGGTGAGATTGGGAAGGAGGGATAGGGAGAAAAAAAAAATGGTGCTTGACAAAACAGTATCTAAAGTCCCTTCAGCCCATAAAATCTTATTGTACAGCACATCCTACCTAAACTGGACCACACCAGGGTTGTTTTTTTTTTTTTTTTCCCACATCTGATTACTGTCAACTTGCAGTCAAGAGAAATTAACTTAGTAATTAATACAGTTTACTCCTTACATGTTAGCTTAATGTGCAGCAGTGATTTCTTATATGAAGAACAGCTATTTAAAGCTATTCCTTACTACTGTCCCATTTAAAGCTGTCCCTTACTATTAGGGACAAGGGACTATGGAGACATATTACTCTTCATTCTTATGATTTGAAAATTGGAACTGCAGAATTTTAAAGATTTTAAATTACATGTGATAGTACTGCTAAAAAACTCCAATCCTCCTAACACTCCATTGATTTGAAAAGTTGCCTTACTACCCCATTTATCATTTTATTGCTCAGTGTCACCACCACCAAATTTACCAGAACAGACAGTACCATAGCAAATCACTTCATTATCAGATTTCATTTAAATAAAATATCCAATTTTCTGTTGCATTTCTACTGAAAACAATCAAATGAAAAGATTTTGTTTCATTAAATAGATGAACAAAATACATTTTGAAGTGAAGTCTTTTGGGTTTCTCTCCTTGCTCAGTCCTTCACTAAATAGTATCACTCACTAATGCAATACATTCTCTAATCAACAAATTCAAATTAATACAATTCCTCTGAGATACAAAATGAATCAATTTCTAAGCAACAAGAAATTAACTGATGCTCTTAGATACTGAACTTTGTTTTAGCTAAAGATTTCTTATATGATCACACTGACCCCTCTCTCTCCATCTCCAGGGATACATCTAACATCTAAATTATTTTATCTATTGTTTTATTTCATTGATATTCCTTTTCTTTTAACTTGAGTTTTAAAACAAAGAAGAAATTCATCAGCATAAGATGAATGCTTAGCTACTATTTTCCTTTGGCTTTACTAGAAGAAATCAAAATAAAAGAAGGATACAAAAGAAAAAAAAACATAAATTCATAACTAGGTGATTTTCAATTTCAAGAATTAGAAAATACTTATAGTTATGGGTCTGTATGTGCAGATTTCAACATTTATTATTATATATGATATCCTGTCCTGTCATGTTAATATAACACAACTCTTTGTAGTTCTGGGGATTTTTTTCAGGATCCCACAAAACAAGGGTATCCTACACTTGAGCTGGGTCTGACTCCTTATGAGTCAGTAATTGATTCAGGAAAGAAGGATTTTAAGGTTTTTTCCCCCACAATGGACTGCTTTATTTCCTTCTGAAGAAGCTATCATGAAATCAAAAAAAAATGCTCTTACATTAATTTTGAGTTCATCAATGGATTTGGCAGCATCAAATACAGCATTGATATTGCTAATAGCTCAAATTTGTCTTCTTTCCAAACAATTCTTGCTCTCCTGGTTACCATCTCCTCACTTACCCTTTTAAGAGAATCTCAAGCCTTCATTACTCCATCTCAAACAAGACAGCCATGACTTGAATTGTGATCTGAAGACTGGCACTAAGGGCAAAATACACCTTACAATCTAAGTTCTACTTAGACTCTTGATTAAATGGCAGGTTAGCCTGTGCCCAGCAAGTGGGCAATGGGAGCCCTAAACAGACCCATCACACCTCTCAAGACTCCCTCCAAACCACCTCCAAAGCAATGGGCTGACCCAAGAAATGGGGGGCTGAATTGTGATTATAACCTGCTTTCAATGACTTCAGCTTTCCTCCCAGTCATCACCACTCTCCTCCACTTACCTGTAAACTCATGGACTTCTACAATCTCCTTGAGCAAAGCAATTAAAAGATAGAGCATAGCGACAGAAATTTTATTGTGACAGCTGTAAATGAAGACTCAAACATATACTCAGAGCTTGGAGGAAAACTTGCACACATATATCCTATCATTAAACCTCCTAAAAAGGCCAAATCTGGCCAAAAGGGCTAGTCCAGGGGAATATTCACCACCTTCAGTCCCAAATATCTGCATTCCAAAATGGACAGGGTGAACATTCAACTACCTTTTCATGACAACCTCTCAAGTGGCTATGGAGCCATCCTCACTACCAACCTGCATGCCCAGACTCCAGGCCAGGAGAGTAATTTCCGTAAGCAACTTCCTACACAGTGTAGCAGTGTCTGGTGAAGAATCATTTGCCATTACAAAATTGCCCCAAATGTTGGCTGATAAAATGGAAAGCTGGGCTTTTTACCAAGGTATTGCAAGAGACACAAGGTAGCTGGATGAGAATTTGAAATATAACGCTGTGTTAATATGCTGGATATTATACCACTGATTTACCTTTAAGAAAGAATCCATCATGTTGACTAAAAAGCAGGCATTCCATTTCTACAAGTCAGTAATCTGCCCCACTTTTAGACATAATTCAAAAAATTGCTAGATTTCTCTCAGTTTAGCAAAAAAGCCAGTTTTGTTATAGACAGGCACTAAAAGCAAAACCCATCCACTGAAGCAAAATAAAATGTCTTTACAGTCATGCCAATGGAGACGCACAAAGCTAAGCCAGAGTGGCACATGCTGCTCTTTTCTGGACAGGAGCCGCTGAAGGTTACACACAGCAAGTGCTCCAAAGGAAAATGGAAGTCCTGTAAAGATTTATAGCTGACTTTCAGTGAAATCAGACAGCAGGGTCTTTGGGCAGAGAGCCATCATTTAAAGCATACCTTATCTTTTAAAATTATTTGAGCTGTGCTACTGGCAGACAAGTGTAAACTAGGTTAAACCTGAGGATATGGGAAGCATACGAATAAGATCCACTGTTGCAATCCACTAGGATTTAAGTCAATTTCTTACTCCTCTGTCTTTTCATTTGTTTCATTTGCTTCAACAGTTCTCTCCAGCAATATGCCTCCTTTCACTACTCAACCCTTTTCTCAATCATATTTTTGAATAGGTAGGTATGATCTCCTCCCATAACGTGTCTTAGGAAGTACATGTACATGGAGAGGTGATAAGATAGAGACAGTTTTAGCATAAAGATCAGATGGATGGATGGATGCTTCTAATGACAGAGGCTTTCCATTGATGCTATCTTGTATATTTTTTTTTTATTTTACTGTGACTCACAGATTTCCTTTATAATTGTATTCCTTTGGAAACTAGGATTGCAGAGAATGAAAAAATGCCATAATATGCATTTGTGATGGATTTGCTTCTCTGCATCGCTGAGGGAATGAAGCTGGAAAGACTAAAATACCCTAGAGAAGAGAACCCAGACATTAAATCACAACACTCAGGTCAGAACTTGCAGAAGAACAGGTCTCCAAAACTGTCTTGTTGGGATTGTCAAGGATGAGAATCTGGAGATGAGTTGAAGATCTCATTAGCTAAAAGACCCACCCTGCAGAAAGTAGGATGAAGCAGTCACAGTCAACTAGCAGAGTGAAATGGAACCTGGCTATGGCACAGGAGCTGTAATTTTGACACCAACACAGAATTTGATCTGCCAAGGAGTTGATATGAGAACATCAAACATAAACAAATCAATACGTTATTAGGGCTCCATCATTTTACACCCATGGAACAAACTAACATTTCTATTAAGTGATTTTCAGTGATTATAAATACGTGAAAGACAGAAATGAGAAAGGCTTTTGTTAACAGATAATTTCTTCTGCCTGCTCAGAGAAGCAAGGCTAAGCTCAATGTAGAGCTGATGGAATGATTGCTGCAAGTGGCTGTGTTGACAGACCTCAGTGTTGGGGCCAGGAATCAATAGGGAATGGGATGCATGTGGTGGCTTGAGCACTGGCCAAATGTTAGTAAGATACCAGAAAGCCAGCAAAGCCTGAAAGAGAATAGGATGAAGTTTTAAGGTGGACTCATATTCCTGAGCCAAAAAATGCACTGCAAAAAGAAATAAAAGCAAGAGTAGCAAAGGTGTGAATATGTAGATAATTCAAGCAATCCCTGAGCTCAGGAACTGCATGCAAACCCAAAAACAATCTGTAGAAAAAATGGTAGGAGAATACTAGTTCATGTTATTTATAATCAATAAAGGGTACATTTACTTTTGGGTTTTGCTTTGTTGTTTTGGCGGGGCAGAAAATAAACAAAGCAAGCAGCCTGTTTTTTTTTGTGCAGCAAGACTTTAGGCAGATTTTGTTTTAAAAAGAGGAGGAATAGCAAATACAAGTGGACAAATGGGGTACACATTCTTCTTCACCTAGAAGAATAAGCAAACCCACCATATCACTTTCCAGAAATGCTAAATGCCTCTAGGGGGAGATTTTTTTAGGCAACAAGGGGAAAACTGAAAATCCCGAAGCAAATTTGGTTCTAGTAAGCTGAACTCAACTGGAGCATAAAAGTTAACACCCTTTAAGCAAAAAGCTGGATCCCATACTGTCCTGCACTTAATTAGCAGGGTCTTAATGACATCCTGAAAAAGCAAATCTTCACAATAAACATGTGCTGAAATCTGAGCCAGTTTAAAAATGAAATTCATTCTTAAGCATGGTTTTCATAAAATTTAAGTTAAGCATTAGAACAAGGTTCAAAATATAACAAAAATAATTTTTCCTAAAACAAAAAATACATGAAATACAGTAGTCTCAAAGCTGTTTGATTTCATCTGTACTCAGAAGTTCTGGATAACTGATTCAGTCCAGGTCAAACTATAGTATGAAGCACAGTGATTTTTCTCATGGTAAAATAATAAATAATGCCACATACATCTGTCATTTTGTCAATTTTCTCTTTAAAAGTGAGCTATATATATATATCCCACCCAAAGATATTACCTTTTTTTTCTTTCTGCTTCAGCAATATCAAGATTTTTTTGTACTAGAGTACCTTTAGAAGATTCTTTTTTTTTAAGAGAAAGCAACCCCTGAGGGGTGCAGCTCTGCAGAACAGGTGCTCTAATTCTCTCTGGGGCTCTGGAGCTCAGGAGCTGCAATGCACTCACTCTCCACCTATTTACACAGCCTCCCGTAGAAGAAATCTCTTGAATGCTGCTCTTCAGAAACAGTCAGGAGAATATGTTGTTTTCATCGTCCAACCTGATGTGAAAGCTCATGGCTGCAGCCCTCCAGCTGTGCTGTTTCCGTGTTGAAAAGCTGTTTTGTCACCATGCCTCCTGAATCTCAGGCAGAGAAAGGGATGGGCTGAAGTTATCTGCCTCGCATCTGAAGTCACATGATCTCTTTCGGCCTTTCTGCTGTGTTGAGGCAATGATTTGCATTTTAGCAGATCTAGCACACCGGAAAAAAACATAAGGCTGTCCAGGTTACTTGGTTATCTGATGTGACTGGCATGGTTATGAAAGCCCTTAAGGAAAGAAATACTGAATTTACCACAAGGCATTGCAACTGCATGCAAGTGATATAATATATAAGTGTTCTCCAAATCACTCAGTCATACCCAGATAATGGCACAAGTATGAAGCATTCAGATTTTGTGCTGGGAGACACTGTGCTAATGCCTTCAGTTCATTTCTTCATGCATGCACATGTTCTCACCATAAACGTGTGACTGGAATTCTGTGGACTCAGTTCATGTTTTGGCTCGTCTTCTCCTTGTGTGACTGCTGGGAAGGGATTGGAGAAGCTGAGAACACCACAGCCTTGCTCCGGTCAGAAAGCCACGATCTGAAATCAAACCCTGACCCCTGGCAGCACGTCCACATCTCTGACCCAGCTTCTGGCCATGCTGACCCCTGACTCCCAGTAACAGCACAGGATCCCTAGGGAAGAGCAGAGCCATCATGGTGATTTGTTGCTGCCCACTGCTCACACAACAGACCCTGAGGAATCTGCTCCACTGGCAGTGCATGGATAGCATGGGGACACTGTGATTTCGAACACATACCCTGAAACCACTCAAAACAAGGAGATGTCTGTAGAAGCATGATAGTGTAATATCACCACTACACTCTTGGGCCCGGTCCTCATCAGCATTTACGTTCATCAGGACACCATTGCCCCACTCCAAAAGGCAGGGAGGGGTTGCTTGCTGCTGTGCAGTGATGGAACAGAGCACAGCAGGCATTTCTGTGGGGTCAGGGCGGGGCCTGTGAGTCCAAAGAAGATCACAGGTTATAAAGCGTGCTGTGGTGGGAGAAAGCTCCATGTGCACAGGCACAAGATGAAGACCACTGTGCCCTTGCTCTGAAGCCTCTTCAGGTGGTGGAGCCCCAGCAGGACTAGATAGAAACAAAAGATTTCTGAGAATAGAGGCAAAGTAGTATCTTCATCCTCCTGCCCCTCCCCAAAGGTCTAATAATACCATAACATGCTATTTTCAGAATTTTTTTTGTCATCAGTGTGGTGACAATTCTAAAGGCATCAACCACCATTCTGAAGGACAGAGTGATCAAATCCCCTATTGAAACACACTTTTATTAAGGTGCACAAGATACTTAAAATGCCAAACCAGCAAAGCAGAAGGCATTTGATTGACCGAGCTAGTCCTTTGAGGTTCTGGAGTCCCAGACACAAGCTTCCACTTTCAAAGCTGTTCCTCTCCTGTGAGACAAGACAGTAAATGGAAAGCATACCAAGTGCAATAATTCTGCATGACCCAGAACACTTTTGATGTTTGTTTTTTCTGGCAGGATGCACTTTCCCTGATCTGAGTTACAGCAGCTAATCTTTTATGTATGATCATGCTGCTCTGCCAAAATGCAAGCAAGCAAAAATACATCACAACCTCTTTCCACTGTACTCTTGGGATACACATTATTTATAAACATTTACTGTACCTGATAAGTTCATCTCTATTGGCATTTACCAAGTTCTCTGCATAATGAGAGTTTTGCTGCAATTGCCAATAAATCCATCAGAAACATTTCATCCAAGATCGGTGGGAGAGGGATAACCTTAGTAGTTAGGTTCTTTAGGACATGGTTTCTTTTGTTTCTCTTCTTTGTCCTCTGTCTCAGTGATCTGACATGACCAAGCAACCTGATAAAGAGTCAGTGTTGCTGGACTGAGCCACCTCTCCAGTTACTTGTGGGGATCACGATAACATGCAACTTGAGGAAACACAAATGTCCTTTCCAAATTAACCTTTCCCATTCAAGTCCAAGGAGATAATACTATTTTCCTTTCTACAAAGGGCAAAGAACATACTGGTCCCATCAACAAGGTCACACCTACTACTGCTTTTTTGCTCAGCAGTCATATATCACACACACATTTTATATGCTGAATAAACTTTTAGCATCAACAGCTGCAACAGAAAGTAGGCCAAAAAATTCTGACAATATATGATTGAGCGGTCTAGCATGACAAGAAAAAACCCAGTGATGGTGCTAGTGTAGAAATCAGGGCATCCCTCTAAAAGCAGTCCTTCTTGATGTAATTGCACCTATTCTGTTTTCCAAATACTTTGGAAACATTAACCTGAGCAAGTATTCATGCAGGCATTCCACATACATAATTCAAATTCTGCTTCAGGCTTATTTCTCAGAAGCACCCACTACAAAGTGATGTAACCAATATTTTTCAAAAAGGATGAAGATAACATAGCTGAAGGGAACGTGCTCCTTCTAAGCTCTGACCATGGTTTCCCTCCTCTTGCCCTACCAAGCTTAAAGTATTTTTATATGACCCAGCAAAGTATTTTAAAGTACTATCCAGGGGAAAAGTCCCTGACTGAGGAAACCTGGATGCCCAGAGACAGAAAGAAAAAAAAAAAACCTAATAGAAAAAAAAATGAAGACAGAAATTAATGTCCAGAACAAATCTAAACTCTGACTCAGCCAGTGAGATGACAGAAATCTGTGCTCACACATTAGAAGAAGTAGGTTAGTTTGTGTGAACACAAAAAGAAATGTTCCCCCACTGACAATTCTGGGTGACAAGGTGAATAAAAAACATCAAAACTAGCATCCTTGGCAAAAAGCACACCTAATCAGAAATGTGAAAGAAAGGCAGTGGTAGGGCCTCAAAGCTCCTGAAGACTGAGAAACTAGACCAGAACACTATGAAACCATCAGGATACCCTCTGCAAAAAATGAGAACAATTTTTTTTCTTAAAGAAAGTTTCCCAAATTATCAGATGAATGCAGATTATTCTGGGAAGCAATGACTAATGACCTAATTTGCACAACTCTACCTCCCTGACGTTAGCTTCAACCTCCACTTAGAGCTTATAGAAATGATAGCTATCTATCTACAGCACTCAGGGTTTGACAGATCTTAGTAAAGCAGCATGAGGAAAAAGAAATGAGCATAAGAATTGCCTAACAAAAGCTTGATGTGCGTTTTGTTGGTCTGGTGAACCAGAAGCTCCACACACAGTGCAAACCCTACATCCTGATGCCTCAGGCCTACCAGGCTGTCTCTTTGCCAAGGGACAAAGCCTTTAAATTAGGCTCTCCAGGTCAAATCAGGCTCTCCAGGTCAGGAGAGCTCACAGATTTGACTCCCACACTAATGATCAGTACGTAAAAGGATTTAAAAAATATTTTTAATTGTTTCTTAAAGAATGGAATCTACCAACTAATAAGTGCAACCATGTACATGGTAAGGGGTCACCAAGACTGTGGAAATAATTGTCTTCATCTTTATTTTCATCTAATGCTTATTAAATTGCTTTTAATTAAACATTTTCTACTTTGTTAGAGTAAATAAATCTGCTGCTTCAGCAAAATATTATTAATTTCAAAAATCATGTCAACTATGCTATTTAGCCACAAACAATACACTGTTTTGCTTACAAGTACCACACTTCTGAAAACTCCCAGTCTTACCTTTTATATTCCAAATAATAACTTCTGTTTGTAACTTTTGACCTGTAAACATAGTACAGGTGCCTTAATTTCTGCTCCTACAAACCACTCCCTTTGAGATGTGAGGCGGGAGGCAGGATGGTGAGGTAGTGCAAGTAGTGCAAAACAGCGGGTAAAACACAGGAGAGGGAAGACGGCAGTTATTGTGGGGTGTAAGGGGTGACAAGAAGGTCCATGGATGGATGGATGGATGGATGGATGGATGGATGGATGGATGGATGGATGGATGGATACCCAAAACACCCGCTTCCCGCACAGGCCCCGGGCCCGAGCGGGGCCTGAGGCGGTGGCCGAGCGCGGGGCGCCCCCTGCCGGCGGCGCAGACCGCCGCGGGAGCCGCCCCCGGGCGGCCACACGGGAGGAAAACTCTCCGTCCTCTCCGGGGGATTGGAGAGAGCCCGGCGCTCCTGCCTCTCGCTGCCTTATGTTTTTTAAACAGCCTCCTGTGCCGAGGAAATCATCTACACGTCCCTCCCCCGCTGAGAGCTGGAGCGTCCCGCAGTAAGCAGCGAGGCGCTTCCCATGGCCGGTTCAGAAGAAATCCCCGCAGCTGGGCTTCCCCGGAGCAGCGGCGGTATCGCTGCAGCTCTCCCGGAGCTTAGGCCGCCCTTTCCCACACTTGGGCCAACCTGACGTGACACTCCAGCCCGACTCGGGAGGAACAGAGCAGCCGAGCATATGCCAGGAGCAGCGGGATGTGCAGGAAGGCTGCCAGCCCTTCCCGAAGCGGGGCTAGTGGCAATGGCGTTGGGAGCGCACGGGCTGAAGGCAAATATTTACCGAACACGTTCGCTATGCGTGTGCCGAATACGTGCAGGGGAAGGGAGCGCTCCCTGTAGCGTGGCCCGCACGCCCCAGGGTCGCTACCAGCTCCTGTGCGTCGTGTGCGGGCGGGCAGAGCGGGGCCCGCCACTGCCCGCAACACGCAGCGGCACAGGAGCCTTACCGGGAGCTGATTTACCCCCGTCATTGACCCTCTGTACCTATCAGAAAGGCAGAAAACGCATTAGGGTATTTTTAACTACTACATTTGTTTTTAATCAACCAGCAATTAAAGAGAAAATATCAGACTTCTGTCCTCGGCCAGGGAGGGAGGTGTGGCCAGAACGTCGTCGATAGGGGCAGCGTAGTGAGAGGGAGTGTACGTGGCGGTTCCATAGTGTAGTGGTTATCACGTCTGCTTTACACGCAGAAGGTCCTGGGTTCGAGCCCCAGTGGAACCAGCACGAAGGCAGGAGATGTTTTTTTTCTTCTTGCCTCACGCTAAGTTTTTCATAATTTCTTTTAACGCGGTGAATTTCGGTTTAGCTGTTGCCTCCCCAAGACGGGGAACAAGAAGGCGCGGGCTCTGCCTGCGGCAGAGGCGGAGCAGTTTCCAGGGGAGCAGAAAGGCGCCTCAAGGGAAGCCCTGTCACACGGGATCTCTTCCACAGGCTGCAACCTTGGCAGAGGAGCCTTTCCCTGCCAGCGCAGTAGAGGAATACCCACACCTTACCATGGTCCCTCGGAGGGGCACCCGAGGAGACCAGAGAGAGCAGAGGCAGTGGGCAGAAGCAGCAGCCTGCGCTGCTCTCAAGCGGCGAGGGACAAAGGCAGTGGCGAAGTCTGCAGCCCCCATGCATCCCCTAGGCGTCTCACCGGGACAGACTGGAACATGGGTCCTTTCACCTCTGTGTTTGGAGACATGTTTGAGCGCTGGGGAAAGCCCAGCAGTTTTCACAGCACACATCTAGCAAGCACAGTTAACTCCAGTCTTGTTTTCCCCTGTACTGTGCATATCGTTTTTATTAACTGGGAAAGAAAGAACTATCTCAGCTTGCCTTGGAGCAGTTTAATTTTTAAATTATAACATGTTGTCTCATTTTGCACGTGCAAGGCTTTAGAAAAGGGTAACCTCTGCGCATGGGTGCTGGCCCAGCATCTGTCTGTGTGTGGGAGCCCTATCGAGTGCTGGGACTAAGACGTCTCTTCAGGAGGAGGAGAAGAGTCCCTGAGCTCCACTGACCTGGAATCAGCTCTTGAGTATCCTTGAAGGATCAGAGTGGGAGAGTGTGATTTACCTATCTTTAATGAGAAAAAAATGGCTTAACTTACTTTAATCAGAGACTTACTAAGAAATTTACCTTCATCATCATCATATGGAGAAAACTATTAACCTTTGTCAGTGCTTGTTCTCACTAAACAAACACTCTGAGGTGTGGGCAAGCTGCAGCTAAAGATTGCAGATAGAGATTGCAGACCAATGCAAGGATAACTGGGCCAGGTCGCAAAAGTTTTTTTGAGTGGAAAGCAGCCGTACATCCCATAGTGAGACCTGGCAGGCTAAAGCTGTAACATTAACGTCATGCAGATGCTAAGGGCCTGTGCATCCTGCAACCTGAAAGTGCAGAAGTACTCAGATCTGGCTTTCCTCTGCCTATTTGCTTAGCAGTGTGTTCACAGCCCACAGGAGGTGAAGCCAAAGCAATGTGGTCCCCCATCTGGGGTAAACTGTCTTCCACAGACTGGCTGCTTCCAGGATACAAGCTCAAAGCTGAGGCAGACATAGCTAGACTTCTCCTAATGTAGGGTATGCAAGCCTCTGGTGTAGGTACATCCCATCTAATAGGGATGGTGATTCCATGGTGCCTACCCTGCCATCAACAGCCACAGCACCCCCAAGTGCATGAGTTACAGGGAATGGGCCTGGGCCTGGTGGTCAGCACTGGGTAATTATCTGCCTCGTGTTTTCTTACATTTAGGAAAAAGTCTTCTTTTCAGAAGATGACTTAAGCTCATGCTTCAGACTTGTAACAGGAATGTTTTATTCTGAGAGCCATATCTTAAATGTGTGTAGACTACTGCAGCTCCATTCATTTGAAGGGGATCCAGCTCCTGTCAGGCTCTAAAAGCATTGACAGTCTTGCCCTCTCCGCACATCAGTATCCTGCTTCTGAGAGATGTCCGTGGTTCACATGTACATGTGTAAATGTGCATTTTGTATGTTCCCTTACTGTGCTAAAACAAAAGTGTGCCAGTCACACATTTTTTGCTGAGATGCTGCTTGTCGTGTGCGTTCAGCTTCCAGACACATGGATCTGTGTGTGCTGCTCTGACTGAGCTGTCTGGCACTCTGACTTGGGGAGAAATGTGACACTGCTATGTAGAGTTCCACTTCTCTCTCACACACGAGTACTTTTGCTTCCTGATTCCCCTCCGAGGTCACACACACATGCTGCCACTCACACTAAAAGCATCCCCATGGTGCGGGGTGATCTCTGTGTTTTTTCCCAAAATCTGGCAGAGGAAAACACACTAATATTTCTGAGGGCTATGAAAACATAGTAAAATGCCAATGGGACATGAGCTAGAGCTGAAGATGTATGGATAAAAGAGCAAACCTGCCCAGGCAGTTCCTGTTTTACATAGCAGTGAGAATGTTACCAAACTGTCTTAATTTGGGCCGTTTTTACTAGTCTCAGTTTTGTTCTGTAATCAGTGCCAGACTAATCTTCATCCTTTTTGAAACTGTATTTTTCTTTTTTATACAGGGCAAATGTAGCCATTTCTGGTGCTGTGTTATGTACTGGCCATTAACTTTTTTCTGCCTTCTGTACCTGAAAATATTTCTGTGCTTGCTAGGAATTAACTACATGATTCACTTAGCAATGCCGTCTGCAGTGGCAGCATGGTTTTGCTGTTTATAGTTATTAAAATGAAGGACTATCAACACCATTAGACATAGACTGTCTGAACTGCATATTATTTATATAGAGATTTTAATTTAAATGCTCTTCTAATCTTTACGTGAAACAGTTTGGGTTTTTGAATCCTATAAAACATTTTTTAACATTTTTTTAAACAAAGGCTGCCTTTCATTCTGTGTGGAGGGAGTTTTACAACTGGGCAGCCACCCGTCTTAAGAGTATCCCTTTGGACGGAATGTTCTTTGATAAGAGCTGTGTTATTTCTGAACACGTTCAGAAATGAGCTACTGTGCATTTCTTACACAAAATCAAAATGTATTTGAAGGGTGGGGTTGACCATAAATCAAGCTGATTTAAAACTGCATGTGATGATGGGAGAGAATTTGGCTTTGCTTTTCTTTTAAACATGGTAGGTGATTTCTCTTTGTGTGAGTAGCTCTCCTTCTGTGTGACCTGTCCTTATGAGACCATAAGGTGAGAGGCTGAAGCTCAGATCTGGTTTTCCAAGAGATATGTGGATGAAGGTATTTAGGGATTTTTAAGCTGGGATTTTCAAACCCACGAGATTTAGACACCAACTGCTCATCAATGCAGAGAGGGAATAGATATCTGAGTGTCTTCAGCAGCTCTGAAAATCTCTATCTCTGTGCCAGCCCATTTTAGACTGAACAATGTAAATAGGATACTGTGTAGAGACTGAAGTGAGATGCTGCACTGCATCAGATGCCCAGAGCCTTCCCTGGTACCTTCAGTGGGTCTCATATTTCTTTAATTCCTGGCTGGACCTTGTGGTGGGTGTCACTGCCCCCAGCATATGTGCAAGTGGCCTTTGGCAAAAAACCAGGAGCAGCCCCATGCCCTTAGAAAAATTACCTCCTTCCTGGGGCCTGGATTGAGCTGCCCCTCCTGCTTGCCCTGCCATGCTTTGATTCTCCCCCAGTGTTTGGGGCGAGCTGGCCCAGGTCCATGAAGCAGAGTGGCCATGTCTATGCATGTGGTACATGTCTGTGCCACAGGGGCCTGCCTGGAACAACCCTCGTCTCCATGGAGGTAGGGTAGAGCGGGAAAAGTGTTGGGCTGAGGAGGTTAAACTCCTTGAGGCTCAGCAAAGCAGTGAGATCCTTGGTGGGAGACTCCTCCCATCCATGTCACGTACCCTGGTGAGTCGGGGGTGTGCTGATGCTGGAGGTGCGACTGCAGTGGGATGCTGTACCTGACAACAGATTTACAAGGCATTCCAAATTTGTGGGTATCTAAAGGCAAGTGAAATGAATCCTGCCCAGGGGACTGTTTTTGAAAAGCCAGCATCCTTCTTTGCGGAGCATTTTTGAGTGAATATAAACCAGAAGAGTAGACACACAACTGGCTTAACTCAACTGCAGCCTATGTGATGTAAGCAGTGCCTTAATCTACTCCCAGTGCATACAATCTGAGATCTCTTGCAACAAAGCAAGCTGCTTCTGAAGCAATTGCTTTCAAAAACCTCCATTAAAAATTCACTGCTAATTTCATGTGATCAACAGGGTTTGGAGGAACAGGTGCAAGATCTGCTGGAATCACTAGCAGTCTGTTTTTATCTTGAATCAGTCATTCTAAAATCAAATCTTTGACGTAGACTGGTTGAGAGAATACTGTTGGTAGAAATGTTAGCGAAGAGAGGTTTACAGTTTTGGTTAGAGATTTTTGCAGCCTAGCAAGTAAACAACTGAAAACCACTATTTTTGTTTGATCTACTAATTGCAGTTTTTAGCCCTGTGCAATTAGGTGACTGGAAGAGCAGTAAGGCCAGGGCAGATTTCTACACACAGCTATTGCTAGGAAAGACATTGCTGGTGTAGAGGTAAATAACTGGGGTGGAAGATAATGAATACATGCTATATACAATAGACAATATACACTATACATCTTTTATGAGCATTAGGCATCTGCATTTCTGTAGGGTGTATATGTGGTTTATACGTAGGTATATCCTGGTTTATTTGGACATATGTCTGCATGTACAATCAGATTCACACTCAGAGTGTCAGTACCTCAGTACGTGTTGCCTTTTAAAAACTGTTACAGATGGCACAGCCTCTAGGATGGAGTTTGACAGTAACAATTGTGTGGTTGGCTTGATGGTGCTTGATAAAATAATGGGAATGGAGGAGAGTAAGGTGCTTAGGCAATGCTTAAGGTAATCTCATGCCTTCCCATCAAGCCAAGCAGTGCACTAAGGAGCTATTCACAACAGAGGAAGGAAAAGATGCAGTTGAAGATGGGGAGCGTCCTGCTGTCTCTTCTTTTCTGGTACAAAGGTATGCACTTTGCCTCCTGAGAGGCACATTCAAATATCCCTCTTTGTGTTTCCTGTTTCAGCCACGCTTTCTTCTGCCAGGGGCTGCGGGGTACAGAGCAAGCTCTTCTCTACATTCTCATGGAAACATAATAATTTGGGGAAAGGCAAAATGTGGAGGAGATGTGTAATTTATGTACATGAGTGAGCAGCATTCTTACAGCTCTATGAATATTCAGTAGTAAAACTCTGTTTCAAAAAAATAATTGCAGTGTAAAAAAATTGCCATATAATTTGTCAAAATATGAATTTGCAAAGAAAATTGTAGTGCAGCTGAGCCAGTGTGTAAATAATAATGCTGATTTGAAAAATGAGGTACAGTATAACATGAAAAACTGGTCCTTCATTAATCAAAACTCTTGATTAATCAAAAACTGATCATTTTCTCTAGCAGCAAGACATTGCTGATGAAGATTGCCCTTCTTTTAAAGGCCTTTCCAGGTATTTTGGCCTGGGAAAGACTTCCAAAGATACTTTTAGAACAAAAAGTAATTCATAAGTCTAGAAAATGGGAAAAGTATTTATCAATTTTGAGGCTTTCTTATATTCATTTTTCAGAAAAGTTGCAACAAAAGTAGGTAAGGGGGAGCTAGAAGGAGACAGAAAATTTAGGGTGACAACTCCTTTCATTTAATTCACTCAGCTGGAGAACAAGGAGATAATTTCCTGGTTCATATTTAAATTTCTGGCTTCATCAAAGCCAGTGGCAAAGCTACTGTTTTCTTAAATGAGGCTGAGGGTTGCTCTCGGTAAGTGGTGGGCAGTGTCGACCGACATGAAAGTGTGAATCGAGTATGATCTGTCAGGGTGAGGAACAGATTAATCAGACAGCCCAACTTTTCTCATGTGGGTGTTGAATTCCCAGTGTTTTTGTATGTCTGTTTTTTTCTCTCTGTGTTTCCGTTGAATATTTTGCTCTAACAAATTTCATGGGTAGGAAAATAAGTGCTCCTCAACTAGCCATGCCTTCATTTCATCTTGTTATTTTTGGCTGTACCCAGCTCTGCCTAATTAATAGGTCTTTCTTTTAATCTCCCAGCAAATATTTGTACGTTCTCCTCATACCTTATCTCATCACTCTCCTTTGTTTCACTTGGGAAGGTTACTGGTGCCTGAGCTTCTAGGAAGAGTGTTTTTATACAGACTCCAGCATTTTTTTCCCTACGGGTGGCATAACTGCAATTAGTCCTTGGAATAAGTTCATATACCTTGCTCTGAATTCTAGACACAGCTTGCTTTTAATAGACACCCACACATCGAGATATTTTTGGAGAGCCTGCAGTGAAAAATAAGTTGCAAGATCACTCTCCAGGCATCACTCCTTTGGTATTTAATTTATTTTCTTAATTTATTGTATTTTTTAATTTACTGGTTTTCTCTGCTTCGCGGTCTAAGTGTCGTCTTGTGGATAAAAAGAGCAGCCCGGGTGCCCCGCACAATGGTGCCTCTCCCAGCACGAAGGTGCCGCGAGGTCAGCGCTCGGAGCTACGTGCGCTGATGCCACGATAAGCTGCTTAGCTTATTTTCCCTGGCAGAGCAAGTGGCTTAGAGGAGCACCCGGGGGCTCCGCGCCTCGGCTGGGCTCGTGTTCGCTGGGGACACAGCAGAGCAGCGGCAGCAGCAGCATATGGTGCGGCAGGAGGGCTCCCGCGGCAGCTGCCGGGCCCCTCCGCACGGCGAGGGGAGCGCCCGAGCCCGCAGCGCCACGAAGGCGCTGGCAGCGCGCTCGGAGCGACGCGCCCGCGCCGCGCTGCTCCGGCCACCCGTTCCTGCGCCTGCAGGAACGAGCACACCTCGGCAATTCAAGGGAGGGGATTTCTCTTTTTTCACCTCTGTTTTTTGTAGCTTTGGGAAAAAAAAATAGAAAAACAAAACAAGAAGCTCCACCCTCCCCACCACCCCCCCCCCCAAAAAAAAAAAAAAAAAAAAAAAAATTAAAAGCTCAAACATGCTTTTGGATCAAAGTAAATAACATTTTTAGTAGAGCTGCCCTTTGGCGTAATCAATGCATCTAATGAAATTACTATGCATTAGTAAATACTGTACTAGTTCTGCGTAGTTCCAAGCAGGAAGGAACAAACATGTCAATAAGGTCAGAAAATGCTAAACATTTCTAAGGAACACTTTGGGGGAAAAAGATAATTAATTATACATCTCTTAAGAAAAAAGGGAGGAAAGGTAGATTTTTTTAAAAAATTAATTTAGCTTTTCTCAAATATTGTCACAACATAAAAAAAATTTAGTGGAAACATTATGGAAAAAGGGAAATTAATATTAATTAAATAGATGTAATTGTGATTACTAAAACATGTTTTTATTGCCTTCAAATAAATGCCAGTAAATATTAAATGAACCACAATAAAAATGAATGAAAAGGAAAACCTAATGAAAATCATTCAAATAAAGAAAATGAAACGGAACTTAAAATAATACAACTGTGAAGAATTTCCACAAAACGAAGGAGGAAAAGAATAGCCAATTTAAAGCCTGAGAGAGAAGCTTAACACAAAGCATGAGACGTCCCCTTTGCAGGCTAATGTCCTCTTGCCCTGGCTTTGTGGCTCTGACCGAGCCTGGCGGCGATCAGCAGAGATCAGAGCTCGCAGGCTGATGCGTGCCGGGCTGTTGGTGCCCGGCTGGCCGCTGCCGGGGCCGCAATGTCACCTACAGGAGAAACAGGCTGAGCGCTCGGCCCAGCGTGGCTTTAGGTGTTGGGAGTCTCTGGGTGGGCACCGTGCTGTCCCCAGGCCAGCCTGGCTGCCGATGTCTTCGGGTGGGCACAGATCTGCAGGTGTCCTGAGGTCCCTGCCTGCTGGCACAACTCCCAGGGCCATTTAAACTCCCCGCTGGTTAGAAATAAAGGTGCTGTTTACACAGCACAGGGTCCCGTGGAGCCTGCCTAGCGTGGCCATGGAAAAAGCCCCGGGGGAAAATCAACAAAAACAACGACGAAGCGTGTGGGCAGAGGGGCTCTGCTTGCCAAGGGGACCTGGGGACCGGTCACAGCTGCAGCAGGGGCCCCTGGGACCACTGCCTCTGGCACAGGATCAAGGAGAGATGGGGAGAATGCCACGAATGTGGCAGCTTCCCGAAATGCACCAACCATCTTACGGAGGCTGGTGCAACCTGATGTGAGTCACCTCAGCCGCTTGGCACGATTTTCAGGGCTGGGATGTAAAAATAGGCTAAGTTAATAATACAGCAAGGTACAAACTAGCACCCAATGGGCACAGAGGTGTTGCAATGTTTTTTTCAGTGTTTCGACCCTTGGTATTGCTTACGGGCTGTTACCTCACTCTGCTTCCTGATGCTGTCTAATGCAGTGTTCAGGGAAAAGAGGGCCTTTCAGAAAGCATGGTAAGACCAGTGCCACCCATTCCAGCCATTCCTTTCATTTTTGTGACTTTTTGGAGCATTTCTGGGGCTCCAGCCTTATTTTTCTGGGGTTTAAGATGTTTTCTTTTCCTCTACCCCATAACCCACAGGTGCAGAAGTGAAAAGGTGACTATCTGTGCAAAAGGAGCCATTATGCAGAAAGTACTGCTGCATAATGGGGGCATTGCTCTCCACTGGGAGGAGAGAAAATAGTTTTACCTCTCTGACCACCGTTAAACTGAGATGATGCTTACAGAGATGAGACAAAAAAATCAACTATTTTCCAGCTGAAGCTTCTAGGACACCTATACAATAAAGTAAATAAATAAAGAGATTTAACATTTTCCACATACTTTGTCTGTAATGATAAGTTCGTGTGAACTTATTCCAGTAAATTGAGTGCTGACATTTATTCTGTGTTATATTTTGTTGCTTTCTTTTCATATTTATAATGTGCTTTCTCATGCTTGTATACCTGTTATTAATTCTTACACTAAAAGATGACTTGCTGCTTTGACTTTATGGTCAGGATAGTGAATATGATTCCTCAGAGTTACTGTATTGAACACAGCCTTTGGCAGTGTTACTTCTGCCCACACTTATCTTCCTCCTTTCTTTCTCTTGTTTAACCGCATTCCTAATGATTACAAATTTTCTGAGAAACACAGTTACAGTTACATGTTCCTGTCATTAAAACGCCAGCAGCTGGGTTTCCTTGCTATTGATTGCCCCTTTTTCCAAGTAGCCCTAAGCCGTGGCTGCTGCTTTATCCAGCTTCCACCTCAGGAAGCCCCACCCCAAGGCTACTTCTGCCAGCTCTTTTCTTTCTGCCCCAAACCTGGACCAGTTCCTGGAGTATCATTCCCCTTCATCCTGCTCAGCAGCAGGTGCCAAGTGGAGACATCTCAGGACCTGGGCTCCAGCCCAGCCTCACCAGCACAGGTTCCCTGGCACAAAATCATCCCCTGGATCTTGTCCCAAGCCCTGGTCCCTAAATCCTGTGCTATGGGATAGCATTTGTGCATGGCAGTGCTCTGGACACACCACACTGCAGGGTGGGATGAAGGGACAGGAAAGGTGCATGCCTTATCTCCCTGCCTCCCACAAACACAGATAATAATTTATTTCACTGAACTGATGGTTTGCTGGAGGTCCTGGGAGGCAGTAAATAGAGCTCTTTCCTTTTTAATGTTTTGGGGTTTTTGTCAGTCCTGTGCTTTTAAAACAACAGCCCCTGGCGGCTATGCAGGCCATATGACTCTCCCTTGAATTGCAGCAATTGGTTCTGTCTGACCTACAATTACCAATTATCTTTGTAACCTTCCTTGAAGGCAAACATGCTTGGTATAAAAGCATACTGCCCATCACATTTTTAGACTATTGGCAGCCAGCTTTCCTCTTCATTTCCTTTGTAGGACAGGGCTTGTCACAGCTGTAAACACACCAATATATCAATTACTATGTTTTATGGCCAACTGCAGGCAAGGGCATCTTTCATTTGCTTTCCTCTCCCAAGGCCCGGGGTTATCAGGCTGCACTGCCCAGGCAGGGTATTTGGCCATCCATTGCTATGCTTACCCCACGCCAAGCCTGCTGCTCCCCTGTACCGTGGTTGGATGGCCAAGCCCCTTTGGGAGTGAGCCCTTAGCAGTTCATCTCTGCTAGCTGAAAAAGGGGATGCTGAACTCCTGTCTGAGGTGTTTAAATCAGAAAGTTATGCAGTGAGGAGTGGAGGTGTCCAGCCCAGCTGTGACAGCCAGAGGGGCAGCACACCAGCACCAGTGCCCTGGCACTGCCTTTGCACCACTGCCTGTTGTGGGACTGACCCAATAAAACATTGCGTTGAAAAAAGGGCTTTTGTGCTTGAAATTCACTCCCTTGCCTGATTTGCAGTGGTGTCCCCTAGCAGATGAGGCTAAAAGCCCTCAAAGCCACTCTCACAGCTCAGGAGCAGGCACCACTGGCTGAGTGCAGCCACCCACAAAATGCTGGGTCACCTGGGAAGGAGGATTTATTCTGGGTGGTTGAATTGATGCTACCATACACCCACCCACCTGAAATCTATTCCTATTTTGCCTGTTGTTTCACTCACAGCTGTTGAGTTTCCAGCTGCATGTGTCAATTTAGCATATTAAATTTTGATCTTGGCTCTCAAAGAGAGGGACTCAGGAGGCCTATTGAAGGGCTCAGCAAGGTCACAAAGCAATATCCTACACCATCCTGGTAACTCACATCCCCTTTCCCCACCCCAGGCATGCAGTGCTCAAGAACAGGCCTCACCACACTAGAGTCATGGAACATAACTTCCTTAGGTTAATGGCTAGACTCCATGATCCAGAAGAAGCCTTTTCCAACCCCTTTTCCGGGCTAAAGTACATTAAACCACCTTAAGAAAAACAAACAAAAAAAAAAAACAAAAAAACAAAACAAAACAAAAAAAACCAAAAAAAAAAAAACCAAAAAAAAAAAAAAACCCCACAAAAGTTTTCTCTGCAAAAATCAATCTTCTAAAGATGAAAATAAATGGTTAAGCAGATGGAAGGAGCTGAACCTGTAGCCCTGTGAGCCAGGGATTGCTGGGCAATGGGAACACAGAGCAGGCTGTGATGGCTGGGGAGCAATCCCAGATGTCAGGGTAAGGAAGTCCTTGCAGCTGGTGCTCCTGGAGCAGGGCACCTGTCCTGCTTGGAAAGGACACCACTCTGCGGGCCAGGGGGCAGAAGAGATGCCTGCCAGCCTGGATCTCATGCCCCAGGTACCAATGCCTCTCCTGCACTGGCATCAAACAGCACAGGGCAGGCAGGAGAGGCAGGCACTGCATTACTTTTATTGGCAAATATGGTCCACTTTTGGTAAGTGATAAAATCCTGGTTTCTCTTGTACTGACAGACAGCATTAACTTAAATCACCTTCACACAGGTTTAAGTCAAAACTCTGCCCCATGTGGCACAGCACAGGGGTGACTCTGGGTTTGCCCCTCTTCCTTGGTTTTCTGATTGGACAGTGGCGTCCCAGGGCTTGGCTTGGTAACATTTGTGCTGGGACAGGTGTAGTGCAGTGCTGTGTGGGGCCCCCAGCCTACGCTTTCCGAGTTGTCTGGAGATGTACCAGCATGTTTTCCTCCTGAGCATGCTGGGCTCTGGGTGATCCCTGCCTCCTCTTTGGCCTGACTAGAAGCCACAACTTTTTATTGTGGACTGGTGTTTACTTCTTCTGCCAGGGCCAATGCCATGGGTTAATGTGGTAAGTTCCTGATGCCAGAAATGCTACTCTGGGACACTGAAGCACAGGAGACCATCCCTGTGTTAGAGAAAGGAATTTTAAAAAAATTATCATTTTGCTTTTGAAGGTCTTTCTTTTAGACTCTTCATACATTTAGACTCATTTTCACACCCAAGGAGCAGTTGCATTTCAGTAATAAACAGAGCTTTGTATATAGTTTATATTTCAGCTGATTATAATTGCTCTGTGTTTGTCAGTCTTTTGAGATGAAACTTGCTATAGTAATGTAAGATGTAAATTCCCAGCATTAGCTGGAGCTTCCTAGGCTCAGCAAAGTGACAGTGTATGAATGAATAAATCATTACTAGATTTCAGTGAATAATTCAGAGTCTAATTCATTTGGTGAAAATAATCATCTTTTGGTATTCACAGTACTTCTAGAGATGGAAGGTTTCTCATGGGTCCTGTATGCAAGCTTTTACCTGCTCAATCACTTTTTCCTTACTGGCTTGCAGATTACCTACATCTCTGAAAATCTGATGTTTGACATTTGATTTGTGTTGATGAGTTATCAGCAGTCATGGGATTATTTTTTTTTATTATTTTCATAGCTGTTTGGGAAATATTCTACCAGTCTAAAAGCTTTTAACATACTCTGCTTTGGACTTCATTGTGAAGCAAGAAGAGCCTTTTCAGTAAGGAAAAAGCCTCATAAAAAAGCCATTGCTCAGTAAGAGGCAGGAGATAAAACAGGTCAGATGTTGCAAAAAATAACATTCCCTTCCTCCACAGCCACAATTACGGGTTTTCCCTAAGAAATGAAAAAAAGGTAGTCTTGTCTGTAAGACAGAATAGAAAGGCCTATTTACATTTCTTTTTTCTACATCACATCCAGAGGGAGTGATCTCAGACCAAGCAGCTTGTGAGATACTCTTATCTCCTCCAAAGACATTTGGGATGTGCAGTGGCACCAGGCTAGGATTTCACCCTTGAAGCTCATCAGCTTAAAGGGGGAAGTGTGACAGGAAAAGCGTGGAGCAGAGAGACAGAAAAATGGATATAAGTGAAATTAGCTGTAAAGCAGAGACTGAGGGGTCCAGCATGTGCCTTAGGGTGATTCAGGTGTATCTGATCAGGAAGAGGAGATGCCAAAGGCATCTGAAGGAAAACCCTATGGAGGAGCAGCACAGACATGAGCACATGCAGTGTCCTGCTCCTGCCCATGTTCTCTTGCCTTCTCCTGGCAATCTGCTTGAGGAAATGTGGTACATTAATCAGTCCTTCCTCTATCTGTCTCCATCTCAGGAGTAAATGTTGATTGTATTTCCTGATGTTTGCTTACAGCATCTTTGTTTCTGATCTCTCTCTCTCTTCTTCCCTCCACGCCCACTCTCCAGCTGTGATGGCCCTCTCCCCAGGAGAGGTAAGTCTCTCTGGGTAGTTCAGCTGCCAGGTAGATGCCTTGGGGCAGAAGGAGGGCTGGCACCTGGGCCTTCAAGCTCAGGCACATGCTCTGACCTCTGAAACCAAGGGGATCCAAGTTGTTCTCTGCTTCATGTTGAGCTGGCAACAGGAGAGGGTCTCAGACAAGGTGCAGCAGTCCAGACAGGCACAAGCATTTGTCTGAGGTTCAGAATTCAGATTTGGCCTCATGACACTATTGTTGATTACTGTACATATTTATTACTTGATTTTTACCTCTCCTTTAGGATGAGAGACTGGAGCTGTGGCACAGCAAGGCTTGCAAATGCGATTGCCAAGGAGGCCCTAACTCAGTGTGGTCCAGCGGGACTAACGGCTTAGAGTGCATGCCAGGTAATGGAGGGACCCTTCAGCTGGGTTTGTTTGGGGCCCTTCAGCAGCTTCCCCTTTGCACGTGGCATTGCAGAGCTGGCACGTTTCAAATCCAGCTGCCAATGGGGCTGGTGGAGCTGAACCACTGTGAGGTGAGGAGATGACCCTGCACCATCAGGCAGAAGCAGCCCCCATGCCTGGGCCTTGGGAGGTCACCTAGGCTGGCCCATGCTGACCGGTGACAGTGGGCATTTGTCTTTCTCCCTCTGGAGCCCTTGGTGCTGGTGCTTCCAGAAACTGGCTGGGGCAGCTACGGCCATGTGTAGGATTTGGTGTAGGAAACCTTTTGTACCATGTAGGCTCATTCTTCCTTGCTGCTGTGAAATCTTCTAGACTCTCCAGGAATCAAGAAGAACAGTTTATTCCTTCTTTGCAGCATATTTTTAAATGGGAAGGGAAGGGAAGGGAAGGGAAGGGAAGGGAAGGGAAGGGAAGGGAAGGGAAGGGAAGGGAAGGGAAGGGAAGGGAAGGGAAGGGAAGGGAAGGGAAGGGAAGGGAAGGGAAGGGAATGTGGCAGGTTTGGTTGATCTGTTCATGGCCAAGGAACATGTGGGCAAGGAGCTGTGCTGGGTTTCCTGGCCAGGCCAGGTGTGAGGGGGTGTTTCTCACATTAGCATTACGTAGCTGAGTAATAAAAGCATTTCCCTTGTTTTCCTGAATGCGGACTTTTCCACTGTAACTGTCAGCTGTCGCTGTCCCCTAGACAGGGGTTTTGCATTCCCCTTGCTCAGCCCAACCCAGCCAGCATGGTGTGGCCTGGTGTTCCCTGCTGCCCAGGGACAGTTTGCAGAGCAGCCATGCAGAGTTGCCTCTGGCATGGCTGAAGGGAGCAGCTGGCCTCACAAACACTGCATGACTTTTCTCTGGCTTGGCAGTAACAGTGTTCAATGGTTCAGCTGCTTTGGCTAGGCAGGCATCAGGCATCTGTTTTGGCAGGTCCCTGTGCATGGCACAAACGGACTCACCAGAAGGTGACCTGCTAATTGCATTACGGTTGTGTGGTCTGTGGATTAGTGTTGCTAAAAGTAAAGTTGGGTGGTGTTTGAGATAAGCCTGATGAAAAGTAAACACACGGGCCACCCTCTTGCACAAGGGGAGCAAGACTTTTAATCTGGTGGAAAAGCATGATGTTTCCATGCCTGGAGGAAGGCAGGACAGTGGCTATATGTTTTCACGGGGAAAAACATGTTAATGAGGTTCCAACTGAGATATGTTAATGAGCTATTGATGCATGCAATATTGACTTAGTAGAGCTTGCTAATGACATCGACTGTATGGCTGCAGTGCTGGGGAGCTGCACTGGGGAGGCCACAGTCATGCCGGGTTCTGGAAACCCACTGATGCTCCCCATATGTTGATTGGTTTTGACACAAGGCACCACAGTGGTTGTTCAGGCACGGATAATGCAAGGAAACCTCTCACCCACAAGTGAACTGAGCAGAGCTTTGCTTGCTCCTTTTTTGCTGAGACCTGTGAAACAGACTGTGCTAAACTGGAGAAAGGGACAGAATTACCTCTGGGGACTCCAGAGGCTCCACAGGCTGCAAAATCAGAAAATGCTGCCCATGATATAGATGCTTTCCTAGGCAATCCCTATATGACACCTGAGTGTCTTCATTTTGTGTATCTTGATACACAATGATAACCTGATCACATTAAAAAAAAATCATAACAAAAAAACCCCACAACTAGGTCCAGGTAGCATGCAGGTGCTCAGCCTCACTAAAGTCTTGCCTTCCACAGCACTGTGTGGTGACCCACCACAGAAAGTTTTAATGAGGAGCGAGTATTTCTCTCTCCAGTAGTTTTGCAGCCAGTGGTAGTCGTGTTGAATTGCTCACTATTGCAGAAGACAGTTGTGGGGGCAGGATTGTTACCCTGAAGATCTGCAGTCAAAAACTGAGATGGAAATCCCTGAGCTCTCAGCAGGGCTGAGCATGACACCTCACTGGCACCAGAGCACCTGCAAGTTTTTCCACAAGGCAAGGCCACCTCCAGATGCAAAGAAATGCAGATCTGAGGTGCTTGTGGAGGGATGACCTGAGCTGGCTCAGCAATTTTGCCATGCAAACAGATCCATAAATCAAGACAATCATTGGAGGGGCAGAAGGAGGTAAAGCCCAGCAAGAAAAGAAGTGCCCAGAATTACTCAAGGCAAAAAGCTGACAGACTGGAGGCTGGATCCAGGTTGATGCAACCAATCAGGCTCTTCTTCCACATGCTTACAAGAGGGAGATTCAGACTGCAACATCTGATAAAGCCTTTCCCCCAAAATGTTGCAGTCAGAACAAGTCTAGTAAGTTTGAGAGAGAAAGAAGAGTTAGAAATTAACAGAAGTGGAGGTTAGAAATAAAGACCCTGTGGCCCCAGGGCAGGTTGTGATCTAGGATAGGAGCATTCCCAGCATTCTAATGAGGGAGAAGAGAGCACTGAAACCCCAGGACGTGTTCACAATATGTGTGCAAACACACCCAGAAAACATAGCCACTTCTGTCCCTTAAGTGTTTTTTCCCTTGTTCTGCAGAGTGTCCCTACCACAAACCTCTGGGCTTTGAGTCTGGTGCTGTCACCCCAGACCAGATCAGCTGCTCCAACCCTGAGCAGTACACGGGCTGGTACTCCTCCTGGACAGCCAACAAGGCCCGCCTCAATGGCCAAGGCTTCGGGTGAGTTCAAAAATGCCCCCCTGAGGGGTCCTGGGGGCTCTGAGTGTGGGGGCTGGGGAACCCCACTCCTGGCCGTGTCGGGGCAGGAGGGTCTGCCTGGGAGGGCACAGTGGAGGACAGAGCAGGGCTGGTGGTGTCCCCCCAGGTGTGCATGGCTTTCCAAGTACCAGGACACTGCACAGTGGCTGCAGATCGACCTGAAGGAGGTGAAGGTGATTTCGGGGATCCTCACACAAGGGCGCTGTGACGCTGACGAGTGGATGACCAAGTACAGCGTACAGTACCGCACCGACGAAAACCTCAACTGGGTGTACTACAAGGACCAGACTGGGAACAACCGGGTCAGTGATCTTTGCTCTTTGGCCACTGGTGGAAGGGTGGCATGTTTGGTGACGACAGGTCACAGAGGAAGGTGCATCAAAAGGGGGATCCTGTGGGAGCAGCACGGTGGGTCTCGATGTTCACTGTGCCTCAGGGAGCAGCACGGAGAGGGACCATTCCCCCTGAGGTGGGATTGTGTCATGCTGACCAGTGCAGAAGGACAAAATACATTATTTGTGTTTTCTAATTATCATACTGGAGTCCAGATTAAGCTCAGAGGCATTAACTGGCATTGCAGAGGAGGCAGCAACTCCATGACAAAACCCCTTTCTCAGCTGTGGCCACAAAGCCCCAGCCATGTTTCAGCACTGCACGGGGATTTCTTTTATTGCCATGTCCAGGGGTAGTGTGTCATCCTGGTGCAGAAAAACCCCTCAGAAGAAATCTGCAAATAGTTAAGTCATAACCCACCAAACCATTCTCATGCTGCACTTCTTACTGGTTGACTTGAAACAATTGCATTGGGGAGATATTACAGAGTTGCCTCTGATCCCTGTGCAGTCCAGCTGGGCTGGGGGATGCCACAACTGCTGCCTCCCAGGTATCCTCAATGCCCATCTATGGGAATGGCCCTGTCCTAGCATAGGAGGCTCTGCTGGCTTTGCTGAAGTTCCTGCAGCCCTGGGGACATGCTGAGCTTTCCCAAAAATGTAGGTCATGGCAGCAGATGTGACATCCAGGCCAAGGAATGGGGAAAGGGCCCACACATATATTTTTTGTCTATAATGGCTTGTGTAGGAGCCTGGCTCATGAACTTCAACAAGCCAAAGTCAATCATGCTCACTCCTAACAAGTACTGCCTTGGTATATGAAGGCAAATGAGAGAGAATGGGATGAGAATGGGGTGAGACTTTCTGGCCTACCTGTAAAAAGTGCAGGATCGATGGGGGGAAATGGCTTACTAAGAAAACTGAATCAGTGTGACAAAAATTGTCTACATCTGGCTGTTTTTAAAGTCTTTTGTTCTGAGGGTGGAGGGGAAGGAGCCTCCTCCTCCTCTGCTCTGCACAGGCATTCCAAACTCATGGGACAGGATTTCCAGCTCCCTAACCACCCACCCCTCCCTTGACAGGTTTTCTATGGCAACTCTGACCGCTCGTCCTCGGTGCAGAACCTGCTGCGGCCGCCCATCGTAGCCCGCTACATCCGCCTGATCCCGCTGGGCTGGCACGTGCGCATCGCCATCCGCATGGAGCTCCTCGAGTGCCTGGGCAAGTGCGGCTGAGCGCCGGGTCCGAGGGGCTCCGTGGGCGCCTGCCCGCCCCTGCAGCCGCCCCGCCCCGTCCCGCCGCCTCTCCCGCGGTGTAAACGCCCAGCCTGCAAAGGGAAGGGCTGTCTTGAATAAAATGTTACTTCACACCAGGCCTGGTGATACAGCTGATGGGGGGTTGTGGGGAACACTGGGGAAGAGGAAGGTTCAGGGCCATGGCTTGGATCCTGTGAGATGCGGTGTTTCTGGCCCTGGATGTTAGGTTGGGGAAATGATCACGATGTGCTGTGAACACTGGAATACATGCAGATGAGGTCCACAGGCAGGCTTGGAATTCTCTTCTGGAGGGCAGGTGTAGGCCAGGACAGACACCTCACCCTCATGCCCTGAGATGGGGTTGGGGCCTCATCTGGCCTGGTATGAGGGCCCACATCAAATCACCTCATGTTTGCCTGTATCAGGAACACTCTGGCCTGAGCTGCTGTGCCTGGTTTTGGGACAGGTATCAGTGCCTTGAGCACCAGGTAGACAAACCCTCTCTGTTTTTGCACTGACACATCTTGGGGACTCGAGCACTTTGCTCCCTGTGGATGTTTGGGCACAGATACAGGGAGTCACTCTCCTTAACTGTTTGATCTCCATGGCCCCATCTCCAGTGGGTGTTTAGCATCCAAGGAATTTGGGGCATGTGGATGTTGAACCCATCTTCCTGAGCTGACAATTCAGTTACTAAGGTTCATGTCCCTGCCTCAGCCCAGGAGCTGATGCCCAGCACAGCCTAGGTGGGACCTGCAGCCGCAACAGCTCTCATGAGGGAGGGTTTGGTTTGCCTTCCCACACACCTGCAGCACAAACCTGGCAGGCACCAGAGGCCTTTTCCCTATTTTCTAACAATGTGTGCATCCATCCCAAAGACCCACAGCAACAGAACCTGAACTGTCTCAGGGAAGAGAGGAGAGGCATGAAGACAGTGGCATTGAGGCAGCCTGTCTGCCTCTCCTGCCCTCTCCTTATCCCTATGGGCAGAGAGGTGAATGCTCAGCATGCAGGGCAGGAATACAGATATGACTAAAAATGAGATGTGACAAAAAACATGAGAAAAGCTTTTGGATGGCTGTGCAATTAATCACATTCATTTGTGAGAGCAGATATTTCTGCCTTGTTTTATTCCTGTATGTAGAGACAAATAATAGCTGTCAGGGAAATAAGCTCTTCTGGCCAGTCTGAAAGCTGCTCCACTAACCAACAGCATGAAGTCTACAGAGATGTAAAAAAGACCAATTCCCTTCTGCTGAGATGATTGCTATACACCAGCACTCCCTTGCTTCCCTCCCACCTCCTCATCCATGGACAGGATTTTTACCTATCCAAATTGGTCTAGGGACACATTTTCTTAGTAAGAAATCACTGTGTGGTTCTCTTAATGCTGAACAGTCAAGGCAAGCTCAACTGAGAGGATCCACTGAGCTTGAGGCACTTCCTCAGCAGCCAAGCTGTGGGACCAGCATGGTACAGCAGCCTCCCTGGAGGCTGCACATCCAGCACCAGGGAGACAAGGGCAGCAGCCATCGCAGCTCTTGTCTCGCTAACACCAACACTGAAAGCTGAAGCATTTCCAGGCCCTGGTTGTAGTTGCCAATATGTTAACACATAGCTCTCCCTGCCCTAAAAGCAGCACAAGCAGCTCTGCTCCAGGTCCTGATGGATGATAATGGGGGAAGGAGCCTTGGTGCCAATGTTTTCCTGCATGACTGAGGAGTGAAGGAGTGGCTGCGAGGGGCAGAAGGATGAATTGGGCACAGCTGGTGAATATTTGTATTATCCCAGAGCAGTTAAGCTTGACTGTAGCTAGTCAAAGCCTTGTTTGTGACTGGCCTCTGACTCCTATGCACAGTCCAGGATTTTTCAGTTGTCTGGTTTTGGAAATGCACCCGATGGCAAAGGCCAGAAGCTCCTGTGAGATTTGGAAGAGCAGGCAGGCTTAATGCACAGCCTGAATGGATGGAACATACACCATTATATACCAAGGCACCACACTAAATTATATATCTTCACATGACTGATCCTACAGAGAGGATATAATAAAACCTTGGAGGAAAAAAATACTTTCTAAGTAGAAAGGACCTGTGCTATCATTCTTCCAGCCTCCCATCTTCAAAGAAATCACTAGACCTTTTTCTAGATTGAAATGTATGGCAATACATAAGATGGAACACAGTGCATTTCACAGTTCATTTGCCTCTTGCCTTGCCCTGTCCTTTGTCTGCAGTTCACCTCTCCACTTGCATGGGGGAGGGACTTACTTCTGACTTGCAACTAAATGGCTCCTGTTAAAGCAGGAGTTTCTGCTCTGATCCTTGCTATGTAGCTCACTTGCTAATTGACCTCCAGAAATTCACTTAACCTATGCCTCTTATATAAAGAGTGCTGAGAGGCTTAATTAATTAAGTGGTCCTAAAATGCTTTTAGAATTGCATTTGACTTCTGCATAAATTCAGCATGTTGGATTAACAGTGTGACTGAGACCATCATGAAAGTGAGACAGCACCAGTAAAGTATAATTACATAAATACAAAAGCTTTTCCTCATAATCATAGAATCACAGAATGGTTTGGGTTAGAAGGAACCTTAAATATCATTTAGCTCCTATCTCCCTGCCATGGGCAGGGACATCTTCCACTAGACTAGGTTTCTTAGAGCCCTATCCATGCTGGGGTTGAACACCTCCAGGGATGGGGAGTCCACAGCTTCTCTGGGCACTCTGTCCCAGTGCCTCACCACCCTCACAGTAAAGAATTTCTCCCTAATATCTAATCTAAACCTGCCCTCCTTTACCTTAGAGCCAATCCCCCTTGTCCTATAATTACATGTGCTTGTCCCTCTCAAGCACTATTGCAGCCTCCTTTAGGTACTGGAAGGTGCTATAAAGTCTCACCAGGGCCTTCTCTTCCAGGCCCAAATCTCTCAGCCTGATTTCATAGGAGAGGTGTGCCAGCCCTGTGAACAAATTAGCAACCCTCCTCTGGACATGCTCCAATAGGTTCTCATCTTTCTTGTGTTGGGGGCCCCAGACCTGGCCACAGCACTCCAGGTGGAGTCCCATTAGAGCAGAGCAGAGAGAGGGAATTCCCCCACACTGCTTTCAATACAGTCTAGGATACAATCAGCCTTCTGGGCTGGAGGTGCACTTTGTCGTCTCATGCTGAACTTTTCATCCACCAGCAGCCCCAAGCTCTTCTCCTCAGGGGTGCTCTTGATCTGTTCCTCCTCTAATTTGTATTTCTGCTTGTGACTTTCTCAGCCCACATGCAGGATCTTGCACTTGGTTTTGTTGAGCTTCATGAAGTTTGCACAGGCCCAGCTCTCAAGCCTTCTCAGCTCCCTCTGGATGGGTTTCCTTCCCTCCAGCTTGTCAACTGCACAACAGGGGTTGGTGAGAGCACACTCATTCCCACTGACAAAGATGCTAAACAATCCTGCAGGCTTTACCTGCAGAGATAGGGAGACCAATGTATGGCTTTGCAACTGCATAAAACACAAGGGGTTTGAAATAGGAAGTAGGACCAAGAACAGCTTTCAGCTTTATGACCTGGATTTTTAGGATGGGATGCATAGAGAGAAGTGAGGGAACAACGGGTGCTGAGAAGTTTGTACTCAGTCTAAGTTACCTGATCAGAGACTGCCTCAGGCCTCCAGACCAGCAACTTCATTTGTAAGTCAAAAGCCCCTTTATCTTAATGGAATGCAGGAACATGCAGGAATTACCCCTTCACTTCCTTCCAGAGAAAAATGTTCACTCAGCCCTCCATCCCATGGGAGTTTAATATTGACTACACTGGGGATACCACATCGAGGTGTTCAACCTCTTCAAGGAGATGGCCACTCCAGTTTCTGGGGCTCTTCAGGGAGTACAGAAAAGGGGTTACTAAACTAGGTTGTTGGAAGAGTAAGAGCCAAGTATGCTTTTCAGAGTTAAGTTCCCAGAGCACTGGGCACCTCAAGGAAATGCATTTCAACTCCATTTCCGGATGGAAATATTAAAATGCTGGACTGCTTTTTCTGGTGGAAGTTGAAGCCATTAGCTCAGGCTGGAAGTTTCCCTCTTAGGGAGGTCATGGGCACAGCTCAGTGCAGGCACTGGCAGCAGCCTGTTCTCACCAAGGCTGTGGTTGCTGCACAACCCATCAGGCAGCTGTTTCAGAGGGCTCTAACAGACTTCAAGTCCTGGCTTTCAGCAAGTCTTGCTGGAGCTCAGAGGGAAAGAAGGGAGGCCCAGGAAAAGTGGTCCCTACTGAGTCTGTTTCCAATTACCCCAAAGAATGAGAGACCAGCAGGGAAATATTTGAAGTTTTTTTAAAGCTGCACACAGTAACAAAAAACCCTCATAGCCAGGATACATTAAAGAGGAAGCCATCAAAAACTCTTATTGCTGACACCTCAACACCTCAACATTTGGCTAGAAGTGTCTCAGTTTACATGTGACAATGACAAAATGTCATCATTACACTTCTCCTGTGGCGAAGACTGTGGGCTGGAAACTTTCAAGGCCTTTTAATTTCTGGTGGTGCCTGCTAAGGGGCTTGATGGGTTGGTACTGTTCAAAAAAGAGAACGGCAGACATTCTTGCCCTGAAAGGAAGAATCCGTCCTGCAATGAGACTAGAGGAATGGTGAGCAACAAGGTGCTTCAGAGACATTGCCCTGTGGAAACATCCCATGGAAACATCAGGCTTGTGGACAGATATAAGTGACCTCTCAGATAGGGGTGTCAGCCAGGACCTGGCAGTGACCCACTGGGCACAGGAGTCCTGGTTCTGGTCCAGGACCAGGAACCAAAACCAGGTTTTGGTCCAGGACCATCCACTCATCTGAGCCAAGCTAACATATGGAGAGGTGCTCTGGAAGAGACGTGTCAGGAATAAGATCAGCTGTTGAACAGTGCCAGGGTTCTAGTGCAAAATCTGCATTTTTATTAAAGACATATTTTGGAAGGCCCATTCAAAAATACATTGTGCTCAGTAAAAATTAACCATTTCCATGCTGATAATTAAGGTTACCACAGGATTTTTTTTTTTCTCTTTTAGAATATTTACAGCAACAATAGAAATTTTACAGAAGTAAAGAATGGAATACATGCTCAAAAAAAATTTGGTAAGGTGTACCAACAACATGATACAAAGGGTTGTATACAAACACTTTACAAATGGTTTATTAACTTGCATGAAGTCATCCTTAAATATTCAACACATTTTAAAATAAATTTGTATTCCAGGATTAAAAAGGCTAACACCACAACATATCCCTTCCACAACAGAAAGCATGGTAGATTTAAAAGTTTGTGCGCTTTAGATTTCTAATAGCTGTTAAAAAACATCAGGGAATCTTATCCATAAATTTATAAGTTTTCAAAGCTGTCTCCCCAGCCTGCTAATCTGTACTGGCAGATAGTTAAAAAAAAAATCCTAAATTTCTTGTTTTATTTTTCTTTCTTCCAAATGTCACAAATTTAAAATTAAACATTCCACGGTGGAGACTTAAGCAGTCCTGGAATTCATTATAAGATTAACCAGATTTTAAAATGCCTGCATAGAATTTCCAACAAAATTATGGTTTCTGGGAAGATTTTAGCTTATTGGTCCATATAACCCAAATATAAAGTTACTTCTTTCAAATAGTCATATCCTTCAGTAGTACGAGTTTAAGATGTGCACTAGCAAAAAAAAAAAAAAAAAAAAAAAACAGCAAGAAAAGGAAGGTCGAGACAGTTCCCTATGCTTAAGTTTTGCCTTGTAACTAAAGAGTTAAAAGCTCTGCCACTGGATTTACATGTCAGGAGTTTACACCAAGAGGTTCACATCCTATAGGAAAATGAAACAGCAGCTTCCACCTTGTGCTATGAACATGCTTTATCTTTATGCTAATGGAAAGCTCTACAACAGCAGCTACTTCACAACGCATTTCTACGCCTGTACAATTGAGATGCCACCTTGCATTTCTTAGAACGGATCCAGAGAAACAATGCCCTGTGCAAACAGAGACCTGGTGGAAGGAAAAGCCTGGTAGGCAGTGTGTTTTGGTGGGGGCACAATGAGGTAAGGTATCTCACCCAGATGAAATGGAAAATTAAAATGAAGGAAATCCTGAGCAAGTCTAAGGATAGCTGTTTGAGTAAAACAGCAGATAGGGTGGAGCAGTAGATAAGGCCTCTAACTCCCTGAAAATCTGCACTAGAGAAACAACAAAGAACAAGGCAACTGCAATATTTGAGAACCACAAGGGGAAGGCCAAGGGAAGACTGCAAAGCAGTGCAAAGGATGGCACTGGGATTCTAGAGAAAGAGCTCAGATGGCTTGGAGGTTTCAGAAGTATTTCAGATGAAGGCCCAACAACATTTTATTACATGGTTGCTAACAGTATCTAGAGGAAGAATCTTTTTAGATGTCTTTTCAAAATTTGGAGTCAATAATAAGCTCAGAATAAACAAACCTTACCACAACCACATTCTGCAAGAGAGAGGAGGTAGATTGACTTGCAGAGAAGACAAGAGATGTGTAGCCATTCTTAGGCTAAGACACAAACTCCATGTTCAGGCTCTTGGGCCATGTTTCAAGAGTCACTTTTGCCCAGCTGCATATTTTGTTATGTTCTAAAAGAGCCTGAGAAGCAATCTGATTTGGTGGAATGAAAGCATCCAAATATAGTGGGGCCAGTCCTCTCACACTTCGCATGCATCTTCCACTGAGTAGGTCAAACCCCAGCTTTTGCAACAAACAATTGGCACACACAAGGTCACAAATCTGTATGCAAGCAGAACAAGTAAAATTCAGACCTAATCCATCAGATTTACCTATGCTGTCTCATGTGGTAGTTGTTAAGACACTCCACTGAGACAACAGATGACCGAACACAACTTTTTTCTTACAATTGAAAGAGGATCTCCTATAAAGTCTGCTTTCCTAATTTTAATGAAATTTGCTTTGTGACTGCAAAATGAGGAATCTTCTATTTCGGTACAACATTCAGTACAGCACAAGCCTTCACTTTCCCGATGAGCCTGAGCATTGATGCACTGCTGCTGCTTGACCATTTGAAAAAGGTGCCAATATCTAGAACTTCCAAGTTTTGTTATATTAAAAGGGTTTACTCAAATCACCCCCTTTTAAAAAAAGGCCAGAAATTAAATGGCTTTTTTCCTCATTCATTACAAACCCAGTTAATGAATGGTTAATATCATTACACCATTAGAAAGAGCTGTGTAGGGAAAGGCACCTGTTCTTAAATAGTGTCCTGACTTGAAGGTTATTCAAAAATGGTTACATAGGGCACATCACCTTTCCAACCATCTTCTGTGGCACTCTTATTTCAAATGGTGGGCCTACTAACATGAACAACAGCCTAGATGCATGGTTTGTGATATCACCCCATTAACAGATATAGTATGCATGCTAGCTGGAATGGAAAAAATAAACATTCATTCCCACCCCACATTTTGCAGTATATCATATATGGCTATCCTTTTCACATATTTTGTGTGACTGGGATGCAAATATTCTCCCAGCTCTACTCTGACAGTGATCAACACATACAGAATTAATTACATGCAAGTATTTTGAAGCATGTCTCACTATCAAATCATTACAAGACAACAAAAAAAAAAGGAAACGAATAAAACCCTCAATATTTCTAGAGCACAGCTCCTCTTTAAAGTGGCTAGGTTTTGCCTTAGCTACCTAGATCACAACAGTGCTTTCAGAGCTGTATAATCTGTATTCCCATAGGTTCCCTGTATTCTTATAGGGAGGTCTACAGAATTGTTAAGAATACATAAGTTTTTCTGGGTGAACCTAGGAGTCTACTCAGCTAACACCTCATGAAATTTTGAAGAAAAAAGAAAAGGTTGATATGCAGCTTTTTAAACAAGTGAGATTCATCTCCTAAGAAATCTAACTGCAATGACAAGGAAGGGGAAGAGCCTACCACAGGCCACTGCTTCCTGAAGAGTCTCTCCAGCCTTGGTCCCAGAAACAAGTTGGTGTAGTAGAGAGAAAGGTGACAAGCCAAATGATGACCTGAGGATGCCTCATGCACTTGGAAGTTTGAAGCCTGCTTTAATATTGATCTACAAGAACAAGTGGTGTTTGGGGAATGTTTTAGGAGACAAATCTGGGATCATTGATTTCCTGCCAAGAACTCAGCCCAGTGCTCTCCTGGCAGCCTCTCAGAGGGGCAAAGAAGCTCAGACTGCAATAAACGGAGCAAAAAGCGGTGAACAAGACAAAGGGACTACTCTCTGCGCCCAGGTCGACTGAAAACAGATGTTGTTCTAGGTTAACATATTTACATTGCAGTTTAAAATGACAGCTTAAACACTTATACAATTTCAGTTAGGATGACCTTAAGGTGCTTTTTTTTTCAGTTAAAAAGAGCTCAAGAGCTATAAATAAAACATATAGACAAGTTTAGGCAGCTTGAGTTCTGCAAAATGACTACAATTAATTTCTGAAACATAGTTTCTTTTTTATTCACATCATCAGTGATGCCATAAGGCAAAAGATTGCCAAAGAATAAAATACAGTTTAACTAGGATCCTTTAAACTAAATAAATCTATAGAGCATGTAGTACAGGACTCACAGACCAGTGCAAAGGAAAGCTCACACTTACAAAATAGTTTGCTCTGTAATACTCTTCCTCTTAAGTCAGAAAATCTCAGTCACTATAATAAGACTCCTTCGAAAATCTTGACAAAATTACATTAGCCATATTCTAAATATTGGGAAGCTAGACTAAGTTAAAAATACAGAATTCATCCCAGCACCAGCTGGCTGAGCTACTGTAACTTCTTTCCAACAGAAGAAAGTACTACATACATACAACACAATTTAATATTCAACTGAAAGCTACTACAGTTTGTTGAATTCAAGAGGAAAATGCAGTATGAAGTAGAAACAAGCTTCTGTAAATATAGGCCACCAAATACTCAAACATTCCTTGGGTCACCTTTGAAGATTTGCTAACTACTTTAAACAGCTATATGTACAGTCAGGGATCACCCTGATCTAACTTAATGGGTACGGAGAAAAAAAATCCTTTAGAAACATTTTTCCTTGCTAGAAATCGTAACAACCACATATAGCCCAGTATCATCATCCCCAGCATGATGATCTTACCAGCAAGCTAAAATCCTTGTAGAGGCAAAAGGATACATATCCACGAAGCACAGAAGAGTCTAGACTGAACATTCCCTGTGAGACTGAATACAGAATCATCAAGGTTGGAATAAACCTTTAGGATCATCCAGTCCAACCATAAACCACCCCAGTCACCCCTAAATCATATCCCCAGGTGCCACATCCAGATGCCTCTCAAACACTTCCAGAGTCAGTGACTGCACCACATCCCTGGACAACTTACTACAATGCCTGAACACTCTTTCAGAGATCTTTTTTCCCCTAATATCTAATTTGAACCTCTCCTGGCACAACAGAAGGTCATTTCCTCTCATCTCACTTGAGACATGGGAGAAGAGGCTGATACCCACCTGGCTACACCTTCTTTTCAGGTGGTTGTATAGAGCAATGCGGTCCCTCTGAGATTCCTTTATCCTGACTAAACACCCCCAGCTCCCTCAGCCACTCTTGTAAGACTTGTGCTCCAGGCCCTTCACCATCTCTGTTGCCATAGAAGAGACATTCAAACCACACTGCGTAGAGCCCCACTCTCTCAGGCAGTGCTTTTGTGAGGGATTTCAGTGGCATCAGCCCATTTCAAAGCAGGGCTAAAAGGGCTCATGTAGCTGTGACCAAGCAATGAAAAACAGAGACTGCTAAAATAAGCTGCTAAACTCTGACAGTGACGACAAGTAAGTATCACAATATCTTTCCTGGATGCCCACTGAACTTAGAAAAAACTGAATACCCTTCCATGTCTATTGTATTTATATAGGCTATATATATGATATATCAATACAGTATATATATCATATATAGAGAGATATTATATATCATATCTAGCTATAGAAAAATCACATGCACATTTCTTGCAGGCAATTGACAAAGGAAGAATTCATGTTTTTTAATTTTTCGAATTTAGTAGACTTATTTTTAGTCCTGGACAAAACTGATATAACATCTTTCCACACTGTTCTTTCTGACAACCATTTTTACAGTAGTGGTGCCGAATTTGCTGTTGTTAGAACTTTGGTATGACTCAAGAGGTACTGAACAGCATGTCCAGTTTGCATTGTTATCGAAGATGGAAGTTCAGCTTTTACTGCCTGGCTGCTTTTGTTAACTAAATCTATGGCTAAATCATTCAATTTACATTCAGGTTAATCTCTTTTTGGAAAAGACAGTGTATTTGCAAGTACAGGTGTCTTAGAAAACAAAGTATGCTGCAGAGTAATGAGGGAGTAGAACTAATGTGTTTAAAAAGGAAAGATTGTATTGTTCTGACACTACAGGCCTGGCTCTCCTCTTATTGCACAAAGTTTAAACTGGCATAACTCTTTTGATTCCTACTGGCTCACCTTTGATTTACTTTACTGGTAGCAACAGAGGAATCAGGGTGTGTATTTGCTACACTTGACATTCACCAAGGTAAAGGCAGTTTTAACTACATTGTACAGGAGACTGGAGCCCAAGAGCTAGTATTTTGCTGAGACTGGTAGCTGAAGTGGGTATGGGAATATTTGGATAGTAAGACCTAAGGAGAAGTCAAATTGCATGGCAACCTTCTCCCTCTATATCCAAATATCAGATTTGCAGCTTTAAATACATCCTGAAATATAATAAAAAGTGCAAGAGTAGTTTAAATTCTAATACAGTGTTTATCTTATTAGCTAATAGATTGCTAGAGATGTAAAATACACATATGCATAAAAGCTTATACCATGATCTGCAGTGCCATGCTATGCTTAAGTGTCAAAGTTTTGCATTTCACTTGCAATTCATGCTGTGTTTCTTTGGTTTTCACCCCTGCTATTAAGTGGAAGAGCACCTGCTTTCGCTTGTAGTAATGGGGCACTTTATCTCTTTAGAAGAAACAAAAATTTGGTACTGGGGCTCTGTGCTCTTGATGCAGAAATCCCATTAATATTACTAAGAAAGCTAAGGACAGGGGAGAACATACCACATTTAGATTACTGTACAGTTCTGCAGTCTCTTACATTTAGCCAATACTTCCAACAAAATAGCCTGTAATAAAGCTTGGAATCAAATGTTGTCTTTTGTTTGTTACCAATAATGCCTATAATACTGGGCTCTCATAGCCAAGCAAGATTCATACTGTTACAGTCACGTTTATGTCCACATTCAGCTTCCTTTTTATTAGAAGTATAATACTGCACTTTATATCACAAATGTATAAAAAATATGGCAGATAGTGTCATAACAATACTTTTCTTTTAAATGAGTATATTTAAAAAACAGACAGTTATTTTCCATTTATATATATATATTTATATATAGAATAAAATACTCCTGATGCAATATATAAATGTTACTGTTAGTTTTTTATAGAAACTACTGTAGCTGTTGCACTGCTTCACAATGTTTCAAACAGCTCAAAATAACTTTACATTATAACATAAAAGATATGATTATAACAGTACAATATTAGGTCATCATAAATAATTATTACAAATCCTATCAAATATGGAAGTTTAAAAAACAAATTTAAGACATACAATTTAACTTTAAACCCTTAACAGGGATACACTTTCATCACATAAACCCCACTGTTTTAACTAGGCAGCAAAAAAGGTAGTAAGGGCATAGGCCTAGATAATGTTTTCACCCTTATAAGTGCCAATACATACCAGAAGTCTCCCAGCTTTCAGACAGAGATGTGCACTAAGCTGGAATGTAAATGAGAGAAAATGACAATGCATTTTTCTCCCTGACCGGCACACTCTGCCTGGCATCCAGTGACATTTCTGCTCACCGGTAATTCATAGTTCCACTCGTGTTCCTGTATAATCCCTGACTCTCTCGTGGTGCTGAACAGCATAGCTCCACACGTACATATTGCACACCTTTATAAAGCTGAAAATGCAGTCTTACCATCACCAGAACACCACCGCTCCCCTATGCTGATCTCCACCCACACTGGTCTATTTGCTGGAGTGCCATTACAAGGCTGTCTCTTTGAGATCGTTCAGATTTGGCATTCGCGACCGGTTTGTTCGGCTGTAGGTGTGCCCGTTCTGGCCGCTCTTGGAAGGCAGCTGGTCCGAGTAGGGGGGCCCGTCGCTCACGCTCCTGTTCACGGGGGACACGTGCCAGGTGGGCTCCAGCTGGCTTGGGATCTGCAGCGTTGGCCGGCTCTTCGGCTGCGGCTCTGGCCGCACGTTGCTGCTGCCGCTGCTGGAGCTTTGACTCATGGGATGGATTCGCACTTCAGGAAAAGAAGATTTGGCTGGCTGGCTGGGTAAGGGCTGGAAGCGGGGCTCAGCAGCGACAGGATGGTTTGAAGAGAGGTGTAAGAGCTTCCGAAGAGATTTTAACGGCTGGCTCTGAAAGACACGAAGAAAAGCTCCATCATATCAAACCTCCCATAAAAAAGCTGTCCTATCCTAAACTGAACATCTTAAACTTTACAGGATTTCTTCACTTTTAGTTTATATTTCATTCCAAGCTATGACTACACATCTGAGAAAATTTCTTCTCATCACAGTCCAATCTATTAGCTACCTGAAAAGATGGAACTTTTTCTCCCTCAGAAAAAAAAACCTCCCGTCAATTATTTTATCCTTCTTTCCTTTGAAAATGCAGGCATAGACAATTGCATTAGCTGTCCATCTGTCTGCTATTAACTTAAGAACCTCAGCCATATTTTATTATACTTTCTGTACAGATTTCAGAAATACAAGTTCTTAAAAATGTTGTGATAAATTAGGGGTTGGAGTGAGTCTTGAGTAACCATCTGCACTGCAACAAGGTCTGGCAGAACTCAGAAGTTACATATTTTGTTTGCTGGCAGCAGGGTGATAGGCAGCTCTAGTCTCCCACAGCTTCTTTCACTGGTGAGCAGGTTGAAGGTGAATGGTGATATGGCGTTACTGAAAATGGGTAGCAAGAGCCTGGGGAAGTCTGTGTTCACAACGTGGTATGAAAGCAGTCTTGTTAAATTCCACAGCTCACAGAGCAACTTGTTTCTTAAACACTGCAGCTGTGACAAACCCTCTTTTTCAGTTTCCAATATGACAACAATGGAGCATGGCACTGACACTCCCACCCAAACACTGCCCACTGAGATGGTAGTAGAACTGGAGAAAATAAAGTTGCACTAATGCAGTGCTATGCTCCAAAAATGTAGCCTGCTGAAACTGTAGTCTGTGCCAGCCACACTGTAACGTGGTCTCAATGCTTTGGTGACCACATCAAGTATCAAACTCTACTGAGCAGCAGCCAACCCTCAAGATTCACCACTCCTTACAGAGCTGACTTGAGGTTTTGTACAGCACTGCATTGCTACCATAGACATGCACTGAAACACTGCTTGCCTATAATACAAAAACATAACCAATATTTCAAAGGCCTCAAAGACTGACACAGGACATTTAGTCTCTCTTTCCTTGTCATTCATGTCCACGTTTTAAAAAAATTATGCAGGACTGGAGGTACATCCAGTGAGCAAGGAATGAGAAAGCTGGGAAACAATGTCAAATGCAATTTTTCTATTCACCAGAGAAAAAGCTGTCAAGATACATCAGTGATATTAATATATAGGAAATTGATAATGCCACTTACATGAGGCTGGATTTCTGTCATCTTCTCAGGATGCCAATCCTTCTGCCTGCTGCTCTGGTGATTGGAAGAATGAATGGCTTTCTGTAATGCCAAGAGATCCTGACCTTCAGTATTAGGCATCTGCAACAAAATATTAAATACTGATCTCCTAGTATTTTCTTAAGAATAGTTGTAAATAATTTCCCACAGTTAATTACAGAACACAAGTGAAGCCCATTACTGCAGCAGAATTGCAATGACCTCTCAATAATTCTCCCCATAGTCAGAGCAAGTGGCTGTGGACATCATGCAGATTTGTTCTACCCTTAGCCCTTAAAGCATTCACATGCTGTTAGTGTTATTTGCTGTAAGAAAGAGCAGTTAAACAAGGCCTCAAAAATAAAATTGAAAACAAAATATTGTTGAGCCTCATCTTCATTTAAAAAGCATTCCATACTGCAGTTAAGACCATGGATCAGTTCTATAAATTTGCTCCAGAGTGATGCAGACCAAAATCCCTCTAAACTGATCTCTTGACTGACATCACAAAACCAAGAGCTTTCTCTATTCCCATCTTTCTTTTCCTCCATAAATAGCCCAAACTAAAGCAAAAATTAAGAAACAGCTGAAAGTTTATGGCAGAAAGATAATTTAAAACTTACATGTAGTTTTTAATCTCATTTCAAGAATTCTAAGTAAAAAGAGGACAGTCAAAATATAATCTATTTTTAATGCAAGCTGTCTTTTATCATGAACAACCAGGACAAACAAAAATACAACAGACACATGAGCTAAAGTTCTTTCCAGATAATCCATTGCTAGTATTTGATTTATTTAAATTTATATATAAAAGAATAGTTTGTATAAAATTATGTATTTACTATATAGTTATAAACCAAACCAGGTTGATTTCTTTCCTGCATGAAGCATAATGAGACAGTTTAATTTTAAACATACAGAATTTCACAACTATTTCCCATCCTCAGTCTTACTCCCAAGGCTCATTCTCTCTGGAACTGTGTATGTTACATTTTCACTATATCAAAGACTATTAAAAATTTTCTTAGGCATAATCTGTTTCAACAAAACTATAAATTTTATTTAAATTTATTGAACTGGCCCAAGATACTTAACTGGCATGAAGAGGAAGTGATACCATGAAAATAAACCACATGCTGCTGTAGTCAGTAAAACAAATTTACTGGAGCATTTTACAGTGTTACTGTACTTAAAAATTAATACCATTGGTAGAGTGACTACAGGAAGTTTTTTCAAAGAAGAACTATGCTTTAAATTATTCTTTGAATTAAAAAGAGGAAAGAGGGATTTCTTGATGCTTGGATTCTCGCCGTTGGTTGAGTCTGTCTGCAATATAAGACACAAAAACTAAATGCACAGTATTTCAATTCAAGAGATCTGCCCCTTACTAAGTTAACTCTTTTTTTTTTTTTTTTTTTTTGATAATTCAACAATACATGTTATCAAGTCTATAATTTGCTTTTGGAAAATACAATAATGACTGAAAAAAGCCTATGGAACAAATTCAAGGAACTCAATGCATAGAAAGTATGTAAAAAGAAGATCAGCACACCTATTCTTATATCCATGTTCATTAGGAATATAGAATGTGTTTATTTCAAAGGCTTTTGGAAATAACTGGTAGTTCTTGTTGACTTTACTGAGCTTTGAATTAAATCCTGTAACTCTGGCAATCATTTGTATTTCTGATAATGACCTAAAGCAGTATGACATTTCTTATTTTTATATAAAGAAAATATTGAAGATACACTAACAACAATAGGAGTTAGTTTCAGAATGAGCAGTTGATAATTACTCTAGGGAAAAAAAAGCCTTCTATTTTTAACTTGCAATAAGAGCTAAGGCTTCAAGATTAATTATTTCTGTTCTAACATAAATATGCCATTAGCAACTTCAAGTATAGCTGCAAGCACACTGGCTGTTTTATTTTAATTTATGCAGCACAACCAAAGAGCTTACAAGTAGATGAACGAACAACAAACAGAACTATAAGGTACTAGAACTACAAATGGGTCTGTTTCTCCCCTGCTCAGGTGCAAACAAGCATGGGACATGTATATTGTGCCTTGCATTTTCCTGACTATCAGCAGAAATCTTTATTATGCAATACAATTATTATATGACTAAATACAAGTGCACTACCAAAAGCATAGGCTTTCAAACAGCTTTCTCATCTTCCAGATTCCATCCAAGTTAATGAAAATCAATAACTGGCATAGCTTATGTTTAGGAACATTATGGTCAAAAGAATTTCCTGTTTCAAATTCAATAAATTAAAAAGGAATAAAAGATTACTAAGAGAAATGCTCACCTGAAACTGTTTTTTCCAAAACAGATAATTTCTTCAGACCCATAGCTTGAAATAAGTGCCAAAATCTGCAAAACTCAGACTCCTCTGAAGATAGTGCCTACTGACACTATGCACAACCCTCATGGATGTCAAATTGTTTGGTGGCAGATGACATAAAATTGTGATTCTAACAATCCTCAAAACATTTTGTTACATTACTAAAACACTTCAAACGATGAAAAGGAGAATGGATAAGAACAGCTCTGAAAAAACAGTATTGCAAAGAATTCCCATAACAGGCAGTAACAATTGCTAACCCACAAGGTACTGCACCTGGAGAACTCTAGGGAGAATGAATCATGGCAACAACCTGAAGGAAGAAGTGTCAGGAACTGGGACCAATTCTGAGCTATTAGATATTTTGAGAATGATATTACTAAGATGTCTTCAATCCAATTTCAGGTATCTTTTACAACTCCTTTGATGATGATCACCAGCAAAATGAGACTTGCCAAAGGATACCAGAAGTAAATAATAGCTAGCTATTATGTGCTTCCTAGCTCTGTGACAGTCCCCAGGTCTAGTTTGGTATTTCTTGCTGAAAGTCTGTGTTTGAGTAAGTAACTGGAATTTCATACTTGTAGGACTCTACATGAATTGTAGGTCTCAGAAAAAAACCCTGGTTAGTAACAAGCTGTCTATTAAGACTTTTAATAGGAATTCATAGAAAACATTGTATGTGTAGTTGAAGAGCTAATATTACAGTGCTGTGAAAAACTTTTACTACTAACACCACATCTGGTGTTGAATTGGAGGCAGTAATTTTATTTTGTGCTGGAATATCCTAAAGTCCCCAGTGTTTGTTAGGTAGATGAAGTTAGTTCTTTCAACTAAGAGAGGAAGAAGAACAAAGACCAGTGTCTGAGCCAGACACTTGTACACATACCAGTGGTACAGTCTATGCCTAGATAGTGTCCTGGTAATCAGCTGTAAATAGAAATGAAAGCTGGTTTTTCCACCTCTGGTTTGACCCAAAACTCAAGTAGATCTCAGCAAGTTTCTAGCTGAGGATGAAAGAGTTGTATCACTGTATTATTTCACTAATTTATTCATCTTTCTGTGAGATACCATCTCTAAGTAGCACACACAGTTTTTTTCCCTTCTCTCTCTCTCTCTCTCTCCATTCCTCTCTACCCCTCTTCTTAACAGTGAGAAGAAACAGGAGCAATGATTATATATAAATCTGCCTTAGCTTGTAATCAGTGATGGTTTTGGTAGTTATAGATCAAGGAGCTTTTGATTTAGGTGTTTTGTAAAATGCCAGATTTTGAGAGGCAACACAATCCACAATACACAAATGTATTTCTTTCACACAGTTCAATGTGGAAGTAATCAATACACCATCTATCAGCTGAGCTATTGGAGTGTTGTCTGCCACCATGTCTGCATGGCTGGAATCAGAATACAGTATTGCAATGCAAATTTAATACCTCTTCCCCCTCCCCCCCTTGAAAATGCATCACTGGAACCAGTGGCCTTAGGTGTTATCCGTACATGGACATTTTGGTATCAAGCAGTCCCAGAGCTATAATCTAGACATTTAATTCAGTTGTTTAATACAAATGTTCATATTTGAGCTGCATATAGGTATGAGGATGAACAAGTTCAGAAAGAGAGGTAGATGCCATTGCTGTAAATCCCACCTAGCAGAAAGGTGAGGTGCATTGCTGAGTTCTAGTTAATATACATATGCACATGCTCCACACAGTTCAAAGCAATGTTAAAAAACCCAAACTAACAAAAAGCCTGACAATCACTCCTCTCTCCCAATTTTCAACAGATCAGCCCTCCACCAACTCTCAGTCCTATCACCTCATTCCTTACCAGTAAATATTTTCATTAAGTCACTCCCCTTTGCCAGGAGTAAGCATGATTTACTCAATTCTGAGAATCTTCAGAACTATAACTGCATTTACACTTACAGGAACATTACAGTTTTAAATGCTTTACTGTTTCCAGAGCTATCATTTAAGAATGAGATTATGTTTAGGTTACTTCAGTTCTTAGGGATATCTTTATTATAAAAATTTGTGAAATGTTAGTATACCACTACTTTCTGATAAAAGAAAGTCCTTTCTCCCAACCAAAAAATTTATGAAAATTTAAAAATGTATGAGACACCAAACACTTATACTGAATAACAAAAGCCACAATCCATTCCCTCAACAAAACATAAAACACTTAAGAATGGTTAAGACACATCATCCTTATTCCAGTCAAGGAATGTAGCAAGAAGACAGAGGCTGTTACCAAGACACTTTCATGAAAAAACTGGAAAGAATTCTCATTTGTTACAGTCTTATTTTCTCTGTATGGGCGCCTGAAACTATTCAAGCTCTGGGGACATGCAACAATGAAGTTACTATTCTTGGAATGGTATCATCATATCCTGAAAAAGAATTTGTTGCAACATCATCTTAAAACTTGCATCAAAATTGGCCCTCAAAGGGTCTGAATGAAAACAAAGGTGTAAGTTTGGATTTCTTCACTTACTAGTCCTAGTAAGGACTAGTAAGTGAAGAAATACTTGAAAAGGAATAAAAATCAACCCTGAACAGGAGAAGAATTTGCTTTTCATATAGTGAAGAGAGAAAATAAAAGACGTGTATACACATATAATCATAAATAATACAAAGGTACTGTACTAATCTAGCATATTAAAATGGTATGATTCAAAATGAATAAAAGAATTCTTCTACTAGAAATGCTGCATACTTACATTTTGAGATTTCTTCTTTTTCTTTTTTATTGCCCTGAAAAAACCTTGCTTTTCTTTCTCCTTGAGCTGTTCTGAGTGACTGTTAAGGTTTTCAGGACTTTTCCTAAATATGAAATAAGGTATTGTAAGAGAAATTTTATTATAGTATTACTTTGTAAATTCTGAGATCTGATGCCAAAGAATGTAAATTATTGATTAAAGTAAAAAGATACTTAAAGTTTTAGCATTCATTGGTTCCATGGTTACTACACAAATACCAGATAGACTTATTACAAGGGATAGGAGGTACACAGTGTTAGGGTAAAATGATTAGTTTAAACCAATGAATAGTTATTTAGGGAAAAGGAAAGCATGCATGTGTTCTTTTAAGCCATAATTTAATACTCAAATCAAAATATCACACATGAGGTCTTTTAGAAAAATGAAAAGCATATCTGAGAGAACATACAAATGGCGATGAGCTATCAAAGCACAGGTCCAGTTTATCCATTGCTTGCCGGAGAAGCTGGAGTTGCAAAGTTGGCCAGAGAGAACCACTTTCAACTGCACTTCCTGACCCTTGCTGACATGGTTCCAAATCTATCATCAGGGAAGCTGGGTATCTACTGTTGTCCGTTTCAACTTAAAACCTTCAGTTTGTTATGCGTGAGACAGTGCTGGCAAAAGGAGGTGACCCAAAAATGCAGCAGGTGACTTGCCTGAAGACTGAATTTCTGCCTTTCAACTCTTAATTTACACACCTGAAGCAACTACAGCTGATAAGTAACACGTTACTTTCAAGATACACAGTATATAATGTACGTGAAGTACTTATACAGGGTAAAAAGATGGTTTACAAGGACAGTGGTGAGACATAACTCAATGCAGTTCTAGTGCCCTTTAAAATAGCTTGAAAATTGAAAATGGTGCAAGAAAACATCACAGAAATATTTCCAGATATTTCAATTTCTTTACTGTGTTAAAAAACACACCCAAACCAGCTCAAATATTTAGTTTCCTTGATCATGATGCACAACTACTTGTCCAGAAAGAAATTACAGAATACTAGAAAAATCTTTGAACTAGCAGGCAAAGATATTACAAGAACAAGTAGGTGGATGATGTAGCCTAAGAAGTCATATTAGAAGCAAGGCACTGATTTTCACAATAACATCATTAACTGCCAGAACAAACTCCTTAGTGAAGTGGATTTCCCATCTTTGACATTTCAAATCAGGACCTAATACTTATCTGGGAGAAACACAGCCAACAGGTCTGACTCTGGGCCTGGACCCCAGAGGATGGACAACATTTAATAGCAATTAACATACAGAAAGTCATGTGGGGTCATTTAATAGTCCCTTTTCACACTTAAATTGCATGAAAACAAAAAAGAAATTATTCCACTGTCTTGATGGAAAACCTAAAGCAAAGCCACTGTTTTAAGGGCTCTGTATGACAAACAGGAGCAGCTTTTCTTGGAGCGACTGTAATGTAGCAACATTTAAATGTCTAATATAGTTGTCACTGGCTTCTAATTCTGGCTTTAAATGCTATGCTATCAGCTGGTGATTCAGCTGCTACTACATGCCAGGCTTTTTTTCCCCCAAATAAATGTGAAAAATATAATTGGGGTAGAAATCACTGGAGTCGTTCTCTTTATTGATAAAACCATCTTCATTCTGATAGGTGGTATCAGTTCTTCAATTTCTACACAAAACCACCTCAAGCTTGAAATGAAACCTGGCTCTAAGTACAAATGAATGCAGTGTTTAAATTCTGTAATAAAGTGCAACTGTTCTTTAAGAGAATGGTCTTAGCAAAAAGATTCATAGGTAAGAAGTATGGTAGAAATTTTCCAAATTTAGATTTTTGGGAAGTTATATCTAGATGCAGAAAATACATTCCGGTGCATGACAATATATATTTAATGTGGACATTACAGCACTACTACAGGGAAAAAAACTCTAGTTTAATGTAATTATTATACTTATAACAGGTATTTTAAATATACTGGATTGCTAAGGATTCCTGTTGTTGTCACCTCCCTGTATTTGGTACTACTGTAAGTAGTGTGACAGGTGCAAGGCATTATTATACAAGCCACTTAAAGCACCAAGGAGAAAGCCAAAAAGTAAAGACTACTGATAGCTTTGGATTCAGTGAACTCAGGAGTCTGACATAACACAGACAGAACACCTGTTGAATTATTTACTCAATGATTTTTATTTGATTTGTTAGAAAAGTTGGAGGAAGGCATACACCCTACTCAGAAAGTCATGTAAATGGTGCTAAGCATCTTCTGAGCCTTTCCCCAAAGGAGCTCCTATGCATCCATAGCTGTAAGCATATCCCAAATCATAGCCCCAGTGCAAATTATCAACCTGATGATTGTTGTCCACTGAGGAACCAGTGTCAGATCATAAGCAAGACCCCAGGAGGTTACTTTACACTATCCTTTAAAATTTTTCAATGTCTTGCTATAGCTTTTATATTACAAAGTCGATTCCAAAATGGAGATGCTATCTTTTAAAAGGTGAAGTTAATCTTCAGAGTGAAGCTGGGAACAATTTTTGCCATACTTTTAGACAGAGATTCACTCAAGTGTGACTCTTTTCTTTGGCCCAGGGAACCTGGATGAGAAAACTGCTCTCCACAGCAGTTGAGCAGAGAGGAGAGAAATTAAATTCTGTGCCATCATTTCCTCTTTAGGCTACAGTGACCAGAGAGAATTGGAAAATAAGGGGCTGAGAACTGCTCATTTTCAATTGCTGCTTACCCAAAAGCCAGTGGTTTTATACTGAATGGTTTATGTCATTAACTCCTATGACTCATATTGCAGTACAGTTGTCTGAAAAAGCATTGACCTTGAAAAGCAACTGCTTCAAAACACATGCTCATTATGTGAAGAGAGTGAACATATATAGCATTATAGCAGGAAGCTTCAACACCAGGATTTTGTACTGGGTAAAAATAGAGCAGAACATTTTGATCGATGATGAAACACTGGGATAATTTAGGCATCCCAAAAGATGATTTTCAGATAATGGACAGTACAGGAAAAAATTAGGATTATCAAAAAAATCTGTAGAGTCACACCACACTAAACTCTTAAAACATACTGCAAGTATCTTGGTATTTTGCATAAAGCTTCAGCTCTTGAAAGCAAACAGTTCCACCAGAATATTTTATGTGCTGTTTTAGTGGCAAGCAGGAGTAGCCCTAGAGAAGAGCCTGCACTCAGCTCATTCTCAAGCAGAAACCAAAGGCAAAATGTGCTGTGCTTTGTTATTTTATCTTTGTGTACCTTTTGCATGTTTAGGACATATAATGTAGAACACATTGGTTATTCTGGTCTGAAACACTTGGAAAAAGCATAAGTGCAAACAGAAATTCTGTGATTATCACTCTTATTTATTACCCCTGGTAGGAAAGGTATCCAGCTTCATGCAGGTGCAATGAGGTGTAGCAGCAAACATGCATGTGGCAAGCAAGCTGATGTGCTTTCACGTTAACTACAAAGAAAAAATAGGAAGCATGTTGCATTCATGCTGCCATAGAGAGGTTTGTACAGCAGACAGCTCTTTTTGGAGGCAATTCCTCATGCTTGTTTTAGTTATTCTTCAGCAATCCTAATCTCAGCAGGCAGCCTGGCTGGGAAACCCTCATGTACTACTCCCTTTATGGATCCAATTACAATTACATGAGTAAGGTTTTTGTCTAATGAAGGAGTTACTGAAACAGCAGAACTTTTCTTTGAAAATAAATGACAAACACTAATTCTCCAAGTTACCTTTTAGTTCTAGTCCAAGTAAGACCCTTAAGGGGCAGTTACACAGTTCAGCAAAGGCAAGAAAATGTCAGAAACTAATGAAACAATTCAAATAGATAGTTCAAGATAAGAATCTCAATCTCACAACCTGAAGCCCACAGTAAAATTTCATGGTCTAAAAGTCTGGCATTGAAAACTTAAAATCAAAAGATCAAATCTGAACTCTGTTTGGAGCTGCAATTTTTTTTATCATGTGGAAAAGGAGGATTTATTAACTGGAATAAACCCCAGATCTATTATATGCAGAATACCATTCAGAATTTGAAATTTCCTGATTTTTTTTTACAAATTCCATTAAAGAACTGGAAAGTATTTATAATGCAATAACAGTCATGCTGCACACACAGCTGAACATGCTCCAAACTAATTTGCTCAGATGCTGGTAACCTTTTACTTTCAGGAATAGGAAGTGTGACTATAATGTTACACTGACACAGCAGTATAAAAGTCAGTCATGTCCTGTTTACAAAACACCGTATTCTGGAACCTTGAAACTTGGCAGTGGATAAAGTTTTAAGCCTTTTACTCTTGTAAGAATGAGATTTTTTTTTTCTTTTCTTGAATGACAGAGATTTTGTGTGTGTATATATATAAAATATATACATATAAAAAATTAATACTATATGCATGGTTCCTCCTTTTTTATTATTTTTGCAGAAATGTATGACATAAGCTAGAGAAGATATGACAAGCTACTTGTCATAGCATGCCTACATTTGTATGGACATAAAAGGTCTAAACAAAAATGCTTCCCAGAAGCCCCCAGATATCTTGTAAGCAGTCAATGCAAACACTTCCGATATAATGTGAGATACACTACTGCATGTTGGAATTAATTCTAAAGAGATATTTAGAACTAGGACAGTGGTAAAGATAATTCAAGCCAATGTTCTGGCACACTGGCAGAATACAATTAAATATCTTGCCTATAAATACTGATTTTGTCCAGCTCAGGACAAAACTTTTATAAGGAGAAGAGAATAAAACATCTATCCTTGTATCAATAAACAAACAAAAAAAAAAAGTTCAAGGTCATTTACAGGAAATTAAACTCTAGCAAAGAAAATATTTTCTAGAAGGATAAAAAATTTGCCTTTTTTCATATCAAGTTGTCTGAAGTTCAGAAATGATCTAGTAATTTAAGAGTAAAATCTGATGACAAAAGTCAAGTTTATAATATCTTTATTTTAAAAGGCAGGACAGTGGGGACAGAGCGAAAAAATGCACACAAAGACAAGGGAACATCTGTGACAATTCAGTCTAGCAAACATTCACTGAATCTTTGACAGAAGAAAGGCAACACAGAGCAATAGTATGAGAAGCAATATTTTACAGTAGTGGCAAGTCCAGGTGGAATACATGTCACTCATAATTCAAGATGAATTGCCATGTACCAGTTAGGTATGTCATTCAAACATCAAATATTTACTTCATCATAAAATTGATGTAAGCAGAATCACATTCCATTAGAGCTTTCAACATTTTCATAAGCATTTACACAACTTCTATACAGGAAATTAAGTAGAGGAACACAGACTCTTCACTACTCAGGAATCGGATTAAGCTGCATTTATGGCACAGAACAATTTTGCAACATTAGACCATTGCCAGGACAACTTGAACAGAGTTAGCAGGTAGAGCTGGGCAGGAAACATTTCAGGAAAATAGGGAGTAGGAAAACAAAAGAGAAAGATAAGCATATGCCAAAATAGCAGTAACTCGGTGTTGCAGCTACTGCTATTTCTTCCATTTCATAAGAAGAAATGCTTATTCTTCTGTGGGTTCTTCTCTCAAAGGAGCTGTTCCACTTTGTGAAAATATTTGAGTAATTTGGAGCAAGGACTTAAATCTAACTGTCTCAAAGTTAATGAAGTGCCTTTTTCACAAGGCCACATTCAGCACCTCTGTGGTCCTTTCACTGCTTTAACAAGATGAAACACCTTCAAGAGAATACACTGAGGGAACCAGACAATGTCCTCCAGAATAATCTCTAACTTCTGGTTAAGGCATTCACTTGTTAGATCTAAGATCTTGGTTCAAGCTTCTGGTTTAAATAACAAAGACCCTGCACTCAAGTTCCTCGCATTCTAAAAAATAATGCTGCCTACAAAATATTTGTTATTTTGAGAGTATCTCTGGTTTTGACTGGCAACTATATCCTGGAGCTGAAGAATCCTCACAACAAAAGGTTAGTGGTTATCAGCCAGTTGCTTTGAAAAGTGTTGGTTTTTGTAATTTGGCATTATAAATAAAAAAAATGCTTCATAAAAAAATTCCCAACCAGCTCTAATAACATATGCTATTTTTCTCAGTTCAGAGTTCAAGTAACATTATATGTTTCTTTGCAGTCAAGACATTATATTCCTGAATGATATATAAAGCAAAACAAGATTTCAGTTGTCTTATGTTATACGCAAGATAGAAAGATCCAGATACGGAGGACAACGTAAAATGGTAAAAGGGTCCAACAGCAGGAATAAATACCTTCTTTAGCCACATAAGCCACAACATAAGTACCACCGTTTTACATAAATGACCGGTTTCTCAGCTAACTTCCAGAAAATGGATGTAGGTGGAGCTACTGAAGGACAGGAAGCAGACTCTAGTGAATCAGAGCAGGTGAGAAGGGTTCTGGAGTAAACATCTTCTATTACTGACATAGGTATAAAACCTGAACACAAGCTGAAATACCAATTATCCACCACCCACCGCCCCTCTTTCTCTTTAAGCACATAATTCTCTGGTTATTTGTGTGAAAACAAAGTAAGTCAACAAACCACTGAAACAGTTTTGACAGCATGACTTCATGGTCCTTTCAGAGAATGGTTTAAAGCATAGTTGAACCATGCAAATCTATGCAGTCCATTCCTCTCACCAATCCTGTGAAGCTCCATCTGCTTATTTTTATTCTATATGCTTTATTGTGATTTAACAAAATATAAGATTATTTTAGAGCCAAACAGCTCTAAGAGAAACCAAACTATTTCCCTTTAAGTCCTGCAAAGCTATGTATAGGCTGTCATTTTATTAGCATAATTAAGGTGCTCTATGTTCTATATTGGAGCCATGTGATGCTTTTAATCTTTTCAAATCAATATACACCATTAAGATGTTGCTTAATCCATTTTCCGATAGAATGTATTCATTTCCTTCTGTGTATAAACAAAAAGAGCAGCGGTCCCCATTGTAGGGTGAAAATATTCTTCATTAATATAATACCGTATATATGGAAACATGCATTTTGATATCTTTTCCAATTGTCTAACAATTCATGCTTCTGCCACAAATTTCTATATATACTACACACACAAGCACTTTGTACTACCTTTAACTAACGACTAATAGTGGGAAAAAAATTGTGAAGGACTGGACAAAAGTATATAAACTTTAATGCATTCATGTTATGGGTGCAGTGCAGGATTCCTTGCTGCTCAAAAGGAGACAGAAAACATGCCATGCTATGCTGGTATAGCTGGAGGAAGCAACTAAGCACATGGACAACTGCAAATCTCGAGAAAAACGGGAGGTTTTTGTCCCTCCTGTTAAAACCATTTTTTTTCCCCTGCCATTCTCTACACATGTGTGCACATCACAACTCACCAGGTGTCAAAGGTGGTTTGTCTCTTGGGGTGGTTTGTCACCGTGGTGCTGTCTGCTGGTAACACCGAGGCTCTGTTGGACACATTGTTTTCTATGTAGGTACTCTCTGGACGCGGAGATGGAACTGAACAGAGAAACAGCAAACAATGCACATGGAGCTGTGCCAAAAATCCCAGCTCCTACTTCTCTGCTTCCTCTCTACCTCTTACAGTAACAGGAGAGCAAAGACACGGTTGTGTTTCGTGTATGATTGAAAAAAGCTGACTTTTGTGATCCTTGCAGGGTAATACTGGTTGTAAAATAAGACCATCATCAGAATTTGGGTAAATTGTTATTTGATTTGAGAACACTTCTATTTGTAGGGAGCTCTAAGGGTGATATTTAAAAACAGGAAAGAGAAAGAGAGGTTGGAATACTGTTACTAAAGACATGAAATACTATAGTTTACACTTTGTCTTCACTTTAGATCTTGAAAAAAGTAGTACTCATCTTGGAAAAAATTTTTGTTTTATTTTTGATGCAACTAAGAGATAATGCACTAAAAATCAAAACATCAAAATTAGATATTATATATTTTTCAAACAGACATACTGTGGCTTTGAAAATACAAAACTATATACAGATCTAGAACATAAATTTATTAGAATTATGAATATCACTAGAAATAGCTGCACTGGATTAAAAATTGACAAGACACTAGTTGGAACATTAATGCAGCACCACATTATACAATCTATCAAAACAGCATCTGTAAGTTTTTGTTTAAGCTGTAGTACAAAAGTATATGCTAATAAATACTGTTCTAATACAAAGGTTAAATTTATATAAATAAGGATTTACCTTTTTCACAGTAACTTGCATATACTATTATCACCAGTTTTGCATATACGATTATCAAAGTATTATTTTAAATATAATATCTTCTCAAATCAATAATTAAGTCCATCCAAAATATATTTGTTTGATTGATAAAGTTGAAGAGGAAAAACCTTCTTATTTATAAAAACGAATTGAATAAATCCCAGACCTGCAGTTTCTTTAGCACATGACTTAGGGAAGTCATTCTTCTTTAGAACTTTTGTTTCACCATATATAAAAAAGATGGATAATCCATGTAGAATTTTAGGAGCTTTTTAGGGATTAATGAAAGCAATTCAGGATTGAGAATTCTTAAGCATCCTCTGTTGCATTTGCAACACAAACACTCAAAACAGTACAAGCTTTAATTCTGCTCACAGGTTTTAATACTGCAGTAGGACACTTGCAAGGATTGTCAGATTTTAACGTGTCTAAATCAGGTCATCAGCCAACCGATCAACCTGAAAAGGCTCAGAGGGAGATTTGTGACTCTACTTAAGGTTATTAGGTGACTCATAATCACTTCTTAAGAAGTGAGACTTCTTAAGGTTCAGGGGAGCCCCACAAGCCTCCTAACACTTGCAGGACAGTAATTAGCCTCTTATCATCTTTTTCAAAACAATTACCCAGGCTTAGCCATGAGGCAGCTGCTCAGAAACCACCATCTCTTGTGTGCCATAACAGAACCGTATCTATTTGTTTGTGTCCATACACAAATTTTATTATTTATTCTGACCTGGAATTATGTAAGTTTGCTCTTGCTTGTAGGAAACCCTGATCTTTAGAAAGTCTTAACAAAAGAAAAGCCACAGGTTTCAAGCCATGAAAAGCTAGAATTACACTTCCATGTAACACAGTATCTGAAACAGATCAGGAAGTATGTCTATGTGCTACAAGTGCACACATATAAATAGAGTCTTTATAAGAATTGAAAAAAAAAATTGAAATATTAATTAACTGCCTACTTCGGTAATATTAATTTTGTTCATTTTCCCTGATAAATTATATTCTGCTTTACAAGGTACTGCAGTGGATGTACTTTCCAATTAAAGTGAGCTATCATTTACAAACAAACAATAGGGTACCAATGCAGTGCCTGCAAACTCATCCTCTGAAAGCTGAGTAACAATTATTTTTCCAATAAACCTTTGTAGTTCATGTTAATTCTCTGTATAAATTTCTAGTGCTTAATTTATATTCCATCCTAAAATTCTTGATTAAATTTGAAAGATCCACCATGAAATTACCTCTGTAAAAGCTGCCAACTCTTCTCGGAACAGGGTCATTATACAGAATTCTATTCTCCTTAGTAGATGCTCCATCTTCTGTGTGTGGATCATGATATGCTCCACCCTATGGAAAAGAACAATAAACTATTTAAAATTAAAGATTGTAAACTGATTCGCAGTTTTTAACCAAAATACATAAGCAAGAAATCTCCAAATTCACCATACAATTTTCCTCCCTTTCATATTATTAATAACTGCAAATATCAAATCACAGACTATGTAATCAATAATTACTTGGTTTTGCTGCTTGTTTCTTTCCAAAATGACAAAAATGGCATTAACAAAAGTTTGCCTCTAAGTTATAATTTCAAAGACATGAACCTGCTTCAGGCCCTCAGAATTTCAACCTGAATGTAACACAACTGTAACATCTCTGGAGGCTTGTTAAATTAATTTCTGATGGAATCTGGTTACTCTGCTACTGGCAAACATTAGAAGCAGATAGGAATGCATCTAATTTGTGATAACTGCAACACCAAAGCACCATCATCTCTTATCTCTTAATATCATTACCTAGAGGTACCAACAATCACAAAATCTACTGTATGCAAAATAAAACAAAGTCTCTGAACTAAGAAATCTATAGACAAAGTTCTTCAGTCAGACAGAATAGCTAAAAGCATATCATTACCTCTAATTTATTCTATTTTCCTGAAAACAGTACTGGAAGTATTTCAAGTAAAAGTTTAGGTGAGCCCGTAGAAATAACCTTATGCACATAATTAGACACCAAATATGACTTAACCCCACTCTTAAATGAATCAGAAGCTACAATTTGTCCCTCAGTACGGACTGACCACATGAAATTTAATGCTCTCTCCAAGACCCCATAGGAAACTACTGAAATCCCTGTACTAACTGAAATCTAGAATATCCAAGAAGGACAAAGGTTAAAAACCAAAGCCACAAAAAAAACCTAACCAAAATTCAAAACTGGGATTTCAATTCACCACTCAAGTGATTTGCAAAATCTACTTTGCTTTTTGCAGATGAAGAGCTGCTCTCACTGTCACAGAGAAAACAAACCTTGAAACTGAGGGCAGAACTGCAGCTAAAACAATGCTTCAAATCCCAGCTGGATTCTTCTAAAATTTATCAGAGGCTGAAGCATTTTATTAAATGACTACTTCTATTAGATACCTCTTATTTATCAGCAGTTAAATTTCAAACATGAGACAGTAATAGCAACTTGCATTTAATTTTCTTCTGCTTAACCCTTTTTTTGTGTAAATTTAATTTAAATGTAAAAAAAAAAAAACCCCTTAAAACAAAACTGTTGTGTTGAGACTTGGAAAGTCCTAAAGCTAAGGCTGGATGACAGTTTCTTCTTGATTTTTTAAAAAATAAGATCTAAACATTGGCAAACAAAGAATGTTTTTCTTTAAAAAGACTTGGTAGAGCTAAAAAGAAAATCAATGAAAAACTAGAAACATGGAAGTGAGGAAACCACCAAATATGAGCAGAGAAAAAAAACCCAGGAGAACTGATCAGAAAAAATAAGTATGAAAACAGTAAAGAATCTATGAGAACATATATTATTAATGCGTTTTTTACTTCACTAATCCTTAAGGGAGTGAAATTTTCTGACTCCTAATGCATAATGTAGGAAAGGGGGGAAAAATGAGGATAGGAAGGAGCCAAAGAATGCATTCTTTGTGAAAATGCCTTTATGAGGCATAAGAATATTGACAATTTGATTTTGATTTGTTACTGAAAGCAGTATAAACAAATAAAAACCAGCTTTGTGAATTCACAGACTTAGCATCCATTTCAGAAAAGTAATTTTCCTTTCACACTTCTAATGGTTGAAATACAGATTTAAAGCTCTAAGTGAAGGCTGAAGTTTTAAAAATACTGACCATAAGAGATAAAGGCAAGTTCTTTATCTTGAATGAACAGACTTTCCAAAGCAAATGAAAATTAACAAAAACATAAGCATTACAATACACATCAATTTTCCTAATTAAAATAAAAATCTGTCAACCCATTTTCAATGACAAAGAATGATCTAATAAAAACAACTGGCCTCTAAACAGTATGAAATAAAATTAAAATTACTTCAAATTACTATCTGCTGCATAATGCAGAAAATGAACTGAAGAATACAAGGCAGTGTGACCTTTTATTATCAAAAACTGAAACACTGATATTACTGCCCTTCCAAATAATATCCTGAAGAAAAAGTAACATTTCATTTGACTGAAATGAGAGAGACAGAAAAATAAGTACACAGGAAAAAACTATATTTGAAATGGAGCTGCTGTAATCCCTTCTAGGTAGCTTTTTAAAAATTATTATTCCATTGCACTTCTGTTTTGATATTTTCTCATGTTTGAATACACATAATCTTGAATGGAGATGTGCTATGAATGAAAAAAACATATTATGTTTTTTTTTTTCTCTAGTGGATTGAGGAGACAACCACTACCAGAAACTCTTCTTTTTATGGTACTTATAGACCCCTATGAGGTCAGCTAAACATATTTCTTAGATGAACTACTAAGTAGGCAGAGTATTTTAGTTTCTCATAGTAAACCATAATCTTTGGACCTTAAATATTATTTGCAGCTCTTTGACTTTCTTCAGTTTGTCAACAAATCTGAACTAATGTTCTCTCCTTAGAAGTCAGTTTATCACAGGTGTAGGCATAGAGAAACAAACATTTATTTTTGTATTTGTCTCTGCACCATTTTGTTAATAGAGAAATTTAAAGCTCTGAGGACAAATACAGTAATCTTTATATATCTGATGCGTAAAACATGAGATAATTCAGAAGTGTTGTGTAACAAATGTAAATCAACACCAGAGCCAGCCTGTCCTCTCTACCCTTTAATTAATGCTCACAGAAAACCACAACCAGGTATCCACTGACAGTAACCACTGTGAGGAGTCAATTTACCAGTGGCTACTACAACATAAAATTTCTAGATTACACCAGTTACTTCTCACACCAATCTAAAGAAATATTGCAAGCTTTGATATTTGTCTAGTAAATTAAGGTATTTCAGCAAGTGTCCTGTTATACCTGAATGAAACACTATCTTCAAAAATTAACATTAGCATTCATAACAGAAATATATATAGGAAAAGCTAAATAAAAACACAAATGAGAAAGATAATTAAGCAAAATGATACAGTAAAAATTATATCAGACCATGTAACCAAGGACTAAAAACAACTAATGAAATTTTAACTTCAGAGACAAGTTTTCACATTTCAGTACTTTAAGATAATGGTATTCATAGTCCATTTTTTAAAAGTACTTTGAAATATTCAGCCCTTCTGAAAAAAAAAAGTCCCCAACAACATCCCCATACCTTACAAGACAAATAAATGAATAACTGCAAAAAAACAAACAGAAGACAGAAAGCAGGCCACTGCCCCCACATGAGTTAAAAGGAGAAAGGTAAACCTTCAAATAAGAGGCAATATTTTGGACTAACCCTATTAGAATCTTCTGTACAGTCTTCTCGTGATGAGCCAACAGACCTTGTGAGTGACTTATGCTGCACCTGTGGAGATAACAGTTGCAGGCTGTTTGCTCTGGCTGCCATCCCTTGCCCTACGCTTAAGCCACCCTCTGAGCCCTTTGACCTCACTCTGTCCCGGCTCACATACATAGAGTGTCTATGAGGGCGCTGCTGCGAAGAAAAAGGACTGGTATAACCTAGACCATAGGAAAAAGATTCATGTGGAGCAGATAGAGAGTGGGAATGGCTTCCATCCATGTGATCTGGCAGTTTTAACTCCTCCATTGTTTTGGAGTGTCTTGTTGGTGGTCTTCGGGCGTCCAGGGTACCCTCGCTGCGGTTATTCCTCGCGGATGGACTGAGCATAGTTCTGTTATCACTGTGCCGGGGAGCACTTGGACTGGTAGGAGAGTTCAAGTCCATACAGCTGGATGGAAAATACCTACTGGTGTTTGGTTCTGCAGCTTGGGCCCTGGCCTCAGAAAGGTTACCCACAGATTTTGAGTCTGTCAGAACTCCATGGCTCTTGGACTTTGTCCGATAGGAGGGACTCTTAGAAGACTGTGGGATGGTATCGATGTAGCTGTGGCGACTGTGCTTGTCGCCAGGCTGGAGCGTCCCAGTTTTGCTTTGAGAAGTTTCCATAAAAGAGTGCCGGTTCTGCTGAGATCTGGTGTTAGACTTCAGGTATTTTGTGCCTGAACCATCAGAACTTTTGGTGTCCACATTAAAATCAAACTCTGTTTTTCCCTTTGGTTCCTTTGGGCTGAGAAGATGTGGCATGTTATTATTGGCTATATCCTTGTTGCCAGATCCAGGTGTGTTGCTTGTTTTTTTTGCATGCATTGGACTAGGTGCAGGTCCAGGAAGGTTTCCATTTAAAAAGCTTTCATTTGCTGGAAGCCCCTCTTCTCTTGGCCCACCAGCCCCTAGTGTCTGCATATCCTTGCTGTTTGATCTGTGGTGTGACTGCAAAGCAGAACTTTTGCTGGCTTGATTTCTATATTAAAATGCATAAAGAAGCATTAATATACCAGATTACTTATTCATGTATTAATAACTTTTAAAAAGTACATCCATTTCAGTTGCCATTTAAAAGCAAAAATTTAACTGCAGAAAGATCAAATATTGCCAACTAAGGCACCAGTTGGAGTGCCAGAGTTTCACTAAAATAACAGATTTGCAAGTGCTCATACATTGTTGTTTCTGGTTATAATCTGATGGCAAACTCTGCTTTGGTTAATGATTTTGCTGAGAAAAGCACTGAAGATATCAAATCTAATAACAGAAATTCCAACATATATTTGCACATTTATGCATGTATGTGTGTACGATGTAAGTACATTGCTAAGTGAAGCATTACATTATAAAAATTAGCTATATATAAACTGAAAAAATCTTAAATACACCTGGCATATCAAAGCAAGGTAGAACAATCAAATACGTCAGCACTGTCAAAAAGCCCTGATACAATCAATGCTCCAGGCTATCTTGTGTATTCCTGGTTTGGAGGAGGAGGGGAGAGGTAAGGAGGGGAAAAGAGGTTATTGTTCAAATGGAGTGAGCCTGAGCTAGCCCTGTAACACCAAACCCAAAACCAGGTCTACCACAGGAAGACAGCTTTTGTGGAACTTGGCACTATCCCAGTTTTTGGTACATTAACTCATTCCAAAGCTGCACCTGAAAGGCTCTGCAACCAGACTGATTTGGTGCAGAGCTACTTGGTTGTGCCCTTAACCTCTACTCTGCTTCCTAGCTCTTCTGGTTCTGGGACTACAGGACTGAGATATGAGTTGGTTCTGCAAACCCTGAGCCTGATGTTTTTTGAGCTGGATTTATTATCTCAGGTTTTCTGGCATTAAAACAGTTTGGCTTCTGGATTTAGTCACTGCAATAGCCAAGACTGAACAGTGCTGGAGCTGTGCTTGTTTGCCTTGATGGACCTAAGCAGGCTATGAGCAATTAACTTATTTCTGTAACAAATCTATGATGTAACTCAGATATATTACTGAGGGTTGAAGTGAGAGCTCACTGTACCTTTGTTGATCTTTTTGTTAATTATAATTGGATAATGCTAGCTGTTTTTATACCTAGGATTTTTGTATTAACCACTTCAAGTGATCTCATAATCTATTCCATTACAATTTCTAAAACTTTAGCAATTTTAATGCCAGTTAAAAATATTTTTCAGTTAACAGAAAGTATATCTTCTAAAACTTGAGAGGAACCTAGTATTTTCACTAGGCAAGCCTTTTGGACAAGTTTCTAGTGGATGTAGGTCTTTCTTTCTGATGCCATATGTCTAATGGTAAAACTTCTCCTCTAAGCATCTGTAAAGGCAGCTAAAACTTTTTGGTGTCTATCTTTGAAAGAGTATAGATTGTGAATGTCATCATCCCAAATGTTAAAATAGAGGAGCAATTTTTTGAATCTCACAGGATAAGCTAAAGAAAAACATGGCCAGGATTAAAAGCCTGCATATAGAATATTGAAATATTCTGCATACTTCAGAGAGCGACCTTTATGAATGCATTTATCAGAGCAATAACAAGAAGCTTTTTGTACTGAAGTATTTCATCCAGCACTAAATCTGGTTCACTGAGGTATGAAAATTAAGTGGCTTCTCTCAAGCTATGTGGGTCCAGCAAGGGAGTCACTGAGCAAACATATCCTGCTATGAGTCTGAGGTCAAATAGACTAGACATGATCCACAACTGCAACTGCAGACAAAATTCTGTTCATCTCCAATTTGGAATGTGATCAATGTGCACAATTTTCAGGACATTTAGCTGCTACAAATCTGTGTGAACTTTAAGCTTTTAAATATCAAAATCTTGGACAGATTTGTACATATACAGCGATGGTAGCATTCCAAAGAAAAGAGCATTCCTTTGGAATCTTGGGCATCTTCCAAGCCACAAAATTCCTATTGTTCAAGAAAAAGACTAACATTTTTTTTAAGGTGGATCAGCCAATTATTTTTCTTTGTCATACGCAGAAATGGCTTCGACATTGTCTTTTTTTTTTTTTTTTTTTAAGATGCATGCAGCCTGATGCAGAAACTTAGCAAAAATTTCAGCTTGTTTGGCTGTAAATACTATGTCTGCTTCCTTTATTGAGTGAGGCAACACAGAACAGCATACATGTCTCAGTGTGCCTAAGCTGTCAAACAACCACTTTTCGTGTAGGTGATGCTGCAAGCAAGCAGGACAACAACTCCCTCACTGGCAGAGCAAATCTCAGTGCTTACAGTGACAAGACTACATTTACCTGTTAGATAAAGTGTTGCTGTCTGCATGGTAAGGTTTTCTCTTAGCTGACCGCGAAGGTGAACTTCCACAGCGATCCAAGAGTCTTTGGGTTTGAAACGAAGGGTGGTTCAAACATTGTTCTGTCAAATATCTATCTGCTGGATCTAACTTCAGTAAGTTCTTTGAAAAACAAATCCCAAAGTCTAAATGTTAGTATCTGTATTTACATTAGCAAAAAAAAGAAAAAAAAAAACCAAACCCCAAAAACAAATCAAAAATCACCCACAAGAAAATAAAGAACATTATTGGGTAATTTTTAAATCTCCAGAGTTTCTGGGATTAGATGTCACTGCTAGAATAATTTCATGGTGCATTAAACTACATATGATACAAAATAAACATATATATGTGTTATATGTATATAATTTTTTGTACACATATATGATTGTATATTAAAATACCAAGATATCTAAAACTTTTAAAATATGTTTTATATATATCTATATATGTTTTAAATATATGTATTTTAAACATATTTTTCAGGATAAACCTTACAACATTGTTTTGAATCAAAAATATTAAATTTACCAGTAATAAAATGCTGCAGTGAAACAGGCTTTACAAACAAAACAACTATATGGGAACATTCTTATGCAAAACCGAACATTACTTTAAAGTTTAGTATTTTTAAAAATACATTTGTGTATTTTTAAATACATTTGTGTATTTTATTGTAAAACAAATGTAAGTTGTTTTTTGCTTATGGGGTTCAAGTCCACCCATATTTTCAAAGAATTCTCTCAACTATTTACAGTGCATTCAGAATAACACTTGCCTTATAATTCTGACAGATCAGTTGTGATTCTAAACAAAGGCACTTCCTGACACATAGAAAATATTTAATCACAAAGCTTGAAAACAGGAGCTTGGGTATTTTGGGAAGTTTGAAAGGTTTCTTGCAGGAAAACAGCAATACAGAGCTTACATTGGAATATTCAAACATGCATGACTGTTAGCAAGGTTAAAAGCTGGAGTGGCTATTAAGTAAAAAACCCAGCTATTTCTTAAGGGTTGTGTATGTTTAAGAGAGAAGAAATCTGTGTGTGTCTGTGCATACACACACACTATATTAACACCATATTCAGCCACTTAACCACAAACTGGTTTCCCCTTCACAGGATCCCTGCACTTCAAAATGGAAAATGCTCAGGAAACAAAGCAAGTGGCAAACCAAACTCCTATGCAGTTTGGTCATACAGTATGCAGCATCTTTCTTTCTCAAGTGACACACTGGACTGAATGATTAACAACTTCTTTCCCCCTTTTTGTCTGGTGCTCATCACTACAGTGGCTCAAAAGGCCGAACAAACATGAGAAGGCCACATGTGATTCCTACATTCCCCCTCAGAAGAGAGGATGTCCAGAGGCTTCTCACAAGTGCCTGTACACTACCTTCACAGGCTGGACAACAAGCAAGGAGAACTGGAAGTCCATAGGTTATCACAAGGCTGGGAATCTGCCTGGAATTACAGAGAAGTAGTGGGACAGGGCTCATGGCTGAGGCATGGTCACTGATGGGGACAACTGGTCTCAGATGGAAGAGGATGGAGAGGGAGGAGAGTAACACTCCATAGAATTGACTGCCTGGATCATATCCAGCATCTGCATGGAACAAAAGGTTTATCCATGGACAATCTCTAGGTCAGGATTAGAAGGGAAAGCAACATTTGGTATGTTATGATGGGAGTTTGTTACCAAAAATGCATTGAAGAGCATGAAGGTGATGAAAAGGAAAACTCTCTACAACAGCATAAAAACATCTCCTGGTCACAGATCCTCATCCTCACAGCAGACTTCAGCTATCCTGACATCCAACCTGTGTACACGTTCCAGGAGATTTCTAGACTCACTTGGTGGAAATTTCCTAGTGCAGCTGCTGGAGAGGCAAATTAGCCAAGGAGGGGACTTCAGTTTACTTGAGCTGCTGCTCAACAACAGCAAAGTAGTGGTGAGAAATCTGATCAGAGAAGACACTCTGAGCTGTAGCAACCATGAGATGATTACAGTTAGGACTGAAAGAAGAAGTGGGAAGATAAACATCAGAGATAAGACCCAGGACTTCAGGAAAGCAAATTCCATTCTCTATAAGGAATTACCAGGCATAATTTCCTGAAAAACTACTGTAAGAGGAAAGATGTCCAGGACAGCCACTGATCTTTATGGAAAATTTATTTTGAGTTCAGGAACAAAGCATCTTAATGTATAGAAGACCCAAATCTTTTTCACAGGTTCAGGTTGGCTAAACAGGGAATTTCCTAATAAACAGAAATGCAAAACAGGAGTGGGTGAGAACCAGAGTGAAGGACAGGATACAAAGATGGACTATAAAAGCGGTGTATTAGCACAAAGGTTAGGCCACTCTTCAGAAGGCTGAAGTCCAACTAAGGCAAGTGAAGAAAACCAAGGGTAAAAAGAAAGGGTTCTACAAGTATTCTCTTTAGCAAACAGCTCAGAGGAAATGCATGTCTAGTGCTGAATGATAGAGACAATTGAATGGCAGATGATATAAAGAAGAGAGTCTCAATGTCTTTTTTTCCCAAGGTATAACATGCAAAACCAGTTCCCAACTCACTAATGCTTGCAAGTAAGCATGACTTGTGAAGCAGAGCAGAGGACTGGAGCAATAACAAAGCAACAAGGTCAAATTGGTGCCTCATCATTAATCTAGTCCAGAAATGCTCTCTAAATAGATATGTATTAATATAACTCCCTACTTCAGCTGGCATAAATTGAAGTGTGGGCTATTCAGTAATCTAGTAATCTGACCTGAGGTCCCTAGGAATGCAGATAATGAGGAGCACAGCAAGTGTGGACGTGTGTCAGACTGTCCGTTGTCTGCAGAAGGGACAGGCACACAATAAAGTATGTGCAGCATTTGCAACATGCAACTTAACCACAAGTCCCTTCTGTTCTCTCCCTGTAGGCATCTGCACATTGCTTAACAAGGTTCCAATTCTTGAATTAAGAAATGCAGATCAAACACAAAATATCCCCTCTACAGAATTCCCAACATTTCTCACCTTCTAGGCAGAACATCAACAGAAAAGATGAAAAGAATGAAATTATTTGGAAACCTGTGATTCCCTAAAACTCAAGTGCTTAATTTCACAACTTTCCAACTTTTAAATCATATCAAACAAACTTAAAAGACACTGAGATATAACATAAAATCTAGGATAAAATGAAAATAAACCCTCCCTAAGTACACGTAACAACGGTTTTAAGACTGATCTTGAAATTTCCGTTCTGCAATATATACTACCAAATCTTGAGCTACAGCTAACTATGAAAAAAAAGTTTCTGTGAATTAGAAAAGAGGGGAGAAATTATAATACCAAAACAAGTAATTATATGCACTGGAGTATATCATATTGCAGACTCCTTGAAACCAAGATAAAAGCCATGCTGACTCTCTTCATAAGGCAAGGAGATCAAAGGGATTTGAACTGGCTGTGTTGAAGAAGAGTAGGGCAAATTTGGTGGATTTCTGCTGGCTACAGCAATACTACTAAAAGCAAGTAAACACCCAAGTATTTCCCAAAGCATCTTTATTTTCCAAGACAACTGGTGCAGAGGGATTTCGGATCATACAAATTCACTCAGAGTTGATTAGCCATATCCATGCTTCATGTGTGTCCCATATTGCCTTTAATTCTTATGTGGTTCTGTGATTATAAACCTAATTTTGGATACTGTGACTTCTTCATTCAGCTCACTGGGAATGAAATGACGTGAGAGTTATACTGCAGCTTACCTTGGGAGTATTTTTATAGTAAAGTAGTAAGGACAACAAAAACTGTCCGCATCCTCACATTTACCCAACAACAAATGAAAAACAACTCAGGTTAGCCCAGTACTCTGTGGATGTATCTAAATATGATCACACTCCAGCAGTCAGTGCATGGATGTCAGTGTGAATGCACAACCCTGCAAAGGATGGTGATGATGCTTTGTCTGGGCTACACATTCTTTTTCAAATCAGTTAAAATTGAACAGACTCTCCTGGCATTTGCAAGGGATATTTTCCTGATTCCTAGGAAATACCAGGCCTTACTACAAACAATGGTGGAATCAAAATATCTCAAAAAGGAGTTCCCAAAGTCCTTCTAAGATGCATTACATTTAGAAAAGAAGGTAAAAAGTCACTTATATATTTTCCTACATGTTACAGACGGAGAATAAAAGACATTTTCCTACCTTCATAAGATCAAGCAATACACCACTTAAAATTCCCAAGTATCTTCTCTCTAAAGACTGTGGATGATTGACTGCTGGAAACTGTAAAAAATACACTGTAAATGTACTGATCATGTAAACACGGTAATACATGAAACAATGTTTCAAAGAATAGGAACTAGTGAATCAAGACATGTAATTAATGGGAATCCTAAGCACTGAAAAATTTATTGGTTTATGAAAACTATAAAATATTACAGTGAAACAAAGAACTCTTGATGTGTGGTAAGGATCTAGTCAACCGAAGAAAGTATTCTTGGTTATTAGGGCAGCCAAGAAACTACTCTCAAATGAGAAATAATTAACCTTTTTTTTTTTTTTTTTTTTTTTTGGTGGCATTATGATTTATAGGAGGTTTAAAATAGATTCAGAACTAACAAAGTAACATATTTATTTAAAAAAAGGTTAAAAATAGCTCAGAGAGAATTTGAGTGTGCAAATACAGTACTAATTAAATACCAAACATTAACAAACAATTCCCAAGTGTTCTTAGTGAAAAAAGGCAAAAGCTCAAAGATTTGAGTTTCAGGGTTACTGCTGTGGTCACGCTGCTGGCAACACCATGAGAAGCAGTGCACACTGCTGGGGGCATCCATTAGTTGTACTAGTATTACTTTTCATAAATTACATTATGTGAACTTTGAAGAAAAATGAAAGAACATTAGTTTGAATGCTTTTATTCCTAAATAGTCTCTGTATTTTTCTTTTGACGTTGCTTTATTTTGAAGTGGTTCACTAATAATTTAGAATTTTTTGAAGTCCAAGAATGCTATATTGATCTTAGTAACTTAGGTAAAGCAAGGCTTCCACGCTTCCTCCAATTTTAACACAAACCAAATTGTAAAATGTTTGTGTCTTCATGTGGAGTGACAATCATAAAGAAGCTTTTATATATAGAATGATCAGGGTAACACGAAAATGTGCTGAAGTCATGCAAAGCACCAGTAGCTTGCCACTGTAATTGTTCAGATTCTTCATGTAACTTATTGGTAGAACAAATATTTATAGCCCTACATTGCCACTCACACTTTTCTGTAAAGTCATGAGCCTATTGGTAATTTCTGATCCCATATTATTTTACTTCCTTATGTCTTCAACATACCCTGGATGTTTTCCTCCTCAAAGGAATTGAAGAGAGATCACTAAATATTTCCTAAACCTCAGGAGTGAGGAAAATTGTGTTATATACATATATATGGAGGATATGAGTAGAAAGAAAAGACAAGTTTGCAAATGTGCATTTGGATCCATGCTGGAGAATTGAAGAGAATTTTTTAAATCCTGTTTTACAATGTGGTAGTATTCATTTAGGGTAATGTAGAAATTTACAAAGTCTAAGCATATGGACAAAAAATTTCACAACATGGGCTAGTTTCTATCTTGAGAATATCCAGCACCAAATCCAGCTTGTAAGTAATAACTGGCTTGATCACAGCATACCTACTATCTGCTCTGCAACAGAAAATCTTTCACTATTAAGCACTATGCTACATTCAGAATAAATGTACTTTTAAGGCTGTCTTATAGCATATGAACTAACTTTTTCCCATGAACTAACTGATGAATATCATATTTCAAATAAATAATTTTTGTAGTATTTTTTGATGTTTAAGCCAGACTTTATTATTCAGACTTTACTTCAATTCTAAAAAATACTCTCTATGAGGAGCCATATGGCCCTGTCCAGATCAGCAGTATCCTGACTTTACAGACAGGCCTAAGAAGGCAGGAACATGTCTGAGGCCAAGCTCTAAACCACTGATCTGAGATGAGAACAGAGACTCATAACTCTGAACCTTGTGCTAATCACATTAGGTCTGTGCTGTCTTCTTGAATTACTGTATTTTAAAGCTACAAAACAAAGATACTTCATCTTAAGACATCACAGAGCATTTATCCAAACAAGATTACACTGCACAACTAGAAATGCTGTAAAATAATGTTGAAGAGGCAGTAATTTATTTTGCTTACAATTTTTAAAGAATTGCTTTCCTGATAAGAGGTTATAAATTTCTCATACAGAAACACCATCCAGCCCGCTCTTCTAAACAGGGTGAAATACAAATAGGACCTTGCAAGAATTGCTTGTCTAATAATTTTTTTAAACCCTCCACTCTTGAAGGGTCTACAAACTTCAACAAAAACTCTTCAGAATTAGTTATTCTTATACCTAAAATAAATACCCTAACACCTTAAGCCAACTCTTTTCTTATCACTGTTAGCTAAACCAAATTTATGGCAACTTTGAACATGCTTTAACAGAACTAGGTCCCCATTCCTTCCCTTTCACATTCTCACATTTTCTCTTTCTTGAAGTAAAACTCAAATCTTGAGTCCTTGAGATCAGGTCTCCTAAAACCTTCATATGTCTCTTTATATGATTTACATGAATGATTTCAGAGTATTATCACGATCATAAACTCACCTTTCCAAGCAACATTCATCAATAAAGAAAGGACAACCAAAACTGAATTACAAGGAAACATGAATACAATCACTGACCAGGTACTGTTAAAAGTAACAGAATTATTACTTATTTATTGATTCTGGTATTTTGTCATATTGCATATGCCAGTTTGCATAGATCATCACACTAGTGAGTCTCTGTCATTATATTATATTGGTAAACCCTTGAAAAGAACAATGCCATCAGTAAGAAGAGCTTTTTTACTCTTACATGAAGTCCCCAGGAATATAAATCAAAAGGCAGAAAGCTCTTCTGCCATGATAGTAGCATCTATGGCTCAGATTTTCCCAACAAACTAGCTTGAAGACAGCACTCCTGAATTTTCCACAACCTGATCTTAAAGAGCTTTGCCACTGAACTTTCCAGTGCAAATTGGTGTAATCAGAATTTTACTTTGAGTTATGAATACCTTGTAATCTCTGTATCCTATACTTACACAGAAACGTAGGCAGCAGATAATGCACAGTGTAAATGAAAAGAACCTTTGCAGCACTTTACAGAAGTAAATAAGAAAAATAAGAAAAAAGAACAAAGCTTTCTCCTACCCGCAAGCCATGGAAGCGTGGGTTGCTGTAGAAGAGCTTCATCTGCTCGGCTGGCAGTGGGCCCAGCACCTTCTGAATGGTGAAGAGCTGGTCAATCTCACTCTCGCCAGGGAACAGCGGCTGCCCGTCACTCAGCTCCCCCAGGATACAGCCTACAGACCACATATCCACAGCCTTGCCATAAGGGGCTCTGCGAAGAGAAAATGAAATGTTTGTCACTCACTGACACTGCCTTCTTACTGACCTGCTTCAATTCATTGGCCATATTTCCCACGGCACGCTTCCTCACAACACAGAAAAATAAACTTCGTTATTAAGCAAACTACCTCAAAAACCAAGCCCTCTGTTTCTGCCCTAGATTTCCTGATGTATCTATCACTGCTTGAGAAGGCAGGAGATGTATTCTCAGGTGTCCCCAGGGACATTGTTCTTTTTGAAAAATCTTACATACAAGAATAATCTTTTTGACTGCAAAGCATTCTCCACTCACAGTTAAACCATTATCTGTGAATTATGTGAATTATACCATTAACTTTTCTTCTCCCTAGAGCTCATGCCTGCACTCTGTTCCTGCATTACATTTCTTGTTTGTGCTTAATAGGTGCATGGGCATACTGGGTCTGGCAACTGGGAGAACTGAAATTTTAAGAAATCTTTATTTCAGCATTTATACACAAAAGTTTTAATTAGCAAGAAAACAGAGTTCTCCTCAAAACTACTTGATAGAAAAAACAAGTGAGGAAGCAATGAAAGCATCATAAAGTAATCCCTGTTTGGAAGCAAAGCCACAGGATGGGGGATGGGGAAAGCTCTTTTTTATACACCCAAATTCTTGCTTGTTGAATTTGTAAAAAAAAATTGTGAACACCCATATTATTCCAATAATGTCTTTCCGATGTTTAGATTTTGAACAGAGTGACTGGAGAATGCTTTTCATGTCAAAAAAAAAAACCAACATATAAAATAATAAAGCCTAGAACAAAGACTGAACTGAAAACATATTTCACTGAGTCTCTTCTTTTTGAAACTTGTAATCCAGTAACTCAAAGTCTATTTCAAGAGATTTAAGTTACAGCTGGCTTGCCTTTTTCTGGAATAAGACAGCACCAAGAGTTGCAGGTGACAAATCCTATCCCAAATCTGTCTCCTTCACTCCTTCCTTATATTGCTGATTAATGATATTTAGAGAAAGAATATCCTCAAACTAAAAAAAAAAAAATAATCATTTGACACTTCCCCATTGATTACTCATGATTAGTTGCTTCGCTTGTGGTGAAGACACTTGGCCAGAGCAACAGTAAACCCTTATGGTGATTTGGCTAGGTGAAGGTGAGAAAGCATTTCTAGCTGGACAACAGCCCAAGTGAAACAGCTGCAGGACTCTATGGCAGCTGGGAGAGCTGAAGTAGGGCACCAAAACTTCAAGAACCACTTGCCTTAGAGAATGTGCCATGAGACACTGTAGTCCTCTCACAACAACCATCCCAAAATCAAAAGTTTGCCCCACTGGAAGAGACCGCTGACAAAGAACCACCAGAGGCAAAGCAGACCATGTCACAATTCCGCTACTACTCAGAGGGTTCATAATTTGCTTGCTAATTCTGCACAGTGGCTCCCTACAGATTTGCTGAGACTCAGTGTTTGACCCTTCTAGGATGCTGCTAGTCCAACCCACCCATTAGGTTAGAATAGAATGACTTAAAGTAAGGCCTAGGTTTTTTTCTCAGTGCACAAGGCAACACAGGCAAGAATGGACTCCAAAGCCAAGGATCTGTAACCAAAACAGTGAGAGTATAGGTAAAAATCCTCCACTTTTATTATGACAAAAATCCAAATACATCTTTGTTTACAACTTCTTTAATACACAGTTTTCTCCACTAAAATGGGGAAAATGTTGCTGTAGGTTGGGGTACTAAAGGAAGCTGAACTACAGATAAGAGCTTTTCACTATTTAGTCTGTAGTCAAACAGAAACAAATCAGAAAACAGCTATTTGGTAAGGCAGCACAAACTGCAACATTGTTGTTTGAAAAGGCAAACTCGAGACTTCCTTTTCTGCTGATTGTCAGGATCAGTCTGGTCAGATCACAGCAGACAAAAAAAATGCAAGAGTGACATGGCTGGACAAATGAAAATAACTCCTATAGCACAGATAGACCATACCTCAGAAGCACTACAGTCTATGCCTGCACATATTAGATTCTCCAAAGTATGTTTTCATCTAATAATTTAGCATGCTTTAAAATCTACTGGCTTTTAGCAATATTTTGTCATCAAAGGGTACAGAGTACTCCACTAACAGCAGTTACCTGAGGCTCTCCAAAATGAGTAGATTTTAGACGTTCTGTGAATAATTACAAAGCAATTTCTTTCGTCTCCTGAAATTTAAGTCTTGAATGTTACCACTAAACAAAAACCTCTCTGGGACAAATTTTCAAAATTGAAAAAGTAAAACTGTATTTGTTAAATTGAATGCAGTTAACAAACCTGTGAAGACTTTTGAATATTGTTTTGAATATTGCTTATAAAAATTTGGTAAATGTAAGGAAAGGGGCAATGGGAAAGATGAATGCCTGGGAAATAGAACAGGATTGCCAAGAAACAGACATCACTTAGCCAGAAAAACTTGGCTTTAAAAACATACACCAGCACAACTGAAACATTAAATACATAAATCCCCTCCCTTTCTCTACAAGCTAATCAAACAGATTTACTCAACTACAAACAGACATAATTCCAGCTAAATTTCCCCTGCCAACAAAACAGTTTCAGAAAATGCAGGTCAGACTAATACTATGTCTGTCAAGCTTTTCATGTCTTTCCTCCTAAATCCTCATTACTACTAGAGAGAGAAAAAAAACAGTTTGCATCTAAAAAGATCACAGTTGATGCTATTTTTCCAAGTCTTTTGAATTTATACTTATATATGCACATTCACACTTCACTGGAAGCTTTATTGTTTTCTGCAAATTGTGAAAAATTGTGCTTAGAGTTTTTTAATAGCAACTTTAAGATGCTATTATGCACATAAAAACAACTGCCAACAAATTTGATTAAGATTAGCACTGCTCTGGGAATACTGGGATGACTTTATTGACAGAATAATTATTACTTAATTATTTACCTGTTCAAAAAATATCTAGTTCAGTGTTAATCAAATGTTCCAACAAAGACTTGTTTCCCAGGAGCACTTAACATGGCACTTAAAGACTCTTAGGAGTGACCAGGAATGTTCTGATTCATCCTGTGGCTAATAGTTCCTTATTTTAAGACTGTGTATATATAAATACACATGCACTGCATATTGGAATTGTATTCTATGAGAGCGTTCACATAGTTTAGATTAATGCTGTTTAACTTGACTGTAATGGGAAGATCACATATCACAGATCTCCACCTCTTTTTTTTTCCTTTCTTCCTTTGCCCTTGAATTTGTTCATTTAGTATCTCAAAATCTGTTTTACCTTGTGAGGTAGTAAAATGCTCATTTTACAGATGAATAAAGGAGCAATACTAAATTTTCTGGCTGAGACTACTCATGTAACTAATACTTTTGCAGTCAATGCAATGCTAACTTCTCAGTGCTTTATTAAAATAAAATTTTACACAGCCTCCTTCAATAAATTCTTCCTAACTAGTAAAACCCTAGCACCTTTCTTTTGACTGACTTCAGCAGTGCTGGCAAAGGGTAACTACAAATGAAAATAAAAGCACAGAATCATAGTTTTGGGTTGGAAGGCACCTTTGAAGATCTTCTCATTCCAATCCCCCTCACCTGGGCAGGGACCCCTTCCACTAGATCAGGATGCTCAGAGCCCCATTCAACCTGGTCTTGATACTGCCAGGGATGGGGCACCCACAGCTTCTTTGGGCAACCTGTTCAGAGCCTTGTCACCTCTGAGCAAAAAAATTTCTTCCTAATATAGTCCTGACTCAAAGGATGAAGGTAACTAGAAATGTTGCACTGTGAAAGCTGTACTGCCATTGGTATGTGATGTCCACACAGGGCTGATGGAACATTCCAGGCTAGAGGACTACCATGGAATCCTCTTCTGAAAGAAGTGGGGATGGGGTGCAGGAGCTGGAAGTACATCTGTTATAATTCAGCCTAATATTTTGATCAGTTAAACACTGCTCAGCTCAAGACAGGTCAATATGTCAATGATTCATACTGACTTACTGGAAATAAACAAAAATTAATGAAAATCTGGAAGCTCTTGAAACCTTGCCTTTAAATCAAACTCAGTTCTCCATAGGCAAAGCTTACAAAAGGTCCTGAAAACCTGTATATAACCAGTAAATATTTATTATGGCAGTTCTCAAAGTGTACTTACCCAAGCAAGAGTTCAGGTGAGCGGTACCATCTGGTAGCCACATACTCTGTATAGTTAGCATTGCTTCCTTCAGAGAGATTACGAGCAAAGCCTGTCAAACAGTGAGAAAGATTGTATCCCATTTTAAAACCAATAGGTGTATCACCACTGATTTTGGCAGTAAGAGGTCATGTCCATTTATATAGAAGCAAATAGTTTACAACCCCTGCTGCAGAATGATGTCTCCAACAACTGCTTGTCTACTGAAATGCAAGCTTTTATTGATACAACAGTGAAAGTCAGCATGTCTGCTTTACTGACTCCCTTACTTGTGTACTATCCTCACAAGTCAGTGGGGTTTTACATTACTCTGTAAGCTATTATGTAATCAAAACAGACTGATTAAAGTTAACTGTCAGTATGCCATGTCAGCTGCTGAAATATTACACTAAACTTCACTGAAGTGCTGTTTGCAGAAGAAGATTCCTAACTTTAGAAACATTACACATGCATGTGTACCAGACTCTTCTGGTCATTGAGTCTAACTACTGCTGTCTTTGATTTTTTAAACTGGTCAAAAAATGACATATTATTCTCATCTAAGGACATTCTCTCCTGGGCTTGGCAAGGAAAATGGTAATCTCCTCAAAACTATAAAATGGAGGAATCTAGGAAAATCAGCAAAACTGTTCATATCTGCACTTGGATCACTCCACATGTTTTGGCTTCCCAACTGCTTTAGCATCACGTTTACAACAAGGTTCTTAATGAATTAGGATCAAAAAGCATGTCCAAATTAACTTCTTTATCCACATCCTTTTGTTAAGAATAAAAAAAAAAATTAAAATGCATACTTATTTGCAATTGTACCAAAACTTCCCTACTGTCCTAAAGCATAACAATTATGACTACCGGCTGACACATATGTCTGGAAAATCCATTTGTAGGAATAATTTGACCTTTTATTTTCATTCTCCTCCATTCATTAAAAGTCAGCCAAGCACCACAATAATGTTACTGGATTTTTCATGTAGAAGTACTCCAGGACATTTGAAAATGTTTGCACTATTTTCAAAACCTATCAAGTCTTACTGTTTTGAAATAAATAATTAACAATTAGGTGAGATAGGACAGACAGATCTCAGCAGCAAGACTCCACATGAGTCAACTCCTCACTAAAGCTCAAAGTGAGACAAACTTTTGGGACTGAAATCCAGAAGCAGCATTTCTGAAATGCTTTCTTATTGGGATGTGGCATTGAAACCCAGTTCAAAATTCCCTTCAGTGAAATCACTGTAAGTCTTTCCATTATTGCATGAACAATGAAGAAATAGTAAAAATTCCAAAGTGTTGCAAAAGAAAAAGGCATAACTTTATTTCCTGACTCAATAAGTGCTACTTAAATGCAATGGATGTTTTTCTTTATATCTAAGTTCCTCTGCAGAAGCTGCCAAAATTGCCTTTTCCATTCAACTGTGTTTTGTAAGGTTCTAAATTTAAAAGGTTTTATAATTGTTTTTAGTATTCTGAAAGTGTAAAGCTTAGCATGAAGTCCAATTCCACTCACCCCTGTGGAATAATAATTTACTACAAGTTGAAGTAAAAATTTGATTGTAGATTATTATTGTTAGACTAGTGATCATAGAAAACAATTATAAATTTGTTAATGACATAGGTTGCAGCTGTTACTTTTTGCAAGATAACTCTAACTTCAAGAATTGGTAAATTAAAAGATAGGATGAGTATGATGAGGAATGGATATTTCAAAGCTGTTCAAACATAAGAATTCATATCTGCTCCCATAAATTCTATTGAACATAACTGGTGCTGCTGCAGAAAAGCGAGAAAGGATTGTTTTTTAACTTCTAACATGGGGATTGATTGAATTTTGAAATATTACTATATTTAGAACTGCTTAGGCAGCCCCATTTCTGTTTCAAATTATGAGCTATCTGATCAATCTTGGCATGTGTTTAAGGAACAGAGGGAAGACAATCAGGAACTACACTGAAGAAATGGGACAGTCAAAACATGGGAAACCCCAGACTGAAAGGGGGAGGGGAAGAAAGGAAAAAAGTTGTCACGTAATAGAAATAAATGCATGTGCTGATGTAACATCTGAGCCTGGAAGCACATGAGCTCCTGTGCATCAGAAGAATCAACAGGTCAAAGTTTCATCCTTCTCCTTCCAGGCCAGTCTATTAGAACTTGGTCACAGACAGGAGCTATTATGTCCAGAAACCAGCTAATGTAGCCTGAAAAATCAACCCCTAACTTTACAGGCCAGGTGCAGTATGGATTTGATGCAGCAAGACAAAAAGCAAAGTTATCATCATGGGCTTCAGTGTCACCTTTATACTGTCAGGTGATGCATTTTATAGATCCAATATTGCTCTGACCCTATGACACCATGCAGAAAGATGATGGACAGAACTAACAGTTCAGGAAAACATATCTTTCTAAGGGAAAAAATATTTCTGGTTATGATGGAGTTTGCTTATTTTTCCTTTTTCCAAATTGTGCTGAGGTATCAGGAATATAGAAATAAGAGAAGGAAGCTAGGGAGAAGATTAGACAAACTCTAAACAGTGAGCAGGAACAGATCAGAAGATGAAGATAGGAGGAGATTTGGGTGAGAGCAACTCCAAAAACAACAGCATTTGCAAAGGCATCATGCTGCACAAAGAAATAAGCAAAATCAGAAATTTCAGGAAAGGACTTTAAACAACTCAGAACATGGTAGGAAAAATGTCAAGGAAAAATATGTAAGGAAAAAAAAAGAGGAGGTTGTCAGTTTCTTACAGAGAAATAAGGTACATTTAAGTTAGACATAAGGTAAAGCATTCTAATCTTAATGACATATAAGTACTTTAATAGATGCCTAAGAACACTAGGGAACCTCTGTTATTCAGAATTTTAAGAATATACTAAGCAAACACCTGTCAAGAATGACACAGACATTCTTAATCCCTTCTTTGAGTAGGTGGAAAAACTAGAGGATTTCTTGAGGTCTTTTCCAGTCCCATGTTTCACGATTTCCATGCTTACACACCATACAGAAATTAAGAGGTTGCTAAAACAAGCAATTTTGAAGCCCTGGTGTTGAAAAAGCAAACACACTAGTTAGAAAACAGAATTATTTCCAACAGTCAGATGCATCTCCTGTAATCGGCACTTTGTACTGTTCTCTTTTTCCACTTCTACTGGCAGAAGTGACACCCACACAACATGTGTCCAGGCAAACACAACAACCAATCTCAATTTTATTTAGCACTGTATGTACAGAACACATGGCACAAGGATTATGAAGAATTATCTTGTTAAAAATTTATGATCTTTTCTGTTCAAACTGGTTTTGTCCACTGGGCTATTGCATTATCCTTTTCTTTGCATTTGTAATCACATGAGGAATGTGACATTGTATGTGGCAAGTACCCGTGTTCCAAAACATGAATTAAGCAAGATGGTCAGATAGCATATCATATCATGCTACAAGGCAAATTCTTATATCCTAATTCCTGCACATTCAGGAAACACTTGTGGTTAACACAGTTCTGATATGTATTTTACAGTAATAGCTTAACCTACTAGCAATTATGTCAATTAGTAATAACACAAAAAAATTAAAACCAATTCCATCTTACAAGAGTTCCTCAGGATTTTAAATTCAACTAAAGCTGAAAGGCCAGTTAAAATGAAAACTAACCCACATGAACATTAAGAACAACACAAATTCCTGTAACAGTTTGCCTTCCTTGATATTATGCTGATCACTCTGAGTACACTGTGATTGCACATCTTTTCCAGCAGCAGAAAGAGAACATGGCTGGAGCACACAGTGTGAGTAAGCCAACAGACCACACAGAGCACCACTGCTGGCAGAATTCACACCATCTCTACCTGGTACAAAAACTGATGTCCAAAACATGACCATACCATTTGTCTGGCTTTTTATTCTCCTGCAATTCTGCTGCACAGAGGATGTTGACAGAAGTTCACATGCAGAGATCTGTCAGCTCTATGTCATGTGATAACTCTAATGGCATTACTTTCAAGAAGGGACATTCCTCACCCAAAAAAAAGGAGGGAGGGAGGGCCAGGGAAGGATGTGTGGGGTGCACAGCTCCCACAAAGACCCACTCATGCTGCATGCTCCCACTTGGTGTTCCTGTTTGTGATGAGGTTAGCCCAGTTTGTGGCATGCACTGTGCAGGGCACAGCCTGTGCTGGTTGTTCAGCTCTGCACAGGGCAGTGGGTTGGCCCCTCAGTGGGGTTTGCTTGGCAGAGGCAAGATCCTGCTAATCACTGTAAGGTGAGGGAGGGCAACCACAGCAGTGCAGACAGGAGGCCTGTGGGTGTCAAAAAGGCAAAGACACCAAGGGTACCACACAAGAGTATCCTGATGTTCTGTCAGCTGTGCAGTACTTTACACTGCAGAATAAATGGCACTGAATTCAAAGAATTTACATGGACCAAATATTCTAAGGTTTTTCCTAGAATGGTTATTGATTCCGAATGTTTAAGCAAAAATGCTGTTAGGATTAAAAGAAAAAAGTAGCACTGCAAATGACAAACACCTTTCTTGTCTTCCTTAAAAGCTATTTTGATTTATTTGTTAGCAGTTCTTTTCATTCAAAATTGCAGAGGTTTGAAATGACGGCTTTCAAACTGTTCTTACTGAAAAGTGCCCTTGGGGTAACGCTATGGAATTGGCTTTTATTTACCAAGCCAAACTGTAAGCTTTTCAGCTTTTTTTTCCAGCTTTTCTTATTCTGTGTTTATGTAGCATTTAGAATAAAAATACAGATTGTTGGAACATTCTGCCCTGTTGTCTTCTTGGATTACTCACAGGGCAAAGTTCACCTTGTACTTGGGGTGATGATTCTTCAAAGCCTTAAAGCTCACATTAAACAGGCATTGGTAGGTCAGGAAACATCAGAGTTAACCTAACATGTACAGCTCTGACTCTGATTTCCAGTCAGTCTGTCATTAATCACAGGTGGACATGTGATTCCTTAATTAAGGTAACAAAAAACCTATAACTACACACATAATATTCCACAAAAGCCAATGGTTCACAAAATATAGAAAAAGTACAAGTTTACTGTATCTTTACTAAACAAGCAATAATTATCTTTTAATACACAGGCCAGATAAACCTGTAGTTTTGCCAGCCTCCTAATCAGCTCATCATCTGTGCTCTTCTCAGTTGAGCCTCAGCAACATCAGAAGCAGAAACCTTGTCTAATACTGGAAGAGAGAAATGCAGTGTTTCTATAGACATGCTAACACAGGTATTTCACAGGGTATGCAAATTCAGAACAGAATTCTTTCAAATTAAAATACTAGCCCTAAACCCAAAGCAGTAATCAATTCTGACTGTTAGTAGACTTTTAAACAGTACATACTGTAGAACTCTTACAAAATAATGCAAAATTGAACTGCAAGAGATTTTCTTTAAAAAGGTAAATAACAGGTATGTTCCAAACTTACCAAAGTCACACAACTTCAGAACATCATTGTGGCTTATTAAGAGATTCTCTGGCTTGATATCTGAAGTATCAGAGTGGGTGGAAAGAAAAAAAAAGCTATTAACTTCTCTCAATTTTGGACTTCGTCAACAAATATTATTTCATTATAACTTATTTAGAGAGATTCATGCAATCAAAAATGATGCATTACAAGAGCAACTGCTGAAGCAGCTTCCAAATTCAGTTTGTGAACAGGCAGAATTAATTTTCTGCCTTTTGAAGTCTTTTAAAATGTTTCCCAACAAAATATGGAAAGATGAAATGTGCTTACAGATATTCCTGGGCAGAAAACCAATATTCATATTTCACATTGCAAAATAAAAGAAAGGAAAGTAAAGAAAAATAAATTCATTTACCCAATTAACCAATAAAATATTAAGTATGTTGTACTCAACATTTACAGTTATAATAACCATTTGATCACCTCCTGTAATTTCTTTAGAAAAAGTGTCTTGCCCAGTTTTAAGCCCTTTTTTCATTCCTCTATTATACACATGGTACATTTTTCAAATTACATTTTGAAAATATTTTTAGAATCATGGTGGTCTTAAATATAAAAAGCACACTATGTGAGGATTTTATCTTATTGGAAATACTAATTAAGAATGTTACTCTTGCAAAGTCACAAAGCAAATTACAATTTTATTGAATCAGGATAAAGTACATAAAACTCGATGAAGTAATTCATCGAGTTGTGTATTCTAAGTGCTTGAAGCTTAGGGAGAAAGTAAATATACAGAGCTGAAACTCAAGGGTGCTGGGAGGAACTGCCTTAAGAAGTAAAACATGGGGGACCAAGTTTTTAGTTTTAGGTTATTTTTCTTCTAATAGTCTATTATCAGATTCAAAAGTGAAATGACTGAGTGCCATGAAATGTTTAAAAAAAATCCTTTTTCTTAGACAATGTCTGTTCCTGCAGTTACAGTTTACTGTGCTTATCACTTCCCAAAGACAGTGGTCAGCTAACTTTTTATGTAGATGAATTTCATTTTAAAATGATCTGGAGCCATGCAGCAGACTTAAGACCCAGGCAAATTTACTTTTTTTTTTCTGCTGATAGAAAGCAATTCCTTATATTTATGTTAAATGCAAATTACTTCAAGTTGTAACATGTTTCCTTTTAGAAAGGGCCTTATTCCATGTGGAGAAGTACACACTTACCTCTATGAACAATATCATTCTTATGGCACCAATGAATTGCTTTAATTAGCTGGTAGATGTAGCTTTTCACTTTTTCTGGTGGAACTCCATTTGGCATTTCTTCTAGCAATTCAAGCATATTCTAAACATTTAAAAGACACATCATTTAAAAGAGCTATACTCTAGCTGCTGGAAGATGCTTTCAGCCTTCTGAAGCAACACTTTTGGGCTAAAGAGCTCAGCTATGGAAAATCAGTAGTTTAACATTCAGGGAGTGAATTTTAATCATAAGCATTCTCCTAGCTGTTTTCATTCTGGAGAAAACACTTGTGAAGACAATAATCCTAAAACATGAACTACAAATATACTGTAAGTCCTTAAAAGACTGTCATCAAACCACTTCCCCTAAACACCTAAAATGTCATTTAGTTACAAAAGGCTGACCTGCCAGGTCAGGTGTGTGGCCACAAAAGAAGTTTAGCAAATCAAAGCATTTTGTAAATATTCCAAAATGCTTTAACACATTGTTCTCTCCATTAGGTTAGTTCTGCCACTTTGACACTGCAGGGCCACCATGAATCACCAACTGCATCTGTATATGGATGGGTATAAAACAACACAAGCCTCTTAGTGCAAATGAATTAACAGATATAAAAATGCCTCACAAGGGCATAAATAGAAACCTAGGGAGTATCCTATAGCTACAGATCAGTTATAGTGATCTTGGACATCTTGGCACTACAGCAACTGTGGCCATATTAAGTATTTTGTGGATATAAATAGGAAAGAAAATAAACTTACTGTTTATACTAGTACATTTCCTCTTTGAAAAAGAACACTTAGATTCCCATTATGTTAACAGATGTCTCCAATTTTGCACAATTAGAAGTACAATGAAGTTTGTATACTGATTTCTAAAATAATAATGGGCAGCAGCAGCCCATTTGAAGAGAGGAAAAAAAGTCTTATTTACTGAACACTGAAATAGGAGTATTTTGGCTATATTGCCTTACAGAACTCATTTAATTATGGATCTGAGCATTTGTAGATTTTTCATTAAAAGTAAATTTACCTTGTCTTTGACAAACATTTTCTCTAGCTGTAAAGTAAAATTTTTGAGGTTTCTCTTGAAAGGTATTTTAATGAACAGTAGAGATTTTGATGATATTTGAAAACATTTCTAAGTTTTCCAGTTTGGGAGTAAACACTGGAACTTATGTGCTTGAGTGTGAGTTTTCTTACAAACACACTTCAGATCTGAGGAAAGGAATTTTCTGTTAAGAAACCATATTGATTTTAGTTAGATTCTTGTCCACACAGAAGGCTGTGGATCTGGATAAATAAGTCAAGAAGTTAGTGTTACAAATACAAAACAAAATAATGCCACCAACACAGGAAGACATAATCCTACATGAAGACATTAACTAAGGGGATGATGAATAAAGGAGATTAGACTAAATGTGAATTTAAGTAATCTGGATTTCAGTATTGCAGAGTTAACATGCCCTGAAGGACACATAATGCTCATTACCAGTTAAACGGAAAATTAGTCTACTCCACCACATTTTATTTAATTCTTTATACTTTTCCCTCATCCAAATAATTCAGAAACATCCTGGTCTTCAAAGAAACTATGGGTGACACTACTTAAGATATCTGAGAATAAGAAATGTTCATTTACTTCAAAGTTTAACTGAAAAGAAAGGTGAACATTAATACAGAAAAGACATTATGTACAAACTAGACACGGTGCCTACCTTTAATACAAAATTATTTTATTCTGAGGTAAATTCTGATAGATATTGCAGCCTGGTGGTTTTACTGATATTAACCAGTTTTTAATATATACCCCTTATCATAACAATTAAATATCTTTTACTTATGCTGCTCTTTCAACCCACTTCTCCAGATAGCTTAACCAAGTCAACTACAACAGAAAATTAAACATATGTTCTAAGTTGGTGTGTGATCAAAGACATTTCATGTGTCTGGAACAATTACAATGAACATGGGTGAAACAAGTCAAGCTTTGAATGTTAGATCCAAGCAAGATCCACGACATTAGAAGCTGCTGATCTGCTGGTGAAAACCAAAACTGATTTCTGCCAAACTGGGGGCTAATATAGGTCACCTCATATTATGTAGTCAAGTTATATGACAAAACAGGTTGTCAACTTGACATAAAGGAGACAGCATTTAGGGTGAGAAATTTTTAGATGAGAGAAAATTGACTGCAGAGGACTAGCACTCAGCTAGACTGCAACACCACACTGGCAGGAAATTAAATGAAAATTTCAGTCAAAAGAACAGTATCTCATGAAGGCTACAGACATATTTAAACCTGCATTTTCTTTTACTCTGTGTATCTGAATACCATCTAAGTGTTTCCATGAAGAAATGCAAAATGGTTAGAATTCATAGGGAAGATCTACCTTCATCGGGAAGGTTGCAAAAATGACAAAAGACCAATCTGTTCTAGGTTGTTTTTCCTTGGAAACAGATCAGGATGCTTGGCAGTAGTAGGCCGATCTAAGGAAATTTTGGAATAGTTTCAAAATGAGGTCAGGATTGGAGTTAATGACAGTGGTCTTTGCCAAATCCCTCTAAGCAACTATTGATAGTGGCCTTGTTACAGAAATATACAAACAAATCCTATTTTTAACAGGGAAGGGTGGAGAAAGTTGAAAGAGATTCCAAGGTCAAAAGTCTACGTCTACATCAAGAGTCATTACACAACGTAACAGGACAGTTATCCAGCTTTACCATTAAACTGGATTAAAGAGTTCAGATGGAAAATTTTCTTCAAATCATACGTATCTGCATAATTTTTAACATGTTGGTGTTCACAAATGGAAGAATTTTTTAAAAGAAATACCAACACATGACATAAAAACAAAAGTAATCCGTGTTGCTGTCTCATGACATATTGTATTAAAGTTTCTGCTGCTTCTCTTTCAAGATGAGGATAACTTAATATTTTTTTTTTTGAAAAAAAAACAATTTAAAACATATTTTTAGTAGGCTGATAATTAAACTGTGGCAAGGATACTACAAACTCAACTCACTTTTTCCACATATTCAAAAACTAAGTATAATTTTCCTCTTCTTCTGAAGGCTTCCTTCAGCTCCACAATGTTCTCCTGTTTCAAAGTGCGAAGCATTTTAAGCTCTCGTAAAGTGGTTTCTTTGACTTCTTCATTTTCTAGAATGTGAAGCAAAAGTGACAAAGGGAGCTGATTAAAAAACAAAACAAACCCTCCAAGTAAAAAGTGTTATTAAGATTTGTTTTGAACCACTGATTAAATTCTCTGGTTTTAGACATTACAGAGAAAAAAAAGCTTATTTTCCAGTGCGGACTCTCTGTTTGCGTACTTCTGCACTAGAAGAGAGGTAAATGACAACTCTGCTTATTATACAACCCTCACAGATTTCCCATCACTACCATAAAGGTTTTCTGTGGCTGAGAAATTCATAAGAAACAAATTGTTTGCATTTCTATCTTTTTTTTATTATGACGGGAACTAATATGCTTTAAAAAATTAATGTGTGTGTACACGAATGTACACAATGTGTACACAAATACACATCACACACATTAACCACTGGAAAGGTTGTCCTCAGCAGAAACACTGGAATGCAAAGCTCATCTTTGAACAATACCAAACAAATGTATTTGATTCTGAAATAATTTTATTTTTCAAAAGCCATGACAAGTTCGAAGACTGAAGATTTTTAAGTTCTGTACGTTCCCCACACGGCTTTCAAAGGAAATTCAGCAGTGCCAGACCAGTGTAGCAGCCACAGGAGGCAGTAGAGTAAGTATTGATGCAACAAAGTCTCGAATCTAATTCAAAGAAGTGAAGAAATTTAACTGTTTTCTTAATTAAATTTAATCTTAATTTAACTGATTTGACAATTTAATTGTCTGAAAGGTGTTCAAGAAAGGAGTGCTGCACTAATGCTTCATACACTGCTTATCATTAAGGGGCTCTGAACTCAATAGATTCTAAAGGATACTAGCAACGATATGTGAAGCAAGCCTGACTATATTAGGTTTTATTTTTCATTTAGTAAAATGAAATCCATTAATTCAGTAAATTTACTCATGCACATAGAAACAGTGTACTTAATCACTTAGAACTGTTATCTACAACAGAGAGTTACTAAATAGGGAATGCTTCCATAAATTCAAAACTAAATCACATTTGCAGGTCATGTACCACAAAGACAGTTAGAGACAGAGGAAGAAGAAACAAGAAAGAGAAATTGTTTTCCCAAGGCAAAAGGCAAGAAGATGTTTGCAGGGGAGAGCGAATAACACTGGTCATGCAAATGCACTAATCATCATCAGAAGAGAGAGGGGGAAAATAAAAAAATGAAGTGCAGCAGGAGGGAAAAGGAAAACAAAATACTATAATCACAAATGTTTTGATTAAAAAATATATAATTTAGAGCAATCTAAATCTTTTCATTTTAAAACTGAGTGCTTGATGTTGGCTTGTATCAGCCTGATTGCATAATCTCATCTATAAAAAAGACAGTCACTTTCCAGCACATTTAGTATTCATATGTCAAACAACGGCAAAAATTCAGTGAAACAAAAATGTCAATAGAAACAATTACAGTATATTCAAACTTCTAATGAACTACCACATTAACAAGACAGATGTGAAATGGGCTGAATCAAATCCATCAAAAGAACTTCTGTCACATTTCCAGAAACTCGTAAACAACTAGCTACAAATCTGAAAAGCAGACATCAGTCATGTAAACTGATATTATGTAATACTCTTGGAAAGCCAGACCTAATGGCAATGTTGTATTTTTTGTTTTCATTTTTTGGTTGACAAACTAATACAATAATCCTGTTTAGGGCTTAATACTGAGATTTACTTCGGAGGATCTGTACTTGCCACAGCAAGTTCCAAAAAGCACTTATGAGATACTCCCATGACCTGGTCAAGATGGTCACTACAATTAAACTATCTTCTACATCCTTTTCAGGGATTTAAAAAGATTTCTGAACAGCAGAGCTAAAACATTTATCAAATATACTCTTCAAGTGTCTGGGAAAATGACGTGCCAAGCAGAGATTGCACTGTGCAAAACAAGATGCAAATCAGACTTTGCTGTGTCTGACTCTGAAAAATACAGCCCTTGTAACTAACACCACCTTCATGGCCACCAGCAATCCTGTAGGATAGCAAAAAAAAGAAGGTTTGCTAAAAATAAAGTGACTGCTGTTTCTTTAAACAACATTGCTAACTTTTGGCTAAAGCCTCGGTACCCGGCAAACCAAGCAGCATCACATCACACCGGGATGACTCCTCTCACACTTCATACCTCTGTTTGTGCAGGCCTTGGGGGCTCAGGGCTGACTTACGATGCACACAAGGTACACAGCCGCTCTCGTGGTTGATTGCCAGTGCTGCCTGTGATAGGATATGGTGATTCCCTGTCCCCCAACAAGCATGGGTCAGAGAACCAGCCTTGTCTTTGGGTTTATTATTGTTGGGTGAGGAACGCGTGTGGGAAGCACTCAGAGTAATTTCTGTGTGTCCTGCCTTCCGCCAGCCTCTTTGCCAGCAGCACTAACCCTTGCAGAAAATGGCTCTTCCTCCCTCTCAGCAAACTCAGCAATGCTGCAGAGTACACAGGGTCTGCTGGGAAGGGGCAAAGAGCAAGTTTCCTGAGGAGACTGAAGCCCACTGAAGTGAGGAGAGAGCTGCTGCTACACCATCCAGCTCCCTCCATGGATCCTTGAGAGCTCCCAGATTTATCTTCCTGTGACTGAACTTCTCAACAACTTCTTTCAGTCTCCTTCATTTACAACTTCAAGTTGCCCTTACATTTAGATCCCCCCTCACAGATGAAGGGTGATAAAAGCTGAAGGACTCTGCAAGTCACTATTACAAGACAACTTTTTCACATTTTCTGTTCACATCCAATCTCCAAATGGTAGATCTTACTACCATGTACAGCACCACAAGCTCATCCATATTAAGACAGATGCATCAAGAAAGAAACGTACTGCATACATTAGAGTGCATAATGCAGTCTCTAGCAAGGTATGAAAGATCAAGTGCTTTGAAAATTTACAGAGCTAATAAATAATTTTCTTTTTAAAATCATATCTTGCTATATGAGACTTCTCATTTTAAGTGGATAGATATTAACAATGTAGTTACTGACATTAAAGATCATGCAGCAGAAAAGATTACCTTCACTGTCTTTGAATTTCTTGATAGCCACAATTTCATGTGTCTCCTGTAAAATAAAAGCAAAGAAATGGAAATTAGCAAGATTTTTTTGTGCATTTTTTCTTGCATTTTTTTCCCCTGAGCATCAGAGGAAGAAAAAAAGAAGTAATTTCACAATGCAAAAAAATTAATTGAAAAATCTGGGAAATAGCTCAGCGATCAGACCAAGTGCAATACAAACCCACACGCAGCAGATATGTCACAATTAGGATCCCCAGTACAAAAATAATAGAGTTAAATGCCAGAAGTTCATATTTAAACACCTTGCAATATATAACAGTGAAATATTCAGAAGTGTTTTTTCTGTGACTCTTGTTTCTTAGTTATTCTGAAGCTCTAGCAATCTTTTATTTAACCACAGTATGAATATGGGTGCTTATCTTTATGAGGTGAACTGAAAACACTGTGCCAGTATTAGGCTTATAGTTAGACCTGTGATTTTGGCTGCCAAAAGTTTTTGGGCTTCAAAGTTCAAACATCCACAAAAAATACAGTATTAGGGAAGTAGCTTCTCTGTACCTCCTTTTAAAAATTTGTCACCTCAAGGGAAACCTATCCAAGATGGGAATCCTATCAAAAAATGGGAAACCTATCCAAAATGGGAAGTAATTGCATGTGGCAGTGTTCAATCACACTTACTGTACAGTCATAAGTGATAACCTCCTAATGTCCACCTGCCTTTGCATTCCTCTAGCATTCTCTACTCACAAAATCATAGGTCACATTTTTCTTTTAAGCTTCTCTCTTGTTGTGTGAGCAGGAATGCATTTAGCACATGGAGAGAACGTAGCCTAGTTCAGGTCTGTTCATTCAAAGATGCAGCAACTGAACTTCAGCAGCAGGACATGGAGGAAACATTAAAATCACGGGGTGAGGGCTTGTGAGCAGACAGCCAGGAGGCTACCTGAGTACTTGATGAGCTAGATCTACCTTACACACCTTTAGCAAACATCACAGTTTAAAAAAAAAACAAAAAAAACCACAAAAAAACCCAAACAAAACAAAACAAAAAACCAAACAAACAAACAAAAAAAAACAAAACAACAAAAAACCCCCCAAAAAACCCAAAAAAAACCACCACAAAAACAAAAACAAAAACAAACACCAAAAAACCAGCAATATCCCACTATTAATAGCATATAAAGGCTAGATTGGAGGACAGCAATAAAAATGAAGCCATTCTGGACTCCCTGAAGACGTGTGCATAACCAGTTATTGAGTAACACAAACATTTACTCCATCTTTAATTTCAAATCATTGTAACACATGAACCTGTAAAATACCTGATCCCAATTAAAATAAAAGTAACTGGAAGGAATGGTCTGAAATAAACTGAAAAACCTATTTTACTAATTATATTTCTACTACTGAGTTATAGTATTTTTATATATATTAATTCTAATTCTAGCAATAGTAGTAATAGTTACTAGGACTATGAAGGAACATTAAGAGGGTGAGTAAATTTAGTTTATTTGACTTCTGGTATATACTGGTAGGTGGTCTGGCTAATAAAGCCACTGAAAGATTTTTCAGAAAAGGAACACTGTAATTGCCCTAAAAAGCCTCTGCTGACTGTGTTATGCCTATGTTTAGACAGCCTGCACACACCACTTTGCAGAAGAACCGATTTTATCCATTAGTGTTACATGCCTATTTCACATGGGGTAAAAGAAAAAATTCCAGATGTTTCAGCTACCACAAAAAGGCTGTGTTTTATTGTCAAAATAATAGCTAAGTACACTGAAAGAAATATAGGAGTTGAAACATGTATCCTCACACAGTTAGCAATTCTGATTCATTCAAGAAAACTAGTCCACGTGGCTTCTCTGCCATATCCTGACTACACGGAATGTGATTACTTTGGAAATTAAATTTTAAAAGTTCTTGGGTCAAGGTCTTTCAAAGACTTGGGTAAGATATCCTATCAAACATCCTGGAGGATTCTAACTATTTACAGTACTTAAAGCATGAGTGGTTCTAGGCATAACAGGAAGAGAAAGACCTCAGAAACCCACTTATGGATGAAGAAGCTACCTGAACAGTTCAAAAAAATCTAACATTTAAGAAATTTTCATTTAAAAAGCTTTGTCACTTGTATTATTTCATTAAACCAATGAAATGATCATTAATGGTGTCATAAGCGATTAAGAAGTTATACATGACACTTTTCCTATCTTTGAAAAAAACCCAACAAATAATATTTAAATAACCTGAAGTGAAACAACAGCAGAATGAGACTAGACAATGGGTGCTTTAAGGAGCTGCCCTAGTAACATCATGTTCCATCTTAGCAAGGAACATTCTTGTCTAGGTTTCTTGGAGAATTTAATCCTATGTAAATTATATTCTCTAGGAATGTGCTACTGGTGAAGCAGTCAAGCCACGGCTAAAATGGATACAAGGACACTGAAGATTACTATCCATAGATTTTTAAATACATTGCACCTGCTTGACAAAAAGTCTGTAACTTCTCTATGATGCAGAACACCTCCAAAAGAACTGGGGTGCTCCATCTGACAGAAGAGAAAATTGCAGCCAAGCGCACATTTCTCAGTTCTTGCTCACATGCTTTAAAACAACTAAATGGTTTATATTACGTGAAATAAAAAATAGGTACCCCTTATAATTTTAAACTAGTTTCAAATGAAAGAACCCATCTGAAATGCCCTGTTCCTCTATCTCCATTACTCCTACTAATTTTGAACTAGATGTTCGGTTTCCACCAAATTTTAAAAAAGAAATGCAAGATGTAAAAAGAGGACATTTCAAAAAAATTGTCTCAAATTTGTCATCTGTATACAGAATATCCTTCCTTGGGGGAGGGAACCTGCAAGAACTCAGTCTCCTGTACCCTGTATGATGTTGCACATCAGCAGCATATGTAGACTATGCAACGCAATCAGCAATTGCACATAATTTTCATTAACGTAAGTTAATAAAGAATTGAAAACATGGAAAAAATTTTGTATATGAATGAATACAGAAGGCATATAATAGAGGTGGCAAAAATACCCTTCCTGGATTAGGAGAGACATGCTGGTCAGATGCAGGCCAAACCTGAAGTTTCAGACAAATATCGATAGGCACTTGGTGCAAAGTAAACGAACACCACATCGCTGAGCCCTGAGAAGATGGACAGAATAGGGGATACAAAGACAAGCAGAGAAATGAAGAAATTCAATAGTGATAATTCAGACTTCTGGGCAAATCTGAAAGGTTCTTTACAGATTCAATTTAGACTTTGTTACTTAAATATCTACTTAAAAGACATTTTGGAGATCTGAGCTCTTTTGTGGATCTGGTTTTCTGTTCTTCAAAAACAGGCTAAACTGGAATTCTCCAAAATAGAATTGTCATTCACTAAAATGTATTTTTTTTGCATTTCAAGGTGTGTTCTTTCAAGATTGTTCTTTCAAGATCAACTATGAAACAGAACAGTACTGAAAACAATATTCAGACTGATTTTGGAAACCTGCTTATACAATAGCTCAGTATCCAACTCCTAGAATGAAAATTGTCATTGACAATTAAGTGTATCACCTGGGTAGATAAGCTGGTACTAGCTGATTCAGTGTTTGACTTCAGTGAATGCCAAGGAAAGAAAAAACTCACATAATCCTTTCTGATCTCTACTATTACTACTACCAGCTTATATCACAAAGTAGGAAAATTTGAGTTTGCTTAGCTGTAATTTTGCTTCACTCAGCTACATCTATTACTAAGCACCTCATTACCATGTTCTAAAAAAATTATGACCTCAATATTTGACTTTACAAGAACAGCAAACTTGCAAATACAGAAGTGAAATCTCTCTTAACACTGGCACTACCTCTGATTATTAAGCATGTAAATTATAAACATTCTGTGTTATAAAACGATAGGAAGAACACAGTTTTACAATTAAACATACAATAAGAGATGAATATTACTGAAAAGACTTTATGTAAAAGTTAAGGATGTACAGGAACTGGTTATTCAGACTACATGATTACATGTGTCTAAAATGGGGCAAAATATGTCTCCATGTACAAACCTGCAAATGTCTTTTAATAAGGCTAAGACAAAAATTTCTGTTCAATTTTCTTCACATATAAATATAGTGATAGAGAGGAGGAAGGAGATACCTGTTCATGGGAAAAGGGTACCTCCAGCTCTGAAGAGTGGAATCACCTCATACTGGGTCTCAGTCCTTTCCTACACCTTGAAATATCTGTGGGAATTGCCTCTGGAGAAAGCACATGCCTTATTATATGTCCATTTAACCACAGATGAGAGTATGGCTCTATGAGAGCTGAGCATTTTCACTGCTGTGCTCCTTCCACCCACAAGTTTCTCTCCAAGGTTTCCTCACAAGATTGTCACAGCTGGTGTTTCCTGTCACCACTATCAAACTAGAAGAGTTCCTAATTCAAAACCATTTAATTTTATCTCATTTAAAGGACAGAAGTCCCCTATTTTTCCACTGTCTCTACAAAATTTATATGATAGAAGTCACTTTTATTATATGTAATTATATATGGCACAAGACACAAGTGTCAGAACAGCAGAGTAATGTGTCTCTGTTGTTTTCTTGAATGATCCTTGATGGGAGTATTCAAGAAAAAAGATGCTGCTTAGTCTAAATCAAGATCTTAGAACTACAATCATTATTGTCTGGAAAGAGAAAGCCTGGAAATGTCACGTTAAAAAAAAAATATCTCTTTAAATATTTGTCCCTATATTATTTCCAAGTTTCTGTTAGGACTTTTCTTCCTTTTTCTTTTGCAAATCATGGAAAAATCTGACACAAAGCACAGGTACACAACAAGGTTGCTGAAAAATAGATAAGACTGACCTTCTGAAAGTTACATTGTTCACCTCTAATTTTACTGCCTCACCCTGTATGAGTACAAGAATTTCTCAAGTATGGAATTTTTAAGCAACTGAAAGAACAAAAGTTTTTAAATATCAACAAATGTGAGCAGAGACAGCAGCAGTCAACACTGAGCACATCCTATACACAAGTAACATATTGCTGCCTTTACTTGGGTGGTGCTGCTCCAGCACTATTTAGAACATCACATCAGGATTTTATGCTGATGCATTAAGTGAAACAATAAAATATGACATGGCATGTTCTGTGGTTGGCTCATCATTTCCATCTGTACAAGTGTGAGGCTGTTTAGGCCCAAACTCAACTCCTGTAAGAAGCTGTTAAAACAATCACATTCTCTACTCACAGAGAGCATTGACATGTCAGAAAAATTATTTACAAGTGAGCAATAATCTAGTTTGATCCTCATTGATCCATTATTACATTTATACAATTTAGTTTGCCACAACAAAGACACACAAAAAAATCAACAAAATTCAGCCAGACATAGCCAATGGCTAATGTCTTTTCAGAACGAAGTAGTACAATTTTCCTCTGACTTGTATAAACATTGATATATTCTGCAACATTAAAGTATTTAGAACACATTTTTCAATAACCTTGATTTTGCAAAATCCCAGAACATTAAGCAGTCAGCTGCAAGGCAACAAAAGCCCAGAAAGCCATTACAAGATGGTACAGTATTTTTCATGAGTTGCTTAAAATGAAGCTTAAAAAGACAACTGAATATTTTTTCAAGCTTACTCTCAAAACAGGAACATAAAATATGAGCATTTTAGTCAGATCAATGTATCATAAATGTGACATTTGTAATTATGAAAGTTTTTAAACTGAGCCAAGCAATGCACGCTCTGCGAGGTCACAGGCGTCGTTACCTGCAATTCTGTCAGGTCCTTAAGTCACCGTCCAGACTCCATCTCCATTCTGCCTTAAACCACCACCTCCTTTAGGCAGCACTAAGACTGGAACACAACTTCCTGCTGTCTCAACACTTCTGATATTATGTGCTGGCAATTTTGCTGGCAATTACTTTCAAAATCTAGTGGACTCTCTACAGGCAAAGATGTGCAACATGATGCAATTCCTTTTTTCAAACAGTTTGACAATATGAAATCACAGCATACTGTGTCTTCTTCTACACCTAAAAAGTTTTACAGAATTTCCCTCAAGAGATGCTTCACTGTTCCAACCTTCTATTTCTCCCTTGAGAAAATTGCAATTCTTCTTTTTATCAGCTAAAACCCTCACACTTGGTTTATCTGAGCAATATAGCTCTAAGCATAGGAGAACTTCCAGGAAATTACTTTCTAATCTAAAAGTCATATTTATTTTTAGGAAGAGACAGAGTCTTTGGTAAATAATGACAGAACAGTATGTCTGAGTTATCACAATGCCTTTATTTACTGGAAAATTGCTTAGAATTTTTCCAACACATATATGTTAGAGTTTGCTTGAGAAGAAGCACATAGAGTGACTCACTGCAAATCAATTTTTTATCTCTTGAAAGCAGAATGTTATTTACTAACCATCTAAGTGCAGGAGAGGACTCCTAACAGAACAAAGAGTTCTATATTTTATGTGCTACTTTAGGGAAGATGGTCACACTGTCTCCCGAGGAAGAACACGAGGACTAGGGAAAGCTTAAACCATTCTAAAAGATTTTCAAGGTGAACAGCCATGTAAGCCCTGCTATTCCACTGGTGAAACAAGCACAAGAAAAGGCCAGAACCCTGAGCTACAAGTTTGATAGGAAATTACCAGTAAGTGCAGGTAATGATGAAAAGAGACTTTAAAGAAAAAAAAATAATGTAGATTGAAACAGTTTGTCTGATTTCTTTATCTATGTCCTTCAGAAAAACTTGCAACAACTTTACTGTTTGTTCAGATGTCAAGACCAAATGCTTGCACTACCAATCTTACTTATTTGTTTTAAATCAAGTGTAGTATAAGAGTGTCATAAACAGTAGGCTTTTCTCATCCAATTATCAGATGAATCCATAAGCCAAATGAGTGGTCCATCTGTGTCCAGGGACTCCCAGACTGGGGCTCCAGCCCTAGTGGCAGGCTCGAGTGACAGTGATGCTGATGCCAGGGGCTCTCCAGACTGCAGGAAGTTTACAGACCCACAGGGCAGTTGGGGATGGAAGGCACTTCTGCTGATTTTGAATGTCCCCATTTCTAGGGATATTCTGAACAGCCTTCAAGGCATTCAAAATCCACCAGGATGAGATTTGGAGCAATGTGTTGTAGCTGATTCTGCATTGAGCAGTTGTAAAGAGGCACACCTGAATCCTAAGGAGTGCACTCCAAAGCATGCAGTTTACATTCTTCAAGAACTTGCAGTCTACTAATTTAGGGTGTAAATACTACCCTGAAAAGAACACTTGAAAATAAGTGAACCCATTCAGTATTTTCTACCAACTATTGGGCTGATGATAGTGGTTAGCATCAGAACTTCCATTTTTCCAAGTGGATTTTTCATATACATTCACAATTTTCTTCAAGCAAGAAAGTAAATATGCATCTCCAAAGAATGTGTACAATAATGTAATGAGAAAGATCTGGAATAAAAAACAGATTTAAACACTATAAATGTAGTTATTCTAGCTTTTCATGATAAACTAGTACTATTTTAGCAATTTAAAAAATAATCTGTGTTTCATTTCATTCAGTTGTAACACTAATTCATATAATTTTACAATTTGACAGTATTGTTTAATCCAAACCATGGATATAAAACAGAAACCAAATTCAGTACATGTCTATAAAATTCTTCCAATGCAGAAATGTCAGTAATAGTAATTTCAGTTTCAAGCCTCAGTCTTCCAGTTCTATTTGTTTGGGTTTGGTTTTTTTTTTTTTTTTTTTTTTTTTTTTTTTTTTTTTTTTGGTCTGTTAACACTGGAAATTGTGAAAATGAAAGTTATTTATAAATAGCATAATACTGCATTGGCAGATACCAGTACTACTTAACTACTTTTTATAGCATAATCTTGACACTTGGAACACAAGTGATAACAAAGTAGATAATGCAATAAGGCAAACTGTACTACCTTCATGGCTTCCTTTAAGATATCACTGACAACACAGATTCAGAGGTCAACAAGACATTTATAATTACATTGTATTTCCTAATTTTTTTTGTTATTATAATGCAATGCTCCTTTCCTGGGCACCTTGTAACTCAAGAGTAGGTAGAACTTATTAGAAAATAGTTACTTTGGTTGGTTGGCTGTTTATTAAAAAAATATATCATTGGCAAAGTCCTCAGTGTTGTTATCCTAAGTCTCGGAGTCAAAATAGTTTCAGCATGGTTGGCAGAAATTCTGAAGTTTATCACATCTCAAGCTTTAGTTTTGAAATCTTTATTTCTGCAGTGGATACAATTTATTTTTTTATCTGGTACTTTCACATTTTACATTTTTGGGGGTTGTCTTTTTTCTCATCAACAATCTAGCATGCATTTTCTTTAAACTGTAAAACAAGACCTACTGTGAACCAAAGGCAAACTTGTCAAGTAGGTTCCTGAGGATGAAACTCTTCAGATGAAATTCAGTTTCAGATTAAGACATCCATATTCAGATCCCTGTATGTGAGTTGTGTGTTCGAACTTCTAAGAGCTCTACATTGATCAGTCACTCCAGTCATGACTCAGTAGCCTAAACTTGGGCATCTAGTAGCATCTGAGATTGCTGAGCTACCTACAACACTCACATGGGATTGGCAGAGAGGCCTTTTAGAGCTGCCTCCCTTCAAATCTCCACCTATCAGATCTTTGAATACTCTCCATTCAAGGTCTGTACTTTCTAACATTTTCTACTCAATATATTCGTGATCTTGAGCTCCACTATTATGCAAACACTGTAGCCAATTATTCTAATAATCTGGCTGGTCTTTCCATGACTTGCATCAAGAAATCGTCCGTAATACCCTCCAGAAACCTCTGGGACTGTTTACATCCCACCACTCTGCCTGTCCAGGAAATGCCAGGGAAGTTAAAGTCCCCCTTGAAAACAAGGGTCAGAGTTCTCTCCCTGGAAAACAAGTGTTTCAGAAACATAATCAGCTGCATAAAGAAGGGTTTGCCCATTTTTTCACTTTCATCAGGTGGTCTACAACAAAGACCCAAAATCATGCCACAGTTTCTGGTCTCACCTCTAACTCTGAACCACAGGGTCTCAACCACACATCATCCATCTGCTATGACCCACTTTTCCCTTATGAGTGGGCCATCACACCATCCCAGAAAATACCACCATACATCTGAAACACTCCTTCCCACAAAGGGAAACTTCATTCCCCTTTCTTTTGAGCGGATCTTTTCTGAAATGTCTGTACTCATCCATCCAACCTTCACAAAGTACAACTATTAATTCTATGTCAACAATTTTTATATACCAACTAAATTTTTTAGTGTGCAAGTTACAACAGGATTTCTCAAACTTAGCTAACTTGGCTTAACACTATCTTAGAAAAAAATTGGCTCTCAGTGCTGAAGGAAAAACACCTAAACATAGCAGCAGCTACTGTCATTTCCATGCTGCACAAGCAGAGACAAGGTTTGCCCTAACTTTAACACCTCTCATGTGCAAATGGCAGCAACAACTCCTCTGTATTCTGCAGTGGGCCTTAAACAACCAGAGGTGGCAACTGCCTATTCAGGTACCAAGCAGCCATTCCAGATCTGTTCTGGAGCAAAAGCAAGAGCCAAGGTAGAGGTTATTTTTGGTTTTAACACATTCATTAGCAATGGTAGTAGTAATGGGTAAGCTCTCACATCTAGGGGAAAGCCTAAGCTACTGTGATCTTCCTGTCTAGAACCCAACTTTTATCTTTAGTGCCTCCAATTAAAAAAAAAAGTTTTAAACTGAAAACTTTTCCTCCTCACATTTTGGGTGCACAAATTAGCATTACACTGTAATCCTGTCTTCATCATGCAATTTGGTATGTAAAAGGTGTTACCTAAGGTAAGCATCACCCTTGGTATTTTGGTGTCAGCTCACTGTTAGGTTTGGCTATGGAACATTTCAGAGATGTCTGCATTAATGGATCTGGGAATCTGTCATTCCCTTTCACTTATTCCAGATCTTTAATGAGAATATTTTTTGTGTTGTTCTCCAGGGAAGAATAAATTTGAACAGGAAATGCCACTTGTATTTTCAAGCTTCAGTTCATGTTAGACAACAGTATTACAGAAAGAAAACAATACTCTCCTCTGCCCATAATGATTCTGTGGCATTTACAAGACATCTTTTTGCTCTCTAGGTCTTTTTCATCAAGAAATATTTTTGTTGACATTACGCTCTAGCTAAAGCAAATTACATTTTAGAAGTTTTCTCCAATCTATATATTGATGTGTATTTCAGTGGAAACTCTAATTTCTTCTCAAAGTTTCTACATTCAGGTTTGCAGAGAAAAAAAAAAAGGCTTTTCTTGTCTGGGATTACACAGACAGTGCACTCTCTGGAAAATAAGAGCAAAATTCTTGCCTCCTAAGAAAATTGCCATTTTTATCTGTGAAGCATCTAAAAGTGCATTCCTTTTAGAGATTTTCTCCTCTTCAAAGAATAGCATTAAGATTAAAATTTATTCCAAACTGCTTAAAAGAAAGACAGCAGGCAAAATTCATACCTCAAACACTTTGCGATCACTGCTGCAGAGGTCAGAGGAACAGGAGGGCTGCCTCTACACAAGCTGCATGGTAATTTAGCTAACTTGAGAAGCCAACCATACATGTGGAAATAAAGAAATCTGCATCCAAGGAAGATTTCTGCCACTACTAGGAGATGAAGAAGAAATGGCAGCTAAGTTTTCATAAAAATAGCATTTTCAGCAGATGAAATTTCAACTTAGGAGCTAAATCAAGAAAGGGAGTTTGTGGACTTCAGACAGTTTTTTCAGCATCTGAAAAGATGTGGCCAGATCAGTATATCTTCCCTTATATTTCAATAAGGAGAAAAAAAGTCTAAACATCTAAACAGAAATTCTGGGAAGACTGAAAAAAGCTCTTCCACCAAAAATTGCCCCTACCAGTAAGACTTACCATGTTGCCCTTTTAGATCTTATACACAACACATGTACTTTTGAGCCAGGAGAAAAAAAAGGATAATCACACAGAATTTAAGTTCACTGTGAAAGTTTGCCCAAGCTTGACAAACAAATACTTCTTGGAAAAAGGGGAAGGAAAAGTGTCATGATCTCACTGAGTTTATTATCACAAACACTGGAAACTCTGTGTGGGGAGAGAGGATAAAAAAGTGCAGAATGAAGAGCTAAGGGACAGGGCTAAAGTAACTGGGAAAATAAGGCAGACAAATGCAGCCTGAAAACAGATTGGAAAAGAGAACTGGGGTAAGGCACCTCGACCGAGAAGTTAGTGTTAAAACCAGCATAACAAATAAATGAATCTGTGAACATTAAAATTTTAGTGGAACCCAATTTAACTGAAAGCAGAGGAACGGTGAGAAATCAGAAATAGCTGCAAACCCACTAAAACCACAGATGAGTCTCATTCCACAGTGTTCTGGTATGCACGGGGGATGAAGGCAACAGGTTACTAGCTATGCCATCTCAAATACTAGAAGCTGACAGCTGTGTGACAACTGCGTGGGTATCCATATGGTGTTCCATGATGAATTTTGTATTTGAAAGTCTAGAAAATTATGGTGGGAAAAAAAAAGTAAGTTTATCACAGTATATATAAGCAAGGCAGTATTTGAGGGGAAAAGGTAGCATTCTTTCATTAGAAATATTGGCATATGCAAAAGAAACTGAAGCCCTTCTCCAGGCCTAAAATAGAAACAGTAACCTCCAAGGCTAAACTTAAACAGAGAACAATTATATTCTGTGTTTTTAAAGACTCAATAAATCTACATAAAATGCCAAATATTTCCTAAGGTAGAGTCTATCTCATTTAGCTTCAGCTAGCTAAGAGTTAGATACTCCATCTGAATTGTCAAGGTTTTCCCCACAGTTTGTAAAAGTAGGGGAGGGAGAGAAGATCTGGCCAGAAGGTTACTGGTTTTGATAATTTCCAGATGGTGAGAGCTGCTTTTCGGATTTTGGACTCTCTCAACTTATATAAATGAGGGAGATTGGTTATGCAAGACCTAAGCACTGAAACAGTGGGTGAGATTAATTCCACCCAAGTTACTTAACTTTGCAGCCCTTCTGTCTGAATGTTTTATTTTTGCATGCACAAACTTACATGCATGCACATGTTTTTAAGGTACATTTCCAAATCTTATCAAGACTAGTAACCTCAGGGATATTACTTTCTTTGAGTTGCACAGCTACATTAAGATCATCACAGTTCATTGGACTGTATTTGTAATTAACATGCTAGAAACACAAAGTATTCCAAACTGTGCTACTGAAGTAAGAACATCTCTATTGCCAACGTAACTGCAGCGTCAATTCTCACATCCCACAAAGCAATCTGGCATAACTAGCAGCAAGACCAGAATTTCTGAAGCTCATCCTTCTTCTTTCACCTGCATATTAGAGAATAAAGTATATGTTCATCGGTGAGGATCTTCATGAAGCTATAAATATCCCTGCTATGAGCTTTGCATTTCCTTTCTCTGGTATAATTAAAGGTACTACCTGAGATCAATAAAACTTCAAATAACTTGCAAATAAAGCCCCATTAGAAGTAGCTTTTCTTCTTATCTTAAGCTTCCAGAAGAATGCTTTAGATCAGATCCTTGAGCAAGGGCTCAAATATTTAACATGAGAGGTTTTCATAAGAAAATTATGGATTTAGAATGTATGTCGTATATTAACCTCCTAGAGCCATACTTCTCTCAGTTCCAAGGCACTATAAATATTCATTTAAACAGAGGTGAAAGAAGAAGTAACAATAGGAAGTAACAATTGGAAAAGCTTTATAGTTCTTTGTGGAGTAAAGGTTTTGAACCTTTTACTCAGCCAAATTTCTCATTAATGTTTAATAACAGGATTCCTACTTCAGAGTTAAGATTACTACAAAAATCCAAAAGCTAAACCTGTACAAGTAAGCTTGCAGCTTCACTGCAATACTGCAATGAAGTACTTGCTTCATTGCAGGTCTAAACTAGACACAGATATGGAAAACAAAGCTTCCTCAGAGGAAGGGTGCCTTCTGTCCTTTGTAAACTGATATAGTAGCAAGCCTTCTGGTGGTACAAAGAGTAAACAATAGCTCTAACAGCAGTTTGTTGACTAGCATTGTGCTTGAATGTGCTAAATCTGACTTGGTTTCATCATAACATGATTCTGGGTGTGATTTCTTTTAAAAAAAATCCACAACACTGCAGTATAAAATTATATAGCAATAGCTTGGGATATGTAGCAATAAATAAAAAAGTTAGCAAGTAAGTAAATTGGTTACTCTAAATGCAGTTGAAATCTTCATAGAAAAATAAAAATAATTAGTCTCATCGTACAGGTTTAATTCAGGTAGTACTGTTTGAATAGTCAATTATCACCACCTCTTCAAAAAATAAAAAGGTGGCTTTGAAGAATGTTAATTGTTAACCTCTCCCAGTCTAAAAATCAAGAGAAAAACCTCAAACAAATCCATAGATAAGAGATCCCTGTACCTAATTATTCCTTTACTTTTGTCTTTCCACATATTTGCTCTTTGCAAAAATAAACTGTGCCCTCATAATTTGATTCCTAGCCAGATCTGTTCAGGAAGGGCATGTTCTTCCACTGAAAACTTCTAGGTCTTATTGTTTACTGTAGATACCGAGGTATCAAACTAAACAGACCTTTCATTTCCATTTTTCTTTTAATAGCTCAGAAGTGGTAAAAGATTGTCTTCGTTCACACAAAAACATATTTAGGAAAGAAGACAAGACACTTTAGCAATAAGGATAAATTTTCAGAAAGTTCCTGAAACACGATCTTCAGATGAAGAGACAAGTGAAAGCTGAGAAAATATAATCACAAGACTTTGGCTGTGAAATTTTTATTCATATTTTTGTTAAAGCCTTGTATATGCCTGCTATATATTTTGATAAAAGAACAGATTTATTGCCATTCATATTTTATACTGAGACACAAGTGTTCAGTTCTCCTTACACCCATAAAAATGAAAAGTAGTGCTAGCTAGTGCATACAAAAACTTTTACAGAAGCTACAGAAGGAACGGGCTAGTAGCATTTTCTAAAACTGACCAGAAGAGACCTCTATGCTGTAACTCATTAACTCATTACTCTATGCTGTAACTCATAAACAAATATGTGTGTGTGCATGCACACTTGTGCACAGCTCTGTACATGGGCACATTGGAAGGATGCTGGCAAAGGAACAGAAGCTCATCTATAGCAATATAAATTAAACATCATCCATTTCACTGAAAACCCTACTAAATAGAAACCAAGACATACTACAGACAGGCTGATCATCCTTGATTTGCTTCTCTGATCCTGCCATCATTTAGACATCAACCCTGCATTCTCTTTTATGTTATCTGAGGAATATGGATGAAGGGGGCACTACACCACAGAATTTGAGGACAAATGCCACTCCCTCATTTTCTATTTTTTTTTAAACCTGCTAGAGCCCACAGGATGGATATTGTTTGGCCTATGTTTAGCCTTTCTAAAAGACACTGGGGAAGCTCCTACTGATTCTCTTTTGCTCCCCAAATAGTTCCTTAGCACTGCAATGACATTTATAGCAGTGGAAGCAGGAAGGACTTACAAAATTAGAACAGGTTCAGAGCCCAGGGGGCAAGTCCATCAGATACTAGATACTGTTTTTTACATGTTTCTTAACACTATTCTTCACTGGCTGATGCTTTGAGGGAGAAAAAATGGTAGGCACCACTTGGATGAGTTTTTCACACAAACAGTCACAGAAAACTTGATCCTGTAGAAGCAGCAGCTAGTCAGCTCTGCTCTGCAGATGGCATTGCCTGCAACACATTTCTGTGCATAAACATGGCATTATTCTATCTCTGTTGGAAATGTTAATTGATTTCAAGAAGATAGCTTGCCTCCTGGTCAAGACACATACTGTCAAAAGAAGAGGTAGGTGTAACCAGTCAAGTTTTTTAGGTCCTACAGAATTTCATCTTTCCACATCTCAGTGCATTATCACACTTAAAAATATCACCTACCTCTGTCATACCTCAAACCTACATTTTTTTCAAAGCCCATCTATAACCTAAAGGGAAATCGATAATGATGATAATCCTGTTCACCCAAAGTTAAGTCTAAGAAAGCTGTTTCGCAAATAATTTTCAGCACACTGGAATCTGTGGTAATCTTCTGTTCTTAGAACTGTATGAAAAATATGCTTCATAATATGCATTTGGGAAGGAGTTCTCAGTTTTGTAAGGATTCTTTCTGGACTGAAAGATAGGAGAGCTGTTTAATAAGGGAGCACACTTCTATACCAAAAACTGAAAACAGAACAACCACCCTTTCAGAGAACACAGGCATCTTGCATCTGCTGCTGGAGTGTGTAACAGATGAGGGTATGAATAGGATATTGGGGGAAGCACTGAGAGAGGGCATGTATGAGCATAAGAAACTGCACAAGGTTCCAAGAAAAAACAGTGTTGATAATCAAGAATATTGTTCATGGGATGGTGGTTCCAAAGTAAAATTGAGTAAAACATTACGCCAAGCCCAGAAGGTTGCAGCACAGCTGATTCACAAGCAGACCATGTGTCCCCCAACAGGAGGATGGCCACAAACTTGCAGCTTATAATATATGAGCCCATCTTCTGTTAGCCCATCAAGGGAACAGATTATGAACATACTTTTCAAACACAAACTCCAAACAAGGAAAAGCAGAAAACAGACCCATGGAAGTTGAAGAAAGCAAGATTGAAGCTAAGGACTATCCCATAACAACAGGCAACATCTAAACATTATATATACACAAAATAAAATTTGTGTATATATTCTTACAGATATAAGAACTAATTTGTCATCACCCCCCAGAGGAACTTCAGAGATGAAAGCTCCTTACCCTTGCCGTCCATCCTGCATTCTGGAGATACTGCCTAAATCAGACATCTCTCACAAGCACACACACACATCCCTTTAAACTTCTAAGTGTATGGGTACAAGTGAATGAAACCATGAAGAAATGGGCATCCATGAGTACAATCATTTCACTTCAAGACCTGCAAATATTCACCCTCCCTTTATGCAAGACTGATACTGAACTTCATTATACTAATCTTTCTACACCCAGTACTACACAGAAATTAGTTTTCACATGGAGGAAGAAACAGAAGATGCCTTATCAAAGGTTTTAAGGTACAAGCAACTATAAAATTGGAGAGCAATGTTGGTATCTGTTTCCAAAAAAGAGTTACCTGTTCTGTTCAGAAACAAATCCTCACTTTGCTACACATCTGAAAAAGTGAAAATAAAATTGCATAAAGTGTATAATTTCTCATAATGGGCAAAGTAAAACCATTATGTTCTATGGTGTTAGAGCTTAAAAGGAACTTGCATAAAGATTGATCTAATTTAGCAATTTAAACAAAAATGCATCAGGAATAGTAAAAATGCAAACACTTTAAAAATCCAGATGATGTTTTAGTTTTTATCCTTAATAAGAAGAGCATAAATAGATATACTTTAGAAAATGAGAAGCTAGCATGCAATTGGACTATTCTTGAAAAAAAGCAAGAAGCAGACTCATCAAGCTTTATTGTCCAGGTGCAGGTGCAACTACACACAGCAAAAATAAGTATGTATTTTGAAGAGTTTCAGAATTGTAATATGTGTATAAGGCATAGATCTCATAAAAAATTACTCCAGTTCTGTGCAAACATTGAACAACTGCTATTGGTTGAAAAAAGAGCACAAAGCAGTCTGAGCAAAAGTGGCCTCTATTCAAAAGCTCAGCCTGCCTTCCCACTGTATCCAAAACTTCTTAATCACCACACTTTGGGGTCAGGTTTGTCTAGTCCCTTACTTAGTCCCTCACTTAGCTGTGATCAAACCACACATTATAAGTACAATTATTAGGTCCTTTGCATAAGAATTTACAAATTTGTACAAATTTTAACAGCTGTAATCGTATAAAAGGAAACTACTTTCTTTTTCCCCCATTTATTGTTATCCAGGCTTTGAATGAGAAGTAAATACCACTATACTTCAAAACAAGTTATATATTCCAAGAATTTTTATTCAAAAAGAATAGAAAGGGGCTTTTCTATATTTTAGGAGGGTATTCAATGAGTTAGGAATTACGCAGAAGTGAGTAATCATGGAAATATAAATTGCTTTAACCAGGACATTCAGAGGGACAATTTACTATTTAAAAACACGCTGTAATCTTTACTGATTAAAAAAACGCAGTGCCAAGAAGAGCCTATACGTTTTCAGAAAAAAATGAAATTATAGAAAGTTTCCACTGTTATTGTGAATGCTTTACCTACACTGTCAACTGCTCATTTTGCAGGACTCCTGAGTTTTTAAAAAAAGAACTTTAAATTCACAAAAAAAGAAAATTAAGAAAATAAGGTAATGCAAATGGCATATTCAAGACACTTTAGTGTATTTAAATTTTAGATCAACTTGGTTGATACAAATAATTTTGAAAGCCAGACAGATGATCCAGACCCATTTTTACCATGGTACATTTAATAATCTACATGAATTATCTTCTGAAACAGTGAGTTATGCTCTTAGCGGCATTTGTTGAAATACACAGAGTGTCCAGAAATCAATTATTAACCTAGTGCTCTTAGAGCTGCTCATGTGTCCTAGAACAGTTTAAAAACCCCACAAGAATCCCTCACAGGAAAACAATTAACCTAAAATTTAAAAATACCATTTTGTTTGCATCAATTATGCTACACAGTAATTTGTAATTTAATGACAAGACCAGATTGTAATCCAATATTCAACCAAGTTCATACTACTACAGATGTAGTCCTCTAATTAGCCATATGCTGTTCCCTCTCCCATATAATAATTTGCATTAACTATAAATTCCCTTGCTTGCACCACTACTTTCCTAATGATCCATACCCTATATCAGGTCTCTAAAACTCATCTATTTCGATTTCTTCTGCTGATGCTTCTAAGAAATACCATAGTCATGTTCCTAAACTTTAATTATCAGCATAAAATTTTCAATTTTTTGCAAGAAAAAATTATTTGTACAGATAGCCTTGCTTTGAGTGCTCATCACATCCACACTTAAAAATAAGATTTCAAGTACAAGGACCTTAAAATGAGATACAGCTCTACAAGCTGTTTGCAATTAAGAGCCATTAAGGGCAGCTACAGAACACACTGCTGCTGGTCTGAATATGATTCCTCTATTATTACAAGTGTAATGATATATAATCCCTTTGCAGATGGATTTTGCAGCAACTACTAGGGGCTTGTTTATTTACTGGCAATCTTCCAAGCCAAGTTCTTATTTGTGGCACAAGCAGTAACCTCTCACTTAGCAACACCTGTAGCCACAGCAAGAATTCATATAAAGGATTATGTAAAATACTATCAAAAATACATACAGTTTGTTTACGAAACATAAGAAAAAGAGCAAAAGACGTCTGGTTTATACACAGCCATTACTGTGACCAACTGGAAGAAACTGTCTAATTAAAAGAAATACTGATCTGAGATACTGTGACTGCAACAAATTGCTTGTCTTTGACTTAATTTAAACTGAAAACCATCAGTAATACATTTTACATATCTTTCCAAAGCAAAATGAATCACTCTTGTTATTTTTAATTCAGGCTTCTATGCTTCTTTCACCTACCTCCATTACTAAAGTACAAGGGTGATTCCCTGATTGTCTCCCTCACCCTTCTTGTTTTGAAGATTTCTGCATCACAGCTGTCCCTGCACCCCAGCTTTGTACTGCACGAAATGTTATCATGGACAAGCCAACTTAAGTCATCCTAATTTGTGGTACTGAGAGCAAAGACCCTCACACTGTACTGCTTTAAACTGAACATATCTGAAAAGAAAAAAAAATTTAGTATCCCCTTCCAGAGCAAGTTAATTTCTCCACTCTGAAAGCTGTCTCTTATATTTGCCCTGCACCTTCCATTTCTAAATATTAGCCATTGGGAGCAAAGGAGGGACAGAATGAGAATTTTTAGTACTGAATACCATCCATATCTGAGCAGGGTTCATAACATGACAAGCACAAAGGAGAGGTAAGGGAATGGAGTATCCTACAAGGGAACTTTCAAACAAACACCAGTTTGAACTGTCAGAAAAGACTCAAAGGGAAACAACACAGCAAAACTGCAGACATCAAAGCAGCATCATTCCATTGATATGGCTACAAAGTGACTGATGTTATTAACAAAAAACATTTAACTTTCAAAAAATCATCAAATATCCTTAGTTGGAAAGGACCCACAAGGATCCTCAAGTCCAACTCCTGGCCATGCACAGGGCACACCAGGAATCACACCATGTTCCTGAGAGCATTGTCCAAATACCTGTGGAACTCTGTTAGGCTCAGTGCTGTGACCACCTCCCTGGGGAGCCTGTTCCAGTGCCCAGCCACCCTCTGGGTGAAGAACCTTTTCCTGATATCCAACCTAAACCTCCCTTGCCATTCCCCCTGGTAATTTAATGCATTTAAAAATGCATTCATGCCCACTTTGTTGAAATCTGGCCAGGCCCTTTTAAATAAATAATTGTATGTGACTGATAAAGATAGCAAAGGTTTATATAAGATCAAATTAAATAAAACCTTGAAACAGAGTATATCTTAGCAATGTATAGCAGAAGTAACAGACAGAAAACAATAAAAGAAATGAAAAGAAGATCTGGGACTACCTTACTTCATCCCCTCATCCTACATAGCCTTACAAATGTGAACCCAAATATTTACTTCAGTTAATCCCAGGACTCAGACTTTGAGGAAATTAGGACAACACCAAAGATCCATTTTTTTCCCAGTAATGTGGATAAGGCATTTTAGAATATGATAGTTTCTTCAAAATTACTGCCTTAATGGGTTTTATTAAGAAACGTATTATGAAAAAACTCTTTAAAATAACTGAAGAATGAGAGTGACTCAGGAATAAGATTTTGAGGAAATAAATAAAAGGCAGTAGTATTGTGATATGGAGAATATTACAGCCTACCTTGGGAGTGAGAGGGGAGACTAAATTAGTAGCGGTCTGCTCAAACTGTGGGAACTCAGCAAGTTCAGTTTCTATGCTCCATCCTGCACAAGTATCTATCTTTGCAGCACTAACAGTACATATATGAGTCTTCCACTTCCTTGAATGTAAATCAGCACTTTATTGACATCAATCACATTTAAAACCACATTGATACAATGCTATCTGATTGTTTGTTTCCCCCTGCCACAGGGGACTGAGAGGACTATGGAAGAGGTTCAGGTAAAGACAAATGTCACAATGCATCAATGAAAAATGAAAGCTATATAAACTGCCAATACCAGATTCACATCCACCCTGCATAGGAAGCAGTTACAGATGGTCACTGTATGTCTCTTACATGTATAGAAAGCAATGCCTCAAGTGAATCAGCACTAATCAAGCTTGCCTCTCACTGCTGCACTCAAGGGAATGCCATGGAAGTAGAGCTTGGAATCCACCAAAAAAATACTCTATATCTGACATTTCAGACCAGAATTCTGTAAGGAATTCAAAAGGTAATTCACTGCCTCATAGAGAAGTTGAAGCAAGTGGTTATTAAAGAGTTATTATGACTTCAGCACTACCACTTGCCTAATAGATCTATTTTCCTCACATAATACTTAGGACAGATCTCAACTTTGACTACTGCAAACATTTACTGCTGGCAAACTCTATTTATCCAGAAGGTCCAAAAAGTCTCATATTTATTGTATGTGTTTCACACAAGTTTTGGCACAAAAAAACCACCAGTGATATGATGCTTTATCCCAAGGAATAACAGCAATAATGGAATAATCTTCTATAGGTAAGTTGCCATTACTGAAAGAAAACCGTATGCAGAGATTTTAGCCTGGCAACAATTAAAACCAAAAATCTTGCCACAAAGCCAAACCAAATTTGATCAATTGAGAAAATTAGCATATTGCTTTTAATTACACACAAAAAAAAAAATCAGCAAAAAATTTGAGGATGATGGGAAAAAAACACAGGCAGCAATCTGGTTTCATTTTGAGAACTCAGATTTTTCATTTACTCATCATTTAATTTTTCAATCAACCAAACAGGAACTACTGTCAAATCAATCACATCCACAGTAAAACAAAAATAAGCTGCACCCATTTCAGTACAAAAGATTATACCATGAAAGTTAAAGATAAACTGCAATGACTGTGTTCTTCAGTCCAAGTACTTGACTTAACACATGCTGGGGAGCTAAGGAAGCTTGAGAGCCAAATCTAAAGAAAGTACATGAAAAAATACAACACACTGAAAAAACCTGCAGCTTTTATAAACAAGTACACTTCCCTTTTAATTTTGACACTAAAGGGGAACGCAACAAGTTAAAAATGGTTGGCAGATTTAAAGAGCAAAGGTGTTAATCACATCAGCAGACACAAGAGTTGGAAAAGGGATTCTAACATCCACCAGGGAAATTCAGACTCTGCTTTTATGATAATATTAGAGAAAACCCAAATTTTCTGTGAGTATGAAATTCTCATTTGCTTTATGAAAGCAGCATGAGCAGGTTCCTGGTGCCTGTGCATAAAATTTCTGAGAAAAGACCAGGAGGATCTAGGAATTAGTGCACAGTTCTAGAAATATGCAATATCTGAACTACCTGTCACCCTAGATGATGGCACTGCTCTTTAGGGGTACAAAAAATGTAGTGGAATAGCTTGTGTGACCAGAGCTCTGCCACAACAGACACAGCTCATCTTCTGTTAAATATCCTACAAAGGCAAGGACATCCTTGCAGAGAAGGGGGCTTGAATGCATGTACATTTCTTTCAAATAGCTAAGACAAAAGTTTTTTAAAGGGCTGGAAGACAGAACAATACAGGTTACATTAGGGGGAACACCTGCTTCAAAGCACCTTATGAAGAAAGCAAAATAGATAAAGTCTTTTAAGGGAAGCCTTACAATAAAGTCCAGTTTTCACAGAGGACTTAAAGCACTCCAACATTTGCTGCAAGGGTAATACAGCATGATGGAGACAATCAGATTTTTGGAAAACAGAGAAGGCAATTGCTTGGCATTGATCAATGAACCAACAGGAATGTGAAGGCTGATGATAACCTCAGAGGCACCCTGACAGAAGACCACTGTACAAGGAGGCATTAGTGATGCACGTCAGAGTTCACCTGAGGTGGCCCAGGCTGCAGGACAAACTCAGCCAGGTCATTGTACCAGAGGAGCCTGCAAGCAGCTCCCACTCAGCATCTGAAGATACATAACCTGCGTGGCCCTGCCTTTATCCACTGATGTAGCAAGAAGTTCTCCTGCAAACATCTTTCCATTTAACAATAGAAATGATCAGGGGTTTTCTTTTAAAAGAATCCTGCAATAGCTTGAATAATGAAAATAGAGAAAAAACCCTTCTTACAGACTGGTCTTCACAGTATACTGCATTCTGATCAGAGGCCATTTTAATGCTGCACAACTGAAGATTCCCAGCACCTGTTCCATCTTTACTTTGTTATAGTGATGTTAATACTCACTGAAGAAGAAACACTTTAAATTACAATTTACAGAGCCTGCGCGCCTTTCTTATGGGTATTACAGCAGACCAGCATCTCCACTGTGACAGTGGAATTTAAGATTCTGAAATAATTAAGAGAGAGTGACAATAGAAATACAACCTTAGACTTACAAAGGAACAGATTTCACCTTGCTCTACAATCTGCTTGGAGACAGCCCTGAAGAGCAAAGGAGTCTGAGAGCTGGTTGTTCTACAAGAATTACCTCCTCTAAGCACAGTGATGGCCATGGGAAAATTTTCACAACTTGGCCAGCATTGGTAAAAGGGGAATTACTGACTCTGCTCAAACACAAGCAAATAGTGTGAAGTGTGAAGAAGTGGGTTACCTGTAGAAACAAACAAACAAAAAAAAATATTGGTTTCAAAGGGACAACTGAGAAAACCATGACCCATGCTGCTCCGTAGGGGCTCTAGTAATAGAAGACATGAAAGAGGCTGAGATACTCAAAAGAAATGTAATGATTCTGCTATATGTGCATATTCACTTTATTTTCTAATGAGTAAAATGTACCTTTCTTTAAGGAGTCAGCAAATATTTCTTTCATGTATTCTGAGGCAAACTAACAACAGAACACAATGCAAGAGTATTACAGAAGGCGCAAACAAGACAAAATTAAATATCAGGCTAAGAAGACATTGCCTGGAAGTATTAAACCTATTCCAGAGGTTATTCTTCATTCTTCTTCAATGCATTGAAGTGCCAAATAATTCTAACTAACATTTCTTTTTGTTTCTTTTTAATATAGGAATTGAGTGGTGTTTATCTCAAAGAAAAAGGTCTAAAAATGCCTCATACTATTAAGAACCACCAAAACATTCCTAAAATGAAAGACCAAAACAAAATCTTATTAGGTAGGAGATGTTGGACTTTTAAGAACAACTAGCACCAAACTTCCAAATCATTAAACTGTATTTCCCTCAGGCTCAAGGCCTTTGGTAACACACAGCATACTGAAGGAGAAGTCAAGGAGATTTCATCCATTTCAACTATGCTTTCAGAGAAACTGCATCACCACACACCTTCCTACATACCTGACTAACCTAAAAAACCACCATCAATTTATACATACAAATATATGTATATAGGCATAGAATCATAGAATGTCTGGACTTGGAAGGGACTCACAAGAATCACCAAAGTCCAACTCCTGGGCCTGCACATGGCACCCCAAGAATCAGAGCACTTGCCTGAGAGCCTTGTTGAAATACCTCTCATGGTTTGACTGCCTGCTCGTATGAACTCATCTTCCTCTGCAGCCTGGCTGTGTGGTGAGCTCTACCTCATCCTAAGAAACGACCCTTGCTCCAGAGTCATCATCTTCTCCACCTAGACAGAGTCTCCACTTACCTCAGGCATCTATGGATGTATTCACCTCATTTTTACAAACTCTACTTGCAGCTGCAATTGTCAGTGTTCCTCCTATAAACACAGTTTATTATCTCACAGTGTAACATTTCCTTTTCACACTGGCTTTTGGCTTAATTTTTTTTTCTTTAGGCTTCTTTCTCAATGTGCCCATCTTTGGAGACCTATGGCTTTACCACAGCATCTTCCAATCATGTAATTGCCCAACAACTCTGCATGAAGCAGGAAGACCACTTTGTAAAGTAAAAGGGATACTGGTTTTATTCAAAGGGCAAACATTTGACAAGTCTTAAACATTAGAAAAGATTATTTTCCTCAGCCATGATCTCTGACACTACTGAACAGATTAAGTGGCTTTTCTTTTCAGAAAACAGCCAAAATTCAAATAAGCCAAGACAGCCTTTTTAAACAGTTTGTAACTATCAAATGTATTTCCAGTACTTTTAACACAAGGCATTTCAGTGTATTTCCTTAGGAAATAACCTCTGACTAAATGAAAAAATAGGAAAAAGCTTTTCAGAACATAATCTCTGCTTTTTTTCAACATTATTTGCATTAGCTTAGCATCAGAAAAAAAACCCCTCAGATAAACAAATAATCTTTATGCACAAACCAAAATTAGCAATGAATGATTTGGGATAAAAACAGGCTGCATAATAATGTAAACACAGTCATTCTAGAGGAGCTAGTTTAGCTTTTCTGGTAATGTTCCTTCAGCAAAGGAAAAATATATATAATAATGACAAGGTATTTGTTCCTTATGCCATTCTCTCCTACTTAAATCTATATAGATATGCCAGTGAAATGCACTGAGGTAAAAAGCTACATATTTACTGAAGCACTAGTGGATTATAGGTTGGAAAATTGTTGCAATTAGGGGCTGGCTCCTCATTTCACACAAAATTTACCCTCTCAATTATACAGTGGAGATATATTGACGTAAAATAGCTGGGAATTTGATTCTGGCATATTACCACTATTAATAAACATTAATATAAATACTTCTACATTCAAATGTATGCCTAACAGCAGCCAAACAGTAAAAAAAAAACAAAAAAAACCAAAAAAAACCAAAAAAACCAAACAAACAAAAATCAAACAAACAAACAAAAAAAAAACAAACAAACACCACCACCACCACCAAAAAATCCAACAAAAACCCCCAAAACCCACCAAAATCCCAAAAAATGCAACAAAAACCCCAAACCATATGTCCTTGCATTGCATGTCCAGGTAAGTCTGTTAACACTGTATGAAAGTGTATATAATCTCTGTATTCCTACACAAGTAGGAAAGGTCAACATTTAACTTTCAGACAGTTACTCTTTTTTTGGTAAAATCAACAGCTCCTAAACTCATCTGCTCTCAGAGGCTTGGTGCAGCTTGTTTTAAGCAAGAATCATAAATCAGATGAAAACGGCAACATGCCTCACCTTTTCTTTAGATCTCCAAAAACTGGAAACCCTAGGTTTCAGTAAACCCACCTGCCAGAAGCTTAAAGAAATACCACTTTGGTTTAAACCTCTAGCACAGCTGCTTCCATTAAGATGAAGTTGCAGAAAAAATGGTGTGACTACCAAAAAATTTAGATGCTCACAAGGGAGGCAGCAGTCTTACACAGGCTGTTGGAACACTTTCCTCTGCTAAAGGAAAGCTTTTCCTTTCTAGTCATCTGGTGTGCTGCAAGGTGTTCTCATAGGAACCTGGGCAACAGATTAGCCTGCCAATATACCATACTTTCAGAGTACTGAACTCTTCTGCATGAGCGTGAATAGACATGCACAGCTTAAATTTCACTCACCAATGCAGGGAATCTGAGAAACTTACTGAGTCTGGGTGAGGTTACTTTCCACAAAGAATAGAGATGCCTAGTACAAACTGTATCATCACTACCCAGGTGTTCTCAAACTACTCGCCCTGAATTTTCATACCATGAAAATCTAAAAAGATCCAATTTACCTAAGTTACTCTACTGACTGTTATACATCCCCAGGCCCAACAAGGCTTCAGCTGGAGAGGATCTTAAGCTCAATTTTTTTTTTCCTTTTTTAAGTCAGTACAACAGTGTAAGACACACCAGATAGAACCATACGCTGTGTGCAAAAGCCCTTCTGTGTACACACTAAAAGCCACCACAGGAACATAAACCCTCAGCACAGTCCTAATTTTTTCTAGAAAAAAGGTATGAACTACATAAAAAGACTTTTATATATTCTTGGATCACTGCAATTCTGTGATTCTCAAATGTCTTGCTTCAGAGAAGTTATTTTGTTAAATGACTACACTGCAGCTCCAAAGACAGCAAAGTAGTTTGTGTCAACTCCGTGTTGATGAGCAGCAAGTTCAGATACATCCAACTTACACACTAGTTAAAATAGTGTAGATAGGTTGCCAGACTTAATTTTTGTATAAAACAATGTTTTTTCATTCCTTGTTAACTTCTTCCTTTTCCAAATTAAAATCAACAACCAAAAAAGTCACTGCTTTCTTACTGCCATTTGATCATCCTACAGCTGTTGAAATCCCTCATGGACTCCCCTTTCTCTCCCCTGCCCCTTCCAAGACAGCCAAGTGCTTCTACAGCAGTATTTGGCAAATAGTTTGGCATTCTAATTAAGACTGCTTGAGCATAAACTGTGTTCCAAAATAATTTTTTGGTCTATATTATTAAAAACTCTCTAAGTTGAAATTAATAAAATATTAGTAATATTTTAGAGAAATATTAAACACCAAAAAATGAGATTTGGTACTACACATAGCCATTTCCTCTGAAACTTGTAATTAAGATTGCTATTAAGTAACTGACTGCAAGGAAAAGTCCAACCCAGATGCCATGACTCACACATGTTAGTTCTCATCAAAAGTCACTGCTTCAAATACCAACATTTCCCTCTGACTTAAAAGTAATTCACCTACCTTGTGTCTGCATTTAAGTACAACGCCATAGGCTCCTGAAACAGAGAAGATGAGCGATAAGCCATCTCAAAGAAAAAAATGAAAAGTGGCAAGATAAAACAGTGTTCAGTAACCTCCTGACTATAGAAGTAACATTTTCCCAGTATTATTATCCAGAACTTCCATACACAGGTACGAAATCTCTGTACACTGAAAAAATTTCATGAAAATTGCTCTAAAGTAAATGGATTTTAAAACACTGAAATTATTTTTTAAAAAATATGCATGCAGGTAAGTTCAATGCCTTGCATCTCCCTAGTACCACGAATGAGAAATCAATACATTAAACTTTTAAAAGGAAAAAAATAAACAAAACCACAAAAAAACCCCAAGCCCCCACAAAACTGTTCTATTTCTCTTCCCTTCCTTTCAGCTTCCAAACTCCTCCATCCATCTGACAAGGAAATTAGCAGAAGCTATAGATAATAAACACATACAAGAAAAATTTTGCAGTTGGTAACCTACTATCATCAGGAGGACTGAGTCAAATCTACAAAATTCTAATTAATCTTTTATTAAGGTACTACTTACCTTCACCTACAACCCCAAGGATCTCAAATTTATTCATCACATTACCAATGTTAGGAATCTTCATCAAGACAAATTCCTCTTACGGTGAGAGCCACAAAACATGGCACAAATGGGACTGTCTGAAGACTTTGCAAAAGGCAGTTGTGAAAAGGCTCTTGGGAAAAAAATTTCCAGCTTGATCAATCAGACTTCTCACACCCTCTTTTAATTTCTAGGCAATCAATAGTTTCCTGGGGAAAGAACAGAAAATAATGTAATTAGTACTGTGATTTATTTCAGTAAGAGAAAGCAATGGTATCACACCAATACAGACTAAGAATTTTAACAGACAATTAATTTACTTCTACATTTTATGATCAGGAGAGCTTAGCAGCAGGTATAATGGACAGAACCCATCAACACCATACATCTGACACAACAGCTGGCCTTGTAATCCCATACACAGGATATCTATTACAATAACAACTAACTGGCATAAAATAATTTTCTGTGTAACAGAGGCAAACAAATATGTCATCAGGAACTACCTCAGTGAGCAAAAATAAGCTTATAATTATTTATGGTCTGCTTGGTGTATGCTGATAGCTAGGTATAAAAACAAATTTTGTTTTGTTAATTTCTTATTTGTCTGCTGTAATGATAAAAAGTATATGGCAGAAAGAACACTCTACAGGAGAAAATAGCTTTCTACTACAATTTTCTGTGATTATTAAGAAAAAAATTAAAGGAAAATAATTTGCTAGACTAACTAGAAATGAGATTTTTAAATTATTTCCATTAGCTTATTTAAGAAATGTGATAAACAGAAAAAAAAAATGTCTTCAAAATATCTTTTCCGTGCTCCCCAAATGCTGAAGTAATTTTTCAAATTAAGCAACTATACATATGGTAAAGAACGAAGTTTTTTTGGCAGTTTTAGGCTTACCACTTCTCTGCTATTCTATTAGAAATTTGATTTTACTAATTCAGACTGCATTTGCTCCCTTAGTATTAAAGGCATATATCCCACATTCAAAAATGGGGAAAGAAAAACCCTAAATTGGTTTCACCATGAACTGGAAATATAAATTTTTACAGTTCAGTGACTCAAGGACAGAACTACTTATGAAGAACAGGATGGTAGGATGGAAGTGAATACATTTAATTAAGTTATGTGTAATGGGTGAGTGTGCCTCAATAATGCTGGGTTCAGCTCACACAAATGGGATGTCACTGTAAGCCAGGGGTGCTGGCCAAAAGCCCAGTGTTGACCAGGTCATACAAAACAAAAGGACAACCCAAGGGTGGAGGAGAATCACAATGACATTTGCTTCAGCAAGACACAAGCAGATCATGTGGGGAGGGGTTGTTACTTTAGAAGCAACTCCAGAGTTAATCAACCACAGTAACTTGAAAATAAAGCAGTGAGTTCCAAATTAAAGGGATAGTTAGGGTTTTCTTGTTCGCTTTTGTTTTTTAGAAAAAGCTGCCCAGTCCTTTATTAATTATTTCAGTGGTTTAATTTACTGTTTTAATTAATCAATTTTTTCTTAACTGGTGAATTGTACGAAATGCTCTTTCCTTTCCCTTCCATATGTTCTCCTCCTATTTCATTTGGCATCTCCTTCTCACAAAAGCCTTTTTGCTGTTTGTCCAGACTTTCTGGTTACACTAATGAACGTAAAAAAAAATGAGGTCCTGGAAAAATAGGAGCATCTGCTCAGTTGCACTCATCAACATGAGAACAGAGCCCACACTGAGCTGCTTCAGCTCTCTACTGAAACAGGCTGGTGCCAGGCACAGGGTGCAGCTGACTGTCCCCATGCTGCAGCTGAGTGACAGAAATACTGCTACAGAAACCTTGAAACAACCATTAATGCCACCATAACGTAGGCAGGACACAACAAAACTGGTCAGCCAAGTTCAGAACAGCAAAATTACTTGTCAGAAAGAAAGGAAAAGTCAGAACATATATTGTTTTCTATCAGCATTATTCAGTAACATTACCAAATCTGTTACTTCAGTTCCCAACATTATTCACCGACAAGTCCCTCCAGAAATGAGTATGTGATAAATTGATTACGCATCTGCTAATGTTATTACTGTACGTTCTCATCCTGCCATACAGTGTACTCAACACGTCCTAGATATATGATGAAACAGTAAAGGAACTTATGAGATAATGTACCAAAAGTTCAAGAAGAAATTAAGATGCCGTTTACTTTGTCCCTTATTCATAATTTCTAAATTTCTCATAAACTGCTTAAAGTTATACAGGCCTGCAGCTTGTGATCCACTATTTTTATTTTTTATTTTCAGTTCTGCAAGTTTATTCAGTATGAATTTTAGCTTTTTATTAGGAAAAAAGGTTAGACTTGCAAGCAGCTAATCTTCCTTTCTCAAATCCCCTAACTAGGGAGGTTGTGGATCCCCAGCCCCAGCAGTGTTAAAGGCCAGGCTGGCTAAGGCCTTCAGAATTCTGTCTATTGGGAGGTGTTCCTGCAGATGGCAGGGAGGGTTGGGAGAAAATGATCTTTAAGGTTTCTTCTAACTTTTAAAATTCTATGATTCTATGAAATTCAATACTATACATCTTCTCCCCACTGATCATGTATCATCTTCCCTTTTCACTTCATTAGAAGAGCCACAGAAAGCTGGTCCCCTGCTACCCCCGAATTCATGGCACCTAGAGAAGCATTTGCATGTAATTCCGTAAAGACAAAACCCTGTCAACCCACTCAGTGCTTTTCAGTCACCATTAGTGACACAGTTCAGCTGGCCCAAAGAAACACACCAACCAGCTTCCGTCATTCTCCCCAAAGTGCATCATGACTGACTGACATCACAGGTAACACAGATGCACACAGGAGGACTCCCAAAAGAAAACTGCTCTCGAGTGACCCCTCTTTTACACTAGCTCCAGGCAGCTTTGTGCCCGATTCTGCTGAGGGCTCTTTATGAGAACTTAATCTTGAACCGAAAAGGAAAGCTAGTGAAAGATGACTAGAGGCACACAGCAGTAGTATGGACGCATATGAAAACACTTTTCGCCCCAACTCTTTTGCCTCAAACTGGGCTATAATTCAAACATTAGTGAAGTCAAACTAGTTAGACCCATTTAATCTCTAGACAAAGTTTATATGCTTGTTTGAGATCTTTGCCTTCAAAAGCTGCTGGAAGATTAAAATCAAGCTGCCAAAAATATTTGTTCAGTGGCAGTACCCTTTATTTGGGATTTTTCTGTTATTCAAAAGGCACTGGCTTTGTTAAGATTGTTTTGAAAATCACTGATTCTTGCAGGGAATCTGGTAACATGAACTCAAAACTCCATGAATGACATGGAGTCTTATGAATGCCAGAGTGAGACACTATTATAACAAAAACAAGGAAAAACACCTAGAAGTTTTAAACAAAAAAGTAATTTCAAGGAAGTTATCTATAGCAAGAATTATTTTATTCTGTAACTTAGTGAGGACAGGCTGGATTCTTTCAAGCTGAACACTGGAAATAGCAAGGAAAATCTAATAGCTGCCATAGTTTCATTCTTTACACTGAGTGCCACACTGGTCTGTTTCCCTAAGTTGCTTGCTGGTTAGAATAACCCTTGCAGAAGTGGAAATAAGCCCATCATCTACCTCTCAAAGGCTCTCAGTAGGGAGATAGCACCCATTCTTTTAATATCCCTTCCTACGGCAGCCAGATTCACAGCACATCAACAATTTATGAATTAAACCAACAGATCTCTGAGATGCTCTCAACATTACCATGATGTTCTACAAAACACAGAGCCAACTCAGCAAAATGAAACGTCATGAGATGAACAAGCAAAAAGTAGTTTTATTTAATCTAGAAGTGTAACAGTGTGAGACTTTAATACAAAAGTAGGTGTTTTACAATAGCATGTAAGGCTTATACATAAATCCCAGGAAATATAAAAACAATTTTGAAATGAGTACACGGAATAGTACAGCATTCTGGTACCTGATCATTTGAATTGGAATTAAAGAAGCAGGGAAAAACCCTAGCTTTTCCACATCTCCTTTTCCCTTCAGGACCATTAAGAATGCTAGTGCATCACCCAAACACATCAGTCTTAACCACTCAATCCAAAGCCTCAATCATAAGTACAAATGCTATTCTTTATTTCAGAATCATCAGTATCTGTGTGGAGAGGGGAAGCATTTTTTATATAGTTAGCTTTTAGTAGAGATGCTTAGTGAGAATTATGAAATACATGAGGTAGATGTTTGCCTTCACAAAACGTAGACAAGTAAAACTGTTCTAGAAATACAGTTAAATTTGTATATCTGCATCTTGCAAATCAAGTATTCAGTTAATTTCATTTATCAAGACAGAAAGAATGCAATCTGCATCCTGCTGAACTTAGTTACAAACTTCAAAGTCATCCATGAGCTTTTTAACAAACTTCTTGCCAGCAAATAATAGACACCTCCTGCTCTTCTACAACAAGAAGTAAACTTAATCTGTTTTATTTATTATGTTTACCCACCAAGAGGACACAACTAGGAATTTCTAGAGGCTGGTTTACATTTTCTTCTGTGCACTAACAAACAAGTGGGTCTGTACACAAATGTGAAGAACTTATACCATACCATCTCTGATGTTATGCATTAATCCACACCCTGGCATGTCTTCTGTCAAACAAGGTACATGGATGAAAGAAGTATTAACCACTTCTGTTAGCAGTGATGAATCATTCAGCATCTTTATTTTTCCTCCCCAATATACATATATCTCTATTCATTGAGATTTTCCAGGAAAACCCTAGTTATACTTTCAAGCACCCAATTCAGTGTCATTGCAGTAAACACAAGTGACAGAGTAAAGAAAACAGGTGAGTTGTTTTTTTTTTTTTTTTCTGGATTTACTGATCCAGAGGAATGTGTCAGGTTTATTATGAGGAATTACTGATCATGAAGAAAAAAACAGTATGTGAAAAGCTGTAAGGAGGAAGCTAGCAGTAACATTCTGACTTAAGGAATGGAGAGAAAAAGAATCCAATCGTACTCCTAGTGACATTATACCAATATCACTCCATAATTTGGAAACAAAGCTACCACGTTATTTTTCCATTTTATGGAGGGACAGTAGACCTTCTAAATGAGATAAGATTATGGAGAAAGAGCCATCAAGATTTCACAATATGAAGAAATCCGCAACAAGGAAGTTGAAAAAAGAAAAAGCTGAAGAGATAAAAAGCAACAAGAACTTAACAATTATAGCAAGTCATTTTTCATACTCGAAGCTTCAATCTATCCTCCTCTGCTCATAAGAAAAAATTAGGAATGAAAGGAACAGCTGGTGAAAACAAATACAGAATTTAGAAAGCTGTCAAAGTTGAACAAATTATGTAAAAGCAAAACACCAAGGTTCCTTGCACAAGCTCAGGGATTTTAAAATTCAGCTCCAGAAAGCTTTTCTTGACATTGCTAATATCAGCATTGGACCCTGACTTCACCATTGCTGGTTTTTGGAGAATTTACTTGGGGCTTTTTGGTTTTGGATTTTTAATAGCTGTTGATACACTGAAACCTGCAAATGCATCTGAATGATCATACATCAAGGGAAGAAGGCATCATCTCATAACTGGCCTAAAAGCAACAGATCTCCATGGCCACAGGGCCAGGAGTGCATGGGGGAAGAACCTGAACAAAGTTCCCATCCTGTAGCAAGCAAACAACTTGAAAAAGGGTGAATCAGTTCTCAACTATTCAAGATACCTCTTTGGTTAAATTCCTAAAGGAAAACTGAGCTTGAAGGCCAGGGCAGCAATAATGATTTGGTTTCTTTTATCTTCTATGAGTGCTCTTTTTTTTGTATCCAAGTACAGATTCGAAAATAAATTCAGCTCATCCTGGATATATGAACTAAATTCACTTCTCTGAGTTAAAACACAGGATTCACGATCTTCCCTAACAGCTGTGGCCAACTCAAAAAGAGTGGGTGCTTAGCAGGATGCTTCTAAGACCATACTGAAAAATAAGCAGACTGATTACGAAAGCACTGAGCACAAAAGCAGCTCCCATGAGTCATAACAGGAGGACAGAAAAGACAATTTTGCTTCCATTTTAGTCTTGCTCTCCAGTAAGAACCTTAACAAGTAAGTCTATTGTGGGTGTGACAGCTTCTTATGCAGTTGATGCCAGTCTTTGCGCATGCTGGGTGGGCCTCACTGTACCTGTCACAGGTCTGAAGAAAAATCATCCGTGTGCAGAGGATAAAACTCTCAACAGCAACTTGTGAAATCCAAAGCCTTTGCAGTTTCTTCTGGCACAAGGCGCCTGACACTTTATGCTTTCATTTCTATCCAAGTGCCCAACATTTGTAGTTGAAGTAAAAGCACACTTTGGCTTACCAATATATTCTTAGGCAAAGAGGAGGAAATTTTTTTTTTTTTTTTTTTTTTCCAGATAATAGAAGGTTTTATTTTGTAACAGAATAGCGGTCTCCTTGGAAGTTGGTTCTTGATTTTAATCTTTTCTTCTCTCTTCTCAGAACACCAGTATCCAGTAATATCCTATATTAATTTGTCATGTTGCCTATGATTTAGTCCCATATTATTTTTGACAATCTGCCATGGACGTTAAATCCTCAATAAAATATTACAAAATAATATTACAGACATTTTTTCATCTTTACAAGTACCCAAAAAAAGCTGCTATTTTCAGTTACACATCAGGACTCACTCTGCGGCTAATTCCAATGTTTAAAGATACATACTTAGGAATAAGAAAGGAACAAAAAAAGGCACGAGGGCAGAGGGTGTTCGCGTCCAAGAAAAGTACAATATATTCTCTGGAAGGGGACAGGTTGGAAGCAGCCAGCCAGCTGGAGGTCTGCTCTAAGTCTGAGCTCAGCAGGGCAGCTGTGGAAGGAATGGGCCTCCCGAGTGTGCCCATCACGCTCCGGTCCCTGGCATCGCTGGCACCACGAGGTTCCTCTCCACAACAGCAGCTCTGACCGAGCCCCGCACTGCTGCCCTGCCATGCTGGCAGCAGACAAAACAACACATGCCTGGCTTGGCCACTTCAGAAAAAGTCCTCTGATGCATTCTTAACTGGACCAGCCACTGAATCTTTCATACGTGCACACATAGAGCATGCTGGTGATTTAGTGAGACTGAAATTCTGCTAATCTGACAAAGTTTCCCCCTCCTTCCAACCCAGTTTTGTCTTCATTGTTCTAAAAATAACTCCCATTCACATTCTAAAACTCAGATGTTCCTCTCTGCACTGTATTCGGCTGAGATGGATCTTTCTCATAAGAGTACAGAAATGTAAAGGTGTATTTATAAATAGCAAACTGGTGCAACTAAATTCTGTGGGCATTCTAATGCATATCAAAACAACTGCAATGTCTACTCTTCTTGTAATCTTCAAGCATATAATTAAATACAGATGATTGGTTCACTATCTGAAGCAAACAGGAAAAATAAAAACAGCCCAAGAAATCCCTCTTTCCTTGAAAAGGGCATACCAAATATATAGAACAAACAAAAGTATGAGGCGGGAACCCCCTGAAACTTAGTACTAAATTAACAATAAAATACAATACATACAAATGAACAGAACTACATTCTACACTATAAAATTATTTATCATTGCTTCTTCATGCATTTCCCAAGCAAATAATTAGAAACATTTTATTTAAGTAATAGTGATCCACCTTATACAATGTTAACCCTGAAAAGAATGCCATCAAAAGTTTTTTAAAAATGGACAAAAAGAAGCCACTCAACAACTAATGGTTGTAAGACAGGTCATTTCAAGAATAAATTCATATTAGTATGCAAGCATATGGGCAGGAGCACAATTAAAGAAACAACTCAAAGATTTATCACAGGGTCTTCTGTCACTAAAGTCATTACGTCACAAGTGATTAAAATACGTGGTGGACAAATGGTATACAGTGGGGTTTTGTGGGGCAGTGCTGGGGGATTTTGTAATAATTTTGTTTAGGCTTGACTTATTTTTTAATTAGAAAAAGACTCTCTAATTCCATCAGTCTCAAAGCAGAGTGGTTAAAAAAAACCCAAAGAAATTAAAACCTAGAGAAACATCTCCCCATATGAAGTTTCATCTGAATTTGAAGATATTACTACTATTTCAGTGTGTGAAACTCTATTACAAGGTATTTGCTCCAGTTTTACCAGCTAGGAATTGAACCAAGTATGATTAATACTAAAAGTGTATCAATGTGCTTATTTTACACCTCACAGTTGGCGCTTTTTTAAGATGTCTATTATCAGAGTAACTGAACACTAACCATGTTTAAATTTAAGGTGAGTTTTGCTATGTTTTCTAGTTGGGAAAAAAAAACCCATTAAACTTATACAGGTGAATAAATCAATTAAGTAGAACCCAAGTCAAGAAGACTAATCTCCAAAGTGGCTCAGACTGCATTAAGAGGTCATCACAATAAGATGAAATTCAATAAAGATTCACATTCCAGATGAAGAAGAGAAAAAAAAAAAACTCCAACCAACTAACAACTCCCCTAAATTAACATTATTTGTTAATTGTTAACTGTTATTAATGTAACAACTTATTAACGTAAGCTTCTTTGAAGCAGAGGATAAAAGCTTAAGAGTGTTCTGGAATGCCTCACCACAGAAACAGCAGCAGCAATGTACCAAAGACAATTTGAGGGAGGAGTCTGAACATTAAACTAAAAACTCAGAAAAAGTTTGTGTTCAATGCAAATCCACTGTAGAGAAAGTATAACAACAGTGTTGACTTACGCTGTCAGGACAGATGTCCTCATGCTGAGCCACCTAGAACACCTTCAGGTAGGGGAACTTCAGTTTGCCAAATTACTGCAAAAATGTTAAGGTGACCAACTCAATTTGCAATATGTGCAAGCAACTTTCCAGTAAAGAAAAAATAAGCAGAGAAACAAAAGCACAAATTTAATTTGGTGATCTCATCCAAAAGCAGCAGGAAAATAAATACTCATTATACTATCTCTCCCCTGTCCAGCCAAGGGCACAGATAAGGAATTGGCTGGCTGGATGCAGCCAGGGAGTTGTGGTCAATGGCTCCATGTTCCAGTTGGAAGCTGGTGACGAGTGGTGTCCCTCAGGGCTCTGTCCAGAGTCCAGTGCACTTTAATACCTTTATCACTGACATAGACAGTGAGACTGTGTGCACCTCAGCAACTTTACAGAGGACATGAAGCTGAGTGGTACAGCTGACACAACAGGACGAGACAGCATCCAGAGGGACCTGCAAAAACTTGAGGAGTGAGCCCACAAGAACCTCATGAACTACAACAAGCCCAAGTGCAAGGTGCTGCACCTGGGTCAAGGCAAACCCAGACAGGAATACAGGGCTGTGAGAAGAAGTCATTGAGAGCAGCCCTGCAGAGAAGGACATGGCGGCTCCCCGTGGATGAAAAGCTGGCACTCGGGCACACTGGGCTGCAGCAAAAGCAGCTCAGCCAGCAGGTCAGGGGAGGGGATTCTGCCACTCTGCTCTGCCCTCATGGCATCAGCTCCATGCCCAGCTGTGGAGCTGTGTCCAGGTGTGGGGTCCTCAGCATAAGAGAAATGTGAACATACTAGAGCAGGTACGGAGGAGGCCACACACAAAGATGGTCAGAGGGCTGGAGCATGTTTCCTACAGACAAGCTGAGAGAGCTGGGCTTGTTCAGCATGGAAAAGACTCTGGGGAGAGGGGCTGGAACAGGACGCTCACTGAGGTCCCTTCCAACACAAGCCCTTCGTGAGGCTCCGAGGAGGTGAGTAGACAGAGTGACTTTGGTGACAGTGGATGGCCAAGGTCAACCTCCCACAGATTCCTAGTTGTAAAGATATAATCACAATGAAGTTGTCTTTTCCTCTCCTGCTTATTTCAACTGTTAGCTGCATTCTTAGGTCTTGTCTTTAATTAGATGTTAAGCTCTTTGATGAGAAAACTTTTTGCTATGTTGAAGGCCTCTGGTGGTATTATAAAATAACTAAGATTTAACGTTTGAAACCATGCTATGGTAATGGTTCTTTGCATGAACAGCATGGTGTGGTAAAATATGAGTCTTAAGGTAAGTGAAAGTCTTACCAGAAAACTCAGAAAAAAACTTTAAAAAATTAGGAGGCAATTTGATTTATTTCTGGAAACAGGATGTGGTAATACTTTAATTTTTTTTTAATAATAAACCATGTCATTTCAATGCCAGCTTCTATAATCACTTTAAAAAAATAAATGAAGTAATAGCTCCTCTTCCTATTTCAGCCTAGTGGTTTTCATTTTGTAGTTAAAAGAAAGAAAAGGAAAATATTCTAAATTTCACATAACACAAAATCCTCATAATTAAAAGTACAAACATTCAGACTAACTTTCTTAATACAAATGCAGTCTGTACCTGCTCTATACCTTCATTGACCACCATTAATACACTGGTAAAACATTCATATCCAGTGAACTTTGCTTAATTAGTATTTTTGTCCACACTATTAATCTGACAAAAATGTCTCTAAAGTAATTTGAGGAGTTCACTACTGAAGGCATGAGCTACCCCCCCCCCAAAAAAATACAAAAAAACAAAAAAACAACCACCACCACCAAAAAAACCCCCCACAAATAAAAGATGAAAGTATGTTATTTACAGCTTAATCTAAAGAGAAGAATCATCCAGATTAGAAGTTTAGGTATCAGTGGAAAAATATTTAAACATAAATAGGAAATGGCAGATACATGGCCCTTCTCCCACAGAGAAATGCAAGCCAAGCAGTGTCTCCTACTATGCTGACAGCTTCTTGCATGAGAGATTCCCATGACAGCAAAAGCATGTCTGGATATGTAAGTGACCCAAAAGAGGACCTGAAAAACAGGTCCGGAGAAAAAGGACATACATCTAAACAGTAAATAATGTTGGCAGACCTACCAGAAGAAAGGTAATAAACAAACCTCATAATCCTGATTTTCATCCTTCATGTCTTTTTCTATCTTTTGAGTCTTCCAAGTTTAATTATGGAGTGTGGAGGGTAGGAGGAGGAGAAGGGAAGTAAGAGACAACGCTCCTGGCAAAGGGCAAGAAAGGTGGGTGAGGGAGGAAGAGAAGGGAAACTACTGCAGGGAGTCATGGGAGAGGACAATAAAAGGCTGGCATATGGAGAAGTGCTGAAATGAAAGAAGAAAATAAAATTCTAAGGACAAGATGCTTCAGGCATGAACAATGAGTTCATGATATTTGAGATTTATATTAGTTTATAAAAAAATACAGACTTGCAGCATGCAAAAGTCAATATTTGCATAACTGACTTTCTTGTTTCTTATATATCTAGTTACTTCTTGTACAAACAGGCTTCTAATATTCAGGGAAATAAAAGTAACTTGGGAGATATGAATGCAGAAAAATACACCCACAAAAATACTGTCGTTTATTTCCTGCAAAGGAAAAGTAAAAACTACTAAGAAAATAAGGACTGGCAACAATTTAGGGCATACCATGTCTCAGAGGGTTAAACAGAACTTCCCAAAGTTCAGTTATACCTACTGACAAAGGCTGCTAGGGAGATGCTGAGGTGAAAGACTCTAAATCAAAGATAAAACAGCTGTCCTTTGCTTGCAAGTAAGCTGTACAGAACCATATACATATATTGACAGGCTTGAATATTGGTCATCAAGGAACTAGATGTAAGCATATCAAGACATTTCCTCAGCCACCACAGGCAGCAATGACAGAGCAGCAGCACATTGAGCCCAGGCCCAACCCAGCACATCCAACCCAAGCAGCCACTGCTCAGCACGCAGGGAGACAACAGGCAAGATTACAGTTTGAACTGCACCCTATTACTTCTTTCCAATAATGTTCTCTTTGTGCCTTTCTAACATTAGAAGAATAATCTCCACCTTCCTTTGGAATCCAGATAGAACGGGTGATATGCTATTTGCTCAGACAAAAAGTCAGAAATAATTCCTGTAATCTCCTTTGGATTATACCACTTTCTTTGAGGCTACATAAAAAAGCAATTTAAATGCAAGTTTAACACTTAGGCGTTTTTGTGGTGCTAGGCATGCATTTTATGTTCCCCTCCACTAGTATATCAAAAAGACCAACCAAACACAACTCACCAAAACACCAGTTTACAGAGCTGAACACCTACTGCTGGAAAGAGCTTTTTTTCTAATATATAGGAGTCATCCCCCCCCAGCCACAATGAAGAGAGCTAAAAGACAATCAAGTAATGCAAAGAGTCTCCCTCCTGAGCTGAAATTTCAAATATGGATCTTAAATGAATTTCACAGTCTATTTGCATCCATTTTTCAACAGATCAAAATACTTTATAGTTTAGAATAGCTCTATTTCTCTGCTTTCATGAGCAGGTATTTTTAAAAAACAAAATCCTTTCAAAATAATTTGCACAACATTTTGCAACAAAATGCAGCTCAAGTACTTTTTCCCACTGTAAGGTATTTACTAGACTGCAGTAATTCTCTTAACACTTTTAAAGCTTGAAACACACCTTCGTTGAATGCTATGAGTCAGTTTTAATGACAGTGTTATGTTCTATTGCTCTGTAGCTTATGCAAGAGAATGAATTTGCATTAAGTACCCAACTTTAGAAGCCACCTTCTCTTCTCCTTTGTTAATACTGAATAAAAGTAAAAAAAAAAAGGCTATATTCTCTGCCTGCTTTCTTATTGTTTTAAAAGAATAAATAGAGTTAGCTGCCTGTAATGTAAAATGGACATAAAATTTGTTATTGTCACTCAATGAATATGGGGGAGGGGGGTGGTGTTCATTGGGGGGGGCGGGGGGGTTGTTATTGTTCTTGTTTGGGATTTTCTCCAGAAAGCCAGAACACAGAGACAGAAAAAAAGAGTGATAGTTTTCTCATTTACTAGTATTTCAGAACTTTAAATTCGTTTTTCTGCACAAAAACTAACAGTTAACTTCAGAAGAAGGAGAATAAAACAGTCTAAAATGCTAATTCAAGGGAGGGGGAAAAAAATGAGGGAGCAAAAAGACTCAGTGCTATCATTAGGGTGGGGGTGTGCAGTAACTTTGTCTTCTTCAAGAAATTCAACAAGAAAAAGTTGTAACATATCTCTTTCCACTATGGATCTTTTAGTCCAGACAATGGTCCAGTTTTATTATGCTTTTCTTTCATTTGCTTTGTCCTCTCATTTAAAATTCCCCAACTCCTCACCCTCCCCAGCACAGTACCTCATACTTATGTTGGGGTATTTTGGGGAAGTTTTTTTGTTCTTTTGGGTTTTTCAAACAAGATTATACTTCATTCAGCTCAGCAAAATGAGGGTTTGGCCAATTTTGCCAGAGATAAGACTGGCAAATTTTTAATTATTTGGTTATTATTATTATTGGAAAATATTTTTAATTGGTTCTCATGCACAATGATGCTCAAAATTCCTCGCAAATACCCCCGCTACGCAGACATACAAGGTCAAATATTTTTTTTATCTCTGCAGATTATATATACACACACAGAAGAATGTACATATGTGTGCACCTACTTCTAATGAGAGGGGACAAAGTCCTTCTTCCAGAAAATTTAATTTCTTAGAAGTTCAAATAAATTACCACCTTTCTTGTCTTTATTGAAAGTAATTGTGAATTAAATGGATTACCTTTTCTACTCTTTCTACTTTCTAGAAATGAATCATACATAAGTCCAAAGCTTCACTGAAATAACAACTTGCCCTCTTTTTAGCAATTTTAAAGATCCTAGATTCCCAAGCAAGAAAAAGGTAATTTACTTCCTATTTTTAGTCTAAGTTCACAAAGTAAATGCTACAAAAATGAAGAAATGGTCTAATGGACGTCTTCCTCTATGGTTGGAAGATCTCCTATAAAAGGCTATGCTATTACATTAACAAATTAGATTTTTGCAATCCAGAAAAAGCCCCAAGAAAATCAGATTTCTTATATACCAGTGGATTGAAAGACTGATACAGACCGCTGCTTTCTGAAAGTCCTTCACAGAAAACATTTGTAAAATAAAGCAACTCTTTGGACTGAAGAAATTATATGCTTTACAAACCTGTAGAGACAGCAGCTGATGAATTAACAAAGGACCGTCACCCACATGAGGGTAAAACAAATCTGTGGATTACGCTTTGCCCAGCACATTGGAGAACAATACTCACTTTTATGAAACAACTGTAAGGAAAATGTCAACTGTCTCCAGCACTAAAAGAGTCAATTTCTCAAAATAGAAGGTCTGTCATTATTACCATGAGATGTGAACACAAATTATATTGCCATTTTTATTAATTTGCAAGTAAAAACAGAGAGGCAAAATCTAATACCATTCTGATCTTGTTTGGGGGTGTGAGGAGGAGGTATCAGCCCTTTTCTTTTACTTATGTAAAAGCAAGCTTTTTTTTTCCTTCTCTTAGAAGAACTTCTCCATATAGTACTTGAATCTGCTCCAATAACAAGCTCTCAATTCATTTCAGAAATATATTCTAGCTCTTGAAGTTCAATTAACTGGGGGGAAGGGGGGAGGAATCCATCATCACATTTTCCAACTATTACAAACTTGTTTCTTGGCAAGCTGAGAACTTGGCCAACTGAGAACTTAAATAATTTTGTGCCCTTAACTCCAGTGTCAGTGAAATGCAATGATCTTACTTCTAGTTCAGCCTCTAAGCAGCAGTAGCAGCTAAGTAATATCAGAAATAGAATATAGAATGCAGTTAACTTCAGGCATTTTGAAAGTGTCCTCAGCACACATTAACACATCAAGCAAGATAAAGGTTAATGAAATATGCACAGATATTCACACTGCAAACAAAAGCAACTATTTTAAGCCTGACGAAAGTGTTGACGGACTTTCTCTAAGTAAGATTATGTTAATTTAGGTTCAGTGTATAGTTTTATTAATAATTAAAAACCATAATGTCAAATGCCATTATTAGGAAGACAAATACATTTGCACCAAAAACCTGAATCAATGAGACCTTGAAACACTTTATTCCAAAAGCAGAAATAAAAGACTTCTTATCACGGGTTTTAAGTGCAGCATGCCATCAAAAATAGTTCACATCCTCTTCTTTCATATGAGAAAAGGGAAATCCCCTCCCAAGACACAGTACACAAGCAAGATCTCCTCAAAGCTATTTGAAAACTTGTGTCTACTTGAGGAAAATACTGAAATGAATGTTTAGTAAAAAGAAGAAATACTATTTAACCCCATCTGAAGAATCTAATTAAAGTGGGAAACCATCAGAGTTCAAGAATATAGGCGACTAGAAGTTTAAGCATACTAAACACTTATTTTACTTGTAACAGAGGCACTGTCAAGTGCCCACTAAGCAAATGTAATTCATACAAAAACCTAATTTAGTCGGTGTCCTTTTAGCAGTTCTTTGCCCAGTTTAAATTCATCCTGCTTAGTTTATGTAAACTGTTTGGACACTGAATGTGCCAGCTTGAATTTGGCAAGGAAAACATGCTTTTACTATGTAGAGCCTGATTTATTTTCATTTCTATCTCATTAGTTAAAAATAAGTGTTGTGATGGGAGATTTACGCTAAACAAAAAAATCAAGACCTTCACCAGTAATATTTATACCATGTTTAAAGGAATCAAGAATATTTTTTAAAAGTCTACTGCTATGAGAAGTAAAACTCATCTAGTAGATTACGTAAACTACTTAGAAGAAGTGTACAAACCAAAGCCGCCACAATACAAAGCATCAACCACTGGTGGCTGTTTCAATCAATTTGCAGGCATACAACTACAGAATTCCCTATCCTCAGTACAGTAAGGATCCCAGCATCTACTCCCTACCAAAGAAATTTTCACACAATGAGTGTCACATACTCTGCTCATAAATCATCAAGAGACCACTGAGGATTGCCAGCAAAAGACCACTGAGGAGCAAAGGACTGCTGTGTCACTAGAGGCTCTAATGTTTATTAAATTCTCACACGAATGAAGCCAAAACCTTGACAAGCCTTCAATTAACACCAAGCCATTAACTTTCACATAGCAACTCAAGAAAACAGGAAATAAGAACACAAGGCTCTAGTTCTCTGCACTGCCTTCCCAGGGTCTCAGTCCCACATCCTACTAGGGGTATACCTTTTTTTTTTTCCCTGCAGTAAAGAAAAACAGCTTCCAAAACCTGACTTAGAGGAGCCATACAATCTTACTACTCCCTCCAGAAAGTTACCTTCAAAGAGAAATATAAGCAGAAGTTTTGGGTGGTGGGAATACAACAGCGGTAGTCTTACAGCACCTTAAGAGATACTGTCCAATCTAATCTCGTGTCATCCCTACACAACAGATAACAATCCACCATTTCAGTAAAATAGCGACGCACATTTTCCCCATGCAAACCAGGAAATTCTTTCTAGATCTGGCAGTGAGACCACACCAGAAAAATGTCACTGTGCCAAGGACACCTTCACTAGGAGTAAAACTATTACCTACACTCATGCCTGTAACCACAATACTGAGCTTCAACAGCTGACCTGAACTGAAAAGAGTAGAAAACTCAGATAAGAGATTTTACAGCTGAAAGGAAGAAATGAATCAACATTTGCTAAAGGCTCAGCTTCCAGCAAAGCTATACCTCCACTGTGCTGCTCTTTCAACAAGTAACTTAGGTCAGCTCACTTTTCAACACTCATGGGTCATTTGGCACCAGTATCTAAACCAGTTACAACCAAACATACTACCTTAATCAAAATATATAATAAATAATTGGATTCACTGGAAAGCACTAACCAATTTATTTACCAGCTTCTAAGCACTCATTTATGAAATTGCAAGTATCAGTTTTCATACAATAAACTCTTGACACCATATAACCTATCAGGCAGTAGAAGCAAAGATGTAAGAAGCTCCAGATACATCAACAGTGTCAGCAGCCAGAAACATACCATTTTGTATATATACAGTGTATATTTTTATACATACATATATATTTATAAAGATATATGCATACTATATAGTATACACAGTAGGAAGAAAACATAATATGAGAGAAAATGAAAGGAAGCATTTGTCTTTGACAATGTCTCCATGGCAGATTTATAACCACGCCGAGACTGTGAAAAAAACCTGGTTTCCAGAAGTGAGCAGCAGAGCTATGAAGAAGGAAGTGCACTAGATTAGAACTAGAGAAGATGAGGCTGGAAGGGAGTAGAAGAGCACACAGCCTGCTCTGCTCTAGCTCAAAATGGGACAAAGTCTCTCAGACTGCTCAGGACTCAGGCTATAATCCTTACTATGTACGTGAAGCATTTTGAACAAGACAAACTAGAACAACATGATGACAGATGTGCTTTGACTGCAGTATCCAGAGGAAAAAAAGAAAAACAAAAAAAACAAACCACAGAAACAACCAAACAACAGCAGCACAAATCAGTAATGGCAATAAAGAAAAGAATTCACACAACACCCAAATCAAATTAACAAATTTAAGAGCACAAGGATGAGCAGATAAAAATTCAACAGTCTCAAGGGAGCTTCTGTACTGAACATGATTTAACACAAAGCACATTCAACTGCCCAAAGTTTGCTACTTTTTGCTGGTTGGACATTTTTTGTTGTTGGCACTGCCTCCCATTATCAAACCAACCTACTATAATATGCCTATATTAACAAAACTGAAGCCTACAAAAGTACGTCTGAGTTTCATTCCATTTCATCCTCTTAACTGCTTGTCTAATGGCACACAATTAGTTTTGAAAAATCTCTAAAGGAAAATCAAGTGTTTTTTCTCTGCAGTGAACTGCAGTCTCATCTATTTTCTTTAGTGTCATGCTGACTGATTAGCTTTTTTTTTGCACTCAGGTAAGACCTCAGTAGTCAACTGGGAACCTCCTGAAATCTGCAAATCGAGATACAGAAATTACCATTCTAAAAGCCCTGTGCTTTCTTAGTTTCTCCTGTTTACATGAGGTCAGTACACAAAAAAATATGTTCTAGAAGGAGAAGCTAGGGTCCAAGTGAGTTGAATAATCATAAAAAAATCAATAGTGATTGTGAGATACTTTCTCAGGTGTTTCCCCCATTGCTAGCAAGACTTCCAAAGAACTTGCAGCTCAATCCATCTGAATAACAACAGAAATGGATGACGGGAAATTCTGCATGCCAGATTTTTAAAGGCTGTGCTTTCTACAGGCCCAATAAAAATAATCTGCCTTCAGTATTTTCATGCTGGTCTATCAAAAAGAAGGAAAAAAAAAAAAAAAAAAGGATTATGCTCTAAAATAACTTCATCAATAGCCAGAACAACAACTGTACTGAGGGACTACAGTCACCTAAATTCATAAGTACACTAAGCAAAAGGCAATGACAAAGTTTCATTTCAAGAGAACAGATGATATTTTGCAAGACATATGGTATTTATTTTTATACATTAGTCATACAATAATACTACAGGCCTAATTTTTCTTTAAAATAGCACAGTAATTTTTGTTGAGGTGCACTGCTGATATTAATTTTGTACAGTTTGCCGTTTATTTTTGCATTTACAAAATAAATGATTGCAATTTTCAAATAATGAACATACATGGAAAGGAGTATTCAGTATACATATACAGGTGTGTAGAGTGCCTCTTAAAAAGAACAAGCCTTTACAAAAACTACTACTGCATTTAGAGAAGGAAAAAAAATCCAAATGCCAGTATTTGAGCATCTCTTATTTTTCAATCAAATCTCCCAAAAATCTCATTATACATGAAATAGCAACAAATAACTAGCTTTGGATTGCTGCAATGACTGTCAGGTCAGTACAGTGTCGGCAAAAAGGCACTCAGTAGTATCAGCAACAGAATCCATCTGAACTGTAATATATCCTTGTTGACTTCATCTAAGCCAAATGTTCCAAGAGCCTTCAGTTTTTACTATTTAATTTTTAATAAGAGAAAGTGTGATAGTACATATCCGCTTTCTCAGTTTTGATTGAAATCTACACATTATTCTTGCAGTAATTTAAAGGACATTTGTTTTCTTATTAAAATTAACTCTCACGTTAATTCAGATTTTTTGGGTGAAGGTGTTTCAGTATTATCTATGTAAATTTTCTGTACATTTTCATAACTTAACCTTTGTTATTTGCCCTCCTCTTTCTCCAACATATTTTCCAGTTAAAGTTCTTCAGAGCTCTACTATATGAAAACTTCCATGCAGCATCAAAAATAACAATGGGAAAATATTATCTATTTCTTAAAGAAAAAATAAAAATAAATGTTCTCCTAAAAAGCTCTTATCCTGAATCAAGGCAGAAAATCTAATAAAAATTTATGAACATTGCAGACGCAGAAAACAGTTTGTTGGTTTGTGAAAGCAGCTCTTGCAGGGGTCAGCCCACTCAGAAAGAAGACAACAGAACTTGGCTGAGGCCTCACTGTTAAGAAATGGTGTCTTTCATGGTAGGCCAGCATGTGTTTAAAGAGTAAAACACTCTAATATTATTTTATGGTGTTTGAGCAGGGATTTGTTGTTATCCTTACTGCTAAAGAAGCCTGTGAAGTACACCACAGGTTTTGCATTCACAGAATGCCATTGAATAGAAAATCAAGACTAACAAAAATAAGTATCCACAAATATTTGCAAGACAATACTTAAAATGCTTCAGGATACAACCAGATGTTCTATTCTAGCTGCTCCTGATCCAGATAAAGTTGTCTGCAAATCCAAGTATCCACAGTCAATCACAAATCCCTATTTCTACCACCTCTACTAGTCCAGAATCAAAAACTCGTTCTAGTTTAAAAGTTTTTACACAAATCTATTTTACTTGTTTACATACAATTTTTTTTAAAGAAGAAATCCCTACACACTTATTTAGTTTTCTTCTCTGAAATTAGATACTACTTCCAAAAACCTTTGCAATAAACCTACTATATTATTTTTTCAGTACAGAAGGTTTTACACAATGAGAATAAAGAGCAGAGGGATTTTTGTTAAAAAAATTCTGCTCTCCCTTTAGGCCACCATCACAGCAGGCTCAAGGGGACCCTCTGGAGCAGCTTTGCCATCTGGATTCCAGGTTGCTAAATTATTAATGCTCTTTTAAACAATGACTCCAAGCAAAGACAACAGACCTTTTACAGAATCCTGCCACTGTTTTCTCTTGCTAGTTGACACTGACAATTCCAGCCTCATGTCAGTGAAGACAATTCACAGATCAAGCTACCTAGAATACATGGATTCTCACACATCTCTTCCTACTCTAGCCTAGGTTAACATGTTAAGATTTCACACTACAAATTCAAGATTGTCTTCCAACTCTGTATCTAACAGAGTCGACTAAGTCTGTCTTGTATCACTAACAGATTAGCAGGATGACAGATTTTTTTCATAGCACAGCAATCACAATGGTTAAAGTTTTCCCTGTTGTGTAAACAAAAAGAAAAATTCACTGCTTGTGTTCCAATGCAACAGTGACTAGCTTGAACAAAGATTGAGAAAGACAGAAGCTCTTTTTAAAAGCAGTAAATGTACCTAGTTTTTTTAACAGCTGCAAATGTGTTTGCCATGTCACGGAGTTAAATCTGGGTATATCATTACCCTGTACTGTTTAATTCAAAGTCTACAGATCCTAAATATAGATTATTATGTTACAGTGATGAGGGAACTGGAACAAGCAAAAAGAAAGCATAACAATTGATCAGCACCCCCACAAAAATATACAATATACGCCTACAATGTCATTAGCCAACCCTCCCTTCCTAGTGTAAAGGATAACAGTATTCTAATACTTGAGATAGAATATTCCTATTTTAAGTTCAATATTCAAGACTTGTAGGATGACATAAATACACAGAAACATTATGAGTCATCCTGAGAAAATAAATGTAACATTTTATTTTCTTAAAACCCTTACAGCATTCAAAAAAGTAGACAAATAGCTTTTCTTCATTTAAACATATGAAAAACCTGTATTGGGACCCACATTCATTCAGGGAAAAAAAAATTAAACCAACCATATTAAGGTGCAGCCAAATTTCCTGAATATAATCTAAGAAAAATTAAATTATCTCTAGTCTCGAACTAATTAACTATACCCTCTAATAAACAAAGGAAGTCAGTGCAAATAAGCCAGTTGTATGGCCAGGAAGTTTCTGGAATTAAGTTCAAGAAGTTCTAGCACCCAACAAACAAGTCAATAAATTTAATTATTTCCAAATGGATATACACTAAAACCCCATAAAACATATGCAACCAAAAGAGCCTGTACAGCATGGAAAGATTTTTCTGTCATTCTACACTGGGTTTCCACCTTGATAGCTTAAGCAGGATTTTCCAACCACGTAAAACATTCATGGCCACAACCAGTTTCAAGAAGAGTAAAAAGCTGAAGCACAAAATGAAATGCTAAAACCTAAACTACCTAAAGTAAGACACTAAACACTAAAATATATTTTAAACATTGTATGCTCTCAAGTCACTCACCATTCCAAGCATAACACAAAATCAGAGAGCTGTACCAAGCACTTGTACCCTACAGTGATCAGGACATTCAAAGCCTTTGAGAAAGCAAACAACTTTCCTTTCCTATCAGTGCTCAAACAAATACTGTTTTTTGATTTTGTTCACTCTGCAAAATGTATAATGCTCATTTAATAATCAGTTATTCCATACTGCTTTTTTTTAAAACTCCTGTTTATTGTGGGTATACAATCATATGATTTTTGAAATCATATGAGCAAATACAGGCCACAAATTAAGAAGACTCAGGCAGCTTTATTTTTTTCTCTTTTATTCTATTTCAACACAGGAATATTTTTAACAATTTGCCTATGTGGACACATTCATACACCTCTGTGTTGGTTCTCCAGGTGGTGTGTACAGACTGGAGGAGCAGATGAACTCATTCTGCACAATGCCCATAGATAGTTCAAAAGCCAGGCAGAACCCCTGAGTGCCCCAGACCTATCACTGTCATTCAAACACTGCTCCCACTGTAATCTCAGCTTCCACAGGAAGTTTTTCAGCAGTGCCCAGCAGCAGGACCAGAGACAATGGCCTCAAACTGAAAAACACAAGGTTCCCTCTGAACACCAGGAAACCACTGCAAAGGTGACTGAGCCCTAGCACAGGTTTCTCCACAGAGGTTGCAGAGTGTCCACCTGTGAGGAGACCCAAAAGTCACCCGGACATGGATCTGAGCAGCTGACTCTTAGGTGTTGCTGCTGGAGCTTGGGGGTTGGACTGGATCACCTGACGAATCCCCTTCCAACCTCAACCACCCAGTGGTGCTGTGATCAGATCCCTAGAAAGGTCTAAGAGACATAGCTTGCCACCAAGCCTCACAGCAGAGGAAGAAGAAGAAACTCCCTTTCAAAAACCTGGCATTAGAACAGACTCCCTTTGCTCTCAGTTTTGGTCTCTTATATCCCCTTCTCAATAACTGATCCTTACCTTGTCCTCAAATACCATTTGTTCTTCCCCTTCCCATCCCATTATCCTATATCTTAAGCTCAGTCACTCTACTAAAGTTAAATCAATTTCCTAGTGTCCTCAGGCTTTTCATCTTTGGATCTCAGTAACTTCCAAATTCCAAACAGCAATAAGCACATTCAAACACAAATTTTTAGCATTTTTTAAGTGTATGAAACCTGAGCAAGTTTTTATCGTTATTTGTGAAATCTTGAGTGTAACCATGAGAACGTGATTCTTCCATCGCTTATTAGATATTCTAACAGTACTTTAAAAGAAAACTTTGGTTTTTTTTTTACTTCTGAAGTAGCTTCTTTCTCAACAATTAACTGTTTTGGCTTGAATTAAATAAGAGTCAGAACCAAACCACATGAAAATCCATAAAATAATAATGAGTTAGTCATCCAGTATAGGGAGGGTGGAAGGAAGAAAAAAAAATAGCCCAGATGCATTTGGCAAAAGTTATAAGCAATTTAAAAGTAGGATCCAAAGGGGAAGCTTTTGAAACCTTAATTATAGAGAGTTCAGACCGGCGTACTAAAAAAAACCCAACACAACAAATCCCAAAACATCCGAAGAGGTAGCAAGACCAGATGTTTCAATTTATTCTTTTTTTATCTTTGTTAAATAAACATCTCTTTTTTAAAGTAAGCTTAGAAACTGTATGTATCAACAACTATTCTAAGCCAAGAAATCTCACTTTTTAGCTCCAGATCTGTATATATCAGAGAATATGAGTACCGTTACAGTATTCAGTTCTCAAATTTACAAATTTCAAGCTGACAACCATGATATTCATGAAGGCTTCATTTAGAGCAGAGATCTGAGACAAATAGAAAGGGATGGATTCAGTATGATATATAGTCTGGAACTGGTGTCAATCTTTCTTTCAGGAAGAAACAAAATTGGCACTGCAAGATAAACAAAAGACTGCTTAAAAGGTATATGCCTTAATTAAAAAAAAAGACTGAAAATGAGTCTAAGGATTGTAGGCAGTGGTCTCAGGATTAAAAAAAAACCAAAACAACATCAACAACAACAACAAAAAACCAAACAAACAAAAAAACAAAAAAAAAACAAAACAAAAAAAAAAAAAACAAAAACAAACAACAACAACAACAAAAAACCACACCTTGCACAAATGCTAAACCAGGATCTTTTTGTTGGGATATTTTTGTTTGTGGGGTTTGGTTGTTTGGGTTTTTGTAAATTCCTTAAACTGTTGCCTGTCCACAAGTTTAAGGCCATATCAAGAAGCCCACTTCAGTTACCCAAGCATTTCTTTCCTGCAAAATACCACTTCTTCAGAAGTTTCACTTAGTGAAATAAAAGAAAGCAGATGAAATCAAAAGATCAGTTCATGCAATATTATGGATATACTAGACTTTTTCTAGTTTTAATAAAGAAGAGAGGTCTGCAATCAGGAACTGATTGGTTGTTTCTAGTGCAACAGGAAAGACTGAAATAAAGGAGAACTGTAACGAAACGAAGGCCCAACAACAGAAAAAAGAGGGAAATATAATGAGCTGTAAAATGACCAGGAGTTACCCAAGGAAAGTGTTTCAAATCCTACATACGGGGTGGGGGAACCACTCCCTTCTGAAGTACTGCAATTCATTAGGTATTGCATGGTGTAATTTCTTTACCACAAAACTTAGATCAGCAAACTGATACAGACTTAAAACAGATGTGAATGTAATTTAACTTGGAGACTGCCAGTTGCTTACTTGGCAGGACATTTTCAGGATTACCTGAAGGGAGCAGAAGTTTCAGAAGTAAAATTGGTATTGGGATAAGCCCCCAGAAAGACTAGCCTCTTATATATACTTTTAGCACAGATTCTTGGGCTTTCTAAAATATTTTACATTAATGGGGTTTTCTTATGTCACAAGAAAAACAGAACTCTAGCTAGAGAAGAAACACTTAGTATTGTTTTGTACTAAGCAGAGACTTGGCACATACTCCCACCAGAGCCTTCAAAACTCACTTCTAGGTGATGCTATGTTGCCTTTCATGACCCTGAAAAGCACTAACCAATTCTGCTTCATGGATTAACAGAGCAGATTAATATTGATAATTGGATTTGTGTATCTGCCAAGAAAATGTGATTCATTGCTCGTCTACAATACTTATTTCTCTTAAGGTTTAGCATCACTCTATCAGCATGATCAGCAGGGATCACATCAGAGTATCTCTACAGCAAATTAGGAAAGCAAAAGAAATACTTGTGACTGCACATTTTCCTAATAAATTTTCGAAATTCTGCTTGTAATTATGTAATTTAAAGTTACCAGATTCAATTTTGGAACTACCTTTTTGTTCCTGTGAAAAGAGAAATGCTATGCAACCATTTAAAGAATGGTATTTGGGACCGGCATCCTCAGCTGTTAAATATTGCTTAAATATAGATCATGGAACCTGTTCAGCAGCTTAGTTAAATTTAAACTTGAAATATAAGCCTTGGAAAAAAGAAAAAGATATTTGATCATCTACACCAGTTAAATACCGGCAATACTGTTTTTCATTAATCCAGATTTCAGCAAAATCCTGAGTTCTATTTGTATCTCAATCTGTACTGCACTGATATCTCTCATAGTTCCTATCTCCTCGGGCCACTACAACTTGATAAGCAAATCAGTTTCCATCAGAGCACACAAGGAAACTGGTACTTAGGCTGCATTCCATCCAGGTATTGGTTTTTCTAGAAGATTCTTCAGCACTTATATTTTTCTCTACACTTTATCCTGAAAAAAAATATAAAGTTCAGCTTTATCCTGAAAAAAAATATAAAGTTGAGGGATCCAAACAATCACCTATCTTATTCAAAATAACTACAAATTGTCCCTTTCTGGCATGATGTATACCTTTCAAACCCAGCATATAATAATATTCAATCACCTCAGTGACTTCAGTACTGTAATTTTTAATTCTACAGGTCAAACTACAAACTTCACAGGGAAGACATTAAGGTCTTGTTAACTTGGACAGCATTCATTTTAAGAAAGCAAACCAAAGTTAAAAGGCTTATGTTTATACCACACGTGCTGAGCTTGTCTATACAGAGCAATAAAAATGAACTTTATGATAGATATAATATTATTCCCCGCAGCACCTCTAGCACAGCCTCTCAAGTCCAATTCATTGCTTCTATACATAGTAAGTATTTTTTACTGTATTAATTCCCCTTCCATATGATCCAGTTCCATATACCTTTAAACTCTACTTTAGGGATTAAACAGCAGAGTATTGGATGAATAAATGGACATCAAGCAGATTAAACCAATGCTCCAGTCAGAATCATATGAATTACTTCTTTCTGTATCAACAGCAACAACTGAGAAACAGACCACTGTACTACTCCAAACTAATAAAAAATACACCATAGTTGTAGAAAATGACATTATGCCTTGCATGTCAGTCTCAGTAATTACAAGCAAATTTCAATAACAGCATAATCCAAGAGTTCCTGGAACAATTGCTATAGCAGAAGGAGGAGATAATAAAAAAATGTTCAACTGAGTGTAAAGGTTTTTTTTTCATTTTCCCTTCATGCTACTTGGTTTGTGTGCACTTCAGAGGTACAGGAGAAATGGCCAAGAAGGTCAACTGGTAAAAAAATGGTCTCTGAGAAACCCTGCAATTCCAGCAGTGGTTATAAAGTCCTGTGATAAAAATCAAGACACTGGCAGAAGACTTCAGAGGTTTCCCAGTTACTTGGACAAGCTCCAAGCACCTGCAAACTAACAACACTCCATAAGCTCAAACAGGAGGTAGCCAATTTCACCCTGTCAGAGTAACACTGGGGCTACTGTGCTCCCTCCCCCTGCAGTTTTACCAGCAGTAGAATGGCACTGGCAAGACACAAAAAATCCTGTCAGCTTCAGATTAATGGGACTTCCCAAATTCCCTTTTTCTTCTCAGCTCATGAATTGGGAAAAGGTATTTATTTCTTCAGTGTGCTTCACAACCCACCTGATCACCATGGCAATCTCACAAAAAATAACATGGCTTGTTCATGACTAGAATCTTTAGCAACTCACATGTCTGAGATGAAAAACCAGCAGAGTTTGCTGTCATGAACTCTCATTCACTTTCATCACCATGAACAAATCAGTAAGATTCTGATGTTCTTCTTTTCATTTTGTTAATTCAGAAGATTAATCCATGGAAATAGAAAATAAGCAGAAAATTACCAATGAATTAGAGAGGAACTGCTTACAAGATAATTAACCAACTGCAGGCTGAACAATGCATTCATGAGAATGAAAAGGACAGGTACTGTGTTTGATCAGATTAGGAACTGCTGAGCAACATTGTATGTGAACTGCACCAGCAACATCTGTGAACTTCACTCAAGGCTGAGGGAGAAAAAATACTTTAAATTCTCCTCAGTTATCCAAAGCACTTGCAGAATCCAAGCAAAATTAGCAGGGTTCATCTCAAGTTGTAGAACACCAATTTTCTTCTCCTTCAAATTTGAAAAGCAAATGAAGTACAGTAACTAGTTCAGTGATGTATAGATGCAGATAACTTTTCAAGGTTACTTGAAGAGAGTTATGGGATTTTGTGAAGTACACATATGCACAAGTATCTTGAACTTTCACTTTTAAAAATACCTTTACTTAGTAAAGATCCAAAACATAATAATGAGATTTTATTTTTTTAATTGCTCAAAGAATCAAAATAGTCAAAGTTTTTGAATCAAAACCCTGAGAGGCAGTACAAATTGCAACTGCACAAGCCCTCAGCTTGAGATGGTGCAAGAGCAGCTCCAGGAATGCTCGAGTGTTCAGGGTGGTCTCATCAGTCAGCAGGTACTGCCACTTTCCAACACCCTACACTAGGGTGTCAAGGACTTCAGACAGGTGACCTGAAGGGATCTTCTCAGTGTTTAAGTGTCTGACATGAGGGTGTGAAGAAGACAGACCCAGGTTCTACTTGGAGGTGTCCCTGAAAGGACAAGCAGAAGCGGGCGTGGACTGACACAAAGGAAGGTCTGTCGAAGGCAACGCAGTGGCGGTGAGGAGGGCTCTGAACTGCAGCAGGCTGCTCCCAGAGGCTGCAGAGCCTCATGTCAGAGATACTCAAAACATGACTAGAACATGGTCCTTGGGCAATCTGCTCAGTGTGGCCCTGTTGGACAGGGGGGTTTGGCTTTCCAGAGATGCCTTGCAGCCTCAGCAACTCCGTGATTCTTTGACACCTTTTGAGTTCTCGAACTATAGTGCATGATGTGTCTGAGAGTATTACATAACAACAGAGAGTAACTGCCCAAATTCAAGAGAAGAGTGCAAAATTTTATTATCCCTTGCTTGTTCTATAGTGTCCATGTTTAATGCCTACATTTTAATTTGCCACAATCCTCTTTAGCCCGGAGATATTCCTTCACTCCTGCCCACACTTCAAGGCAGCTAGCAGTTTTCTAATCATTATGTTATCCATACATAGCCCCTTCAGATGTGCCTAAATTAAGACAGTTCTTAAAGTTTGTATTGCTAATCTTGGCTCAGATGCCTGTTTTGCAAAATGTGAATTGTGTGTTTCCTCTTTCAATGTAACACGAAGAGTTTCCTGAATTTTCAGATGTCTTTACAGCTTTCTAATAAAAAAAATCATAAAGAAAAAAATATATAACTTTATTCTTTATTCCCCACACATTAAATTAACCAATTTGTTATGTCATGTAGCAGTTACTTTAGCAAACAGAAATACAAAAATGTCTGAGATTTTAAGGGATAAATCAGCAAATGCAACTTTTGTTTTGGAATAGTTTCAATGACACATCACCAAAACACTAATAATACTAAAGCAATAGGCCATTCACTTAAAATCCCTATCAGAGGCCCCAGGAATGAAATTATTTTACCAGGCTAGCTATCGTTATTGGACAAAGCAGCATGAGCTGTGTCATCTTCCTTCGGGACAATGAAACGAAAAAGAGATACAAGATGAATTTTAACTCCCCTTCAAGAATTTGCATACAGCCTGAAATTACTCTTCAAGACATTCTAGGTTACTTGTGTTTGCCTCACCAGTGGATTATTCCTCATTTTATGGTTTCATTTGTATAGCAAATTATTTATTAGCTGCTCATCCTCTACTTCATATTACAAAAAAAACCCTGTCAAGTCTAAAAAGCCAAGACAGAACACTGTGGAGTGTAACTAGGAGAATACAGTGATATAATGCAAAAAAATCTCAGACCTACAAGCAGGAAAATCACACCTAGAACCAAACATAGAAATGCATCACTGATTCAGGTTCTCCATAGGATGTTAGTCTTATTTTGCTGTGGAGACGCAGAACGCATGGGGGAAAGTTTACCACTTAAAACATCAAAGAAAAGAAAAGGTTTCAGTGAGAACTTACTGAAAAGGACTAGACTATGTATTTCCATTCCCACAGGAGCAACAGGTTTTAGCCTTTTCATTGCTTGCTCAACTCCAACCATACTTATGATTTCTCTGGAGTATACAAGTATACTAAGCAACAGTTGTTCAAATCAGAAAGGAGGGTCTCCTGTGTTGCCCTATTCTTTTGAGAGTTTTAAAGTTTTTCTAAAAGTTTTCCATGCCTTCTGATGTTTACATATTTCTACTGAATCTTTTCACACTGTTCATGTAAATAATAATTATTTTACATTATTCTTTATGAGTAGAGAAAATTGATAAACTGTTAGTTTAACCAGTGCGGTTGGAGAGGTGGTAATTTCACCCTCCAATCCACTGTCACTTTTACTATTCTATATATAGTAAAGTCAGAAAATAAAGCTTGCTTTTTTTTAGTTCTTTTTCTTTCCTTTTACATCTAACCTGCTTGTGTGAGTTATTTTGTGTCATATGTAATACTCCTGTAATCAAGGAAGAAAGACTGGATTCTGTTCTCTCTCCTACTGGAGTAAGAGAGTAAGTAATCTCTTTCCCTGGAGTAAACTGAGACTCCAGGGAAAACTCTTCACTTACAAGGTCCCTTCTAATATCCGTCTCCCATTTCAGCATACAGGGACAGCCAGCCCTGGCACAGTAAAAAACACAGCCCTAATAAAATTAATTTTTTTTAACTGTTTCAAAACTGATGCCTGCACTGCTTACCTTTGACAATTAGACTGACAAGGTACAATTCAAAGGCTACCTCATTACATCCACGTATCAAAGAACTGCTCAACAGCTTTTCCTCACAGACATGTGAGGAGGAAAAAGCCCTAGTACAAGCATGTCCACTTGTAGGTATCATGTCTTTATTATAACATTTAATATTACTTCAAATAAAACAATATAAATCAGGGGAGAGAGATAATATTTGCAGTCCTTTCCCCAGGTACATAATCGAGTATAACTGGCATTGGAACAATTGCCTCCAACCTGCTTACGATTCTTCCATCATGATGATTTAATTAATCATAATGAATTTTAAAAATGTCTCTCTTTCTCAGACTTCCTGAGGTTTTCAGGAGCCTCAAATTCCCCCACTGTATTTAAAAAATGTGTTCTATTTATGGTATCTGTTAGATGCTGATAGACAGGATGGTGTCCAAAAAAATGTTTTAGTGCACCACGGTCCCAATGCAAAATTGTGCAAGAGCAGATAGAGGCAACAGTAAAAACCTCTTCACATGATCATCTGCCCACAGCTTTTGAATCTGTCCAAAACATATTGCTTTAGTCCATGTTATAAATGCAGTAAGCAAAAAACTCATTTAAAAGTCAAACAACTTCAGTTAGGGAATTCATTGTCTAGAATTCCTTGAGGATTTTTTAAGGCAAATACACTATTCACCATTAGAAAATGGAAAGTACCTTGCTATCACACTCAATCACTCAAAGATTTGGGAGAGATGAGAACAAACACCTAAGTCATCCATTTAAAAGAAAACTGTCAATAATCTAGTAATTCACAGTGAACAGCATAAGACTCATAACCTAAGCAAAGGCTAACAATAGTACTTCCAAATATCTTAATTAAAAAAAAAAAAAAAAAGCCAAATGCCTATTGCCCGCTTTCCAATTAATGAGCAGGGAAATATACCATCACTCTTTCTCCTCTGTTTGCTCCTAGTACTGGTTCTTCCACTTTCTTTGAGGTTCACCTTGTGCTTTACACAAGACAAAAAGTTTCCTCACAGATACCAATGCAGATTCTAAATGAAGAAAGTAAAATAATCTGTGACACTAAAAAATGTACTTGCTAAATATGGAATCAGAGTAGGTATCAACACATCTAGGTTACCAAATCCTTCTTCTAAAAATCCTTCCCTGCTAAGAAAGAAAACACGCAATGTCTTCAAAAAAATTATGAACTTTTCATTAACTTGGAATCTGTTTCTTTAAAAGAAGGGGTGGAGGCTACATATCTTTAGATGCTCTTTATCTCTTTAAACCAAAAGTAAATCATTAACACCAGTAAGACCTGCAGACCATAGGTATTTCAAATATTTGTGGCTCTGCTGACTAATAGTACAAGTCTATATGAAGTATTGTCATCAGCCTAAAAAATGGAGCTTTACTAAGATCCAATCTTCCAAGAACAGTAAAAAAGTTACATTTGATTAACCACAAGTCTACCAAATCCAGCATGTGGTTTTGGCCAACATCCAAAAGGTAATAAAAAGTATAGCACAAAAACACTACAAGCAGGAAGGACAACCCTTAATATTCTCCCAAAGACTCTCCCTATACAGACACAGCCTCCAAAGATAGCATTGTTCTCATTGTCTTTGAGTGAGATAATCACTTTCTCAGATCTAGATTTCAGTACAACCCTGTTTTGTACATTTTGACAAAACAATGTTTATTTAACAAAATACCCCAGAAACTAAAAGTAGCATAGTATCATGCCATGTTGACAACAAGACAGTTGTAATAAGAAGAGTAATTTAATACAAGAATAATCTACCAAATACAGATTTGCAAGTAAAACCTAGTTTAGCTCAAACTTGATGTTATCATCCTTACACACGGATTTCTGGATGGATCATAAACCGACTTGTGGCAGACTAAAGCAGTTCATTAGAGTAGTTACTCAAGGTCTTAAAACCTATTAGCCTTACTAAGGGGTAAAAAGAGTATCACTCTACAGAACAGAACAAGCTAAAAAGCAAACTGCCTTAGCTAACCAAAAGTCACAATAGTTAATTGAAAATGACTGAGTAATAAATCAGCCATATGTTAAAAATATATTTCTTCTAAAAATGTCACATTCATTACTGAAAGGCCACAAAGCATCTACTTTATTTGAAGAACCTAAACTGGGTGCTTGTCGAGAAAAAAGGTTAAGGTGCCAGAGCAACTAATACAGGGTTAACGGATTTTTCACCCACAATAGCTCACATGAAGTGTAGAACAATTAAAGCATTCCATTCTACCATGTCTTCAGACTGCTTTCACTGAATACTGAAAACACTGCTAGGTGGTACCTGTCTGCTAGAACACAGGAACCTAGAAATTTCAAAAATTATTAAGTTATAGCTGTAGTTGCAACTTGTCTGTGTTCTTATGACTTCATCTAGTCAGGAGTGATTATTCTCATTTTACCAGAGCGCTGTTTAAGTGTAGCAATCCAGCTATAATGACAAATTTGAACTGTGGAAGCAGAAGAGGGCAGGTGGAGAAGGGAAAATAACCAGCTTATGCACCTATAGTCAAGGTACACAAAGTGAGTTTGTCCATGATACAGAATTGGGAGGAGCTATTGACTTCTGAAGGCAGAGACACCCTGCAGAGAGATCGGCGCAAATCAGAGAACTGGGCAAGCATCAACCCTATGAAGTTTAACAAGGGCAAGTGCCAGATTCTGCACCTGGGGTGGGGCAATCCTGTGTTGGGGAGATTTAGATTAGATATTAGGAAAAGGTTCTTCACCCAGAGGGTGGTTGGGCACTGGAACAGGCTCCCCAGGGAAGTGGTCACAGCGCCAAGCCTGACAGAGCCTGGGAAGTGCTGGACAATGCTCTCAGTTACAAGGTGGGATTCTTGAGGTGTCCTGTGAAGGGCCAGGAGATGGACTCTATGATCCTTGTGGGTCCCTTCCAATTCAGGACATTTTATGATCCTAATAATTCCCTCTCTTCCTTTCAATTGCTTCAAAAATCAACAGCTTTTAATGTTGTGAAATTCTTATTTAAGTTTATTAGCAGAAACAGAACATCCACTATCTGTTTCTGCCTTCAAATAATTAATCTGCCTTTTTTCAGATTTGTAACATCAAAAAAAAACCTATTACCTTTTGACATTAGTCTTTTGAAATACACTTCTGTAAAAATGATCTAATAGTTATTAAGTGTAATTTTATCAGTTTAAATTGAACTAGAATGGAAATTGAATACGGTGTTTTCAGTAGTTTAAGAAGCACAGATTACTTGATTCATTCATCTCAACATTCATTAAGGGTTACAATTAAATTGTTTTAATATGGAAGTCTTCCTGAGAAGGCAAAGACATTTATTTCTGGTTTGAAAGCATTTCTTTACCTTATACAAAAGCATAGAACAATATGGAACTACAACTCTCAGTATTTTCTGATCTTCAATTTATTTCCATTGATTAGCAAACAAACACGATTAACAACAGAATCCTACACTCACCACAAAATAAAATGCCTTGTAAGAAGAACTGATCCTAAATAATTTCTTTAATACACCTTGTATCTGTCATAAATATGCAGCGTGAACAAGTATTATACAGACCCAGTTGTAGAAAACATAGACAAAAGAATAATATTGAAGACACTGTCACACTGCTGCTGCTGCAAAATAAACCCTATAGGCAGTAACAGTGACTTTTCATTCTCAGGCAATGAATGGAGAGCACAAGTTCATATGTGTATGATTTCCACTTATGACATATACCTTTACAAAAATTAATAAGCTTTAAAACCTGCCAATGCGGATCTCATTAATTCCACCATATATTAAGCTAGCCACTGGGAAGTGCAGCAGAATAACAGTAGAGCTTCCATATGTAGAAGATGACTAACAAAGTAGAACTTCCTACACCTCCAACTCACCAGCAGAGCCTAACAAATAGTGTCAGTTGTACATACAGGTATCAGTCTTCTAGAGATGAATGATTTCCTGCTTGTTCCCTTCTATCAGAGTACCTGATCAATGCATTATTGCCTCATCTGAAACAAGCACTTGAGTATCAGCATCTTCAGTTAATTTGGGATAGACACCTTGCATTGTTCTATGTTTTCTGGGATATTTGACAGGAAATAAGACTTTGGGGAATAGTTCTAGTTCAGTATTTCATTTTGTTACTGTCACCATTATGGATAAGTTATCACAGGCACATCTTTCAAAAAAATACCAAGGCTAGAGTTTTTTTATTCTTCAAAATGTGACTGTGTATTGTAAATATCTAAAGGTAAGTGTTAGAACATCAGCTGGAATAAAAGACAACTAGCTAATTAGTTTCAGTCCTTTTTTTTTTTTTGTCTATTGTTCAATTGATAAGACATAGTCCACTATAAATTTCAAAAGATGTTTTCTTAGTACTTCAACTGAAGAGCTTCAAAACCTTATTTGAGGAATAAAACTAGGCAAAGAAAAAAAAAAACAAAAAATATTAAACCCCTACATAGCATACTAAAGACTTGTCTTAAGATCATCTTACGTTCAAAACCATATGCATAGTATTTCTCTATTATACAAGTGAACTATTTATAAGAATGTAATGCTGTTTAAGGAAAAATTAAAAAGAGGTAGGCTTCACTTCAGGGTTACACAGGGCTTGAAACTTCAGAGAAACAGAAATTGACTGAATTGAGTTTACACTTTTGTTTTCCTCTAGTGAAAAGAGCACAAATGAAGTGCAGACAGACTTTTGTATATGATACAGCACACAGCTGGCATCTAAACATGAAGTTCTTAAATGGCAAAAAAACCACAGAAGTGTAGATCTCGATATTTCACCAGGATTTTTTTCCAACCATAAGTTTTCTTCCTTCCTCTCTCTAAGCTCCTACAACATTCACAGAAGTTCCCCCCAGAATTTCAGAACTGTAGAAGCCTATCAAACAGAATAACCCACACTGGAAAACCAAAGAACTACAGAAATTAGGCTGTCTGCAAAACAGAGTGGAAGAGCAGATCTCATTAAAGGCATATTTCCCACTATTGAAAAAGCAAGTTAGCCTGCTGTTTCTGCATTACATTATTTTTAAATGTGTTTATAGATGTACTACAGCAACACACTTCCCCCTCCTCTCCCAGTCCCACAAGAAATGCTTCAATGCTTCCCCTCTTGGTACTTCCACATCCTATCACCTCATTCATCAATTATTGCTTTGCTTTTTATTTTCTTTATTTTTACATAAGTACAACTGAACTGCAAAGCTAGAAATGTAAAGTTTATGTAAGTATGACTTAATTACTACCAGGCCTTTAGTCTTCAAGAGAAAAATATTGAAATCATAGTGGGATTTTATGTCCAGGTAAGAACAACAAATGTATTATGCAGTTGAATAGCTTTAATTTCTTTAATACAAAACAGTAAAGGACATTACTGGAACTTTAGGGAGAAATGACAATTATCACTGAATAAAAGAGCTCAGCATACCTTAGTATTCTATCTTAAAAGCAGTCTACAACCTAGGGAGACTTTTTAGGTTTGGTTTCTATTCAGTATTCTTAAATGCTGAACCAAGAACTCCACTATCAAAAAGGATAAAATTAAGGAGCTCCAAACAACTTCCTATGTACAGAGATAGAAGCAGGGACACTGAGAAGTGCTCAGAACATCCCATCTTATGCTGCTGACAAAGCTGCAAAACCTGTCTAAAATGTCTTCTCAGTGTAGGCACCAGCAAAACTCATTTCCACTTAACTTCATACTTCTGGTAGAATAGATAAAAACTACTGCAGTTCACATCCTTCAGCTCTGATTCCATTAAGCTGTGCCTCTGCTGCAAGAAATACTTACAATAGAGGGATAGTTGATAGCATTACCAGATAATTAGGGAAAATTACGTTGTTTATTTTGCAAAAGGGCTACTGTTTAACTAAAAGAAGCATTACAAATAAGTGCCAAAGAAAATACTGACCACTTTTTAATCTTAAAATTGTATAAACAACAGCATATGAACAGTGGGGAATAAAAGACTAAAGGTGCCACCCTGATCAGAGCCAAGCAATGAAGGTGAAAACCACATCGCAACTTCAAATACAGCCCATACTGTTCACAGTTTATACCAAGAAGCATCAACCTGCTACAGATTTCTGTTTTCTCAAGGTTTGCTCCAGTTTGTATTTCTCCACCTTCTTTCACAAATCTCTTCAAGAAACCCATGCAAAACAAGGCAATTAAGTAACTCCATTCATGGAAACCAAAGGTTTCATGGTCATTGCTCAGCACAACTCCTTATACAGCACAGATTTTTAATTTTTTCCACTCTTTCCAAATTTAATATATTTTATTTACACCACTTAATAACTTTGAACAATTGGTCAGTCCTTTATACCATGGTACACAATGTTTTTATTACCTAAACTCCTTGAAGGCACAGGGGCAGTGTATTATATTCCACAATTCTAGCAGACTTTAAACAAAAAAGCTCAGAGTACTAGTGTGGAAACAGGGACACTCAAAAATATGATAGAAAATATACAGCTTTCATCACAGAACAAATGCAGGTAAGTAACTCTTTTATCCAACACTTTAACCAAATCTGTTTCTCACTACCAAAGGGCAAATTCCTGTTTTCATGTAATACTTCTGTTGTGAAAGGGAAGGGTCATAAGGATGTACGTTTAATAGTGTTTAGAATTTAATTCAGGTATGCTGGTTCACAGCATTTTAGGAAAATAGTAATGAACCAAAGTAAGCCTTAGTCAATTGCTGCACCCTAGAATTTACTCACCTGGAATTGAGTCGAGTTGCTACCTTGACTTATATTCCACCTTTTTTTAGCACTCCAGTCACAGCTGGACCATAAATAGCTAGCACTGGCACATGCAGAGTTTTCTGTCCCCCCACTACTAACATCTTAACTTGAAATCAATTTGGAAACTTATTTTATATGTTTCGCCTTCAGAAGTATTACATTTCTCTTAGGTACTGCAGTGCAATTGATCAACCCCTGCTTTCATCTTTTTTTTTTTTATAGATTAGTTTGAGCTGTTTCTCCTCTTCCTTTGGTTTTGCTTTTAATTAAATGACAGTATTTTCCTCAGATGGAATTATTAGAAAGCATCTTGAGTTATAATAAAAGTGATAAATACAGCATGCATTACTTTATTCTGTATTGTTAAGGAACAATATTTAAAAGAGAATGCCTACTTGTCTTCATTTAATCCAAGAAAATGGAAGAAGATTTATCAAATTGAAGTATTTCAGTATGTACATATTCCAGATGACTTTCTTGAACACTATTTAAAAACACTTATTGATGTTCCAGTAATCCATATACCTTTTGGACAATTTCTCTTCGGCTCATGTATTTTGGAGGCATATTTAAAAAACAACAACAACAAAAACCAAGCAAACAAACAAAAAAATCAGGAGAAAATAAGTTCTTAGTGTGGTATTATTTGTTACTTAAATATTCCATTAAGGCATTCTGTAATTTAAAATCATCTGATTTTTGTAACAAACAATTTAATAGCTTGATTTATAATAAAACTGCAGAGCATTAATGGTGTCTTTTGTAGACTTTTGTATTCATAAAGTCAATCTTAAAGCACACATCACAGGACATTATCTAGCTTACAGATACTTGGGTGCTCAGCAGCATTTACTGTTCTACCAGTAGCCCTACAGAACCCAAATGTGAACACACACTACACTGCAGTAATAGCCTTGTGCTTTTGCTTGCAACATGTAACTGGACAAAAGCAGGGTTATCAAATATTGAAAAAGATCTCAGTTTTCATTATTTTCCTTCCAGATTCTAACTTCAGGTTAAAGCATACTATGATGTCACTTCTGCTGTGGTACGATGCCAAAAATCTGTTCTATGTAACCACCAAGCATTTGCAGACATTAAGCAATTCACATCACGTTCAGATTTCTGATTTACAGCAGAGAACTTCACCACCACAGTCAGCCATATGTAATTTAATCTGTCCTGCAGTTCCTCAATAAAATGGCAAAGTCTATTAGAGAGGGAAAGGAAGGTAGGAAAAAAATTTACCATGCATCACACAAATGAAATTGATCCTAAAGGTCTATTTTAATCTTTATCTATCACTGCATCTCAAATAAGATCCAATTGTTTCAGCTTCACAGGTGGCCTGGCTTTTCATTCCAAGAGCTATGAATGAGCCATAAAATGATTTTTAAAAACATAAATTAACATTGTACAAATATATATGCTACATACCAAGCTGTCAAATCCCACACTTTAAACATCAAACTGAATCTGCAACTCCCCAATTTAAATCTTTAGCACAACATATCCTCTCTAACATTAGCAACACAGCACAAGGACTGCTCTCCACAGTCTAATGCCATACTTGAGCAGTACAGCTCACCTGGTGTTCCACCTTGAGTAGGAACACTCCAGGCCAGTGGGAGCCTTATCCACAGAGGCAACTTCTCACCACAGCCTTGTACCAGACTCCTCTGTATCACATGGCCCAGAATAATGCACAGTCTTCCAGATTACCCAAATTTGGGCATCTGAATGGTTTTGGATTGCTAAAAGTGCATGGGACTTGGCAATTGGGCAATTTGGCAGAAATGAATATGTTTTAATTATTTCTGCACCTCACAAGTTACATAGAGATTAAAAAACCATCAAAATATCAGAAAGTGAGCAAGAAAAATTCCAATATACTTTGATAGTCACAAAGGGAAAGTTATAACTGTTATTAACAAATTCTTTTAAAATCTGAGCTATTGAAAAGGTGTAAGAACCAGGTTTTTTAAAGCTTTATCCATTGATTTTAAAGTAGAAAAGTAAATTTGCTAGTGTAAACAGTTTATTTTTTAAATAATTGAAAAATCTCTTCTCACTAGCATTGAAGCTTTATGTAGACCAATTCTTTAAGGATAGCATACCTCCTCTTGGTTAATTTCTTTGAAGACAGTGAGATAACAAGCTTGATCTGCCTTCCATTCTCAGTGAAATAGCCAACAATAGCTCAAATGTTATTTTAAGTGACTATAACTGGAACAGTCAAACAAAAGGTCACCCATTTTACTGGTATGGAAAAATACAGGATTGGCCTCCAAGCCTCCCAGGGCTGTTCAGTAGTTTGTATGATCAAAGGCGAGCAGACTTTGACCTTAATACAAATGTCTTCCTATCTTCCCTCATCCATAGATATTACTTGCAATACAATTTTAATCACTGTATTTTACAGTGATTTATATAAGCAAATGTGATTTATCTCAGAAAAAAAAAAAACAAAAAAAACCCAACAAAATCTCCAAGCATCCAAACTTACAGTTAAAACAACCTGAAGTTTCAAATAGATTAATTACAAATATATATTGATTTTTTTTTTCTGTGAGTTACATCACATAATATTATTGAGTCAGCAGAAGCAACTAAAAAACAACTAGGTTAATAGATGGAAGGCCATGCCTTTTTTTTTTCAGATATGTTGTTCACTCACAGAGCTTTAGGCAACTAAAACGTCAATGTGTCTAGAATTTACTGAAACAGATTTAATGATCTCCAAATGACAGGAATAGCTATTTGCTCGGGAAAAGCAGAGTCACAGTTCACCTTCCGAAAATACTGCTTTGTTACTATTATTGTGGGCATCCCACACTGTCACCTTCATACTGAAATCTGTTTTTATTTATACCAGTAGTAAAGATTTTAAAGAGAGTCAAGCAACACATTTGCTGTCCTGAAGCTATGGATTTCTTTAAATTCTAAGTTGAAAAAAAAATTCGAGCCCTCCAATTTTTTCAAGAAATATTTCAATTATTTCAATTTGATTTGCTGTGCTACAGCACCTCTTTTTTCTCTAATCCCCCTCATTTCTATAGATGAGTTATATGTTTGAAGTTCCTCCTGGCTGGCTGACAGTCTTCTTCCTTCATCAAGTTCGTATTTCTGTCACTGACTTTATAGGATATGCACCACCTCTTACCCACGTAGGTCAGATGATGTTTTCTACGCCACCTATTCCTCCCTGCTCTTGATGATGGGTCTAAGCCCAGCAGCTCTTTCCCCAATTCCCTTAAAGACATGAAATTCTTTAAAAACATAAGACCATCAAACAGGTCTCCCACAGTAACCATCCATGAGAGCACCCTTGCTTCCCACCTACAATAACATCCCCAAATTATCACCCCTGTAACTTCCCTCCCATCATGTACATGCAATAACCTACTGCAGCAGCATCATGACTCTCCCACTTTCCATCTGACCTTCCCTATGCACACTGGCCTAGCAGAAGGCAGCAAATGCCATGGTGGTTATTACTACAGGCCAGCCACAGACACACAGACTGGGGTTCCCCATTTCTTGCCCAATCTCTTCTCTAACCATCTGCCTGTTTCTGTCAGACCTGTATATGCATGCAACAGGCCTGGAGAACACGGCCCCTCTACCAAAGTCGACTAGGAATTGGGTGAGCAGTTCAGAAGTTACTGGCAGAGTAGGAAGACAGGCTAATGGACAGATGGATGGACAGATGGAACAATTGCATAAGCAACCTTCCCTCAAACTAAAATAAAACTTTGAAGTCCCACCTGTTCCACAAAGCATTTCATCAGCACTAGCCACTCCTCACTTCCAGGTTTTCTGTTTTATCATAGGCTATACAGCATAAAGTAGTAGCTTTAGTCTGTAGACAAACCAGATCAACACATTCCTGACTGTACATTATGATGTACAGCCATGGTGCTCCATAAATAACTGCCTTTAAACACAAGCTGTACACAAACAAGATTTCACAGTTAAGGAGAAAAAGAATGGTAGCATAAAAACATTATAATGGCATGTAATTTGAAACATCCTTTGTAATAATAATGCCAGCAAGGAAAGGAGAAAAAAAGCATGAGCTTTTGGGGTGTTTTTTTTTCAGGTTGTCCATTTTTTTTCTTTTTTCTTTCTTGGGGGGGTGTCTGTTTTGTTTTTCAAGAAATACAAAAAGAATGAGAGAAGTAAAAATAAAGACTACTACCAATTAAAGGATCTGCAAAGGCGTCTTGCATCTCAACAGCCTAAGACTGTGTGAAGGGATAGAGAAGAAGCTGTGCAAGATGAACAGATGGATCAGGAAAGCGTGAAGAGGTCCATAAGGTAGACTGAAGTTTTAAAAGCATGAAACTTCTGAAGCCAGCACAGATTCTTGTAGGTGTTTTCATAAAATGATTAGTTAAGGTGAGGCGAGTTGGGGGTTTCTTTGGGTTTTTGAAAAAGCTTATAGGTGTAGGTAGGTAACAGCATACTATGTGTACACATCTGGAGTGGTGGATTTGGGAATCCTTGTCCAACATGCAAGGCAAGGAAGACTGGAAGCATTTTTGCAGAGGTTAAGCAAACAACCTGATGGCAACATTGTGGATGCAGTAGATCAAGAGTAGAAACAAAAATAGAGGCAGATCAGAGCCAAGAGAAAGGGGCGCGGGGGGGGGGGGGGAAGTTTGCTTGCACCAAAGACATTTGGTTTGTTTTAGTTCGAATTCTCTTTTCAAGTGCTCAAAAGAAAATATTGCAACAGTGTCATTACCATGAGCTGAGCAGGGAAGTGTGTTCATTCCCCAGAAGAAGAATTTAGTTTTACACAACTTCTTCCTACTGACATTTTTGGTATAAACATACTTCTAGGAAAACACTGCTTTGGAGCAGAAGGTCTACCTAGAAAACCTCCTGAGGGCCCTTTTCCATCACTGATGTTAATTATCACTTCAAAATACCCTACACAATCCTAGGAAAAACAGCAGTAGAAAGTTGGAGAGGTAGTATTCTATATTTATTAATAGATACAGCCTCACTTCAGTAAACACCCATCTTGCAATAAAAAAAGGTTATAATTAAAAGTAGTGTACGTTCTGAGGTTCACCACTGAAAATTAGTAACAGCTACTGTCACTACTATGACAATTGCTTAGTTTTTTACTAACAAACAGCTTTAACTTTTGGATGAATAATCCTATCTATAAATAACCCATAAGCACAATAAACCATTTATCCATCTCAAATGGTATATAACATTACAAGCAAACTTGTCTTAATGCATTATAAACCTGTGCCCATCTCCTGTTCATCATCAGTTATATTTACACAACACAGAAAACACTGAAGAGCTTCCAATATGCCTACCAACCATTTTGAACATCAACTTGAAATATCAATTAAGATGTGTTAAAACCAGTTCCATATACTATATAAGATGCTATATGTTTTGACAACTTTAAGATTTCTTCACCTCTGAAAGGGGTCACAAAGTCAGATGGCACTTAATCCTGCATACACTCCTTTATAAGCAATGCAACTAAAGTCAAACACATGCTGAACTCACCATGTGCACAAATATTTGTAGAGAGGGTTTAAGTGACTCCAGGGAATAAACAAAATGCTTCCAAGTGTTCAAAATAAAAAACCAAAAAGGAAACTTTTTCTGAAATTTGTTTTTAGCTACTGGAAAGTTTTACTGAACACAGCAGGTTAACAGGAACTTAGAACAAGTGTAATAGGTCTGACAAGAAGAGCTTTAGCAACAGCCTACTACAACATGCCCCCACCTTCCGTGCACCTCGGTTTTGCTATTAATATTTCAGGTAACAGCTAAAAATGCAGCCTACAAAAACAAACACAAAACCAACCAACACCAAAAACAAAACAAACAAATAAAACCCACTCTCACCATCTTGAAAGAAGGAGAATGACCAAACTACACTACACTTATTCATTGAAAATGCCTGCGACCAACTTGCAATTAACATGATATGCTGCAACATGCAAGATACAACAAATCTCAGTGTGCCTAGTAAGTGTGAGACAGCAGAGGGTAATAGCCAAATCCTTCCAGCAGATTTCTGAAGTTTGTCTACTACAGATCTCCTACCAGAACACCATCCTCTTCACCATCACCTAGAAATGCATCCAGATGAAAAGGGAGAAGAGAGAAGAAGAGCAGCACACACCACCAAGCATCACAAGACCCCAAAATCAGGGCACACTGGACCTTCTGCTCTACACCAGCACAGTGCTGATGTATGCTGAGGCAAACACTGGGAGCTTTTGAGAAGTGAATTATGTGAAAAATACATTAAAAAAAAAATATGACTTTCTTAAGATTAGGAAATATACCAGCAAGTAGAAAGCTAATAAACAAAAATTTACTATGCTATAAGGTTTAATTCAAAAGATTCTGTTCTTTAAAAACAAATATATAGAAGTACAAAGTCCCACTTGCTAAGTACAAAGCTTAAAAAACTGGCAGTTATTTTGCAGCCATGAAATCAGATTGGTTTAACAAGTTAAAATATCACCCAGAATATCACATGCAGGCCAAACAGAAGGATCTACCCTCTCAAAGTCAGGAAGTGATGAGACTGAAAAGCCCTCAATGATGTACATTCACTTACTTTGCATATAAAGTGGGACTTAACAGCTGAGGAGCTGCTCACTTCATAAGCACTAACTCAAAGCAAACTAAACACCCTGGAAAACTCTGGGTGTTTATACACCAGATAGCAATCCCAGAGAACCTTGAATTTAGTAAGGACTTAAAAAAATCAATTTTAGGATCCCAACTTCTCTGAATGTGACGATGAAGTCAGCCAAAACATACTTCTAAACAGAAATCATATTAAGCGTAAACTGTTTCTCCAAATTCACTAAGAAATGTACAGTTCCTACAATACAGGACGACTTTGAAACACTGACACCTAATCATGAACAGGAGAAAGGAGTGAAAAAAAGTTTTGGTTTCATATTTGAGCTCCAAGAAAGATTTTTTGATACTTAATAGTTGAATAAATATTTTATTCTACTGAACCTTGCAGCCACATCCTCCCCTTCCTTCAGCTGAATACAGCAGTGTGTTACCATCAATATCTGTACTACTAAAGTCATCTGTAATAATATATTAACAGACACAGTGATACAATTTATTAAAATAATGGAGCTCTATGTGGCAGGCATACTGAAGATTCAGTTAAAAATTGATTTACACTTCAGGGGTTTTCTCCCCACCTCTTTTTTTTTAAATAATATTGCCAGGCAAGTATTTCTTTTAAGTGCCAACTACATCACCATGTTAAGATTATATTCTTTTCTCCAAATAAGTTGTCAGTGTTAAATTAAGTTATCCCAATATTATAAATAAGTAACTAAATTAAATTTCAAGACACTACTAGGCAATTCTAAGACTAAAAGGCTGCATTAGGAATTCAAATTTGAAGCCAAGCTGGAACACACAAATATCCCTGCTGAAGTGATGTTAGAAAAATAAATCTAATTACACTAAAGCTAGAATTAAAAGCTTCGGTGGATCTAACAGTTCAGTATCACAGGAAGTCATCATATAGTAACTGTAGCTAATCCATATGCATTTTCCTCATTTTAAAACACAGCAGTAGATTATTTTTACTCCACATCACCTAAACGTAACTTACCTCTCAAACTTCACATGACTGAGAAGAGGAACACAACTAACTTAAGAGCCCATTCATTTCTGAAAGTGACTTTGTCTAAAGGAAACAGGCATGGAAGTTCTCTGAAAGTTAACCTATTTCCAATGAAATTCTCACAGTTGCTTCGGAGAAGGGAGGAAAAAAATATATGCAATATTTCTATAGCAACACAGTTTAAGACATGCAGCACCTTTTACATTTATTTTGTTCTTTCTTTGTGACTTAGTCAAGATATTTAACACAACTATTTCTGCCATGCTAAAATGTCTTCATTAACTGTGACAAAGAAATCTATTACCATGTTCTAAATTTAAAAAATAGTTAAAAGCCAAACACATTAGTCTTGTGAACATTCAGAACTGTAACATTTTTCCTTCATCCACATTTATTATTGTGAAACTGCACAGACTGAGCAACAGGGCTGATGTTGTAACAGTGATTTCCTCAATTTACATATTGTTTTAATTTATATTATAAAATTAATGCTTACTGCTTCTGATGTAGAAAGCTGGCATAACCATTCACAAACAAATCTTAATCTAGATACCAAAGCATCAGAGTTGAAATAGAGAATTCGGAACCAGGAAATTAATTCTATTATTCATTATATTACAAACACTCATCATTCTCATGTTAGAAATAACATCAGAATGTTGTGAAGTAAAAATCAAGATAATAATCTAGAGTTTATAGGTTTAGCTCATGGGTAATACTAAAATTCTTTAGAATTCTCAAACAGAAATTATGACAAATATAAGGCATTCTTGTTTCTTTCACATGATGAGCACACAGTTCACAATGACACATTTATCCTCCATGTCAACACATGTCCAGGGTAGTTCTTTCTCATTACTATTTCATGACCCATGTTCATGCTTCGCACACAATAAGCATATAACCAAAAAAAGATTTCATAAATAAGAACTCATATCCTAGTCAGAAGTTAAGTAGTACCTACAAAAAACTGTTTATTAGGTCCTTTCTGTCCAGATTCCTACTGCTGCTATATGTTTGAGAGAGAGTGAAAGCCAGTGCTTACATGTGAGCAGTTTTCAAGAGTTTCCATATATAGTCAGTATTACAAACAGTTATTTTTATAGCAGCACTGAACTGACTTTCCAATATATACAGAGAGGGTGTTTTCTGCTTACAGAAATTATTCTGTTATTCTACCTTGTACTTCCAGTCTTAGCTCTCCTCCCACTCATGGTTTTGCTCCACACAACAACAGAAAGAGCCACTGCCAGTGTAAGGCCAGCCTGGGAGTACAGTTCACAGAATACCAGGCTGGAAGGGACCTCAAGGATCATTTGGCCCAGCCTTTCCTGGGAAAAGCACAATCTAGACAAGACGGCCCAGAACCCCCTCCAGCTGTGTCTTACATGTATCCAGTGTTGGGGAAACCAACAGTTTCCTGGGAAGACTGATTATTCCTTCAGCTGATTGCTCCTATTGCGAAAAATTTTCATGTCATGTCCCATGGGAATATCCCCAGGAATAACTGGTATCCATCACCTCTCATCTTTTCCATAGAACTCCTTGCAAAAGGGAGGCTCCATCTTCTTTGTAGCCACCCTTTAAATACCGGAACACGCTGTTAATTAGATCAGTGCTCCAATAACAGTTTCCACCAAACCAACCCAAACCTCTATTTTACAGAGGCTCTCTTTATACTGATCATACAGTTTTTTTACACTTCCCTGTAGCTGCTTCACTGATAAAAAAGACTTATGAAATGGATAATCTCAAGGGTTTTGTTAGGAACATACAGCTAGAGTATGCATTTCAGTACTCAAATCTCCAAGTCTATTTATTCTCCCATTATTATTAAAATAAACTGATAGGATCTATGAGAACATTAAAAAGGACATGCAATTTCTTTATTTCAACACCAAGTTTTGAAAACTAAGCCAGGGCACATCAGCTACATTAACAGGTTTATTGTAATTCTCATTTTGAAGTCAGACGAAAGGAATCAAAACAGTATCTAGTTTCAGCTTCCATAAAATTCCAACCTAAAATGTAAAAAAAAAAAAAACTTTAACAGAAACTAACCATGGATTATATATCAGATTCACTAAAACTATCCACATTAAGTTAAAAAGTGAGCATAATGCAAATATTTTTTTGAATGTGTATTTTTAAAGATAATTGCTTTCAACAGCGGGTAACAGCAGGTCCAACACTCACTGAAATTAATTCTAAAATATCTAAAACATGGTATAGCATTTCCTCCTTGCAACGTTTGATTTCTACAGCTTTAGATTTTTCCATGCTTCTACAAAATATGGTCTTTCACCAGCTGTAATGTGTCATCCAGTTCTTCTGCATGCTATAAAAATCTAAGGAGCTAAATCAAGGCAACCAAGATTTTGACACAATTCTGATGTTATTATCTAAATACTACAGTTTTAGGTAAATCCTGGGAAGCAAGGCCATATTCCTGAGAGTTACTCAATGTGGAGGCTTCTTGAGGCAAGAGCTCTCCTTGAAGAACATCTTGCCAGAAGTACAAAGGGGGAGATTTTCTTTCCTATTGCCAGATGAGCAAAATGAGAGAAATTTTGAACACCCACACAACTAGAGGTAGTATTTAAGTCTGCACAATAGAAAAGGCCAATACTTTTCTTATTCAATCCACCTATTAAAAATGGCACTTCGTGCTTCTACTACAGACACATATATTTTATAAAAAGCTTGCTTTTTTTTCACCAACTGCAGATCTTTTTGCTGTTAAAAGCACACAGGCTAAGACAAGAACAATCTTAATGATCACACTGTTTTAGGCAAACCCAGAAGACTACCTGAAATGCTAAATTTTGACACAAACTGCATCTGGGAACTAAATAGTTAAGTGTACACAGAGACAGTAAAATAAAGTAGATTGTACTAGCCAAGGAGCCAGAATCAGCTGGCCACATACAATTTGACCTTTCACTACACTGGAAACTGGTGGTGCTTAACAATTCCCTGAAAAACAGCAGAGAGGCATGAGGAAAACAAAAGAAACTAAGAGGACAATTTTAAACTTCTCTCATGCAATACTGCAGAGGCACTTGTGATCTGCATTTATCAGTGTGCCAATGGATTTTCCCAGCCCTCTTCTGTTGTACATTCTCTATCTGAAACATTGCAAAGCTTTACTAGATAAACATGTATTAGTAATAAATGATTCTTCCAGATGTGACCATGACTAATGTATTACCATCCTGACAAGCCTACCGAGTACAAGTCGGGTAATAGCTTCCCTCGCCCGAGGCACAGCACCCAGAAATATGCACAATCATTACTAATTTCACCATGGCAGTGGCAGGCTGTTGCTGCCTCAGACAGCTACCTGCCGCAGCCATGGTCGGCACTGCACGATGCAGACAGGAGGAGGATCTCCGCGAGCAAGGCTGGAGTAGTTCAGCAACAGCGTGCAGAGCCCTCACATTCATAAAGAGAATGGAACAGGAGCTCAGCTCCTTGCTTCTCCAGCCCTAGAAAAGGCATTGCTGCAGACACACAAAACCCTGCTTGGAAAAAATCCTTTTGCCTTCCATATACTCCAAGGACAGCAACCGAGGTTTCCCTGCTCACTCGCCAATATAAAAGATGCAAGCTCAGAGCAGAAGCAAGGAACAGCCCAGCGAAGGGAATCCCGGCATCCCTCATCTTCCTAGCGGCTCGAGGTGAGGAACAGCCTTCTCTCCTGGGTGTTGCCCCTCTGATGCTCTCCATCACCACCTGCCTACCTTGGAACAACTAGTACGTTTTCTCACAACTGGCACCGACAATGCCTAAGACCAGCAACAGGGTGACTAATTAAAAAAAAAAAAAAAAACCAAACAAAAAAAAAACCCCAAAAAAACCCAAAACCACACACACAAAAAAAACCCAAATCCACCCAAGAGAGAAACACTGCCTCCCCCTAATCATAATAATCTAAGGAGCATCTTTTTTAGAAAAAGCCCTAAGCCCTTACAGCGCGACGGAAGAAGGCATTAGGGAGGAAGCGGGGAGAGCTCGCGCAAGACGAGGCACACGGGTGGAATCCCGCAGGCGGAATCCCTCGGGCGGCCGCTCCCCCCACCCCGCGGCACCACCGGCGGGACCGAGGGGGGGCCGCGCCCGCCGGCTCTGCCCCCACCCGAGAGGGGCGGCCGGGGACCCCGCGCCCCGCCGGACCCCGCCGGACCCCGCAGCCTCGCCCCCAGGCCCTTCCCGGCTCCTCGGGCGCACCTGGGCTGGGAGCGGAGCCGGGCGCAGACACCGACCAACCCCAGCGGGATGGGAGGAGGGCGGCAGGCGGCCGCCAGCGGCGGCTGGGGAATCACGGCTGGTCGAGGAGAGGGGACAAACAGGGAGCCGAGGGAAGGGGGTGAGGCGCGGGTTTGCCTCGCCGCCGCAGCGGCGGCGGCAAGAGCCCAGCAGCCGAGCGGTGACAGGTGAGGGAGGCGAGGGGCACGGGGCGAGCTCCCGGCGCAGCTCTCCTACCTGCGCTCCCGCTGCTCTCGGCGCGCCCGCTGCCGCTTCCCCGCCCGCCGCCGCCCCCTCGCTGCGCTCCCCCGCCCGCCGCGCTCAGCCCACCCCGCTGGCCGCAGGACCCGCCCCCGGCCCGCACTGACGTCTCCGCCCACCAATAGTAGAGGATCGAGGTGTCCCAGACCCCGCCCGTACCGTCTCGACCAATAGCAGCTCGCCATGGTCCGTGTCCCCGCCCCTGGCACCGCCCCCGCGGCACCGCCCCGGTCGGGGCCGGCTCGGCTGAGGCGCAGCTGCCGCGCAGCGGGCGCGGGCGGTGGCGCGGTCCCGGTCCCGGTCCCGGGGACAGGCCTGGTCATGGGGGACGGGGGGACACCTCCGCAGGTGGAGGGGCGGGGGCCAGCCCTCGGCAGCAGCGCACGGTTGTGAGGGATGTGTCCCTCCCTGACAGGGAGGGGGCAGGGGGCTTTTCGCGCGGGGGATTCCGCGGAACGGATGGGCTTCCTCTTCTTATTTTTTTTAATTATTTTTTTCTGTTTTTGCAATGGAAGCAGGTCCCCGCCTCCGGCACGCAGAGCCGTTTGTCACCCGGGTGCGGGGCGGGGAGGTGGGAGAAGCGCCGTAGGAGCTGCTGCTGCTTTTGCTGGATGGGTGGAGAGAAGGAGAGCGGCTGGAGAGAAGGGGATGTTAAAAATCAGTATCTCCGGTGAAAATGCCTCCAGCCCTTAAGCATTTCTCCATCATGTTTTACAAAACTCTCATCTGAGCTTTCATAATCTGTGGCTGGCGCTTGTAAGGCTTTCACCTTTAGCTTTGCTCACACATAATAACAGTTTTAAACTAAAAGCCACTTTCCAGCCGACATCGAATATCAGATGCATCATGGCAAAATGCAGCTCTGCAAGTTATGGATGCTTGAACGCGACTCCCATTTTCCCGGTATGCTTCAATGGTTATTTAAATTAGAAAAATGTTATGAAGCCCAATGGGCATAACATGCGACAGAATTCAGCAATGGTTGAGTATTGCAACCAAAATTATATTTCTTCTTTAAGAATATATACCCCAGAAAAATCTGCACAGACAGATAGAATTTAAGGCATTACAGGGCATAAAAATCAGGCATCTCATTTTCGTTTGTTGTTCCACACAGACTGCTTCATGAGCCTTGGGGCACTGAAGTGTTTTAGTTTGGATCAGAGATGCACTTTTGAAGTAAATGCTGTCATCATCTCTGCTAACAGTGCTGTAATTCAGAGTGTGGAGTGGTGGTGGAGTGCATGAAATAGATCCCTTTTGTATAAAGCTAAACTAATGCGTTCCAGCCACAAAAGAGCACTGGGTAGGACTCAAACTGAACTAGTCAAACACCAGGAATCCCTGAGGTGAGTACCGCTCAGAGATCAGGCCCTCAGCACCGACTGCTGCACTCCACAGGTCTGTTAGAGCTTGGTGCTTGCCAGTGAAGTTGGAGATTTGGAGCTTTGTAGTTCAGAAGGAAGGTCCCAGGGGATTTCTAGTGTAACATCCGATTCCTGGTTCACAGCTGGTAGTCAACCGATACCTAAAAACTTTGATGCTTAAAAAGTCTGCCAGGACTCCCAGTCCATGTATGGATCATCCCATATTCTTGTATCTGGAGTATATCACATCATCCACAGCTATAAAGATAACTTGAACTGAAGGAAAAAATGTGCTACCACTGCTGCTGATCCAGATATTTTCAATGGCTTTTGTGGTCCTTATTAATCTCCCTACACCTGCAACAGATTCCAGGATAGAAGGCAGTGGTGCTGTAAGTTTAAAATTAAGATAAATGACTGGGTAGTGGTTTAATGATTAAAAATAACTGAATGAACTTCCAATAACATATGTTAGCAATGAAAACATTTTTTCCTATCAGCGTATCTTGTAATTTTAATACGAGGCCAGATTGTAAGAAATGTAGCACACGTAAGTTTTTGTAAGAAACCACTATGGTAGCAAAATCAGAGCTGAGAGATTTTTTTCTTACAACATACATGAATTTCTTTTTCTTGCAGTGCTTCTCACAGGCAACCAGTTTCATGCACTAACATGACGTAAATCTTTTACTGAGATCTGTCTACTTTTGGAAGGTGTGTGTGAGAGAAATATGTTATTTGATAGATAAGACAGTTTCTTATAAACTTTAATCTTGAGGAGCTTGACTACAGACAGCAGTCCGTAATTTTACATGTCTGAGATCAAACATCATAGGTCACTTGTCTTCTAGGTTACTTCCATATTCATAATTATATTTTTTTGCCCTCATTTTGTGGTTGTAACAGAAATGTTAGAATACAACAGATCTTTGTTTACTGTCTCCAAATGTATAAGGCTAATTTAACTCAGTTATAAAGATGGAATTTTCTAATATGAACCCTTCAAATCAGGCATGATGTAGAGGCCAAATCCTTTTTTACTGACACTTACATCTGTTGTAGAGGTTTTGTTTTGACAAGCTAGACTACATTTCATAAAGTCACTAAAACAAAATATAGAAAAAAATATGTTTTACCAGGTGAAACAATCATATATGACTCTGAATACAAATAAGCAGGTCTCATGCATAACAAGTTATCTTTTTTTAGACAAACTTCCTGTTAAAAAAATGGGAAACACCCAAGTTTCCTAAGAGCCACCTAAGTGTTTTCTCCAGCAACTCCTAAAGGGACTGTGGAGTGATGAAGGCCAGAGGCAAACACCTGAAGGCAGCAGCCAGATTGTCTTGACTTCCCTTTTTGGTCCCAGACACTAGCTGGCTCCATGGCAGGCTGGCCCTCCAGTGCAGATCAGAGCAGTCTGATCTGTTCTGCTGGAAATGGCAAGAAGTGCCAAGTTCTACACATGTCCTACTTCTCTGGAGCACCTGTGAGTCACCAGCTGGGTGCAAAGGCAGCTCCTGGTTTGGTGGCCAACCAATGTCATAGAGCCTGGAAGGAGAGACCTGCTCACCCACTGCATCCATATTTTCACTGATGCTAAGAGCCAAGTAGGGCTGAGTTTGATGTAAACATAACTGAAATTGAGAGACAAGAGGACATTGAGTAATGAGCATTAATTTAGTGAGGTATGAATGTATATAAATGGGCCAAGATACTATCATGGCATTGGAAGAGCCTTTAAAAGGGCAAAAATCAATGGGAATTTTTCTTAGCTGCAAAGTGCAGAAATTGGCACATGGATAGTAGCAGAATATTCATTTCTTCTTTCTTGCAATGACATTTCATTACACACAGAAGAAAGAAAAACCATGAAATAGTCAATAGATATTGTTTCTTTCCTGAGGTCTTAAGAGAAAACAGTGTAACAAAAGGGAGTGATGCTGGTTTTATTATTGTTCTCAACAAACTGGCTGTTGCTTTCCTGGGAACCAAGCTCTCAGTTGTGCAATCAGTACTTTTAAAATAATTTTTTGGTGAATTTCCTGTACAGTGTTGCACTTTTAATACATGCAATAGTCACAATTCTCAGGTGGCAGAGTCTGCACTGACTGCATCCTTTTGCAAAACCTTTCCTAAAATGTCTATTTTAAAATGTGTAATTTGCAAGTATTGCTCTTGATAATTTCATTTTGAAGATATGGCTCATGATCAAAGAGCTATGGCTTTATTCCTTCCTGCACAATAATTTCTATGCAAGGACTACAAATCAATTCTTTCTTCATTTGGTGGGCGATGCAACCAAAATGGCAAGTGGTTCACTCCACAAAATTTTCCTGGTGTGGGTGGGGTGTGTGTGCTGGTAGGGATGAGGGTTTTCTGCACATCCCTGAGGCAGAAATACAAGCAGCTCTACCCAGCACTTCTAAGCTAGATGAAGGAGAACAGGAAAGTAAAAGAAGAAATAGTACTTGGTCTTTAAGAAGTAGTCTTACTGTCTTCTTTAACAAGACTTGTTTAGGCTATGAAAAGTACCAGTGATCTAGAGCTTACCTACTCTCTGCCTCTTAGTTTAAAAATAGGTTTTCTGTGCTTCTTAACCACCTGCTGTATTTTCCCCCTATGCATTAGCACTGCCCTTTCTGCTGGCTTCCTAAACATACGTGGGTAGATCGCAAGATACACATTCTGCTTTTACAGAGGCAGGACTCAGCCTAATTATAACCTGCAAGATCAGAATGTGACTGTTTTGACTTGCAGAAGCAAAGATGAATAACTGAATTGTTGGCATTTAATTTTAGATCTTCTGAACTCAGTCCTCTTTTTACTGTAATTTATTGTACTTATGACAGTTCTAATGCCTGAAGAAAATTACCTATATGTGCAAGTGATCATTTGCATTGTATTTTCCAATTAAGTAAATTGACTTTTAGCAAAGTAAAACACTTTTGCTGTTCTTTTGTAAATCTAAAATCAGAGTATTTTTGTTATTTCTCTATAAATAGAAGAAATACAGTAGACAGAATAAAGTTTAAAGTTTAAAATTTAAATAAATAATATTAAATAAAATTAATTAAATAAATAATAAATAAAGTTTAAAAATTATTTTTACCGGACTACAGTAATTTAGACAATCTGACATTTCAAAAGCTTTACATCTTTATTTCAATATTAATGACCAATTGTGGTTAATAGAATTAATTCATCCTAATACCTCTTACTCTGTGTAATAGGCACCTTCAGTGTGTACATAGGTAGCTTTGCCCATGACGTATTTCATCCTTGAGCATAATTTATAGTTCTATGTCAGCATTTGGTTGGAACAAGACGGGGGTAAGATGACATGATTGCAGGGTAGCTTTCTGCTGTGGTAGTCTGTGTGTAAAGCTCTTGAGGGCAATTCCTGGTTGTCTAGACTCTTCAATGCTGCAGTCCTCACCTTCATCTCAGAACAATGATACTGACATATATCATTACAGACTCGCGCATCACTCATCACTTGGTTTTTCACCTATTTTTCCCCCATGGAGCACTGGTGTTCCTAGCAATGATGTCAGAATGAGTGTCCCTATGGTGTCCCTAGCAATGATGACAGATTAGATAGGATAACTCACATATTTTTGTAGTGATTATTTTCTTAAATTCAGTCTCATTTTCAGAACATTTGTAGCTTTACATAAACAGTTTCCCAAAGCATGTCCCTTTTGTTATATTTAAATACTATATTTGCCTTCACTGTCTGACTTCTCCTTCTTACTCCTTTCTCTTGATTGCATTTAACCTATGTAGTTTTCAGTTTTTTTCAACCATACCAGCAGTATCCCTCATTTGGGGGCTCTTTTGACCTAATTTTTAAGAGACAGTGTTTCCATATAAAAGATGAATCACCCTTCCTTCTATAAGAAATAGAATTTGTTAATTGTCTTACTAAGCCAAGCCTCATGGAGTGTCCATGCTTCTACATTTAGTGTCTATATACACAATAGAAAAACTTCATGTAATATATTAAATACTGCAGCTAGGTTGATGTACCACTAAATGTAAACTCTAATTAAATCAAAAATATAACTTTGTTTAAATGTATTTTTAGTATGTGTTTTTGGAGCCTGACATACAAAAGGTTATGTTCTGAAATCTGAATTTAAATATAGCAAAGAAAGAGGGATTGGGCAACAGTATCAAGGCAGTTGAGATGTTTCAATTTTTATTTATTGTAACATGCATTATCATCACAATTTTTCTTAAATAGAGTCTTACTCTTGGACAGAATTCTTATGTAGATGGATCAGGTTTCATACAAGCACGAAATAATAGAATCATCCTTGCTTCACCCCACCTTATAATTCAAGGGTTCATAGTGAGAGACCATTGGGAAAGGATGAAGTAGTTCACACACATGATAGACAGTTGGCTAGATGTATCCAAATTTGTAGCATTGTGGCAGAGGTGAACCTCAAATAGAGGTTTTTGAGGAAAACACTGAAGTGGCTTTCCTGATGTTTATGAGGAACTCAGCAAGAACACATAGGAGCGCACAGGAGATAACATGGATGTGCATTCCTGAATTTTTAACAAGCAGATAATATCTACCATCCTGGGTAGGGTGGATGTGAGAGCTTGGGAGAAGATATAGTGGGGACAAACTGTAAATGGACTTCAAAATGAAGACAGTGTATCCTAGTGCTGTAAAGATGGAGGGAACAAAGAGAGGGTTGTAGGAGTGGAAGATTTAGAACTTGCCATTTCCCATGGTGATGATAAATTATTAAGGTAGTTGGTGGCAAGGGTAAGAAAACAGATGTTGCAGCAATAAATGTGTGGCATAATGAAAATATGGATGAGTTTTAAGTATGTATATAAATGCAAAAACTCTTCTACTGGAAATGTTAGAAAAAAAGTCTTGTTAGGATTTCAGCATAATTTGGCTATGAAAAAAAGATGGTGTGGAAAGTGCAGATAAGTGGCAGGCTAGATATGATTTGTCATGGTGACTGCAAAGGAGATGCAACTGAAACTGCTGTTTTAAACACATCATTCTTGGGGTCATGTCCCTGGAGAACAAACCTGAGCCAAATTTTCTGAGGCTTTACTTTGAATAAAAGCAGTCAGATCTGAAGTGAAGAGATGAATATTCAAAATAATAATTAAATCATCATAGGGTCACATTGTCATAAATACTGGAGGTGGGTCTTGAAAGAACGCCAAGTGACATGAAGTGGTAATGAATACATGCACAGAGAGAAAACAACAAAAAAAAAAAAGAAAAATCATGGAAACTTAAGAAGGACAAAGTTTCAGTAATGGATTATTATTTTTCAACTTTAGCTCAGTTCAAAACCAGTAACAGTCAAAGGTAAAAGCAGATTATGTTATGTCTAAGGGGAGAAACCTAGTTTACAGAGGTTCTGGAATGAAACTGGAGAAGAGGTAAATTTAATGAGCTTGGAGATGGGAAAGAGGAGTAGAGCAGTTTGTAGCTGGTGAGAAAAGGGGTTCAGAAAAATAATGTTTTTGGTGGAAGCATGAGAACTGAAGGAGGAGTGAACAACAGTTTGCTCAGGATGGAAGAACTGAGGCAAATTGAGGAGTTGGAAAAGAGAAAATCTTGAGATGTGACATGGAAAAAGGAAAGGAGTTACAGAAAGGGAAGTGATGGAAAGCACATATCTTCATGTAGAAGACATTGACGAGATCCCAATGTGGAGAGTGAAGGAGATGCAGAGTAGAGAGGAGTGGAGTAAAAGGAAGGATGATTCAGGGTAGCTAAAATCCTACTTGAGATGACAGATGTTCCCCAACTGGGGAATGGAAAATTACCTAACTAGGAAACAGGAAGAAATATAGAAGGATAAAAAATGCTTGCAGTGGCGAAAAGGGGTGTAGTGAAGGACGTAGAAAATGAACAACAATCTTTGGGATAAAAAGAAAAAGGAGAAATGAAGAAATGTGGGGAAAAGAGAAGGGAGACAAATACTGAGGATTACTGATCATCTGAAAATTGTGGAAGGATTGATTGACAAGGCTTGAGGGAGAAGATGACCTCAAGTATGAGGGTACAAGGTATATGATCATTGTTTAAAAAGGAAGAACACAGCATCAGAGATTCAAGAATATGGCTGATGAAAATCAGTGCAAGGCTGTAAGCCTTGGTATAGGCTGAACTGAAGGAGGAATGAACACAGAAGGGAGACATGGGACTCTTCAGCCAAGGGCTCAGGTGAATTGGTAAAAACTTACATGGGATACAGTGAAAATAAAATAATGCCTTGAGCTGAAATCAAAGGACAAGGCTGAAGATGAAGAGCAGACAGAAAGAAGGGGGGAAGTGAGAAGGGTCATATTTAATGCTGCTAATAATGGAGAAAGAGTAAAAGGGATGTAGCCTGGGAGGAGTATGGATAGGGGAAGAGCAAAAGTCCAGTGTGACTGCCACGAAATGTGGGGATAGAAGTGAAACTTCTGAAAGAGAGGGAAGATTAAAAAAAGGATCCAAGACTTGGCGAGGGTGAAAGGAACAACATATGAAAAAGTCATGGATGACAGGGTTTTTTTACAGAGACAAAGAGAGTGGGAGGAAAGAAGGGTGTAGGTGTGAAATGTGAAGCTGCAAAAGAAGACAGGTAGAAGGAGTAAGAAAGGAAGATGTAGCATAGAGACAAAATTTTCAAACTTGGATGGTAAAAATAATGATCTTAAATTCTGTTTAGCCATATTAGTAGAAGGTGGCTTTAAAGCAGAGTCCCTCAAAATATTTTTCTTTTTTTCTTTCCAGACATCATCTGCAAATAGTTACTCAGATGTGTGGGCTTTTCTCTGGAGAGAGCAGTGGGAAATGAACTATGGATTCCTACTCTGTCATCTTCAGTGTGTTCATTAGGTGGTGGTGGAAAGGCTGATAGAAACTATACTTAATAAACTATCAGGTGATTCATTTAGCTGAGAGAAGGAATAGATGTTAATAGTGCCATTCCTAAACAAGGTTAGATCTTTCAGTTTCACCACATTTGGCAGGTCTGTTTGGATGATGCCTAATACAGACTTCAGTCTGAATGCAATCTAAATGGCTGAGACCAGGTTTATTTCAGCAGTCTACACTGGAGGGCCCTGCTGCTTGATAGTAGTGTTGGCTTCTGTCTTAGGGACTTTCCTGTTTCTGCAGCTGCTTCTGCTTCTGCTTTGTTTGGAAGTGGGCTTTTTTTTTTTTTTTTTTTTTTTTTTCCCCTGGACGTGGGCCTTGCTGTGCTTCTGTCACCTGGACTTTGCATTTCTGCAGAGAACAGTCCAAAAGACCATGCCCAAGAGATCAAAAAGGAGCTTCCCCATGTGAGCACAGAACACCTACTGGCTGGGTGAGTTCCTCCTAATTCTCCTGGCAGGCAGCTTTGGCTCCTGTGAAATTCAAAGCGTTTGTTTTTACATGCAAAGCTTTGGGATGGGATCCATCTTGCTTGAATACACCACTCAGTCCTTGGAATGGCTCAGCAGCTGGGGCTCTTTGGTGAGGGGGTTCTGTTCTCACCTGTCCTGGGGAAAGGTCTGCTGCTCTCATGTCCTGCATGCTCACCATGGTGCTCTCCACCAGCATTTGTATTTCAGTCAAAATGCCCACAAAAAAGCCTGTTTCCAAGAGAAGCTTTCTCCTTCCTGTTTTTGAGAAGGGATTTGGTTGTTAAGCCTGGGGAGCTGCAGCAGACTGTGGTTCTGATTTGTTTTCTAGGAATGACTAAGAGAGGAGGAGTTTGTACGCTCTAAATTCTGATGACTCTGTTAGCAACCACATTTCTTTAACTGTACATGAGCATGATGAAAGTATGTTTTTAATCTTGCAAAACCATCCTCAGTTTCTGATGTCGCTTCTTACATACATTATGTTATTTTCCATTTTTAGCTTCAATCCTTCTGTGTTTGGCATACAGGATTTTCCAGAAATATTTTCAAATGGATTTTCTCAATTTAGTAAACCAATTACTTTAATATATTTTCATTGTCAGGTAATGTCTGAAGATTTCTTGTTTTGAGTAAAATCCCTTGACCCTGGTTAAAACCAACATTTTGTTTTACCATATAAGCATCTTAAAAGTGAAATATATTAAATCAGAAAAATTAAGAACCACTATGGTGGAGATTTTGCTTTCAAGTTATAGCAAAGAATGCAGAGAAAAAAGTTCAAGTCTTGATCAGAATAATGGGATGTGGGATTAATACTTGGCTGTAAGCTGCATCAGAAAAAAGGTTGTGATTTGAATCCTCAGAGGCAAAATGAATGAATTAGATAGTAGCTGGTTTTGGTTCAGAATGATGGTTGTCCCAGATTAGCTTCCCTGGTATCATTTTAACAGCATCCAACCACAACAGTGAATAGTTTCTTGTGTTTAGTCCCCAATCAGGAAAAAAATGTCTAAGAAAAAAATCTGGATGTGCAGCCTGATACTTGCTGTTGAAAATCTGAAATCCTAAGGCTGCAATTCTCCATTGTGGACCACTCCCTGGTGAAACTAATATCTTTTTCTCCAAAACTGTGTTGGAACTAGTTATCCTGTACTGCAGTGACATCTACTGAAGGAAAGCAAAAAAAAAGTCTTGGGAAGCAGTGTTCGCCTCTCTAAAACAAAATACAAACATCAGGGATTTAATATATTATTGAACATGGAGAGGTTCAATATTTTTCCCTTTGTCAATTTTAGAGCTATTATTGTCTGGTTTTTATGAAGCACACATCACCACTATGTTCCCAGTCTTTAAACACATAACTAATGTATTCTTTGACCTGTTTTGTATGCAAATACTTAATTCCTGAAGGATTGTGTTTTAGTTTTAGTTCATTCTCCATTTGAGAAGGGAAGTAAAGGGACATTTTTTTCTCAGTGAAGGAGGGAAGAGATTAGAATTTAGGGGGCTGGCAAGCATAAATATTGTTCAGGCAGAGCTGGCTGCTGTGTGCCATGGCAGGTGGAAAGGATAAGAGAACTGTCATTTCTGCTACTAAGGTGAACTGCTTGTATTTTTCTTACCTTTAGGTAGAGCATATTTGAATATGTGCTTTCTTTATGCTCTCCTCTTGCCAGCAAGCAGTGTTTTATACTAGAAATGAACTAATGAATTGCAGAAGACTAATGGATTGCATTATGTAGAGCTGCTTGTAGGGGAGATCTGCCTCATTTGCTGGCAAAGCTTTGTGATGTGTAGCTGCCTCATCCAGATACTTCCATCTCTTTCTTCCAGGGAACTGGATTATGGGATCTAATCTTCTTGCCATTGGCAGCAGTGTATGCAGGTCTCCAGATGAGGAGAAAAATGGGATTCATGCCTGCACTTCCATCCCTCAGAAGCAGAAAACATCTTGTCCTTTTAGTTGCAAGATCCTCCTTGAAGGGATACCTCCAAGCAGAAGAAATCCCACCACTGTATGCATGTGAAAAACTATCCACGAAATATAAAGAAAAATAAGTATAATGTAGCTGCAAAATATTGTTTGATTGAGATTACTGTTGTTTAAAAAAGACCTGAAAATACCAGCGGGAAGGGTTTATGGTTCTGCTCCCTTCTGCATTTTTCTTCCTGGTCTTCCATCATGTAACACTTACAGCCTATAATTAAACCAGCTTGCTGCTATTTGCATTTTCATGAAAGGAGCCTCTTCTAACATACCTCTCTTAAATCTCCTATTTGATATCAAGTGAAATTTAATTTCAAGGCTTTACTCTTTGCAGATCATTTAACTCTTAATGTTTTTTCATCCTAAATCTATCTCTGCTTCTGTCTGGGCATATATGTCTCCCTCCTCATCTCTCTGTCTCTCATCCTCATTATTTGTTCACCTTTAAGCCATTCCAAAGCTATTGGAAAGACAGATTGCAAAGACAGAAGCCTGAATTTTGCTATTATGCTCTACAACTCTGGCATGAGTTCCTACACATTCCTATCAGAAATATTTCTGGAACTGAAAACCCAGTGAGAGAAAAAATGAGCTCTAGGCTGCTTATTAGTTAAATAGTTCTGTATGGCGCTATTTGCACATGGGAGTCATATTTATGGATTTAGCTGAACAGTCAAAGAATAATGCTTTGCACAATATTCTTGGAAGTGCTTAACTTAAGGTCATACATAAAACTAAAATACAGTTTATATGCTCAGTTCTAGGTCCTTTGTGTAAGGCATCCCTTAGAAAAGTAATAGCTAGCAGCAAAGCATGTCTAGCAAGTGGAATTTTCTGTTGATTCTCTCATTCCCTTCCCTATCTTTCCTTTTCCTGACAGAAACAGATGGAATTTTATTTTCTCACAATTACTATGAACTGAGACTAACAGCTCTTAAATTAGCAGTGAGGGGGTGGAAAGGTGTGGAAAGCAATAAAAGCATGCAAACTCTCTGTAACAGTCTGAACAGTGAAATGTGGAAATAAATCTTGTCAATCAATTAACCATAAATGCCCTGTGCCTTGTAGGTTACACCCAATACATGTAATGATCTATCAATCCTTCATATAATTTGTGTGTATTAAATAATTTAAAAACTATGTTGATTGGACCTTCCAAACTTCTATGCAAAAGAGGAGGACTGACATTTTATTTACCTACTGATAAAGTCTGCAAGGGATATTTTTTCAGCTTTGAAGTTGTTGTTTAAGCATGGAATCCTTTGACTTTCTGAGAACATTTCCTTTAGGTTCTTCTTTGCCCTTTTTAGTCCTTTTTTCACTCAGTTTCCTCTCTTCCAGAATTCGATATTTTCTTTTTGTGACCGTTATCTTATTTTTTTAAATTGTAGTATTTAATCACAAGAGATGGCACAATAGTAATAAACTCAGTTTAAAACCTACTCCAGTTATCACATGGACATCTTCTGAGAAAGCAGCCACTTGACTTTCTTGTAGGCTAGTTCTGGAGTTGGTCTGCATGTGCTGCAGGTACTGGCCACAATATGATTGTCTGACACACACCCCAGGAGTCACACAAGGACCTCCTGCGCTACAACTATGTTTAATTTTGAGAAAGAAGACTTTCTAAATTGAACAGGTTAAATCACTTAACCTCTAAGCAGGCAATATGGAAAGATGAGGAAATTAACATTCAGAGAAGTAGACGCTGCTGAGATGTCATTTTCTAAACCTTGACTGAGGTGTGCAGGAGGAAGGCCTGATGCAATGCTCAGTTTTGTTCTTGATGAGGATCTCATGGTGGAAAATGCACATCACCTGAGCTGGAGTGAGGGCTCCCCTTCAGCATGAACAAGGTGGGGATAACCTTTCAGGCAAAGAGAAGTAAAGGAAGAAATTCTCTGTGAGGGAAAGAAAACAGCTACAGGTAAGGTATATTTCAAGCTCTGTTTTGTCTTTGCTACAGAACCAAGATCATGCTGGTCCTGAGTACTGGTTGTGGGCTGCTCTAAGATCAGTAAATTCATTTTGGGTGTGATGGACTTTGCCATACTGATATTGCTGATACTGACCTGTTAGTTCAAGAACAGGAGGTCACTACATTCTTGGTAGTGTTTATACTGACCATAACCCTTTCTAGAATTGATTACCAATGCCAGGTGATGAGGATTGCTGCCTCTGGTCTGACATATGTGTATCCCTTCTTCTCTGCTCCCACATATGCATGATTGAGGCTGCTGTGTAAAACAATAGCCCAGAGGCTGTCAGTGATTCCTTCCTATCACTGAGGAAGCTGAAATACAGAGGTTGCTCCCGGTTACACCCCTGCAGCTTAAGCAGAGTTTCCCTGAAGATGACTCTGACGCATGGGATGAAAGATGTTCAGTACACTAAAATTATTCAGCTACATCTTTTCTGCCAAGTAGACCCTGAAAGTTCTGGGAGAAATGCCAAAGCAATGCTGGTAGATGAATGCTTCTGAGCCATCATGTCCTTGACTGCAGGAAGACAGAGAAGTTCGATCAGGACTTTTTTTAAGGTTACCCTCTCTTTGTTTTGTTTTTCTTTGTATAGAGTCATGTTAAATACCAGCTAAAAAATTGTATACTTATTTGATTATGCCCTTCTCATGGAAAACCATAAGTTAGATATAGCTTTTAACTATGCAGTTTCCATAGATTCCACTTTATTTATTTTATAGTTCCCTCCTACCAGTATCATATGAATTTTCCTGGATTTTCTGGGTGTGCATTGTTTTGCTGATTCACTGTATACAGCACATTGAAAATTCTTAGTAATCTTGCAAACACAATCAGCCTGATTCAAATTCCTTATACTGTGTGCTCATTTAATGGACGGTCCAACTTCACTCTCCCTCATCGTATACAGCTGGGAAAGATTTGACTTAAGTCAGCTCTAAAACCTCCTTCTTGAGTATTTGTTTAACAGGATTCTGCACTACATGTTGTCTTGTATTTTGGACTTTTTTACCTGTGCCTAAAGGCGGTGGCTATTGACATTTTTGCCATAGTGGCTCATTCAGACAGAACTTTCCTCTGAAATATGGCTTGTTTAGTTCACTGGACTACTTTTCTTTACCTGAAAAAAAAATTCAAAAATTACTGCCACAGCTATATCATGATTGTTTTAATTAAATTCTTTGTTCCTGCTAATTTTCATGAGGATGAAGTGTTTCTAGATAACAATGTATGTTTGCTAAGCCCTTTTCAGCACCTTAAGTCCTTAGTATTATTTACCAATATAAATATTATTACAGTTCTAAGGCTTTTTTTTTCTGTTTAGCACAACCAATATGGAGAAATTTTAATTTACAGTCTGACATTTTTTCCCACATTGTAACAGAAGATATCTTTCTATTTTACTTCAATCATATGCCAATTGATGTTTCTGATGCTCTCTTTCATGCCTTATTTTTAGTAATTGTTCTTGTGCCTTCAATGGAACATTCATTTCACATTAGCTTCTTGTACTCTGGAGGGATTTTGTAGTGATGTAGAAAAATAGTCTAGAAGCCTTTAAAGAAAGATTGTTGAAAATAATTTTTTTTAATTCATTTTTGAAGCATTTTCAAATTTTTGACTCCTGTGAGAACTAAAGTATACAAATCCAGTATATGCTAAAATAATAAGCATTTTTATTCTGTAATATATTAATACTATGTGAACAGAGGGAAGAAAGGAGCACATAAGTGTTCAGGAGATGCTGGATACATAAGGGACAGTCAGCCTGTAGTAATAAATGTCCCTTTTAATCTGCACAGTGCTGGATTTAAAGGCATGGTTAAGAATTCTGGATTACAAAGGATATTAACAGCTCTGAACAGGTGTATCTTTGTCTGGGGTTTGGAGATTTTTTTGATTATGCTGTGTATGGTCATATGTTCATGACAACAGGGATGTGCAAAGAGCCTCTGTAAACCAGAAAAGACAGAAATACTTCTGTAATCAATGACTGGTGTAATTAGCTTTCCTACCAGTGGAAATAGCCAACAAAGTTCCAAGGAAGCCATGAAGTGTCTCGATAAATATAATAAATGTATCAATATGTGCAAAAATCTGCTGTGGCACATAAACTTCAAATGCAGCTAAAGATAAATAAAAAGAAAAAAAAAAGCAAAACCACATATAAAGGTATCTTTTTCTTTACGGGCTTAGACTGAAGGTAGACTTAAGGTGGTGTCATCCAGACCTGTAGCATCATGCATGCCAGGACTAATATTATGTGGAAGTTGTTCAGAGCAATGTAATTCAGATTCAGTGTTATTTCAGGCAATGTTAACACAGTCCTGACTCACAAGAGAGAGAAAATTAATTTGGTCTGGATCCCATTATTCTCCCTGAACATATATCTTAGTGGAAATATTTTTTTTTATCAAATTGAGTATCTGATTTTCAGATGCTACTTTACAGTCAGATTTACAGATTTGCAGTCCTAGTTTGCCTCCTATTTTTAGCAAAACTAGGGCTTTGGAGGGGCTAAGCTAAAGCTTGGGGGCTTTCCAAAGTGGCAAAACAAAAACAACCGTTCCTTTTGTTTCTGTTCAGTCTGCTGCTTTTTCCATCTGCTGGAGCATTGACCATCCCACAAGAGTTTGTAGCCCAATCTTTGGATTTGGTGTTTAGCTTCCTGTTTCCTGCATAACTACTTCACCTTTTTGAAGTAAGGCAGTTTTATGTCCTACTGCTATATTTTCTTTAGGTCATTGTTTCCTAAAGTTACTGAAGCACTGAAAATGTCCACAAGGACAGATTTCTTTAAAGGGCAGTACATGGGTTTAATTGTAACTAAAATAAGATAAATTGACCCTTCTTTTGTCATCTCTATGTAGCAGTCATTTCTCCAATGCCTTGGGCATCTTGGAATGTCAGTTTGTTAAACTTGACTCAACAAAGAATTCTAGGGAACTACTTTGCAAACAATGTTTTATTAGTGAGTTGGCATCAAGAATCATCAAATACAAAGGTTCCCAACTTTGTGTATTAAAATAAACTGAATTTACAGGTTCTTCAGTAGTGAAAATTTCCTGTTTTCAAAAGGAGTTTCTTATGGTCAGGACTGGATAGAATAGCAATACATGGATGAGGATAGTGCAATGGCATTTCTGTTTTCTCATCCCATGACCTCAGAAGCACTATTTGGGTGTTACAGCTTTGTTCATCCCTCCTTCAAGTATCTACATTGGATCAGAAAAGTCAACCAGACAAATCGCAACAATTTGCTATTCCATGGTGAACACTTTGGAGCTGGAAGCATAAAATACCTCAAAGTGTTCATGGCTCAGGCCAACAAGAAAAATTTGTCATAGTCCCCATGGTTTCTAGGGCTTAATGTCCTGGCACAATTCCAGTGTGGGATTTTACAAATGTATTAAAGGAACAGCTTTCAGCCAAAGGTTATGAAGTAAGAGGGTCCTGTAACTTCTCTGCTGCCATGGTGTGTCTGAACAGAGCATCACCACAGCCAGCTGGCCATAGCCAAGAGAGGCAGATGGAATGAATATAGAGAAAGGCTGTCATGAACTGCAGTGATGAACACAGGTCAGGGGCATAGAAGGCCCTATTCTGCACATGGAACCAGGCCATTTTGTAAATTAAAAAAAAAAATACGTGAGGATTTTCTAATCTTCAAATTATTTAGGTGATCATATGCATTCACTAATTATCATGGCTGGTGGCAGGGCACTAGGATGAAGTAGAGAGGTTTTAAAGTAACAATATTTTAAAATAATCATCTGTCTTTTAAATAATAAAAAATAATCTTGGTGTTAAATAATAGTTTTTAAAAAATAAAAAATAGCTAAGTTTTTCCTTGTTGCTAAGTAATTGTAAGTAGTAACTTGCTATTTATTTACAATAGTAGTCTGATAGAAAGATAACTAGCTCAACTAAGAGAATATAAAAACCTCCCAAAAACAATCCTTAAATAGTCTGTCCATACAATGGTATGACATTAGCTAAGTAATCCATGTCCTGCCAGTGTATTACCTCAACCTGTTCTTCACTTGTCACAGGTAGTAAAAGGTCTTTGTCTTGTGCAAATAAAAAGACATTTGAGCATTTCTAAGTAAAACTTTGAAAGAAAAAATATTTGCTTAAGACAAACAACTGTTTCACGACAGACCTATTTTGGGTGAAAAGAATGTAAAAAACTTAGCAATGTGTCTCTGGTGTATAAATAAATGTCCTGTAATTGTCTTTGCTAAAAGTGGAGGTAATGGTGTTGAAACAATAGACTCCATTGAAAAAATGAAATCCTGTAAAGTGATAAATGTGTAAGGTCAGCTGAACTATTTGAAGGTAAATCACTTTTCTTTCCTTAGCTTCTGACATCTTTAATCTGAGAAAGAAATGTCCAGAAATTAACTCTCTGTGTTCCACAGAGGTAGGAAAAGACCTATAACAGGTATAGGATCACACCTGCCACTTCACTTAGCAGGAACCCCTCCATTACCCTGCCTCTTCCCTGGATTAGACAATTCCTAGCACAAAAATCTCCAAACTGTGTTCAGACATGCTCAACTCCTGCTCAGACTGTTTCACAGATTGCTGGCAAGACTGATGAGGCCAATGCATTTCTGGCCAGCCTGTGGCCAAGGGGCTAATGCTTCACATTCCTTCTAAGGGGCTGGGGTCCTTTAGACAGGTAATGGACAAAGCTCCACTTGTATAGACAAAGAATTGCCATATCAGTGGGCCCAAATCATACTTGGAAGTTCCATCTGGAGAGGAGAGGGCTGACCAGGAGGTAGTTACAGTTGAGGGGTGCTTTGACAGCCCACACAGATTTGCCATAGCAGGCAGCAGTGGCCAGCAGCCTCCAACGGGCTGCACACATCAGGTAACATCACCAGGAGCAGAGCAGATTTAGCACTGCAGAAACTAGTACCTTATTTCACACCAGTTTACACAATGTACTCATGCCATACTTTCTCCATTTCTCAGTTCCATTGTACCTTCCAGCCATTCCTAATTCTGATCTCTTGCGGCTCCCTCCAATTTTTCTATGTACTTTACATATATAAAATACTACATGAGTTGTATTCTGTGTGTATATATGTGATATGTACATATCCATACAGCATGCTGTTGTCCCAGGCAGCAGCAGTATCCTGCTGCACAGAATTCTCTCAAGGAGAGAAGAACGCACTTAAGTCAGCAGCTCAAGGATCCTTATTGCACATGTAGAAACAATGCATTTGTGATGGGAACATCAACCTCTGTACCAACAACTGGGTACAAGCACAGAGGGCTTAGTTTGAGAGGGTTTTGTCTCTGTGCTCATATCCTCTTTCCTTTGAAGGCATGAGAATTTTTTCATTAGAGCTTACTTTATGAAGTTATTTTGGGAATAAGCTCACAAGAAACTGAACAACAATAAATATATAAACACTGGAATAAAGAAAAAGCTGTTAATGCCAAGTGTGTAAGAACTTACATCCCTGGCAAAAAAAACCAAAAAACCAAAAAAACAAAACAAAACAAAAAACACAACCCCCCCCCCCCAAAAAAAAACCAACAAAAAAACCAAAAACAAAAACAACCAAAAACCCCAAAAAATAAAGAAACACACAAAAAAAAACCTACTAGAATGAAAAAACATTATGTTCTGAGAATTCCCATATTTGATGTCTTACTTCTTATGCAATGCATTTTCTTTACATCTCTGGTGTTTCCATTAGAAATATGATTTTCCTTCCTTGTGTCCTGCTCAGCTGGTATTTTGGTCATGACAGTTTTTCATTTTTCAGAACAAAGGCATTTTTGGAAAGGAAACAGAGATTTATGAAGTACCATTACTTTTCTCTGAAAATGACAACATAAATGTTTGTATGAAAAAGTACAAGCAGTTGTTACAGGCAAAAAAAGAGTTTTCTTTCTTACCCTCAGCATGTGTCAGCTACAAAAGATAAACCTGAAGGAATGCTCTTTATTTAAAATTATTATTATCATCATAAGACAGTCAGAACTACTTTAACCTTTACAGGTCTATCCCTTTGTAATATCCTGTTAGCTGTTGGTAACAGCAATGTTATATTGTGTTAAGGAGTTTCACAGATTTTTCTACTTTAGCTCATCACATTTTCTGATATTCAAGTTCAGTGTACATTCTTATGTTTGTCTGTGAGTTTACATTATTTGTATTTCTCTTTTTTGAAAATATTTATTTATTGCCCCTCACTCATCTCTACATTAAACAGCTCCACATACACAGTGTCTCCTTGCATAAAATTCTCAAAAGAATTTCTAATATGTTTCAACATCTCTTTTTGAAATAATTTTGTTTGCATTTTTTGAGATGGAGAGAACAAAATAAAACACAATAGAAAATATAACTCTGATTTATATAATGCTTGGATATTGTGAGAGTTATTTTCAGTGTTGCTTATAGACATCTTTCTTGATAAAGATCCTTTTATGCAGATGCTTCCTAAGTGTGGCCTTAGGATTTGCCTTAGGGACCATGAGCATCTTTGACCCTTTGTTGCAGTTGAAGCAGAGAAAGTATTCCTAACACATTCCTGAGAAGTATCTCTTTGTCTGCCTAAGAGTGAGTGTGTATTATTTTAGCAGTTCCATGATATATTTTAAAACTCTCTGAATGTACCATTTAACCTGAGGACTTGTCCTTCACCTCATCCTGTTGTTTCAACAACTCTCCCTCTGATTCCTCAATCTCCAGTCTGGAAGTAGAACAGAAATGGTGTATAGGGCTATTCTGGCATTTCTTACCGTTTCTACCCTATTCTTATATTCTCATATTTTTAACAAAGAACATTTATATATTTTTTTTAAAGAAGTAACATATACAAAAATGCTGTTAAAATTGAAAGCTAACAAATAGTTGAAAAGCTTCATTTTTTTCACCCAAAGACTGAAAGCTGAAGGTAAGGTGGTATTTCTATGAGAAAGGAAAAGTACATTATTTTTGTGTCTTTGTATAAAATACTTCAACTGCCATAACATCATTTATTAGACTAAAAACCTACGTATTTGCTCTAAGTAATTAAAGGTAATGTTTGGACACAGAGAAAATAAAATCACGTTACCTCTATGTGGTGCTGACTTGGGGTCATCTATTATTAGGACAGGGATGGGTGACAGGAGATGACCACTCTTTCCTTGCAGAAAGGGAAAGACAGAGGTGTTAGCAGCTGCTGCTTGTGCTTGTGGCTTTTGTCTGACCCCCTTTCCCTGGCCACCTGCCCCCTCTCTCTCTCCCTTGACACTCCCCAGCAGCAAGGCTCCCCCTGGGGTCTTCTGCATGCACTTGGTGGAAAGCTGAGAAAAGCTGTGCTTGGCAGAGACCCCTACATGCTACCAGTGCCCATGTTGCTCTGAAGGTGGGTATTGAGAGACAGAAGCATCTATTCTTAATAAAGCAAATTAACTAAGACAAGTAAATAGATGAATAAATAAATTATTAGAAGCAGAATAAATGAAACAGCAATTTAAGTACCCTATTTAAACCAAGATATTCTGTTCAAAAGGAATAGTGCTTTAAGGAAAGCAGAAGTCACTGGCATTTATGAGCTTGCAAGCTGAGAGCTGCAAGCAAACTGCCTCTGTCATCATTTGAAAACATAATGCTGACAGATCCCTGACTTGGCAGTAGCACTAAACAGGATTAACCACTCTGGCATCTCAGGTTTCATTGCACTGAAATGGAAATAAGTGCTGTTCACACAAAGAATGGCATTTGTCATATCATTCATGCCTGTGGTGGCCTCTCAGGGTGTACATGGTTGGTCACATCAAGCCAAACAATGCATGACTTGAAACTAAACTTTCAAGAGTGCTTTAATGGTGTTTTTATTAGTTAATTCTTCTTTTGCTTTTAGGGTACTAATTGAAAGAGATACAACCTGGCTCAAACATCCTGATACTCTTGGCCTCAAAGAAAGCACCTTTTTGGTTTTATTCTTATGCAGCACATTCATTTAGCAGTTAGCCCTTTGCCCACTCAAGGCACTCCCTATCACCTCCATTTCTCTCAGGGTATGCTCAGCACAGGGTGTGGCCCAAGTAGGATTTGCACACCCATCACTCAGAGACCTGATTAATTTGATTGTGGATTTGAGATCCTGTTGCCAACCTGGGCAGATCATTTCCGTGGCTCTAGCAGGTCACAGCTGCCACCCTGTCCCAAAGGCAGTCCAAGTGGTGGCCAGCCTGTGCTGAATCCAGCTGATGGCCCACTCCCTCCTCTCACTTGCCAGGTGGGCTCCACCTTGCTACCTTGCTTGCTCCTGGCCTCCTTCTGCCTGCCCCACCATCCGCAGAGCCAAGGGGCCACAGGAGGCTGCCAGCATGTGCTGGCACGGAACTGTCAACAGTAACTGGCAAATCCCATGGCAGAAGTGCTCGGTTCATCATAGAAACTGGACTGGATTTGGAAGCTGTGGGACCATGGGGTCCAAAGGCTACATTTGAGAGAAAATCCTCCCTTACGTGTATCTGTAGGAATCTGCCAAGTTACCTAAAAATATTGGGAGACAACAGTGCATTTGCTTAAATTTTTCATTTTCTCAAAGCTTTCTCACAGCCAGAAGAGCTGGAGTTTTTTTTCATGTGGGACTGAGTTGGGCATTGATGCCCCCAGACAGCTGGATAAGCCCCAGCAGCAGGGAGAAGGCAGGCTTTGCAGCAGCTGCTGAATTCAAGGGTAGGGATTATTAGCACTTCATCTTGTTTGCTCTCACTCTTAGTGATGAGGGTGCTCTATTTTAATTGAATTTCCTTTCCACTTTCAAAGAGCATCCAAAGGAGAAATGTCAGCACATTAAAGGAGACTTTGCTTTTGTTTGCCAAAATATGAACCTGGAGCCAGAATAGTTCCTCTCTGTTAATTATAAAAGCTCAAACATTTATTACTCTTCTGTTGGATGACTCTTGTAGTACACCTTGAAGAAATTAATTCTTACCTAGACATGCAGAGAAACCAATAGCATTAAGAGAAAAGGTAGGTTATGCCACCTTCTATCCTGTTTTGTGGAGTGTGTCAACTGAATGACAATAATTAATCACTAATTTTTACTATTGCAAAATGAATTGGAAATTGAATCAAGTGCATTGCTAAAATATTTGTTGACATATCAGGATTGGTGGCAGGATGTTTATTAGAGCTTTTGCATTTGGACCTCTAATACAAATCACTGACCTGGGTTATTATGACCCAGAAGTAACAGTTTTGTTCCCTGGTGCTGTTGCTTTATTTCAAATCCCATGTTTAAATCCATTTCATAAAACATTTTCTCCTATTTTATTAATTTCTTGTAGCCTAGATGGAAAGATTCCTACTACATTTACACAAGTAGTTTGGATTCACTGAAATTGTCTCCAGTAGAGGGATTATTTTTCTGCCTCTCCTGAATGAAAAAATAACAAACCTCAAAACAAGATTGATATTTTAACTCTCAAAAAGAGATAGTTAGAGCTAGAAGTACTGAAAACATTTGATTTGCTGATTTGCATAATTTGAATTCAAACACAATGCAATTTATGTCAAAGCAAAGAAAGGGTCAAATGAGGTATTTAGAAATACTGAAACAAATAATTTCCATATAAAAACCCGTTTTACTTTGTCAGTTTATGAGCATGTTCAGGATTCTTATACTTCAGCTATGGAAAAAACTACTGCTTAAAATTTTGTCTTTTTTGGTATTACAAATCTATTACATATTTTTACCCACAAGATTTTGGGAGTAAACATTTTTTTCTTCTTGTTGTTTGTCATTGTGCAGGAAGCACTCACTTAAAATAATACAAAAAAACCCAATCTGTTTTCCCTTGCTGGGGCAATTTTAATCACTATTCATCCAGTGGCAAAAGATTAGCCATAGCTTAAGTCTGCCCTACAGGAAATTGGTTTTTCACTGCTTTTCCTTTAAAAATCAATTTTTAACTAACACAGCCAAATATTTTAACAAGTTGTGTGGTGAATATTCTGTTCCCACTTATTTCTGTGAGCTTCTTGTACCTCAGAGAAGTTATTTTCAGGTTTGCAGCTATGCAAATGAAAGTAACATAACTCCTTTTCTTTCAGGACTACCAGTTCCTACATGCATGTCTAAACACCTCATGTATATACTGTAATATTATAGCATTAAATGAAACTCCTTTAGAAGGCCTGAATGTTTTTACTTACTCTAGTCACAGTGAGTGTTCTTTATACTTGTCATCTGAAATTATTCCTGCTCTTAATCTATACAGTTTAAAAATTGTGAAGGAGGTGATGGCATTTTCTATAAGCCAGCAGAAAAGGAAAAGAAACATTAAAGAAGATGTTATTAAAAGCATATGTCATTGTCACACTTCAGGCCCTGAAGGACTTCTGAGGGTGTTCTGGAAAAGGCAAGCTTCATTCTTGAGAAAGAACAAAACATTAATTTGCTGTAGGATAAAAATCTACAGTATCTGTTGAATTCACATAACTGAACGCTAAGGCAGGCCTCTGTAGGCCTAAACTGCACATCCTCTCAGATATCTGTGATATACTTAGTCACATCATCATATTGTGACAGCTTGAAAGGAGGAGGACTCAGAAAATAGAAAAGCACTTTAAAACTCTTATTGAAACAATTTATTTTTGGAAGACAGTGGCATGCATTTTGCAGAAACAATAAAATCCTTTCCCTTAGGAAGCTGATATTTTCCAATGGCCTTCAAGAAAGCTTACATTCATTGAATCATGTTGTTGGCAGGGACCATGGAAGGTGGCTGAGTCCACTCTCTGCCTGAGGGCCAGTCTACCTGTGCCAGCTCTGAATGGTGGTGCAACCTCTTCTTGTAGAGTCTGAGGTTGGTGGCTGCACAAACACCCAGCTAATTTCCCTCCTATCCTTATAATTTTTATTTTCTAATCTTGCTTTGTTTTAAACCTTGATCCATCCACTATTGAATTGGAGAGCGAATTCATCCTTTCATCTTTACAGTACTTGCATATACTTGATGTATATATATATATATATATATATACACTGATATGATACACATTCATATCAGTACTGCATAGATATGTATGTTTCTCTTTCATCTACTTTCTCACTTCAACCTAAATTCCACATTGTGGGGTTTTAAAAAGTTTTTCTTCTAAGTCAGGTTTTATAGATATCTGATCATTCAGATTGTTCTTTTCTGCTCTTTCCATAGCTACATATTTACTGAAGCCAAACAGACCATGGCTAAGTTTTCCTAGAGCCATGTAAATAAGGCTGTTTCACAGAGTCCATCCTTCTTTTTCTGTATTGTTTTATGTGGTTTAACTTTCTCATTGCAGCTCTGTGACATTATCTCCTTTGCATAGATTGTGATTCACATAAAACCAGAACTTTTTTTTTTTTTTTGGCTCACCTAATTGCAGCTTTTTTCCCTGCAGAACACCCAGTAGTTCCCCCTTTCCTGTTTGTATAGTTGATCGCATCTGCCACCACCCAGTAGCAGGCACTTATCCCTGTTGAATAGAACCCTCCTTTTTCCAAACCAAACCACAAGTGTGCAAAAATCCTTCTAAACCCAACATCTGTCCTCCAGCATTCTAAAGACTCTCAGTTTGGTATAATCTCCAGTAATGTAAACATGTTTTCTAAACCATCACTGGGTTCATTAACATCCTTCTGACAACGAGCTGCTTGTATGAGCTCCCTAAATAACTTCTTCTACATTGTTTTCCTTGTTTGCTGAAAGAATATCATATGAAACCATGTCAAAAACCTTACTAAAGTGACATCCAACATGACCTTCAATGGTTCTCCTCCGCTGATGATTCCTCTTACTTTGTAGCAGGAGAGATTAGATTTGACATCTTTTGTTCTTGACAAAGCTGTGTTGGCTGTTACTAGTTGTGTTACAACTACTTAAAGATAGCTTGTTTACTTGCTCCAGTATCTTTTCTGTGTACTGAGGTCAAACAGATTGGCATGTAATATCCTCTTTCCTTCTTTCTTTTTCAACAATACAGCTTCTCTCCTTCTGTCCTCTAATAATTGTTCACTGTAAATTATCAATGATAACCATTAGTTTTCATCATCCAGCCCTTTAAATTCAGGTGATGGAAAAGCAGTAAATTATGTATGAATAATTTTTCATTTGGTCCTTTGATTGTCAAATCTGAAATGTCTTTTTTTCCAATTATCAATAATGTCTGATATATATATATAAAAGTAGAAATTAGATACAAAAATATTAAAAAGCTTGACTTTCTCAGTGCTGTCTATTAAAAACTTACAAGATCTGCTTGATAGGGGCATAATCATTTGCTTGATTCTTTTCCATGCCTTGTAGTATACTTTAAATTATTTCATGTTACTCCAAATATCCCTTACTAGTTGTGTCTCGTTTTCTGCTGCCTTTTCTTATTTTATCCCTGCGTGATCAGGTTATGCTTTTGTAGCTCCTCCAAGTAACCTGACCCAACTTCTCCTTTCTGGAAGCTTCATTCCTATCTGAGGCTCAGGAGGAGCTTGTGACATCCAGGCTGATCTTTTACTCTGCCTGTTGCATTTTCTTCATGGATAGTTAATTTACTTATACACTTAGTGTTGTTTCTTTGGACAAGTGACAGTTCTTAAACATTTTTTGTCTGCATCAACCTCCCAGAACATCATTTTGACCACTAGTAGGAGTTCATGGGAACCTACCTCCATAAAATGTATTTTTTGGTGTGTTTTGATGTTTTTGCTTTTTTTCTAAAATCACAGAATCTCCCTGCAAAAAACTGCAAAGCCATACATTTATATATGTATACAAATACACATATATGTATACATACAGATATATGTATACATACATATATATACATGCACATGCATGTGTCTATCTCTCTCTTTGTGAAGAACACTGAGAACTTAAAAAAAAATGCCTGTTTTTTCTGACCCAAGTATTTCAGTTAAGTACCTACAAAAGAAAATGAAAGATGATGGGCAAGTCACCAGAAAACAAGCTCATTATTCCACTGGAAAATAGAAGCATTCAGGACTTCTTCTTCCTTTTCTAATAATCATGTAAAGAAGTTTTTTTGTTTTACATCAGCTATAGCTTGTAGGTGAAGGACCCATGTGAAGGCATTATAAATCCATTCCTGGATTAGAAGAGGGTTTTAAAAGTTTTCTTCTATTCCACTCTTTTTACTGGTGATGTATCTTACAGACATTTATTCTTATGACTATTGTTTATTCTGCTTCATCACATCAGGGATCTAAGAAGCAGGATTATTGGTGGCTGGACTTTGTGATTTCAGCCTTCAGGGAAAATTACAAGCAGGTATAGGACTGCACCAATTCACATTGTTCTGCAACTACAGCTGCAGAAATCGAGATAGGGTGTCCCACGGACTCCCAGGGAACAGATTCCTCAGATGTTGTATCTAGCACTGGCTTAGGTTTAAAGAATAGCTTTAAAATGTTTTCATTTCGTCTGTGTCTCACAGGGACTTACTCTGTGACACTTGGCATGTTTTTGTATGCATCATTACAATGAACATAATCTCTCATTTTCCTGCAAAAATTCAGTATTACAGAAAGGGGAAAATATTTCAAATTAAAAGCAGCATTCATCTGCATTGGTGATGAGCATAACACACTTCAGTATAAGGGCTTTCTGTAAGCATGTTTCAGTATTTCTTTCTCTTTCTCTTGTGTATTTTAATTACTTGGATTAGCATATTTTTACTTGTTTCTTTCATGTTGTCTAAATATTAAATATTTATAATTATGTCAAGGACTCATTCTCCTTGTTTCTAAAGATCCATTTACTGCTTATGAGAATGCTTAAAATAAATTGTTAGTAGTAACTTGCAGTATATGCAGTTATAAAGTGGGTTGTATGAATTTCACTGTCATACAGAAGAGCATGAGGGGGGTTGGGTAGATATTTGGGATTTCTCTTCTGTGGTTTGGGGTTTTTTCCCATTAAAAGAACTCACAGAATATCACTCTCATGACTTTTGCATAATTTCGCATTAAAAATTTCACTTCCAAGTGCTGTTAAACAGTGAAGATGAAAATTCGGCACAAACTCCTCTGAATGCTGGTAGCATTTAAAATATGATTTTTTTTTACCAGTTATGTTTATGCCTACTCGCCTCTTGGGGTCTGAATCAAAACGCCCAAAGCTTATAAAATCGGAATGCATCCTCCCAAAAAAAGCCAAGGAAGAGCTTTTCCTATAATACAGTACTTATAAGCTTAGATGTCTGTAAAATAATTGTGTGATATTTCCCAAGTGGATGCACCGATTATAACGTGCATTATTCCCCGTTAGAAGTGGTTACATGTAATTGTACGCATACACCGCGATCACTCGCGCACGTTCAATGCAGGGCACTGTTCACCACGTGTACGCTGCCGGTGCCGGCACCACCGCGGTGCGGCTGCAGCGCACGGCAGCGGCTGCCTCAGGTTTCCCCTCCGAATCCCTTGCCATCGATCCCTCACGCCTTTTCCAGGCGTTCGCTGCTCACACCGAAGTCTCCTACAAAAAACACCTGCTCATTTTCCCCCCTCGCACAGCGGTCCCGCTCCCCGGGTGCAGCAGCCACCGCCAACTCCGACCCCTTCCCTGCCTCCCTCCCCCCGCCGCAGGTCCGGGTACAGCGCGGGGATACTGACGGCACAGGGATGCCGGGCGTGCGGGGAAGCCGGCGGGGCGCGGGAATGGCGGGGGGTTGCGGGGATGGCGGCCATGAGGGGACGCAGGCGGGACGCGGGGATGCCGGCCGTGAGGGGACGCCCGCGTCTGGGGATGCCCGCGGGTCGCGCAGCCCCGAGCGGAGCCGCCCCCGCCGCGGCGGGCGGAAGGGGGACGGCGTGGGGGGGAGGCCCCGCGCCCCCGGTGCCGCTGCCGGGCATGCGCGGTGCCCCCGAAACATGGCGGCGGCGTGAGGCGGGCGGCGGCAGGAGCGGCTTGACAGGACGCCGCCGACCCGCGTCCCGCCCGCTCGGTGAGTGGCGGCGGCGTTTCCCGCTCCCCGCGGTGGCGAGCAGGGTGAGGGAGGAGCGGAGAGAGAAAGGGAGGCGAGGCGGACGTCGCGCCCCCTCCTAGGGCTCGTACCGCAGCCTCCGCCCCCCGTGGCCGCCGGACGCCCCGGTGCTGGGTTCCCCTCCTCGGCAACACCACTGCGCTGGAGGCGGCTCCGGGTCTGGCGGGGCTGCCCCTGCTCCAGCGCCGCTCCCCTCCTCTGCGGGCTGAACTAACAGCGCGGCGGGTCCCGCCGACCCCGCCCGCGGGGACCCGCGGATGGCCGAGTACGAGCGCAGCTGCGAGGGTGAGAGGAGCGGGGCGGCTCTGTCTGCCGGCGCTGACAGCGTGCCTCTCTCTGTCCGGGGGTGGCCGTGACGCCCCGATAGCAGGAGCTCCGGTGGGCAAGGGCGGCACGGGAGGTCCCTGAGCCGCCGGTGCGTCCGGGACGAGCGGCGGGGCCGGCGGCGTTTGACAGGAGCGCGAGCAGGACACGCCTCCCCTCGCCGGGGCGGCCCCGCTGCCTCCCCCGCGGCGGCGGCGGCGGCGGCGGCGGCGGCGGCGGCGGCTGCCGGTCCTCCCGGCGGGGATCGTCCCTGGCCGCCGACCGCCGAGGCTGGCGAGGTGCTGGGGAACGGGCGTCGATCAGGAAAGCCGGATGCGTGTTAAAAATCATTTAATTCCGAGCGCTCACTGGTGTTGGGTAAGGGGGCTGGATGTGCCGCTTGAAGACAGCGCGGTGCCAGACGTGGCCTGTTGTGGGGCACTTGTCGGGTTGCGATGCACTGCGGCACTGTTCCCGTTTTCTTTACAGTTAAACCGCGTATGTGGCATATATTGATTGTCGGCTTAAAGGGGGTATCTTGCACGGGGAGTCATAATTTTGGATGGTCCAAAGAAAGTAGTTGAAGTATGGAAAGTTCTGTTGCCGTGTTGTGTGTCATTGTTGTCGTTAGCTGCTAGGCTAGCCTATAAACACAATGCAGTGCTGTAGTGTGTATCAATATTCAACTTAAATTTTATGCTCAAATATTCTTTAGGAGTGAAGGCATGCTTTAAGTGTTACTACAAGTTAAAGTTGAAGTCTTTCCCTACAGTAATTTGCTGTTTCTCTCTGATGAGTTAGACTATACGAGATAGCAAAATATAATTCTAAGACCTAAAAGGTTTAATGAAAATGGGAAATACTGATATTTTATTGGGTTCTGGTAAAACTTTGCTTGTGACTCGTGCATATCCTAACGTAGACAAGGTGATTAAAGCTTAAAAAACATAGACTGTAGATATGACAGTAGGTTTTCGGAGCATACTGTGTCTGACTTGTAAACAGATCTTCAAGTTTGACTGGTTATGAATTTTTTATAATACAGCATAACAGTCTTAAACCTTTGAATTTTAAGATCATTCCTGCTCCACCTTACTCTTTGGAAGTGGCAGAGCAAAGCAGTTGGTGAGGCAGTTGTGCAGGGTCAGTAACAACTGCAGCACTGGTGCACATGGGAGCAGTATTGCAGGGAGGCGTTCGCTGTGTTACATTTGGGTTCTGGGCTGCCACGTTAACACTACGGAGTAAATAGGGGAGTGAATGCATCGTGCTGTACCAGCTCTCCACAGGCCACCATCAAGTGCTGCTCAGGCCACAGCAGCCCACAGCCCACGTGAGCGGTTGCCACTTACAGTCCACAGAAATTCCTTGCACAGCCAGGCTGTGCTTTGGGGGGCAAGGGGAGCTGATTTTCTCCCTTAGGGTACCATAAAATGTAAGTACTATTTAAGGATGATATTACTTGATCTGATGTAATGAAGAAGTGCATTGGAGACCCTTCTGTTAGTATTTTATTTATGGGAAGTTGCACGGTAATGCAAATGGGAAGCTGCAGGAAACAGTGTATGGTGAAACTGAGGTTGAGACCGGGAAGTGTTTATAGGGCTTTTAACTTTAACATGGTCTGGTCTTGAATATGAAAATAGAGTTTAGTAATTTTGTTTGAAACTCAATTGATGAAGTTGATGCTCTGTTTTTCTATTTGATGTAAATAGGTAGCAGTATTTGTGTGATATCTTTCAGGTTGCTTGGTATTTTATGTTTTTGTAGTAATGTTCAGATTCAGCAAAAACAAATGTTGGCTTTTCATGATGTACTGTAGTAAAAGTATAAACTACTTTCACAGCAATTAGAGGCCATGTAGATATAAGAACATAACCTAACCAGATTGTTCTTAACATTCAGACATATATATAAGTCTTGATGTAGGAATTTTAGGAAACAAGCAACGTCAGTACTTTAAATATTTTTCTTTTGACTTTGTGTGTTCCTATGTTGAATGTACAGATGCTTTTTTTCCCTGTCTTTGCTGTGACAGCTGTTGCTGTGACCAGATAGTGTGCTCTTAAGGCAGAGGCATTGTTTTCTGGAGTAGCTGCTCAAGTTCAGAAGAGGCATTTTGCAAGTATGAAATTTGTAATACTGAGAAAGTATTGATTCCATTACCTGTCTAAAATTTGTGCTAAAATGCAGTTTTACATGAGAGAATGTGAAGAAACTCTAAGCAAACATAGCTACTTGTGCCTGTTGTACATAGGTGTCTATTTTTGTTTCCTTGATATTCCAATGGGATCGTGAGCTGTAAGCGAGCCCTGTTTACTCCCTTTGCTGAGTGAATGTACGGGGACAAATGAAGTCTTTGGCAATTATCTACTGCCACTAAATAGTGTCACTAACAGGAAATGACATTTGTCATTAACTGTTTAGGACACTGCAGCTGGCTTTCTTATTTGTGTGGACACATCTACCTCAAACAAGGGTGAGTGAAATACATAGTTATTCTTTTCATGTTTTAAGGAAGTCTTTAGGAATATCATTTGACAGTCTACTGTGATATTTCTTAAGTGTAGACATAGAACAAATTACAGGTAGGGACCAGGACACTGCTCAAGGAGTCTAGACAAGGGAGGTTGTTAACCAGTTTTGTGAGCTCCACATCTGCAGGGCGTTTAAAGTTCTGTTCATTCCCATTTGAAAGAAATAGCCTTAGGCATCCAGCCTTAGTGCTGATTGTTTTTTTCAGAGATTAAAATCTTAAATGTAAAGGACTATACTGTTTGTATTCTTTAAAGTGTAAGACATGCAACATAAATTGCTCAGAATGAGATTTTTCTAGCATGTGGGAAGAACCAGAAAAGCCCATATAAAATTGTCAAAGCGTAATAGAGCAGTGGGTGAATAAGAAGTGATGGAAATGTTAAATTTAAAGTTCCAGAATATTTGTTAACATTGTAATACAATTTGATGAATAATTCCTTTTTGCTGTGATTTGTGCTTTTGATGTATGAGGGTGCTTTTCCTAGAAAATTTGTACATCTTCTTTGGAGATGTCTTATAAGGTCCAATTGATCTATAACTAAGTGTTAGGAAGCTTTAATATTAGTTATATGCAGTTAAGTTTATTTTTGCATTGTAACGATGACTGATAATGTGGGTGTGAGCAGCTTTCCTTACGATGTCTAAGTGGAGGGGCAATTAATTTGTTTGAGGTAAAGATGCTGAAAAGTGAAGCAGTTAAGTACTTAAGTGAACTGTAGGGCTTTTTAAGAGTATGCTTCTGTGTAAGTACTGTTTTTGTGCCTTCATGCACCTGCTGGCTGACTTGATGTGTGTGGGCAGCGAGGGCTGAGGGTGTGCACCCAGCTCCTGCTGCAGTGCTGGTCCCAGAGCAGCAATGCTGCCTCGCTCCTGGGAGCAGCAGGAGATGCTTTGGTGAGTTACCTGCTCAGTCCAGGTGTGTTTCTGTAAACTGAGCACATTGCTGAAAATTTGTGTTCTGTATCTGTGGTCTCTTTAGGTAGATTACCACCTCTTGAGATGGGAAGGGTGGCTTCAGGTACCTGAGCCTACCGTGAGCCGGCTCCCCTTTTATCTGCATCAGATCTATACACAGTGAGTAACTGGTGTATAAATGGTGCTGATGACCATGGGAGGTACTTTTATCTCGTCCTTGTTAGTCTTTCTGCTTGGTCAACAATGATGTAGGTCTGGAGGAAAGTCAGGAGCTGCCTCATAACCATTCAGAAAGCAGCAGCTGTCTCTATTACGCAAGTTATCACTTTTATTTATTTGGGCTTGCTCTCATAGTTTCTTTTATATACAATGGGCATTTGGCATAAAGCGCACACAACTAAATCATTTGTAGTAGAGGGTCTATAATGTGTTACACCCTTAGCACTGTGTGCCTGCAGGATGTGCTGTGTATGTGCCCTTAGCAACTCTTCACCCAAGATCCCAGTCAGAAAAAGTAATATCTTTAGTTTCTGTGTCTTTTGCATAGGATCAAAAATTCATTATTTTCTTATCTTGGATCTAAATGAAGTGCAGATTTCTTCTTTGTGATGTTAAGTGCCATGTCTCTTTTGTTTCAGCAGTCTTGTTTCAGGACTGGTTCATAGTTCTGAACTTCAACTAAGTCACCTGCTCTATGGGTAGTGGTTGATGAGTTTGAATCCAAGCTGGTGCAATACTGATGCTTATTGTGGTTCTTAGGTGTGCTCTCTTCCTGCTTTTCTGAATTACCTGCTGAGCCTAATATCAAAATGTTTCTGAAATACTACACCTTTAGCAGAATTTTAGTGCTCTTTCATGTGATTTAGCAGGATGATAGCCTTTCTGCTTCACAGGTAGGAAGGATACTGTCTGCATATCTTACGTCCAAACTAATCCTAAAGTACATTTTCTTTTTTGGCTTTGTAAGAATAATGCTGTATCCAGTTTAAGTATGAGCAGTGGTTTGGACTGATTACTGATTTTTTTTTTTTTTAAACCCATAAGTGGTTTATATTCTTAATATTTGTATGTTGTCATCTAAACCCAAGTAAAACATTGTATTAAAGGTAGATGTGCTGTTTAGATAATTTTATTCTAGGCCTCAACTTCAGAAATCAGGTCAAATTCTATTTAAGTTACAAGGGAATTCCATCATTTTCCTTTCCATCAATTTTCATAAAAGGGATGAACTTCTTTGATGGAAATCTAAGTCAGTTGTCTCTCAAGGTAATACGAGACTCCTTTTAGTGTAGGGCAAATACAAGGTTGAGCCTTTCATCCTCTACCATACATTAGTGCAGGGAGCAGCTGAAGTTTATAAAACCTGTAAGAGAGTAGCACCATTTTAATGAGGTGCATACCTAAAATGAAGCATGTACCATTATTTATGTACTGTGTGGAATCTATCAGAGATTAATGCAGGCAGGTTCAGTGGAAGGAGTGCAATTTGTGGGGCACTTTTAAAAGCCCACTTAAAAAGGGCAGTTTGTAAAACTGAGTCTTGTGCATGGAGAAATGTGAAAGGGTATCAGAGCTGCTAAATTTGGTGGAACTCTTTATTGTCACTAATGTCTGTCAGGGGCTCAGAGATTAAAAGGGCTGCTGCATGTTTGATGGCACTTCCCCTACCAAATCTGTTGTATGTGTAGCCTGTACTGGAGGGCTGTAAAGAGGCAGACAGTGTTTTTTTTGGAAGGTTAGATGATATGAACTGGTTTTAATCCCAAAATAATCAGTGTTCTGGTTAGATGGAAAACTCTGAATATAGTTTGTAATTATTTCTCAGCTTGTTGTAGGAAAATACTACCTAGTCTGAATATTTCTAGTGCTCAGTGTTGTAAGCACTGGGTGGAGGAAAGAGGGGGGCTTGACTTCAGAAAGGGGATCTCCAGAAACAGCAGAAATGGAGATACTCTGCCACTGTCCTGGGCCTGAGCCACATACAAGCAGTGACAGATGTGCTGTCACGCTGAGGTAGAGGTAGAGGAGATTGCCCTGTTATGGCTTGCTTCACCTCTGTGTTGTTTTTTTAAATACGATTGAAAGTTGTCATAGAAAGTGGGAAGAGAGATACAGATTTGCTGCAAATTTTCCTGATGCTTTGAGTCTTTAGTTGTCTTCTGTTTTTGAAGAGTGAAGCAAATAGTACAGCGGAGTATTTGCAGCTGTCTAGTCCTTTGAGCATTTAGGAGTTGTTATGTCTTTTATGACCTGTTAGTGCTTTGTTAGCTGCAGAAATGTCTAGCAGCACTGAATGGTCCTTTGGAATGGCATTTGGTGTGATTCTTTGGGTTGGCCTGTCCAGGATCTTAATGATCCTTATAGGTCCATTCCAACTCATGATATTCTGTGATTCAATGATAATGTTTGTCCAATAGATGGAAATACTTTTGGTGTAATTTGCATGAAGATCCCTTGTGTAAGGGGACTTTTTGAGTTGGGGAAATAGCACAGATATCAGCACCAGCAACAGGTGAGCCCAGTGCATGTGCCTGGAAACTGCAAGCAGCTCTCTGGGTTTTTTTCCTGTAGAAATATTGTCTCGACAGAGGAGCTATCAGGAAATTGCTTAAGGGTTGTTTAGTTCTGGTTGGTTTGGTTTTGTTCCCTGACTGGACACCAGTACATGGCATCAGTGTAGTTATTCCATTATATAAGCCAGGCTACACCATGGAGCATTGCAGCAGCAGAAAAATCAGTTGAGGCAATTGTGTCTTTGTTAATACATAGTGACAGGGAGTCCCAGTCAGCATTATGTTGTTTGGATTCTCAAGTGGGAGAGAGAAACAGGTATTTTATGCACTGGAAGAGGATGGTAGCAGAAGTATGTTGCTGCTGGTGTTGAGTAGAAGCGAGGGGAGACAAACACGTTATTCTGAAACTTTGTCTGGGGTGCTGACAGCAGTTGGATCCTGTGCAGAAATGTACCAAGGCTGTTTTCCATGCCTTCAATGAAAAAAAAAAAAGTGCATGCTATTTGACTTCTGTATATTTCTTCATCAGACTAAAAGTAGGTGTGTTTCTCTGGATACTCCATTGTGAAGAAAAAATCTGGACCTTGGGGATGAATGTCCTGACTGCGCTGTGTGAATAGAGCTCTGTTGGATCATATCTGAATCAAGCTTTTACAGTCCTTTTCCAGTGTGAAGGCAGTGTAGAAGGGAGGAAGCCAAAGTTGCCTAAAAGGGTGAAAAATTCTCTTTTGGCCATTGGGCATCTGTCTTTTTTCCCCCTTGTTCCCTTATGCATTACACACTCTGACTGCTGCTGGTGCAGTTGCTTCTTTTCTGCTAAAGACAAGTGCAGAAAAGCTGTATAAGGTTCTTTAGCACTTGCTATGTTTGCAACAGCAATTTCTTTTCTCCCTTGCCTGTTGTATTTACACTGTGCTAAAAGTAAGCTCAGTGCCTTGCAGAATGAATAGTTTGAGACCTCTCTTCTGTGTCAAGGGAGGCTGAGCTGAAGATAGAGACGTGTCTGAGTGTAGAGACAATTTCATGCAGGTATGTAGCTCTTAGTGCTAATAGTGCAGTTTTTTTCTTTTTTTCCCCCAATTTAATTAGTTTGCTTTATGAAAAAAATCGAGTCAGGTCTTTGGACAAAGCCAGGTTGAATAATGATGATGAATGTTTTCAGGAAGAGTACTCCGGGCTTGAAGGGGGAAGTAGAAAACAGCACAGAGGTTTCAGTGTGCTGAATTCACCAAAATGTTGAAACAAATTATCAAAATCTTGTCCTACTGTAAATATGTACTAGTAAACAACTAAAGCTGGCAGTTTTGTTTAAGATAGAAATGTAAACTATATTTTAAAATCTATTTTAATAAATAAAATTTTTATTTATTTTAATATAACATTAAAATACCCTTTCATGTGGGAAGGTTGGCATTTTAAGAATATTTAAAGCTGTTAATGGCCAACTGCTTTGCTGAACTGCTGACTTCACACATACCATTTCCTTTTTCAGGTTTTTACAACCCCACATCTTCTGACTTTTAAAGCAGGATGGGGAGGGAGGGAAGGAGGAGAAAAGCTTTTTCATTTTTTGTTGTTAGCCATAGAGCAGCTCTAAACTGCAATTTTAAAAATTACTGTTAATTTAGTAAATGTTAAATCTGCATTATGTTGTTTCTGTTGTGCATTAATACAAGTTATACTGTTTAATTTGGAGACCTTACTTCTCTGTTCTCAGGTATAAGTATTATTTCTTGTTTCAGGATTTTTTGGGACAAATCTTTGGTCTAAACCCTGTTAGTGTTTCTTTTTAAAATACACAATGCCTTTCTCTACTGAATAACACACTTAATAGGGTTTGAGAGTTTAGAGAGAGTTTTGCATTCTTGAAATGTATGACTTACTGTAATTACAGTTGCTCATATTCTAAAGCAGGTCGTAAACTTACCTGGAGAGAGAGCAGAACATTTACAGGCAATATTTTACTGCTGACAGCTTAAAAGTTTGTTTATGCTAATCACTTCATAAATAGTGAGCAGTACACCACTGGTGACTGACCGAGTAGTCTTGCAAGTGCAGAAAATTTCTGCTTGATGTTAAAGAAAATGACATTACAAAAATATCTTTGTAAAGCACTAAGTACCCACTCGCTTTCTTTAACAACTTAAGAAATACTCAAGCTTAGTTGTTGTAATGATATATATGGCTAGTTAATATTTGCTGGTTTAAAAGCCTGTGAATTTGATTAAAGTCTATCTGTCTAGCTTTGCTTTTAGTGACTAGAGGAGGTGTTCAGATATATCAGTTTATTAAAAGTTGAGCTGTATGAAAATGTAGAAGTTTAATTTCCTTTCCTTGAAAGAATTTAACTTTTTTTTTTTTTTTTTTAATACAAAGAATGTGAACTAAAAGGGTTTCCAACTCGGATCAAATTTCTTGTCAGAACACCAACTGATTATGTATTTGTGTGCTTAAATGAAAGAAGACCTGATTTTTAATGTTTTGGTTCAAAGTCATACATGTGTAATGCTAAATAATACTGAGTTTATAAATACAAAGGTTTTGTTACATTTTCAAAAGTTCTGATACATTAGTTTAATTTTTTCTTCTTTAGCCTTTGCAAAGAAAGGCTTTTCACTACTTTTCCGTAGTGATGCCACAGTATGCACTGAGAGGTAAACTGGCTATCTCTATAACAGAAATAAGGAGGTATGCTGTTGTGTCTTCAAGTATATTGGATAAGTCTAAATGCTGGCTAGTTTGCTGAAAATTATTTTTAAGTATTGCAAATTTTATTTAATAAAATAATATATATTATGTAAAAACTCCTTTAAAGTTTTACTCTCCTTGTTTGCTTCTTTTCAGCCCCTTAAAGACTTTTAAGAATGGTATGAAGCAGGGTTTTATTTAAGAGACAACAGATGAGTAGACAACAGATGATTAGGTTTAAGGAAAAGGTGTTCCAGATTCAGGAAGGGTGGCTTTGAAGTATGCAGTTAAGTCACACTGGTTTGGGCAGCAACTGGTGCCTGTAGGTACACGTTCCCCATGTGTGGAGTCTGGAGTGGGAGCTGTGGCTGCTGGACTGTGTGTCCATGGAGGAGGCTGCACAGGTCCTTTCCTTGAAGGGCTCTGCAGCACTGGCAGTGGTAAACAGCAGGGAGGACAGGAGTGGTGGGAGTGTGGCCAGCAGTTGTAGCTGGTGTCTCTTGTGTTTATAAATGTAATAGTGCATGAATGCTAGTGGGGAGAGCAAATGTAAGACTTAGACAAACGAAAGCATTGGTAGGGGAAAGTCTTTCTTAGCTTATACTGTACCTATTTTCTTTCTATAACTGGTTTTGCTGTTCAAACTATGTGTAATTATTTTTCACCCTTGCATATGGAATTTTAATCTTGAAGCATTTATAGACCAAAAAAAGGGGCAAATACAACTCCTTGTTCACATAAAGCCTGAAAAACATCTGCCTTTATTTCAAGCTAAAACTGAAAACTTCATTGTTGCTTCCAAGTGGCTGTTTTGTTAGATTCCGTGCAGTGTATCTGTGTAAAAGAATAGTCTCAGTCCTTATCCAGCAGAGATTGCCCATTGATGACGGTCCCACCCATGAAGATGCCAATGGTGAGGTCTAAGTTACTGCATTTGTACCATTGGTAGGGTCAAAAAAGCTAATGGGCTTTAAAATTACTGGCTCTTGTTCTGCCTTAGATGCAGAGTCATTGAGAGAAAAGCCTGAATCTTTTTTGTGCAGACTGAACCCACAATCTCCTCTTTGCTTAGGCTTCTTTTAAATGTTACGTTTATCTCTGTAGTTCTGTTGTGTGTTTTTATGAGCAGGCATGCTGTCAAGATAAACTTGCACTGGGAAGCCCTAGATATACGTAAATATATTTTTTCAGGACATTTGGCTTACTTGAGTGCCTGGCTAACAGTGAGAAGGATAATGGAGATGTATGGCAGGCAAAAGGAGCGATTTTGACATTTTCTGTTGAATGCTACCTTCTTGGAAATGCAGCAATGCATGCCCTTAGAGTAATTCTTTCAAAAGAGAAAGAGCAAAGTTAGGCAGAAAAATGTTTTCCACCCTGTTTTCTGAAACCTAGTATTATGTACTAGCAAAGCAGAGAAGGTGAAGACTTAGGCTTGTCTACTAATATAATTCTTTCTGACAAAGGGCTTGCACAGTGGGAGGTGGCTAGTAGAAGTGATTTGGGGTTTGACAATTAAAACTTTAGTAAGGAATTAAAGGCAGATAAATGCTTTCCATCAGATTTTTTAAAAAGTAATTAATGGAAGGGATGGAAATTGGAGAAGGACTCAGTTTACAGAATGAATTGAGATGTAAGTGATGTAAATAATACACTTCATGAGTGTGGATATCCTTTGAGTGCTCTTTGGATTGAAGACATTTTGATGATTAATCCAATATTATCCTAGGTTTGCGGATTTTTTTCTCCCTTGCTTTTTCCTTAATTTGCAGCAAATAGTTTCTCACTGGATTCTGTACTGACAGTCCCTTAAATACTTTGGTCATTTTCTGTTTGTGACTGACAACCTCTGTGCTTATCTCAGTCTTTATAACTTCGGTTTTCATTCTGCTGTTTTGTGCACTCTAATGCCATTGCACTTCAGCCTTGCCATTGCATTTCTTTGTTTGCTCATATATTCCTGACCTTGTTTTGTTTCATTTTTCCCTTAATTTCTGAAGCTGTTTGATTAATTTCTTAGCCCCATATTTCTTATTCAGCTTGCTTGCCAAGGCACACATACAAGAATGCCTTGAGATCTGTCCTTGCTATGTAATTTTACCAGAATGTGCCCGGAGGTGTTTTCCCTGTGTTTGCTGGTGGTTTTCTTCTTTTCTGTGTTGGGTGTGCTGTGGGTTGAGCCAGGCTGGGGATGGTGAGTGCGACATAAGGGACTCTGTCTTGGTTAGCAAAAGACACAACTGCCTTGCTTAGGGTTTGCCACTTAAGTATGTGAGGTGATGGAAAGTAGTTCCTAGGTCTGCCCATGCAGAAGAAGTTGCACTTTGTTTCAGGTTGACCCTGCCCTGTGTTTGAGGTAACTGGTTTTAGTTTTGCTGCGGTTCAGCAACATGTACTAGCCGTTAGATAGAGGCTCAGAAATACCGTTCTTGAATGTTTTCTGTGACAAACAGTATAATATAATCTATGAATTAATTTAATAGCAGCTTTAAATTGAATACTTAGGTGTAACTGAGTTCTAAGTAGCACCTCTTCGAAACAGTAATATATTGTGTTCCTGCAGTTGGATTTGCCTCATTTCAAACAGCTCTTTCAGAACTTTCAGTTGTCTTATATTTTTAACAGGCTGGTGGGCATGCTGTAAAACAGCCTATCTGGTACAACACAAGCTAATGAAAAGCTGGAATCCTTTTTATGTTCTCACAGACGCTCCGGTTGTGCTAAACTTGATGACTATCACTGCAGGGTTGGAATCTTTATTACTGCACCAAGTGCAATCTGGTACTTGGAACAAAAAGATAAAAACCATTCGCTGTTCTAAAGTAATCTGTAAAAACAGTTACTTTGACTCTGCATCACCTTCCATGATTTATTACTTGCAGTGGAAAAGCTTTGAATTTTTGGGGGAGTCTGTGAAAGTATAAAGTATTTCAAATTTATTTGATAGCTTAAAAGGATTTCTATTCTTAATCTTGATGATCACTTATACTATGAATGCTATTGTGTAGCAAAACCTGCTTATTTTATGGTAGTATTCAGTTTTATTTATAACTCCTTTCAAGTCTCAGTCTTGAGTTTTTGTAATAACTGTCCAGCATGTTCACAGACAACACACATATGAAATAAATTCATTAGTCACTGGCATTTAAAAAAAACTTTTAATTAGCTTTAGCCATGGTCTTGCACTGTATAAAGTTTTCATCATCCCGTCCGTCATCATAGTGCTTTGAAGTTTCTTGAAGTTTCAGTAAAGGATCACCGTTTCAGGAAAATACTCAGTTGTATGATACTTCCCTTTTTATATGTGATATATATGTGTATTTTATTTTATTTTTTTTTTTTTGCATGTGAGTAGAAGAGTCAAGAAATTCCAAGTAGATAACTTGCTTTTCAACTGTTACTTCTTTTATGTCACAGTGGAAAGATGTACCTTCTAAAAATGTTACCTTTGACGAAATTAATCGTGGAAAGGGTATGCACATATTTAAATTTTATAAACTCCTCAAGTTTTTGGTGATGTCAGCTTTAAATCTCATGGAAGTTGCTTGAAAGAAAATTATCCAACAACATAATTTAGAAATTTGAATGTATTTACCCATTATTACTTGAAAAGTTAATGGAGAAGGATAATAAATTTGCTGGCTTTGTTGCTTCAAGGCTAGATGTTTGAAATTAGTTTGACTTGAACACAGTCAAAGTTCAAAATACTAGACGCTGGAGTAGAAAATCACAGTAACACACACAAAAAAGAAAGTTTGTTTTTGCTGTTTTACACTAGTTTGACCAATCTGTCCTTTCCAGTTTCTAAACCCTACAAGAATGTGGCTCATTGCTTTTATCTGCAGTTAACATTTCCCTAACACTTCTCTGTGCACTGTTACAAGTCTGTTACAAATCATAGGGCAGGGGTATCAGTGAGCACTTGGGCCTTGTACAGATTTTTTACATTAGTGTTTTGTTCCCTCTTCAACTCTAGTTGTGCAAGATAATGTGTTTTACCCAAAGGTATTGAAGTTGATGATTGTTTAACTCTGTGCAAGTGAGGCAGGGTGAGTAGGTTATGTATAAAGAGTCTTCCATTTTTCAGTAATGTTTTTTGGGAAGAAAAAGGAATAAATAACATTTTATATCTTTCTGTGTTTTACAAATCCACAGAAAATGCAAATCATTAGAGAATGAACTGTCTAAAAGAAGGAAATGAAAGTTTGCATTTGGTATTTTTGCTACTTTTATTTAACTGTTGTTTTCACACTACTCTCCTACAGATAGTTTGTTAAATACTTGCAGTTTAAAACCAGCAAGATAAGTATATACCAATACAAAAAAATCATCCTTTCCAAAAAAAGAAAACCCAAATGCCAGCAACAACCTCCCCCCCTAACTTGTTGTATTACTGCTCCACAGGAAACTGTTGTGCTGAAAGGAAGAATTAACTGGTCTTTCAACTTCAGCCTTTTTATTGTGAGAGGGAAGATCACAGAAGTGTTACCATGGGGAGAACAGCAGCGAAAGGTAAGGTCTGGTAGCTTTAATCCAAGAGGAAAGAAAGTGGGGAACCTGCTAAATTCTCTTTTTGGAGCTGGTGGGATACAACATGACAATTTGCCATACTGTTAAATTAAGGAAGACAGTTTGTGATCGCTGCTGAATACAGGTAAGTTCAAACTTCACATTGTTTTAGAATACCATTTGCTGAATTTGGCTGTCTTGAGTTCTACAAGTTTAATGAAAAGAATTCTGTCCTGTGACAGTCTTGAAATCATTACTGCACATTTAAATTGAGGAATGTGTTTATGTGTGCTGTTAAATAAAACTTGGGGCTTTATTCTGGAGTTACCTATAATTTAACAGGTTAATAACTAAGTAGTACAAAGAATCAAATTTGGATTGGCATTGGATGGCATTAGCAACTGTCTTTTGAAGATAAAATGAACGTTTTAAAAGAAATTCATCTACAAGTACACGGTGTACCGCAGAGGTGTGATTTCTGCTGTGTCATGTCTGCAGATGTTATTTGTGAGTTCAGAGCTAAAATAGAGAGTGAGACTTAAGAAGAAACAAGAGTGTTTGGGCTGGTGAAACAAAAAAATATGAAGAGCAAAAGATCCACTCTCTGAAACCATGTTGCCGCTGTTTTGGAAGCTTCCAGATTGGTTGTCCTCCTCCATAAAAGGCTACCAGCACTTTTGTACTTTCCTTGAGCTTACCACCTTCAACCCAAGCTGCTTTATGTGCTTGTGTGTTCCCTTGGTAAATAATTGTCTTTTGCTAGAATAGATTTTCTGTAATGGCAGGAGTCATCTGTTTAATTGTTGCACCAGGAGTTTATGGAGGAAGTCTGACCCCTTCTCTTGTAGGTTTTCTGCATGGCTGTTGTCTAAATATAGTCAAAGAGACTGGCTGTTCCAAGCAGATAAGATAAGAATCCCACTAGGGTAGCACAAAAAGAAAGGAAAGGAGAAATTTCATATTCACTCTGTCTGGATATCCTCAACTGTGTGCACTGAGGCTTGGTGGAAGGTGCTCACAACCCTGTGTAGTAGGGAGTGAGAAGAAGGCCCCTTCCTGAGCAATGGTAAGTCTTGGGCTTGTTTTAGTAAACTTCATTTGAGGGCAAGTAATTGTGCAGCACGGGAAGAGCAAAAGGTTTTGTCACCCAAAGGTATTTCACATACCTCAGGAAAAGACAAGGGATTTGTTTGAGAAGAGTGGTATCCTGCCATGTTTTGAAGACCCAGAAGAGTTGAAGACATCAAGGTGGCTAAGGGATAGCTGCAGAAGTCTTGAAAGCATGACTGTGAACTTCATTTTCCCCACACTGCACAACGAGCAAATAACAAGTCTTAGACAGCACATACATGCCTTCCCTACATGTAACATTCATTATGTGACTACTCTGGGATGGAAACTATTGCTGTTAAAAGACATGATGTTTGCCATCACTTGGACAAAACAGTCATCTAGTTTGCTGAAAGGTTAAGTCTTCTAGAAAGAAGTTGCTAAGTTTTAAAGCTTCTCAGGCAAGAAACTGGAGTTCAGTATGGGAGCTTATAAGAGGAAATACACATTGGTCACCAGGATAATTTTTGCCTAGAGTTTTACCACTGCCTTCTCTGATTATTTTTTTATTTGGTATTCACAAATCAGTCAGGATAGCTTTGCCTTTTTTTCCCCTTTGTCTCTAATTTCTTAAATGATAGATGTGGTTGCTCTTGCCTGTCTTCTGTTGAGTAATCTTATCAGCAAAATTCTGTGGTTACAGATAGGGTGGGAGTAATGTAAACACATGGAGTTTTGAATCAGTAAGCAGAAAGCACTATGTTAAATAATCTTTCTCTAATCTTGGCTTGTATCTAAAGCTTTAGCTTATGAAGTGCACTCTAGAAAAGAAATAGTTGGTGAACAATAGAATATGTTGCTTTTAGAATTTTAGTATATGCTGTGCTCTAATCTTGCTGCCCTAAAAGAAAGAAATCTTTCATAGGGTATTTAGCCTCTATGTGGTATAGGCTAAATACATATAGATACATAGCAAATATATAAATGCTGTGTACTTATATGTATTACTTCCTTTTCAAAACTTTTTTTGAAATAGGTATCCTGTTCTTCATTGCTTTCTTAGAGAGCTGAGTAGCATTTGATTGTCCGTTTCATTAAGCAGAATTTCATTCTAACTCTTGTTTTGTCGAATGATCCTAACACATGCTGTGTTTTACATTGAGAAATAAGCTGAAACTTTTCCCTTTAAAAATGGGCAGGGGAAGATAGATGATGAATTAAGCTGACCTATTTTTTTTTTTTTTGTTACCATGAGCTTCAAGACTGTAGGACTAATAAGTCTCTTCTGTCTCCAATATATAGAGTTCCTATTTTCAAGTCAATTTTTCAGATTTCAAGGAATTAGCCATTGAATGTGGCTAGGAGCTGAATGTGCAACGGGATTAAAAGAAAATACTCTTTGTACCTGTACAATTATTTACAGGTACATATTATGTCTTTCATTACCTCATGAGGTTTGACCTCAAAGCTTGACCAAGCTGAGGATCATGTGCAGAGAGCGTCATCTTGTTCAGCCCAGTGATTTGAATAATAGCCTTCTGTCTAAATTTTTTTCTGTGATCTTTGGAAGCTAAATTTGTTAAAATATGGAATACCAAAATTTGAAGTATAGTTTGGCATGCATTAAAAAACTCCATGTGTTTATAAAAGATCAATATTTATAAAATTGGTTTTAAATAAAATCTTACTTTCTTTATAGTTTTTTTGAAAATAAACAATAATTTATTATCCAACTTAACTGCCAACATTGGAAAAAGCACACCTGAACAAGACTGGGAAGTATAGACTGTGAAATAGTGACTGTGAAATACAGACTGGGGGAAAGTTTTCTGGGGTGGCAATAGATAGATACAGGGTGTCTGATGTGGAAACAGGTTGATAATTCTTCCTGCTAGTATCTTTGCATCTCTTTAGACAAAACACTCCAGCTTCGTAATGGTATTCCCAGCTTCCCACTGATGAAGGTTGGAATGCATCAAAGCAAGGGGTTCCTTTGAAAACAGTCTTGGTTTTATTCAGACTTATTCTTGGATGCTTCTGCATATGCTGGGGGAGATTTATTTGTGTGTTTTAGAGAGGAGATCTCCTACCATCAAAAACAAGTGATAGTGACAGTGCTTTGTGTTTACTGTGAATGAAAATGCCTCCACCTCAAATGAAATAGTTGCTTAAAGTGCTGTTGAGAAACCCTCTTCTCATTAATCATCTCTTTTCTTGTAGTTTTCTAAAGGCTGATAAGAAAAATACGTTGCCAAGAGTGTTTTGTTTCAACTTTCATATTTGCTGTGATATTTTTGAAAGAGGCACTAAAGCTAGCTGGTGCAGGGAATAAATAATTCATATAGTGATTGTCAGCAAGAACACATGTGGTGTCCAGGCTGCAGTTTTTCACATTTTTTCACCTGTTCTTGATGTCTCTCATCACGAAAAGCTGTCATCTTGTTTTTAATCTGGCACTGTTTGGTAGGCACTCTTTCATGACTCTGTCCTTTCAAGCTTTGGGTGTTTGCAGGAAGCAATTATTAGTTCTCTACTTTCAGCAGAGTTCCACATAAGAGATTATTGATTTCCTTTTAGGACATAGTCAGATTGGGAAGTTATTTGTTCTGCAAGCTGACAGCCTGATGTCTGCCTTAGTACCATGACTGTTTGTGGGAAATACTGACTGAGGTTATAGAATGTGGCAAAAGGTCCTGCTGTTGATTGCTAGCTCCCTGTAGAAAATTAGCTGGATTCAGCTCAGTCCCAAAGAGGCTGGATGAAATATATTTTGACCTGTAGGATGGAGAAGGTGAACATTAGCCTTGCATCTTTACGGTGTTACTGAACTAGTTTTAGCATTATCCCTTCTGAGATTCCCACAAGTAGTTGTAGGGTATCCACTTGTATGGGTTAAAGCCCTACTGCTGAGGAGGTATAGGGGTTAGAGCTCTGTAGGCGCTGTCCCAAATAATTTCAGCAGTTCCATCTGAAGTTGACCTTCATAAGCACTTTTTTTTCAGGAACCTATATAACAGAACATTTTCCAAAGCAAACTTCTTCCAAAAGAAAGAGCACGTAAGTCAAGGAAGAAGATTAAGTCAAGGAGTAAACATAGCATTTTGTTTCCTTTTCGAAGGACTTGGAGTTCTGCCCGTGTCTGCTTTAGGAGAAAATGATGGTATTTTTGCAGTGTATTTTGAGCAGTTACGTAAGCTGTGCATTGATTTTGTAGGACTGTGAAGTCTGGATTATTCTTGGAAGGTCTCGTGGTCCTGAGTACACTAATAGGCTTTAATGACCCTGACTCATCTGGGGCCTCCACCTACCCTGCCCAGGACCCCATGTCAGCCCCTGCCCCAGTGATGCTGCAGCAGGGCCAGTCTCCAGATCCCCACAGCCCTGCCTTCATGTCCCATCCCAGCTGCAGTCTGTCTCCTGGCATGGCCACCAGTGCTGGGGCTGCCCCCAGTGCCACGCCCCTGGACAGAGTGATGGAGTGGCTCTGGATGGCAGGGGCCTGCCTGGCCACCCCCAAGGGTGCCCTGGCCATTGCTGTGCTCTGACCAAAGGAGCATCACATCCTACCAAGCACAGAGCCATGTGGATGGCCTTATCTTCTTCTCACTGAGTGAGTGGTAGGGGAGGATTTTGGGACTGGTGACAGAGGACTGTCATGACTCAGCTCTTGCATTATGTGGCAATTTCCTGATAATGAAAGATGTGAGATGGAAGTGCTGAACACCAGACATTGCTTGGCAGTATGTTTCAAGAAATGCTTTACTTACAGAAAAGAAACACTGTTAGGGCTTAGTCTTTGCTGCAGAAAAACTCATTGTATTTCAAGAGTTTCTGTCACCAAATGCTTCACATTCTAGGTCAGGAGTGCTTTTATTTCAAGAGCAAGCCAATCAGTAGCTGTAGACTTAAAAGTGAGTGAATACAGCTACTAATAATTGGCTACTAATGCAGTCTTGCAGTAAAAGTGAGCCTTCCCTTCACCTGTACCAATTCAGGCTAAGTGGCATAACCCAAGGTGTGAGCTATGCACAAGCCTAACTAGAGGAGGAGCCCCATTCCCAGTAGTGAGGCATTTGCAGACCAAGAGAGTTACTCTCCTATGCAGATCTTGGTAAAAACAAAAAAGCTTTTTAGATCTGAAAGTGTACTTGCATTTTTGTTGTGAGGTTGATATTGTATTTGAATTGCACTCAAGTCCATGAGTGTCAAAAGCAGGTCACCAAACAATGTATTTTAAAAGGAATGAGTGGAACTGTCTCTCTCAGTCTTCTCCATTATAGCTGCCCAGTTCTCCTGTATCTCTCATACTTGCTGAAATCCATCAAAAATAAAATATGGCAGACCCCTTTGTTAGTATGTGCCAAGATTAATGATAGAGAAGGTAGATTCTTCTGAGTGACTCTTTCAAATGACTGATGTGTGCTGAGATAGCAGCTTTGAGTATTTGAGAATTTTATATTGAGAATATTGAGTATTAAAGAATCTCAATATAGAATGAAATCTTTAACTCAGAAATATGGTTTTAGGATGGGTTTGGTTTTTTTCCTTGTTTCTCAGTTCAGAGTATTCTGTGTATAACCAGATGTATAAAGATAAACAGTGATCTTTAGGATCTCAAATTTTGTGTAGGTTGAAGTAAAACTGTTTAAAAATAGCACAGGATTGCTGTCTGTGGGGCTGGTATTCTGTATTCTGCAACTGGATTTATTCTAATAATTGATATAAAGTAGTCAAAAGCTCTGCTTTTTCATGCTGTACTTTTCAATATATTTTGAAGGGAAAATAGTGTGGTGATTAAATTTACATACCTTTTTGATTATGTACTGAAATTAATAAAATAAAGTCAACAAAATACTCTGTATTGTTTGAAAGCTTTCTGTGTTATGCTGGACATAGTTATGATGTGAATATTACATTTATTATGTAATGGAATCTTGTCTTTTAGATTCAAAGAATATTAAAAAAGAGAAAGATGGAAAGAATCAGCAGGCAAACAACCCATCTTTAAAAAGTGGTAGGTATTGCAGCTGTCAGGTTCTTAGTTAAGGTACTCTAAAAGAAAATGTATGTGTTTGGACTGTACTATTTTCTGACATCTTTTTCTTGCTGGAATCTCTTGGATTGTTATGGTGGATAGTTAAAAACATACCTTTGCTTTTGTCTAGCTGTTAGGAAAGTGTGTTTTGGTATAGAAAGTGATGGTTGAAACTGCTTGAGTTGAACCTGCTAGTTTTACTACCCAAGATAAGTACTCTTTGTATGTACAATCAAAGATGCTGTATAAACTTTATGATTTTTAAACCGTTACTGATTTGTTTGGTCTTCTCATCATGTATTTCTCAGTCTCGTGCCTTTTCTGCTGCAGTTACCGCTATTTCCTTAATGTGTTTCCTGGTGCCAAAAGAAGGATTTTCAGTTTAATAGTCTTGAATTTTTAGGATTGCTAACTGGATTAAATTGCCTGGGATTCTAATTTTACTTTAAATAATCAATGTGCTAGCAGAATTTGTGGGGTTTTTTTAGTAAACTGAGGAAAAGTACACACTTACCAGAAATTATCCAGATTCTTGGCTAACTTAGCCTGTACTATGCACAGCAGGTGCCATAAGGCAGTGTATACATGAGATTGCTGTCAGGGTAGCTTCTATGGTGGGCTGCAGTGAGACAACAACAACATCCTTAGATATGCTTTTCATGTTCACGTTGTTTGTCTGATTTTGGGACAGTAAGAAATGTCATGAGTAGTATTGACTAAAGTACAAAATCTCTTCAGGAGTTCTTGAAAAAAGGACTCAGAATTATTTAAACTCTCACTCTGCTCACTTTTCTGTGCCCTCTGACTCTTGATAGATTGTCTGGTTCTTCTTGGGTACCAGTAGAGACAAGTAGCTTAATCACTGATGAAACATGCCAGGATACTGACACATTAGCTGGGTAACTGAGGTAATGACTTTGCATAAAAGATACAATACCAGTCATAGTACAGCCTTCAGCTGTTACATTTGCCAGAGCTAATTTTTTCCTTTATTTGGGTTCTGGCCATCACAGAATGGGTAAGGTTGGAAGCAACCACTGTAGGTCATTGTAGTCCAACCTGCTGCTCAAGCAGGATCCCTTAGAGCACGTTTCTCAGGATTGTGTCCAGAAAACTTACTAATATCTCCAGAGGAGGAGAATCCACATCCTGTGCAGGCAACCTGTCATCGTTATTTGTCCCTGTTACTTTGAGCCAGAAAAAGAAGCATATTTGTCTCTTTTTCCCTCTTCTGCAGTGTAAAAGGAGCTCCAGTCAAACTGGACTTAGCGTGTCTGTTTTAAATAATGTCATCTGACATGACAGACAGAGTGCTGTAAGACACTCCCCCACCAGCAAAGTGCTCTTCATATGTGGATAAGATAACCATATTTCATGAGTCACTGGAAAATGTCCCTGCCTCCTCCTGCAGTTGAGAGCAAGGTGTTGAAAAAGCTTTGTGGAGAAGCAGTGCTAAGCAGGCAAGCCTTACTCTGTGTTCCGTGTTCTTGACTTGGTTTGTGCTGTTAATCTAGTGTCTGGGACCTGAACTTTCTCATGCAATCTAGGCTCAGCTTTGTCAAACAGAGAGGAGTTTCTTGCAAGATCTCCGCTTTTCTACAGATGAAGTAATTTTTATTCCATGTTGTTGCTTGTTGGTCGCAAAGGAGCAGAAAGAGCCTCTTGATGCTAGATGAAGATGCCATATAATGCTTTGGGCTAACAGATGGGAAGTCTCCAGAGTTTCCAGGGGAATGTGTGATAGGAAAAGTCGAAGAGGAGATACAGAGGTGTGAGAAGAATGGGTTAAAAAAATAGACTAAAGTGAGTAGAGAAAGACACGAAGAGGAGAAAAATTCTAATTGAAGGATCACAACATATAGGAAGAGGTACAAGGTATAAAGTGGAGCATGAAATACCTTACACTTAAACTGCTGTATTTGCAAGAGTGTGTGAAGAAAAATTATAAGGAAATCTCATCTTTGAAGAAGAAAGATTGTGAGATGAAGGCTAGAAAAGAGGCACCTCCATGTCCAAAGTCTCAGATGGGTGCCAAGGGAACCTAGGGGTGGTCTGAGAAGACAAGATGTGTTCCATCTGCCCAAACAGTGTTTAGGTTACGGTGATACTGTATTATATTAACCTGAATAAACCAGGACCTTAAATTGTACCAATCTGCAAATGACAATTCATAGTTTAAATCTTCAGTTAAAATTTTGCAAAACTTTTGACTTACACTAAACTGGAGAATTACATATGGTGAAAAAAGATGGGGAGCACTTCAGCAAACTGGGCATTCACTTATTCATAGTAGCAGATGTGACGCCTCCAGGGGTGCTGAGGCAGGGGACTGATGTAACAAGGAGGCTTCTCGCTTCTTTTGGAGAACTTGTAGTGGTTGAGGAAGTTTCTCCATGTCTGGAAAAGGTCAAATAGTACGCACTGTCAAGAAGGACAAGACAGGAGTACCTGAGGAATTACAGGCTGGCCAGGTAGGCTGGCCTACCCAATCTAAGTTTTCAGGAAGACTATAAAGAAAATATTTCTGTAAACCATTTCCAAGCAAATAAAGGACAACAATGAGGTTAGGAACAGTGGAGGTAGATTTGCCAAGTGTGAACTGTGCATGACTGATTGCCTTTTGTGCTCAGTTACTCAGTTAACGCTGGAAACAAGGGAGAGCAATGGATGTTGTTCATGTCAACTTTAGCAAAGCTTTCTGTACAGTTTCTGTGGTGTCCTTTCAGCCAAACTGGTGAGATGTGGTTTGGATAGGTGGATGAAAAATTAACTGGACTTCCAGGCTGTGCAAGGTCCACCTGTCAGATGGTAGCTAGTGGCATTTCTTAGAGGTCAGTATTAGGTCTGATGCTGTTTTATGCCTTACTGTCAGATGGGGACGATTGGCCAGAACACACTGCCAGACCAGTTTGTGGGCAACATCTAGTGGGGAGGAGTAGCCAGTAGGCTGGAAGGCAGGACTGCCCTTCAGATGGACTTGCCAGTGCTGGGGAAATGGAATGGCAGGACCGCACTGAGACTCGGTGGTGAATGGGGAGTCCTCCTCGGCCGCGGGCAGACCGGAGCCCTGCAGCAGCCCAGGCGGGAGGCTGGCTGCCTGGAAAGGATTCAGCACCGACGGCCCTGGAGCCCGGCAGGCAGCAGCTGAGTGTGGGCCAGCAGCGAGCTCTTGTGGCCAAAGAGCTCAACTGCAAAGGGATCCTGCGGGCAGAGCTGCGGGCAGTGGGCTGGGAGGAGCGTTCACTGCTTTGGGGAATTTGGGAGTCTGTGTCTGGAGAGCTGTCTTCACTTTTGAGCTGCACAGTACAAGGAAGGCACTGCTGTACTGGAGTAAGCTGGCTTGATGTCCTGCAAAAAACTGTTACTGAAACCAGAAGAAATGTTTCTTTTTCAGCTAAAAGAAGAGAAAGCTTATGGGAGATGGTCACGCTGTCTTCAACTACCTGTCAGGTGGATGGAAAGGGGACAGAGCCAGGCTCCTCTCGGAGCCACTGTGGAAGGAGAAGTGACAAATACCGGCTGGAGCATAAGAAATTCCTCCTTGATGAGGAAATTTTCACATTGAGTCTGATGGAACCCTGGAGGAGCAGGAGGCTGAACTAGAGACCTCCTGAGGTCCTTTCTAGCATTAAGGATTATTGATGCTCTGGGTCAGTGCCAGTAATGCAAGCAACTGTGACATGAACTCAGTCCCTCAATTTTTAAATTAGTCAGGCTTTTTGCCATTGCTGCTTGTTTTGAATCACTGTTTAAGAGCCTCACTTCTGTGCGGGTTTTAAACTAATATTTTTTTCATTTACAAAAGGTTCTAGTTACCTTCTGGTTTGGGTTTTGTTTTGTTCCATTTCCAGTATATGCTGGTTTGTTCTTCAGCATAAAATTAATTTTTCTCTCTAGTTTTCACTTTCCTGGTGGGTTATAAAGTTGTGGTTGTTGCATAACAGTCTTTTCTTAAGCTGTTTTATTCAGCCTGCAGATTTGAGTGTGAAGAGAAATGCACATTAAATTATTTAGTATAAGCTAATTTTCTTGAGGATTTCTAGTTGTCAGAAGCTGCATATTTTCAGGGTCTTTAGAATTAGAGATATGTGTAATACAATTGCTTCTTTATGTGTGCACACTGACAATGCAGGGAAGCTTTCATGTAGATATTTTTCAATGTGCTTATCTTTCTAGTGTTGCATCTTACATGTTGCAAACATACATGTGTCTCCTATGTCTATAACTGCAGTAATTAAATCATAATTAGCACCATCTCTGAGAGTTTGAATCTCACCTAATACAGTGTATCTTCACAGGTGGAGAGCTTTTAATTTTAACTCCAGGACATTACTGCTTGATGCAAGAGCTTTTGATAGCCAGGATTTAAAGCAAAGAGCTATGTAATGCTGTTTTCCTCTTGGCTTTATCTGTAGCTGGCTTCTTACCTTCTGTGTCTTTCTAGTAAATGTTCTGTTACCTTCTGTGTCTTTCTAGTAAACATTCCCTTGAAAAAACAAAACTGTTTCGTTCCCTCTGTATTTCTGGTTGCCCCACAAAATTTACCATCCTGTTATTAAAATTCAGATAATTTGGGAAATGTTACTATAAATTTTTTTGTAGGAGGTGAATGAAAGTTTGTCCTGGTAGATGTGACATCACTGATGTATTTGTATTTGTACAGTCTTTAACACAATGAGTCTATGCATGATTACGGCTTTTACATCATGTTAGATCTGAGACAGCTGGGACACAACTAATGTTTTCTTTTGACTAGGTTTAATTATGTAGAATTAGGTACTTTACTAAGGTAAACTCTGATTAAATTTTTTTTTTTTAATCAGAAGGCAACCTGAAGTGGCAGCTTTATTATTAGGGTCCAAGAAGAATTTTTATGAGATAAAACCTTGCTATGAGTTCATAATATTTAATTTTTGCACCCTCCTTGGCTTGTTAATGAAAAGAGAAACAAATCTGGAGGCTACTTTCTGGGGAAAGCTCTGAAGAGCTATTTCGGCCTTCCTGAAATACAAATATATGCTTACGTTAATGTATCCTGAGTTTTGTAAGTAATATAAAATCAGTGTTACTATATAAATGTGTAAAAAATTTTTCATTCCAAAATAGGTGGAATTCCAAGATGTTGTAAAAAAGTGTCTTTGTTACCAGCTTGCATATATTCCAGACCACTAAATTAACAGCTTTTGACATTTTACTGACTTGTTACTGACTTCTCACATTGCTAACAAGCACATGGCTTCTGCAGCAGCAAGGACAAATAACTCGTACACTTTTGAGTCTGTTGCACCAAAACCCAGGACCTCAGCAGGCCAAGGGGATGGTTCCCTTTTGCTTGAGGCACTTGATATTGTCAGCTGAATGCTGTCCTACTGCAGGAAGACTCTGGGTTTGAGCCACACAGAGAAGCTGTGTGCAAGTGCTGGAAAATGCTGCCATTTTCTGATTGTTTCTTTGCTACTCCTCTCTCCTGAAAACTGCAGATATGTGTTTAAGTGTCTGTGCCCAGTGGTGTTTTTGGAACACACACCTGGAGCAAGCTCTCCATCATCCCCAAGGATTTTGCATTAGGCCTTGTGAGTGGCTGTTGCTGAGCCGCTGGGTGGCATCACTGCATCATTTTGGGTTCATCAGTGCTTTATTTTTCAGGAACATCAGAAAGATGCCAGCTGCCCGAACAAGAAAAATAAGCAAAAGAGCTCACTCAGATAATTTAGTAACAAAAATATTAGCTGTAGCCATTGTAGCTTTTCTCTTACACTTTATATTAAAATAATTAATATGCTTGCTTGTATCTTTGATGTTGGTACTTCATATTTTTCCATTCATGCAAAACTGGTAACACTAATTAAATCAAATGCAAAATCCATTTGCCCATACGCATAAACAGTGACACTATTAACACTTGAAAAAATAGCATGATTTTGTTACTTAACATTGCCATAATATTTACCTATCTATGCCATATTACATGATATTCTACAAAAAGAAACCTTTATGTGATTTCAGATAAAGAGAGACAAAGATGCAGTTGGAAGGTTGTGCTAATCTTCTTGCTTTCTAGTGGAAAGTGTTCATAACATACATTTCAACAGTATCCATGTGTCTCTGTTTTTCAATGTGTATCATCTCAGTACTCATATAAGGTTATCATATCAACCCTACTGTTAGGGAAACTAAGATATAGGAAAGCTATTGTGATTTATATAAGGATGCTTGGGAGATCCTTATGCAGAGAATTGAATCTAGATATTCTGACTTGGATTGTTTTACATGTAGAAAAAAAAAAAAAACTGAAGGAAGGTTTATATTAATTTTGCCTATTGTGTGTTCACCCCTGTAAATTAACATTACTTTTGAAGCTCCTTCAAGGTCTGTATGTATTTCAGAGGTGGAGTTTCCATTTGAGAATGATTCTGCTCTTGAGAAAATGTATTCTACAAGATAGTTGGCTTTTCTGTCCCTTTCTTTCCTCAAATCTTCATTTAATTTAAATTCCTTTTTTTATAAGTTTGTATACGTATTTTTTTATCTTATGTCTTCCAGAACAGTTTAATTGGGATGATTATCTGAAAGAGACTGAATCAGTAGCTGCTCCTCTGCATTGTTTCAGACAGGTATGCCAGATATTATTTTGCAAGTGTGTGTGTATTGTATGTCTGTTACAGGGTGATCCTAGAAAATCTTTCTCATTTAGACTGCTTGCAGACTTCCCATTTGACTTCTTTTCATCTGTAGTTATCAGTAGCTTACAGTTTTGGCAGTAGCTACGGAAGTTTTTTCATTCTTGGTTTCTGCCTCAAGCCAAATTTTGAGGGTTTCATTAAAATTGTGTCTTTGAACTCTGTTTTCCTTTAAAAAAAAGACTACTTAATGAAAACAGATAGCTTTGTCAGTGTTCAAAAATGTTTTCTACTTTTTTTCAGTAATCTTAACGCTACCATGGTTTTAGTGAGCATTAAAAATTTGGCTGATTGTCAGAGGAGTCTTTGCCCCATTTTTTGAAAGATTTCTTTCAATTCTGTCTAGCTGTAAGATGTGTGTGTAGTAGAGTTGAGTCACCACTTTTTGCTGGATCTCTAATATGTTTAATTTTTGTCTCTTTCTGAACAGAGTGCTTTCTACTTAGGGGTAACAGATACTAAAATGAAAAAAAAAAAAGAAATTCAAGTGGAATATGTGGAAATACAAAGGAAATACTGGATTTATGATGTTTAATGTGTTTAATGTACTATTTTGTATTACTGTATACCCTACAAGTTTGATCCCCCCTACCTGATAACTTAGTATGTATTTGCAGATGCAGTTTAAATCTACCATCTTGTGAAAGCTAATGACCTCCAGTTGTTCAGCCCTCTGGAGACTGAGTTGATCTCTTTAGGCATCTTTCTCTCTGTTTTCCCAAGCTGAGGTGTATCTTGTCTGTGTAAAGTTAAATAGGATTCATTTTGGTCTGTGTGCCCTCACTGTGTTAGAAGATAGTTGCTAAGGAATTGGATTGTTCAGGTTCATAGAAGTGTAATAGGTGTGACAAGCAGTCCATGTCTAGTTGAATGGCTTGGGCATGTTCTGAAATTGTTTTCTAGGGTCTGTTGGTGGTCTGATTGTAGTGTAAATGATACTGGCCTCCAGTGGGAGCCCAAATAAAAAACAGCACGAATTGAATAGTCTGAGAAGGAGAGGAACCATCAGTCGGTGAGTCTGAAGCAGTTGGAGGAATGGAGAATTAGGGGAGAGAAACACAGGTGGTAGCATTTCCTCATGCTAGATCTTAAATCTCAGCTTGCTCTTTGCAGATGAGGATAAAGGGCAAAGAGCCCTTGCATGCTGCTTTCAGTGAAAGGTGGCTAAAAACACTGGTGTCCATGGCTCTGAGTGGAGCTGCAGAAATTAATTTCACAGAATGTGTTTTTCACAAAGCAGACACCTCAAACTCCTCCTGGATAGAGGCAGATGGTAGTATGTTGTCCCTGGATCTTTCTGAGGTTAATGCCGTACTCACAGACATAAACCACCATGACCCAGACTGTATGCTCCCAAGGAATACACTCCCAAGTAACTACTGCAGAAAGCTGCTCAAAGGCCTTTCCATGTGTCTTTCTTGCATTTTCCTCTCGCCTAATAATGCTCAAGAAGTCTGAACTGAGCAGCCAAATAATGCCTTGAATAGAGGTGCTTAGGTGACATGCATTGACAGAGAGAAATCCATGTGACCTGGATTGCTTAAGGAGTGTGTGAGTTGGAAAGAAGAGCTTTAATTTATGTGCACAGCAAATTTCAAAACAATTTGCGTATGCAGATTTTCATTTTTTTAAGAGTTGACCTTTAAGTAGAAAGTGATATGCAATGGTGATAAGTTCAGAGCTAGATCCTCTCACTATATAGTGTTTGCAGATTTTTGAACCTAAAGTGCTTGTGCTTTGTTTAGTACTAATTTGACTTTTATTGGGTTATGCATGAATTGTACATGTCATTATTACTTTGTGTCATGTGAAGAAATGCATTGCTGTGATCAGCCAGAAAATAAGAGCAGCAAGAAAATTAATTTGACGGTTACTTCCAGAATTTGTGACCTGTGGGAATTTAAAAAGTTTAAATTTTGTAGTAATTAAAAATTACCTGAGGAACAATAAATTAAAGCCTCTACCATAAATTAAGACACAGGCAGATAATGGAAATTGATTAAAGTATTTATCTTAATTTAGAAGGTGTTTTATCTGTTGCTTTAAGTTGTTTTTAATAACTACTTAAAATTTCAATGCACTTCATATTCCTTTTTCTTGCCCTAAAACTTTTTCCCAAGCAGTTGAAACTTTTAAATGTAAAAGCTCAGTCCCTTGTGGTTAGAGCAGAACTTAAAGCAAAGCTGTTACTGAGCGAGGTTTTGTTATTTTATTTAAAGAAAAACTAGCATGGAGGACTTACCTTTTTGGTAGAATGCCTTGAGTTGTTGGTATTTAAACAAGCTCACCTTCTCCACAAACAAAGAAACAAATTCCCCAATTTCTCAATTTCTGTTGCTTTTCCATGTTGTACAAAGTAACAGCTTGACAAGCAATATCCTGAAATTGAATTGCCCTTTAAATTTAATATGCTTGGGCTCCTCTTTCAGCCAGCCTGCTGTCTGAGTTCAGCACTGGCAGATGCTCACTGAGTTTTGCTCGCCTCTTTGGCTTTTGGGCTCAGGCTCCTCCAGGGTTCCTGCTGTTGATCTAGGGTGTGTTGTAAATAGTGCACCTGCACAATATAGCAAGTAGAGCAAGATGTATTTTAGACATTTAAATGTGGTGGAGAAAAATTGTTGCAGGAGCAGATTTCTCCTGTCTTTTCCTATGTCTGCAGACAGGTAAGTGCACTTCGTCTGCCTGCTGTGGGATCCCCACCTGACCTGGTCAGGCAGGCACAAGGGGACATAGGAGTCCTGTGAATGTCAGTGCCTGTGGTTTTGGGTGTTCTAACGTGCCTCCTGTATTAGAAGTCAGACTGTGTTAGTGTGCATGGGGTACCTGCTGGGTTTAAATGTCATGGGGAAGGCTGCTTATAGTTCTGGGTGCATGTATTCAAAAACAACTTTGTACTGAAGAGTTGCAGAAAAGAGTTTCCAGGGTGATAGGGGAATAGTCATAATCTCCTAAGAGAAATTTCAGTGCTTGACTTATTTACATTGTTGAAAAGGTACTGAGAAAGAGTCAGTTGTAGCTTTTGGTTTTATTTGCTAAAGTGCAAAAATAAGTTAAATGATAGTGTTGGCCAAAAATTCCATCAATAAAATTTAGGCTGGAAATGAGGAGACTAGTAAAGAGAAAAGTGAGAGTCATTGCATCCCAGTTATATGACAGAAGGCAAGTAATCAGACTGCAATCCAGTCAATCTCTGCCTGTAGTGTGTTGATACATGAGTAAAAAATACCCTCTTTTGTTCATCTTTTGCATGTGACAAAAAGTTCTGCCTAACAACCAAATTGCATTTGTCACATTTCTTTTCCCTGTGCTAATTAAATTGGCATTACATTGTATGTTTGTGATTATATTCAGTTCTCTACAAATAAGCATAATCTACAGTTTTTGTATTAGCACAGAAGTTTTATATGACTTTAGGACTGTTTTCTTTCTTAAAAATGCTAACACTAACTCCTTTTTCTGTCTTTCTCTGTAATGTAACCTTTTTTTTTTTTTTATACAGAAGGGTCCAAATTTTGTTTAGATTTCCAAAATAGTATTACAGTGGGGATAATTATTTCTTTTGAATTGGAAGCTAATAAACCTTTAAACCTTGTGGTTGGGATTTTTTTTTTTTTTGATGTATGTGTTGGTTTGTGTTTTGGTTTTTTGGGTTTTTTTGAGTTGAATGTCATGTTTCCTAATCTCCTTGTATTCCATTCACTTCACTCTTGTGTTCATATCTTTATAACAATTCCCTTGTTACCCTACGTAGCATCCTTATCTTTTTAGAAATCAATCTTGTTTATGCAGTTGGTAGATTATCCAGTTACCTTTTCTGACTTGGCTGCTAGACACTCAAAAGTTTAAAAGCTTCTTCATATTTATCATTTTTATGCTAAGTTTGAACGAAATAAAGCTGTGTATTGAACTGGCTGGTAAATTTAGCAGTATTAACAACAATAAGAAAAAGCCTTTCACCTTTTATTGTAGTCTAGAATTCCACCTAAGAACGATTTCAAAGTTGGTATGAAACTGGAAGCCCACGATCCTCGCAATGTCACCTCAGTTTGTATCGCTACTGTCATTGGAATCACTGGTGCCAGGCTAAGATTGCGTCTCGATGGAAGTGACAACAAAAATGATTTCTGGAGGCTTGTGGATTCCTCAGACATACAGCCCATTGGGACCTGTGAAAAGAAAGGGGGCATGCTCCAGCCTCCACTTGGTAAGTAACAAAGCTGTTGACCAAATGTGTGTGGAGTATTGCTTTCAAAAAGTCAAATTTACCTTTTTGTCTTGGCAAATTCAATGGTATGAACATCTCACCAAACTGTTCTTTAATTGAAAAAGAGGTAAGTAAACTAATTCTGGCTAAGTGAATTGTGGCTTTTTCTTATTTTTTCATTCTTTTGACAAAAGAATGAGCAGGTTTTTTTGTTGTTGGTGTTTCTTAATAGGCCCTTAATATTAAATGTGCCCATTCTGTAAATGTTCCCTCACACACAGCCTGCCTTGTGTGTGTGTATACAGTGTTTCGTTGCATGATGCCATGCATGCTCCTGTTGGGAGCCCTTGGAAAGAACTGGAGAAAGCCAAATTGCCCCTTTACTCTTCATCAGTGCATCCAAGCAGCTCACAAGAGGGCACTGGCTGCTGCAGGCCTAGGAAACTTCGACGGGCCCTGCAGGGCAGTCAGGATGTTTCCTTGGGCACCGAGCAAATTGTGTTCTAGGACAGGCAGCATAAGGTGGGTTAGTGCAGAATTGTAGCATTCTTCTCTGAACTTTTACTCTGAGGTAGTAAAAGCAGCACCTCAGAGCTCTAGCAAACTGCAGGCTTAGACTGCATGATATTCTCATTGCCTCAACATATGTTCAGGAATGTCAGATTAGTTTGTCATGGCTGGTTTGTGAGCACAATAAATGCTTGTGAACAAGGTATAGCTTTTTTGTGCTTAGAAATACCATGCAGAGCTTCCTTTGCCTTTCATGAGCAGTATGATTGACAACATTGTGTCTCCCCAAACTGAGAAATAGTGCTTGGGTTTAGACTTGCTGAGGAAGTATATTAAATAGGAAATTCTACAAAGCAATTCCTTGTTACCTAGTGAATGGTCAGAGGTAACTTTGAGGAAAGTGCTAGAGGTAGTAAAATGTGACATTGCCTTTTTTTGATGTGATTAACTTGTATAAGAATGTAGATCTAAATATACCTTATTTGTCAAAAGCTTAAACTTCTATGTGTGGAAATACTTAAAGATTTCACAATCATCTGCAAATAGTTTTGCTTTTAAAAAATAGGAAGAATAATTACCGAAATGTACCCAAACACTCTCTCCCCTTTTATTTTAGGATCTTCTGTAATTTTTCGAAAATGCAAGAAATAATAAAAGTAATAAACTGTAAAGTAATTTTAAAAATACCTGGATACAGAAATTGGTTCCTGATGCTTTTCCATCTTATGATTATGAACCTACTTCTGGTTTGGTGCCATCAGTAATTCTTAGAGAATTCTTATTGGAGGTTTAGTGAGGATAGGTATGCTTTCTCTCAGTAGCCTCTCAAAATGCTTGTCATCCTGCTTTGGAAGCAACTTCCACTTTTCTGTTTGAAAGATGAAGTGAAAAGTATCATTTCACTACAGTATGAATCTTGATTTGCTTGTAGAGAGACACAGGAAAAGTTGACTTAACCATTAAGACACTTCACATAGATTATAAGGGTGGATTTTTGTGCTATTGTGGTTCTTCAGAAGCACAAGAAGATTAATGCAACCAGGGTGCCAGTCTAGAAAAATACTGCTTATGGTAGATACAATTTGGCTCAGAAGGGCTTTTTTTTAACCTTCTTTCAATGGATATATAGAGGTTTTGATTGAAAACACTGGAAATTCCTGACATCAGGGAAAAAAGTTGGGTTTTTTTTTCTTTTTTTCCAAGAAGTTTCTCAGTTTAACCTCTCTGAAGTTCTTGATATTACCTTCTAGAATGAAGTGATACCAGTATAAAAAACGGAAGAACATGGTGGTTCCTTCAGCTGCGCATACATGAACACAGCAGTTTTTAAAATGTGTTTTTAAGCCAGAGTGATGAGTAAAACAACTCTGGTTATGTATGATAGGGGCAGTCAATTAATTAAGAAGAGAAACTTTCCATGACCATCAGTAGAAAGGTTGATGCCTTCTCTCAGATACTGTTTCTTACTCTTAAGTGGTCAGGCTGCCTGCAGTGCAGCCCCTAACAAGCAGCTGTTTACCTGCACTCAGGCATGTAAGCTTACCTGCCCTCTGAACAATAGCTGATTATTCAGAAAAGAACGTGAGTGCCACAATGTTACCCCTCCTGCCCTAGATTTTTCTAGAGATAGGCTGAATTCCAGCAATCAAACATTCTGGCATACCTAGATAAATTTTTGAAAAAGCCTTTTTGGCAGTTTTACAGCATCCTGTTCCTGGGTAAAGCTGGGAGCTAATTGGGTGTATAATTACCTCCTGTTAGACATTTAACCAACGGATTTTTTTTTTTTCCTTAGTAGTAGAGAACCTTCTGGATACTAATGTTCCACTTCTATCATAATAACTAACTAAAATAGTCCCTCCTACCTGATTTTTACATGGCTTTAATTATGCATGTTACATAAGGGTTTTGAGAAAGTGATTATTGCAGCACTTTGCTGCAATAATCACTTTCTCAAAATTACTCCAGCCTCTTTTCCATAGCTTTTTGTTGTTGAGAGCTTAATGTTCTGAGCAAATTGTGTTGCAGATAGCATTTTCTCTAGTTTTAGCAGGACAGTTTAAGGGCCAAATGAAGTTAATTGAAATAGTTGTTTAGTTGTGACTCCTCTGTCTTGCCTGTATATCTTTTCTGAGCTACTTAGTTGGGAATATTGTGTTTCAGTAACCACAGTGTTCAGGTTTTATAAAGACTGGTATGAAACCAGGCCTGACAATCAGCTCAGTGGTCCCCAAATTATAACATCGTTTGTCATATAGGAGCTCTGCATTAATTTAGGTGTTGCATGGGTAGTTCTGGCTTGAAAACTGTTTATTCTACTGCAGATAGCTTAAAGCTATGAGCTCAAGAACCATTATAGCATATAATGAAATTTTAAATGAGTGAATTATTTCACTGATCAAGAATTGCAGATATGTTCCACCTTTCTAGTTACAGATTTTTAAGACAATTGTTAAAGATCAGTTATGGGGGAACTCATGAGCTCTTGGCAGATTATGGTACTATTTGCTTTGTGGAAAAAATTCCTATTTGCTGTATTATGTCTGTTTCTCTGCAGAACTGTTCCAGACATCTAACTGCTAAAGAAGCAGAAAAAAAATGTCCAGTATGTCTGTTATCTTACTCATTACTTTAAAACATTCATTTGGAAAGCAAAGAAAGAAAAAGGATTTTTTGTTTGTTTTGTTTTATCTTTTAACTGGAAAGTGGTTGATTGTGAGGGAAGATTATATGGAATAAGAAAGTTTCCAGCCAAACCTTTGTTCTGTTTGAATAAGGTAGTTCATTCAAACAAATTTGATTGTTGTTTATGAATTTTATTCACTTGTCAATGAAGAGTAATAAAATAGAAAGACCATCTGGTTTATGTTTTTCAATATGATACATGATTTATTACAATTACTTTTTTTTTTTTGTTCACTCTTAGTCATACTTGTTTTTATGGCTATTTATGTATTTATTTTAATGAGAGAAGGAAGAAAAAAACCAATTCCACTGTTTTTTTGTCTGTGGTTTGGTGAAAGAATAACAAGATTCTCAAAAATAAAAAAAGTATCTTCTCAATAAATGAGCTAGAACCTGAAGAGAAAGCTAGGTGCTTGTGCCAGGGCAGTTCCTCTGGACCAGATACTCTGTAGGACAACCTAATGGTCTCCTGTACTAGGACTTGCATGTCATTAAATCCTAGAAATTAATCTGTAATGCCTGACGTTATGATGAGTGATTTTGCAGGCAAGTCACTCAGAATGGAAACGAATCACACAGCTTTCTGCAGCTGCAGCAACCATGTTAATTTCTTCCTAGCTGCTTCTATTTTGGCCAAGTCTGAAATAGAGGGAATGAGGCATTAGTGAAACGGACTTTATAACCTTTTTCTCCTGTTGTATTTTACAAACTGGAAGTAGGGCTGTTTGTTTGGATTTTTGTTTGTCCTCAGGGTTCCAGATGAATGCATCCTCTTGGCCAATGTTTCTCTTAAGAACTCTCAATGGAGCTGAAATGGCACCTGCAGCATTCTTTAAGAAGGTAAGAAGAAAGGCTTTTCTAGTAAACAACTTCTTATCAATTGGTCCATGGTTACATTTTTTAATGAGGATGCTAAGATATTACCCTGTTGTCTGCAGCAAAGACAGGGAAGGCAAGACTGTTATTTAAAATTACTTTGAAATGGATTGACATGCTATGGAACTAGACAGAAAGGAATCTGCTTCTAGTCCTTAGAGAGGGCTGTTTCTTTTCCTGAGCTGAGACTTCAAAGTATGGTGTGCTATTTAGAAAAATTGTGTTTGCTCCTTTTTTGTCTCATGGATTTTAGATAAAGTGCATATCACATTTCTTAACAGCACTGTGGTCATATGAATGTGCACAGGAGTAAAAAAGTCAATGGGGAATGAGACCTATTGGAATACAGTAGTGCTTGGAAAGGTTTTGTTAAACATTTTCATTGGGCACACACTCATCATTTAAAATGTAGTGAGAAAGTAGTTGAAAATAGCATAAAAAGCCATTCAGGTTTTTAAACATGACTCTTGAGTAAGTTACTGTGAAATATGGAAAATTATGTAAAAGTAACAGTAATATTAAAATTACTTGGTTCAATTTTTTGTTGAGGTGATAAAACCCTGTTGTTATACTGATTGTGTTCTTTTTGGATACTGAGAGTGGTACTAAGAGGTATGTCAGCAAATCAAACAGTTGGGTTTAGGCCTGCGATCACATTACTTGATGTTAACTTCATATAATTACAATTTTTTTTAGATAAGATAAAATACATTTTCTGAGGCGTGATGAGCCACGCTTCTTTGTGCTAGCCTGCAGCACATCTGAGATGGGCTTGGATAATAAGGTTCTTGAGGCTGAGGTGGTAATTTGTGTTCTGTCAGATCACAACTCCTGCTGTGGAGTCACACTTACACCGGTCGCATTCACTTGATTTTTGTTTTTCTTTTGTCCACTTGGAATTGGTCTAAGGCCAGCTGAGTTAACAGAGGCCTATAAATAATGTCCAATGCTAATGAATTTTTCATGGATTAATTGAGAGGTAAAGCTTTTACCAGACAGTTATCAGTCCCCAGAAATACCCATGCTCTGCAAACCTCTTCTTTATTAGCATGTAATAATTTCATTTTAGTGTCTTGGCTGTCTTGCTGCCCAGACATAATGTATTGGTTGCAACCTATTGCTTATGTAAATACTTCTATCAGGGTCTTTCTGTCATAGAGAATTTTACTAATTATCCCAGCTGTGTTTGGGGGAATAGAATGAAGATTTTTGTAGTGCAGAAGAGCAAAGGCAAATTTGAAATACGACTGAGTTTCCTTGAATGTGTTTCTATAATTTCCTGAGAGTAGTGACTATAAGTAGGTAAGAATGTTGAGGAAAAATAAAGAGCTGCTACTTAGTTTTGGTTCTTTTTCAAGAGGTCATAGAAATACAAATATTCTACCATGCTTATTTTTGCAGGAACCACCAAAACCTGTGCCAAACTGCTTTAAAGTTGGAATGAAACTTGAAGCTATAGATAGAAAGAACCCATACCTGATTTGCCCAGCAACCATTGGAGATGTTAAAGGAGATGAAGTTTTTGTTACATTTGATGGTTGGAGAGGAGCATTTGACTATTGGTGCAGGTGTGATTCTCGAGATATTTTCCCAGTCGGATGGTGTAGCTTGACAGGAGATGCATTACAACCACCAGGGAACAATGGTAAGATGACTAATAATACTGCTTAATTGTTTTTCTCCTCAATTACAGCAGAATTTTAAAAACCAGCTGGCTATATGCAGATAAGACTGAAGATTTGATTAGTGAGTAGCAGACGAGGATGAAATGTTGTTGAGTTTTCTTTATGTAGCTTAAAGCTAATAGAAATTGCTGGGAAACAATTTTTGCCTGCTCATAGTATCTCTGGGAACATGTTTTATTTAATACTGTTAGGAGGACTTCTGATGACCTCTAATTTTTGTGTGCTTGTAAAGAATCTTGAACTAGATTTGCTGTTTGTATTACTGATAGACACATGCTCCTGTTTCGTGATACTAATATATTGGCTGCTGCAGCACTTTTTGTTATACTAACTGCTAAGTAAAGTAAAGTAGTCTTTGCTTCTGTGATGATTGCAGGTCTAAACTATATATTTGATGTTTCTTCTTTCATACTCAAAAAAATCTGTCTTGCAGCTGCCTATTCTGAATGCTTTGTCATCCTTTTGCCTTTAGGAATGTTTGTTGATCAGGTGAGAGTGTCTCTTTAACTAATGGCCACTTTATGAATAACTCTCTACCTTAAAATGAAGAGAAATAGCATGAAGAGGGATATCCCTCACTGTAATCCCTTTGCTACTCTGGAACTGCTTGTCAGGTTTCTGTACTGTAAAGCTTTTCTGTTGAACTGTTTGAGCTTTTCCATCATTGTCCCATAAAAATTGTCAGGAAGAGAGGTTTTGAAGGAGTGGAATAATATTTTAATTAATTTCTTTATTAACCAAAATGATTTGTTCTCAGTGAGAATTTTCATAGCTGGTGTTAGGTGAGTAAGGAACAAATAGATTGGTGTCACAGAACTCTCACTTGGAAGTAGGAAAGGAACAGAAGCAAGAAGGCAAGAAATCAGTAATGTTTCCTGGCCTTTCCATCCCCATTCTTTCTCTCAGTCTTTTGCTAGCAGATCAAGAACTGTATAGAAAATCTAACTGGAATTAACTAAGGGTACCTCTGCATCCTTGCTCTCAACCTGCCTGTCTGAAGTTGCTACCAGGGGTCAAAGTACCTGGAATCGCATTTAGTCCATTCTGGCAGATTTCAGCAAAGGAGTAACTCTGTGTGTTGCTGTACTGTCCAAAATGATCTGCTGATACAAACCTGCAGTGAGAGGGAAGGGGAAAGTCAGGTGAGGATGATGGACATTGGATTAGAAGTCATCTAATAGGTACCACACTGACCTTACTCTTAATGTTTCTGTGCTCTCAATCGCTAAAGTGTCTTTCTCAGCTTCTTCAGGAGGTTGACCTTGTCTTGGGAGATCATGAATGAGATGTGTTATTACGCTTAAGTTAACTGTTTCTTTGCTGTGGGGGTGACTGTGCACTGGAACAGATTGCTCAGAGAAGCTGTGGAGTCTCCCTCACTGGAGATATTCCAGAGCTGTCTGGACATGACCCCATGCCATGTGTTCTGGGATGACCTTGCTTGAGCAGGGAGGTTGGACCAGATGACCCACTGTGGTCCCTTCCAACTTGACCCATTCTGTGGTACACAAGAGGGGCTGTGTAAATAAGTGGCATAGAATTTTTAAAATCTATTTTTGTGAGTTTAGATTACTGAGTCCAATTTCATCTTCTGGGAAGAATATTATTAATTTGTTTAGTCTACTCCAATTTCACTGCTGGAAAGCCAGCGATATTTTGAGGTAAGACATCCAGAATTTTTTCTTTGCTGATTAGTGCTTGATAGAGCTCAAAGTTGTTTGACAGTAAGTAAAGCTGGTTATGTAATCCAGTTCTTCAGGTAATAAACCAAACAAAATTCAGACTTGAAATATCTATCCAGTTAGGATACTATTGTTTTGTAATGAGAAGCAAAAACACTCCAGGCATTAATAAAATCTGAAGCAAGGTTCTTACAGACTTGTAGTTAAAACTGAGAATTTTGGACATGTAATAGAAACTGAGTGCAGAGAGGTGCAGGCTGGAGTGTTTTTCATTTTTGTTTCCAAAAGTGAGCCCAAAGTTAACTGCAGTTTTATTGAAATTGTGTATTCATTTTTCCCCATTCTGAGCATAAATAATTTGTTATTTCTATTTTGCTTTGTGTTGTTATTTTTATTTATTTTATATTTTATGTCTGTATGTTTTAGACACACTTGTTGAATTTACATATCTGGATAAAATATTTTTTGCTCTCAGGTTAGGTTTTTCACTGTTACTTGATTGCTACTGAGCCATTAAAGAGCTGCAATGACAATCCTTTATTAAGATTTAAATAATAGTTTCAAGAAGAGTATAATCAAGTAGTTTGAATTCAGAAATATGATGATGTCAGGATTCTTCATTACATCACACTAACATTGACTACTCCTGTTAGGGGAGAAAATATTAGGTAATAAGTACTACATTGCAGAAATTCCTTGAAGTGTTGTTCTGGTCTGGACCTTTTTTCTGCTGGTTACCTCAATATTTCTGGCTTGAATTTCTGCAATAGAAAGTGAAAATAATTGATTTAAGAGTGGCTTGAATTCCAGAGTGAATATGAAAGTATTCTTGATTTTTGTAAAGCTGAAAGCATTTAAATGTGTTAAATAACTACTAAGAGGGCTGAAAAAAGCACCTCGGATTTTAGTGAACGTGCAAAGCCAATATCCTGCAATCTAAATATGAAAGTGATAGATGATGCTTTAAATTTCTTTCATACCTAGGATAACAATTTCCTGCCATGAGATGTATTTTGGGGTCTAATTTAACCTTTTGAAAGAGAGATTAAATGCAGTTAAGGGAGACAGTATGAAAATTAGGGAAGATTGTATTTCAACTGTCTACTGGCTTAGCCTTTTAGGATGCCCAGAGAGAATGTAGGACCTCTGCCATGGGAGATGTTTAAGAACAGGCTTCTAGGATGTGAGTTACTCAGACCAGATTATGTGTTGTTTTTACTCTTTTTATCTGTATATTCTGTACCTCTCATTGGTATTAGACAGCTCATGAACTAAGATAAAAGATAATACAGAGATGCTAGGTGAAAAGTTGTTTTGGACCAACTGTTGATAGCCTTCAGGCCCTAATATTTGTGTTTATGTTTTGTCTTTGGTCCTTATCAGAAGATGTGACTTCAGTGGACCTGGCTGGATGTCAGGATATGTGCACAGTGGTATGAAATGTACCATTCACTATTTATACTATCAGAAGATGTGCTTAGCTAATATTGTAGTTTGTGTCATTAGAAATAGCTCTGATAGTACTAATTGGTTATGTATGGTTTGACTTCAGGGCTTGATGTTGGCTTGGCCTGCTGCCTCAAGGTTTATATTTTAAGGATGCAATAGATTGTTTTCTCTGTGTCTCTTGGTCATTTAAATGCTTTTAGAGATGACTAAAAAACACATAAACAGTATTGTGAAAAGTACCTAATGAAAGAGATGGACATGGTAATGTCTGTGCTGGACCAGTCTGAAGGACCATCTGTTCTTGAAGGCTTTCTCCAGCACTGGCTGAAAGCAGATGTCTGAAGAAAAGCATAAGCACATAGGAGACAGGTTTGCACAAGTGTTCCTAGTATCTGTCCATCTGCAGCCCAGCTCCTTCCAAGCCCAGAATAATGCTTTTATGCTGATTACCTTCTCAGGTACTCAGCATAAAAGGGGAGGAACTCGATCTAACCTGTTCTATTATATACTGGAGCCATCTGAATTTCTAGCACCTACAACATCCTTTTTAGCACCTAGAACATAAGGTGTTCTCTACTTGAGTATATTTTTTGTGGAAAAGGAGATATTCCTTTTCCTTGCTGGTAATTTCATTTGTTGTCCTTGGTTTCTTGTACTGAAACAGGTTCTCGTACTTTCAGTACTTTTACAGGAAGATTTTGGTTTTGTTGTTCAGGGATCAGTTTTATTCCTCTGGTCACTCTTGTTGTTCTGTACTGTTTCCTTCTCACTTACAGCATTTTTGAGCCACTGGATCCAGAAGTTCACATATGGAAACTTAGTGACATAGTGGTGCCTTTTGTTATGTTTTCTGTTCCTTCCATGATTATTCATTAAATGGTATTTGGGATTTTTGGACTTATACTGATATTGTTTGACTCCTTCGAGTGAGTATGACTGCAAAATAAATTCAGTATTGTTGTTTTAGTGTTACCTTCTGCATTTGCTCATTCTGAAATTTGGTCATCTCTTGGGTCCCTGTAACTTCTGCTTTTGATATACTTTAAGAAGGCTTTTAAAGTTTTATATCTTCTGCATGTTTTTTATTCACTCTTTTTCTAGGCCAAATGTATTGGACTTCTCTATTTAACCACAATAGATTGTAATTTTTATTTTACTCGGTTGAATAATAGAAATCTGTTACTATACCCAAGAATATTCTTGATATTCATGTATTGCTTTTGTAGCTTGTTGTATTTTGAGGCTTATGATTGAAGTAAGCAGCAGGTGACTGGAGATTGCCAGAACAATTTCTATTTGCTTTTTCTGTATAAATTCATTTTACTGTTTAGCTATTACATGTAATAGCTTAGGCAACCCACCTTTTTATTCATAATAGAAGTAAAATCTTTTTCATAAAAGAGAGAAAACAAAAGAATGACTGGGGACAAGCCATGTGGGAAACAATAAGTAAAGCAAAGATTGACTTCAGTATTAAGTAGTATCTATCTATAGATGTGAACAGCATCTGGAAAGAAGGGGATCAGTTTCTATATATCAACGATCCCCCCAGCCTTACAAAGCTGGGTTTTTGAAGGATAAAGGTGATGCAAAGAACTCAAAATGTAGGAACTGCTCTCTGTGCTCTAAAAATTTGGGAGGCCAAAGGAAGATGATAAAATAATGTTAAAAAACCAACCAAAAACGTGATACACTGTAATTTTTACCATAAGTCATATTCTTTCTTTCCCTCTCCTCTGTCTCCCCCTCTTCCTCATCCTGTGTCCCATCATTGCTTTTCTCCTAATTTAGTGCATTTATTGGCAGAGAGAGCAATCTTCTTTCATTATGCTAATCAGAGTGTTGATGTTAAAGGTCTCCTTCTAAAACTGTTTGCTGCAAAAGAGCAGTACAGGCTCAAGCAGAGATTTAAAAGTACCTTATTTGTCTATTTTATGATTTCTTAGTTTTATATAACTTTCAGTCATTTTCTCAATGTTTACTTTGTGCAGATTTTACCAAGCTAGATACTAGAGATGGTCTTCTCTGTTGATGAAATTATGTAAAAATAAGGTCTGTTATGTTTTCAGCTGAGTTGTGCACAAATGTGCAACATCAGTACAAACTTAAGTGTTTGCCCTGTTTGCAGATGAAACAAAAGTGTTAAAACTTTATACAAAGCTGTAGTAAGATCTGTGAAGACTCTGTGATACTTAGAGTAGCCAAAAAATCAGATAAACCTGGTAATTAAGTTTCATTAAAGAAAAAAAAAAGTGAAGTGGTACAATTTCATACTGCTGGAGGTTTTATTTTTCTGTCAGTGCAGCCAGCTTCTCTTCATGAGCAGATCACAGTTGTTAAATCAGGCACACACAGTAAGCAGATTTATGCTGTCTTCAGAATTGTACATTAAAAACTCCTCAGTGCTTCAGGCTAAAACCTGATTTGCCACATTCTCTCAAATGTTAAGCTTTTTTTATTTGGGATTAATGTTTCTTGACATCTTGCAGCAAGGCTTGGATAGTGCTGCTACAGGGCAGTAATCACTTAAGAAAAAATAAAGGTTTTGCCTTTCCCAAAGATGTGACCTTATTGTAAGTCTGGATTCCCTGTCATCTTACCATGTTTATTTATAAGGTAATTGTAATTTTCTTGTAAATTGGAAGTACTCCAACACATGTATTTTTGACTGCTACATGGACTTTTTTTTTTTTTATTTGCTCTTGTTTGGGTCTTATGGACACTGTGGGTATTTCGGTATACTCTAAACAGAAAGTTGTACTACTGTACAGACCTCCCACCTGCAGCTTGAGTCATAAAAGACCCTACTCCTACTCCTGTGGGGACTAAGCAGTAAAAGACCCTACTCCTGTGGGGACTAAGCAGTAACCTAGGTGTGCCAAGCCACAGCAAATGGTTGTGGTGTCCTGCTAGTGGATGTGATTGAGTAGATATTCTCCAAATCTGTGTTAATAGCTATAAGCTATGTCCAGAATATCAGTGCTGTCATTCAGATGGCTGAGACAAAACAAATTGTTGCATTGTACTATCCATGCTCTGTGTGTCTTTTTTTTTCCCCTGGAAGCTTGTTACATTGTATTATGTCATTTTGGGCCCACCATTCATCCTGTTTATGCTATCTGGGGAAAAATAATGGCAAAACCAGAGCAGAATCAGTAATGATTGGGTAAAAAGTCAGGTTGTTAAATTTGTACCCAGTGTGTAGAGCTGTGTCTTGCCAGGCTTATTGACAGATTAATCATGAGCACATCTAAGTTCACTTCATGTAACTCAAGTTGATGTTGTTTGTTTTGATAGTTCAAGTTATTTGCTTGCTCTCTTGCTTGTCTTCCTTCCAGATTATCAACAAAATATAGGGGTGTTTTTGTTGGGATTTGTCTGGTTTGTGTTTTTTGCTAATGTAGTTGCAATGGCAATGCTTGTTGAAGGATGAGACTAGAAGCTGGCTTTTCACAGTTCTTGGTTTCTGGGGACTAACTGAAAAGATCTTCCAGAAGTCTTTCTTTTGTTTTGCCTGTAACCCTCCAAGTCCCACATATTCCCTGCCCCATGTTAGCTCATAAAAGTTGGGGTTTTTTTTGGAAATGATGAGTGTTAATTTGGTTAGTAGCGGGTTTTGATGGATCTTAAATGGCATTTTCAGTGGTCATGTCTGTAGGGGCTGGCTTGCCTACATCTTAAAAATGTGGCAGACTGGGGTGAAGGACTGAGGGGACTGAAGGTGCTACAGTGCTGCCTGGGGAGGTCACTGGGAGAGGAATGCTTTTTTTTCCCTTTAATCCATTTTTGTCTTACCTTGCTTGGCAGCCTCCATTTTGCCTTTCAGTCCTGAGTAAGGTAGGCTAAAAATTTTCACAGAAGACAGAGACTTTTTATTTCTTTTATTATATTGGTAACAGAAGCTAAAATCTAGAAATAAGAAAATTTCAAGCTGTAGTGTCCATGTCTTGCCAGCGTGGATGTTGAAGTTTCCAAGTGTGATGTTGCTTTTTATATAGCAGAATAATGACTTATACCTGATTTTGTATTATAGCAACATATCAATTAGTATCTCACAGCTACCTCATAACCAGAAGTCATCCAAACACAGATAGGAAGAGGTGGAATGTATTACAGATAGTTACGCTTTTGTATGGCTCTGTTGTTCAATTGAGACATAAGGACATAAATTTTTATAATCCTTGGCAGTAAGCTGTTTTGAAAAATTGCTAATCTTTTCCACCTTCTTTGCCAGTTGTCAAAACTATAATGATAATAACTGACTGTATTAAAGAAGGTTAGTTTTGTAGTTAAGACTCCAGGCTAGAACTCAGCAGCTATGTTTCCATTACTTCTCCTGTGGAATGCTCACATGGATTAAGGGTAAGTTGCTAAACCTCTTTGCCTCAATGTTTTTTGTCTGTACATGACAGAAGGACAAAGCCTTTATGTTCTCAGAAGAACATTGGCTTTATATTTTGGACAGAGGAACAATACTACAGTACAAATAGAATAATTTATCTCTTGAAGGAAAACCTGATTTTAAAAGTGAAGTACTTTTTTTACTGGCCTAATTGGCACGTTCACCTCAGGTAGAAATTCTTTGTTCACAGAATGCATGGCAGTGAGCCCCTACCTTGCTTTGTGTAATTTCCCATCAGTTGTTTTAAGTCTTGTTTTGTAATTGTTGTTCTGTGGCACTAGCTGAATGGGAGATTTATATTGTTTAAATATTACAAATCTGAACCTTTTTTTCGCACTGCTTTTCGTAAAAACATGGAGTGAAACTGTCACTGCTGATTTTTTGAGGGAATTTTACTAATTAGAAATGCATGAGAATTCAGGCTTTTGAGCTGTCATCTGTTCCATCCCCTTCCCAAGTACTGGAGGTTTCAGTAGATTCAGATTTCACAGTTGTCTTAAATATGTTACCTATCCTGGCAAGAGCTCTTGGGCATAACATTCTGGGGTCAATTTTGCAGTTCTACCTATGTCTGGGAAGTTTTTCTGCTTCTGCAAGCAGAATTTGGCCCTCATGTGAGGTGTAACCTTTTGGGTCCTTTGAATGCAAATGAGCTCAGTTGATTGCAGTGCATCTGCTTGTTTCAGGGAGGGACTGAGTTGTGGCTGTGCATCTCCAGGTTGTGAGTTACAAAATACAGGATTTGGGGTTTCTCTTACATTAAATACGAGGTTTACAGGTGTTGGGATTCTCACAGAACCGTCTGGGGAGGGAAAGAAAGAATGTTTTGAAGTAGAAGTATTTGAAAGTGTGAAAGCTGTGAGTTACATGAAGGGCTATATACCTATAACCCACACAAATGTGGCAGTATAACTAGAACTCTGTGAACTTTGCAAGTGCTGCTTAGTTGCTAACATTTCTATGGTAAAGTGTATCTGTGTAGTGTGACCTCTGTTCTTCAGTTATTGAGGGTGCCTGTACAGGTTTTGGCTCTAAACAAGATATTTGGGAAGGAAAGCCATGCAATGCATCCCATTCCTGAAACTGGAGAGGCGGATATTTCTGTAGATGAGCAACATGACACAAATGCTTGATTTTGTTTGTGCAAATGAGAGGGCCTTTGTGATGCAAAGCAGCATCCTCAAAAGGCAAATGTGCTTTTTTGGTTGTAAATATCCCAGCTAAATACTGCAGTAATTGCAAGCAGAGCTTGGCATTTTTCCTTTCTATTCTCTTCATCGTTATATTTTAACAAGTTCTCATGAGACTATTAAAATGTCTTAGTTTTTGGAACACGTGGCCTAGTGGGGATAACTCTGTCTACAGATGCAGTGGGTTGGCAGCCTGATTTTGCATGTCTTTTCATTTCCCCCCAGATCCTGTGACCCAGTGTAACCTTTGGTCTCCCTCTGAAGGCCGGGGTGGGGGAAGTATGAGCAGGTGACTGATGATCACTGTCAATACAGCCTGCAGACAATATGGGAATTACTTCAGCAGTCTCCCACTCCCTTGTGCTCCCCCCATCCTCTCTTAAATCAACAAATGCAAATAGCAGCTTCCTCATTTGCTGCTATCTCTGGGATGCTGCCCAGGCAGCATGGGCTTTTTTGTAGTCCTGCCTTTTAAAAAAAGCAGCTTCAGCCCTAGGCAGAAGGAAAAATACCAAGTGATTCTCTGATTCCCCCCGCCCCCTTAATGGTTAATGCTACTCATATTTGATCCTCTGGCATATACAGGTAGGAAGATGCTGAGATAAGGTAGTGCTTGATGTGTGTGGTTCAAGAGAGCAGCAGAAAGTGGCTGGAGCTGTTTGCATTGTTACTCTTTGTCTGGTGAATGTCCTTCTGGAAGGGAATAGGGATTGTCCAGTGTCCAAAACTCATACCTGTGCTCCTAGAACCTGTTGACTTGAAAGTAGTGTGTATTTAACAACAGCTATGTCTTTACTGTGTGAGAATAGAAATGCATTTGCTAAATTTCAGCATAGACAGAAGCACAAAGAATTTGTTAAGCAACATTTCTTTACAAGGTCATGATTGTTTTGTTCTATGCATAATTGTGTGGCACAATAGATAAAAATAGCTGCATTTTATATTGTTGTAGGTATAATGTAATATGTAGTATTGTATTGTACATCATACAGTTGATACTGTTTTGCTTTCCAGATATACAGCTTAATGTGAGTTGTTGTTCAGCAATTCAGGAACATAAGAGTAATGCTGTGCCAGCATTTGGTTAAAATTCTGTTCATCTTATTTTGTCATTGCATATGAACATATGTTTTGGCATACATAAATAAAAGGAAAGTGATCACTTTGTGCATCCAGAAGGTGGTCCTTCTCAGATACCTCAGGATATCAGCTCTGCATTTGATGTATTAGGATTGCAACCAGCATAATGAAGAGATTTCTTCTGCCATTAAGGACTATTAGATTAGTAACTGAATCAGGCAAATAGCAATGTATGTAAATGCTCCTACGGCTTTAGAAATGTGTGTCAGTAGTACTTGTATTTTATAAGGAAATCTGTGTGCACTGTGTATTTAATCTTAGTGAATTTGAAAATAGTGACATTTTATACTGGAAATACTTAATAACAGCTAACTCCTGAATAAAGATACAGGGTTAAAGGAACAGTTGTAAAGCAAGGTGCTGGACTGTTAAGTTGAATATGATTCATACAGTTAGACATTAAAATTGTTACTCAATCTTTAAATATTTTATTTTCTCAATCTCTCATTTCAAAAGTATCTTTGTGGTTTATTTTTTGTTTTACTTGCTTACCAGAAAGCTTCAACATACTAATATTTTCAGGGAAGAAGATTCCAAATTCACAAAAATCCAGAATTAACAGCCCCCTATGCTCCATTTCCAGTACGAATTAGTGCTTTGAGTCAGGCACTGATGACCAACACAGTCAAAGCCTGCTTTAACTCAAACTTCAATACTTCTCTAAGTTATGTCACATTAAGTTTATGGTATTTAAGGTTGGGATAAATCACATTAATTTCACAATCAGCAAGATGCAAAAGGCTGTGATAGGGGCAGTGTGACACTAGAAAGCTGTCTAATTTCAGTGTAAAGGTTTCAAATTATTCAAATTATTCAAATTATTTCAAATATGTCATGTGTTTCTTTCTCATACCTCTCAACAAAGGTGGTTTGATGTCAAAAAGTTTCCCTATTTCATCTTCTACTTACCTGTCCTGCAATTTATGCATCTGTCTGCCTGCCAATGGTTGGACCAACAGAATGGAGGATTTGTCTGCCACAGGGACTTAATATTTGCTTTTTGTTGGCCACAGGCACTGCTGTAGCATGTTGCAGTACATGTTTTCATTAAGGGTGTGTCCTCATGTTCTGTTTGGCATCCTTTTGGTGTTCTAATCTGTCCACTGGGAAGGGAATTGTTAAAAAAAACCCTGTCATTATTTCAGAGAAGAGCGAGTTGGGTGGAAAAGACCTGTTCATTAGGAAGTTTTAATTTAATGAAATCTGGTTACATCTTAGAGGCTCACACCAGATTATAATGCTATCACAGCATATGCATATTGGAGCATATCCAAGTGGATGGATATCTGTTGGGATCTCGTATTGAATTGGAATGGGAGATTAACCCATCTCATGGGAGAAAATCACTTCAGTGTTAAGAATGAAGAAAAATTATACTTCGTGTTTGATTTTTGGAATCCCTTCTTTGAAATGGCACCAGGTAGAAAAATCTGGGTATGGTTATGTGAGCTTAACTTTCTAATCCAGCATCTCAGACAAATACTCATTGAGGACATTTTGCCTGTCATCAGTTTCTCCTTGTCACTGGGATGATTTTCTTTCTGCTCAAAGTTGTTTTGTACCTCCCTAGAAGTAGTTTGCGTGTCTTGTAGTTGTGGAAACTGCTCTTAGCGGAAAAGGGATGTATTATAAGCTGTATAATTTTGTGAAGTATTTTTGAAGGCCTTCTTGATGAATGGCACTTTATAAATTTTGTAATTAAATTATGGGAAGCATTTATAAGGTGAGTGGATTAATTCTTGAGTTTTTTCCCCAATTTTTATTTGAATGTTTTTCTCTTAGGAAAGTCCCTCTAAAAGAATGGGTACAAAGAGTTCTCTCTTTGGCACCAATGAAGTTCTATAATTTCACGCCAGCTACTTAAGTTCAAAGTAAAAAGTATATTCATTTTACAATGTAAATTGTGCAGTACACTTTTATTTTTTTATGCCTTTGTACGCCTTTGTTAGAAAAGTTGCTTTCCATTGTTCATTTTGAGGTTTTCCCCCCCTTCCCTTTTGTTTTTGTTTTTCCTCAGTTTCCATTACAAAGAGCAGTGCAAAAATCCAATCTTCCCCTTCCAAAGTGACCCGGCGTTCAATGCAGTCTCCACAGAAATCTCCTCCAGTACCAGCGCAGCGGGTCAGGAAACCAGGTCGGGGCAAACCCCCTGGACAGTCTGCAGTTCCCAAGAAGGGCAGGTCTCCTAAAAATATTCCCCTGACAAAAAGCACCTCTCATACTGAAAATCTTAAAACAAGGAAAAAAAGTTTAAAACCTGGAAAAAAGGTTAGTCCTTATCTACTACTTTACTTTTTATTGCAAAATTTTGCAGTGAGATTTTTAATTATTATGACTTAATTTTCTATCTTCTCTTCAGCCTTCAGGGCTTTACTGTTTTCAGCAACTGATTACAAGAAAAAAATTAGAATAGCTCTTCTGGAATATTTTAGTATAAGATCCTGTGGATTATTTTATTCCCAAACAAGATTACTATTTTATTTATGGGTGAGTAAATGGTGTTGAAAAATGCTATTCTGAAGTAGAGAGACAGGGAAGCATTTAAACTTTTTTGTTTGAGTTAGTTTGTTACTGAACCATATATATAGCTTGTGTTTCTTGGGGTTTTTTCAGGTTTAGAAACAAAGAATTAAAAACAGTGAGGACTTAATTGCATAATTTAGGCTTCTTAAGCATACAGCTGGATTTGCCAAATGAATCTCGTGGATACTCCCTAATCCTGGAGCTTCTACTAGCATGAAGCAGGAAGCTTCCTTTTCTCTAGATGTGGGCCTAATTCTGCCATGGTCTGAAAGGCATTTCAGACCTTTCTCCTTGCCCAGCTGAGTCAGACCTGGAGTGTTGGCAGCTGCCTGCATCTTCAGCTCTGGTGGAGGTGTTTGTTCAATACACACTGGAACTGTTTGCTCAGGTACACACTGTCCCCTCACCCCACTTCCCACTGCCACTGACGCCAGTGCTGGCAGATGAGCATTCTCCAAGTGAGCCAGTGCAGGGAGCTCAGCTGGTAGACAGCTAGCACAGCATCCATCCCTCCTACTTCCTTCTTTGTCTGCTCCACCCAAAACACAAATGCTACAGCTGCTGCAAGGAAGAATAGGATCACAGCAGGGCAGGCTTAGGGCAATTTGAATTGCTGTGGAAGTACAGTCTATTTTCTGAGGCTTGCTCATGCACAGCAGGCTGTTCAAGAAGAGTAGCAATCCTGCAATGTCTTTCCTCAGGCAATTTGAGTCTGTCCTTGTGCTCCTTCCTGCTTTGCATTAGCACTAGTGAGGAGGTGGAGGGCAGTGCTTTTTCCTGGTGTTTTTTGGGTTTTTTTTTTTTGGTGTTCATTCCCCTTCCCTGCAAACAAGAATCAACCAGTAGAAGTTTCAGGGTTTTTCTCCTCCAGTCTATATCAGTGTAGGCTGTGGGATCTATTCCTAATAATGCATGGGAAGAGGTGGAGTAATGGCAAGGTGGGGATTCTCGCTTCTGGTGATGGTGCTGATCAGTGTGAAGTGCTAGTGAAGTAACATTACTAGAGCATAGCTGGAAACTCTAGTATGAAGCTGGAAGCAGCACTGCACTGAAATGATGTTCACAAGATAAATTATTTTGGGGACCATAAATTGAAAGCTGCGCACTCTGCTGCCTGCCCCTTGCAGTCAGACATCCAAACTGGTAGGCTATTGATGGAATTGGTCTCCAGTTTTTGTTTCCCTCTTACTTGGTGTATAAAAATGCACAGCAACAGAGATTTAAGAGGAGAAAGGTGTTCCTATCCAGCCTTAGCTGGTGGGTGGGGTGTTCTCTGTAAGTCTGGACGGGGCTTTAAAGGACTCCATTGAACACAGGACTGTCATATCTAAAGGCCTTATTCAGGTGTGGCAGGATGTGCATTTTCATGTAAGAATTTTTGCTCTCATTAAGAAGAAATCGAGAGGCTTTATCTATGTTTTGAAACAGTAGTTGGAGGCACCTTGCTATTAGAAGAGGCTTCTGGGCCCTGGGTGTCTGAAAGTATCTGCTTGGAGCATTTGACACCTGGTTTGTGTGAAGTGCTTGGAGGTGCTGTTTGGGGAATGGGTGTTAGTGCTGACATACCCTGTCCTGAGGCAGCAAATCTGAGGTACCTCTATACATTCCTGATTTCCTCTGTGGGACCAGGCAACAGAGAGGTTTTGCAAAGTCTAGGTTTGATACATCTAATTTGGGATTTATACTTTGTTAACTTCAGCGTTAAAAACTTGAAAAATTAGCTCCTTTTGAGAATTCACAGAAGGCTGTTATTGCTTTGGTAAGTGGTTAAATTGCCAAGATGTTATACATATGTGCAAACTTTTCTTTGGACTATTACACCTGTTAGCATAAGGGTAAAGACAGGGTGTGTCTGACAAGAAGTGTAGCCATACAGCCTGTACACCTCACAGTATGTATGCAAATATGCAAGTGGTATGTGCCTAGAGGCTTGAAAGTGCTGGTTTTTTTCCATCCACCCCCCTAGACTGATGCAAAACAAACCCTCTCCAGATGTTGCACTAAATGGTTGTGCTTCAAGTGTAAGCTGGCTATTTGGTGTATTTAGGGACATTGGTATCTGCCTCTCTCTCTGCAGAGTTGTTTGAATTTCTTTGCCCCTTTAGGTTTGTTATGCTGCAGTATTTATCATTTTGCAGATACTAACTTTTATTATACAGCTAGAAATGTTGAACTGTTGCATCATTTTTCTCCTTTAATTAAATTTTTTCTAAGCTCTGTAAGTATGAGATGCATGTTGGATTTTTTCATTTGTTTCTCACAGCTTGCACTGTATGTTTTTACTCTTCCATAATAAAGAAGGAACCTCTGTACATCTTTTTCATTATATTTTAAAAGTACACTTTACATTACAGTGCAAAGAATTTTTTGAGGAAACCCCTTGGTCTGAGCCCTAAATTCAACCCCACAAAAAGAGTTTTTAAGCATGAGGGTGAAGCTGGTGAAGTTGTCCTGGTGGTACAAGCTGTGAGCCCTGCTCTCTGCAGGCAGACAGAGCTGCCATGCCCTCCCAGCTGGCAGGGGCCAGCCAGACGAAGCCACTGTGCCCAGCCCTGCTGGGCTTGTGGCCTGTCTCACGAAACAGCACAGCTCTGGGCTCGCAGCCGGTGCCCGTCATGGGGGGAGCTGCAAAATGAGAGCCTCAGCTGAGCAAGCATAATGTGCTATATTCCCTTCTGAGGGAGAAGGTAGGAAACAGCCAGCTAGTCTCACCACATGTGTGATTTGGTGTGGAGAGTGGATGGTGATTGGGCACTGGAGCAGGCTCCCCAGGGAAGTGGTCGCAGCACCAAGTCTGACAGAGCTTGAGAAGTGTTTGGATGCTCTCAGGCACATGGTGTGATTCTTTGGGTGTCCTGTGCAGGGCCAGGAGTTGGACTCAATGATCCTTTTGGGTCCCTTCCAACTCAGGACATTCTGTGAGTCTGTGAAGTATCTTCCATGTGCACATCTCTTTTCTAAACCCCAGTCCAAACCAAATTAAAACAAAATTCTCTTTTCCTCACGTGGAGAAGGTAATGCACATGGACCAATCTCTTAAGTTGCTGTGCTTTGAACTCCGGTTATCTGTCATATGATAAGCTGCAAATAAGTTTGCTTTGGAAAAGGTTTTGGCAACCAGCATGACTGGATTGTAACTACAGGCTTGTTTGATACCTTGCATGAAGCACCTGAAAATTCCTGGAAGTGATTACTTGAGAATTTCAACCCCTTTGAAACAAGCTGAGGAAAACTACAAGTGCACTGTAATGTTGACACCTAGATGTGACTTAGGTTTTTTATGGCAGTACGTACACAGCCCAACTAACTTACTTGAGCTGTGATAAACCCAGCTGGAAGGGCATGGACAGGAAAATACCCTGAAAGACCTCTTCCTGAGATTTTTAGACGAGTCATGAAGTAGTATATAAAGCTCTTTCTTCTCCCACTTTTTAGGCAAAGGTGGGTTCTTTTCTAAGTCATTTGTCTTCCACCGCATTACTAAAGTAGCTGTAACTGCAAACTGACAGTTTCTGACTTTCTTTCCTGAACTTTTCCTTCTCTGCTGTGTGCGGTACTTTTCTAATAAGGAGCCACACACATTCATTAAGATGGTAACTGATAGCAGGAAGGTTGTGCAGACTCCTTAAACATTTTGACTCTGTTTTTTTTTTCTCTCTTAACAGAAAAAAATCTTTCCAGAACAGCTGACTCCTACATCTCTTTCCCCTCAGTCATCTCCTGAGGGGGAAAATGGCACTGCACAGATACTTAAAGATGGAATCAGTTTGTCTGGTGCAACTGCAGCAGTTATATCCACAGGTAAAAAACAAGTGTGTGAAATGGCTTCCATGTCAAGCAGTTTCGTTTTCATGAAGAATGTGCTGCCAACTTACTACTGTAAATCATTATCTAGGTGCCTTATTTTTGAAAGATATTTATAGGAGCCAGAGTTACTTTTTAGAACTGGTATTTTGATGTCCACATTATAGCAATAAGTGCTGGGGCACAGGGACTTCTGATGGATCTGCTGGACCTGGCAGTTTGTTCCTGTGTGAAGAAGGAAACTGTACAGTTCTTTCATGTCTGTCCTACTCCTTAATATGTGAAATGGGAATAGATGTAGCTAAAAGCTCATATGATATTCTGATCCCATGCAAGCTGTACTGTAATGTTACAAAATGGAGATTTTATCTCTATATAGCCTTACATGAAAAGAAACAACTCTCTTAAAACCCAGTAATGGCAATCAGAGGAAATACATTCTTCTTTTCTCATATTTGCTTATTTTTTTGCCTCTAAATATAATGAAATGTGTCTTGAAAAGGATTGGCAGAAAAGAAATAAGCTAGTAAATGAACTAATCCATTGAGGAACTGGTAACCCTCTAGTGAAAGAATTCATATATTGTCAGCTGAAATCTCAGAACTTCCTAAAAACTCCATAAATTATGATAATTTTGCTTGGGGTGCTTTTTTACATTCAAAATCTGTTTTTACAATAGAAGTTGTCAGGCTCTTCTCACACCCAGTTTCAGTCATGGATGAGGGGAAAACAAGTACCTTTTTCCTAGGAAAATCAACCTTTTGCAAGGCAGTTGTTGCTGAGCCCAGACAGAAGATACTATCCTATTATTGTTGATTTGTAGCTTTGATTATTTGTACAAATAGGTTTCCTTCAATTTGCAGAAATCAGAGAGTAAACAGATATGCACAAAGACGTGACCTCATTAAAATACATACTTTATTTTTAAATGCTCAGGGTTTTTATCTAAAATCAAACTACAGTTCAGAAAATATGTCAGTCCTTTGTGTAATAGAACATTTAGATTGCTCAATCACCACAGAGGCACATTTTTTCATTAAGCTGTAATAGTGTCTTGGGTGCATTCATGGTCATGTGGCAGCCAGAATGAACAAGGAAAAAAAATCATTTACATATTTCCCATGTTCTTGTACCTTGGCAGTTGTTTTGGAAGACAGTTTCACATTGTCTTTTAAAAAAACATTTACAAAAGTCCTATATGATTGTTTTGTGCTACACTTTAAACCACCTTACAGTGTTTGTAAAGAAGTGTTTATTGAGCAGACAAGCCACATTGCAGTGTGGAAATCCTGTGAGTGGTTCAGGTCTTCTGAAGCTACAGGCCTTTGGTAGCCACTCTGTGTGATGTATATGTTAGTGCCATATGGGTGCTTCAGAATGAGCATCAGTGGCAGGTATATAACATAGGGTTCTCTATGTTGCAGCTTCTCAAATAGGAAAAAAATTCAGCAGTAACTTGGTGATGCCTGCTTTGTAGAATTGTGACTTGGTAGTTTGGAGTACCTGCCAGTAATTTGTACTTTACTGAACTAGTGAGTGCATGAGCAGAGATTAGTCAAAACACAAGCACAGATCATGTTAGCTTTGTTACATTAGTGAGGTAGAAGAGGGCTTCAGAAAGCAGGAAAAAAAGCGAGTTTAGGATTCAGTCAGGAGAAGAAAGGTGCCTTTCCTTGGTAGAAGAGCACTTTCTGCATATTCTGAAAGTATGGGTGCATGCTCAGCTTCTTGAGTTGACCAGTATAACTTTTCTGCAGGATTAAAACTAAAATGACAATTTGCAGTTCTAACTTGGAAACATGTCTTGGTTCCTTGACAGTAAATATGGCTTGTACTTTTTCAGTGTGTGTTTATGTGAACAAACATGGAAATTCTGGGCCTCACCTGGATAAGAAGAAGGTTCAGCAGCTTCCAGACCATTTTGGACCAGGTCCTGTAAATGTGGTACTTCAGCAGGCTGTACAGGCTTGTGTGGATTGTGCCTATCAAGCCAAAAGAGTCTTTGGATTTCTGAAATCTGGCCATCATGGAGGGGAACTGATAACTGGTATGTGAAGATGCTCTGGTTTTTTTTGTTTCTTTACTCGTTGAACCTGAGGTAGGGCAGAAGAACTGAAGTAGCTGCAATCAATTTATATCACTTTGTAGCTTTTGTAAGCACAGGTGTGAACCTTGATGGTTTGGGATTTATCTTACTCAGATTTCAGCATGATTTGAACAATTCTTTAAATTTAAATTAAAATATTTTTAAGCATTATTTTTAAGCAATAGCAGTGTTTAAATTACAAATGCACAATACAGTTAGTTTCTTACACTAAGTAGAGCTTGTGTACCTCATTTAGCAGCTGTAGCCAAACATTAGTCAAGTAAACTCACTACAAGTTAAATAATCAGCTTTGTTAATTCAAGTCATTCGCATAATCTTATCCATGCACAGCGTTTGTGTTCTTAAAGTATTAACCAAGTGGGTGACAAGTGTCAAACTAATCTGTTTAGCTTCCAGGCAAGTGATTCCACATGTTAAAGTTGCTTCTGCTTTCCTTGCCCCATTCCCCAGAACTGCAGCAGTATCTTAAGTCACTCTTCATCCACCTAAGTCACCTATTATGGAATAGGTTTATTTCTATTACATATTGATGGCAGGTCTGTAGATAAATTATCTCTATGTCTCAATCTGAATAGCTGTTGCTTGACATTTTTCCCTTCTAGGCTAGGAAATATTCTATGTATAACAGCACATCAATTCATAATTCCATCAGTGGTGGTAAAAGACCTGGCATTACTTTAATCTCTTTACAGTAACACCAGATGTGAAAGATGATCAGTGGAATAGAGGTTCAGTTAAATACTCATAAAGATGTTGCTGTCTTAACTGTATTTAAAGAGCAGCACCCCAGTCTGTGTATGGCAGAACTACAGTGAGCCTTGCTTAGGCATCCCCCTGAGTTTGTGCACAAAATGGATGCTGCTTCTCTGCTGTGTAGTAGAGGTTTAATGGCATCATATATATGTGGTTTTGAAACTGGTACCGCTTTATTTTTTCAATATATATGAATGTTTGTTATATTATTAATACCTTGCTATACCTATTTCAGACAAGTCAATTTTCTAGAGCAAAATGCCCTGAGATATTCTTTGCCAGTATTCTGCTTGTGATTGTTTATCATCAAGAGCTAAATCACAGGCCAGTGGCATCTCTGGGCTATGACTGACTAGTTGAAAATAATAATTTCAAACAGGAGAGAGAAATTTCAGTTTCCTTACATTGTGGCTGGTTTGCATTCAAAAATTCTGTACAAAAAGGATTTAATGGTGTGCACCTGGCTTCACCCCACGGTCTGTGTTCTGGATTTGAGGAACCTGACGATGTGGACTGCTCTGGAAGTAAGAGTCCTGGTCTGGCTGATAGTAAGCCACAAGGCCCCAGTGGGTTTCTAGTGTTCTTGAGCTCTTGCTTCTCCTTGGCTTGTCAAACAGGTAGCTGAGAAGTGGATGAGCAAACATTCCCTGTCATTTTATCAAAAATTTGTGTGTGATAAGTTTTGTGAAGCATAAAATATGACTTAGATTAATGTAGCACATTACATTTAGCTGTGCACATGAATAGTAAGGAAGAAGAGGGAAGCAACAGTAGAATAAAATACAGGAAATACAGTTGTAGCCCTTTTGTTTTTAAGGGTGGTTTTGGAGGGTGGCTTGTTGTTCACGTTTTGATAGGGGTTTTTATTTTAGACTGTCAAGAAAAAAAAAAAGTCGTGGCAGAGAATAAGCAAAGAAATCTAAGTCTTTTGTGAACTGATGCTTTTAAACAAAGTATTATACCTGCCACAGAAGGAAACGGTGTGCTGATGAGGACATGGATAAAATAATCTTGCTAGAATACATGGAATAATTAGTAGGTTCTGCTTCAGCTACCAAAGAAACTAATTGTTTTGAATAACATTAAATTTAGGATTTTTCAATCTTTTCTTTCTTGAACAAAAGCACAAACTATTTTATTTTTGCTTAATGCATAAGCTTTCAATTCAGGCAAATAAAACAGAAAGGAAATTAAAGGCTTGATTAGCAAGCCCACTAATGGTGGTAGTGTCAGCCCCTTCTTTTTCTTTGTAGCACAGAGACTATGGTGTTTGGTGGGATGAAACAGATCGAGGCTCAGATAAATTTTGTCAAGCAGCGAATTAAAATCAGATTCTAGGATGAGTTTCATTACTATCAGAAAAAAAAATTTCTCTGATTGTTTTGTTCTCAGTCTTTTTCCCAGCTTGAACCTGGTATGTAAAACATACTTAAAGAATGGAAGGTGAAGAATGAGTATGACTTTTCATCCTGAGGGCTGAGGTTGCACATGCGAGCTCCAGTCCCTATTTATGTATCATTAAAATTGAGGTTATTGCACCTCAGAGGTACTCCTTTTTATTTTTTCCCTTAGAATTTATCTGGGAAGTAAGATGCTTATGTTTTTCCCAAGCAGAGCAGACAGTTGAGCCTATGGATCTGGATCCCACACCCTTGGTTGCTGTTTGTTGTATGATTGCCCTCATGTGTTAAGAGTCTGGGGGAGCTGTGTTTGCACTGAACCTTTATTTGTGGATTTTTCTCATGGAATGTTTTGCTGGGGCAGTCCCAACACCTCAGCTGTTTCTTGCTTTATCCTCTTGACAGCTTCTGGGTAACATTGTTCTTTTCAATGTGTTTTTTCAAAATGAGAAATTAAGGGGTATAGAATAAGTCATTTCCCCAAAGGCTGTATAGGAAGAGCCATAAGGCTATTATAGAGCATTTTAAATTTCTTCTGTAGCTGACTACTACCTTGCAGTAAATTTGTCAGGAGGTCAGTCTATGGTAGGTCTCACAGCCCATTTGCTCGTCAGAACTGGTTGAGTTCCAAGCAAAAATTTGCCTTTGGAGACTCCTTCCCCAAACTGGATGTAGAGGACCTTGTGTCAGAGCTATATGTGGGATTGTTAATCATTAGCATTTCATTTGGACATTGGAGCCTGGAAAAAACATAATAGGCCATGGAAACACTTCAGTCTTGTAGTACTGACTCGTAAACTTCAAGCACCTGAACTGGTCAGTCTGTCATGAAAGCAGGTGGGAGAGGCAGCACATTGTTGATGTTGGCTGGTTAACTCACATTAACTCTAATCAGAAGCTTCCTTACATCAACAGTGTAAGTAATTGACACTTCAGATTTCCAAAAGAAGCCTAAAATATGCTAGACTTAGGCATTTTCTTTGGTTTTGTGTATATTATCTGTCTCTTTTGTAACACAATATGGAAATATTCCTGAATTCAGATCTGTGAGTAAAGGCTTTCTTGTCATTTCTGGCTTCTTTTTTTTTTTTTTTTTTTTTTTTGAGCATCTGCTACCAACAAAATGTGATCCTTTAAAGCTCTGCTTATCATTTGGAAACTTATGTTAACAACAGAAAGCTGCATGACAGGCTGAAAACCAAAAAGACAAATTGATGGATAAACCTAGTGTTTATGCCACTTCTTTTCAGCCCTAAGCTTAAGTTGCAAGTTTGTTCCTGCTTTGTTCTAAAGTCTTCCTAATCACAAGTGACTAAAAATTTCAGCTGATGTAATGGTAATTATTTATCCATGTATCTGTAGCACTGAGTCTTTTCCAAACCTTACTAATTTTCACAGAAGAGAAAAATATCCTCAGCTGCCATACTGTTTGAGGGCAACGAAAAGACATAGGCACATGTCCAGGCTCTTTGTAATCACTCAGTTTAAAAGACAACAGATCCATCTGTGGCTGCTGTGGTATCTCTGCCACCTAACTCCTGTTGAAATAAATGGGTGCTTGACCACTGTAGTGTTGACAGCAGGACAGATTTCTCTAGGGATAAAATAGCAAATGGCAAAATAATTTCTGAGTCAGAATTTCAATGGTAATGGATGCCAGCACCTTACCACAAGTATTCTCCATTCAGTTAGAAACTGAGAAAAAAATACTAAAATTGTTAGTTTAATTTCTTTAGGGTTTTTTTTTTTTTTTAATAAGTGTTTGGGCTTTTTTGTTGATTTTTTTTTTTTTTTTGAGGATTTTGGGGTATTTTTTTAGCAAGTATTGTAAAGGGTCTTTATTGTGCTATCTCCTGCAAATAGGTGGTGGAGAGCTTGCTGCTTTAAAAGCAATGGAAATTCCACATAAAGTTTCAGTGGTGAGGGAGTAGTTGTAAGTTTTGTTATACTGGTGTGAATCCAAAATTATTTTATTAAAACAAGTTCCCATAGAGCAAATTTAAACTGACTTGGATCCCATGGAAGGTGAAATCAATCCTTTGGATATAAATTTTTTAAACTATCAGAATTTTACTGCTTACTGTTTACTCCTCTCATGTCTTACATGGTTTAAATCAAGTCTGGATGTCTTCTCCTTGAAGTTAATGATGGTGTTTTACTATACTTCATGATGCTTGGGGGTGTTTGACATAATCTTCTTATTCACAGCTTCCTTTGATGGGGAAAAGCATGCCATCAATCTTCCTTCTGTAAATAGTGCATCGTTTGTCCTACGCTTCTTGGAGAAGCTCTGCCACAGCCTGCAGTGTGATAATCTCTTCAGTAGCCAGCCTTTCAGTCCTTACATGGGATGTGCACATAGTCCTATGGAGTACGATAGGAATAAGCCAGGTACTGTTAATCACTTGTTATTTTCAAGTGCTGATATTTCTGAGAAATGTGGGCACTTCATGAAAGGCAACTTTTTACTCTTTCTGTGACATGAATTACTTGAAGTTAATACACTTCAGTTCTTAGTGAATTGGTTCCAGTGTGGAAGTGCTTTGACAGTAATGGATAGGTCATACCACATGTGCAGAAATAATTTTGTTCAGCAAACTTCTTGTAGGCTAGCCAGAAAACATATGTGCTTTACCACTGTGATACTGCTAAAAAGACAAGATCAAAACTTCACATTTCATTTGTTAAATTTATGTTCGGCTCACAACCTAAATTTACCAAAAGATGCTTGCTGTCTATGAGAAGGCACTACCCCTGAAAGGGAGTTCAACACAAGTATAAAGTCTTTTCTTTCTCTTTTTACCTCACTTAGGGGTGGCTCAAAAATTTTTACATTCTACTATGTACAGTCCACTCATCTAGTAGAAAAACTTGTGAAATTAGCTGCTTGTGAAATTTTGTGTGAGTCCAATACCTTTGCTGTACCAGGAATGTACAGTGAAGGGGAGATGCAATTACTTTCCCAAGATCTCCCAACAGATTGTTTGTAGGACTTGGTATTACAAGTCCCAGGAGAAGCCAGCTGAGATAGCTTTGTTGTCAAGACAATTTCACAAGACATTGTGAAAATTTCACAATTTCACATTGGCAATGAAGCTTCCTCAGAGCTCTGATAGCTGAGTCTGTGTTCTGGGTGCTGGTGCAGAGAACTTTTTTCCTCTTTCCAATGCAGAAATTATGTTTATAATTCTATCTATTGTATGAAAGTTCTTAGTTTTAACTGTTCAGGAAGGTAGACAGGGTCAAGGTTATTCAGCTTTGAAATTTTGTATTGAAGTGACTGAGTCTGTGTGACACAAGAAATGGAACTCTAACCTGGTGAATGGCTGATGTCCGTCTTTCCTTCTGTCTCTGGACTTAGCCCATGAGCAGCTTTATGTTAGAATAACAGGTAGTGACTTTTCCTCTTCACAGCCAAAGAAGAAATACCTGAAAACAGGAGTGCTAAACGATACCCTCAGGACTCTCCACCGTACACTGCTCCTCTTTCCCCTAAGCTTCCCAGAAACGATGCTCATCCATCTGAAGGTAATTGCATTATGTCAGAATTATATATGAGGATTATTTATGGTTTCAGTATTTCCAGTCAAAAAGGACCAAGTACAGCATATGTATCTGGTTTGTCTCTAGCCTTTGACAGGTCAGGGTGGAAGTATGTTAATTATTGATCACTGGCACAGATTTTGCACTTAAGGAAGATCTACTGCAAGTTCCAGCAGTGCTTCTCCTAAACCTGCAGCATTTTCTGTGAAGGGGCTCAGGCACACAGGTGACAGATGAAGCTTCCTGCTCCACATAGGGCAACTGAGCAGAAAACCAATTGCCTTGAAATGGGTTAGGAGTTAAATTGGAAGAAACTCTTAACTCTAGGCTGGGTTCATTAAGTTAGTAAGGGTGCAGCTTGATGATACAATTCAGCTGAGTTTATGGCTAGCTGCCAGTGGAAGTTGTGCTGCTCCTGCTTTCCTTGCCTCCTTGTCCCTGCAGTGAGTCATAGTCCATCCCCTGCTCGCTTTCCCTGGCTGGGTAGTGAGCTGAAGCAGGGAGCAAAAGCACAGAAAAAATTCTGGTGAAGAGTCTTGTTTTACTTCTCTGGAGTGACTCTCTGTGGACTCAGATGAGCACAGGGTAGGCTTGAGTGGAAGGCAGCCATGGCCAGGGGAGTGGTGTGGCCCCCCTGTGACAGCTCTCTCTTAGGTTGGTGTAGTTCACAGATAAAATAACACTTTTTCCTGTGCTGCAGCTCAGCTGCAGTAACTGAGCACATGTCTAGTCTTAGTCTGCCTCAGATGTGAAGTAAAGCATCCAGGTTTAAATGTCAGTGAGAGAGACACAGCAAAATGGTTGAGTATTTGCTACTTAACTGGTTAAGACATGGTAAGTTGATGATACTGACTTATCCCATCTGATACATACTTTCTCTTGCAGCAAGATACTTGCACATCATTTCCAAGGGCTTTTTTGAAGAATAATGGGGATTAGTAATTTTTTCCTCCTTTTTTTCTTTTTTTTTGTATCTGTTACCATGAGTGGGGGCAGGATATCTCTTCTGTGCAAAAGCCATAAGACTGCAGTTAAAGCAGAAAAGGATGTAAAATTAAAATGTTCCAAATGGTAGCTTATTTAAAATAATACATCTTATAATTTGTTGTATATATAACATATTCACATCTTTATATTTCCTGTAGCTGTTATTATACACAGTTCTGCATTGATTATTGACTTCTGTGTCTTCATAAAAGAAGTTCTGGTTTAATTCCAGAGATACATTATATATTTAAGTTATATTTCTGGTACTAACATAATAAGTGTGGAGCACTTAATAACGCTCAAACTAAGTTATTTCATTTGGAGCAAAACAAATGTTTAAGTAGATCTGCAGTATCTTGGAAGAAATCTTACTCAAGTAAACATGAATGCGCATACTGCTTTTTATTCCTTGTTTGCTAGTGGATCTTCTACAGATGGAGTCAGGGTAATTTAAAATACTTTAAAATACTTTTTAAGATCACTAGTTCATTGTAAAATGCAGTTACTTGAATGAAAAGTAATTAAAGTAAGTGTTTTTCCATAGTTTCAGAGGTTTGAATTTGTATTCTGTGTCTTTTAACAGGCAAAGTGTTCTCTAGCATTGTGTGTTTCCCATTAGGACAATGTCCTCTGCTGAAAATCTGGAGGCAATTTTGTAGCGGTCAGTCATGGGTTGGTTAACAAGAAAGATCTGCCCCTAAAAAGTTCTGGTTCCATTGAGACACAGTTGTCTTAAAATAGTTATTTTGAAATATCATTTGAAGGCAAAATGGAGTAATTGTGGGAAAGTCTTTCAAACAGCTCATTTTCCTTCTGATCTGCTCAGGGATATGCTTTGCAGGGTTTGCTGCCTTTCTTGCTCACTAACAGTTTCTTCTTAAAGTTACGAAAGATAAAGAAGGAGGGAGTGGGGAATAATTCCGACTCCCTTTCCCTGAAAACAGAGTGTTCCTACTACTGTGTCCAATTACATCATTTTGTTATGTATGAGACAGAACAACTGGCTTCTAATTCCCAGAAGAGCCTCAAGAAAACAAAACATCCAGTTCCTGCTAAGGCTTCAGTGCCTAAACAGTCTGCTGTCATCCCTATATTTGAAACTTAAGACCTCTTACTGGCCTTTCATTAATCTACCCAGAGGTCAGGCATTCTGCAGTGGAATGTCCAACGTCCCATCTCCTTCCATACCTCTGTTATTCACAGCTGCTCAAAATGCAGAGGTAGGCAAACTCTGTCACTCCATGGATTGCAATGCTCCATTTCCTAGATGCCAATTTTGCTGCATTTTGATTGTAGAGAAGCTGGATGGATGGATTGAAAAGTGGATTGGATACTATAGCTACTGAACAGAAAGCCTTACACAAAAAATGATGGGAAATACATGCTAGCTTTTCCACCTTGTGTATTTGAGTTTAGAATTTACAGTAAGATAAATTAAAATGCTGATATCTTGGACGAAAAAATCAGAGTTTCCCAAACCTAGTATTTGCTTCGGGATATATTACATCAGAGAGAAACCTGGGATATAACTGGAATGAATACAATTAAGTTCTTTTGCAATACAGTCAGTTTTTAACTTTTTTTTTCCACAGAAATCTTGACAAAGATAATTTAAGCCAATTATTAAAAAAACCAGAAAAACAACCTTTATTTGGATTCCTGCTAATTTACCATAAAAACTTAAAAAATGTTTTTTTTTATTATGTTACATGGAGTTGGCTGGTACATGCTTTAATACTCCAGTTGAAACTCTCTGTTGGGGAGTGTTGCCTCCATTGTTTCATCCTACCTTTCAAGACTTCTTAAATCTGAATGTACAGGTTCAGTCAGTTAAACCTTATGCTCCTTCATACAGCTTTGCTGTAATAATTTAAGGTATCACCTCTGCCTCTCAGACTTGAACTGAGATGTGGTTTCATTCTCTACAGTTCTAATTTTCCCTTGGTTGGGTACTTTTTAATTTTATAGTGTGCATCACTGACTTCATCTCTTAAAGTCTCTCTGAAATTCTGTGGAATGATAACCTTTTGTTTTTAATCTTGGTGAGTTGCTCTAAGTATTTCTGAGAAATCTAAATGCTTTTATTTTCTTGTTTGTTTTCTTCAAAAACCTCAGTAGCTTCCTCTTCGCTTTTGTGATTCAGGTCTGACAAACTAGAACATTTTGCAGCGATTCTTTTGAAAGTTATTTTTATGAAGGAGAAGGACTTGTATCAATAAAAGCTTCTTTATTCCATGACTATCAAATTTAGTAAAAGATGTTACATCACCTTGCAGATAAGGAGTCCAGGAAGGCTAGACATAAAGATACAGGAGCAGGCTGTCCTCACATGCTGAAAGACAAGCTTGCATGGAAGAAGACTGTCCTGGCTGAACAGAAAGGTTTGACTGGAACTCAGGAAAAAAAAAGGACTTTGGAAGAAGGGGCAGGAAAATCAGAAGGACTACAAGGATGCTGTTAGATTATTTGGGGCGAAAATTAGAAAGGTTAAAGCCCAAACAGAACTTAATCTGGCTACTGCCATAAAAGACATGAAAATTTTTGTCTCATTTTTCTCAGCAGTCAGGGGAGGGCTAAGGAGAATCTCAAGCCTTTATTGGATGTGGGGGGAAACAAAGTGATGAAGTTTGAGGAAGGCTGTTTGAAGTACTTTATGCCTCCTCTTCGTCTGTCTTTTGTACTCAGATCAGTTGTTTCCATGTACCTAGCATCCTGAACTGGAAGATAGGGATGGAAGCAGATTGAAGCCCCCCACAATCCAAGGGAAAATGGTCACTACTTAAGATGTGCACAAGTCTCTAGGATCATATAAAATCTGCCCAGGAGGGAGCTGGTGGAAGTGCTCACTCCCTTTCAACTTCGTGTGTTCTACAGTTATGTGAAAGGTGGTTATTGGGAGGTGGGAGTTCATATCTTCTCCCAACTAACGCTTCTCCTAAGCGATAGAGGAAGAGGAAATGGCCTCAAGTTGCACATGGAGGAGTTCAAGTTGTGTATTAGGAAAAGTTTCTTCACTAAAGGCTTGTCAAGCATTGAAACAGGCTGCCCAGGGTTGAGTCAGCATCCCTGGGAATATTTAAAAGACACGTAGGTGTGGCTCGGTGGTGAACACAGTGGTACTGGGTTAACAATGGTCATCGTGGCTTCTTCCAGCCGAAACGATTCTGTGGTTCCATTCTGTGAGTCTGTGGTCTTGCCTTACCGAATTCACTCAGTAGGGAGCTGGCTCTCTGAGAGCCTTTAATTCCCTTTCATGGTTATGCTGTTAGAAGGTCAAAATACACATAACAGTTCTTCACTGTACTACACTTCAAACAGGATTCAGAAAGAGAACCTGAGACCTCATGAAGCAAGTTCAAAGCATGCTTGAGAAGGTCACTGGGTTTTTAAGGAAAATACTCTTCCTTTGGTTTTAATTGGGCATTTGCCTAATAAATTCTTGAAAGTTTTCATATAAAAAGGTAGTAAAAAGCTTGTTTCAGGAACTTGTTTTGCAGAACATACCAGTTCTTATTCCAAAGAATATGCTGCCTCACTAGCATATGTTTTATAACTTCAGTAGAGTTATTTTCAAGATGGTAGTGTGGGGCTTACACTTCTGTGAACCTGTTAGCTATATTTTTCCAGCTCTTAACTCTCTTGCCAAAGCAGCATTTGTTTCATACAGATTTGTACATCGTGCTTCCAACTTCTTTCTCGTGCCTGATGCAAATGGAGGAGAATATCTATGATTGCTAGAGAATGGAGTGATGCTCCTGTTGATTTGGGTTTTTTTCCTCACATGGCATGCTTCTCTCTAACAGACCTGAATTGAGCTGAATAGGAGTGGAATTTTCAGTAATGAAGCAAACCTGGCTCCTGTCTCATGGCTCAGGGAAAGGGACATGCTGAGCTCCACTCGTGGCTTAGAATAAGTATTCACAGACTTTAAAAGTTCACAAGTCTTCTCAGTGGATGTTGTTTTTCTTTTGTAAAGAAAATTTTGTAAATTTGCTGAAAAGACGTAAGAACTAGAATATTGTTACACTCCCCCTGCCTGAAACTTCACTTTTTTGTTTTACTCTGTGGGCTCAGTAATTTACCTATATCTTCAGCTTTCCAGAGTCTGCAGTTAGAGACCTTGAAAGCCTGCCCTGTGCAAAGAACTGTGTGTAGATAAAGCAGGGTGGTCAAGACACGTTACATTAGTGTGCCATACCAGGCACTCACAGCCTTCTGTGGCTTTGCCTGTAACCTCTTCCCTTTTTAATAATGGCACCTCTGTCTGAACCTGTTGGGGTCCTTAGATAATAATTGTCCAGTTGTTTTCTTTATGAAGTTACTCCCTCTGCTGTTTAGAACTTACTAAACAATTGTTAATTAACATGAGGGGTTTTTTTTTGTATTAAAAATGTCTTGCAAAATAAATTCTATGTAATATTAATAGTTGGCTTTTTAATGATATGTTTAAAAAGCAATGAAAATTCTTGACTAAAATTATTTGATGTATCAATATTTGCAGCAGACAATTTTATTTTTAAAAAAATTCCTCTGTCATTTCTCTGCTTATAGCTTTCAGTAAGTACAACTGAAATGATTAATGGAAGAATGTCTCAAACTTGACATATTAAATCTTTTGCTACAAAAATAATGTTTGAAAATACAGTAAGAGCCCAATGATTAGTTGAGGAAAAGCGACAAACATTCAGTCTCAGTGATTGTCTCACAAGAGATTTGTTAACAGGATTACAATCTGTCAGTCCCTTCAAGAGAACATAGCAAGGCCTTAAGTAACAAAGGTGTAATGTCCATCCCTTTGAACATATTGATGCTTGCTTTTTGTGTAGCAGAAACATTGCCTATAGAGGAAAACAGCACTTCCAAAGATCACCGATTTTCTGAGAATTCTATGGATTCTGCACTTAATTCTGTAAATCCGTCAAACCCAACCTGTCGAAACTCCACGGAGTACCGCACTTCAGGAAATGCTGCATATTACAGAAATTCCCATCAGCCAGCAACTGCTACCTCAAATTCAGCCCCAGTCCTGCGCAGGCTGTCCCTGAGCTCGGCTGGCTGCAGTGGTTACTATGAAGTCAGTAGGAATCGGATACAGAGGCGGATTGAAGGTATGCTGTCACACAAAACCTTCCAGAATATGTAACTGCTTCAATTAACATGCAGAGTTATGAATAAAGAAGTTCTTTGCCATTGGAGAGCTTGCATATGGAGTGAAATGTGCTGTTGCCAAGCATGTCAGGCTTGCTAATGTAACTGCAAATACAGAACTCAAGCCTGTTAGTACTAATAGTGTAGTGCAAGCAGAGAGGTCTTTGCTGCTGCAGCTCACTTCCTGAGCATCTTATCAAATACTGCCATGTTGCTGAAATACAGGGATAGGGTTTCCTACTGTCACTCCCTCTGTCTGCACAGCTTCACTTGCCTTTGCCTCGTTCCCAGTTAAAAGCATCTTGGGACCCAGGAGCCAAGTACAAGTAAAACTAATCCCTCTAGGTATGTCACAGTGCTAATGTTTGTGCTGCTGTAAGTATTTGCATTTATAGAAGTCATTTAAAGACAAAAGGAACAGTTCAGTATTATTAGAAGGAAAATAAAGCATCTTTTCATTTTAATATATTCCAAACAATGCATAATAAATGCCATAAGGTAATATTAAAGTGTCTTATGTGAAATGAAATGTGTTATTCCTGTACAGACTAGTAATACTTCTTCCTTTCACAATATTTCACAATATTTTTGTATTAAAAGCTGCAAGTTCCACAACTGGACCGGATTTGAATTCACTAAAAAGGGAACCCTCAAGAATATTGAATAAGGATCCTTCCACTTGGTCAATAGAGGAAGTAGTGCGTTTTGTGAAAGAAGCTGATCCACAGGCACTGGCTCCACATGCAGAACTCTTCAGGAGACATGTATGATGCTTGTCCATTCTGTTGTAATAGATTGTTTATGTCTATCAGTCTGTTTGCAGCTGGAGGTAGACTCTCCTGATACATTAGAAAGAGGTGGAAAATTACTTTTCTCCCTGAAACTCCTCCTGCAGTATATTTTTTCTTTCTTTCAGTCTTGCTAGACTAACATAAATAGCCACCTCTTCCCAGTGTATGTGGAATAATGCCAACCTGGAAGAGCCCAAGTTCTAATGGCCAACATCTGTGGTACCCCTGTCCTCCCTGGTGCCTCTAGAGACAATGGCATTCTCATGTACAGTGTGGAACATTCCGTCTCCCTGTTTGGAGACTTAATCTTTTAGAGCAGAGATGATGTTATCCATTGTTAGCTAGGCACTTGGTCATTGATACTAAAGTTCAGAGAACTCAATTAATCTGTTTGAGAAAACAATGTCTCGGGTTTTATAGGTCTGACTAGATGTTATCTTTAGAGACAGAAACTGTATCAGTTTGTGGTAGGTTTCCCCTATTTCTTCTTGCTGTACCTTTCTATGGTAGGTTGCTCAGTAAAGAGCTGCTTTCTTATTTTATTGCATATAATGCCCTCCAAAAGAAAAATTGGCTTTCTCTTTAGTAGTATTTCACCCATGTTCTGCTCCAGCTCCTCCTAACAGTTTAATCTCTGAGTAAGCTGAATTGGAAAGAAAAATCAAAATAACTTCCAATGGAGATTCCTGTCTTATATTTTTTTCTTAGTTGTATAACAACAGTAAATGTCACTTGTTCTGTCAGGTTTATGTTTTAAAAAAGTAAGACAGAGTGTTTCTCTTTATGGTGCTTTATGGAACTAATTGCCTGTCTGTGGTATGTAATGATACTAAGAGCTTAGGACTGTCATATTTCAGCACATTCTCAGTCAGATAGTTGAAATCTGACTAAGTTGTCCTTGATCTTGGTCCTGACAATCTCTTTGGTTCAGCATGGAAATAGATCTGTCTAATTTCCCATATTTAGATGGTCTCTAACCCCTTCCTCCACATGACCATTTGCACATGCATGCCAAAATCCTCCCACAGCTGTTTTCGAGGTTCAGTGCAAGGCCTTGGTGCTTGGATCATTTAATCTCTAACTGCACAGAACTTCCTTTGCAGATTATTTTTATTTTTTCCCTTGACCCATTCACTTTTTTTCCTGGTTGGAAACGCTGATTCTGAGGGCTGTTAGGTCAGTTTCTTTTATTTACTATCATTTTCTTTCTTTAACATCTCAAACACTTAATCACACATTAAAAAATATTAAAACAAATTAAATTTCAGTGGTCATCTATAAATTCAAACTTACTGTTTTATATATAGTAGATATATTTTTTACTACAGTATAAACAACTATAACGTACTTTCCCATTTTACCATGCAGCTTGTTCAAGTAGTTGTCTATTGTGTTTATTCTCTTCCTTCTGCAGGAAATTGATGGGAAGGCGCTACTCTTACTGAGGAGTGATATGATAATGAAATATATGGGACTGAAGCTGGGGCCTGCCCTAAAGTTGTGCTACCACATTGAACGACTTAAACAAGGAAAGTTCTAGCCAGCGGCGATACCACAAACGTGTGTCCGGATCACACCAAGCTCTCAGGTTCACAGCCATCGCCTTGATTTGAAATGCTTTTGCTGATATAAACCTTTATTTTTGAAAGTGGCCTCAAATTGTAAAAGAGACATTCAGGATAAAGGTGGGGAGGGATTTGTATTACATTTTAGTATTTTTACAAACTGTTTCACAGAAAGTTGACAGGGAAGGACAATGGATTATACTGGATGTGGGCAGCTCTGGTAACACTGCTCTCCGAATCCTGAAATGTGTGTTCTGTGTTACAGGCTTCAGCCAACGTGTTCATATCCAGAACCAAAACAGCTGAATCCCAAAGGGAAATAATAAATTAAACCAGCATCAGGTGTTAATAATTTTTACAGGGGTGGCTGTAAACTTTTATATTGCAAGAAAATCTTAAAATAGAAGATTTCATCTCTGTAGTGAATATTCTGGTCTTTCAGAAGAGAGGAAGGGTAATGGAAGAGAGGGCTTAATACAAATATAAGCTTTTATAAAGTGTGATTATCAGTCCTTTGGGAAGTTATGAGGACAAATGTATCATATTGTCAGTTTAGGCAGGCAGTAAATATTTCTGTTTCATGGAAGGTCATATTGGCTGTATAAACAGCCATTTCTGAGACAGACTGATTTCACTGGAACAATGTATCCACATATTAAACATTCCATCTTTTTGCTAAGTTTGGCATGGATGTGTTCATGCTTTTTATATGTACATGTGTATGTGTCAGGGAAATACATACTATATAAAAATATACATACACACTGTACATATATTTTCAGTTTTTTAATGTGTACTTTGCACTGTGCCAGAGAGAACTGTACAATTTCTTGTTGTTTTTTTACTAGTAAATTTAGTTGTGTATTACTTTCATTAGCACCTGTTTAATTTGTTCTTGGAGTCAAAAAGTGACAAACAATCAAAAGGTGTTTTTATTCATACAGGCAAGGTCCCTGTACTATGCAATACTCCTGGTTATTCATCCCTTAACTCTGAGCCATATATTCTGATATATATTTGGAAAGACACATTTGGTTCCAATGTTTTGGGTTTATATTTCCTGTGAGGAAGTGCTACTATGTAACTGATAAACCTTTTTTTGGGTAAAATTGGTGCTGTTTGTATAAGCTGCAAGAAGGAGAGGTGATAATAAACAGTTTGTTGTCACTGCCAATTGTAAAATACATCAGGGACAAGAAAATATACTTTCTGTTTAGGAAACTGAATGTACTGTATGTAATAGTCAAGTGATAAAAACTGTTCATTAGGGAAGGTGTAGTCCTAAAATGGTAGGATTTATTATATTTCTTAATGCCCTTTTATATGAAAGCATATAGTATAAATGTATTTTTTACAAATTCCTTTTTTGAAAATGACTTTCTTCACTCATAGACTGATACTCAACAGATTTCAGCAGAGGTACTGCTAGAAAACAGTAAATTTTGTGATTCACAAGTCCAAGTATTTTGTTATTTTAAATGACTGCAATGCAATTTTGATTCAGAAAGTCATTTGGGCCCTGAGAATTGTTTTTGTTATTACATCATTAGACATTTGACACTAAAGTTTATCTGTATCGATTTGTTTTGCATATCTTTCGTGGTGCATGTATGCTTAGATGATCCAATACAGGTATGCTTTTTATAGTAAGAAAACGTCAGAGCATTGATTGAAGAAACAGAATATTTTCTCTTGGTGTTAGAAAAATACTGGCTTAACTTTCATATGGTTACACCAAAAATTACATATTAATGAAATCATCATGCCCTGTGTGTTCAGTATATTGTTTATACATATATATAATTGTATACTACTTCTTCTATGCTTTATTATGCTGAATTTGGGTTCTTCAGCATAAAAAGATCCCATACAATTTAAGTGGAAGTAACTGACTGAAAACAGCTTTCATTTTTTACATTGCCCTTGGCATAAGAAAAACAAAGATGTTTGAATTTTCTGTTTGATCTTTTCTACATGGCACTATTATGGGTATAAATATTTGTTCAAGGCTTTCTGTGTACCCATGTGCACAAAGATAACTGTGATGTTGCTGTACCAGAATTTCTCTGTGTGCTGTTGTGTGAGATTCAAGCATTCAGAGTCTTACAGCAGAATATATTTTTTATTCTTTATTTTCAGTGGGATGTTCTTATCTAGCAAGAAAAATAAAATAGTTTGTTCATTGTTGTAACTGTCCGTTCTCTTTGATGCTGTGTGGATGTGTGAGTGCTCTCTGCATAGGCAAGGGTGGCTGTCTGATCTGGCATTTGGCAGTTCTTGACAGTTCATGGAGACATCTGATATAAAGAGGTTTTAATGAAAAGGGTAAGATCATTCCAGCCTTGTTCATCTGAAGCAATTAATGTTTGAATTTGGGTTGTTCTATGCTTTCACAGTAAGAACTTATCTATTTATTCAACTATTTTGTTTGGTATATCTCGTTTTGCAACTTAAAGCTCATACAGAATTCTCATACAACCATGGAGGGGAAGAGACTGATAAAAACTGCTTGTGCTGTATTCAGATAAAGATATGAAGTATTTTAAATCAAAGCAATTAATGGCAGTAAGTTTGAACTTGGTAGACTTCAAGATTTCTTATTTCTGTGATACAGAAGTCTCTTGTTCCAGTGACTGTTATCAGCAATCAGCCAGTGCCTGAGAAGGAACTTGGATTGGGTTAATGGTAACCTCACAACCATCACTGGCAGTTGATGAAAATTGGAAGTTGGCAGTACCAGTAGTCCAGAGGCATTTTGGATCTGATCTCTCCCAGAACATACTTCATATGTTTTTGGTGTTTGATATACAAGACAATATTATTTAGTCTCTTTGTTTCTCCAATTTGCTTTTCTATCAACATGGATTCATCTGTTTATCTGGCTCTGTAACTTTTGGTCATCTTGGAAGACAGTGCCATAACTCCTCAATGTGTCGTGGCGCTATTGGAAATTAAAATACTGCTGCCTGGGAGGGCTAGCAGCTCTAAAAATTATTTTTGTAGGACACCTATGCAATAGTGGAATTGAAGAAGGCTGGAGGGTAGACTGTGGCAGTATACATACTGTAGGACTTTTTCACACATATGTAGGAACGACAGTGAAAGACAGCAATATCATGTTACAAATGTTGGCTTGAAGGATGGAGCATCTTCCCCTTTTCTGTTGCTTTGGATAAAAAGACACCATTTTTTATTTCAGGTCGAAGACACAGGCGCAAAGATGTTTATCTGATCACTCATTATATTGGTAGAAACTGTTCTTCCTCTGCAGTCAGGGATATAATTTGCAAAAAGCGATGTTTACCTTCTCTGTAGCTGTGACAGTTTTATGTGGGTCTGTGGATGTGATTATGTAAGCCCTGGACATGATACAAAAATTCTAAATTTGAGTATCTCAAATATTTTTGTAGGGGAAAAATAAGCCCTGGCTGGGGATGGCTAAAATCTTGAACTTTTAACCTGATCAGATAAAACTTTTCTTTGTGCTTGTCTTTCCTTTAATTTAAGCTGAAATTCAGAGAATTGAAATATGGGTACACTGAGGCAAAGCTGGTATTCAGTAATTCAGCCTTTTCCACGTTCTATGTAATGAGGTCCCCCACCTCATTCAGCAGTAGGCCCAAGTTTTCCCAGTCTTCTTTTGTTAGCTATAGAATGTTGTCTATTTTAATGCAGGATCATGGAGAGAAACACATTTTAAAGGGGAATGGTAGCAGTATTTTTTTCTTTGATTGGCCAGCTAGTTACATAATAGAGTAAAATGAATGAAGAGGTGTGAACCTCTTCAAAGTAATGAGTGTCTTCATCTTTTTGTCGTTCTTTCTGCCGAGTTGAGGCTGTGTAGAGTTACACTGGCTTGGCTTGAAGAGGAAAAAAGAAAAAAGACCTCCTTGAGATCAATTTCAAAGGTCATATATTCCTCCTCTCTATCTTTATTAAATGTAAAACCGTGGGAGTGAGTAAAAAGTGCTCATTTGGAACTGCCTAAGAGTGATACAGGGAGGCAGAAGCTGATTTCATGTCCATTTTAGTGGTGAAATGATTGCTGCTTCTTTTTCAAGCCTTGATTATAATCTTTCACTCTGTAAAGCTTACTAACTAGCCCATAATCCTGGGATTGTGTTCCCCAACTGTCAGTGTTCCTGTTGTTTCAAAGGTCATGCAGAGCCATTTTGAGACTTGTTAAAATCTGAAGAGTCTGTTGTAAACTCAGTGTTGTGAGTCTGCAACTGAATACATAACATTTTATATATATTTTTAGGTTTTTTAGTGTGAAAACTGCAGAGATAGGGTTGGGGGGTTATTTAATGGTGAAGTATTTTGCTACTTTGTTCTCTGATGGTTTGTTCTAAATAAGTCCTCATTATTATGGCTGTGGTAGAAGACAGGAGTCCTGTGAGTACTTAAAATATGCCATTTCAGTGATCCAGCGAGCTTTTAAATTCCTCGCTTACATAATCATCCACCCCTGTCCTAGCAGATCATTTTGATTAGCTGTAATTTGTCCCATTTGAATCAGAATTAGCTTCTATCAGTTCCAGAATCTCCCAGTCCTGCTGTACATGCTGAGGAGTCCTGCAAAAGCTGCTTCTCCTCATAGCATTATGGACCACTGCTAGTTTTATTTCAGCTTTCATTGACCGCAGGGGAATTGTTTAGCGCTGATAGCGAAGGCTGCACACCTCTACTTCTTTTCTTTTTAAAATACACAAAGGCATTTTCATCCACAGAGATTCACTTTTCAGCATCTGAAATCTAAGGCCTTTGAGGACAAACAGCACAAGCGAACAGATGCCAGCACAAGGGCAAGGGGCGATTGCATCCCATGTTGTCTGAACAGACAAGCGTGAACAGATGTACAGCTTGAAGCTGGCAGAAACCATCTCTGCCAATGGTTCCTTTCTAGCTGTGACAGCTGGAAGAAAATGAATATGCCACAAAACTACCATGATAATTGCCATTACCCTGTGTTGGCTGTCCCAGCTCTGAGGTCCAGATCTGGAAAGACAAACTCATCTACCCTTCCAGGCGGACGCTGAGGCAATTGGCAAGGCAGTGGGAAAAAACATAATGAATGGTGGTACACCTTAGCAAGTCTGGTGTTCAAATGCAAGAGGTCATGATTTTACTGAATATTTTCCCTTTCTCATATTTAGTTTTTTTCAGTAGTTACAGAGGCACTCTGTTTCCACAAGCAATTGGGCTTATGCTGTCTAGATTACCAAGAGTGAGGTTTTCAAACAGGTCTGAACTCTTCCACAACTTCCATCTCTCCAGACTAGTGCTGCAGAACATGTTTCCTCTTATTGAAGACCCTTTTGAGGGAAGGATCTTCCCATGTGCTTCTTAATCCTGCATGTTATGAAAAGTAAGGGAAGGAGTCTGTAGCTTTTGCTTGCTTTATCTCTGATGTGCCAGCAATTGCTACTGATTTCAGCCCTTGCCTGGGGATGTACATGGTACTGTGTTATGAACAGATGCCTCTCACCTGCACAATATTACTCAAGGTGTGATCTACAAAGTGCTTTTCTTTTTAAGTCCCTATGCTTATATGAGCAAAATTGTGAGGAGGGAGAAATAAATAAATAAATGATCAGTTTTAGTCTACCCTTGGTTTATGCTTGTACTTCAGGGGTGAAGTGGAACATAATTGCTAATAATTTTTATATTGGAACATAATTGCTTATTAGGTTCAGTGGGTAATGGGACAGGGGGCAGGTTTTGTTGGTTGGTTGGTTTTAGTTTGGGGTTTTGTTGGTGGTTTTTTTTTTTTTTTTTGGTTTGTGGTGGGGTTTCTTTTGTCTTGTTTTTTTGGTTTTTTTTTTTACTTAACTGCTATCAGCTGTTAATTTGTTTTCAAGAGGGCAGCTCAGCAAAAGGGAGCATATTGCTTTCATACATCTTTGCCTTCACTGTAATATATTAATTGTAATTGCTTGGGTGGTGTTTGGCTGCAGGAAATTAACAGGTTGGGGAAAGTTTAAATATTTTGAAAGAAAACAGAAATGCAAGGCTGGGATGAGTGATAGGATTTGCTTGCAATAAACATGGGAAGGAAAATACGTGAAGAATGAAGTAATGGAAAATTAGGAAGGAGAAAACCAGGTGGATATATCAAGATAAACTGTTTCAGATTCACAGATGACTTGTGTCTTTGACTTTCATGTTAAGCTGGGATTTTTTAATGGGAAAGTTAGGAATAAACATTTTGAACCATGTCAGGGATGTGAAGTCTTATCTTGACATGCTTTTATCTGAAAACAAGGGATGAATCCTTGTAATTCCCTACCCAGTTTTTGGGACATGCACTCTCTGGCATTTAATTGTTTCTTAGATGCTGCTAACAACTCACTCTTGTTAAGACTTCTTTTAAAGCCAGACCAGTTGAGGAGCCAAAACCTGGGAACATGGGCTTGGGTTTCACTTAATGTAACTTCATTTCTTGATATTGTTGATATATATCTTGATATAGTTGTCCAGACTCTTTCTGAATTTAATCCATGGGAGTGGAGGGTATGAGTGATCTGACCAAATACCAACATTTGCTTTACAGAGACTTCTTGACTCTATTGGTTTTACTAGCCAGTTTCTATCATGGGAGTCTCAATACCCATTTCAACTCTAGCACATGACCTAATTCCCCGCCTAAAGTTCTCTTCATTGAAAGTAAGCTGGAACAACCCTCTTACTCGAGTCCTTCATTGGAAGACCTACTTGGCATTGAGAAGCAAATGTTCAAGTGCACATTACAGTAACCAAGCAATGTTGGCCAGGTCCCATGTTCTACCACACAAGAGGTCTGGCTTTAAAGTCCAGTTGTTCAGAATATCTAGCCAAAATTCTGTCTATAGAGAATATTTGTGCTTTCTTAGATCTTTGTTGTTGCACAGAATGCTGTGGCAAAAAGCAGACACCAAGCACTTAAATATTCTGTTGGTGTCTTTAAACCCCACTCTGAGCCCTGGGTACACAAATACAGGTGGTTCTAGGTGACTGTGGCATATGCATCATTGGGCTGTAAGATTGAGTGTGGTGGCTTTGTGCCAGCTTTGTGGAGGGTCTCTGAAAGGTTAGGTACATGCTCTCTTAGGCTGGATTGTGCTCTGTGGACCAACTTTCAAAGTACTTTTTTTGAAACATTTGTTTAAAAAAATCTACTTGTTAGCTTTATAACTTTGAATGCAGGCAGGTTGGCTTTGGGTTTTTTTTCCTCCATAAGCGAGAAGTTACTTGTGTATCAGAAACTTCAAAAATCAATAGCTTTCCCATGCTTATTGGTGGTTTTCTTTGGGTACGTAAGCTGCACAAAGAAGGACCTCCTTGTGTCCAGTGGCCTGCCCTTGGTCTGTGAGATGCCAGACTACGACAAATAATTGCCTAACTTTGTTCCTAAGCAAAGAAAGATGGGAACTCCATTGATGAGGATGTGGTGGGAAGGATGATATTGAACAATGCAAAAAATGTGACCATTTTGAAACAGCTGTGGCCTAAGGAACATTAGTAATCCCAGGAGCAAGCAGGGGGGACACAGGGTGATACAGGGATGCAATGTGTCCGTTACCAGAGTTTCACTGGAAACACATTTCCAAACAGTGAAAAAATGATGTTCCACTTGGAAAAAAGTAGAAATAGTCCTTCCTTCCAGATACTTGATTAGATTGTACCCTGCTGTTTGCTCTTTTAATTTTCATATCTTAGTTTGGAAGAATCCTAATAATTTCAGTACTGGGATATTACGGTATTATTCTAAGAGAGCTTGGGGTATATGGGCACGAAGCAGTACTAAATATTTTAGCGATTAGTAATATTTCTACCCAAACATGAAGAAATGTTTCAGATGGTTCAACAACAAAACAGATTTTCCTAACAGGATTGCAATACCATGATTTTAACAACTGTGGAAAATAGGTTTTCCACACTAAAATTAGGGGATTTGCTTGTGTGTGTCAGACTGCCCCAGAGTACTCTGAATTGAAAACTGCAGCATTAGGGGTATGTAGTATAGTCTAAGAGAAATGCAACTTTAAATAGGAGGAGGAGGAAGCATTGGGGGAAAAAAGTGAAAGGTGAGTGAAAAAAGAAAATTGCACAAATTAACATTATTAATGTCACTGTGTCAGACTGTCTGCCTTTGGGAAGGCAGGAACAGACCCCAGAGGAAAACAAGGTCCTTGACTGAGCCCTTCAACATGTTTTTATAAACTTGAGCACAAAAACAAACTAAAACATCTGGCACCAGGATATTATGCAATGTTATTTTATGCTATTTTCATTGTCTAATATTCTTCATGAGAACTGTTAACAAGTCACTTACTATTGTCAGATCACAGTCCCAAGTTGCCTCTGTGCAAGTGAAGGGGCACAGACTTCTCTGATTCATTCCCTTCCATGCCCAATGGCCACTTCTCTGCCAAATGGTTTCCCCTGAAACCTTTCATGTGCATGTGTGTGAAGCTGATCCTTGAGCACCTATGGGTCAAACCTCTGCAGGGATGTGCAAAGTGTTGTAATCATCCCAGTGCTCTGGGAGGCCTGAGCAGAAAATGGGTAGAAGTGGTTAAAAAAGTGAGCACTGATCATGAGACATCGTGGCATATCAAGTTTATAGCAGATAGGAGTGTGGGTGGTAGGAGAATATAGGGCATACACGTTACCTCAGTCATGGGAAAGGCAAAAGCAGCTACCTTTGCTCTTCTGCTTCCCTTTGCATTTCTGCTGGGATAGTTTTGCTGCCCCTTGTCCTCTGCTGTCAGGGCAGGAGGAGCAGGAGGTTGCACTGCCTTGTGTGCTCTGTATATGTGGTTTGATATGTGGTCTCCCCTAGCCCTCACTTTTTGGCTGCCTTCAGCCCAGAAAAGCATGGCCCTCTCTGGGCTCAGTGCCTGCCTTTTTTCCTGCTCTCACCAAGTAGCCTGAGCTGTGTCTTTGAAGCTGATGCCCTTTTCTCTGTCAGCAGCTCATGGCCAAAAGCTGTCGTTTTGCTTCTCCCTTTGATTCTCTGGCTGCTTGCTAACTTCAATGAAGGTGCAATACTAACAGGCTTGGATCTTGTCTCAGCTTCCATTGCCTGCTTTCCTTTCCCATTCTCCACCTTTTCCTTGCACTTATGGTTGTCTGTGCCTTACCTGACTGCTTGGTGTCCTCCCAACCTAGAAACTGCCTAGTCCAGGTAAATTCCCTGAGAAGCTGCTCCTTCTTCTTTTGGATTAATTTATTTTCCTAACAGCTAACTCCACATTTGGAAGCCTTAGGTGTGCACCCCTGGTCCTTGAAGCTGCGCTTTGGCAGCATTGGGGAAAGACTGTCCTGTGTAGGAAAGTTGGTACATCTGAGCACTCCTTCCCCCGAGACTGCCCTGTCCCATGGCCTTCATCTGAGATGTGCAGCCCTTCTGCCTGCCTTGGATTTAGTTTCTGGATTCCTGCAAAGCCCCTGCCTGACAGGGGGAAGAGAGCAGAGGGAAAGGTAATATGACCCCACAACCTTCTACCCTCTCACTCACTCCCTAATAAGACCCCACAGCCAAAGTCCAAGTCACATGGAGACTGGAGCCAACCAGGGGTGCCCCTGAGGGCATGGCTTCTCTCTCCTTCTGCTCTCTCTTTCCCTCTTGCATATACTCATCACTGTAAAATGTCTTCCTCCTATTACAGCTTAATGACTTTCCCTTCAACTTCACTAGAGGTATTAATGTCTCCATTAACAGCCACCAGAAATGGAAGCTCCATATATCATGAGTGCAGCTCCGCATCCTTCTCCTCATATAGAAGTTTCAGAAGCAGTTAAAATGTAGCCCTGTAGAAAATTAATGGCCCAATGCACAAAATCTGTAATTGCTGCTAGAGGCGAGGAGGAGGAGGAGGTGAAAGTGCTCAATCTTGGTGTAATTAAGTACTTTGTTCTATGGCCACTTCTCCCCCGTGCTGATGGGATGTAGGACTTGTGCTTCACACATGAGGGTGGTGGGAGGCAAGTGGTCCCCACTTAGCATCATTTGCCCACCACAGTTCAGCAGCAGGAGAGGTGCCAGTGTGTGGCTCCTCTTCCCATGGCACAGCCTTGAAGCCTGGGGTTGCATGAAATGGCATCAGGGTAAGGGAGTGCCAGCTGTCCTAAACCTTCCTGGGAATGTGCTGTTGAGAATATTCCCCTTGCCCTGCAGTTTAAGCAATGGAAAAGCCAGGCAGCAGGGTGGGTGAGCCCTGTCTGCTCTGCTTATCCATTTCTATGGGAGTGGCTCCAGCCTGTGTCACAGGCTCTGGGGATGTTGGTGGCCACCGGCAGTGCCAGGGAGCCTGCCCATCCAGGCCCTGGAAAGTCAGGGAGGCTGTCCTGGAGTGGCAGAGAGGGATGTTGGAATAATTGGAGCCTGCTCTGGTTTTCCTCAGCCCTGCTTCAGAAGGAAGAGGTTGCAGTTACCCGTCCAAGGGACTGGGGCAAGATGCAGCCACACGGCTGCTGGTCTGGTCTACTGTTACAACCAGCACCAGTTGGCTTTAAACTCAATTTGTTGTCCCCAGGCATTGGCTGTTTTGACAGTGCTTGTATGGGTTTATAATGTCATAAAGCTGATTTAGCCTTATTTGTTGTCAGGGTTTCTGGAGCCTGTGGTCTAAATTCAGTTAAACCAGACCACTCTGTGTGCAGAGTGGGCTGGGAGGTACCCAGAGCATTGATGCTCCCAGTAAAGGCCTCTGAAGGAGAGGAGGGAAAAGCTGAGCATCTGCAGCCAGTGCCACCAACAAGCTCTGCCTGTCCCAACTATCAGCAGTAGGGCAGCAGTGGATGGATGCCCTCTCTGCCTGCTGAGGATGCTGTGGGGAATGATTTGGACAGCAAGGATTTGTACAGTTGGTGCAGCAGATGCCACCACCAGTGTGAAACACTTCTTTAAAAAAAAGAAATTAAATTTCTTTTGAGCTTGCTTCTGTAAAAATGACAGTAGCCAATTCAGTGACCGCCTTAATTTACTGTGGTATAGCCCTGGGGAAAATTCACATTATCACAAGGTTTTTTGACACTCTAGAACAGGCAGGCTGAAATAGAAGCGGACAGTGACAACTGGGATGGCCATCCCAAGGGATGTTGAAATCCTCAGCCTCTGCAGTGCAATAAACAAATGACATATTTTATTAGCAGTTTCTTGGAAGGAGAAAAATGAAGTAGCTGAGTATTTTCAATTAAGAAAAAAAGATATTTAAAAAAAATTGTCAGATGACTAAACATTAATGAATCCATCAACACTTTACACTTTTCTGAACGTTGTCAGTTCTGCCACCTCAGGGAAAAATAAAAGGCTTTAAAATGCTTAAAAAGCAAGAGTTTGACAGAACTGATGCTATGCCTATGTGAAAGTCTTCCATTTTTGTATTAAGCAAGAAGGCAGTGATCCTTCAGCCAAGGAAAAGAGAAACATAATGCCTTTCCTAACCTCACTGCAGTTTCATTTTCCAAATACCAAACTGGTGCCTGCTGCTATCAAAATTTGCAGCAGATTTTGGCATGACACTGATGCCTATGGGTGTGAGAGGACTTAAGACACTGAAGCTGCTGCTTTGAGCAATTTATCATTGTATGAACAACTGCAAAAAAGCTGTCCAAGAGGAGTCTTAGAAATAGGCTGGTGGCAGATAGGCAAAGGCAGGCACAGTTAGCATGTGATGGCATCCAGCTGATAGCTTTATAATTTTTTTTTTTTTTTTTTTTTTTTTACTTAGATAGTCCTGGTGCCCTGCCAGGAACATGTAATTTGAAATTGTAACAAAAGTTTTCTACAGGTATAGCCACAAAAGACGCAAAACTGTCCTCCTGCTCTCGCATTTGTCCTTCCATCAGGATCTGTTTTTACCAGTGAGCTGTGTGAACTTTGAAACCCATAAACAGTAATTCACCTCCAGCTCATTTCCACAGACAAGTGCAAAACTGTAACCTAGCAGAACTTTATTTTAATTGTACATTCACATCTCTCCATTGACGTGGGCGGCTTTGTACACTGCTGAGTGATAAGTCACACAGCTCTGCTCTTTTACGTGCATTGATATCAGTCATCAAAGAAACATAGGAAACTAACAATAAACAGCTTTTCCATATAGCTATAGTTAGGCTGGGAAAAATTATGTGATTCTTTTAACCCCTCCTGCCCCCTGGCAACTGAATTCCCCTGACTTTTAGGCTTTTTTATTTTAAATGACTGATAATATTACTTAAGATGGTTTCTCACAGTGAACCTGTCTTAGGTGTGCAGTAGGCTGCAGCGCTCACTCTCACTCCTCTGGTAGCTCATTGGGTGCATTGTTAGCAGCTGTTGTGACATGCTCTGCAACACTGCTGCGGGACAAGAGAATTTTTCTTAGCCTTTTTTTTTTTTTTAACATTTTAGGCTCAGCACAAGTTAGTTGCAGTGCTTTACAGCTTACGGGCTTTTTGCACGACCTTCCTTGTAGACTGAAAGCAATTTGGAAATGAGAAACGAATGTCACAACCAAATAGCACGTACAAACATTTATTTTTGAAATTTCCATTCCGACTGTTATGAAGAGTTACATCATCAAAGCACTTTATGGCAGTGAAAATAGCTCTTACCCCTCTGACTCATCCATTACTCCATTAAAGCTGCAAAATGTGCAATCTGCTTGAAAAATAGGTTGCTTTTAATTCAGTTTCCCATGAAAAGTCAAAATTTAGTAATAAAAAAAAAAAAATCCAAAAACAAAAGAAAAAACCAAACCAACCCTGCTTATAGGGCCTCTACATCCAATCCTTTCCCTCTTCCCCCAAAAATAACTTACAAAGATAGTTTAAAGTTTTAAATGAGTTTAAAACCGAGTGCATCTTTTTTTATTATTTTTTCTTCTTCTTCTCATAATAATCTTAAAATTCTAAAAACCCATAATTTACTTTCTTGGAAAAAAGGCAGCCAGCCGTTGTTTCTTGATTGGAAGAATATGTATCTCCGGCGAGTTCATTTTCTTTAGCTTTACGCTCCTGTTTTTGACGGGTTTCCTGAGGGCCTCGGCGCTGTCCCGGGGCTCGGGCGGGCTCTTCACATCGTAGCACTGCAGCACCGAGTCCTGGGGCAGGTCCCTTTTGAAGGAAAAGTTTTTGGTGGAGACTCCCGACAAGCCCTTGATCTTGCCGCAGAAGATGGTGGGCACGGCATCCTTGACGGAGACGATGACTTTGGCTGTCTGCGATGTGCTGACGATCTCGATGTTGTTGCCGGCCTTGGGCTCGCAGCCCGCCCTGCCCGCCTGTTCCACCAGCCACTTCTGCGGCTGCCGCAGCAGCTCGGCCGCGCCGCCGGCCGCGCCCCTGCCCTCCGCCTTACCCGCCGCCTCCGAGGGCTTGCAGGGGCCGAAGGGGGCGGCTGGCCCGGGGAGCTTGTCCGGTGCGGGGTGGGCACCGACCTCGGCGGTGGTGGCAGGGCCAGGGCCGGCCGCCTCCCCGTGCGGCCCCCCCGGCTTGCGACAGGAGGCGAGGGACAAGTCCAGCGCCCCGTCCTCGGGCGGCGGCGGCGGCACGGCCTCGCTGGCCCGAAGCGCGGGCGCCCCTTTCATGGAGAGGTCCAACGCCTCGTTCTCACCGCCCATCTTGATGACAGTGTGGCGGCTCAGCTGGGGAAACTCCCGTGGGTGGAGAAGTTCGAAGGGCTTCGTCTCCTCCTTCTCCAGGGGCGTCTGGGTACCCTTGCAGGCGTGGGGGGTGAAGAGTGGCGGCTTGGGTGGGTCAGGGGCCGCCTTGGCCTCGGCGCCGTGGGGCACAGGGATGGGGACAGGGATGGGGATAGGGATGGGGACGGGCAGGGGCACGATGACGGGGTAGGGCACCAGCAGCGTAGCAGGGGGCACCAGCGGGGACAGGGGCGAGCTGAAGGCCTGCGGTGGGAGGGTGGCGTAGTCGGGGGGCGGCTGACAGGGGGCTGAGCCCAGGGCGCCCTGTGAGGGAAACAGGTCCTGAAGGACGGCGGCGAATCCCGGTGTCTGAAAGACCGGGGGCAGGACGGGCTCCTGCGCCTGGCCGGAGGGCTTGGGGTCCAGGAGCTGGGGCTGCCCAACGGGGGTGGCGGTGCCGGAGAAGAGGCCGGCGTGCAGGGGGCTGGCGGGGCAGGCAGCTCCCGGGGGCAGCACCAGGGGCGAGTTCAGGTGCTGGAAGACGTGCTGCTCCAGGAGGACGGGCAGCGGGACGGGGCCCTGGGTTGTCATCACGTACGGGGTGGCAGCATTGGTGGCTGGCATCTGTGGGGCTGTGCTGCCGGCGACCTGCAGGTGGATGGGCAGGACCACGGGGCTGTCCCCCAGGCAGATGGGCTGCAGCACGGTGGCCGCCACCTTCAGGGCCACCCCGCTCTGCGATTCGGCCGGTGGCGTCAGGATGGAGGGTGCAGGGACTGTCACCAGCGGGGAAAGGGCTTTCTTCATCAGGTCGGCCGAGTTGATGTTCCAAGCCTCTGCTGTGATCAGCTGAGCCACCCCATTTTCCAGCTTGTTGTTGGCCATCGCCGAGGGTGAGTTGGTGACATCCATAGGCAGGTTGGGGGCATCCTTGTACAGCTCCTCCATGTCGCAGGGCTTCTTGGTGTCTGCCAGCACCACCTCTACATCGCTGTCAGTGGGACCCGCGGCGGTTCCACGCTGCCAGGAGCATCAGCACTGACATAATTTGGCCTGCAAGCCAGAAGCATATTTTAAGCACCACATAAATCTCTTCCCTATAATAATATTTGGAACTGCCTTTAAAGACCCCATCGCCAAAGAAAAGCCATTAAACTTTTCCACACTTGAAGCTAACGGCTCCATAATACAGTGTACTATATATACAGAGATGCGGGATATACATACAGCCCTGAGTGTTGTGCAAAACATTTTGGGGAACTTATATTTAGCCATAAACACGGCCTTAAGGACTGCCTGCAGCCAAAAAACCCTCTCAGTACAGCCTGAAGCAAGGACTTAGGATGCCCATTCCACATTTTTATACACAGCTTCACATAATGACAATGCATGTCAGTGCTGAGTGACAGCATGGTGTTTTAACTCAACAGAAGCCCCAAAACAAACATTTCTAAAAATACTGCAGCCATGAAATATTCAACCATTCATGAAGGGGACTTCATTCCCCTTCAATGCTTGTCCCTTTTTCCTCCCACAACTGCTCTCTGCAGGATCAGAAATGGCAGGATCATGTAATGGCAAAGCAAAACCAGCCAAAACTCGTGTTCACCCTGCCACAGAGCTAGACAGAGACACTAATGTGAACCAGGCACCTGATTCATTAAAGACCTGGGAAAAAAAAAAATGGAAACAACTTAAAATCCAGTTTGACAGCCCAACTATTTATATCAACCGAGCAAATGGCAATTAAAAAAGGGCAGGGATGGTTTCTGTTCATGATCATGGTGAAATATGCAGCCTATTTCCCCTAAAGATCAACACTTCCCTGTCCTGGGGAAAAGAAAATCAAAAAAAGTCAGCAAATTAATGATACATTTATTATTATTAATGCATACATTTATTTAGAAGGATAAAAAATTTCTGCCCTGTGAGCTGCTGCCAGCAGACTTTGGCTGATGCCTGCCTGCCTTGCCTGGTGCTGCCCATGCCTCTCCCGAAGTGTGAAGAGAATCCTGCTGTAGTAATAATCACCATGGAAACTTGTCCAGTTTCAACTCTGTTACCATGGGAAAGCACCAGCACACCCCAAATGTACATTTTTCACCAGCACATAGCTGAATCCTGCTCTCTATGAGCAAATGATGTGATCACCACTGCCCAGGTACCCAGGCCCATGGGAGCAAGGCACTTCCCCATGTCCTGAAGGCACTCTGGTACTGGGATGACAGGGAGGGCAGCACCATCTGAAATTGAAATTGTCTGGGTGAAGGGTCCCAGCTTGGGGATGTGCCTGAGTTTAAGAGCATGTAAAGAACTCCTTGGCTCTGGTGCTTGCATAAATGGTTTGCTGGGACAGATGTTTTTTTAAGATCAACAAACGTGCAAAGAGGTCAAAGAAAAGGGGAAAAAACCAAAAACCCACAAACAGAGGCTAAAAAAATGTCCAAGGCAAGGAAGTGGGAAACCTACTAAATCTCTCCTGAGACCTGTAAATCCTTGGATTTGGCAGTGAGATACTACAGTGAGCACAGGACTACCTACAGAAATGCCAGCAGTTGGTAGCAGAAACTGGTTGGGGGAAATGCTAATAATTTATCAGGCACATCTGAGTGCTTAAAAAGGATTTTAAAAGTAAACACATGAGTCATTTATTTCCCCCTCCTGCTGCTGGCTTAAGGAGAATAATTCTGGATTTTTCCCATCTCATGAAATGTTCTGCAGAAAAGATTCACAAATATAGAGCTGGGGTTTTTGTTTGTTTGTTTGTTTGTTTCCTTTTTTCCAGCTTTGGCTGAGACAGGTTACAGGAAGGCAGAGATACCCAAGTGCTGAAAACAGGAGCAAAAAATCAAATTTCTTATTCAGAAAGTAACAAGTATCAGTAAGAAAACCATTGGGCCAGTGTTGTTTTAGGAAAAAAAAAGAAAAATAATTGTTTATAAAAATAAAGACTATGAGGAGACAGCTCAGCAGATTAAGCTGAAAAAAATAGACATCATCATTTCTGTTAAGGAATTAAAAAGCCATTTTCTACTGCTCTTACATAATCTCTCCCTCCCTGTTTTTTCAAATGACCATTTTGGTCTCTGCAGTGCACACCAGCATCTTTGCTCCTCCAACTGCTGCAGCACAGCTGAGTGTTCTGCACATGACATTGCCTCTTCCCAATGTTTCTGTTTGCTTGAGAACTGCAGTGTTTTCATAGAGAATAGTGAATTCAGAGAGAATGATCTGGTGGGGACAGGAAATGACCCCCTGTTCCCCTGGCAAAACCATTAAACACCGAGAAACAGAAAAATTAAGATGAAAATTATGCTGTATAAGAGACTTAAGGGATTAGCATGCTGTAGGGACCCATGGAGAAAGAGACAGATCACCGCTGAAGATGAAAGTATAAAACATAATAAAATTCCCCCATTGCTGCTTTAAAAGGCGACAGGGCTGGAGGCAGAGGAAATACCGAGATGAGAGGAAGAAGAGCTCATCTATCACCCTCAGAAACCATGGAGAAAAGCCTGTAAGCTTGGCTGTTTTTTTTCAAAGCACAATCAAATATTGTTTTCCACACTGAATCCTATATGTGCCTGGGATCTGTAAATATACATTGCTGGGAGCCAGGTCACTACCTCTGGGAGGGCCCCACTCTGTGAGGGGAAGGACACAAGAAAGGTGAGGTGCAGCCTTTGACCCAGGTTTATGGGTTTGGGGTGGGTTTTTTTCCCCCTCACCCTTCCTATGTAGAAGTGGACCTTTCTGCACTTCCAGTACACCTGCTTCTTGAGCATGTCACCACTGCAGAAAAAAAAATTACATATATAAAAAAATACATATACATACTTAAAAATATTTCCTGATCCTGCCCACAGCCTGCAGTTCAGAAGTAGCTGGCTGCCAGGTACAGTGGAGTCCAGCACAACTTGATCCTGCTCCCTGTAAAGCTATTTTTAGTTTCATTTGGGAGGGAATCCCAGGGCTGCTAAACATGTGTTAGACTGAAAATCTTTTATCAAGGTCAGTAAGCAGGCAGAGAGAAAAGGATCCAAGTCCCCAAACCTCAAATGAGGAAACTTTGAAGATCTGAGATCAAGAGACAGACTGAAGTTGTCCAAAGTTGTTTTGTAGTTCTTGGACTTCTTTTTTTATATACTATGCACATAGTGTACACCATACAAAACCCTAAATCCTCATGGAAGTGACTGAAACAAAAGTAAATTTTCAGTATTGGTACTAACAGTGATAGCTATACTATACTTCTGTAATAAAAAAATCAACCTGAAGCATGTGCTGGGGTTTGAGGGGTTTTTTGGGTCTTTTGAAATTGCTGCTTCACTACACATAAATTATTCAGTTATCCAGTTTTTAAAATAAGTTTCATGTATCTAATATACATAAAAGAAGGTAATCTAGAGGAAGTGCCTTAAGTTTCCTCTGCCTATCATACCTCAGTCCTGGACAATCAATTTCACTTTCCCTACTTATCTATTTTATATTTAATTTGCTCTTTGTTTTAACCGAAAAGAAGCTTGGAACACTTAAACAAGCCCTACTGTAAATAACCCGAGCTTTCCCATCAGGGTGCTGATAAGAGCAAAGTTCATGGCACTATGCAATGATGTGTGTGACTGTACAGGAAGTGATATCTTAGCTCTACACAAATGCTTAGGAAGGGTAGTGATAACTCCAGTTTATTTTTTTATCTCCTGCTGATGGCTGTGCAAGACTTTTCTCAGGGCTGCTGTGTGCCTTCCTGTGGGGCTGCAGCATAGCTCTCCCTGCGCTCTGCCTGCTGGTCTGTACCATGGCTTGTACCTCATGTCTACACAGAACTCAGATTATAATGTGCACACTATGGGAAAGGATTAGATGCTCCCTTTGTGGGATGCCTGGCTCAGTATCTCCTGGAAAAAGTAGGGCTTCCCTTGAGTATAAACACAGTAACAAAGTGAAAATTAAAAATCTTGACTTAATGGAGCTGCTTGGGGACAAAATTATGGTTGGATATAATAGACTTCAGTGTTTTCCCAAAACTCGCTGCTTGATGTCACTGATCGAACCAACTACAAATCATCTTCCATGCTACAAATTTTGGTCTCTATAGTTCCAGCCATACACAAAGGCTTTACCATATTATTATTGCTGTTTTGTTGCTAGAATAGAAAAAATGTATTTGAATAAAGTGAGTTTCATATACCAAATACATGAACTATTACTATACAAATAACACACAGGTGGGCTCTCCCACATGTGGAATCCATAGATGATTTCAGCAGTGTTTGCCTCTCACATTTCCCTGTGATTCACCTATTCATTCAGGCACCTGGGACTGAGAATCCTGGCAATCCCATGTATGCTTTTAGGAGTGTAATCCTCGAGCACCAAAGGGCAAAGGAGTAATCAACTCACAGCTCGTAGTGAGCTTGCCTTTCCCCCCCTGCTGCACCATTTGTGGTGCTGTTTTTGATACACCACACACGCCAGTGGGAACTATCCCCTTCTGCATGCAGATAGGCTGATAGTGAATGCCTCCAAGGTATGGGGCAGGCAGAGCAGAGGAGGCCCACAGGATATTTCTTAAGGCGAGCTGGCCTTCATCCTCTTGCCAGCTCACAGCTGGATGCTAAATACAGTCCCACTGCCTCTGAGAAAGGGGCTCAATGACCACTGCTTAGTCATCACAAAAAGGGAATCACTGGGCATGCACTTCTCTGTCTCCTCTAAGGGGCACCAGGGGAACATCCCAGTTTAGCTCTGCTCTCTTCTGCCTCAGTCCCTTGACTCAAACACCCAGCAACTAACTCCCTGTTAGGATTTAGGAGGTACCATTCAAAATCAGTTGAGGGCAAGAAAAGAAAGGCATTGGAAAGATGGGCAGGATTCACTCTGGCACCAGTCAGAGAGAGAAGGGAGGACTACGCCATGGTATCACTGCCAGTATGGAAGTTACACCCACAGCCTTTGCTGCCCATCCCTCTGCACATCTCCTGTTCACCATGCATGTATGCACTGCTTCATGGTACTTCTTATGGAAGTGCTATGGAAGCACCTATGGAAGCTACACTCTGGAGGATAAGCTGAATGCTGCCAAGGAGCAGTTAAAATAAGCACCTCATCAGAAAACTTCAAAAGATGCTAGAGAATACTGCTCCAATGCAAATCATGCAACAGGTTTACTTTCCACTGCTGCTTTTGTGGATCCTTTCAAGAAGCAAAGCTATTTGTGTCAAGGGTCCCATCCAAGCTATTAAGCCCTGGGAAAACAAGAGAGAAACGAAATCATTACAGCAGTGCAAAATGGCACATTATAGATGGGACATGGACAATATGTATACCCTGCTTCAGCACACAGCATGATCATACTCAAATGCAGCAGCCTGACTAACTGATGGTACTTCGGTCTTTTAAATGGTTCTGTTGAATACATACCATGACCATCTGCCTATTGCACAGGCTAATCGCCTGCAAAGAGCATGTTAGAGTCATAGATTTGCTAACTATATTGTGTTGTCAACAATTTGCACTTAGCAATCCATTCTGGGGAGAAGAGAACTCACTTTTTTCTCATTTAAAAACAAATCAGAGCAATTTAAAAAAAATCCTGTCATAGGCCTGAAATCAGTGCCTTCACTCCCAAGGGCAATATATACAAGACAGACAGTAAATGCTGTGGAAAGAATAGAACATTTTCCTCACAAATTTCATCCTGAACTGAATTTTTATACACAAATTGAAAGCCTCACAAAATCCTCTAAATTTGCAGTGGAAACTGTGACATACCCTAAGCGTAAGGGAGATGTCACTTGCTGCTGTACTCCTGCATGCCTTTTCCCTTTTCTTTTACTCCATTCACAAACTATTTCACTAAGTGGTTGTAACACTTAACTGATGGGCTCTGCTTCCAAAAGGACCACTGCTTACACAATATACACTATTACATGTAAGCCACAATAAAAACAGCGCTACCTTGAAATTATTTCAGATTGATCTTGCTATTCCCAAGTCTTCAATATTTCCCATATCTGCAGCATAGGCCTGTTCCTGGGGTCTCTGAACCATCATGCTTGCAGGAACCTTTCACCAACTTTCTGAAAATAAAACCTTAACAGTTGTAGTTTATTTTCTGTCATTGGTATTGTACACAAATGCCTGCACAGCATCAAATTGCTTAGCTTCCAGTGAGCCAAACACACACTCTGAGGTGGAGACAGTGCATGGAAATCTGATGTATTAAATCTGACACATGAAGGACAAATATAAATTTGCCAGCCATAATTACTGCTGAGTCACGTATTAAGTGATGTCTCCTTCAACCCAGCTGGGGCTTCTGACTCCATGCAGCTTTTGTGCTCCCAATTTCTGTTCAAACTGGGAAGACAAGTTACTGTTTTTGTGACTGTAGAAGTACCTGTTTAAATCAGCTTTCCCCCTACACAACTGGCTGTGTGCAGATGTCTCCCTCAAAGCATGAGGCAGTCCCTTGGGATGGGGACGTCAGCAGCTACAGCACTGTGTTGGGACAGATGTGTCAGTGCTCAGCCCTGAGCACCTACCATGGGAAGGTGCTGCCTGCACAGCCCTAGGGGACTGTCTTCTCACCAGCACCTTCCCAAATCCCAAACTTCCTCCAGCAGAGATGATCTAGCCCATCATTTTTGTGGCTCGTGGTCAACTTGGTGTCCACCAGGACACCCAGGTCCTTTCTTGCTAAGCTGCTTTCCAGGTGGGTGGCCCCTGGCATGTAGTGATGCTTTTGCCCAGGTGCAGGGCTTTGCACTTCTCTGTGGCAAACTTCAGGAGGCTCCTGTGAGCCCAGTTCTCCTGCCTGTTGATGTCCCTCTGGATGGCAGGACGACCCTCTGATGTATCAGCCACTCCTGCCAGTTTTGTGTAATCTGCAAACTTCTGCAGGTACACTGTGCCCATCATCCAGATCATTAATGAAGAGGCTGAGCAGGGTGGGACCCAGCACTGACCTCTGGAGTACACCCCTAGCCGCCCAACCCAACTGGACTTTCTGCTGCTGGGCCTGTTCTGCCAGTTTCCAATCCATTGCCTGCTCATCCAGCCCCGCATCAGCTGTGTGTCTCTGAGGATCTTGTGGGACACGGTGACAAAGGCCTTCCTCAGTATCAACTGCTCTACTCTCATCTACCAGGCTTTCTTCTCATACAGTAGGTCAGCTTCCCACAGGGAAGGAAAACTGACAGTGGACTGCAAGTCTAAGAATGTCTAAATTAAAACTATATGAGGGAAAAACTGAACTTACTCTAGGGGATCTGTCTTGCATCAGAGTTCCTGAGATTTACTATACCTTAACCTCCATGGCTTTCATGCATGCTGTGCACCCATGTATTACTTTTGTAGTAGGATCATAGGAAGAATGCAGATTCATGCTAGCAGTTTTAGCATCAAAAAGTGAAGTGCATGATTTTCCTATGGGAAAAAAATATTTTGAAGAATTTTTCTTGTCATTAAATATCCCATTTAACTGATTATTTAGTATCATTTTCAATCAAAACATAATATCCGCCAGCAAAGCAAAGAAAAATGAGCTGGTTTGAGTATACAGAGCTAAACAAAACAAACAAGAGAGCCCTTACTTTACAGTAAATTTTAAAACCCACGCATTTTGTTTTCCCAGCAATCAATACACCAATGATAACAAGAGGAAAAGGATACCAATTAAACATAATTGCCAGCCCTGCTTCCCCCAAAATCTGAAACAAAAAGCACTCAGTGTCAGCCTAATAAAATATTTGTTCCTTTCCCATTCAACTGCTTTATTAAACAGCCCATAAAGCATCTCAGTTCTTACAAAGGATTTCCAAGTTTGATATCAATGACTTCAAAGCCTCATTGGTACCCCAGTGGAGGTTTCTTCACTGCTCTGAGACACTCAGCTCCCTATTTTATCCTGACTCTCTCCACTGATCCCAGGCATAGATATTTTTACCACATTCACTTGATCTTCTCCAGTATCAGATGAGCATCAGTGTGGCAAAGGCTGCCACACTGTTCATCTCTTCTTGCTGATGTGACTGTCTTGCTCCTGGTAAGAGGGATAGGGACCTCACCATGGATGTGTTAACAGGTCTTGGCCAACAGGTTAGTGAGTAAAGTTGAAATTAAGTTCTTAAATTGCTATGCCACTTTTGCAGGCAGAACATCTGACTTTTCCCTGTTATACAAACATGGTTTTGACCCCTTTGTCTGTCTCCCAGCTAGCCACAGAAGTGAAGCTCACCAGACTAACCCCTTGAGGAGTAAACAAGCTTCACCAGCTCAAACCCAGTAAATGATGTGAGGTGCCACTAATACCACACCTGCCCTGAGAGACCCATCCCTTTAGACTCACTGCAAACCCTTTCTCATCCACTCCTTACAGCACACCAGTTCCAGTTAAAAACCACTTTTTCTTGGTGCAGACAGGGCTGGAATAGGGTTAACCTCAGCTTTATTATGAAGCCATGGGGTTAGAATACCAAATTCCAACACTTCTGTAACTCATCTTAAATCAACTGAAAGCCACATTTTCACACAGCCTCTCATTGTCCTTATATAGCCTGGCTTAAATAAATAAATAATGAGAAAAAAAGAAAAACCAAGTGAAAAACTGAACCTTCTAGCTCACAGATCTGTTCTGGTGACATATGAACGCTCTTGCCGAAGAACATAGGTAAGGACGTGCAGGTGATTACCCACACACGTGTGTGCCACCCAGCTTACCACCTTGGGCTGAAAGGGATAAACCCTTTCTGCTGCCCATGCTTTGCCCTTCCCCACTAGCATGAGTAACCAAATGCTCCATCAGCTTGCCACTTCAAAATCAAGTTTATGCTCATAGTTTCAGATTTATTAGACTGACTCTCCTTCTCTCCCTCCCCATCACTTTTATAAGCCAAGCTCAACATTTCATCAGCTACACAATGGCACTAATCCTCAGCAGAAAGTATGCACACAGCAGATTTCAAGCACTCATGCACCACCCTATCTCGTAATGTATGGATGGAAAAAACTTTCAAGAAAAAAAGGCCCCTTATTTTCATCCTTGCAAAACTTTTAACCACTGCAAGAATTTTGTTTATAAGAGACAGAAAAATATAAGACTCCTGTGACGTGATTAAAAAATGCAGCATTTTTTCTTTGAATCTCACATCATTTTACATGTGCTTTCCTCACAGCATTTGTACCAGGTGTTTCCTGGTTTGACTTTGAGGGGAAGAGAATTGACCTCTTCTCTCCACCATGCCATGATGCATGAGATGTCAGATGAATTCTGACTGAATTCGAAATAACACCAGCATGAGATGCAGCATGATGGCGCTGATGGATGTAACAAGCAAACTTCAGAATCTCTCAACAATGACCCGTTTTGTCCTCCTAGAAGCCTCTAGACAGAAATGGGAAATATGCCTCTGACAGATGGATCTGACCACAAGTAGTATGCAAATAACAGAAAATACTGAAAATATATGTCATGTTGCATCTCAGTGCCACTGAGGCTACCACTGCTCAGTCAACCAGTCCAGGTTATCACAGAATCATAAAATATACTGAGCTCAAGAGGACCCATTAGGATCATTGAGTCCAGCTCCCAACCCTGCATAGAACACCCTAAGAGCCACTCCATGTGCTTGAGAGCATTGTCCAGATGCTTCTTCAACACACCCCGATAATCCCCTCCCTTGCCCGGCTGGCATTGCTGTGCCTGATGCCCCCCAAGACACAGCTGACCCTCCTGGCTGCCAGGGCACTGCTGGCTCATGTTCAACTTGGCATCGACCAGGGACCCCAGGGCCCTTTCTGTGGCACTGCTCTCCAGTGTCTCGTTCCCCAGTCTATGCACAGAGCCAGGGTTGCCCTGTTCTAGGAGCAGAATCTCACACCTGCTCTTGTTAAACTTCATATGGTTGGTGATTGCCATCTCTCTTAATTTGTTGAGGTCTCTCTGCAATTAGAGATTGCAGTAAATTGCATTCCTGTAGTGCCTAGAAATGTCCCACATGCACACACATACAAGCAAGCACTTCTCTTGTGCCTTTTTCCCTCATCCACTTGACTGTGAGGTCTCATGGACAGCAGTCACTTTGGCACATGATTAGCACAAAGCACAGACCTCAGCTTGGATTCCAGTTACCACTGCAATCACTCAAGAGGATGAGTGGACACACATCCAGGCACACCCTCACTAAGGTGGCACAGGCTGCCTTTCCTTTCAGAGTAGCTGCTGGCCACTCCTTGTGGGTGCATTCCTCCACTGTGCCTTCCCCTCTCTCTTCATCATGTTCCTCTGCTGCCAGAGCACTTCTAGCCAGCCTAATGTTGTCTGAATTTTACTAATTTGATGCTCGATGAACAAAGATCTTCTAGCCAGTTCAACGTAGTCTTCTCCAGCTCCTTTGGTATCCAAGCTTGGACCGACACACTGCTCTCAATGCATGGAGGTGCATTGAGATTATTCCAAACTGTGCCAAGGCTACAAAAAAAGTAATAATGTTCTTTGTCATCAGGGGTCCAAACTCAGACTATTCAGGGGAAAAGGGCTGTATTTCAGGAAATGCAGGCAGGGCAACCAGTGCTGTAAAAACAGCACTGCTATTGCAGTAAATAGCATTTTCCTGATTCTTCGAACAAGTCAACATGAACATATTTTGCAGATGCTTACTGCAAGAGGAAACAAGGCCAGTCTTGCCCATACTTTTCCATCAAACCTTTGGAGAGAACATACATCATGATGAGTGCACTATACCAAATTTTATCATCTCCCCTACCTTAATGATGGCTGCATGATTCCAGAAGAGAAGCACACTGCCATAGGATATAGAGCCCCTGACATATTTACTGTAGCATTTTTCAACAGTAATTTCTACTGCAATGTGTGCTATTACGTGTTCAGAAAAACTTAGGGAAACTGCAGGATGCATAACGACAATTACATCTTTCCCAGATGAGACGACTACATTAATGGATCGGCATCATCCATCACCATAGATCCTAAGTCCTCTGGGAAATGTCACCATCTCACTCCAATAAATCTGACTGGGAGATTTCATATTTGGCTGTTCAGCTCAGCCTGAGGAAGCAATCTAGAAATGCAGTCCACAGCATGACTGTGGCTCAGCTCTCCTGGTGAGGTGATGTTACTCTATGGCAATGAAGCTCTGGATGTAAGAGGTCCTGCACTCCAGCATGTAAGGGCACACAGGGCTGCAGCCTGGCATTAATTCCTCACACAGTCAGTTCTTCAAAGAACTGAGTTTTGGTATACATGGATTGTAGGCAGTGGAGGAAGAAAGTTGATTGCGTAGCTTCATTCCTTTACCACCAACAACAAAGAAAATGAAATAAAAAATAAAGAAGAATAAAACTAACAGTGAAAAAACCCCAAACAGACCTGCCAGCAGGCTGGTGCAGTTCTGAAGTAATTTCTTTTTTTTTTGCTGTCAATCTTCTTGATTCTTCAGGCCACTTCAGCAGACAGAGCAGACTGTCTGCCATGAAAATGTAAGTTGATGCTCTATTAGGGAGGGACATGGTACTCACAGGCTCTCCCTTTAGGAAAGTCAAACAAATAACACACAAATAAAAACCTCCATGGCTGTACCATGTCCCACCTTATCCTTGTAATAACAGGAGGACAGGGCCTGAGGCTGCTTCCCCTTGTCTCCTGCACTAATGCAAATACAGCCACAGTGTAAGAGCAGGCTGGGGGGAAGATCATCCCCACAGAAGCCCTTTTGAGAAGCAGCTCGGAGCAAAGGGGTCTGAGGGCACTTTTGTCTGTCATGTTTTGTGTATATTCTGTTTCAGGCAATGGTACATTTTCCTAATACATTTTTCATGTAGCTGGAGCTAAGAGTTTTCTTGTACTGTATGGAGTGGGGAATGCCACAGCATTGCCACTCCCAATGGCTTAACCATTTTGAGTCCTCTTTTTCCCGAGGCACCAGCTTTTCCCACTGACCCCACCCCACACTGGATCAATGTCACAGGTGATGCGCGTCATCCTTCTTCCTCAGCCTGGGTGTACAATGAGGTGGTGCCAATGCCAATGCCTATTCCCACTAGGATCCACCTGTGTCTGTTCAACCCTCCCTGTCCCCAACTGCCAGACCTTAAGCAACCCGTCCCCAGGGTGAGTGACCCCCTCCCCTGTCTCAGTGTGGGTGCACAGGGTATGGCAAAGGGAACAGGGATGGACACTGTGGGCTTGAGCTACTGCAGCTCCTGCAGCTCCAAGTACCTGACAGAAGCACAACAGAGCCTGGGAGATTAGCAAACAAGAAGGAAGTAGTTTAAATTATATAGTAACTTCAGGGAATAAAAACTGTCTATAGCCTGTGTAAGTTGTGAGAAATGGAGGAGCACATGCTCCTCTTGCCTCAGGCAAATGCTTATGTTGGTAGCAAGCTTGGCTATGAATATGACACCCTTGCAGATAGAAACAACAAGAGCACCTAAGACGTACAAAATATTCGGTATTTTCTTGGTGGGGTGTTAAAGAAAACAACTATGTTCATTGAAGAGTCTGCTTTTGGCAAAGGGGGTGGGCAGATACCACCTTCAAAAGCTCTCCCTCATCCCTTTCAGTGGGACAGTCAGCATCTGGTCTCTGCACCTGCCCCATGCTCAAGGGGTGAAGCTTTGCTGACCAGAAGGGCTGCTGCACCTTTCAGATCTTCTGCATGGAAGACGTTGTTCTGTTCCACACTACCCCAAGAAACTCTATGGCTCCATAGCTGCCTAGAACAGCTGGGCTGTTCTATCTAGGCACCCCACATGCAGGGATAGGTGGTCTTTGAGCTACCGAAGCAGTGTGTGCCAGGCCACTGCACTCCCAGGGGCTGCCGCTGGCCTGCCTTTGCCCAGGATGGTGGCTGAGGGAAACCAGAGGCGTCTGCAATATGAGATGCACAGCAGGAACAAGCTGCACCACTACAGGGCTTGAAAAAGAAGCCCTGAGAGCCAAGGCAGCAACCAAGAAAAACCTCTGTTTTTACTGCTTGTCAGTGGACATGCTCACGTGCCAAACTGTCGGTCGAGCTGGGTAAACATCTGGGCAGCACAAACCAAACCAGAGGAGACAGCTGTCCCCTGGTGAGCACAAACCCTTTACAACCTCAGCTGAATCCTCCCTGAAGAGGTGTCATGGTCCATAGTTCAAGAAGCCAGGCAGACAGCTGCTGGCCATGGCTGCACTGGGGAGGGTGGCCACCAGGGCACGTATAGTGACCATAAATTCTGTCAAGATGTGCTCCATAACAAGAAGGCACCAGAGCTGCCCGGAACTCAGCATCCACAGTTCTTCCCATGGGGAGGACAGGTCAGGCTGCAACAACCAACTTGTATTTCCATGGCTGGCTGATGCAACTGGAAGGGCCATCTTTCCCAGAACACACACTTTGTGTGTGTTCTGGAAAAGAACAGGTTAACTCCAGTCATCTCGAGGGATGGCAGCCCTTGGATGGACCTCACTGGTGAGGTCAGTGCTAGCACCCACCGCTTCACATGGAATGCAGCCACGGTGAATGCATCCCAGTGCACACTCATCTTGCCACCCCCAGGCATCTTCCATGTCCAGTGGAAAGGCTCCTCCAGAATGCTGCAAAAGCATGAAGAATCAATAAAATACATTGACTTTTTATCTGACAATAGCAATTTTACAGCTCAGTGCTAACCAGAGTAAGCAGAAGAGCATACTGCTACCAAAAATAAGTTAAAGGAGAGGTGTGGGTCTTTGAAGATCCCAAAACACGCAGTACAATTAACACCCGTAAACCCTGCACAGTCCTTACAGTGATTAAGGACAATTCAGCCCCTGCTCTGGGTGAAGGTCTCTCCAGGACCCAGCTGCGAGCACATGTTTGGGTTTAGCTGTCTAAACAGACACTGAGGGATTAGGTCTCTGTGCATCTTCAACGCTAATTAAAGGTTATTTATTATCCAATTTTTCCCGATAGTGTATATTTCTTCTTTGTGTAAACACAACTGACACCAATGTCTAAAAAAACCCACAAAACCAAAAGTGGTGGAAAGGTCTGCCAAGTTATGGGGTGCGAGGACACCCCACAGGCTGCCCCACTGGCGCCTGGCTCTCCCGATCCAGCAGCCACAGGCACGGGTGCTTGCCACCACACAGAGCTGAGTCTCAATACTCCTGAGTTCCATCAACTCCTTCCATGCTGTTCATGACTTGGGCAGTAGTTACCAGGAGAAGTTCTGGTCACATTTGCTCCTGGAGCAACAGTGTTTACATTCAATCAGATCTGAACAAGGTAGCTGGAGCACACTCCAACAGCAGCGTAAAGTTGGTACCAGAGCATCCTGGACAGCATTTGTCACACACTGACACATAAAACGTGCATCTGGAACAAGGGGCAGCATCCCCTTATTTCATCAAACAATTTTTAGGACCCTAGAAAGGGCTTACTCATATAACCTTTGGCAACATCCTTGATACAGCCAGTGAAGTACAGCTGTCTTCTCCAGACCTTGGCTTTGTGTGGCTGGTGGGCACCAGGTGGGTTTGGCTGGAGTTAAGCCCAGACTTTACATCAAAAAGCCACTGAAGCTGCAGACTCAGGCACTGAGGAAAACAGAAATGCAACCTTATCCTGGTTGCCTATATGGTCCTGACAGTGTGGCTGCATCATGATATATTCTTAAACACAGTTATCTCCTCTCTTTTTAAAAGGCCTTGTTACGATGCAAAGGGCCATCTGCAAATGGAAAAAAACAATTTTTTTTCATAGGCCTCTTCGTGACTTTTCAGTTTCTGACTCCAAACTAAGCAACACTTATTTTACACAGATTTGTACATGTAATATGAAAAATTTAAACTGGTCTATGAATCTGCTGTTAAAGATATAATGCTACTTGTTACCCTTGTAAATGTATAGAACTATTTTAGTCTTTCTCTTGCTGTGTCTTACAAAGGCAACACACTGTATTTTCAGTAGTTGCATTTTTAAATGTGTTTATCTGGGTCACTGCTACTTACAGCATAAGAAGATTTAGTGAAGCCAGTTTAGAATCAGTCTAGTGCAAAGGAAAAAAAATCTTTAATTAAAACTGAAAGAATTATATTGTTTGGAGGGTAAAGATCTCAACATTATCAAATTAAAGTCTTTGGACTGATTCAAGAAGAAAATAGACCTATAGGCGATTTAATTCAAAAGGCACTTAGGCTTTCTGGGACTTCTGGACTCATCACAAATTATTTCGTGTAACTGGCAATTTCAGGTAGAGAAAAGAAAACCCAGAGCATTACAACATTAGGATTTTCTTTAATTGTATGACATAAAATCAAGAATAATGAAGTGATTCCTGATTGTGGCGGTCTGTCTGGCTCACTTGGAGCACTGCTGGTGTGTGTGCCAGCTCGCCCTGAGAGGCCACACTTCTATCTGCACAGTGGCCTTCACAGAAGATGGGAGAGAAGACAACCTGTTTTGATGGCATTGCTCCCAGATCCTCCCACTAAGACAAATAATCTGCAAAGAGAGAAAGCAGGGAAGGACGTTCACAAGCCAGAAGTGGCACCAGGCTCTGTGCATTTCCAATGGTCCTAGCTTTCCACTATCTTGGAAAACACCCTAAGGAAGATGCTGGTCAGGATAGGCAAAGCTGCCACTCACATAGGAAATGAAGTGGGAGGCTGAATGGCCTGAATAGCTGAGCACATCTGTGTGATGCAAGGCAACATCCCTCAGCATCCCACTGCCCATCAGTGACAGGGAAGTGACTCAGAAGACAAAAGCACTTCAAAGGTTCATGGAATACTGGTTTATTTTAGCTGAAGCCTGTCTGCCACAGAACAGGGAGGACCACAAGCAGAAAGCATCCGCTCCACATCCTGTAGCTGCTGCTGGAGTGGTTCATCCTGCAGGAACAAAAGCCTTCCCCCTCTTTTCCATTTCTTCTGGTCAAGGGAGGAGGGCAGGCTGGGAGATAACCACCCCTGCTGCTGCTGAACCGCAGCCAGAGGACCCCTGACACTGCACCAGAATGGGATGAGAAGTTCAGCACCTGCCCCAACCTGCCCCATGGTCTCCACGAAAGAAAGCTGAACAACCACCCATCCATCAGTAGGGTACTGGTGTGACAGAAACATTAGGTTACAGCAGCTGCATCACTCTGATCCTCAGTTAATTATTCCCCATAGCCAAACAACAGCAACACAGGGAGGAAAGGAACAATCATGTAGTCAGCAGTTTGATCCTGTTATCAACAGGATGCTAACAGGGGGAAATAACTAAGTATAAAACATTTCTTGTGCCAAAAGCAGGTAGGAAGGGTGATGGATTGTCTTCAGATTATTGAAGGCAAAAAAAGGAAAGACATATTTCTCAAAACCCCAAAGTTTTTATTTACTTTGTTTCAATCAGGGCCAATTTTTACCAGGTTTTTGGGTATTGATTTTTGTTTGGTTTTTTTCAGTCCCTTCAATCTATTCCTTGTTGACAGACAACACACCAGTTATTCACTGGATATGGTGATCTACAGCTTCCGTTTTTGGGGTTCCATGTGACTACAAGAGGGTAATTTCTGGCACTTCAAGTCCTGCTGCAGCAGAAGTCATTTCACAGTCAGCAGGGCCAGCTACAGATCAAGACTCCAAAGGAGTAAAAAGCTTAGCATCTAGCCCCCTAGTAAGAGAGGATTTATTTTATCATATTGTTTTTTAGAGATTTATCACTTCCTTTACCTTCCTCCACACGCACAGTGAAGAAAATCTGTTTTAAACATGTGACAGGCATGATTTCCATTAGAGGGGCAATTTAGGGGATAAATGAAGAAAAAAGGGAGCTATTATTGACCCAGAGACAATCATTGTGCTGATGAGTGAGCACTAGCATCTGAATGTAAGTGTTTTTCAGCCTATTTAACAGATCAGGTTGACACACCATTCTCCAGATGATCTCAGATCACTGGAACTCCTTTCCTTAAAAATAGGGCTATAAGAAGTAATTAAATGTTGTCTTTGGGCTTGTACAAGTGGGCATAACCACTTTATCCACAAGTGCCTTGGACATCAGCTGCTGGTCCTTATGGAAAAACACATTTGCCTCTAACATCAGGTCCTGCAGGTTGTGAAGCCCTACATTCAGCTCGGTGGAATTCTGGTGCAACAGCATCAGAAAGCTGTATTGAATCAACCCTAGAGATGAAGATACCTTTGAAAGTAGGTCAGACACCAATCCTGTGGAGACCAGAGCGTGCCCCAAAAACGTGAAGCAGGGAGCAAAAAGAGAAGGAAGGATGCAGAGTTCTGACATCTGTATCACAGAACTGTGGGGACCTCTGAGTTGTCTCCAGATCAAAGGACCACTTGATAGCAGTCACCAAACGCCTTTTAGCAGAACAACGCCACTCATCTCAAACTTCACTCATCCTCCCAGGAAAGGCCACTATGCTGACATAGTGGCCTTCATGATTTATTCCTAGGACTAGCTGCAATGGAAGGAAGTGGTAGCACATGGAAATGTGGCATCAGCAGAGAGTTTGGGGAATGCAAGTCTGGGGATGCATATGGTGCTGCTGTGAAAAGTGGAGATGGTGCAGCATACAAGACAGAATTCTGGGTATTAAAAAACTGACCAAACAGAAAACCCAAACAAACAACCCCCCTCCTGCCCCCCCAGACAAAAATATGTAGGGAAGATGAAGAGGTGAATGGAAGAAGAAAACCTAGAGCTGCTGACCCAAGGGAAAAGATGAATGAAGCTGCAGAGAACACTAGAAGTAGAGGTGGTGGAAAATTGAATTTGTTAGGGAAGATACAGAAAGCAGGGACAAATAAAGAGCTGCTGTGCAGTGCCCTTATCTTGCAGAAATTAGACTCCTTGAGGGATGTCTACTGTGTTTCTAAAAGAGTTGGATGAAAAATCCTTCTGAACACAATGGAGGAACTCATCTATTTTCGTAATTTTGAAAGCTGGAGAATAGGCTTGTCTTGATCATACCAGATCATGTAATCATGTGTACTTGGGCAGACCATGCTCTCTTACAGGCCTCCAAGGGCTTTCCACAATCCAGGTGTGAAGGTCTGATTTGGATTGAATGCTCAAACGAAGTGACTGGCAAGCAGTGGAGTCCCAGGGTATCTCCACAGTGCTGCAAAACTGTTCCCAGCTAAAATTGCAGGAGCTGCATTTGTACAGAATGAAAATATATTGAGAACAATGTTTAGGGCTCTTAAAAAATATTTTACTTTCTGCCTGCAGTCAATCCTATACACATATCCCCCGGCAGGTTGCTTTCTAGAAGGAAAGAATATTACACTGAAGCCATTCCTAAGCAATAGTATTTCTTGTGATGACCAAAAATCAACTTTAAATTTATGTTGTCTCTTACTAAGCCCTCAAGAAATTTTTTGCCTTAAAGCCACAGATTCCTGTAGTCTGCTTGGACCCACTTTGTGCTTCAAATTCTCAAATAGCCACAATAATGAAGACTGTTACAAAATGTGTGTTATGCTGCAGCCAGTAAACATCACAAAGAGCATCCTGAAATTTACGACACAACACTGTAAGATTTTACAGACAGCCTTCAACCTGAGAAATAAAGTAACAGGGAATAGAGCCTGAAAAACAAACAAAATATATTCCCAAGTCAAAGCACAAAAGAACATGAAAGACCCAAAGAAGAGTCAATACAGATTTTCAATTTCATAATTTTGATTTAATAAAATTCTTTGGATAGTGTTGCTGGCTCAATACAAGCATAGAAATTGTAATGGCAAATACTGTACTGTGATTCATGGACTGAAAACTTGTCTGATTTCATTATGCCGGTAAATGTAACACTGCAGACACCCTCTCTTGGAAAGCTATTTCTAAACTGCTGCATCAATATTAAGATAATCAGAATTGATATTTACCTTTATAGGAACAGCATGTATCTATATGTCCACATGGGCACATACACACACACAAACTTGTATTTTTAACATTTCTCCATTTTTTGGATCACAGGAATACATGCTACAGGAACTGCTGATTTATCCCAAACCAACCCATGCAGTTGCAAGGTGCCAAATCCAGGACATTTTTACTGGTTGTACCCTTTTCTCCCACTACAAGTAATTCAAACAGAAGTACCCAGCAGAAGTTCAGTTGAATCATTTGTTATCCCAGACTTTGGAAGATGTAACTTCACCTTCAGTTTACAATGACATAATTGATGGATAAATCACTGAAGCCCTAAGATACGCAGTATCTATTAACACTTATGTTAATTCTATTTATATTTTTCAGCTGGAACAGAGCATGGTAAATAGTTTTAAACTAAACTTCGCCTTTCACTCATGGTTTTGCAACAGAAGTACAAAGCAGTGCATTAAGGCGGATTTCAGGCGGCAGAGCCCACATGCCCTTGTTGACAGTATCTGTGGGACAGGAGGCTGACAAGAAAGCAAAGGATGTGAGACGGCACCAGTGAAGGAACGAGAGGCAGAAGTGAGGAAGCAATGTGGCCAGAGAGGGACAAGGATGTCCCTCTACAAAGTGGAGCCTAGCGTCCCAGCTGATCCCTGCCTTGAATGCCTTGTGCTACACGTTTCTCCTGGCTGTCCCCAGAGTGGTGCCTCAGCAGCACATTCTCCACAGCCCACGGCTCACACAGCCCACGGCTCACACAGCCCATGGCTCACACAGCCCATGGCTCACACTGCCCACACCTCACACAGCTCACAGCCCACGGCTCCCACAGCCCACAACTCACACTGCCCACAGCCCACAGCTCACACAGCCCACGGCTCACACAGCCCATGGCTCACACTGCCCACACCTCACACAGCTCACAGCCCACGGCTCACACAGCCCACAACTCACACTGCCCACAGCCCACAGCTCACACAGCCCACGGCTCACACAGCCCACAGCTCACACTGCCCACGGCTCACACAGCCCATGGCTCACACAGCCCACAGCTCACACTGCCCACAGCCCATGGCTCACACAGCCCATGGCTCACACAGCCCACAGCTCACACTGCCCACAGCCCACAGCTCACACAGCCCACAGCTCACACTGCCCATGGCTCACACAGCCCATGGCTCACACAGCCCACAGCTCACACTGCCCACAGCCCATGGCTCACACAGCCCACGGCTCACACAGCTCACACTGCCCACGGCTCACACAGCCCACGGCTCACACAGCCCACGGCTCACACAGCTCACACAGCCCACGGCTCACACAGCCCACGGCTCACACAGCTCACACAGCCCACGGCTCACACAGCTCACACAGCCCACGGCTCACACTGCCCACGGCTCACACAGCCCACAGCTCACACTGCCCACGGCTCACATGGCCCACGGCTCACATGGCCCACGGCTCAAGTGGCCCACTGGCCAAGGCTCACACAGCCCACACCCCCAGCCCTCAGGGCAGCAACCTTCAGAGGAGGCATCTGAAAAGGGACTCCAGAGGGAGAGGAAAACAGGGATGGCAGCTGAAGCTCCAAGGACACCGATCTGTCCTCTCCAGCAACTGGGAGAGTGAGGGCACGTCCAGCCTTCATAAATAAACCAGGCCACATCCCCATTTCTGCTCACCATTGCAAGAGCCCAGAGGGTGATCCTTTGCCTTGTTCCCCTCGATCACTGTCACAAGGAACAACTACTGGCACTTATCAGCAGAGACATCTCTGAGAAGGAGTGACTTCAGGACACAGTGTCCTTCCCCGGTCCCTTGAACCCTTGAGACAATTTACAATGCTGTCACTCGTACATATTCCCTCCTCATCTACACAGTTCTTGTATCTAAATTTAACATTTTGCTTTCTAAACAAAAGTCCATAAGAGTTCTCACAAGACCTTGATGATAAGCCCTTTTATTGATATTCCAGTTCACTTTTCAAAATATTTGCAGATTATAGGATAAATGATGTTTGCTTTTATCCCCATTTCAGGAGATAATGGTTGGGTAACTTACGATATCCAGATGAAAATTTATTGGTTAGTCCTGGGGAAAGCAAATCCTTCCCAAAATTAGCCTTTGACCCAGTTAGTCTTTCATAAACAAGCAATGATTTAAAAAATCCTCATCAGATAAGATGTTTGCAGCCCTAGCATCAAGTTGCATAAATGTTAGAAGGTGTAAGCATAACAAAGCTACATCAGCCATAATTTACAGCCCCAAGACTGAGGACGAAAACTATGGAAAACTTCCCTAATGAAATGTCAAAGCCAACTAACTTCACTACAGCTAATCCACAAATCGTGATGACAGCGTATATTACCCAGCCTGGTAAACTGACAAGTGCCCAAGGAAGCTAATCTCCCAGGGATTACACCTCCATTTCTGTTTGCCTTCTTCTGAGTTATGTGGAAGAGCCCCAGAGGAAACAAGTTTCAGCTCATCTATTTCCTTCTGAGGGCTTTCAGTACACAACCCAGTCTTAAAGCATCAAGCAGCAACAGTACATATACACACACAGAGACAAGAGTCCCAAATATTGACATTACTGTGCAATAGGCCAGTCACCCACAGATGCCAGGCAGAAAGCTGCTGACAGATGCTGCAGCATAAACCTCCTAAGAACCTTCAGGTTTGGCAACAAAATCCTGTGTTCCTTATTCACGCTGCCCTGATGCTTGGATCTAAATAACGCCCAATATGAGAGATTTATTTTTTTCTCACACTGGCTATCTATAGAAAATCCTTTTTTGTAAGTCTCTGTTGTGCAGCTTCTGAATGTCAGGCCTTGCAAATCAAAACATTTTATTGTAATTTCATATTGTTTACTTTTGCGAGGCAGGATCTTGGCAAAGACGAGTGTTTCCTCCAGGGACAAGGAGGATGGGGCTGGGAGGAGGGGAGGACAGACGGATGGAAGGAAGCATTTTAATGCAGACTTCCTCACTGTCTGCTTTAATAGGGACCTGGCTGAAATACAAAGGAAGAGGTAAGTAAGAAGACCTTGACTACAAATGTAGAGATGCCAGAGAATGGGTGTGAGAATGTCCCAGGACCAGCCTACACAGGCAGTGACAGCAGATCAGGGAAGCAGTGCAGCACCAGGGAAACACTGCCAGCCCCAGCCCACCCACCACTCCCCCTCAGCAGGGTTGGGGGGATCCTGGGGTCCCCATGGCAGACACAGTCCAAAGGGCTGTGGCCAAGAACAAGCAGGGAAGGACAACCTTACCCAGGCTGCTCCCACTGTGCTCCCACACATCCCAGCAAAGCCAGTGTGACCCTCTATCCACAGATACTCCTGGCTCCTTGCCCAGACCCTCCTTCTCCCTACACAGCCCCAAACTGTGGGCAGGTTTCCCTCCAGGAAAGATAGCACCACCCAAGTACATATTTCTCCATGAAGATCCTCCCACTATTCCAGGATGGAGAAGAGGAGGAGGCTCCTTACACTCTTGTGTCCAGGAACACTGGAAAGCACCAGTGATTCCACCAGAGACATCTATGTTTCGCTATGTGTTTCCAGGGAGATTTGACACACAACATTCAAAGGTTTGGGTAAGTAATATTTAAGTCGATAAGAGCTGATTTAAGTGTTTTACATTCGGGGAACAAGGCATTTGAAACACATCACATTATATGTGAGTCTCCTGCTGAAATGATGGTCCTCCAAGAGACCTGCAGATGTGGATGGTGCCAGGGCAGCAGTATAGCTGAAAGCAGTTTTATTGACTTTGTGCTGTCCCTAGCTGTCCAACTGAGAGACCTGGACCATCTCATCTTCTTTAATCCTGGATTCTTTGGGCTGCTCCACACGAGACAAAATCTCAGGACACATGGAAGGAGCATGATCCCTTCAAGTCATGACTCACCCTGTCCCCAGGACCACCCGTGGTTACAGGCAGACTGGCAGACACAGGCGACAGCTCCCTGCTCCCGCTGGGTGCCTGGCAAGCCTCAGCAGAGTGGAACTGCTAGCTCTCTTCTTGGCATAACAAATCTCCCTGTCCTTCGGCATCGCCTCTCTCTTCTTCTGAAGCTTTGTTTTGGTAGAAAGCAGTTCACAAAGACCTTTACACAGACTCACCCAACGACAACTGCTTTACTACGTAAAATGATTCACTGGTGTTTAAAAATCCCACAAACAGGAGCCCTCACGGACTTTATGACCGACTTCCCACGAAGGCACTGAGGCCAGCAATGGCTAATGCTCCATCTGGCATCGACTCCCTGTGAATATCTCTCAGCAATAACAACTGATAGCAGAGCTCGGAGCCTACACATCATCCTCCTGTTTGTACATAAATTCCCTTTAAAAGGATTTCAGCATCCTCACACTGCTTCTTCCCAAGCGTTCAGGCTCTTAAAGCCAAGTCAGCCAGACAGAATGGTGCCACGCAACTACAAACAATGCAGGACAATTTTTTATTACAATACATGGCACGATTCTTTCTAAAAGCACTGCCAGTAATATGCAGTGTGTAAAAATACACATTCATCATAAAGAGGTTAGATACTAATTCCTGCAGCTTAATTTCTTCTTGAGGGCACCAGCCCATTTTTCAATTAAGGCAGGATAACATTATTAATCATAAAAAATTGCTGATGTGTAAAATTGTTTCCTTTCTGGCTAGCATTGGCTAAGAGACATCAGACAGGCTTCTCTGAATTAGTCTAACTTTGTGGCAGTATGGAAGCTGTATCATCCTTTTTGGTGAGGATTCATGCTGCTCCCAGCCTCAGCCATGGGGAAAGGCGTGTCCCTCGGGGAACATGCAGACCGACTTCTCCATTGCATCAGGTGCAGGCCGGTGGCAAGGAGCCTATGGATACAGATTCTCATGGAAGATACAACATTGCCAACTGTGAGGCACAACAGCTGGCATGAACGGGCACCTCTATGCCAAGAGGGTGCTTCAATGGTCTCTGTTGCCTGAGCATTTCCAGGACACCATGTTTCAACACCCCCTGAAGAGAAAGAGGTTTCTGCCCACTCCCTCGATTTTCTCTGCTGTATTTGGCATTATGAGACTCTCTGGTGTAGTCATCAGTGCTTTCTATTTAATGTTTTTTCTCCTTTCCTCTGCTGCTAAATTGGTTTGCCTAATTCTGACCAAAATAACTGCACATGGTGCCTTCAGATGGGGCCACCAAAAGCAGAATGAAGAGAATTTAAGAAACAACCCAAACTCTATAAGATAGTAACCTATGAATAACAAAACCTCTCCTTGCCACGTAGTCAGCAAGGGAGACTGCTGGACTGTGACTTGGCAGGATCCAAGAAGATGCTGCAGAGGTGTGGGCATGCCAGCATCCTGCAGAAGGACGGCAGCTCCCTGCAAAGGCACACCCTGGTACCTGGCCCCTCACTCTGCCAAACTGAGGGCCTCTCAGATCAGCCCTGCTGTGACTGCTCCACTCCACCAAGGCCAGATTATTTCAGGCTGACAGGAGGGGACAGGCACATGCCCTGGTCTTGCTCCTGTAGCAGCCAACCATGACTTCTAGGAGCCCTCCACAGGACACAGAAGCACCCGAGTGAGGAGCAGGGCTGTCCAGGCCCCTCCGTGCTGGGGCCAGGAAATGAACCTCAGCAGGTTTGCTCAGGATGATGGAGCTGGAAGGAGAGAGCCTGGTTCCTGGCTCCACAAGTGCTTGCCATGTACTTTGGTGGCACAGATCCAGACGAAACGCCTTCTTTCCAGTCATGCGTCCAACCCTTTTGCCATCTATGGGCAGTTTCCCTTCCACACATCACAAAGTCATATATCCCCTAACTTCTGTTGAGACTTTGCATCCCCCTGCTCACAGGACCTCCCAGGAGCAGCTCATGACAGTAATCTCCTTGGCAGCTCAACCCTTTGCCCATTGCCTGGAGAACTTGTGGAAACACTCCCAACTTGTGTGCCCCTGCCATTCATCTCTTCCCTCCCCGTCTTGTTTCTCCCCTGTTCTGGAAACTGCACCCTCTGTATTTTTTTTTCCCTATAGAGATCAATCTTCTCCCAGCAGCAGAATTCTCCTCCTGTTTTTCCCACACATGATCAACTCCATAATACTGTGCCAGTTATCTGTAGCCTTACGTCTTTAGTTTTCTGACATCACCAAATAGCTTCTTATCTGCGTCTGGTATTATTTATACACACATATATATAAAAGGCCATCTTCCACCATCTTATCAACTGCTGGCTGAGAATAAATCATGCAAGGAGAACAGGCCAGACTTTGGGACCACCCTGGGGAATACCCCACCCCACAGTTGTTGCCTCTTGGCAAATACAAGCAAGAAGCACACATTCACTCTGAAGTCTGAGGAGGCAAATCACATATACTGAAATGGTGAGTTTCAGCCAAAAAAACTCCTTTCTGACAAGAGTCACTGCTATTCATATGATTAGGCTCATTAAGAGTGAGAATTGGAAAAAAACTGCAGGATGGAGTCTGCGTGTGTCTCCTGGCTGAGATGTTCAGCTGTATTTTAACTTGTGAAAGGAAAATTATCCTTGCAACATGAAAGCAATAAATATAGTGGGATTACTAGTCAGCAACTCAATGGATACTACTTCCAACAGCCCTATAGTTAGTAAGTACTCAGTGACAGTAATTGTTACAAGCAACTGAACCACCAGAGAGAAATTTCCATGTTATCTGTACCCATACATACATAAAATACCAGTCAGTACAAATCCAAAGTATGTGAGGTTAAAGCTAATGGGCAAGCTTTGTTGAGCATCTCAAAAATCAAATTAACTGCAATCAAATTCATGGCACAACTCAGGGTTCATTTCATTACTATCAGAAAATTCAATCTCTGAAATCTTACAATATTAAGCTAAAGCAATGATCTTTCTGTTAAAGTTCTCTCTTTTTTCATTTCAAGGTGAAAAGAAGCTGGCACGCCTGGGGAAGGTGAGGGTGATGATTCCTAGCAGATACTACTGAAAGCTTGGCAAACATTTAATCAATTACTGTTATATAAAGGAAAGGAGAAAAACTCCAAATATCCTTTCAAACACACACTCAATGACATGTTGCATTACAAATTCTACCTCTTGCATCTATTTGTACATCATGCCTTTTCCTGCACAAATGCATATATAGGCATAAACACACATGCATAGGTAGGCATATACATATTTAAATTCAAAATACAAATCCATTAGGGAGCTAGTTAAATATGCTCATTGCTGCAATAACTAATCATATCTCTGTGCTGTACTGCAGGTGGGAAAAGTCAGAAGTTCATTGCATTAAATTCAGGCATTTTCCTTTTTTAAATAAAGCTGCATTTTTGGTTTATTTCACAATATGCACTTACTTAACCTTAGTGCAAGACCTAGCTGTAGAATACTCACTGCAATTTCAGACTCCTTTTTTATCCCTCTTCTTCAAGGTTTCCAACTAGGTTTCTCTGCGGGAGTCAAGTGCAGTTTTAATAAGGCAGATGAGGCAGGGCTTCTCAACTGCTTTTGATAGAGGTGAGGTGGTCAGCTCTTTATTGACTTTCTGCAGTGCTGCAGCTACAGACCGTACAGACAATCTTGCTTTATGAGCATGCACCAGGCAGGAGGAAATGGGCCTGGAAATTTCCAGCCAGCAGTGTTTGATGCACTGCTTGAAAAGCTGCACAATGTGCATATAAAGGAAACTAGGGACAGCCTTTTTCCTTGTTGTTGCTAAACCACCAGGCTGTAGTTGCTACATTTACCTAGGAAAGCTTGCTCAGGAGCCATTTTAAGAATTACTATGTCTCAGGAAAAGGAAAGAAAACAACGCTGGTTATTTTGTGCCCATTACAGAGTGCTGCATATCAAAGATCCTTTCATAAACACTTGGAAAAATCACATGGGAGGTAATAACCCACTGAATTATTTTACTGTCCTTTTCTTGTGCAGGCAGCCACAGCACATCCACACTATACGCAGTGCACAGCTGCACTGATATACACAAAACCTCACAAGGGGATGTGGAAAAAAGGAAGCAATCACAGGCTGGTATCATGTACTATTAAGGTTTTATTGGTACCAGCATGGAGCAACTGCATCACTAATTAATGGATGCACACAGGCTACACATATCCTTCCAATCAAGTGACAATAAACCCAGGTAGCCTTCTTCACCCTCATACATACATTTCTTGAGCTATTTACCCCACTCCTTGTTTTTCTGGACTGCACATTCCCCTCTTCCCTCACCATCCCACATCTACACTAGCAAGGCACATCCTTGAATTCTGCTCTGACACAGGGGAGATGAACATCCATGGCCCCATTCATGAGCTTCCTACATTGGTGCCACTGGACCAAGTTTTTAACAGCAGATGGGGTTCAAACTATGCAGACAGGAGGTTTGGAACTCTCCCCCAAAATGTGTCCACAAATGCTGACACAAAAATAACCACTGAATTCAGGTTTGACGTCTCTCTGTGCCTCTTTTACTCCCGGCCCAAGGGGGACAACATCTTCCTTCCCCAGGGGAGCACAGCAATGGTGAGCGGATCAAAGACAGCAAGAAGCAAGAAGGTTCAGACACTTTGGTGATGGCAACCCTACAGAAGCCAGAACAGACTTTAGTCCCTACAGAAATGTACCCACATAGGGCTGCACATCCCAGCTTGCACCCAGCTGCAGCAGCAGCAGCACCACTCTGCCAAGGACTGGCTGAGGGAGCCAGGTCCCACCTCCTGCTGAAGCACCTGAGCAGCCAGCACTGCTGTAAGGTACGCAGCACAGTTTCACTTCTTTCAGCTAATTGCAAAGCTCTTGGGGATTCTGAAAATAAAGTTATAAGGTTCAAAAACCTTACAGCTACAGTGCTCCTATCTGAGGATATACCCTTCCTGCAAGCAAGACTTAACTATGTGCTTAAATTCTACTGACTTCAGGGGACATAAGGATTTGCTTAACTTTCATTATACCAGCCATTTGTTTTACAGCTACCTGGATAATATGTCTTGCCTTTTCATGTACAGCACTGAGCTCCTTCCACAGTACGGTATTACTTCTTACACATAAATGGAAGATCAGGTAGAAATTGAGGCATCTTTAGCTAGCTACCTGAAAAACATGGACAATGACAGGCAGATGATTTTGCTGCACACTGCAATGCTGAGTGCTCCTGAATTTTCACCTGTGAGATAAGCATCAGTGAACAGCTACAACATAGTCCTTAAAGAAGGGTAACAAAAGGACAGTAACCTATATCAAAGAACATTTCCATATTGTGTTCTGCATTTTATTTTTAAAAATGCAGCTACAGGGAACAGACATCCTGTGAAATAACAGATGTTAGACTCTCACCACACATACACTGCTATAATTCAGATGACCTTGCTGAATTAGAAAGCTAAGCACAAGATAAATGTCCACTTTCTCTCCTTAATGCCTGTCTTGAGCAGGGAAGGGTTGTGCTGGTGTTTAGTTATCTGTTTCCTCCCAGTTCTCCATCTGCAGTTCCCCAAAGTATGTTCTTACAGCACTTCAGCTAGTTTTTCCAAATCAAATGCTGCTGACATTGTGAATCTTATGAATTTTCTTTGCTGACAGGGATTAGATACTGCTTCACTTTAACCCCCCAAATTGGCAGAAGCTGGAGACTGGCCTGGACCCGCTGCCAGTTTGTGTTCAGGCTCTACTCCCAGTAGGCAAGAGATGCTCAGGGCTTCTGGACAGTCATATGCAATACGTTGATTTAATCAAAATTACATGCCATTTTCACTCTTTAAAGCAAAACTCAAACAGTCAAACAATTAATTATTGCTTTAATTCTTAAGATCTTTAATTCTTGAGATCTTAAGATCTGCATGTGTTCAAAATACTACAAGAGAAGAAACAGACTGACATTGTCTTTCGGTCTTTTGCTGGTAGCAAAGCAGATTATTCCTATCATGTTCTGCAGGGGTGCTGTCAAATGCTGCTTCAGGCTATGGGCCAAAACCTACCCCCAGCCCATGTGCTCAGTTCCCACTGGCATCAATGATATCTCCACCATGGACTGACAGTAGTAAACGGGCAGAGATGTGCTGGCTGCTCAAATAGCACGATCTATGTGCTGAATAATTCATTTTAAACTGTTGCACAGATGTCAAAATGTTATTGCTGATTTCTAGCCAGCAGAATGGGCGTTTCTTCTCCTGATATGAGTATGTCATTGCCTGTAATGCCAGCGAAGATTTGGGGGATGTCTCAGCCAGACAGCAAAGCCCATACATGGCATGCCTGTGCACATACAATTAAACACATATGATCACTTAAGGCCACCTTTCACTCTCCTTATTAGGATTCTCCTGCAGATGCACTCACCCATTGCCTTCAAGAAGTTTCAAAAAAGCAGCTCAAAATATGGCATGGTTACATTTGTTTGAGGGTACTCTCCAACAATCACTTCAGCCCTTTGGATTTTTGCTGAAATCCCATGGAAAAACTCTAAGTACAAACAACTTAAGAGTCACAGATGAGTTTGGATAACAAAGTGAATCCAGACAAACAAAAAATAAACCCCTGCCTTAGTAAAGGGGAACAAATAAATGTATCCTACAGAGTTTGCCAGCTTAGCCATGAAGAGAACTCTATGGTACAACCAAAAGATCATCCTCCTCTCCAAAATCAAGGAAGAAAAAAGGAGTTTTTCTGTGTTTCTCCTTTCACTAAACCTTGAGCAGCCAATATGGCACACTCCAACATTTTCTGGGCACTGGCTTCCTCAGCCAGGTGGGCTTAGCTGCTGATGGTCAGCAGCCACCTCCAGAGCGAGGTGGGAGTCCTGTGTGCAGGTGGGCTGAGGTAGCTGGGGATGATAGGAGAAGTGGAAAGGAAATGGGAAAGATCCAACAGAGTCACGGGCTTTGAACAGAGGTCAGAGACCAGGGATCTCTGACACAAACCAAACAAGCACATGCACCCCACACCAGCCCAGGAGCATCACTGGGCTGATCACATCATTAGGGATGTGTCAGCTAAAAAAGTGGGATTTTTTCATGCTCCTAGATGGGCTTCTTCACGTCTGCTGGTCTGTGTGGAAACAGACCTAGGCTTAATGAGGTCTAATTTGTTTCAAATCCATAGGTTTCTTTTTAATAATTAATCCTCATCACTCAGCAAAGTCATTCCTTACCCCTGACTACTTGCTATTAGGAATAAAATTTACTGTGAAATACTGTTAAAAGGTGGAAAGCAAGTGACATAATTCACATTTTAATTAAAAAATATATATATCACACGAAGCTGGAGCCATAGAAGGAATAATAACAGAATAAGCCAAAAAAAAACCCACCCCAACCCAAAGCCTACTCTTCCCCATCACCCACTTTATTCTTGTCGTGCTATTTGAATTCTTCTAATTGACTTCTCTTACTGGATGCTCTATGCCCAAACCATATTTCAGTTATTCACTCTGCGATTCCAGGAACTAGAGAACGTGTCGGCATCATTACTGTGAGCATTACACACCCTCACACACAAGGGCCCAGGAACTACAATTAACACATTAAGAAATAATAACTGCCAAGGGAGCAACAGAAGATAAACAGCATGGAGCTGATGTAGCAAGAATTCTGCTTGAGAAAGGGCTGTCTCTTGGGTAACGGGCAAGGGAGAGGAATTGAAGCGCTGTGCAGCGTTGCCCATTTACCAGAGAAAACCCCAAAAGCAGTTGCACTGTTCACACATTAATTTCTTGAAATTTAATTTTACTAAAGTTATTGCTGGCTTTAAACTAGATTTCGAAGGAATCTGAAGGCTCTTGTTCTCAAAGAAATAATACTCATGTCCTGTTCCAAAGTTTAAAATTGGTATATGTTTTCTGGTATTTGAAAACCTGCCCTGAAGTGCTGTGGGTTTGTCATTTTCTTGTTCTTTTACAGTAGAAGTGAGACATACTTTTTTTTTTTTTACCTATACATTAAGATACATTTATTAAAAAAATAACAAAAATAGCTTTTTCCTACTTGTCAATATCTATTTTTATGATTGCCTTTTTTTTTTTTGGCTAGTTTGTTTGGGTTTTTTTTATAAATGTAAATAATTGAGTTATTTCCCCAAGGTTTTTTAATGAAAAAAAAATTTAGATTCTAGAGTCTTTTATTTAAAGCTTCCACTCTTGAGAATGTTTTGTGTGAGTCGTCCTGCAGAAGCTGCACAACAAAAGCCAGCAAGAGCATGCCAACCATTTGAATACCTATCTATCTTCACCGCTGTAACCAACAGAGATCATGGAGCACGCTGCTCCCTTTGGGCATCAGTCTTGACTTTAGCTGCTGCTTTCAGGTGGACCAGCCAAAGGCCTTAATACTTTCCAGTGAGATTAGGAGCTGAAGGAACACGATGGCACAGGCGAGGTTCATGAAATGCTTTGTCTGGCATCTCTCCCACCTTGGGGCTGCACAGTCACAGAAAACCCAACAAAAATACTGCCATTAAAATAACAGCCTTTCCTACATTCACCCAAACCCCTGTGCAGGAAAAGGGAGGCAGAAGAGGCACAGACACACAGGGTAGGATTAGCAGCTCTGCACCTTTTGGGAGAGGGGGCGATGCCTGTGACCCATGTGGGGCTCGGTCGCTGGGTTTCTGTGACAGGCGTGATCCCCCCCGCTGCCCCCACGCACGGCTCATCAGTCAACTCAGACATTTCAGCAAATCACATGGCACTTTGTAAAAACATAATTGTTTTTATTTTCCAATTTTCCATGTTTTGTGTAGAGTGCTGCTGTGTTCAAGCGAAGTGAATAAAAGCATAAACAGCAAGCACCATCTGGAGAACATTCTTCCAGCATGCTGAGAAATAGCAGCCGCCTGTGTGCTACCTGCTATAAATAAATGTCATTTAAAAATGTCCAAAAATTGTTTGTTCCTATTTGATGGAACTGTAGTCAGATAAAATTTTCCTTAACCCTGTCTTCAGGTACCCAACACCTTCACAGAAAAAAATTCCAAACAGATGTAGATATTTGTCTCTCTTTATGTTAATATGGGTATTACTAACAGAATTGCAACCCTACACATTATTGTAGTAACAGCAACAGAGGTTGCAACTTAAGCGTAACACGTGAACAAAGCACTGAAAATCTCAATGCTTTTTAAACTGTACCAGGTTCACAATAGGGAGATATCTCTTAGCCTGCTATCAAAACAACAGGCAAAATTATTCATTCTCCAAACTGATAGTGTATCAGTATGGAGGGGAAAAAAAAAACCAAAAAGTCCATAATTTATTTTCAGTCTACACAAAGCAACATCTCCCTCTCTGCTGACAAAATACAGACCAAGCTGGCTGTGGGGCTGTGATGAGGCTCTGCGAAGGGTTGGAGTTTGCTGTGTTTGTTTAATCACTGCAATTAGAGCTATGCAAATAATGGAATTGTTTGCTAGAGTGGCAAGGCTGGGGTAAAAAAATTAAAAAGAAGTATTTGGGTTGAGTGATTTAAAAACAATTTTGGTAAAATGAAAAAATGAAACTGTCTAGTTCTACTCAGATTCAACTCAGAATCCATTCAGTTTGAAATGAAAAATACATTTTCATACTGGAACAAAGCATATGAGCAATTGTCATTTTTCCTTCTTTTTTTTGGTCAGACAAAGATTTTCAGCACCCAGGAAGGGATGCTTAGGAGAGCTTGCTGCTTCTTGGGGAGGGAGGAGAAGATTTGCCTATCCCTTATCCCAGCCTTGGACACACCTCATGCTGTTGTGCAGGGGCAGGGCTGAGTGCTGAGGAAGCTGCTGCCAGCCCTTCTCTCCCCCCATGCTCTGCACTGGGCAGCTGCCCTGCCCCGGGAGCCCAAGGGTGGCAGGCAGATGTGGGTATGGAACAGCAGCACTGCCTTTTCTTGGTTCCACGTGGCTCAGCCACAGCGGAGCGGATGACTCCTGCAAGAGCAGCACAGCCCTCGCAGCCCACGCAAGGCTGGGGTGTGCTCTGGGATATGGCATGGGGCCGAGTGTCTGAAGCGTCCCTGATAAGCCATAGCCACCAGTAGGGATCAGGATTTGAAGAAATTTTAGTGGTTTTCTCCTTTGTTTTAAACCCTCCTTATATTGGCAGATGTCATGAAGGGAGAGGAGCGAATCTGTCTTGTTCAACAGCATCCACAAAAACATGCTGGGTCTCTTTCACAAGAGAGTGGCTGAGATTGCTGAGGCTCAGGGCATATCACCAGCATAGCCATCATTTAAGGGCAAGAGTGGAAGTGATGGACATCAACCAGATCCAGTCCTTCCCTCGAGCTATGGCGCTTTGTCCACAGCCAAAGTAGTTGAACACTGGTGTGGTCACAGAGCAGCTCTGCTAAAGCCTTGCTTTTGGCTGGGACTGGCCACCATTCCCACTGGAAGCAAAGGCATCATTCCCACCATATTTTATCCTCTCCTTTCATTGGGACTCAATGTGTAAGGAACTGCATGAATAGGGATGAGGGTCCAGTCCCTTCCCTGATGAAATCATCGTCTCAAACACAGCAAGAGCAGGAAATGGTAACACGGTTAGAGTTCTCATTAGACATGTTTTCCTAATATTTATATTTTAGCTACTTTTATTTACAGAGTCCACTCACACTAGTTAAATTATACACTTTGAAAAAGAATACAAAGGCTGTCTGGAAGTGAATACACTGGACTACTGATTTTGTTAAGATAATAATGATGATTATTGTGATTAATCAGCCTTGATGAATAAGATTTTGCCAGACCAGGTGTGGAGGGAAGGCAGGTGGTGGGAACATGGCTGGCTGTCCATGCATGCGTGCTTGTGTATGGGGGGGAGGGTTGTTCTTTGTTTTGTTTTTGCCTTTGGTCAAATTCAAACAATGTGCAGTAACAAGAAGTAAATGTCATTTTCCTCCCATCCATCTTAATTTGGCATCCATTTTAAAGCTTACCTTTGACCTTTTAAAATGTTAATACACTTAAGCAGATATAAAAAACACAAAGCTCCTGGAAAAATTAATCACACCCATATCATGATGCTGGTCTAAAAATGTAACATCAGTTGTTTTCCTATTTAAAGAAACATTTGTCCAGTGCAGCAGCAGTAACTATGCTACAATTACCTATTATTTCCTTTTCAAACAAATAACCACATTAAATGCTATAGCAAAACCCTTTCAGCATAACCACCACAACTTACAATGAATCTGTTTTGTTGAGTAACTGCCTAGAATCATGGAAAGGATCCTGAAATGGACCTTGAGAAGTGTCCTAACCCATCCCTCAGCCCCAGGCAGGGCCAGCTAAATCTAAACCATTCTTGACAGGAAACCTTATTTAGATTTCCTTTAAGTAGCAGCCTTAAATAGAACTGGGGAAAATTGCACAATTCAAAATATATCATATATATACATACATGAAAATAATCTATATATGAGTATTATATATGTATAATGTATGTATGTACAAAGAGACAACCCTGATCTAAATGATAAGTCTCCCTCCTCTGACCACTTCATACCCTCTAACAAAAGAGTCCAAAACAGGAAACTCTAATAAAAACACTTCCTTCCTTTTTAAAAATAAAAGGCTACTCAACTGAGAACCTCAGCTCCTTGGGAATGCAGGGGCATCTCTTCTCAAGAAAATCAGAATTATCAGGTCCCAAAATATTTGGGTCTTTATGCTGCAGAGCAAAGAGCTTTTCACTTCCACCAAAAAGCAAAAAGTAAGAGTGTTGACCAGCCTTTCCAGTAACCAAAGTGAGTCTAAGATGTCTGTAGCCTGTTTGTGATCAAGGGCATCCACCTTGTCTCCTGACCTAATAATTTCTGGTGGGAGGCTGTACTAGGTCCCTCCAGGACAGTCACTGCACATCTTTGAGGTTACATGCTATGAACACTGGGATCCATGGCACACAGCCTTATGCTGTTTCCACTTTCCTGTCTGTAGCACTCATGGCACCCAAACTGATGGCTACCCCTATCAATTCAATATCCCCCTTTAGAGGACCGAAAGCTGTGGTGACAGCCAAAATACATCCTAAAAGAAGTGATGATTTCATAGCTAAACACAGCTGTTACACAAGCATCTAAAAAAAACAGTTAGGGACCTAAACATAAACCCAAGCCAAAGGCAAATGCATTTCCTTGGTGAGTGGAGAAGTAAATTCCTTGCATCTGTTTTCTTCCACCTACCATCAATACTTTGGTTGTAGCACAACTGGAGCATGGTCAGGCAGTTTTCTGTAAAATGAACACAAGCTTAGGCACAAGGGTGTGGGGAGATGCGGGATACTGAGCTTGCCACCACCAGTCCTGTGAGAGAACAACAGCCCTTGATGTATCCTGCACACACAATGCAGCAGAGCTCTAACGCAGAGCCCAGTGTCTTCTGTCACAGAAGCTTTGTGAATCCACCCTAAGCATACATGGCTTCTCCAGACATAAAAAGGCAAGAGGTAACTCCATCCATCCCCCAGGGACCAGAGATGAACTACAAGCATGTCACATGAGAACAGAAAGGCTCTTCTGCGTGCTCCTTCTTCTAGGATCTGCTTATATGTTCCTACTTCCTCCTGGCCTCCCCTCAGCATCCCACAGCCTGCAGAGCAAGCTTTGGCTATGTAAAAAGTTATCTTCCCCCAGCTTTTTGCAGGGCAGACCTCCTGGCTGAGAGCTGCCTCAGACCTCCAGCCCCAGCACCAAGGCTGGAGATGCAGGCATTTATTATTCAGACAGTGATGCCTGACTTCTTGGTTAAGAAAATCCTGATTAAAAAACAATGTGTTGCCCTTCCTGTTTGCTTTGCAGTGGCCTTGTGTAGATCCAGCTCTACAGCAAGTGATCCATCACCAACAAACAGAAGATGTGTATCATGCAAACACAAAAATACTTCACATATCACTTTTTTTTCTATGTCTTCCATTCTCATTGCCCATCTATTCCAATGTTCCTCATTATCTTTTCTTTAACCTAATTATTATAGATATATATGGAACACCAAATGGTTTTCTTTTAACCAAGGACCATTTTGTGCAATACTGCCACATAAGCTTCAAAGACAATCAAACTTAAAAGAAAAAAAACACAATGAATTCACATTTCTCACTTTGTCACTCCTAACCCTTTATTTCTTGATTTTTTTTTGCTTACATGCCACAGAATGTACATGTTCCTTTGTCACACTGTTTGTGAAGTTTATTCACCATATTCTGATAATCACAGATTAGAACTTCAGTAATACTCCTCTAGTTAATTAGTTTATTCACTAGGCACAGATTAATAACTGATGAGCTACAAAAAGTTGCTATTGTCTGAGTCAGTCACCAAGTAACTAACTTGGCCGTTCAGGCAGGGAGAAGTTTTCTTGTCTGAAAGGTGACAAGTAGCTATGTAATGACTTCTATTATTTTCTCAATAAACTCAGAGAAAATAGGACACTGCAGCTAGAAAAACACAGAAAGAGAAATTAGCTGCTACTGTCATTAAGGATTCAGAGACTGATAAAGAACAGTTGGTGCAATGCAGCTGGAGAGGCTTTTCAGAGTAAAGTGATTATTCTCTGGCCATTAACAAATTATTTTTTCCTGGACTGAAAGATCTGCACTCCTCCAAATAACCTGGCTTTGCTATGAGGAGCACACTGACTGCCAGGGCAGGCAAGAGCCATTGGCCTCTTGGCCCTCCTGGTGGCCACTACACTTCCACCTCTTGTTTTCCATGCCACAGGAAAAGTGCAGAATAATTAAAAGGTTGAAGCACATGTGGACATTGGAAGGGAGACTGGTTTTCAAAATTAGCCCGACCAAATGAATTTGGAGCTGCACCCAGAATGTTCAGGGACCTGCCCTTAGCAGCCCCACTGAAGCTTAGTGAGGAGTCACAGCAAACTTCCCTCACCTCTCCTCTCAATCAGAGCTCACCCCCAGTCATCAGCTCAAAGATAACACAATGATAAGACATTTGGGGACACAGTCAGTCAGTCCTGAGGCTTGTTCTGACATCTCTGTGCCTGCCATGGGGGGAACCCAAACCCATATCCAGCTTGTCCTGCAAGTCAACAGCAGCTGCCTTCCTTCTGCTATAGTGGCTGCTCACTAGTCACTCTAAAGGGAGTGGGACCAATACAGAGACCTGGAAGCTGCTAAGCTGAAGGACACCTTTTTTCTGAAGAGTGTGGAAGAAACAGGAAACCTAATCCAGACTCTCTGTTTAATTCTTGAGAACATTTAGCCCTCTGATATCTTAAAGACACATTTCCAAACAACTACATGCGCAAATTGAGATCAGTGATGAGTGGTGTCCCTCTCAGGTCCATACTGGGACTGGTATCCTTTAATAACTTCATCAATGACACAAACAGTGGGATCAAGGGCACCCTCCACTCTTGTGAGATCCCACCTGGAATACTGCATCCAGCTCTGGGGTCCTCAGTACAGGAAAGACATGGAGTTGTTGGAGCAGGTCCAGAGGAGGGTCATGAAGAAGATCTGAGGGTTGGAGCATCTCTCCTATGAGGACAGGCTGAAACACATGGGGCTGTTCATCCTGGAGAAGAGAAGGCTCCAGGAAAACCTTACAGCATCTTCCAATACCTAACAAAGACCCACAGCACAGACTGCTGGGACAAATGATTTAGCAGGGCCTGTTGCAATAGGACAAAGGGCAATGGTTTTAAACTAGGGTCAATTTAAACTGGACATAAGGAAGAATTTTTTTACTGAGAGAGTGGGGAGACACTGCAGCTTGCCCAGAGAAGTGGCAAATGTCCTATGCCTGGAAACATTCCAAGTCAGGTTGGACAGGGCTCTGAGCAACCTAATGTAGTTGAAGATGTCCCTGCTTACTGCAGATGTGACCCTGTAAACTCACCTCATCCATGTTACAGCACTGCTCTGTACACCAAAGGTCAGTATGGATAAAACTGGGTGGGGGAAGAAAGAAAGCCAGAACTAACAAGCTACATTAAATCACCCAGCAGAGCAGCTCCTCCACAGAGTGGCCTATTTACAGAGTAGCTCAGTGCCCTGGGAGGGATGGGCAATATTGCATACCCAGGAAAGGAAATTCCCTAGGAGAACTGAGACAGGCTAACAAAGATCCCCGCAGCCCAGGACCTCTCATACAGCCACCTCTTTTTTGAAATCTAGAGTCTGCTGGGAGGATTTAGGCCTATGGCTTTGAACATAAGATAAGGAAAACTTTTTCATCCTGAAAACAGACTGTGAAACTCAAGCAATGCTGGGAATTGTTTCACTGTATTGTTATTCTGTAGATGCTGTTTCTGGAGGCAGGACCCAGCACAGCTCAAAACAAAGCCATCCGTGGCTAGCGCCTCACATCACCAACCATCTCCTTCCTCTTGAAATAAAATAAAAGAAAAACAAGTACCCCCATAAATCATTCATCCATCCCAGTTTCATAACAAGAATATTTGTCAGCTCCCATTTTATGCCCCTTTCTCTGGCTGCCTGTTCTACAAAGCCACCATTTCAGCTGCCTGTGCATACAGACCAGCAAGCACACAGCACCACAACAGCTCCCACACTCCCATCCTCCTGCCTGCAGAGAGGATGGCCACCTCTCTTCCACAAACCCTCACCTGCACTACCAGAGATTTTTCAGGAGATTTTTAAAAATATCTCTTTTTTTTTATCAGTAGCTCTGGGGCACCCATCAGAGGTACTTCAGCTACTGTAACAATCACATGATTTATGTAAAAGTAATTGAGGTTAAACTATCTGCCACATCAAACTCTTCACATTTGGCCCCATCTTTAGGACCTAGAAACATCTGAAATAAATAAAGCAGTGTGTCATTTAACAGGGTCTGGGCTTAATTAGGATCATTCTGGATTTTATGGGAAAAGCTTTGTCCTGGCAGCTTTACATAGCTAGTCTAGCACTTGTAAGGTTATCTGCTTTTTTTTTTTTCCTTTTAGTACCTACATCAAAATACTTTTCCACACAGCTTTTCCTTTTTTTTTTTTTTTTTCATCCTACAACCAGCCGGATGACAACCACTCCTTATCTTTGGCTGTCTTCCATGCTAAAATAAGAATGCCGTTGTTACGCCGAGGGAGCTGCACCCTTCCACCTCTGTTCCCTCCCGACCAGCACGCAGCTGGCTGTGCAGGAATGCCCGAGGTTCCATTTTCTGATCATTTTTTCTGTGACATTGTCGCAATTTACCCTTTAGCTATAATTTCTATTTCTAAATCACACCAGGCCTCTCGTGCCATGCGTTTTGTAGCCTCAAGTGACAGTCTGTGTCCTGGAGAGCTGGTGATCCTCAGCCCGTCTCCACTGCCACTTGCTTCCCTGGCTTGATGTAGGCTCGCCGACACGAGGGCGAGCACGCAGCCAGACACAGCTCGAAGGGCGCCGGGCGATTCGATCAGCAGCAGAGAAGGACTGGATTAGAAGAGGGGTAGGATTAGAGATTGATGAGTTGCTGTGAGGCTGCTACGTTGGTATGATTGGCTCCAGCAGCACTATTTGAATGTCAAACTGTGTCCCCTCGGAGCAGAGAGGTACCACCTACGTTGGGTTTCAGACTGCTGTGTGCAAGGCAGCTGGTGGAAAGTAAGGGGTTTGAGTTGGGGTCTGAACAGACAGCCCTGTACAGATGAGACCTTGGCAGGTCAAGCAGAGATGAGGAGAGAGGGAAACATGGAATGATTTGCCCACAGCTACACTGGCAGTTTGAGTCAGAGGCAGAAACGGGAGCCAGATTAAAAAAAAAAAAAATTAGTTCCTCATGCAGGAGATGAGCCAGCAGCCTTTGTTACATCTAAATGCATTTTTTCCCCTGTAATTCATACTGCTGCAGGCTCTGCACAGTGAACTCAAGCATCCTGAAGTTGTAGGGTGCTCAGTGTGACCTGCTGATTGCACATGCCAAGCCCCCTACATGACCAGCTCCATTCTCCAGCCCATGCCTACAATGCAATCCGTGCATGTTGCAAAAGCACTTGCTTTTTTTTGTTAGGAAGTGACCAGGACCCTGCAAAACCCATCAATGAGGTGATTTCCAGCCTGACCCAGATAGCTCTGGCTGCTGGATCGCCTCCAGAATTTAGTGTATACACAGGAACTTAGCAGCACTCTCCAGTCAACTCAAAGAGTTATCCCCTCTTCAAATTTGGCTTCAGTCATCTCTGAAGGTGAAAGAGACTTCAGCTTCCCCTATTGGAGCTCCTCACAGAAATACTATAAAATTCATCAAAGATGCCAAGGACAAAATAGTGAGGATGCATTAATTGATCAGGTTGCTCTAGCAGATTGGTGCAGGAAACCACTCTGCCTATCAGCAGCCTCCTCTGCTAGTTACTGTAGTTACATCTGATTAACCGGGGCCACTCACAGTGTCGTGAAATGGAAGGAAAGGCTTTTCAAATTTACATATTAAAAAAATGGAGGTGTGCTGATTTCTGTCCTATGGAGCGTTTCAGACATAACATTAGTAATCAGTAGCGTATTTGTGAGGAAATCTTTACTTTCAATGCCAAGCCAATTTGCTAATGATAAATGACATGAAAGGTTACTTAGAAAAAAGAAAAACATTTCCTCATCAAGTTTAAACGGAAAATACCTGAAGAATTAATGGGCAACCAGATACTCTTTCCTTAACAATACACCTCCATTAGGCAATATATATACTTTGAATCCCGCATTTGAATAATTTTTCTTTCTAGAAAAATAATTCTGATGGAGAACGTGCAAGAAAACTACCATCAACAGCGGTAAATAAACCGAAGCCGAACCAATCTCTCAAAAAAGAGGTGTGTTGGGGATTAAATGAGAGAAGGAGAATAACTGCCCTGCAACTCCTGCCCAGGGCGCTTGCACCCTGCAGCATCCCCCCGGAGGGATGCAGAACTTCTGGAGCACGACACTTCACCCTGGCATTCACCGCCACGTACGCCCGGACCGCTGCGACGCCGGCGCAGATGACCCACGCCCCGCGACAGCCTCATCCAGAAAAAGCCATTAAGGGAGCCGCAGGTGACAGTCCATCCGCCTGGCAGACTTCGCCAGGAAGCCGGGCGACAGCGGGAGGAATTTCTGCCCTAACTTCGGAAGGGTAAATTCTCCTCCCGCTTCTCGCCTGTGACCGGCTACGCGAGGGACTCCAAATCATCCCATTACCGCCCATCTTGAAATCCATCCTACGCGTTCCTAATCTCCTTTCCCCGGAGCGCGGACCGGGCGCGGAACGCCGCCGTGGCCCTGCCGTGCGCGCTCTGCCGCCCGTGGGGCAGGAGCCGCCAGCCGCGGGGGGCGATGCCTGGCCGCGGCACGCACCGCTCCTCCCCGCGCACCCGCGGCCGTGATTTTGGAGAAGTTGCGCAGGCAGGAGGAGGAGAAGGAGGAGGAAGGGCGGGGGTGGAGTGGGTGGCTCTGCTCGTGCGGTCACGGTCTCGCCCCGTCCCTTTCCCCGCCGCGGTCCCTCCGCGCCCCCCCACCGCCGCAGCCCCACTGCCGGGACAACCCGCACAAAGCCGCCGCCACCGGGATCTCGCTGCGCCCGCTCGGCGCCACCAGAAACAATAGTCACGGGCCGAAGCGGGGACCGCGGGGCCGCCGCCCTCCCCACGGTACCGCAGCGCCCGGCCGCCGGTGGGAAGAAGGCTTGGGGGGGTGGGATTCCCGCAAAACGCCGCCGCCCGGCCAACCTGTCACCGCTCCACCCGCCCTGGGCTGTCGGTGCGCATCCGCTGCGCGGCACCTACCTCCGGTGGAGGGTGCGGCAGCCCCTAGCTGGGCTCCATGGGGCCGCAGCCGCCGCCCGCTCTGTCAAGCGCGGCCGCCGCCGCCGGGGACGCGCCGCCCTGCCCTGCCCGGTACCGCGTCCCGCTCCCCCCGCGCCGGGCGGGCCGGGGCGGGGCGAGCGCCGGGGGCGGGGCCCGCCCAACCTGCACCACGCCCGCCGGCACCGCCCCCGCGCCCGCCAGCGCTGCGAGCCCTGGGGAGCGTCGGGGTCCCGCGGAGCCGCAGCGGGAGCAGCGCGGACGCTCGGGAGGATGCTGCAGCAGGCAGCGTCATCATTCTTCATAAATCTCCTGGGTTTTTTGCTCCGTGCTTGCTTGGAGTTTTGACCTTGTCTCCTCTGCGTTTATCTCGGATTGACCACGATTCTGACTTCCTGTTTTTCTTTATTCCCCTTACACCTCTTTGCCCTTTTTAATTCTTCCTCCCGCCCCCCCCCCCTCATCTTTTCCATCCTCGCTTTCCCTTGTCCCCGTTTTCCCATCAGACTCTGAATATCCCATGCTTCTTGACCTCAGTCTCTGGGCTTTAAAACGGTTTTATCAAGGGCAAAAGAGTTTTTTGTAGGTTTCAAATCGCTATTAAGTGTCGCCAGCAGCTTATTGGAAGGTGCAGTGCATTAAACTAAATCCATGGCTAGTATTACATAATATGCCCTCGAATGTACGTAAAAGATGATTGTAATTCCATCTGGATTTCTGTTGATATTAGCAAACCGCTCAAGATTTCCTCTTGTGGTTTAAAGGGCTTTTCAAAACCTTTGACTGGTGCTGGATCAATCAGATTATGATTTAAGAAAGGGTAAAGCACACACACTCATGACATCGTAGGAATTAGTGAAAGAAGAAAAAAAAAAAAACCCTTAGTAGGTCATCTGCCTAATCCATCTTCCGAAAGAGTAGGAATGTCCCCCATACAATAATTTATGGGCATTTGTCTAGTTTTCTTTCAAATGCTCCAAATATGTGGCTTCCTTATTGCCCATAGGAATTTAGGTCAAGCTGCCTGAGAAGGAATTTCGTAGCATCTTGGGATTTAAAATCTGCTACTGTTATTCCAAGGTGTTTTTGGTTTTGTTTGGGTTTGGTTGTTTTGTTTTTTTGTTTTTTTGTTTTTTTTTTTTCTCCCAGACAGCACAACTGTACAGTTGCAGTTGGTCATTTATTTCTTGCCCATCATCATGGAAGGATTTTGGCCATCACTTTCCCTAGGTTGAGAGCCCAGGGACATGCACAGCTGAGAAAATGTCAGCTTCATGCTCAGTGTGGCCAAAAGAGTGACTCAAATGTCAGGACTTGTTAGGAGAGTAACGAAGAGGAAAAGATTTTACACTGGAAAATATGTGCTGGACCTGTGCACTCAATACTGCTGGAATTCCGGTCTCACCTTCTCAAAAAGGACGTAGCAGAGCTGTAAAAGATTTGGAGGAGGCCAGCAGTGATAATCCATGGCTTGAAAGGGTTTTCTAGTTAGGTACATGCAAACTGGCAAGAGGCACCAGAGGGGAGATGTGACAGAGGTTCCTCAAATCTCGAGCAGCATGGAGAGGGTGAGCAGGGACTGGTGGCCCTGCCTGCCAGCACAAAAGGGAGAGGCTATTAACAGACCACCTGACTGTACAGAGGTGATTCTTCGTGCAAACACAGCTGTGGAGCCCTTTGCCATTTGACAGCAGGCAGTTGATATCATTTTGAGGGGAAAATGAATGAATTAAGAGGAGAGAAATCCACAGAGAGCAGCCAAATCACAGCTTGCTCAGAAAGGTCCTTCCATGACAAATGGCTGGGCTTGCTCTGTTTTTGCTCTTTTCTCTTGGTGTATGTTGATAGTCACTGGTCACCTGCCAGCAGTGAATACACCTCTCAGATTTAATGTTACACCTGTGTTAGTTTTGTGCTGCCCACAGCTTTCCTAATGCCCTTACTACATAGATTTGAGTAGTAAAAGGGATGAGTGGCTTTCAGTGGGAAAATGTCACTGCTGTACCAACATGTGGCATATCATGGAAGTTGGAATCATCAAAACCCACTAAAAAAACCATCATTATGCATTGAGTCACTGAAGAGAGCGAACACTGGTTGCAAAGAAGTTTCTGTCACTCTTCTAAAATGTGACAGAAATAATCAAATCTAGCTGTGGCCTGGGGACAGTGACCTTAATTTAAAATCAATCAAAAGTCCCTCTCTCAATGGCAGCTGATTGTCCGATGTGCTTTCAGACTGATGCCCTCCCAGGCCTGCCATTGTCAGTGCTGTTACACAAGTGGGTAAGCATTGTGTTGTCTCCTTGTCTTCCCTCCTCCTCCATGTCTTTGAAGCTGAGATAGCATGGTCTCAAACGTCTCCGTGTTTCTGGCAGAAGAATTTTTTTCTGTGCATTAATTTATGAATCTGTACATGTATGCCTCAGTATGGCTGTTTTATCCATGCAGCTTCTCCAGAAATCTGCCATTCAATATTGTATCTTGGTACAAAAAACTAGCTCTGGTGACGTGGGTTGCCACACAGGAGGCAAACTACAGCCAGAATGAAAATGAAGGAGCCCAAACTATGTATGTGAATGACCTTGGTCAAGTGACTCATGGTCATAGTCTTTTATGGGACTGATCCCATAGACTGTTTCCACATTGTTTGTGCAGGATCATGTATTCAGGTAGATTAGGATAGTCATCATTTGCCTGTGAAGTTGCTCCACCTCCACCTAAATCTCAGCACGAATTCACGAATGCAGCGCTCCTCAGCTCCCATATAAACTGTGTTCTAAAGCTGGGTGTCTAAGGTAACCCTGTAGAGAGGATCTGCATGAACCTGGTGTGTTGTCTGTGCTGATAAATGTGACATCTTTCCTTTTGCCAAGCATGTAAAGCAATCAGCAGTGTCATTCATTGCAGCCTATCACTTGATCACTCTTTGATCCCAGGATAGTACTATACAGTAGCAAAGTTAATACTGCCAGGTGTGATCACTAACATAGCAATCCAGGATGCGTTGCAAGCTTTAAATTCTGCATAAGCAGCCACGCTGCAAATGCTGGGTGGGGAGAACTGACAGATGAGTTCACACACATTGTCTGTTGGGAGCATTCAGAGCCCAGCAAGAACACTCATTGCACCTAAAATGGGGGTTCTGAGCAGATGCAAGATTCATAATGACAGAAGTAATTTTCAGGTTTTCCTCTAATAATATATAGGCAGTAGTAAGCCTGTGGCAAGTCCAAATTGGGTACTGAGCAGCTTTTAAATTGTTTAAGGCATTATCTATTATAAGGAAGTTTATAGAGCTCCATCTCCATTATTTGAGTTTTCACAAGGTCATAATCCACTTGACCCTTGTAGTTTATTTCATCACTATTGTCCCTCAGAGGAATTATAACCTTTACCATTACCACTCGCTAAATATATCATGAGGTTTTAGTGATATTGTCATAAATCACCAAGCTCAGCTTTGTTGCTTGTAATATGACCATAGTACATACTGGTTTTGATGCAGTGATTGTCAGCCTGATCTACTTGTAGTTCTTTAATTGTTTTAAAATGGGACGACCACATGCTAGCAGATATGAATATATATTTGATTTCCTTTAACATTTAAAAATTGCCTTTTTCTAAGGTAGTCTGAACTTCAAGTGCGGGCTTTTTAGGCAGAGTTTCTGCAATCAAACATGGAAAATACAAACTCATGGATATTGAAATCAAGCACAGTGACTTCAAGAACAGCATTCTCACAATTGTTTCTCTTTTCAATTAAATGTGTGAGCATTCCTTAGAAATCATGTGTAATTTGATCATCGTGAAAGCATTTAGTGAGAAGAACAAAGGTATCACACGTAGGCAAAGTTCATTACTCTATGGGTTTTTAAAAGGATAAACTATAGGGAAGCTAAAGATAACTGAGAATTTTGGATAACAGTAATGCATATAACTATGCTGCTTTTTACATTTCAGTCTGTTTTCTAGCAGAAAGTTGGTCCCATGTCAGCCCCCCAAAAGTCTTAAAGAGAATTTGCCATAGCAAAGATGTGCTACTGAAGCCAATCTTCAGTTGCACTTAAAGATCAGTTTGCATCAGAATAAGTTGGCCTCAAAACTGTTTTGACAAGACATACCTTGTTAAGCAGTAATTGGGATCCAGTCAAGCTGCTTCTGACTCCAAGAAGGATTAACCATTACTATAAATCAGGCTTACTTGCTGGGACTGCTGGGATCCAAAACTTCTTTGCAGCAGCACCTGCAGAAGAAGTTCATCTGTCTGACAGGATATTGTGGGGCAGGTCTGGGCATACGCTACCCTTTCTGGTGATGAATGGCAAAACTCCTGGAACCAAAAATCTCATCTGATGAAACTGCGGAAATCTGTCTTTGGGGAGAAGGAGGAGGAGGAGTTATCTGTCTTTATTCTACAGACTCTTTCACTGTGGCAAATGGAAGAATAGGGGTGCACTTCAGCACCACCCCCCCTCCACCAACCCACAGGCTTGTATGTCTACAGTGTATTAATTTGCATCTGAGTTAGTCACTCTTCAACCTTTATGGTCAGCCAGGAGAAATAAGCACTTTTAGGATGCAATTCATTTCACCTTTCCTAGACATGTACTTTAGGAAGAGATAAATCACTCTCCCAAGTGTCAGTGTTTCTCTGTTGACCACAAAAGGACCAGAAAGTGATTAGTTCAGAGGCAAGTGTCTATATTGCAGGCTGTCTACAGGCAATTAGGCAAATCCAAACAGATTTTTCTATAATGCTGCTATTAAATTGTTTCACAAAGATTTCTATTTGTACATCACAAGTATATAAAATAACATATTTTTCTCCTTATTCTACACTTTTTTATTTTTGAGAAGCATTATGTTAGCAGAGCCTGCATGTTGTATTGGAGTTTATTATGTTGGTGCTCCATTCAGAATTGTTTTCAGCTACCTACTGAGAAATTGGCAATTTTTGCACTATTTCACCATGTGAGTTTCACCAAATATTTGTCTGATTTAATGTAAAGGTGGAAAAAGGGCACATTTTACACCAAGGGAATGAATACAGCATTAGAAGTACCGCTCATCACTGTATGTGACTAGAAAGCAAAGATGAATACGTGCACTTTTTAAAAAATTTGATCACAGGGCAAGATTTTAAATGCTATTAGTAATGAAAAATCCACGGCAGTAAGAGTCACTGTACTGCCAATAAGCCCACTGAGCCCGGGTACAGTGCATTGCAGAAAAGGCCCAAGGCTCAGATGTCTATCTCCATGTTCTTGTATTCCCAACAAGCAGTGAATAATGCATTAGTTTTGCTTCAAGCATCCTATTTTGAATATGCTTTAGCCAGAATTATTAGCTTTCATGTAGTGTATATTGTTAACAGAGGTCATACTCTGTGCCCATCTAGTGCTGTCTCCAGAAGTGCCCTGGCACAGCACACAGAAATGTTTTACTAGAAATTCTCATTATTTGTTGCCACCATGAGGTCCCCTGAGATGTCCAAATGACTAGTACTCCAGATCCAGCTGAAGTCACTGAGAATGTCCCTACAAACACCACCTGTCTTTGGCTCAGGCTCAAAATATTTACAAAGCAGGAGGAGGCAAACTTATATTACAGTGACCCAGGAGGGCTCCTAATTTCTGTGCTCATATTGCTCTGTGGAGGTCAGCCCTTAGACCATCTGCCTCTGCTCAGGCACTCCAGTGTGTGCATTGGGCTGTGTTGAGAACACCTGAAACTGTGCAAAAACAAGAAAATCCCTTGGGCTGCCCGTCCCCCTGCCTCTCCTCACCTGGCCAATGTGAGGAGAGCCTGAAGAGAGCCTTTCTTAAACCCTTAGGTCTTGATGAGGGCCACCAGTGACCCTCATCAAGAGGGTTCACCAGTACTGATGGTGACCCTGCTCATCTGCTGAGACTTGTGTGAGAAGGGGGTTGCACCCCAGTCCTGGGGTGAGGCCATGCTCTTGGTTGCTGTGAAGCTGTGCCATTCTCCCCTTCAGCAGCTGTGGTGGTCTAAAAAGAGAATTAGCTTTTAGAGTTATAAAGAGAGCATTGTTTAAGATAAATGGTATAATTTGCAAAGGAGTAGGTGTTTACTCACACAGATGTGTACACACACACACACATGTACACATCCCTCAGTTAAGTTTCCACAGCTACCCTTAGTGCTGTTAACACAGCCAGCTGTTAAATCCAAAATAGCAACGAGTGCACATCATACGCCCTCTGTATTACCATTTGAAAGGGACAGTTCCTTGGGAGGATGGGAATTTGACAGGATATGAATATGTCTGAGACTCTATTAGGCACTAATTCAGCAGGACTGGCTGAATGAGATGAAGAAGCAATGAGGAGGAGAGAATCTCTTTAAATTTGAGTTGATTGGTAATTTTGATGAAAGCCCTTTAGTCTCATTCAGTGACTGTTAATTACCTCTGGAAATTAACAGTTATTTTTCTCTTCAGGAAATGTTGTTCGCCTGCCAATATAGAAAGATTAATTAAATTCTTCCATGGATGAAGGTGAAAGTAGGGTCCTCGTGGTCAGTACACATTTTGGCTGTAGATGCAGCGATATCTTGACAAATTCCCTTTTGAAAAGAGCAGTCCAACTCTTTCCTCTTGTGTTTTCACAGGAAAGTTAGGTGTCTTTGTCCTTCTAGGGAAAGGTTGGCTTTCATGTGCTTTCACCAGGAAAGTCTGGATGTGGGAGAGCTGTGAAAAAAGGGAGGGAAATGACTAGGGTTAAACAGCCTGCAAGTAAATTAGGGGAAGCCTCTTGTAGCACTCAAAGAAAAATAATTAATATTGTGGACAAAGGTATTTCTTCTTCAATTGAAGGGAAACCCTCAGCTTAGACCCATCTATACAAAATATCACAAAAGTTAACTGCTTCAAAAAAGTGGTAACTTGAACCTCACATCCATAAGCTATGCCAGCTTCTCCTACCAGTTCTCATTATTTGATCTTGGCGCAGCCTCAAAAGCTGCTTTTGTCAGCATTAATGATGGTCCTTCCACTGCTCAAGAGTTTATTTCCAATATCTACTATTATGCCATTCACTCCTGCTATGCAGAATTAAAAAAAAAAAAAAAAGGAAAGAAAGAGTGAGGCAATATCCCAGGGAAGCTCCTGTGCAGGGCTGGTACAGGCTTTTTTTTTTGATTGAGCTCTTGATTTATAGCTATCAAACAAATATCTGGGCATAGTTGTTTAAAATCAGAAAACATTATGAAAGAAAAGGAATGCTCTGTTCCTCGATCTATTTTTTTTCTGATGGGAAGACCTCGCATTAAGTTTTAATGATAGATTAAATAGATGGAAAGTCACTTGGAAGCCCAGTGAGCAGAGGGATTTCAGGCTGCCTCTGTCAGGATCACAGGGAGGAAATGAGGCGGCTGAGAAGAAGCTCAGCGTCAGGAAGGAGGCAGACAGGTCAAACAGACAGGCTTTCCAGAAGCAGCCTCGCGGAGAGCAAACAAGCAGCTGCAGTCAATCGAAGGCAGCAGGGCAGCCAGCTCCAGAGCTGCTCCTGGTCCCTAGTGCGAGCCAAGCCGCCCCGGGGAGCCGCTCGTGTGTTCCCTCCCTCCGGGCAGCCCCGGCGCGGCGAGCTGGCATCACCACGCGATCTTGCCAGGAGTGTGACAGCTCGACTGGGGGTAGGATGTTAGTCTACATGCCAGCCTTCCCATTTGCAAAAGCTGCCCGCCCCACCCCTCCATCTTTGTGCAGGGTTTCTCTGGGTGCTGAACTGCAGACTGTGGAAAGGGGATGTCCAGGAAAATCCAGAATTTTGGGTCTTATCCCGGTCTCAGGGGGGGAATATTTTTCACACATTTTCCAGGATCAGCAACAGGCCAATGCAGCCATGAAAAATGCCACCTTTGCTTACCTGACTTGCTTTGATCCTTCTTGACAGAGGCATGGGATATCATTCTGTGGGTTTATCCAGCAGCAGCATTGGATTGAAGGGTTACACTTTGAAGATTCTGTAATGGATGAAAGACAAGTCTATTTTGGCTCTTGACTGTTCCCTATAGAAAGTGAAAAAGAAATAATACTTGGCCCATTGGCAAGTGTCATGCTAGTTACAGATTTTACCACTAGTCTACTTTAGTGTGTTTCAATATCAATATATGAGAGCACAGCAAGAACCAGGATTTGTTCCATTTTGCATGGGCTCTATCTAATGTTAGAGGTCACTGCCAACCAGTGGTGGTATCTTTTGGATGTGATAAATTTGGAGATTAGTATCTTAGAATCTATTCAGTTGAGTCCATGCTGGGGAAAAGCATTGCGAATTATGAAGACAGGCAGCAAGAAGTAAGTAAAAGTGATTTAAACAGAGAAGATGGCATGGAAAAGAGTAAGGTTCTCACATAGGACATATCTGTTCAGTGGCCAGTCTGGAAAAAACAGAGAAAAAAGAAATTCTTCTACACAGTCTAGCCAACCTAGATCCCTCTTTATAGCTTTTAAGTAATGTCACACATGGAACAAATATATAATTTCCAAAGAAAAACATGGAAAGTCTCAGTTATGTTCTTATGAATGCTTTCTATTTCTTTCCCAGCTAAATAAATCTATTTACCAAGTTGGAGTCAATTCTGCAAGTCGCTTCTTCAAAACAACATTTTTTCACAAATTTGTTGTTTGCCAAAAACATTCTCCCAGCTTTAATAAAAAAACCCAAAACCAAACAACTAAAATTCAATGGATTGGAAAGAATCCAGTAGGCTTTGGTTCAGTCCTTGTAAAGCAGCAAGTAAACATTTTCTGCATGCTTTAGTAGAGTATATGACTTCTCAGTCCTCCACCATTGTTGTGTAGAAGAAGGGAGTTAAGCACATGGATGAATAACTGGTTAGATTTGTTTCATCTTCAGTTAAGAATGCAAGCTAGATCTTCAGTCTCTGGTACTAACATTAAACTGCCATGATTATAGTCACAAAACCTTTTTCCTCTTCTATGGCATACAAATCCAAGTGTTCCAAAGGACATTAAAAGGTAAGTTAATAACTTCATGAACAAAAGAAATGAATGCTTATAAGTGAAATAGAGAAAACTGAGGCTACCTGAAATAATTCTGTCCTAATTGAACTTGCATTTCGCTTTTCTGCCTTCAACTAATCATGTCATAGCAAATAGAAACACAAAGCTACTATGATAACAGCTCTCATAGTGAATGTGGTTTTCAGGCTGCTGAAGCTAAAAAGTGGTGTTTGACATCTAATGGCAAGTGAGAGAGAAAACATCTATTAGACATGTTAGATGAGCAGTGTCTCCAGTTCCTAAAAGATATTGGCTTCAATGCCATCTTCTGAGACAGAGAAAGATACAGTGAAACACACACATACATATGATGGAAAGAAAGATATAGTAAGCCAATATTAGCACTGAACAAATGGTTCAGAACTGAGGAAGAGATGCACAAGCACATGTGCTTCGTGCTGCACCTTTCTTCCTCCTGTCCAAAAGTGTTCACAATATATTTGCTCACTATTTTGCAATATATCTTGTTTGATTTAAAACAGCCACTGCACTCTCTTCCTACAAAACTCAGGGACTGTTGGCCCTCTCTGGCTGTTGGGATTTTGTAATAGCTCCTACAAGAGCAGTCAGTGCATGAGTAATACTGGGAGCCTGGCAGTCCATGTCACCGTGAAGACATTATTTTATGATGCAAACACATCCTGACCTCCAGAGCACTCGATATATCAAATGTGTAATGTATGCAGAAACAATCCCAATAAGGAAGGAAGTAAATAAATTTGTTATGATTTTAATGATATGCATTTTAAATGTCACTTTTGCTGAGCAATTAGGGTCTGAAGAGAGTGACCTTTGCACAGTGCTTAAATTGTCCTGAGGCATAGTACTCCTCCATGCATTTATTACTGCCTTGTGTGATGAAGTGTAGGTGGTACGATGCAAGCCCATCATTTGTGGGAGGGATCTTTCTGGCTGAGACACAATAAAAGAAGGTGGTACAAACTTTTTGCCACAGAAATGCTGTGTGAGTAGCAAGGGATATTATTTATTGAAATGCACTTGAAGTGCCCTTCAATACACACATGTACAAATGTGGACTGGGGGGGGGTGGTCTCTGTCTGAAGAGCAGAGAACAAAGGGGACCAAATCACCTGCCCAAAGTGTGGCATTCTGCCCTTCCCCTTGCTTCCCAGGTGAGCAGAGTGGAGATGGGCCATGCTGTCTGAGTGTAGGAGCAACATCATCTCCTTACTCATCCCTACTGCTGGATTCTGCTACAAGTCAAACATCTTCCAGAGTGTAGCACACCATGTATTCTCAGGTGTATCCACCCTCTGAGTAATGTTTAAGATATTTTTGTACTTACTTACACCAAGAATAGATGTTTTAGCCACTAGCATGTAGGCCCACTGGTTTGTCATTAACAGTTTCAAAGGCAGTGCTTTATGCAGAGGAGTGATCCCAAGGTAAGGCAGTCCTTCTGGAGTAGCTGCCACTGCAAAAGGAAAACAAAGCCATAACCAGCTGCTTCTGCTTCCTGTGCATCTGCTGGTGGTGTGGCTATCTCATGTGTGGGAGCTACCTAGACCCTAGGTCTAAGGCTATAAAGTATTAGCTTTGCAGCTGAGGCATTTTAGTATGTGACAAAATGCAAGTGCAAGTAGGAGATACTAAAATAGAGGACTCTGTTTTGGAAAGCAAGAACATTACAATAATGTAGCAATGGGCAATGTCTACCTTCCAACTGTGCTTTTGTGAGCTCTGGACACTGTGTGGCATCTGTTAGTTCAAAACCAGTGTGATGCATCACCAGAATAAGCAGCAGCTTATACAGAGCCATTTTTCTCTTGCTTCTGTATTTTTCCTTTAGTATGGGTAACAAGTTGGTATTTCTCTGGTGGAGACTGCCAGGGCTGCAGGTCCAGCAGGAGTGGGGAAGGGTGGCAAGAGGATTAATGGTTCTGCTTCATCAAGGATGTCCCTCTGCAAACTGGAAGGCCAGCCCTAGCAAGGGATAGTCAGAAAACCTCCATATCTAATCAATTCTTTGTTTTATTGCTAGCAAGGCTGTCAAGCTCTGGGCAGATGGCTAATATTTTCTTTCACTATCAGGCTCTCTGTTGGATTCAGACCAATGATGTAAATATAAACAGCCCTGGCTCTTGGTCACTAAAGCCTCCTGCCATCAGCCTTCCCAGAGAGATATTATTTAAATGAACCAGGAAAGTGGGTATCACTGAGTAAAACAAACCAATTAGCCACATAAACTGAAGAACTGATTTCTCTAACCGAGTACTCAATTTTGCTGTCACTAATTCACATCCAAGGGGATTCAGTTCCATGTTTACTGCATGCCTGGTGCTCCGTGGCTTTGCAGGGCAAGAGAGGTGTTAGAGTATTTAGGATAGTGTGTGTTTTAGGCCATCTGGCATATTTGAGCCACATATGGAGCTTCTGCCACATTGAAATATTGAACAATTGGAGCCCAAACCTGGTGGTCTTTCCAAGTCTAGCTGTATTGCCATGATGTGAGTCCATCTTTGGGGCCGATTCCAGTGAGTCCAGGGAAAATTCAAATGATTCATTAACAGCTGAATAATGCTTTGTGCCACTTCTTTCCAGTGTGCCCATATGTTTGATTTGCTGCCATCAGTTCTGCAGTGTCCTTCCGTTCCCTGGCTCTGATGCATTCAGCATGTGACCACAGAGCACTAAAGCCTGGTACAGCCTGTGTAGGGATGCATGTATGCACTGCTTCCCCATGAGGGAGAGTCACATGAGGCACATGGTCATTCATGTCCTCCTTACCTGTCCTGCCCATGTGGTGTTAGGAAAAGAGGGACTGGTCTTACCACTGGCCCAAACCCATCATGGAGGAGCACTTATGGCTACACAGCAGCTGAGCACCTGGTTCCCGAGGGACACCAGCCCCTGCCATCATCCCACTCTGGACACAGGGCGTTTCCAATGCAGCATCATCTGCCTGTCTCATAACGTGTTCCTCCACATCCTTGAGACTGATCTTTCTTGAGCAGCATCAGCATCAAGCTTGATCCATTTGGGTTTGACCTTCTCATGGCAGTGAAAATGCCATTGGAGTCTACAAGACATGGGGAGACCCTGTCACGAACCCTGCTGTGTATTTTTTCCAGTCACAGAGTAGAAAAGGGGAATGTAACAGAGTGGATGATGAATGTTTCAAGCCTCAAAATTGGTATGTTCTAGGCTTAACTGTTTAAAAACCGAGATTCTCGAAAATCTGTTCCAGAGTGGAGAGACCTCTTTCCATGCTGGAAAGGAGATTTTCTCTGGAAACCAGAGAAATATGTAGTATTAATGGGCAAAATAGTTCCTCTAATCTGCAGCAGCATGATTAATCTCTAGAACATTTGTAGATAAGCACCAGTGCTGTATATTACTGGAGAGGTATTTAGTTTTTGTGTCTCTCAATAGCATATTTGCTTGTTTGTTTGCAAGTTCACATGTCTCAGATTTTACCTTTTGTATTTTTTGGTTGGTTTGCTATATCAAATGAAAGTGCATAGGGATGGAACAGTGTTGGCATTGTTCTGGCTCTTACTGCATCTTGGAGCCAGTGTGCATCTATTATGGAGCAGTGGCTTCAGACAACAGGGAGGGAAAAAGCTTCTACAGATTTCTGGATCATGCATTAAAATTATTCTGAAATATTATCATGGATTAGTTTAATGCTGCTGTAGAAAAATTTTATTTCAATGACCTCTGAAAAGAGAATAGTTCATAGGGCATAAATAAGGGAAGACTACTAAAAAAGAAAGTATGCAAATTATATAGAGAGATATTCAATACTCTAATTTAAAATATTGAGTATGGAAAGGGAGTCTAGTTGTGGGGGGTGTAGGGGAAGTTCTCATGCAGTTATGCAAGGATATCCATGTTTTACATTTATAGTGTTCCATGGAATATCTGGAATTCAGCCTATGCTGCCTTTTAGAGGTAAAATAAATAGAGGCAAAATAAATCGAGTGAATACAATTAAACAAGGTTAACTTGCATCTAGACTTCTGAGAGCCTGGAATTTGCTTCATTTTTAGTCAGAATTTTCTAAAAGCATAGGCTTTTTAAAAAAAAAAAAAAAAAAAGCCAGACAGAGAATCTTTCTTCCCCCCCTCTGGTGATTTTTCGCAACCACTTGTGCTTTCGCTGTGCTGCTGGAGTAGCTGGGAGACAATTGGAGGTTATTTTTAGACTGACTCACTCTGTAAAGCTGACATTTGTAGGTTAGGCGTACCAGTTGCTGACTGCTTCTTCTTCTGCATCTTCCTTAAATATTCCCCTTCTAAACAGTAGGACATCCTCCTCCTCCTTCCCCGGTCTTTCCCCATAAGTATCAAAGTACTAAACCCACATTCTGTCTGTCAACATTTTCTGTTGAGCTGAGTTAAATGCATCATTTAGGAGGCGCAGTCAGCTCATGTCCTCTCATGGAGCTGGAAAAACACAACACTAAGCAGTGCTTCTGCATCTCAAATCTGCTCCTAATGGAGCACAGCATGCTGAGCATCCCTCTTAAGCTCAGAGGAGGACCAGGACATGGGAGCTGGGGTGCAAATCCCTGGGATGGATTGTCACCAATTCAAGGATCTGGAGAATCCCTGGTGTGTAAGAGACTCCATATTGCAGTTATTCACTGCTCATAAGCCACAGCATTTAGCAGCATGGCAAATCTAAATCACTGAGCTTTCAACTCTGAAATCTTTCAATCTGCTGGAGTTTATGGAAACACAAAGACTTTCTAAGCCCAAGGAGGAAAGATGGTTGGTAAAATTGGAATTCAACAGCAGATTAGATTATGAAACTGCCATTAACCTACTCTATATTATCATCTCAAATCCTTCTAATATATTTGCCATGCAGCAGTACAAACATTATTTTCCACTTAAATTAAGGCTGAACAGAAATCCTTTTTCCAGTGAACCTCTTTCTTTTCCTGATGCTTTCTTTTTTAATGAATATCTTCTTGTAAATGGCAGTTTAAATAAATCCAGGCATGTAATCTTTTAGGACAAAATCCTTTTTTTTTTTCAGTAGAGACCACTTGTGGGCCTCATGCCAGGTAAAGTCTAGTGCGCAGTCTAGTGAAATCCAGTCTTGGGCATCTTGTGAAGTCAGAGCTCTGCTGTTCTGCTCAGTGCAATGCTCCTGCTGGGGTTTATGAGCACAGGGTTGACCACAGACCATGCTCATGGTGAGTTACCAGGACCACATCACCCTTTTCTGCCATGATAATGCATATTCCCGCCATGGTCCGTTCAGGAAAACCCTGAAATCTGCTTCCAAAGAGCTGGCTGGGGGCAGACAAAATATTGCTGCTGTATCCACACCTCCTTCCATGTAACCCAACTGCATGAGGTACTTTCTCAGAGACAAGTGCTATTCCCATGTCAGTAAAGAGGGAAGTAGGAGCATGACCCAAACTAGGGTGTCTGGAAGAAGGGATGCTGGGAGACCAGAGCAGCTCATCAAGGCAAGGACATCACTGAGGTTTAAGTAGTCTTTGGAGGAAGGCATGGCTGAGTGGGGACAACCTAAATCAAAACAAAAACACCTCACTAGGTTCTTATTTTCTTAGCTCTGTACCTTCTTCAGAAATGAGGTCAAATAAAAATGCTATTACGCTCTCTCTGTTTTAATGAGATTGCAAAAACCCCTGCAATACAGTTCTCTTGGTTGGCCCAGGAGAGGACACTGAGGGAAGCAGTTCATCACCCGGGTTGGTCAGAGTGTCTTGGTTTGTGCTTGTAGAAGCCCAGGGTTGTTGTAGCTCTGCCAGTGTGGAAATATTCTGTCTCAGGAAGCAGCTCTGTGCTGAAGCCTGGGAGCTTCTCCTGCTCTGCTGAACACTGGAGGGGAAACCTGAGCCCAGTGGTGGGAGTAGTGCTGTCTCTGTTCATTTCTCCAGCAGTAAGCAGGATTCTGCCTATATTTAATAAATGTACACCTGTTCTTTTATTTCCCAGAAGTGTTCCCCATGGTGCTAGAGACCCCACGAGAGCACAAACCTCTCCCTACAGTAGCAAAATAATATCAAGAAGGTCATGTTGGTAGTGTCCCTCTTTCACATCATTGCCACTGGTTGCCCAGAAACAAACCTCCTGAAAATTCAGATGCTAAAAGCAGCTAAATGAAAATCAAAAGCAGGAATTAAGAAGGAAGGAAATGTGTTAACTAGTTAATTAACTGATTGATGTTACTTTGTTGGTTCTTACTCTGCAGTCAGCACTGGTTCATTGAAATGTGCTTTCAAGAGAAATGATGCTAATTAAAGTATGTGACAGAATGGCCCAGGTAATAATTAGCAGGGGATGAAGTGACCATTCATTAGAAATTTTTTTTGTCAGGCCTGCAGATAATTTGTATTTTTGTTTGCCTGCCTAAACCTTGGGCTACCTGGAAAGATTTTCACTAAATGTAACGTCCAGATCCCCCCTGGCTTAAAAAGCAGCAGAAATCTGAGATACAACCAGCATTCATTTTCTATTATGCAAATACAGCTTCACAGTATGACACATCTGTAAAGCTTCATTTGGTTCCCCCCTGGCACAGTAAGCATCTGCAGCTTTAATGTCTTTGATATACTGTTTTTGATTAGATTAAAGATGATATTTATAGTAATTTCAGTAATGTCATTAGCTGTCACTGGAGTATCCTCCAACATTTTGTTTCCTCCATATGTTTTGCAGAAGGGATAATGAAATTTGACTGTCCTGCAGCTTGTGTATAATAGCCTTGTTGGGAGCAGGGTTCCATGGGATCAGGCACTATTCTCCAAGTGAAAATGCTGGTGATCTGGTGTGCTCTGTAAACTGCAGACAATCCTGCCCTCTGTCTCCCCTATGTCCTTCCTTCCCCATCCCTCCAGAGATAAGGTCCCCTTTCCTGTTAGTTGGCTGGAAATGCACTTCTTGTCAGTGGAGCCAGACAAGAGGGAGGGACAGATGGAAGGATGGATAGGTGGGAGGGTAAGACATGAAGAGTGACTACAGATCACTATTATGTTTAGCAGAGAGGAAAAATCCTGGGGAATATGACGACAAGCAATAAATACCTTCAGTTTAAGAGTTTAAACAAAGGTGAGGAATTATTTATAGAAGGACAGCAAGTGTTGGCCAAAGGTCAGGGAAAGGAAAACAGTTCAGACTTTTTTTTTTGGCATGGGGAAAGTAACTGGTATGTAGCACTGTTGCCAAGACCAGAGGGGCTGAGGCATATGTTTGTGGCCATGCAAGATGAGAAAGACCATGGGTTGGGGTTACATGGTGACAGTCCTGAGGATGGGAGAGAGAAGCTGGACACGTAACTAAGTGATTTTCTCTTCTATTTCTGATCCCCAGCCTCCTTCTGCAGAGCACAGATGCAGCTCTCCAAAAGCACTCCCACATAACTCTGTGTAATTATTTGTGGGAATAAACACTCCAGTTTTGGGATTGTTCGAGATTCACTTTCCTAAAGTCCAAAATATACTATGTTACTTGAAAGAATAATGCACTGGCATTTATGGTGGGCAGTGGGCATACTGGAGGTAAACTGTTATTGCAGAATTCCACATATAAACATCAGCTCTCCAAGAGGTGGTTAGTGAAAGTATATGTTTGAGTGACTTTGTTTAAGTGAAAAAAGATTGCTTGACTTTGCATTAATCTTTAAGATTAATGGTGCTGAAAAAAAAGATAAAATTAAAAAACTCCAGAAATATATCCCAAAAGCATTTAGAGGGACAAAAAGAAATAGATAATTTGGAGTATTGCACTTAAAGGTGTGTTCCCAAGTTGTGCATGCTGAAAATCTGACCCACTGTAACATCACCATAGGCAGAGAGGGTCCAGCCCCAGTGGGGAGGGCTGTGGAGAATGTGAGGGAGAGAGGTCTCACTAGTCTCTGGAGCATCCATGTGCCAGGTCCTGGAAGCAGCAGAGGTACACAGAGCCCAGTAGCCTCCCCTGGTTGGCTGTAGATGATGGAGATGTCACCTGATGGCAGCTGCAGCTGATCATGGTGCCCTGAACCTTCCCAGGACAGTGTCACCTTGATCAGCTTAGCACCAAAAGAAAAGACATTTTAATTTAGAACTTGCTGTGTCCCACAGTCTAAGGCAAGTTTTGCCCCTAACATGAACAGATGAAGTCACTGCTGGTTTAAATGGGCATGGCACAAGCACATCATGAGGGGATACCAACCACAGCGGTGGATCCGACCCTCGTATTCAAACAGTGTGCTGCTCTGAGCTAAGAGCAATACTGTGGTCATAATAACCTTGGTTTGGTCCCTTCTAACCAAGGAAGAGAAGCTTGTCAGGTGATTGTAACACAGGTTCTTCAAGCCAATTGTCTTTCTCTGGTTTCACACTAGCTTAAGCTGAGAGCAAATGATTGTCTCATTGGTCTAATCAGAGCTAGAAAGTCCTTTCAAGCAGCAGTTCCCTTGGGAACAGCATATATGTTGCAATCAAACTGTATTTCACCACTAGATCTTTTTACAAGGGTAATAGGGCAAACAGCGCTTTTTTTTTTTTTTGCAAATACATTTTGCATTTATGACAATGAAAATATAATTTGAAAATGAAAAATCAAAATCTCACTTGGAAACTGTCAAATACAGTTGTTTACGTCTCTGAAAAACAATCCTTCCTTACAAATTCCTGTTCAAAAGATGCGTGAATCATGCTTATATATTTTCATATGTAGTCATAAGCATATGAAACATATTCATATCAGTATACTTGAAGATACGCTTGTATTTTGCATATAGCCATTTCATTAACATTGTGAATATTTTCATTTATCACCAAAGTCAGTTTGTAGGGACTGTAGTAATCCATGTATTTATCTAAGATGTGCGAGTACATCTGTAGTCCTGTCTCCTGTGCTGCTGGCTTACCCCTTGCACTAGTCCTTTTAAACCTCCCAGGCACTTTCTACTCCTTCTTTTATTAATTTTTGCCATTGAATCACCATCCCAGTTTCATCCAGCTCTGGTTTGCCCTGGTTCAGAAGCTCACTTCACTGGCTTGCACACCTCTATCCTGAGCAAGCACCTTCCTTCAGTGGGCTCAGCCTGGGCAATGTGGGGCTTTCAGTCCAACACACAGAAATGTCCCCACCTCTGATTAGCCCATGGCTACCTCATATTCTCCTGCATTCCCACCACACAGGGAGAGCATGAGCTCTTCACACTGAAGATCAGGGGTTTGAAAGGAGAAATGGTGATTGTTTTCAGATCCTTCAGTTCTCCATCCTGATTAACGTCTCATATGGAAGAAGTTTGTGTAAAGCTGATGTTCACAGGCTCTGCATTATTCAATATCATTCTCTGCTAACCAATTCTTGTCAACACCTATAGTCTGTTTCTTTGTTGGGCTCTTGGTGAAAATTGTTGAAACTCGTGTTTTAATGTTCCTTCTCCTATTATTTATAATATAGTGACTTAAAAGTGACAACTAACCAAAACAGTTCTAGGTAGATATTTAATTTTCTGTATATTTTGAGCATGAATTTTTCTCTTCTTAAAGAAGAGGATGATTAGCTTAACAATCTTAAAATTTAATTAAAACATTAAAAAAAGAAAATTTTATAGCTGCCCTCCAGATGTTCTAAAGATTTCCTGTAGGGTAGAAAAGGTGTGGTCTCTTTCTGAAGTCCTCACAGCTTTCAGCAATATTCACAGTCTCAAGCTGCCAGAATTTACTGTATGCTGAAAATAGAATTTTTTGAGAAGAATAAGGAGATGATCCTTTTAACCTCATTTGTTACAGCCCATAGGTTATGAGCCAATGTCCCAGCCATACAGGATGTTCTCAGTTGCATGAGCTTTGTCTGCTATCAGTCACACTCATCTTCCTCATGCTCCTCGGTAGCTTGTGTCATGGGCTGATTTATGACTGTCCCTTCAGCAAGACCACCCCACACACCCCCATCCCGTTGGGTAGTCTGTGGTGCATGAGGAATACTCAAGCTGAACTCCCTGGATGAGACTGCCACCCACCATCAACTGCTGTCTCCATTTGAGATCAGACTGCCCTTCCTTCACAGCCCTTTGAGCAGCGAGGCTGCACTGGCTGCCTGCCCCCAGTCTCCTCAGCAGACTCACCAGAGTGCCACAGTTTCAGGGTTGCCCTTTATTTCCCTCAACAGGGTAAAACCAAGTTCTTTAGGCAGAATCAATTGCTTTTGCAAGGTTTGATGTTTCCACACCAGCCTACTTCCTGCAGGATCATAGAACCAATGGTTTGGGTTGGACCTTAAGGATCACCTATTTTCAAACTCCCTACCATGGACAGGGACATCTTTCACTAAACCAGGTTTCTCAGAACCCCATCCAACCTGACCTTGAACACTTCCAGGGATGGGGCATGCACAGATTCTCCTAGCAGCCCATGCTAGTGCCTTACTGCTCCCAAAGAGCAGACTTTTGCAGCCTGTGAATCATAACAAGAAAACCTGCCATGAACAGTCTCAATCCCAGCTTGTGCACACTCCCATTGTCTCTACCAGAGCTGCTCAAGAACCAGGATTTTGCCATTCTGCAATTTGCAGTGCAGGGGGAGGGGAGTAGTCCTGAGCCCCAGCAGGGAGAGTTGCATCCTGCAGTGTCCCACAAAATCCAGCACCCCTCCAAAATAAATTGCTGACCTACCAAGACATCATGTTTTGGTGTGTTCAATTTCCTTTTTGTTCTCTCTCACACACACCAAAGGATATTTGTGTATGAAAACAGAAAAAAAAAAAAAATCAAAATTACCCGAGCTGAAATTGAGCAGAGAAGGGAAATTACAATATTTTCTTATCTCACCAATATTGGTAACAACCCTACCCCACAAAATACTTAGCTGAAACATTTTGCCAGAGAACTATTTGATCTAAAGAGAATTTTGAACATTTTCCCCCATCTGTTAGTTTAGTTGGGTTTTTTTGTTTTGTTGATGTTTTTGTTTTTGTTTTTGGTTTTGGTTTTGGTTTTTTGGTTGTTTTTTTGTTGTTGTTTTTTTGTTGTTGTTGTTTTTGGTTGATTTTTTTTTTGTTTGTTTTGTTGGTTTTGTTTGTTTGTTTGTTTTTTGTTTTTTTATCTCAGGCCTGAAGAGCATGTATGTGTTTGGGATTATAATAATTTTGGGATGAGCTCCTCATCTGCATGATGCAGCCGGCAAATGAGCAACTCGGTTTGCACCTCGTGGTCTGCACACGATGCCGCTGCCAGGCGTGTCAGGATGTGCTCAGCGCCGACTGAGCCCCCTTCCCCCGCCTCCGAGCCCATTTCAGAACATCGCCGCCAAGCCCCCGCCCTGCAGCAGCTCCGGGGATCTGCAGGCTTCCCCGCTAATCTCCGATCATCCGAAATCACACCTGGCGGGAGGAGAGAGGGGGCTGTGCTGCGGGAAGCCGCCTATGCCTGCGCAGGCTTTGGCTCATTCTGGAGTTAACCTCTCTGCTTGGGCATCCTCCTCCGCAAATTGAGGAATAACAACACACTTCAGAGGGGCGGCGGGATGAGGATTAACTGCGACGCCACTTTGAAGCGCTATATACATGCCAAATATTATAATCATCCTAAATGTGAGGCTGGGATAATCCATGTGTTTTGGCAGCCCTGGAATCCTATTTTACTTCATCTGTTTTAATTAATAAATTTAATTTTGCATTATTAAGGAAAACAAGGATAAAAAATAGAGCCTGCATATGCTTTATTACAAATTATTGTTATCAGCTGCCCCGCAGGACTCCAGTCAGCACTAAATATGAACAATGGTTAAATTACAGGGGTCAGGGAATGAGCACAATCAAAATGCAAACACTTTTCTTCTACGTGAGATGGACAGGAAAAAAAAAAAAGGGAGAATCCTTGGAACCTCCTTGGAGCCACTAGGACTGCAGAGAAGCATACCAAGTAAACTGTAAAACTGATTACTGGGCTCAAAAAGGCTAACATGCAATTTGTGTTCTTTTTATGTAGATTAAATGCATTCACTGCAGTTCATAGAGCTTAGATACTCAGCAGGGATTCAGAGGGCTGGGTATCAGTCAACCACAGCCAGCCACTAAACCACAGGGCAAAATCTGCTATTGTACATTAGAATAGTCACTTAATCTATCTTAATGGGTGAAAACCCCATGGGACAAATGTATATTAAAATCAGAAAGTTAGTTGTAATATTTGAGGAAAGTAGGTTTTTCTTTTTTTAGATAACACTGTAAATCATTATTAATGAGTCTGAAATCTTCTTGAACATCTTTATGTTTAGCTTTTGAAAATACAGCTGCCCAGTGGCCCAGCTTGGTGGACTGGGAGGAAACCCAAAGGCATGAGACATTCACCAAAGGTCTCTGCCTGGAATAAACCAGGGAGGAATCAAACAGGATTTCCTTTGGGTAGCTGCTGTCTGATGGGTTTCTCTTGAGAACGTAAAACATGCCAAACATGAAAGTCTGGGGACACGGCTACCAGAATATTGGTATATTGGTGCTGTAAACAATAGTAGAGCCACCTTTTGGAAAATAACTCAATTTTTTTTTTTTTTTTTTTTTTTTTTTTTTGGCAGGGCCTACTGAAAGGCCATTCTGCATCTGCAGCAGAGCAGAGAAAGCCCAACCTTCTGTCTGCCTTCTTTCAAGAACTCTGTGTTACTGAAAACTGAGAAGAAATAACACAACCTTATCCTCTGCTTGAAAAGGTTCCTATTTATTTTGCTTGTGTCTGGGCTCTCCTTGGCCCCTTCTATCTTAGATTCTCCCTACAGAAGGTTTTCTCCCCCCTACCCCTGCTATTTATATCCCATTTAGAGTTAATTGGGACTGCCTGCCATCATGGCTCAGAAATAATTACTTTGCCATAATTAGTCTTAAATCAGGATTTTTACACCTGTGCTGAGGATGGTTGATCAAAACACTGGCATTCCTACATGTGGACCCTGAAATGGTGCTATGGGCAAGGACTCCAACCCCCTTGTAAAACTCCATGGGTACAGACTGGGGTGGGGGGGGAGATGCTTTAACAGTCATCCATCAACATTATTTTGGAAAATACTTAGTGAAAAACCCTCCTAAAGTCTACAATGTCCATTTCACCTCAACTGGACATAGGATGAGGTCTTCACCAGCTATCTCAGCTGCTTGGTTACCAGCTGCACATGGATGCTGCTGCAGGAGAGCCATTTTTTGGCAGAAACTGCCTTATGGTAAACCTGTGCTCCAGAAGCACAATGTGAGTTGATTGGTCTGTGAGCTAGAAGTGATGCTGTGGGATCTGAGAGACACACTGGGAACTAATGTCCTGACTCATTCTGTTAATCAGACATTTGCAGTAGCCTCCTAAAAATGTATTCCTGTTGGCTGGAATGAGGACACCAGTCAGCATGCAGCACTTGACCATGCAGGAAAACTGGATGACCTTGAAAGCCAGAGCAATGGAAAGCAAATGACATTCAGTAGTGCTGAATGTCAGGTCTTGCTCTCAGGGACTGGACAAGCACTGCTGACGTAAGCTGAAGTCTCCTGTGTCAGAAACTACAGGTATGGCAGACAAGCCTGGGAGGGTCCATCAGGCACAGAATGGCTGAGAGTCACTGCTAGGAAGTGTTAATGCTCTTCCAAGAGCAGGGAGCAAAGGTGTTTCCAACAGAGCTGGGGAAATAGCAGTGCTGCTGTCTCGTGTGTAGGTGAGGCACAGGCCAGGTGAAGATGCATAGTTCTGGTTACACCTTCCTATGGGGAATATTTTTTTTATTTCTGGGCTAACTTCTGCATGATTTCTCCTATGAAATCTGCATGTCTCAGACAAGAGCACGCAGCACAAAAATCTGTTCTATTCACTCAGCTGCCCTGCACATGTACAGACACACACACTCTTCAACGCATCTCTAGGTGTGATAGAGGGACTAGGGAGTGAAGCACCTCAGGCCACTTACACTGCTTGGGTAAGAGACATCTTCAAATTTCTCCTGTGCAGTTCAGGTACCTAGCTCTGATAAACTGATGCACAGATCAGTCTGCTGGGGCAGACAGGGTGCCAGCCAGGATGGATCAAGAACAAGGGCAGATGCCAGCTTAGGAAAAGTCAGGCATAGTCCTACTGAAAGGAGGGAGTCTGGCTTCTGGTAGCAAAGGCACTTGCTGCCTGCAGCACTGGCACCTAACCAGGTGGGATGGTGGGAGGAAATGGGATCTGGCCCGCTGTGTTGGGAGGCATGGGGGACGGAGTCCCCTTCATGCTCTGTAGCCAAGCAAACACCGCACTCCTGCCACTTCACTGTGATTTGCATGGCAGATCAGAAGGACAAATGTCGCCCTGGTTATCAAGAGTTTTCTAAAACCTTCTGAGTTTACATTCTTGTAGAGAACTTTCTCACACAACTTTCTGTAAACAACCTATTGTTTTGCATTCTTTCATAGAGGCGGAGAAATTTGATGTATAGGTAGTTTGTCCAGTGTCGTTGGAGAGGTGGCACGTTCACCCTCCAATCCACTGGCATCTTTTGAGAACTATAAAAGACTGGAGTCAAAAAAAATAAATTAGTCTCTTCATCGTGACCAAGGCTGTGGTGCGTCGTTTTTGCTTGTGTCATCTGGTGACAGACAAATTTCTCTCTGGATGATTTATCACTCACACCTCAGCAAGTTTTCTTCGTAAGGTAAAGAATTTTTCAGTGCCTTAGTGCCTTTCAAGTCTTACCAAAAGCAGGATGCTTTTTGCGTCCTGGGTCCTGCTGATTGGCCTTATCTTCACTCACTGTGCCTCTGCACATTTGGTTGTCCTCCAGGACATAGACACGACTGACATTGTCAGTCACTGAAATGATTTTCCTGGCCTCTTAGATAGGGTTAATTTGATATGTTCTTTTCTCCTGGCTTAATTCTGTATTCTTTAAATGAAATACAAATGCAGAGCTGCCATAGTCCTTGTTTTCTGTCACAGTCTGTTGCCTACCTGCCATGTGAAAAGCAGGTTTCTGTTTTGATAATTACAGGTTGCCTATAGACTGCATGGCAGGGGCTACATGTTGCTTTCATTCAGACTACCCTGTTTTCAATATAACCTCCCAATCTTTTTCACCTGTTGGCCTTAACCTTCCACAAGCAATGAGAAGGCCACTAAGAGTTGTGAAGTCTGATTTCCTCTTTGCTTCCATAAGGTCATCAAATTGCATACATCACATATTGACTGTGTCTGTTTTGCCATTTAATTTTGTTCAATAGCTATATCACACATGGAGGTAAAGTATGAACATCTGCTTCAGTACAAGATCTTCAAGACCAGTCAAAGTCATTGTTATAATTTCACCTTAGAAACTTGTAAAGTCTGCATCCACCATTCTACTGGGAAATAGGCATTACTGTAGTCTATGTTTAACAACCCACTGCTTAACCCATTGCTGCACACCAATGTGTCATGAAAAATATACTGGGATTTTCAGACTACAATAACTTTTCTACCCATGATGCTGAAGAAGGGAAAGATCTGGAACTTGTAAAAGATTAGGTGGTTTTTGAAAACTCAGCCATTTTTCAGGAAACACTGAGTTTTAAAGTCCATTTTTGGAAAAAATATTAAAGCTGGCCTTTCTATTACACCATTCACGTATTAAATATGTTTTAAGTGAGGGATTTTCTTCTGCATATTAAATGTATCTTCCAGACATTACTACTTTTGGTACTGTAACTAGAAGATGAAATGATAAAAGACACTAAATTTCACAGTCTGAGATATTCTGGCTAATGTCTCTATTTTAAAAGCCAATATACACAGTGATATTTACAACTCTTGCCTGGAGAATGGCTTATCATAATTTTCTTTTATTAAAGATGTTTGAAATATATCTCACCCTTCTCCAAGGACACAGATGTCCCCAGCAGTAAGGAAATCACATGGCTCCATTTCACTTTGATCCATAACAGGGAAGAAAATTCCAAATGCCCATTGTGGTGCTAGCCAATTGTCATGACTTCAGGTCACTGTCAAGCTGTCACAGAATTATAGAACTGTGGAATCATTTAACTTCAAAATACCTTTAAGATGATCAAGTGCAACCCCTAACCCAGCACTGTCAAGTCCACCACTACAGCATGTCTCTAAGCACATCTACACTTCCTTTAAATATCTCCAGGGATGGTGACTCAACCATTTGCATGGACAGCCTTTTCCAATGCTTGGCAACCCTTTAACTAAAGACATTTTTCCTGCTTTCCAATCTAAACTTCTCCTGGTGCACCTTGAGGCCATTTCCTCTCATTTGTTACCTGAGAGAAGAGGCTGCTCCCCACAGCTGGTTGCAACCTGCTTTCAGGCATCTGAGGAGAGTTATAAGGTCCACCCTGAGCCTCTTTTTTCTCCAGCCCAAACAACCCCAGCTTCCTCAGTTGCTCCTCGTCAGATTTTTGCTGCAGAAACTTCACCAGCTCCTTTGCCCTTCTCTGGACAATTTCCTTCCTGAAATCAGGGGCCCAACACTGAACACAGGATTTGAGGTGTGGCCTCACCAGTGCCCAGTACAGGGGATCAATCACTGCCCTGGTCCTGCTGGCCACACTATTGCTGACCCAGGCCAGGATGCCATTGGCCTTCTTGGCCACCTGGGCACACAGTGGCTCATATTTAGCTGGCTCCAGGTCCTTTTCCACTAGGTAGCTTTGCAGCTACTCTGCCCTCAGCCTGTAGCACCACATGGAGTTGTTGTGGCTCAAGTGCAGCACCCAGCACTGGGTTTTGTTGAACCTCATACAATTGGCCTCAACCCACTGGTCCAGCTTGTCCAGATCCCATCCAGTATACCCATCCAGGCTTTGAGCAGCCAGTTTCTCCAGAATTCTGTGGAAAACAGTGCCAAAGGCTCGTCAGCCTCCCTGTTGAATTATGCTCCATGCCTTGACCGAGATAGTCAAACACGCTTTTGAAGTGTATTTAGGTGCAGCGTAGATAGAAATAATTGACAACAGCTTATGTGCATCATCACTTGTAAGGGATGATGTCAGCTCCAATAGGTTCATGCTACGCATGATTTGCATTACAGCTCATTGCTAGTTCTTGGGATTAATAGTGGTACACACTTACATGTATGATATTTATCTATATTGTTACAAATTCACTGCTACCTGCTTTTTCATGGTTATTGCTAAATGACACATCTTGCCCTCTGAGACCTTCTGATCCTGACAGCAATGAGGTCTAATGCAGGACTGCACTGGTTTTGGCTGGGGTAGAGTTAATTTCCTTCACAGTGGCTGGTATGGGGCTGTGTTTTGGATTTGTGCTGAAAACAGGGTTGATAACATAGTGTTTTTGTTACTGCTCAGAGGGCTTACACAGAGCCAAGGCCTTTTCTCCTTTTCCTACTGCCATACTGGTGAGGAAGTTGGGAGTGCATGGGAGGCTGGGAGGAGACACAGCCAGGACAGGTGACCCCAGCTGACCAAAGGAATACTCCAGACCATGTGATGTCATGCAGTACATTAAATGGGGGAAGAAGGACAAAGAGGGGGACATTTGGAAAGATGGAGTTTGTCATCCCAAGTCACTACACGTGGTGGGGCCCTGCTCTCCTGGAGATGGCTGAACATCTGCCTGACAATGGGAAGCAGTGAATTCTTTGTTTTTCCTTGCTTGTATGCGTGGCTTTTGCTTTCCCTATGAAACTGTCTTTATCTCAATCCACAAGTATTCCAGCTTTTACCCTTCCTTTCTCTCTCTGATCCCGCTGGTGGGGCCTTGAGTGAGTGGCTGTGTGGGGCTTGGCTGCTGGCTGGGGTTAAACCACAACAAGGAGGTAAAAGAGTTCTTTGTAAGACAACAACAAAAAAAAATTGAAACAATTTGACTTCACACAAGTAAATTACATGGGTTGTGCTACATTAATGTAAAGAAAATATGCATACAGCAGATAATGGTGATGCTACATCAATCAAACATATTAGGGGAAAATGAGCAATGTGGGCTTGGAAACTTAAAAGTACTGTGACAGCTTCTGTCTCCTTTTGCTGATAAAGGATACAAAAGGACTTGTCACGAATCCATGCCCACAGAAAACCATAAAACCCCTCTGAAATGAGCCAAAATTGTGTTTTCAAAAACAAAGGTCTCTCATACTTAAAGTCCTTTCTGGGAGCTATTCCAGATCTAAATGGAGTGTCACTAGGAAACAGGAAAGCTTTCTTTCCCAGTGCCACGGCCCTTTCATTTCTCTCCCCGAAAGATTAAATTTGAACACTGCACAGTCGGATTCTCTGCTTTCCCATCTTGTGCCATGCTTGTGGTGAAAGGCTGCCACGTCCAAACAGCAGTTCTTTTCTCCCTGTTTGCATTTCTCTGTATGGCTGCAGGATAAAAGCCTTAGGGTCATATAATGTTATGTTTAAAGAAACTGGTAACTGGTCCAGCACTACATCTTTCTCATCTTGCCACATGGCTATGTAGTGTTCTGTGGAAATTCTTGTGTGCATGAAGGAAAAAAAAAACAACCTCAGTGGGTGAGCGGGTTGAATTTTTTAGGTGATGGTGACCTTTCTGGTTTAGTTTTCTGGTTTTAAATGGTGGCTGTTCAAAGGAATGTTAGAGTAAATCCTGAGAGATGGGATAAAAGTCAGAGGGCAGGGGAAGCTGTTGGGGGTGCAATACAAATTATTTAGCACATTGCTCTGCAATTTATCACTGAGATCTCACCTCCATATACATGGTGTGTGCTGCATATTTAGGGATAGGGTTGAAGTACAGTAGGGAAAATGGCTTCACTCTTCCTCGTACAGACAGTTTTATAAACTAGGATTTATTTACTGGCACACAGTATTGCTGTCAAGACACCTAAAACTATTTTGACCCATAGATTTTCATTGAAATAGAGGTAGGCAGCTGGAGTTGTGCCTTCCTCAGAATGACATCTGAAAGGGGTGGCAGCATGCTTGGACTCGCTTCGCTGCCCAAATCTTGGCTTTTCCATGAAACACCTAGTATTTTGCAAATAACAACCAAAGGACAAAGTGGCATTTGTGAGGAATGATAACAGCAACAGAACTTTGCAAAAATATGGATATTTACTGCTCGATTGCTGAGAGCTTGCCTGCAGAATGTGGAGGGGCACAATACACTGCCAGGTCACTTGCTCTGGCTCCACAATGGGAGTCACAGAGGAATACACTGTGCAAATTCACAGTGGGCTCAGTGCCTTGTAGGTAGGTTGTGAAAAGGAGGGTCCCTTTACCATGAGATCTGCATATTTGCAGGGTGCAGGGGGTAGGCAAAATCTGCTTATAGCTGGATTAGGAAAGTGGGGGAACAATAAGAGGAAGAGGGATTGCAGAAAGACATTAAGTCACAAGTCACAGCTTGTATTTGCCTAACCAGCCCCAGATGGGAGAGATTTGTAGGTGTGGTGGCTAAGGAAAGTTTTCAAGAGAAATTTAAAAAGATGGGAACAATGGGCTTTGCAAAACCTGATGGATTTTCCTACACATGGGGGGATGTGTGAAAGTGACTGACGGGGAAATGCATTCCAGGAGAAAAAGGCAGACCAAGGACAGAAGGAAGGAGTTTGAAAAGCTAAAGAACATTGAAGACAAATGTCTGTGCTTTGATATGATGAATGGCTGCACAGTTCTGCTCCAAGCTGCACACAGCTGTAGCACTGAGGAGTGATGGCTGGCTTGCATCACTCCACTTGGTAGTCACTGGGCCAGTACCACCACCACCACCATCTTCCTGCCTTCTTTCTTAAACCCCTGCTCTTAGTAGAAAACAAACAAGCAAGCAAAAGTTTCCTATTATGTCATCTTTAAAGATTTGTTAAGATGCTGGCTCAGAATCAGAGGCTTTTATAGAACAAAACTTTGTCCCTCTAAACTCCATTAAAATCCCATTTCAATGGGTAATGCTATCAATTCTTTCACTAAAAATTCAGAAGGAGCTGCCTTTAGAATAAGTTCCATTTTCTGGATTACAGAGTGTGCTTAAATCTGTCTGTGGCTATATTTATTACAGTTCCTTTTTTTTTCAGCTTGCTTGAACTCTGAAAGGGGAAGGTCAACTGATACAACCTCATAAAATCCCAGTGCAAATGTAGGGACTGTCAGGAAATTTCATAAGTTTAGGATTTCTGTCATTTCAAAAAGAGAAATTGATTGTCCTTTTCCCATTTGCTTGGAACAGGTGAATGAAGACACTTCTGAAGCAATAATTTATTGTGTCTTTAGGGATTTAGTGAAGCATTTATGAATATAGTCCAAAGTCTCTTGACATTGGCTGCTTGATATGTTATCACATATTTTACACAGGAACTCAAAGAGCAAACTTGGCTTTCTGTATGAGGTCATAAACACTAGAAAGCCCTATGCACAGTGAAATGGGCTACCAGGTGGTGCATCCAGGGGGGCTTTAAGCTCTTCTTTAAGCCCTCCCTGACCCGCTACTACTCTGATCTGTTCCATCTGTGGGATATGCACCAACACCTGACCTTTCTGTGCGATGCTCCACAGCAATGGACTCGTGTGAGTGAGAGAGGAGATGGGGACAGGCTGGGCACACCTGTATGACTTGAGAAGGATGGGGCAGCAGCACTCACAGGAGGCTGGAGGCATGTCCCCAGTTCCATTCTGAAGACGTGTTAAATCATTGGTCAAATGGAGGCTGCAAATTGATATCTGCAGCTGACAAGGCTCAGGAGGAAATTCCTTTAATTATGCTAGGAAGAGCATGATTAAAGGAGGTGAGAGGAGTAGGTGTACAGGGTGAGGGACAGCAGGGGACTCATTTCTGTCACGTCTGGGAGCAATCCCACAGTGACACAGGAGTCTGTCTATCAGCATTGCTTCTGTGAGGCTTTAATTAAATGAGACAGTTAAGTTAGTATAGTATGAAAGTACTATATCCAGATTTTGGAGAAGATGATTCTGGCACCTTGAGGCAATAATGTGCTGGATATCTCCTGCAATGCAAATCAGTGGGAAACACAGTGCAGAATCAGGCCCACTGTGTGCTAAGGTCAAACCTTAGCACACATATGTTCAACAAGACTCTGCTCTCTTCCTCCTTGCTGTGATGTTCACTTTTGACTATGATGTGGACATGGAAGTGAAAATATACATAAGCATTTCTTACTAATGGAACAGTTTAAGTTATTTATACTTCAGAGGAGCCTAGGAAATTTGACTCTTAGATGTTCCAGGGTACTTCAGAACTTGCATCCTAAAATTCTCCTGCTTTAATGCTAATGATTCAAATTTAAAACAAAATTACTGAAATCAGAGTATGGTCAGGTTCCAGAAGACAGCACTGAAAGCGCAGTAATAAATGTCAGGCTGGTTCAGCAATGTGTGTGTGCTCACGTTGAACTGGTACAAGCAACCAGGAAAAGTATGAAGCAAAGGCTGAAATGGCCCACTGGATGTGTTGGAAGAGTCCAGCATCGATGTCCTGTATCGATGTCTGAACTTCATCAGAGAGATCTTGCCATGTCTCTATGTGGCATGTACAGGTCTGAAATTCTAGACTGTGGTCATTCATAATCTGTAACTATTTAAAATCTGTAGTCCTAAGTAGCTTGCACCTCAGAGTAACGTTAAAAAAAAAGCAGAGTCCTCTGAACTATATCTTTAAGCCCTGGGAAAACCCTGCAAAAATGGGAGTAGGAGAAGGGAATAAAAAGCAAATAAGAAGATGACCAAGAGGGCCTTAAAAGAACGTTTTGGGCCAATATTTTAGAAAACCAAGGGAATGATGCGCAAGACACTGAACTGGTTATCTTGGCATTGATCCCAGGCACAGTTCAGGGAAAGGCTGATTGGGGATGCAATCCATAAAAAGAAATGAAAAGATGAGAGCATTAGTAATGCCAATCAACATCACTTTATGGAAAACAGGTTTTGTCAAATATACTTGATAGCATGATTTTAGTAGAATCACAAGTCTGGAGGTCACAAAAGATAGTATTGCCATAAAGTACCTACATTTTTGTGTTTGGGGGAAAAGAGCACTAAGCAAAACCAATGTAGCTCCTATTCAAAGAATGAGTAATGTGAACAGAGAAATTAAAAAAAACTTGGAAGTAGGGAAGGGTAATCCCATATAGTGTGGTTTTAGTGGAGTCCAATGGGTACCTATTTTTTATCCAATGCTATATAATATAGGTTTTATAACCTGACCAAAAGACATGCTTCTCTATTGATGAAGGCTGATGTAAACCACATGCACTTTCTCGTAGACATAGGTACAGTTATGAATTTAGAAATAAATAGAGCAGATCAGGACTGTAAGGTGGGTGGTTTTATTCTGGAAATTTGTGGGCTTAAAGCAGAGTTGGAAGTAATTTGAGATAAATTACAGAATATGTTTCTTCCAGTATAACTATTTAGCTAGAGCAACAAACAGGTTTCAAAAGCACCCAAACAAGTAGAAATAGAGAAATGGATCCCTGCATACAATGAAATTATCTTTCTGTGGCAGCATTACCATTACACTGCATCCACTAACTAGTGAATGCAGTCCAGACCTCAGCTGGGATCAGGAGGACTCCAAAAGTTCCAAGAAAGACCTGTGTGCTCTCCCAGTACAGACTGCAGCAACATGAGCTGGTTACTGTACACAGAAGTTTAAGATAAAAGCCTTTATGCTCTCTTTAAGAAGATACTTCTGTTGTCAGAGAGTGTCTTAAGATGACAGAAAAGCACAAGATGTTCTGGTGCTTCATGCGTATTAGAGAACTGGATGGGCCTGAAAACAGTAGGAATAAAGCAAGGTGGGTAAATGGTTTCCTCTCTGGAGTCAGCTTAGGGTGAATCTGCAAGCACTTGTGTAAACTTCAAGTAACTGAGATAGGCATTTCCTATGATGTAGCCAGAAGGTTCAGAAACAATTAAAAGAGGTGTGTTCTGCCCCTCCACCCTCCCACCCACACATACATACTCAAAGTAAAAACCACTCTGTAAAATAGTGCTTGAGAGCAATGGCCACTTTTCCAAGACTCTGGGGAGGTTAACTCTACTGCCTTGAAATAAATTAACCACAAAATGTGGTGCTTTTGCAATGCAAAGTATTTTTACTCAGTTTGCAATGTGCTGATGAAATACTGATATACCTAGGGACATACAACATGAAGAAATGTGCTTCAAAATTTCTCATGACACAGCCCAGCAAAACATTGCTAGAGTGGCCTTAATGGGTTCCATACCAGAAGGGCTCGTTCATACCATCAGTGGTTTGCAGAGCTGCTTCTCAAATGACTCGTTAGTTGCCTTTTAGAAAATAAAAAAATCTCAGTTCTACAAGTTATTGTTTTATACAAAGAATGGGAAAGAAACACTGCAGAAAATAACAGCAAACAGACATTGTGCTACGTGAGACACACAGCTCGTTTTAAACACTTTGTTGTTGTTGGTCTTAAAGTGCATCGGTTGTTTTTAATGATTATTTTGGTGCACAGAGGATAAAGCCACAGAACATTGTTTTCTCTGAAAACAAAAAATCCCCTAAAAACTCTTGCTGAGAGGCTCCTTCCATGACAGCCATGGCCATGGGGAGGGACACACCAGACCCGCTATAGTGAAACAACCAAGATACGAACCCCATCAAAGGCAGCAGCAGGCTCTGAGCCCTGCAAAGGACCGGTGTCCCAAGCACACAGCAGTGGGTTACACTAGGCACCCAGGATTTCCCTCCACTGTTAGTAAAATAGGGAAATGGAAATTGCTCTGGGCTAATTTCTGTGCGATTCATAACATACAGAAACACATGACTCTGGAGCAGAGAGAGAGGAGAACAGACATGGTTGCAACCAAAAAGCATCTCCACACAACCAATCTTCATCAAATTGGATCTAACAGCTCCTGTATTTAAAAAAAAAAATACTTTTTTTTTTCTGCATATGTATTGTGTTAGATGACTATATAGGTGTAAACAAGCCTGCACTGTCTTATTGTCCATAAATAAATACTTAGTAAGTTCAAAGCAGGGCTGGATTCGTAAAGCAACACTCTCCTAATCTGTATTCGGGTCTCAAGCGTATTATCTGTAATTTACAACCAATTTAAATGGCATTAACAGCCTTCCCCTTATGGGAATTTAAATTTGCATCCTACCATTGAATTAAACACTGATTGCATATTTTCTATAGGGGACTCTTTGAAGCTTGTTTTGAATAATAAAGCATCTATTCATGCACATGGTGCAATGTGTTTCTTTGTCCTGAATGTAATTGAAGTAAAATGTGAGTTAAAGGGATTTTTCCTCTAGCCACAGGTTTGTTGATTACCATCTATTTTCATCTATTCAAGATTTTAAAAAAGAAAAGAAAAATACAGTAATCTCTTCCTGCATTTGGAACCTCATTTACCACTCAGAGCTTTCCTGAGAGCATCTGAGATGAACAATCAGCAGGTCAAGTTTCAGTCCATCTTTCAGTCCATCTTTGAAGGAGAAGGGGAAAAAGGAACAAAACAGTGCCTTACCTTCTGAAAAGAAAAATATGGAAGAAAAAAGTAAATAAATATCACAAAAAGCAGAGGGAAGCAGACAACATCATACATAACCTCCAGGAGACAGATCTTGCCTACCTGTCAGGTAGCTGTTCTCTATGCTGTCAATCACTGAGGGGCAGGAAATCCACAGCAACAATGACTTCAACATTAAGGAAGCGAATAGGGGGAAATAAAACTGTTGACCTTTTTTGTTTGATTTGTAAGGGAGGAATAACTGAAACAAATAATAAACATGACTTACTCCCTCCTGGATGAGAAAAACAAGCAGAAAGGATTGAAGAAAAAGAATTCTAGCTGGTGAATGTGTGGTTTGCCCTCAGCCTGGTTGGGTACTCCAGCCACAGCCACCTTGACAGGGAGAGGCAGCATGGGAGGACTTTCAGAGGAGTGGGTGACCAGCTGCAGCAGGAGTGGTGGAAATGTCTCCCAGCACGGCCATCCCTGTGACCTTCTCTTGTCCTGTGCAGCTGGAAAATTCTGCTTGCTGATGATGCTCAGTACATTCAGCAAACCATCTGGAGAAACTGAGTTCTCTGCTAGCTCTCCTGTGACAGGGTACAGCTACAAATGAGGTAGGGAAAAAGCCTCTCTTGAAATCTGGTGGATTTTAAGAGATTTTTTCTCTCTCTTTTCCCCTAAAGGTGATCTTCATTTCAAGATGCAGGCAGCTCTGAGTCTAATAAAGCTATTGTGGTGTTGATAGCTCTGATATTCATGATGCTGGCATTTATTCAGAAATGACAGAAAAGACAAAACACAGTTGATATATTTGGCATTTATGCAGTGATATAAGTAATTGTTCAGAGTTCAGAGATTTAAATTTTTTTTTTTTACCATTGTCTGGTTTCTACATTCTTGAAAAAGCAGGGGCCACTTCTGCTGAAATCCTTGTTTTCCTTCAGTTCTCCTCAGGAAAGCTTTAGAAAAACCAGAAATTACTGGAAACCAGAACTTTCTGATGATTTGTGCCTTTCCCCATCTTAAAAGGTGATTTTATGAGTCCTTGAGGAACAAACACTGCTTAAAAACTGCCGGCTATGTTTTAGGAAGAGGCAGGGAGGATTGCAGACCGTGGCCTTGATCCCATTAGGACGAAATGTCACACCAGCAACAGTAACTGTATCTCTGGACTTAGCCAGTTGCTCAAGATTTCTTTATAGGCTATCTCAAATTGCTGCAGTTAATTCTGTATTGGTGCTATAAAAGCAGGCACCGCCAATGCCTCTGTTGCACGTGTAGCAAACATCAAAGTCCCGCGCAGCCACACCGCCTGCAGATAGTGAGAAGGCCTCAAGATAGCGAGGGACATAAAGACTCTCTTTTTTCTTTTGCTTTCCAAAACAGTTTCATCGTATCATTTGCTCACAAAGGACCACAAATGGTTCCTGGGCACCTTGGGGGTAATTGCCACGTTGTTCAATTTGCCTCAAATGAACGACTCAGGAATTATAAACACTCTTTTGTAATAAGCTCGCTACCACTGGTACGTAGTGTGGGTGGGATACCCTGGGCCCTGACCCTCTGCCAGAAAGTCATCCTCCCCCTTTATATTTGCAGAAGCAAGGAATCTCAGGGGCAAAGGAGGTTTATTAGCAGGCACATACCCATCTGTGGGCTGCAGCCCCACAGGCACATTGTGTTAATGCTATGCCCTAAACGCTACCTGCTACCGTAGCACAACCCAGAGAGCCGGAGCAAGAAATGATACCAACGGGAAGGTCTCATGGCTGGGAAGCCTGTGTGGGTCAGAAGAAAACACTGGCAATTCCTAGCACAAAATAAAGCTTGAAGTGAATTAGACCTTCATGATTTCTAGCCCTGGCTCAGGGAGAGTATGGGCAACGCTGGCTGCTTCTGTAAAGCTATCCTCACTCCTGACTCTGGAGGTTAACTGCAGCCTGCTGCCGTCCTGTCTTAAGAAGACAGAAAAGCACAAGATGCTCTGGTGCTTCATCTGTGTTAGAAAACAGGTTGGCACAGCCACCCAGCCCCCAAACCCCCTGCTGAAACTGACTCTTCTCCTGCCCACAAAGGGAACTGGGGTCCTCCTTTCCTCAGAACAGGATGAATTCATAATTTTTTATGGGGTGGATTCACGTATTCCTTTATTCAAAGGCTGAGCTCTGGTTTCCTTTCCTCTCCAAATGTGCTGCTCCAGTCCTGTGGAAAGGAGGTATGGGTGCCAGGCACTTGGGGCACCTGAGCAGTCCAGCTGACCTTCACCATTTCTCCTGGTTTTTTGCTAGGAATAAACAAGGGTTCAGGCCCAATTTGCTTCACATGTATGGTAAGTACAAGTCCAAACTGGGGATGCTGGAGTACGTGTTGTCCATCCCAGCAGTCAAGGACAATGTGCAGTAACCCCACTAGAGATCCACATTTTAAAACAGCTCAACTTCAGCAGTCCTACCAGAGCTGGTTGAGGAACTCGTGCTTTGCTTCATGTTTGGTATACTTTGCCACACTGGGGAAATGCCAGTGTAGAGTGACATGTTGAGCAAAGAAAACAGATATATCCTCAGGTGCAGAAGTTGCTACTGGGGCTTTTCAGGGTGCCACACACAGCTACTCCCCAGCATCTTCGTTAGTGATGTGGAAATAAATGTGAAATCACTGCTGATAAAACACCCAGAGAAAGGCAGGAGGGTAAATAAAGCAGAAAGTCTGGCTGAATCACACAGTCTGATGCACCCGGACAAGCAAAATGCATTTTATTGTGGGCTAATTGGAAGTAAAAGCATGGTCCTGAGAGTGATACCTGGGAACGAGGGGGAATGGCAGGAAATGAGCCAGCCTTGAAAAAATTATGACAGTCATGGTGCAGCTGATAAAAATTTGGTAGACTTTTTCTAAATCATGGAGAATTTCTAAAAGTTCAGATGAAACTGCACAGGATGATGATGGACTGATAGTTATGGGCATCTTCTAATTAAGATGGGATGCCTTGCAGTACTCCCAACCAGGATGTCCGATCTGCCATAGAGGGATAATTCAGTGACATTTATATAGGAGGATGGCTTCAGTAGATCTGATGAGTTCTGCTGGTTTTAGGCTTCATTCATCACTGAAATTGCCACACTGCTTTAAAATCTATTATAAATAAATAAAAAAGAGAAGGCACTGAGCTCCCATAGCAAACCCTCTGCCTGTTTTCCAGGCCTGCACAACATGAATTTGTTTGTAAAGAAAAAAATAGCAGAACAAAGGTGACAAAGCAGACTCAAACATCACCATTACCATAGCAACAGTGGCATTAGCCTGACACAGCAGCAGAAGCCAAAATACACCCTTGCACAGAATGCCGTGCAAGTTAGGAAATTGCTAGCTCTGTATGGCACACAAGATAAACAACCAAAATATAAATTATATAGATTGCCCAGTAAAATTATTAATTCCTATTTAAAAAATACACTTTCTGCAAGTAAGTAGTATCTTAATAATCTCTAAAATTGATTTCCCTTGACATGAACAGCAGAAGAAAAAACAATTGCAAGTTGTATATGTACCACAATATGGAGCTGCATCTTTGCCTGGAAGCTGAAACTACTAAGGCAGCAATGTTGTAGGTGTTCCCTGACTGCCTTTTTGGCTTGGCTCCTGCCAGCAGTGCGTTCAGCAGTGTGACTAACATCTGTCACATGTGGTTTGCTTTCTCTTTCACCTGCTTTTTGGGGAAGGACTACATGTGCAGGGGAGTATTCTGCATGAACTTTCTTTTTTTCCTTTTTCTTTTAATGCACTCACCAGGCTGCATTTAAATGGGGGAAGTTCAAGCCAAAGAAATACACTATATGCATGAAGAAAAAAAGGATTTCTTAGCCCTCTATGGGATTTCATACTGCAGCCTCAGACATAAAAGGACTGAGGAAAGTCTCTCTTTTGCCCAGATGAGTTTAGAAGAGACAGCTTGCTCAGTGAAGAGCAAGAACTTGCAGAAACCATCACATTGGGTAACTGTCCTTATCATGGTGCTTTGTGGGTGAGTTGAGATGATGGGTGATGGCAGTGCCTCCCATGGCCAGCGTGGCAAAGGGCACGCAGTGGTGGATGGCCGAGCCCCAGTGTCTCCACTACACTGCAGCAGCAACTCTGCTTGGGGACATCAAGGGAGCAGCACCACTGCTGCAGTTCCCATAGAGCCACCTTGATGTTTTAGGCACACTGGACCAAGGCTCTAGAGATAATTCTGCACATTTTGAGACTCTGTTTAGTCTTTGGGGTAGCAGGACAGAGGGCAGAGGAGGGTGTCTGATGTGTTTACAGCAGGCTGTTTTCTGAAGCAATGCTAAGCTGCAGCTCTCCATCTAGGGAACATCCTGCAACCCATTGCTACATTCAGCTGGAAGCTGCACGTACAGGGTGGGCACTTAAGTAGAAAAAAAACCCAACCCAATGTAGACCAGTGTGAAATAAAATTGCTTTCCTCCACCTCTTCTGGAGGCAGACACTGAGGGTTGCTGACAGAGCCCTGGGGACGCAGTGCCCTTGTCCCAGTAGGCAAGTCAAGGGCACTGCTGTCACTCAGACCTGGCAGGGCAACCACGAGCAGCACCTGCCAGCCCACAGGGCCACTTGGCCTCCTGCCTGCATTTTCCCTGCCTGTGTTCTCTCCCTGCCTGACTGCCCCTGAGCCCAGGAGCTCTCACCCTGATGCAATCCAAAATTTTCTTGTAGCAGCAGCTGAGCATGCATGGGCTGGGTGGTGCAGCCCAGAGCTGGAGCAGGTTGCCAGTCAAAAAGCATCAGTCCCACCAAAGAAAACATGGCAGTGAAGGTAGATTTTTTCTCATTTCAAACTGTAAAATTGTCAGCCATCTCTAGGTGCTATTAATCACACACTGCACTCCCGAAATGTGTTCAGACACGGCGGAATAGCAGTGATTTGCTCTGCAGGACAGCCAGCCACCAAGATTGCTGGGGACAGAGGGCTCTCCTAATTACTTTAAAGGGATGAATAACACTTGTGCTAGTCCCAAGACAGAAAGCCAGAGCCCCAAAGTTGGGCAACTCCATCACTTCCACTATGATAATGCCAACAGTACTGGGATAAATCCAGACAGGAAATGGAGGTGCTATCAGGTTAATGTGGCTGTTTTATATCCTCTTTTATGGAGCCTTTTTCTTACATTATGCACATGTGCATTTAAACTGGTTACAAAGCAACAAGTGCTCTTTTTATTTAAGTTTGGCTTCATAACTAGACATCATTCTACTTCCTATGTGTGATGGAGATGGGTTAAATGGGATTCAGCCCTCACAGACAGGAATTTATGTTGTCAGAAAGATACACTGTGAACAAGCTTGGTAGTGTTTGATGGAGGCAACACACACAACTTTTGCAAAAGAAAAGAAATTTACAACATCTAAGTCCAAAAGATGTTTTTCTTAGATAGTTATACCTACCACATACATGTAGGACTTTTTTTTTTGTAGAATTGCTAGCTTGACATGTATTTTTATTGTAATGAGATTGCAACATATCACTTTCATTTGCAGTTAGATCCTAACATTGGTCAGATGTTCTTAGAAGCCAGCAGAAAAATGAAGAAAAAAAGGTAATGAAAGTTGACTTGTACTATTGGCAGCAAGCTCCCATTGGTCACCAAACCTAATATCTTCTATACTTCAAAAAATTTCTATAATCAATTCATTCTATGAAATTACTTCCCCCCCACCCCCTTTTTTAAAAAAAATAGTAGCTAAAGCAGAGTAATTTTCCTCCAGGGGATATAAATTCTTTTAAAGACTCAGCCTTCTCAGGGGTTTATTGCAGAGTGTTGAATGCCTAGGGAGACAAATACCAAGTCTTCTTCTAAGTTACATGAAGATAATTTCAGCTTTCAAACAGGGAATTAGGAATCAGCCCATCATAGATGTTTAAGCTGCTTCCATCTTTTTCAAGAAACATCTGTTTCTCAAGCAGATTACCACAGCTGATAGAAGTGCTCTTTTATTTTAATACTCTAGAATAAAAAGGGAACATGAGCTGCTGGGGAAGGGATGACAGTTGCTCTTCCCCTCATCTGCATGAAGCACAGAAATGCCTGGAAGGGCTGGACGTGAAAAGCCAACCAGCCTTTCCCAGAGGAGCAAGATCTGCTCTGCAGGGATGCAGCTGCAGCACAAGCTAACCTGTCAGCCAACAGTGGCCAAAGCAACTTGGAAGTGGAAAGACTTTCAAATGGAGAGTTATTTAAATCCCTTAAAAAATTACCCATTTTCTCCTTTTCTGTGCCTGTCATGTCAAACATTTCCCACTTTTGAATTGGCCTTTAAAAACTGCAGAGAGCATCAAGTTGGTGCTGCAGGCTAGTGGAGGGGGAAGGAGCCAGGAGCCAGCCTCCCTGGAGAAGCAGATGATTTCCACCAGCAGCTGGTTAACACTGAGCAGCACCTCCTTGGGTCCCACAGTCTGAAGTCACTGATGTTCCAGTTGGCAATACAACCACGAATGTAGGACCTTTCCAATTGTCAGACCAGGAAAGTGACCAGGAAACCAAGGCTGGTTTGTTTTGTGGCTGGGAGGGCTGGCCAGTCTAACAAAGCTGATGCCATCATGGCCATTTGCTTTGTGCCCTCCAGGCTGTGAGTGTGGAGCTGTGTGCAAGAAGGGGCTGGATCAGAAATGGCACATTTTGGTATTTCTGCAGCTGTTTTCAAGCAAGCCCATGAAAACCAGAGCCCACATCCAGTGCTCCAGTCAGGGTGATGATGGGGAGAAGTGGCAGGAGCACTTCCCAGCCCTGGGCTCTGGGATAACTTCAAGGTCTTCAGAGCATCCCTGGATGGAGGAAAGATGCTACATTTTGTGAAACCCTTTCCCCAGATGTCTCAAATCCAAACCAAACCAGGACCTTTCCTGAAAACTGAGAGCACAAAGAAACCCATGTCCACTGCTCTCCACATTCTGATATGGGATTTCAGAATCACCTCTGATATAAGAGTAGATTAGGACGCAGAAGTCCACATAAACAGCTTTCCGCTGCTGTTGCATTGTACTCCCTACCCTAGGAATAGTTTATTTGGTAACAAAATCAGATTTTTTACTTATGAGGAGAATAAAGAGTATTTCTTGATCTCTGGACAGCAAAATGCAGGAGTTTCACACAGTGGATATACAGCAATGGCATAGTACCCAGCCTGCCCTGAAAAGAGAGAGGTGGATGATTGTATAAATATTTCTGATTCCTCATTCCTCTGCCAGAAATGATAAAATGGAAGAAGATATATAATTTATCTTTTTATATACCTTTCCTATAAACCTTTAGTTGGAGTTTCCCTTACTTTAATAATTTTGAATGTTTTCACATTAATGTGCTCAGAATGTAGGGAGAATTTGACACAGAGTTTATTTTCCAATTATTTTCCCATCTTTGTGGTTTTTCACAGCTTTTAAAATGTATAATATATTGAGAAGGTACAAAGCCTTGTAGAAAGGTGGCTGAGAAAGGAAGAGGCAAAAGGACATTCCCTCTTATGCACAAGCTACCACTACAGGGTGAAACAACTTTCCTTGCAGAAAAGAGAGACAGGGGAGCATTATCTCCCAGTTTTCGTCCACAGCCCAACTTGGGGAAGATCTTTTCCATGGCCTGTAATAAAGAAGCCATTGGGGTTCAGTCACTCAGCCAAGCAGGTGTGCTCATGTGGCTCCAGGCATCTTTTGATGTATGGTAACACACTTCTGCCTCCTCATCCCCAGCTTGGGTATGTGGAGCCAGGGACTGAATTGATGCTGAGAGATGAGTGGCACCTGGCTACTCATTGTCCTTACTGTCTTGAAACTCAGCAAGTGGCCTGCCTGGTGTCTGGATCCCACTTAAACCAAGGGTTCAATATTTCATGAGGCTGTGGAATAGTAACTGGCACAGACTTCCAGAAGTGTCTACCCCAAAGTCAGACTGGCTCTGGGATCAACACCAGACTGCTCAGGACTTGGTTTTCAAAACCTTCATGGTTGGAGCCAGCACAAGTTTGTGGGGCAACTTGCTCCACGGCCTGACTTCCTCTCTTACCAGCCTGTCTCTATTGTTTCAACCTCTTCTCTCCTACCATACAACACTACAGAGATCCTGGCTCCACTCTGATGACCTTCCTGCAGGCACTGGGCAGCTGTTGGGTCCTCCCAAAAGTGTCTCTTCTCCAGACTGTAGAAGTCCAACTCTATCAGTTTTCACTTAAAACAATTCAGGGATGCAAAATTCCACCATAAATAAAATCCAACCTCTACAAAAACCCAATGGTTAATCTCTGGCACCTCCATCAGTGTTCTTCTAAACTATCACAGTTACAGGTATAGTTCTGTTATAGTTAAACAAGTAATTTTAAACCTTCCTTGACCTGAAAACCTATGCTGCATCTTTGGATCTATATCCCAAACTTTTCCAGTGAGCTAAGAACCACTTGCCTTTGAGGCTGTGTAATGAAAGGAGCACACTGCTGACTCTATTTCCTTCCAGACCCCACAGAGAGGGAGAACAGCAGAGGAGATTATACAATGCAACACCAGAAAAATTTTACATTTTTCATTGAGCAGAATTGTCACAAAACTCAATTTTAGCCAGAGAATTACCAAGGCAGCCTTAAAGGGTTGGCTTTTTGAACACATGAAATGACAATCAATCAGTTCTCAATCCAGCCATTGCAATCTGACAGAGATGAGGAGGATAACACATGTAAGGAGGCTGGAGTAAAGAAAGTATACTGGAAATAATCTTTAATTACAAAATGAACCAACAACAACAGACGTCATGTCAAGTGAACCTTTGGAAGTGTATGCAAACAGATGAAAAAGGGAAAATGAGACATCGCTCTGGTAAGTGAATTAAGGGAAGTCTTTAAATGGCTTAATAATAGGAACACGTTGAGAAGCAGTGAGGTTAATATGGAAATTACATAAAGCAGTGGGGGGTCTTGGACTAGATTTATTGTGCATACTAATTGGAGGACACTGAATACCAGATAATAGCTGAAGGATGGGGCTTCCGCTCTGTCAACATCCTCTTCTTCACAAAGGATGACCCAGCAGAATTTAATAGCTTCACAATATCGCTGAGCATGACACTTCAATAGGTAACAAAACGCTGTATTTCAGCATTGTGCAGGGGGAAACCACAAGAAAGTGAGAGTGGAAGGGGATGACACTGGAGGCCTTGCTGGCAGCTGCCAGATCTGAAAGCAGCACAATTCCCCCAGCCTCTACCAGCCTGAAAAAGAGCCCAAGTGATATCTGAGGTGATATGAAAGCAAGCTTTAAAATAACAGCACCAGCAATTGAGACCACAAATGTCTTGTAATTCTTTTAATCCTTATAACCTTGCAATGACTGAGCGTGCACAAGAACAAGCTCATTAAAACCTGAAAGTTAATTGGAGCAGGAAAAGCAAGCAGCTCTTACTGGTCCCTACTGCCCAAGCTGAGATAAGTGCAGAAATTACACAGACAGCAAATAGATTTGCTTTTTCTGTGGTAGGGCTTTATTAACAATTCACACAAAAAGTCACCTAGCATTCAGTGATGTAGGAGAAGTCACAGTGTGCAAATGTAAGCCTCAGCTTTGCAGTACTCAAACTCTGAGTTACAAGGCAATTTCTGAATAAGGGAACCATCTGTCAGGAAAGGTCTTTAATGAATATTTTTTTTTTCCTGTAGCTTTTAACATGCCACCACAAGAATACTGTTTAGAGGTCAAGTGGCAGTCTCTGAGCAAAAGCTCAATAGCCTTAGGAAATCACATTCCTTAAAAACAAACTGTGGTGGCTCAGGCAATGCTTGCACACTTGAGGCCAGGCCCTCAATGTGAGACACAGGATGTGTGCAGTGGCTGCTCTTTTGGTGCCATTGGGGATTCTCAGTGGGCTCTGCTGGGCTGGATGCTCTGCCAGAGGGTCAAAGGAAAGCAGTGACCATGGATACTTGTTGGGATGTCCTGTTGCATCTCCAACGGCTCCAGGTGCCTGCAGAACACAACAGAGCACTACCAACCTTAGGAGCTTGTGCAGAAACGGCCACATTTTACCAGCTGAATACACCACTGGGCTCCACAGGGGTATTCACTAGATGTACACTGACTGCCATGAGACTCTAACCACCAGGATCACTCGTAGTCATCCATACAGTGAGCAGCTTCTGGATTTCTCTGTCAGAAACCCAATCTCATCTTCCCCTGTGCTCCTTGGCACTTGTCACCCTGGCAATGAATTAATGAAATAGATATTTTTCCTGCCACAGCTACCAATTCAGAATCAAAGAACAAGGTATACTGTTTTCTGTGGGGTGTTTATTTTTTTTGATATGCAATGCAGGGAGGCATAAGGGCATGTGTGCCTTTTGGCCTGACCTCAGCAGAGCTCAGGGGTGTGCAGGGTGAGGTGTCATATAAGTCACCATAAATAAAGAGAAGGCACCAGTCAGCACCTGTCTTAAAGAGGCCAAAGCACTTGCATCTCTGCCCATCTGCCTAAGAGAGAAAATAATTTTCAAGTGATTTTTCCAGACTGTGGCACATGGTGAGTCAGAGAGAGGAAGGAAGCCTGTGTGGCTCAGCATCAGGAGCCCCTGGCCCTTTCTTCATCCTACCTCCTCTTCCGTGCAGCACTGTGCTCAAATCCCTTACCCAATGATTTCCAGGGGTGTAAGAGACAACTGGGTGCACAGTGGTTTACTCCTGAGGGAATCAGCAAACAGGATATGCTCAAGGTAGCAAAGAGGAACTTTAATACAAAGTACATGTACTGGCAAAGGACGTGTCAGTATCATGTAAAACACACTTGGCAAGGTAGTTTGCCATGCAACTAGAAGCTGTCCAGCTAAAGATGATCAGATACTTATCTGCCAAGGCACATTACCAGGGTAAACTGAGCATGTAATCCAAGCACATGACCCCACACAGTACTTGTTTAACTGACTCCATTTCTGTGAAAGCACTGGAGTCAGACAGTAAAAGAAACCTTTCCTCTTAGCTGGGATATAATTTCCTTGAAATTCAGAGTGCATCACCAAAAAGGGTTTTCCTCTCAGGTTTCTTACTGAACACTGACTTTGCTTCGCTAACCACAGCTGTGCCCAGGCCTGTAAGCACAAGTGGGGAGAACATGATGAGCTGGGAACAAATTTTTTTCAGAATAGGGAAAAACAGAAACAAATGCTAGAAGAGCAGACCAAATTAAAGCCAAGCCCTTAGCTGTACCCTGAAGACTGAGGCTGGTTCAGCTGGCAGCATCCCTGGGGTGTGTAGTACCAGGATACTTGAAGCAGGGGGGCACTGTGTGCACTCTGCCCATGACACAGGCTTTGGTCTTCAGGTCTGAGCCCTCTGACCTCACCAGGACTTCCAGTTTGATGTAAGTTTTCAGGGTGCAGTAGCTGCCGACTTCCAGGAAGCTGGACTGGATGATTCAATAATTACTTACAGTCTTATACTCCATATGACTGGAAAATATCCCACAAAATCCTTATCATAGTCTTGTCATGAGCTGGTACATTTATTACTTATTATGGAAATGGCAGTGCTGATAAAACTCACTATCTTTGGTCCCCGAAGCTGTCCTCTATCTGTGGCAAGATCTTATTTGTATATTCTGGAGCTGGGATCCCTCCTAAGGGCCAAGTCCTGGGAGCCAAGAGCAATAGAGAGAAGAAACTGGGCCCAGAGCTTGGATTTTCTTCCCCAGTCAGAGATGCTGACACACACTGCTTTTGCAAAGTGCCCGATCTTCTCATGTCTTGGTCAGCCCAGCTGCCAAATTAGCAGGATCTCACTGAGAGCCATATGTTGCTGCTGGGTTGTTTTGGGAAAAATTAAATTAAAACAATCCACAACAGTTGTTTTAATGCCACTTCTTGTTTGCTTGAAACCTTAGTCCCAAACTACCTTTACACAATGGGAAGGTAAAGCCTATGGTTTCCAGTAACCTGAGGGACATGTTGGAGACTCAGGAATGGCTGCTGATGGGCAGCACAGAGACTCCCAACCTTGGCAGAGCTCTTGAGAGGGAAGCTGAAAAAAAAGGTGAAAAAAATCAGGAAGAATAGCAGTTCTACTTGCTTTAAATTCAGCTAAAAGCAAAAATTACATTGCATTACATGTCTTTTTCCAGGAAAACATCGTCAAGCCAGTAGTTAACTTCATTCCACAGATTTTTTTGCTTCCTCCCTCCCACTCCCAGTATTACTCTGTGTGTGTGGTTATCAAAATAGGGGTACATTCAATCCACAGGACTAAGCCTCATTCTCAGAAACCCAAATGTGCAGGTTATCACTGCTGTAGGACATAGAGAGCTGTCAGATTAGCGATTGAATTGAAAGCACAGACCAGAATTCCCATGGAGGAACTGGTTTCTCTTGATAATGAGAAAATGGGTATTTGTCAGACTAAGCAACAGCGTGGATGAGACACCCAAAGTGCTCTGCACTGCTGACTCCTGCAGCCTTGACCTCCCGATCCTGTGCTTGGCACAGGCAAAGAGGACTGGCATGTTCAGTCCTTTGCTGAGAGTTAAGTCTTGAGAGCAACTAGTGTAACAAAATGTGTTTAAGGCAAATGGAGAAAAAACATGTTTATTTGTTTTATGGAGACGTGAGAATACAGACTTTTGTATTCTGATAACATTGGGGAGTTCTGAGAGTACAAAGCTCTTTCCAGGCTGGGTAAGAGAACCTTCACTTTTAAAACAACCCCAAAATGATAACGGCTCCTTACACACATATTTCCCTCCCATGATTTTTCACTGAATAAGTAAGAGAGAGAATGGGAAGAATCCTACAGCACAGGCAGAAGTGGCTGATGCATCCAGAGCCATGCTTTCTCTGTAATGCTGTTTATGTTCATCCGTTTGCAGCCATTAGTGTAAGGCCTCATTTGTATGACAGTGTTTTATCTCCTCCCTTCTATTAGCACTGGAGCTGGACTCTGAGGTGAGAGCACTGTCCTCTCTCGTTATTTGTGCAAGGCCCAGTGATAATAATGATGTATGTGGTGCTGAATGCTCAGGGCTCTCACGGAGGTGGTGTGGGCTCCCTGGGGAGCAGAGCAGAGCAGAGCAGAACTGATGGTGCCCTGGACAACACAGCTTCTACCCCAGAGGCCATCTAAATCTGCTGGGCTGGTGTGCTTGTTTGCAGTCCTCTGGGTCTGCCCTGGGATGTCAGCATGGGAAGGGCACTCAGCAGCCTCAAACTCCCTGGTTCAATGAGGGACCATGGGCACGTCTCAGGGATGCTGTGGGGGGCTTGCCTGGCTCCTCATTTCCTTCCTGCCAGCCTTCAGGCTGGGAGTGTTGGGGCTCCCAAGGGGACTCCTACACTTCCCTCTTGGAGTGTCCCCAGGTGAAGAGATCTGCTTAGGCTTGGCTCATGTTTGGTTAGCATCTGGGAAGGTTAGCAAGGTCATTCTTTTACTTTTTATTTCCTCCCCCCAAGATTTCATCCCCACTAGAGGCTCAAGGCCAGGCAGGAGACACCTCTGCATGTCTGGTTCATAAGGCCTTTACCTCAGCGCTGTTTTCTCAACAGTGCTCCATCAAGGGCAGCCTTTGTCTGGGCTGGGATAAAGGCACTTCCCTAATTCAGTTAGTTTAACCACCACTTGGGAAATACAATGTTCACTAAACTCATCCACAGCCAGGCACTGACGAGGATCGCAGCTATTCTGTGGGAATGGAACACATGTCAATTATCCTCAGAATTTCAAAGCTGCAAAACCCAATAGTTTCCTTGGCAAAATCTGCCAGGCATGACATGACTGCTACTCACACTCCACACATTCCCTAATGCAAAGGATTGGACAACCTCAAATACTGACTCCAAGAATAGCAAGAGCAAATGAACTGCAAATTACTAAATTCCTTTTATTGCTGGGAGCTACAAAGTAATTTAAATTAGTTTCAGTCTGAAGTGAACTGTGGGGCAAGCTGGGAAAATTATATAAGTGGTGACATTTTAGAAACACCTTTTATGATCATTTAAAGAAAAGATTTCATCTCACACCAGGGTATTTAGTAGTCTTAGGAAAGATACATTTGTAAAAAAATATGTATGCTTTCTGTACATGCATACATGCAACACATTTAAATGCACATGTACACACACATGTCTGCTTTAACCTATAATGGAAACGGAATATTTTTCATTCACTTAGCAACTAGCCTTTGCAGAGAAATGGATAGCAACTGACCCCAAGAGAACTAGGTTTTTATGGAAAACTGCCATTAACATTAGACTTGATTACATAACACTCTTTTCCTCTTTCCCACAGCCTCTGATGTAAGTGGGTTTACTAAAAATGCATAGGTGAAATAATGATCTTCTACATTCTTCAGTTTCCTGCTCCAGGAACTACTTTTGGCTCCCTATGGTTTTGATTAACATCTTACCTGTGATTTCTGCAGATCAGCGCTGGTTTGCTTCTGCAAAGGAGAGAGGGGAATAAGCTCCAGCACCTGGCACTGAATCATTGCAGCTGGAATGGGGACGTCATAAAATGCACTGCCTTTTAATGAAATAGGATAGAGGGAATAGATGCGTCCCCTCTCTTGCAGCATCACTGCAAAAATAACTCGGCCGTGCTGAGTGATGTTGGCTTCACAAGCTCTACATGTCACAGCTAGAGCAGATGCAAAAAGACAACAATAAGGATAATGATAATAATAAAAAATAAAACCAGAAAATTGTTGGAAATATTTCACGCTGTCATGCTTTCTTTCAATGAAGGGAGTTTAAATCTTCAGCCAGCCAAAAAGCGAAGGATAGGATTTGTCCCTCTTACAAATAATGCATCAGTGACTGCAAACACTGGGTGCAATATGTAGTTCCAGAAAGCTTTCAGTCAAGTGGAGATAACTTCTTCATGGTACAAAGCACTTTCTGCAACCTCAATGTCCTAAATGTAAAGCAATACAGCGCTAGTGTCATAGAAATCAGAGTGCTGCAGGGTGAATGGTTGAAAGGAGTGAGGGTGTAATTTCAAAGGGGAATGTCTAGGGTGATGGAAGTGGCATGGACTAGCCCACGCTTTACTGGCAGATTTTGTGTGCATGTGTTCATTAATTTTGTCTTTCCTGGAGTCTGAAACTGTGCAATTTCTGTTCTGCTTCTCCCTGTGTAACTCACTTGCTTTTCCCTGTCTGGTATCTGGGCTGCAGGCAGGTAAAAATGGGTGGGAGGAAGTGGATTAGTGTCTCCAGGGACTCCTCCTGGGAGCGGAACTGGCACAATATCCCAGTCTGGAAGCAAATTTGAAACAAGCAGATGTGATATCAGGGTTAGCACCTGGGTTGCCCTCCATGGCTGTCTGGAAGGAGATGGTGGGGGTGTGAGGCAGCTTTTCCTAGGCTGTCTGTTCTGAGAGGTTAGACAGAGCTCTGGACCGTGACATCTGGGGGCATCCTAGTGGAGAGGGTCACAACTTCGGCCCCTCACAGGCCTAGGGCTGCTGAGCATCAAGAGGAACTATGACCAGGGAGCTTCCTTCCAGCTAGTCCTTAGCTAGCCAAAAGAAAGCCCAGAAGCTTTCTGAGTTAAGACCAAACAAATAAAGTCAGCAGAGAACAAGGGGGCCTTGGCTCATCACATTATTGCAAGGTATTATTACATTGTATTTCTACTAAGTAATAATATTAGTAATACACAGAGGGTCAAAGCCTCAACTTTTTCCCAGGCAAAGGTCCTAAGTCAGATGTTCATAAGGAAGCACAGATAAAGAGATGAAAGAACTATGGAACAGATGAACGAGTAGACTGGGAGAAAGGCATGAGGAACGTGGAAGCCCAGGTGGAGAGGAAGTATCACTGTGATTAATTTTAAGAAGAAAAGATTACTTTATCTTAGATGGAGAAGAAAATAGGAATATTTGGATAAGAGTACAGTTTTTCAAGCATATGTGAGTCTTTTGCACCAACTGCTATAGAGCTGGCATGAGAGGGATAAAAAAACAGTATAAAAGACAAATTTTCCTTCTCTCTGAATGGGACTGGTGCATATGATGAACACAGAATCATAGAATTAATTAGGTTGAAAAAATCCTTTAAGATCATCAAGTCCAACCCAACACTGCCAAGTCCAGCACTAAAACTTCACCTGAGCTACCTGCATCACAGAGGGTGATGTTAACCCACCGGAATTACTGTCAGTCTTCATGTCCAAGATGCAGCAGGCAGATGCTACAATAAGAAATATGAAAGAAAAAATGAACAGAAACATATTGGGATATCCTCAGGGCACAGCACATGTCCTAAACCTGACCTAACCTCCACCCTGACCTCAGAGCCATCATGCCCAATGCTTGCAACCAATACTCTGCCTGTGGGTTTGCAAAGCAGCAGCTTGATTCTGGTCATTTAAGACTAGCAAGGAGATAGGAAGGAAAAAAAAACCATTATGTGTACTTTGTCTGAAAAAAATATTACTGATAGATAATGTAGACCAAAGTTCTTTTGATTTCTTACCAGAGGTGTAGGAAAACCAAATTCTTTATGCTTTTCTGCCCCTCCCCAGAAATATAGAGACTTTGAATTCACCTAGAACTGACTGTTCAGACAATCTTACTTTTAAAGGAGTCAAATTACATCTAACTGAGCCCGGGCTGAGCTCAATAACATATGAGAAACTGGGCTGATAGGAGACAGCAATTTCACAGAGTAGCCAGTTTTCACTAACTGCAAGATGAATTTGTGGTAATAACGGCAGACCAGGAAAATGTCATATTACAATTTCAATTGTCCAGATCCACCTCTCTGCTGCATGTTATAATACTTGAATTTATGCTGTTGTTCTTTTTAAAAAAACCTGAGGATATGAGTTTATTTTAATAATGTCTGTGCATGATTAACAAACCCTTTGTCTAAATTTCAGTACCAAAACTCAGTAAAGAGATATAGTGCAATGATAGTGTTCTAGTGCTGAAGAGTATTGTCTTATGAAGGGAAAATCCAGACACACATCAAAAGAGGATGCAATCAGAGAGAGTTACTTCCAGATGGAACAGACCCTTTGGTGTTGAGAAAAGTGGGTGGCTGGCAATGAATAATTTCATGGACTGAGGCTCCTGCTACTACCTGTGGATAGTGAAAGAGTGGGCTGCAGGTCCCCCAGATTATTTGAATGACATTGCAGTTATTGCAGATAATACTTGATTATCTGAATGACATTGCAAATCTTACATTCAGAGGCTCAATTGATTCCTAACACTGTTCTACAGGTGTTCAATATTTCAAAGCTGCAAGGTGGTCATCATAACCCAGAAACTATAGGACACCATTTCTGATCCTGATTCCTGCCCCGCTGATATATCAGCAGGAATAATCATTCCTGTAAGATTAATTTTTCCCTAGTCTTTAGGCACATTTTTGAATACAATTTCTGTAAATGCCCATACAAAAAAAAAATGTGCTGTATAAGTACGGAACAGAGCAAACACAAGAGAAATCCTGACTTATGCAGTTCTGTTTGAAGCAGTCAAAGTGTTGTTCTTAGTATGTACAACATTTCACATTAAAACATTTTGGTTATGTTTTTTGATACTATTGCCTGTTTTACTGCTGTGTTATGCACTGAGGACAGATAATTTTGAAAGGCAGGACAGCAAGGGAAAATCAAACAGCTTGGAAAGAGTTAATGCTCTCAAATAATGTTCATTTGTTGTTATTGTGCTTGATAGAAATGCTTCCTACTTGCTTTCTGAAACCATTACAGCACACTTAAACCTTTTTGGGTTATTGTACCTGCAGGCTAGGTAGAGACAGGTATTTCTGTGCAGCCCAGGGACATGATTTGTGGTTCAAGCTGATTTGGAAGGCTGAACTTTCTGCCAACCAATCTTTTTGATGAAATCTTATTCTTCCTATTCATGATTTTATTTTCATGCCCACTCTCTCCTATGGAGAACTCAGATCAGTGAGGGGGAACCTGCATGCCAGTCCCCAGGGCAAGGAGAGGTGGGGGGAGAGAATGCTTGACCAGATGGGCTGGGGTGCCCAGCTCAGGGACAAAGCTATGGTCTGGTTGGGCTGCTGCAGGTGCCTCGGTGCAGTTAGTTTGTATTAAACAAAACCAAGAGGTAGCAGTAAAAGGGCAGGCTCAAAAGGTTGCAGATAGAGGTCTGCCGTGGAGTCAGTGCTGCCCTGCTGAGCTCCTGTGCTCTGCTCCTGAATTTGAATGTCATGATAAGATAAAAGCAAAAGCAGATTTGTATTAGGCTGAGCAAACAAAAAGAGAGCAGGACTTTTCCATTTAAAATCCCAGCCAATGCAAAGTGTCTAATTTCCCCTACCCTTTTCAGGCTGCAGCACAAACCAAGCTATCTCAGCACGGTTGTTGACACCTACTGAAATAAAAATGCATGAAGTAATCTTTGTGAAGGTCACAGTGACCTTAATGCTTAGCACAAAATTCTCACTTAAGCTGAGGTTTCTGGCACATCCTTGTCTGTAGCTAGGGAACCAGGCATTTTGCTCGATAGAGACATGATCTTCCGTTGGCTTTGCTCATTCCCAGCCCAACTTGGCTGTGCCAGAAGTACAGTTGGGCTGAAAAATGGCTGCTGATCAGACAAAGCAAATTCAAGGACACGGCTCAATGCAAATGCTGAGAAAATGCTGCATCACTTTCGAACAAGTTGAACCAACTTGCACTTTTCTCTTTGCCAAATTAAATAAGGATCAGTTGCAAAGAAATGAATGAAGTGCATTTTTGCTTGAGTGAAGACAGTGGGGTAGCAAATAAAGGGTGATTTCTAAAAGAGTCTGGAGATTTTGAATCACAGCAAGACTCCAGGAACCTGAACTCTGCAGGTCATTTCAAAAACTTCATTGTAATGTGTTTCTCTGACTGTGGTAGAAGTGGGAACAGCTACAAAATTTGACATCTCAAAACTTGGCTTCAGCGTGGATTTTCCTATAAAAATAAAGATTTATTTTGAATGAAGTGTAGTAACTCTAATGTTAGCATTACCAGTACACTTAGGACTACTCTGAAATATAAAGTACTAGTGATGAGGATTGAAGTGTGTCTCTCCACTGACATTCTTCCACTCTTCTGAATATTGTGCTGCCATTAATACCGAATACTACCAAAAAAGCCCCCAACTTACCTTGGAGCACTGCAAAAAGACAGTGTTTTAGAGCAAAATGGAAGGGGGCCTGTGCTCACAGGGCCTGTGCATGTTATGAAACTGCCCTTTGCGGCCTCCCAGCCGCATCCTTGCCCTCTGCTGCCCAAGGACAGAGTTCAAGGAAGAAAGCTGAAGGATGGAAAAAGATATGTACAGCTTTTCCTGCAACCCAAACAACAGGACCTGAGTGGTAAGGGAAGCTTTATCTATTGGATTTTAACCCTTTCAATGCAGATGAGGTGTTATGAAACATGTGTGCAACACCTTCTTCAAACTAGTGTTGAATATTTTTAGCTAATTTTAAAAAAAATTCTATATGGAAAAAAACCCTCCATCTCTCTTCATGTATGTTTTAAATAATGAGCCCTGAGTCATTCTGCAACTCTTCACCTTAGAAAGGAAGCGTTTAACACAATCACATAAAAATGTTGGATATTGGGAGGTGTTACTGATTGTGATAAAGTCCCATTAGAGTGACAAGCCAATACAATATAACAAGAGAATTGTACAGTTAAACACAGCCAAATAACCCTGAAGCAAAAGAAAAACAGGCTTGCAGAATGGAGCGTGGCACAAACGAACACAAACAACAAATGCAGTAATGAAAGCCACACATGAAAGATCAAGAAAAGGGTTTCTTTCCCAGGTGCAGCACAGAAAGGAGGAGGCAGAAATGCTGTGCTGCAGTACCAAGCCAAGAGCCACCTTAGGGAGAGCAACAGCATCTACCAGGGCCCTGGGCCTCAAGACAAGAGAGTCCCATCCGGCCAAAATATTGATTCTGATAATCAAAATGTTATTTTCCAAGTCACCACAGTGTCAGTGCAGAGAGATAAATCTGCACGTGAGAGTACTGAGAATACTACCTCACAGCACCTTGGGATCATCATCATCAGGTAAAAAGAAATACCATCTCAAGCCAGGCAAGGTTTCCCTGCTGAGTTTGATGAGATCTAGTTAAGACATGAGCATCCAGGAAAAAGAATCTCATACTGACTGATAAGAGGAATGGCTGAGAAACAAAACCCCAGATATTTTTCACAATGGATAACTTGGTGTTGAAGCGCTCAAAAAATCTGGTTAATGCAATTAAGTGATCAAAGCCATTGCTTCTGGTGAATATAGAGCCAAACCACTGAGTAAGATGACATTGTTTTCATAGAAAAAGGAAACTTTCCACTATTACAGCCAAAATCTATATTGGAAGGGAACTGAGGCATCTTGTCAGCAAAATAGTCCTTTTTTGGTTTAAAAAAAGGAAGTCTTACGAGCTACAGTAATTAACATGCAATGAAGCTTGAATGGGTGCCAGAGGATTTACAGTAGCACAGTGAACAGTCAGAAAACTCAGACAAAAACTTAGTGTTCCTGCCTCGTCATGCTTCTTTCCTCCACGTAGGTGGACAGACTGAAATGGGCTGTGTGACCTCCTTCTGTCAGAAACTATTATTCATGTTATGCCACTAATGCCCCTGGCTAGCTCGGCTGCCAGATCTTACATTAGGAAAAAAAAAATAGTCATCGGGTCCTTTTCATCTCTCAGGACTGGCCACTGCCATGGGCCTTGAGATAAAACCCATGCTCAGTGATGGACCAGCAGGGCCAGCCCTGGGGTCCTGCTGGGGGTTGCAGTGGGAATTGCACTGGGAAATGCAAGGGGAATCACAGTGGGAATCAGAGTGGAAATTGCACTGGGAATTGCAATGGGAATCACGGTGAGAAGTGCACTGGGAGTTGCAAAGTGAATTGCAATCACAGTGGAAATTGAACTGGGAAATCTTCTGGGAATTGCACTGGGAATTGCAAAGGGAATTGCAACGGGAATTCCAGTGGGACTTGCCCACCTGCAGCAGGGGAGCCCATAAAATCTCACTGTGGCTCTGAACCTTTCCCTCCTGAGGGAAGGGGGCAGCATATGACTTATTGCAGCACCTTTGGCCTCCAGTTGGTGAAACTGGAGGGCAGCTGGCACCACGACGAGTCCCCATTGTTGCCAGAACTGGCAAGGCAGCGGGGTGGCTTTGGCCAGCACCAGGGAAGCTCTTTGAGCAGGGACCCTGCAGATGCTGGAGGAATGCCCTGTGTCCAATCCACCCCGGGGAGGTGGGGGACCCCTTTGCATGGGGGCTGGCAGCTCTCCTCAGAACCATGCTCATGGCCAGCCTGCATGCCTGGCCCCACATTAGCTACTGCCTGATCATCTGCATAAGCAATCAAAAATAATTTAAAATTCAGGCTGAATACAGTTAATCCTCCCATTAAGCACTGGATGTGTGGGGTCAGGGCAGCCTTTTAAAAGGTGGTTGGGGCGGTTGTGCTGCCTCTTGGTGAAGGTACATAGTCTGAGCAGGAGTTAAAAGCAGATTTGTCTCATGAGTGAGGATGTTTATGGTCTGCTCTGGCATCTTGTGAAATGAAACAGAGGCCTATGTGCAGGGAAGAGATAACTTTTGGTGCTGCAGCCATCTAGGACAGCAGAGGACTCCCACCTTTGAGAGGCTAACTTGCTCCCAGTGTTCCCAGTAAGGACAAGTTTATCTTGTTTTCATTTGGGCTCTGAGTGAGGAAGGTAATAAAAAAAATAACTCTTCTGAGTGTTTTTGCACTTTGTGTGTGTTTCTGCAGGAATTTACAGACACCTGAAAAGGATATTTGCAAAATGACCTACGATCCTTAACCTGCGGTACACACAATAAATCTGCCACACTGAGCATTGCCAGCCTTTTTGAATGAAAGGCTGCATTATAACAACACATGTGTATGGCTACAGGACTGTATATCTTATTGGCCCTCCTACTCCAATCAAGATTTAAAAATAAAAGGAGAGCAATATCAAACTATCTGTGCATAAATTCTCTTGCAATGATTTGGCTCTCCCTTCTCCCTAGCCCCTTTCCATCCTGACTGATGGCTTTATTATACAAAGGACAGTAATAAACATCCCAGCTAAGCCAATGAACTTCTCTCACACGTAAATACCTCCTTGGAGGATACCAGGTATGACCAAGAGAAGAGTAATGACTTTTTTTCTCCATTTATTCCATGTTAATGAAATAACTGGTCATCAAACTCGGCTGTGATGGATTCCCAGTTTGTATCTGGACACCAAAACAGACTTAAATGAGAGAAGAAACCAGTTAGCATCTTTAAAAGGAAATATGTTGACAAGCGCTGTAGGCTCAGGGTAGCACTACAGGAGTATCTTTTGATTAACTTTTTGATTAATTCTTTTGGTTCATCAGATGATCTGAAGAAGAATCCAAATATAGGGCTAGATCAACTCTAAATAATTTGTACTTGTTTTCCCTCGCCAAAATAAAAAGAAGAAAAGATAATTTTCAACTTCAGTAAAACAACCTAAAACATAACGTGCTGGTTTTTGTTCATTTCACAAAAGCTGAGGGGAAAACCTGGATTCACAAAACTTCCTGCAGAATTTCCTTGTGCTCAGTTCAGCTCAAGGGGCAGACAATATTTATTGGAAACCCAACCTCACATCCACTGTCTGCCTGAGAGGATTCAGCCCATCCCCTTGAACTGCAATCCAACCATTGGGATGCTGTACTCCAGGATGAGCTCAGCCTTTTCTACTAAAGCCTTCTTTCATTAGTGACATGAATGTTCATTAATCCAGAAAACAAAGCACTTTCTAATTCATTGGTTAGGCCCCTCTAAGAAGAAGACATTAGTAGGTTGTTCATGCAGCAGGTTCTCCAATACTACTACTACTACTACTAATAATAATAATCTAGTTGCTGACGTGACTTTCACTATCTTCCTCAAAGCATTAATTTCTTCCAATCTTTCAGCAAAATAAGCAATACAGTGTGCCTGTCTTCTCCTTGGCTGAATTGAGGTCCCTTTCTTATCTCTTACTTCCTAAATCTGGCTATATATCTGATGAGATAATATACACACAAAGAGCTATGACGATACTTCCCTCACATGTATGCAGAGATGCACTGGATGCCCTGAAATCAAGTGCTGTAAAACTATAGTGAAGAACAAAGAGAAGCCCCCAACATCTGATTTCGTTTGATATCCCTGGGTTGTTATGCTGATATTTTTTATTTGAGCACAATTTTGACATAATGTTTTAATATAAAAAACTTGTAAACTGATGAATATTGTGAATTGCCTATAGAATTTTTTGAAACATTGAAACCATTTTCCTTGGAGACCACTGATGATTTTGTTTTGACTATCCAAATATTTTGCATATTCTGGTATTTAAAATAATTGCCTTGTAGGGGGAGGCTTCAGCACGGGAAGAGGACTGACAATTGACCACAAATAGTTGTAGTTTTTCCAAATTTCTTAACATTTCCCTCTCAAAAAACTTGGTGGCAATAGTCAGTGTTTTCTACGAAACAGTCTGCTTCAGACAAATTCTGCCCATTGTGCCAAGAAACCATGCAACCCAATTTTTTAGCCAGCTGTCAAGGTCAGGCAGACTATTTCCCAGAAAAGAATGTGAAGGAAGAAATAAAAAGAAACCATTCAAGCAAATGCTGCCCATATTGAGCCGTACCTTCAGAAGGTTTGGCCACAGGACTGAAGAGACCTCCTCATGTCCTGTCTGGGATTCTGGGCTCACAGGCCCACCAGAGGAAGAGGTTGCTGCAATTTGTGCTTTCACACGGGGGTGAAAGCTGACAGGTGCCTTGCAGGGCTTCCTGGGGTTGCCTCAGGTCCCTGTGCAGAGGGGATCCCAGGGGAGCACCCACCTCACCTCCAGATTTTGTGTGACTCTGCACCTCCAGAGCCCTCGGTGCACTGCTCTTGCCCTGGTACTTGTCATTGTGGACAATTGCAAACCCAGCCCCTTTCTCCCTGTTGCCCCCCACCTCCCCCACTTCCCCTCTCCCACTTCCCTCTCCTCCCCCCATCTTGACTTGAGACACACAGCTCCAGATGGGACAGGTTTCATGCCAACCCTCTTTCCATACAGGGCCAATTAAACTGTTCTTTAGACAGTCTCTCCAAACTTTAGGGGATGGGGAAGGAGAAAGTAAGGGGTGGGATGGGTGGTCCTTTAGTGCTGGCTGGGGGGATGCAGTATAGGGGCTGGGCAGAGCACCCAGAGATGCTCCCAGACTTCGCCGGCACCTCACTCATTTTCCTGCTTTGTTAAGAGAAGAGAAACGGCTGAAGAAACGTTTGCTGGAAAATAAAACAGATGAAGAGATTTCCAGCCTCCTCTCAGCTTCCCTGCAGGGTGAGACTGAATGCTGGGCCAAGAAGGCCAGCAGTGTGTGGAGGGCTGCCTGTGTGCAGCCCCTGGGGAGGGAGCACTTCTGGGCTGGCCTTCCCAGCATGCGCTTCCCAGATGTGCTGCATCGGGCGCGTCAGGATGGGGCTGATTTACTGCATCTGTACAGGCCATCTGCAGGGTAGGAGAGAGCCTGTGTGATAAACATCCCAGCCACGCTGGCCTCATGGCACGTGCACCGCAGAGATGATTTATTTGCAAGGCCAGTGGCCTTCTGTCCAGCATTTCTAGATATCCAGCAGAGACATAATGCCAGCTGGGCTGTTGGGAAAATATCCAAACTCCTCAGTCCTATCTATGCAGTATTTCCAGGTAGACAAATAGCCATACGCACAGGAAGCCACTGCAGCACTGCTGTCGCTGTCAGGCTGAAGGTGTATTGCTGACACCTGCTCCTGCAGCTCCTGCTTGCATAAATGGCTTGCTGAAACCACTGAGGAACCTCACTGGGGTCCTTGACTGCCAGATTTACATCCCATGTGTTTTTTCTTTCCTGGCTCAAGGCATGCATAACTCACTAGCAAATGTGGCTTGACAACAGCAGACAGAGGAAACTGCTATGGGCCAGCTGTTATTTGGCATGGCCTCTGCTTCCCACCCTAATTAGGATGAGGCAACACCCCAAAAAGTAAGGAAGCAAACACAGCAATCCAGGGGAGATACAGCAGACAGGGTTGTCTGTATGGATCCCTCATCCCACCCACAGCACTGAAGGGATTTTTAAAACAAGTGTTTTAAAATGCTGCAGGGTCCCAGCTCTGAGTGGCCAAGGATGTATTGCTATAATTGTCAGATGGATGATTCACAGCTTTGCACTTACACCATTAAAGGTAGCATTAGCACCAGGACCCTTTATGCAGCAACATTAGCGAATGCTGAAAAATATTCCTCTGAAAGGGCTTTGTCACCTTCCCTTGGTTGTGAAACAGACTCTTACACCAACCCTGTACATTTCAATTACTATATGCTGGCATTTCTACCTCTTTCCCCAACTCATAAAAATCACAGCCAATAAACACAAATCACCACCTGAAGGAGTCGGTGCTTTCCTCCCACTTTAATATACTTGCCCATACTTCAAAGAAATCCGGGGAGATTCTCATATCGGCAGTGCCTAGGCTGCCTAGTCCTAGGCAAGGGTTAGCCATGTGTGCACTTGGAACAATCTGCTCTTGGTTTGCTTTAACATGGTTTTTATCCCTCTAAATCACACTCAGCCGTTTGACCTGACAGCAGACTAATACATGACCTGTTCCAGGGAAAGAGGGTGCGGAAGGGCAGGAGATTTTGCTCTTTTCTTGTTCATATTGGAAGAACCCTGCATCTTGCCAGGTAAGCTCTTTTCTCAAGAAAAAACATAATTCCCCCTTTGTTTCCCAATGGTATCTATATTGCTGTATTGCAAGATGGCAAGATAATGGCAATGACTTCAAGGCTCCATAGCAAGAAGCTTTACTGGGAACTACCAGGGGAGAGACAGGCACTACTGAAAATACATGTAACCCTGCAAAAAAGCTAACAGGCAGGCACTAGTAACAGGAGAGGTAATGTAAATACCTCAGTGCCAGACCCCTCATCAGCCTGTCTCTGTTTTTCAGGGGGCTCTGGCAGGGTTTCCTAGGCATTGATGCAGCACTGATTTCACCTGCCTGCTGTGCTAGCAGTTGGGGAGAGATGGCAGGCAGGAGTCAGGGAAGCCTGGCAGAAGCGCTGCCTCCCCAGCTGGATTTTTCTCACTCTGTCCCAGCACTTTACTACTGGAGGGCTGGGATTTCGACAATGCCAGTGCTGTGGAGCAGGAAAACAAAAGTAGCTTTTCATTCAGGACTCTTGTGCAAAGCAGTGGCACTTTGAAACTTTCCAAGTTGCATGGGAGTTTAGCATGTGACACCCATTAAAGTTGGTATGAGTCATGTGGCATACAACCCCAAACACTTTGAAGATATACTGCAATTTATGTTTTTCTGATCTCCTAAAAAAAAAAAAAAAAAAAACAAAAAACAAAAGAAGAAGGAAAAAAAACCCAAACTATTGTGGACTGGGACTTCAAGGACAGCTTTTCCAAAGCACTTGTCTTTCCATGTTTGCTCCTAGACATAAATCATAGCAGGAGAGAGCACAATCAGGCTGTTAGTTGGTGATGTCACAACAATGGCTGGGCAAGGGGGAAAAATAGGTGTGATAAAGAAATGCTGGTGAAAATTATATATTGATTACTTAAGCCTTGTACTAAACTACTGACTGGACCCAGGTGGATTTCAATTCAATACAATACAAAAGCTTTTCATGGAAAAGCTGAAGTGTTTAACAGAAACTGAAGGGAAGGTGTGCTCCTGGGTTTGCATCAGTGCCAAACATTCCTGGAAAGATGGCTAATCTTTCAGGGGAGCTGAAGGCTTGTGGGTCTCACTGCCCCCTCTCCAGATGATCAGATCTAGCAGGGTCACTTTGGTGCAACATTTGGGACTGGTGGTCCCACTGCATTCTAATCCCTTTAATAAGGATGAAACCCAGCCCATGCTGTATGGCTAAATGACAGCTCACCTTTTCACAAGTCCAGGCTTGAGGTTCAATTTGAAATAGGCAGGAATATGTTCCTTCTGGGTCTCTGCTGTCACTGGTGGGCTAAGGGACAATGCCTCAGTCAGAAGAGTGCTGGGATATTTCCTGCCCATGTCACATGCTGAAAAATCCTCTGCAGAGCCATAAATCCTGTCCTCCAGCTCTGCTGATAAGAGAGTGCCAGGGGAGGCAGGCAGGCAATGGTGCTGTCCCCTCTGTGACACTGTGACACGCTGCTGCTGACCAGCACTCCCAGGTGGGCATCACCTATGTGACCTCAGCCTCCATGTTCTGGCACCTCTCAAGAAATTGACCTCATAGTGCTTCTCAAAAAAAAAAAAAAAAAAAAGAAAAAGAGTTTTTGCATCTTGCTGGCCCCTATGGAGCCACCATAAAAGGGGATGAAGGATTTATCATTGCAGTGGCAGAATGGCAACTCAGTGTGTATTAAATAACTACAATAGAAAGAGACAGGATTTGTTTTGATGAATAGTAAGTAGAACAAATGAAAAATTCACTTTCCAGTGAGAACTATGCACTGACTGGTGTTAGATTTTATGGATAAATGGGGAAAAATGTAGGAGTGAGACACGTTTTATAGTTCCTCGATATTTACCTTTGAAAGTTTCAGAATAAATTGTTTCAATGCATTATTTTGAGAGGATGTTTTTATTCTAAAATTCACCTGAATTAAGAAATAATGAAAAAACAATCATATGTTATCCTGAACCAAAGTGCGGGTTTTTTTATTTTTTTAATTTAGTTACTGAACTATTGAAAAAATAATCCATTCAGGTAAGGCTGAGCAAAATCAAGGTTGATAAGAGGCCTGATAATGGGACTACCATTCACTCATGTCCCTGCCTGGCATATAAAATGTTTTCAGGAAATTAAAACCTCCATAATAGTGTAAATGGAATATTGCCTCTCTGTACTCTCCTCCTTTAACATTTATTTTTCATTTTATCTTTGCTTGTCCTCGTCTCACTTTTCATCTTGAGTGGGATTCTTCTATAAAAGATATTTTGTCCCCAGGCAGAAAGCACAAGGCAGGTGAGAAGCACCATCCAAGAGAAAATGCAGTGTTGCACTGTAGCAAATTCACCAGGATTAAGTTGGCTGTACTTTTCTTGACTAGTGAAGTACATCTGTCCAGAAAGTGAATGCAACTCCCTGAGGCTTTGATGTAACCTCTACCTTTACTTCCAGAGCAGAGGAATTCAAGAGGCAAAAATCAAGACGGGCTCACTTGTATTTTCCCATCCCAGTTATGGATTTCTGCACATCGAACTTCCCAACTATTTCCATGACAACAGATGACAAACTGACGCTTTTTTCCTCCATTGGCAGTGAATTTATAAACCAGGGATTTATGAAGTATCATTGTTAAGAAATGCATCAGGATGGGAGAGACATGCCACGCGTTTCTGAAATAACTCATGTGCAGCTGTCAGGAGTGCTGGGGTGCTTTGTGCAACACCATGGTCAACATTCACACATTGTATCTCCTGCTCATGCTGGAGCCCCAGTATGGGGTGAGCAGATCCCAGTAAGGGGTGAGCAGAAGGTGCCGTCTTGCTTTTCTGCTCTTGTGGTGTTATTGCTTTTCTTTAGCTGCTAGCTGTTGTCACCAAACCAATTAAAAGCTTACTTATCACCCCTGGGTAGGGAATGTGTGGGTACTCACCTCCCTTCCCAGTGCTGGGATGTGGGGTACGCTGTGGGGATCATCCCAGCAGCAGAGTTTACAGCCTCTTCCCTGTGGCTCTCTCACTGATGCACGCTGGGTGCTGGGCTGACATGTGGGTGTCTTGGGACTACTCCAGAATCCAGATTATTCCCAGAGCTCCTTTCTAGCTCTTGCCACCATGAGCATGGAATTATAGAATGTCCTGAATTGGAAGGGACTCAAAAGGACCACCAAAGTCCTGGCCCTGCATAGCTTGTCCCCAAGAGTCACACCATGTTCCTGACAGCATTGTCCAAAAGTTTCTTGAACTCTGTCAGGCTTGGTGCTGTGACAACCTGCCTGGAGAGCCTATTCTAATGCCTAGCCACCCTCTGGGTGAAAAACCTTTTCCTGGTATCTGACCTAAACCTCCCCTGACACAGGTTCATTCTGTTCCCTTGGGTCCTGTCACTGGTCACCAGAGAGGAGATCAGTACCTGAAGCAAGCAGGAAGCAAAGAGCAGCAAGCAAATAAGGAGCAGCAGCTGGAAATCAGTCCCAAAGATCCTCAGTGAACAGAACTGTGGCCCTGACAGCAAAGTCCCATCAAGGCACAGGAGAGCCCCAGGACACGGGAAGCCCAGAGATGGAAGGATTAAGGTGCCATTAGCCTGGCACATTTCCACAAGGCCCCTTGGTTCCAGCTCACCTATGCAGAAAAACAGTTCAAAGCATGAAGAGAGGGTTCAACAGACCTTGGGAGAAAATGAGCCTCCTTTAAAAGCCCTGGGTTGATTTGTAGTTCAGCAAGTTCATAAGAATGATTGTTCAAAGCAGAAGGAAAGGTTAACGTGCAAATGCTTCACCCCTGAAAACTAAGGCACAGCTTCTGATTATGTCACAAGTAAAAAATTAGATTTTTTCCAATATGGAGAAATATTAATAAGACCTTTAACGAGTCCATAAAAACATTAGGATCGCTTTAGTCACTTTCTTTTAGTAACTATTAGGCTTGTACATTTTCTTAATGGAAGTACAGAGCAAGAAAAGTGCTTCCTTATGAAGAAAAACGAGGAAATGGCTGCTAAAAGTGGAATATTGGATGCAAAAATGTGGCTGGCTCCTCCATCCATGTGAAGAAATGGGAAGGAGAGTCAGGGGAGAGTGAACTGCCAGGCAAAGGAGAGTTGAAGAGGGAGGGCACAGCTGAGACATATCCGTGACACTTTGGGGGAATTACTGGATGTTTCTACATTACAATTTTTCCTTTGAGAAGTGACAAACTTAACTAATGTAAGGAACCCCCATTTTTGTAGGATTTTCTCTTGCCAATGAATGTGTATTACCTTTTCTAGGTCTACTTCTATCTGATTACATTAATGTTAGTAATGCAGATTCTTGTTCAGAATCAATTAAGAGACAAAGGTAACAGTCTTACAGCTAAATTTTTTTTTTTTTTTAATACTGTCACAACCTTTTTTGGAAAGAGTACCTTAAGGGAGATCCTTTAAACTGATTTTTGCAGTTTTCCTCCTCCGTAAAATTCTTTTTAAAGTACATTCAACAATGCTGACTAATAAGTGAGGATGCAGTCCCTGTGTTGACACAGCACTCATCTACACAGCTGTTGATCATTATTTGCCTGACACCCTCTCCTCCTGCTGTCCCTGCTAGCTGCAAACCTGCTCAGCAGAAAGGCTGCATGAAGCATTTCTGAGCCTTATCCAGTCTCCTGAAGCAGCATTTACAACTCACTCCCCATGCAAAGAGGGGCATGGGCAAGTGAAGGCTGTCTGCCACAGGAGCCAGGAGCAAAGCACTGCACTCCTGGGACAATTCAGGTGCCAGCAGGGAGTACCCAGGCTGTCCAGGTCCCCTAGATGTCCATCTGGGAGGACAATAGAAGAAGCAACATGACCTAGGGGCAAACCACCAGTCCCACTAGCAGTTCAACAACACAGGAGGAGGAAATATCATCAGTTCTCTTCCTTGCACCTCAGGAAAGATACTGACAGCGTTTCACAGCACTCTGGAGACACATTGACATTTCCAGATCTGCTATTCAATTGTCACCTGAGCCCTTTCCACAGGGCACCAGGTGCTTTTGCTAAGCACTGCTGTTGGGTCTGAGCTATATATCCCCAGCAGAGATGCCTACCACTTTTGGGGCATTTTCCCAGCCCAAAGCCTCCCTCAGTGGCCCAGTCAAACATGGGGAGCTACACAGTGCCCAGGAAGCACAGCACATCCTGTGACATCCATGACAGAGCCATGTGCTCCATGGTCAGGGTTGGAGAGCTGTTCATGGGAGACAAGGAGGGATCAGTAACTCTTATGAAAGGAAGAACAAAACAAGAGCAGAACCAGCCAAGACAACTGAGCAGGTCCCCACTGCTGCTCCCAGCACAGCTATCCCTGTTCTCTGAGCACCTCAGTTCAGCTGCCACAGCCACAGGTCCCAGTGCCCTCGGGCTCAGCCTGCCAGAGGGACAGGACTGGGGCCTGCTGGGGCTCCAGGGATGCACTGCATGACAGAGGTGACCGTACTCAAGGCAAAAGAAGGCAGACAAGGTGCCACAGCTGCCCTGAGCACAGGCACTTTCTGGGGTCAGTCACACCAAGCAAGTGTACATGTGCTGGTGTGTCCTGTGGTGTCAGACACTGTCCATGGCAGCGCCAGCCCCAGCATGCAGGAGCCAGCAAGAGCATCCAGCAGCAGCAAGAGCACCTCACATACCCACAGAACTCTCAACTCATGTGCACATCCCCTAGAGAAAGCTGCAGCTTCAATGGCAAGGCTGACCAGCCTCTCCCTCCCAAATGTTCACTGCTTCCATCCATCACAGGAGTTATTTAAGTAACAGGAGTGGTAGCACAGACATTCAGCCCTGCACAACACTCCAGCTAGAGACTGTACTGCTATGTGTGGCCCAGGATACTATGGAAGCCACATTTCTATATCAAATCACATTTTCTACACATATTTAGGAATGAGGAATATGGCATCCCTGCATGTATTTATAGTGCTCTCCCTTCCTTACACTCAGTCCCTAGGAATTAGCAGTGTGGGCTGCCTAAAGAGCAGGGTACAACAGTTCATTGCTGTTTTGCCTGTGGCTCATGCTTTCAGAACTGACCATGCCCCATTCAGTCCAACAGAAATAGGTGGGAGGGTGTCCAGCAAGATCTTTGAGCATATACTCAGCTCTGCCAACACTTTCCATGGGTCCTGACTTCACAGAGGGGGCAGAGCCTGGCATTGGGCACTGCCAGTGGCGCTCAGCTCAGATGTGATACTTGCTGTACAACAAAGCCACCCTTGCTTCCTCACATTTGCTGTGCAGAGGTCACGTTAGTGTATAAGACCCTGCCATGTTCAAGACTCCAACCATCTCAGCCTGTCTCCCTCTACAGCATCCTCTGCCCTCTCAAGTCAGCCCAGAACCCTGTGCCAAGGATGGCAGGCAGTGAAGCACTCAGGCCTTGCAAAGTGCAGCACCTGCAGATCTATTAAACTTTGGCCCTGCATTCACGCAGAGAGGTGGGGTAAGCTCAGCATGCTGCAAACAATTACAGGGAGGTGGAGGAGAGACAAGCACTGCTTGGCTCTGTAGCAGTCAGCAAGCAGATGGCTCTCTCAGCTTGCTTCGAAACAGAGCTCCAAGGCACAAAGGAAGGCCAAAACCCATCCACTTTTCTGAGAGCTGGGCTCTGAAAACCTGTGCTTTATGCACTACTGTAGTATAAATCTTAGACTTATTCACTTTCCCACTTCCAGACCCCTAAGCACAGCTGAGGCAGGTCCCTGCAGCCCCCTGCTACACAGAGCCCAGCTAACACATCCCATCTGCAGCAGTGAATCAGCAAAATCCATCAGTATTTCCCAGCAGGATTTTGGCACTTGCTCACAGAGTGAGTCGACAGCCGAACCTGTTTTTCCCCGCTGCAGTAATAATAAGCTTGCATTTTCACAATGCTTTTCAGTGGAAAGTTTCCCAAAGCATTTCACAAACAGCATGAAGCATAGAAAAAGGGATTGTTCCTGCCAAAACCTGAAGCACAGCCATTCTGTTCTGGAAAACAGCAACTGCTAAATAATGGAGAGAAACAACACAGAGCTTTTTAGGAAGCAAAAACAAATGGCTGGAGGAGTGTAGAAAGACATCCTGGAAACTTAGCTACTATTAATTAAAAAAATAAAACCAACAAACTGTGTATATGTAACTGTCTCGGCTTTAATTTTCATTTCAAAAGGCCTCCTTTTGTTATTTGTGTGCCAGTCATAACCAGGCTCCTGTTTCTTTGGAAGACAATCAGCAATCCGATTTCTGCCTTTATTGAAAATAATCCCAATGTTGAAGAACATTTAGATCACTTAGATGTCCTCCAGTCAGGAGAACAAGCAGGGTCTGACAGAGGTACAGAAGGGGGTTGCTGGGGTAATTTCAGAAGCCATAGCAATTATCTTTGAGTGCTCACACAGTAAGAGGGAAATCTCAAAGGCACAGCAGGGATTGGGTCCAGGTTAAGGTCTCTGATGGTAGGTCTCTACATCAGAGCTGGGTGCCTAAATTTCCATTAGTGAAGATCCAGTCAGTGGGGGTGGGGAGCAATGTGCCTCATTATAAAGGAGACAGCATGGGCAACTCAGATGAATTCCTCTCCAGATTATGCACTGGAGTTTAAACTGGGACAGCTTGTGCCAGTTTGGACTCCCTGGGATGTTCAGAGTGTTCAGATGAGGCTGACATAGGAGACATGGCCTAGGGTGCCCTTTTGGAGTGGCAGCAGGAAGGGAAGTCTAGACCTCATGCATCTCAGGGGACATGGGACAGCCCTGTTTACCAAACTCCCTCCCACCTTGGATCCCTCCCACCTGCAACGGGAGTGCAGAAGCCTCATGCCCACACAGATACCAAGGAGTGCCCACCTACAATTCACTGCCTTTGGCTCAAGCTGTCTTCTGGCCCTCAGAGCTGCTACAGCCAGAAGCAGAAGGAGCTCAGAGCACTGTACATGAAAGGCCCTTTCAGCAGGAAAGGGCAAGGAATATCCATACTTCAAATGCTCATGTGTGCTTGACAGCTTAAGCTCCAAGAAGATAGTCACAATGGTCTGACACACACTTGGTACCTACAGAACAGGGACACCAATAAGACACGGTGGAACAGAAATTGCTGAAAATACTGCTGGGTTTGCAAGCAGTGCCTTCAAATCTAGTAGAAAGCATTCAATCAACCTATCATTATATATTTTCCAGTGAATTTAATTTCAATAGTATCCCACTGTACCTTGTAGGGATTGTTGATTTTTTTCCTCTTTTTAGGAAGAAATGTTGCACCTGGATCCATAACACTCCAGGAAGAGCCATGTGAGAACACATATTGAATGCATTTTTGCATTTCCTAGAGATTATCAAATTATGGTTATCAAATCATGGGTTATGATTTAATTACTTTTCATTATCTGACCTGCAGAATTCTCGAACCTGAGAAACCTACTCCTCCAAAGACTCAACAAAAAAAAATTGTTAAAAAATAGAATCTTCTGTATTCATTTCCATAAGCCTTTCTGAAAGAAACCCCTTGGACATCCTCTGTGCTACAAAAAGAACAAATGTTATTATTCAAGAAAAAAACAGCATTGTTTTTCTGAAATAAAATTCCAAGTTCCATTCAGAGGCAGGAGTTCTATCCTGAAATGCAGTAGGAGGTTCCCATACTTTTGTGTACATTTTTCTTATTTCAACAAGACCTCGCCTTTAATGCTGCACTAGATAAAGTACCTGGGAAAAGCTGTTTAATCACTGACAAAATGTCAAAGTACATTTCTGCAAAACAAAGAGATTTACAATGAAATGTGTTCTAGCTTTTATTTAAAATTCTTTATTAACATGTTCAAATATTTAAACTAATCCCAGGGAAGAAGGGGAACAGAGATTAGATACCAAATTAATTGATTCGCTTAAAACAAAGACTACACAGAAAAAAATCCCCATCACATGCTGCTTTGTATGTCTGCTTAATTTGTGTAAATAATTGCAGATGCAAGTAATTGGCCTAAAACACTACCAACCAACAGCAACAGCGGAAGAACAGGATCCCTCAGAGATACTAGTTTGAGATGACATGTCTTTTGCAAACTGCCTGTTTTTCATTTTATAGAATCATGCGATGGTAGACTTAGCTTAAATCTCAGGAGGTCAGCTAATTTTAATCCATCCTCCTATCCTCAGGCTGGAGTGAATATCCATTACTAGAGATATGTGTATTGTGTAGCCCTAAACCACTCCACAGTCAGTCTCAGTAGCCCCTGCCAGTTCTTAACAATCATTACATTTAACCTAAATCTCTCATGTTGCAACTTAAGCTGATAATTTCTTGTCTTGCCTTTGGTCATGTTGAAGAAATGAGCAACATCCTACTTACAGCAAGTTTATACACATTTTAAGACATTCAAGATTCCTGTCTTTTCTTCAGTATTCATTTTCAGGAAACAAATTACTCAGTCCTACCCTCCTTCCCTTTCATCCATCCCTCCCTTTCAGCCATCCATCTGTCCACCCACCCACCCACCCAAGCTGAATTTCCCAGATGTCTCACAACTTTATTTTTTGCTCTTTGTTTGCTCTGTAATGCATCTATCTTTCTTTACCTGAATCTCCCAGGCCTGGAAACAGCTGAGGTCTTGCCACCAGTCAGGTAGAAAGCTATAATGGTCTCTTCTGTCATGTGCTAACAAGACACAGGACAGGGATTGTTGCAGTGAAGGAGCATCACTTGCTAATGCTTAGATCACTTATCAATAATTCAATTTGTTTTCATTTGCTATAGAATCTGCAGGTTTCTCCTTCAGGTGTGATATTTTTCATTGTCTTTGTTCAGTGCTATCTATTGATTTAAAATAAGTTTGTTAACCAGATATGTATCTCCTTTTCAAGGGCACCATTTAGCTCATGTCTCCCTAGTGTAGCATGGTATTCTTGTAAGTGTAGCATGTAGAAATACAGGACAAACTGTAAATTTGACATATACTGCAGCTATTGTGCATTACCTTTGCCAGCCACCCTGCCAAAGAAAGCTATCAGGTGGCTTTCATGTGGTTCATTTTGAAGAGAAGTAGGATGGCTTGCCATTAATCCCCTACTTTATTCTAGCATCATGAAGTGCTCCAAAGGAAAGCTGTGTGTCTTGGCTTTAAGGGCACTCATGAACAATGATGAAGAGCTGGGTTTGTTAAGCCCTTGTTCTCAATCAGCAAGGTCGAGGATCTAATGCTGTTTTCCTACACCCAGGATAGACACTGAGGCTCCTTGCTGTTTTGGAGGAGAGTCTGACTGTTATTTTCCTTCAGAGACAGTCCATCATGCACTCCTAACTCCATGGTAACAGAGAGGTCAGGACTGGGCAAGGCACAGTGAGGTCAGTCATCTTCCCTGTGTGCTAGCTGGAAGAAACATGTATGTCCATCTTTTTTCTCTCCATTCAGTGTATGTCTGGCTGCCCACTCTGCATCTCCAGCATTTCCCTTACAAATCCTTTGCTCACCACTCACCTTGCAGAAACAGCCTGGTTCCTTTGTGACTGAAAGGTGCCCACTGCTTAGCATCCAGATGCCTGAGGTACTTTATAGTACTATACAGCTCTGCAAAACACAAACAGTTGTTTGACAATCTTGTGAGGTCCACTTTAAGTGCCTTGAAAAAATTAATTCTGGAAATAAAAAAGTGTTAAAAAACTTAATCCAGAAGCATAGGAATACAATGATGCTTTGGCAAAGAATCACACAAGCACATCTGAGAAAAGCAAAGTCCTAGGCAAGACTAATATTTGCACATTGTTTACCTACTGTAATTTCAAATTTCAAATTTACTGTAATGGTTTACAATGTCTTGACTCAGGTGGATTTTTGCAAAAGATAGGGCTTTAAAAAGTGATTCCTGAGAGTCTGCTGGGTTATCCATGTCTCTTTCTGCTGAGTTTTGAAATCTTTGACCTTGTAAGAATATCAAAATTTGGGTGTATGCGTATCTGAAATGGCAGCTATAATGACTATCAGGAAGCAGTTTTACATCTTTTGGGAGGGGTGGCAATGATAAAATGAGTCTTTAGCTCAAGTATCTAAGGAAAAGTGTAATTCCTTTATCACCTCCTCAAGGTCAATGTAATCCCCAGAGTTTTCAGCTTAACCCATTAAATTTCATATTAAGTTTTCTTTGTTTTTGATTTTAAAATCCACTCTCTGAGGAAGAAAACACTCACCAAGTACTCAAAACCAGAGGCAAGCACTGAAGTATATATTTGTATTGAGTCTTATAGGACTCAAATCTGTTTTCTATTAAATTCAAGCAAGAATTGAATCGTGATCATACAAAATAAAGGACTGTGAATTGTGGTTTTTTTCAGTGTTGTCAAGCAGCTTGGCTTCAGCAGGCTCAAGGGCAGTGTTTGCTTGCACTGTGGTGGTGAAGCATTAGATGGAAGAGGTGTGGTCTTGCTGCTCTAGCAGGGCAGGAGATTAGCCCATCCAGCCCATTAGACAGGAGATGTAAATTTCAAACGAACTTTCCCATCACCTGCCTTCTTCCCCTCCCCTGAAGTAGATAGCCATTTAAGCATAAAAAATAATGTAAGGGAGAGAGAAACATTATGATTTAACCCCTGGAGGCACATCCCTTCCCATATGGTATAAAGTGCCTTGGCAGTCACTTAGACTAAATATCCACTAAAACCAGGCCATGTGAATCCTACTCTTTGTGCTTTCTTTTGCATTTCCAATTAAAAAACTGATGGGATTCCACAGCCTGATAAAATTTAATGGATCCTTTCCACTGACTCCATAGGCTCAAGACAGACCAACCCATCCAATTCAGATGGCACACAACACCTTGAGCTGGAGCCACCAGACAGTTGTTCTTTGTAGAGGGCCAATGGGGTTTAGGATCATACCTCCCGAGTGCTAGAGGTGATTTGCCTCTCCAGAGAGCCTGCAGAAGCAAAGATGTGATAGTGTGGGTGGTGCCTGGGATATGAGAGCCCAAAGTTCAGGGCCTTGCTTCACTTGATTCAAACAAGAGACTTGAAACAAAGGATGCATCTATGCTGTGCTCTGGAGAGCCCCTGCGCAACAGGATCTACCTCACTGCCAGAAAGGGCGGGTTTCACAGCTGTGTCAATAGAAAGCTGCACCCAAACTGCTGGCCCTGCTGGGCAGCAGGGCTTGCCAAGGTAGGCACATCAAACAAGCTTGTGTTTGAGAGAAAGGTGTGCCCATGGCGGCATTACTGACATGGTCTAACTTATCCTCGCCAAAGGGTCTAAAAGGCAGCAAGAAGCTCCACTCTAATCTAAACATTAGTGTTTGTTATCAACTGAGATGCCATAGGCACAGTAGGACCCTAGCTGGTGGCCCAGAAGAGCACAGGTCACCCACAGATGTGTTGCCACATCTGCCAGTTTCATGTGGATGAAATGTCTTTAGACACCCATGGTTAGGCAACTGTACCAAGCCCTGATTGACTGCAAATGGTACCTTAACTATCCAGCTCACTTAGACCTGTGTGAGATTTCAAACTAATCTCTCCACAGGTACTTTGGATTAGCCCCTTTAGGCTGGCTTTGGTACACTGTGTAGCTCACTCCATCATACCAGCTAGAAATTATCTCAGTCTCCCAGCCCATTGCCCTGAACTGGCCTTTGGAGTCCCTCCACAGTCTGGGCAGAAATTGTACCTCAGAAGCGGCAGATTGCACCTCTAGAACTTTTGTTTCAACAAAGCAACATGTTGGAAAACTACCATTTGGATTTTTCTGAAGATCTTTGAGAGTGACACTGGTTTTTTAGACATTACTGCCCATGCTGAGATTGCTGTCAGGACCAGAACTCCATCCCTCAATTGCTCCCTTCACCATGTTGTTTTGGAAAGACACAGGAGCTGGCTAAAGACCCAGGGTTTAGTCTTTTCAGGAGCCCCTTGGCATCTCCTGTGGGATAGGGGTAGGGTGGGCAGAGATGTTGGCTGCTTCAGTGGACAGAGACCTTCTGGAGGACTGGGAGGGGGGATTGAGCAGAGCACACAGCCAAGGGACGTGTTTGAATGAGAGTTGCTCAGAAGGAATGATACTCCTACTGGCATCCTTACTAAAACTCCCAAGGAGTTTGCATTGTCCTTTTGGTTGTAACCTGAGTGTTAACATTGCTGTCTGCTAATGAACTGTATTTTTTTAATCTTGCAGATGCCCAGATATGTAAAGCTGATCCTTGAACTGCTCCTGGATGAATAAGTTGATAAGTGGCTATTTCCTTAGCACTTTACATTCCTTGGAAACCAATCACTTTTATTTCAGAAGCTGTGAATCCTAGAAAGCCTGTTCCTAGCTCAGAAATGTAGCTGAAAGCATAAGTACTCTAAATTAGGAGCATGATCTAATTGATTAATTTTTAAAAAATATGAGTTCCAATATGAAGCAGGGTTTCATTGCCTTGACTGCTTTAAAGCATGAGTGTTTCCTTTTTAACATTGCTTCTCAATAAATATTCTTTTTAATTAATTCCACTGATGTCTTGTGCATTGCTAAAATTTTATCTGACTATGCTGAGACATTTTTGCTTTTCTCCTTGAGAGGTTTGCATGGGTGTTCAAGATACTTGATCATCAAGAAGGGTGATTTGGGAGGCCTGATCTAATGGACAGGGCACAAGCCTGGGACAGTAAAGATCCACGTGCTAATCTCCATTCTGTGACCTTGAGCAAATAATTTCATCTTCTGCATTTCTCTCCTACCTTTTATCTTTCTTTAACATTCTTAATTAAGCCAGAGTGCTATAGATAGTACTGATAATGACCAATTCTTCCCTTTCATGAAATAGACATGCTCCTCTTAAAATGCAATAGAGGTTGGACTGTGGTGAATGTGTGCAATTACTTTTAGTGAAGACAGTGGCTATTGCACACAACCTCCCCGGATTCACATGAGCATCTGGATTAATTATATCCTGTCTTCAGTAATCCTCTGGAGAATGAAAATAATGAAGGGTAAATACCTTTTATTAATACAATTATGGAGTGTAATATGAAAAAAGCTGAATGCATCATACATTTCACTAACCACTTAATGGAGGACACAAGCAGAACAAACACCCTGTCTTGGGACATGCTCCATGCTGGGTTTTAGCTGATGGGCCTTCTGGCAGGGAGGCAGAGTGCCAAGCTTCCCACGCCACCAGCAGGAGACGCGACCTGGTAGTAAGCGATGGCCCTGTGATACTGAGAAAGTGCTCTGGGAGCTCCAGCTGTGTGCCAGGGGAGGTTGTCCCTCTCTTGCTCCGGTGCTGCAGATGACAGGAGGACTGGGGTCCATGAAGTCTCCACAAGCAGCCACAGCAGGCTGCATATTTTGGAGGAAATGAGGCAACTACCAAGCTGCTGAGCCACTATTCAGTAGCCAAGGATGTGCCTGTGAAAGTCACTCAGCCATGATTAGGGAAGTAAACTTTCAACAGAAAGTGATATCCTAGTTAAGCACTCTTAGTGTCTAAAGTAAACAGTGACATCTTTGTACTGAAAAAAAAAAAAACAAACCAGCAGGAGAAATCTAACCTGTAAAAGCCATCTGGATGCACACAGTGGAAAATGGATCATGACAGTCTGAGTGCAGGAGGATATGATGAAAGGTACATCTGCCTTCAAACAGATAAAGTAGATGAAATGTAAAAAAATCCAGAGCCCTCCTAATGCAGCGCCAGTGTTTAGCTGCAGATCACAGCAGAGGGGCACTCAGGCCCTCAGAGCCCCCCAGCAATGTTAATGCAGCCTCTGGGCAGAACCACACCATGAATGGTCTGGGTGGTCTCTCCCTAATGCCAGCTCTCAGACAGACAACACACAATGCATGGTTATTACTTGGGAATAGATGCAGGAGCACTTTAAGGAGCCGCTTACGTGGAGCATTATTACTCAGGAAAGAATCGGAAAAAAACGAGGTGGTGTCTTTATAAGAGGCTCTGGAGCAGAGGGACAGCACTGCCCCCTGTCCGGAGCCGGCACTGCCCTGCTTTCATTCACGGAATACAATTCGCTGCACACACTTCACTAGGATGTATGGCTTACAGTATTTTAAGGAATGGCTAGAATTTCACCCTCAAATGAATCTTTAGGACATAATAAGTTTTTCAGATTACAAAATCGGCTGTCTGCTTCTCATCCTCCTGGTAGAAAGAGAAAAATGAATGTATTTTTACAAATTGGTGGGGAGTGTCTTTCTTTTCGCCCTCTGAGCTCATTTATTGCTAGAGCTTAAAGCCCTGCAAGGTGAGATATACACGGTTACTATCTAAAGGGGCAATTGAACAAGAGGGTTAGGCTAGACAAACTCAGAGGTACTGTGAAACCTTGGTTGTCCCATGATCCTGTGAAGAAATGCACAGTCCTGCTGTAAATAAGTCAAACAGCTTTGCTATTCCTGCGTCAGTGAAGCACATCACAAACCTAGTCCAGTCATTCCTGGGGAAAATGTGGTGTATCTCTAGCAAGGAACCTGTTGTGCTGTCTTTATTTTTTGGCTTCCTGTTAGCTGAGCAGGAATTAAGGGAAAAGGAATTAGCTTCAAACCAAACTGGTCTTAAATTCTTTATACGGGAATCACACAGACCTTCAAAGTTATGCAGACATGTCAAGCTCCAGCCATTGCAATGCATGCAAATATTTTATACCCTGAGTACTGCATGTAGCAATGGGACTTCTGGCTTTTATTTTTTAAGAAGCACATGTTCCCCTATCGCTGCATTGTTATAAACCCTCCACGTCCGTGTAATTTTTATTTTCCGCTCAATTAAGTAAAACGTATTCCCCAGCAAAATATTCAGAGTGTTTGGCCTGATAACTCCTCACAGAGGCAATCACAGCCTTCTGAGATGGGGGAGGAGGGGTGTGCGTGCACGGCTTCATCTCCCTCTGCAGCAGACAGGGCTGCCTGGTGTTACTCCTCAGCTGTCTGCTTCCCAGCCCACGTCTGGGCATCCAGCCCCCTCCAGTCATCCCTCCTGGTCTCTGTAGCTGTTCAACATGAAATTTCCAGGTATCTCACTCTCTAAATGCCTGAGGTCGACATGACCCTCAGGGGCAGGAGCCTTCCCTGCTGAGAAGGTAATGCATGTTCACACACTATCATTTTCTTCCTTTGCCTGTGCTGCTATCCTCATCAAACACACAAGCACACACACACATACATATGTGAAGCTTTTAAAAGCAAAGTCAAGAATGAGCTCTGCATTTCTGTCAAATAACATAAAATACCCCTGGTTTAAAAAACTATCAAAATTATTATTAAACAGAACTGCATATGCATCAAAGAACAACTAAGGTACCCAAATAATCCTAATTCTTAACCTGCTGAGAGCCAACCATCTCTGATTTTGTGTACAGACTGCTGAAAATATACACCACAAAGCTCTGGGTCTGTTTTTGTTTACATATATACATGAATCTATATGTCTAGTCTACAGTACTAAATGTAGCGTTTCGTAGTCATGCCAACCTTTGTATTTTTCACGTAAGTACTATAATTTTATTATCCAGACCCATGAGATCTGTACATAGGAGAACAGAGCTGGTGATAGGTCTAATGGCACAGAGTAATTCCCAGGAACAGGCCAGGTGCTTGGCAGACTGGAGCAGCAGATGATGAGGAGGAGAAAGTAGTTCTTGCCTCCTGGGGGATGGGTGTGAGGCTTTAAGCCACTGTCTGGCCTCATGAACAAATGCCACGAGTCCATGCTTCCTCGTAATGTTTCTGAATTCTCCAACAACCTCCACCTTTTCGATCAGAACAACCAGAGCACGGCAAACTGCACATACAGCTTCAATGAGGCTGCGTCTGAAACATTTTTCAGAGTCAAGACAGCAGTGGCAGAGAGAACAGATCCAAAGTGACAGAGGAGATAAAGAAAAGGAATCTGAAGGGTAAGGGTGAGGTATAGCATATCAGAGACTCAGGTTCAAATCCTTGTCTTCCATATGAATGAGGTGTCAGGTCTGCAGTCATCTGCCCCTGTGCCTGAGGCCAAATGTACCTCTCGCCTTCGTTGCTAACCCCCACAAAGATATTTTGGGCATGTCCTGTGGTGACAAAGCCCTCCTGCACTGGTGCTACAGAGTGTAAGAGGGCTATGCCCAGAGGTCCAGGTTCTTGGACCCCCATGTTGTAAATGAGGGTCCAAGAACCCATTCTACCACTATGCAGCAGGTCTAACACACCTCACTGCCTATGCAGCCTCACATAGCTGAAGTGAAAGCACACAGAAAGACTTTATACCAAAGACACAAGAGGAGCAAACTCACCCCATGTCAAGGGAAGGCTGGTCTGTGCATTGCAGCAGTACCTGGGGGCTTCCATTGCTTGTGAGAAAGCCCTGTGCATGTACACAGCAGGTGCCTGCAGGAACAGGCTCTGGACTCTCTGATGACATTACCCAGGTTTGCCTTACTGAAGAAAGACCAAAAACCTTCCTCTTCTCTTTCCTAGCTCAGCATCAACTGAGCTGTGCCTACTCCACCTCCAAACCTTGGCCTCAAATGCCATTTAAGACTCCATGTGCTCACATTCTATGTTTCCAGGCTTCCTTCTATGACTCCAGGCTCACAAATGTTTTATCTGACAAGAAATATGAGAAATATTTCTGACATCACCCTGTGGGCAGTACCGGGGCATCAGAGAGGGCCTGATGTGAGGCTTGTCCATAACTTTGTGTTCCTGGGAGGCTCAATCATCCTTTCAGGTGTAGGGAATCAGTGCACTTGTGGTGGTCCCTAAGTGGCACATGCCATCTCCTGGGGGAATTCACAGTCCACAGTGAACAGAAGGAGTCAGCCTTGTTTGTGCTGCCACTGGCTTGCATCTGTGCCTCTCTGCAGTACCATTATAGGACTCTCCCACAGCTGCTCCAACATCTTAACACCACAGACTGATCATCACAAGGCACAACACGGTTCACAACTCATACAGAAGCATCACCTTGCAACAGACCCCTATCTCAGCAGGGAAGCTGAGAAGATACTAACAAATTCTGTTGCATGTGTGTGTCACAGCCCTTGCTGAATGTACTGAGGCCATTTCCCTTCCAACCACCTTTTCCATGGGTAATTTCTGTGACAACCTGGACAGGGTTCAAAGAGCTGCAAGTGGGTGCAAGCCCTGCTACAAACTGAAGGGAGCAAAATTTCTGAGTCCCAATCCACTTTTCCATCTGCATTAGGTACTTCAGTGAAATAGGGTTACACAGGATGTGATTAAGAAGCTCTTGGTGGATTTCATTGCAGTGCTCAGCCTCTGCTGTAATCACCTTCCATGCAGCCCCTGACAGGTTCCTTCTGGCAGATAAGACCCTTACTTGGCCTCATGGTGAATAGGAGTCTACTGTGACTGTCAGAAATACCATTACCATTGAAAAATTTGGTAAGTGCCACCTTCAGGCAAGTGCAACAGAATATCAGCGAGTGTTTTCCATACTCAGATCTGCTTCTCAAAAATGGCATATAATGCTCAAATAACAGGCCCTAAAATATGCCACATAGCCAGAACATGTGTTAAACTCTGATATTTTGGAGTGACTGGGGAGTAGTGAGTAACACCAGAGTAGATGTTTAAACAAACATTCACATCAAAATAACTGTGGATTCTAGATTTGGGGATTTTCCATACCCAAACTAGTAAGGCAAAATCCATGCCAGCTTCAAAGACACTTCAAAGACACCCTTGTGACTTACATTCAATCAATTTGTCAACAAGTTGTCCCCTGGCAAGCCACTCATAGACATGACAGTGCTTTCAGGATATGTCTGGTGAGAAAGGAATAGCCTCTGTCAGTAGGAACAAAGAAATATGTTGAACCTCTTTTTTGTTCCTCTGACTTCACAGAATCACAGAATATTCTCAGTTGAAAAGGACCCACAAGGATCACCAAGCCCAGCTCTTAAGTGGATGGGGATCAAACACATGACCTTGGTGTTATTTCCACCATGCTCTGACCAACTGGGATAATTTCAGTCTACCCTGCTTCCTGCTGTTTTTGCTGAGCAAAAGGTCTGGACCACCTGAGGGCAATACTGGAAGGCCCCATGAAGGAAAAGAGACAGAAAGATACCCCTATATATGTGCCCAAATGCAGACAATGATACCTATCATCACTAAGTCATTTCCATCCAGACCCCAGAGGCCTGAAGACACACAACAAAGCAAATGTGAAAGCTGCTGTCTTGCACAGTGAAATTCATGTCTGCTGGAAAAGGAGACCTCAAGCAGCCAGCATAAATTGCAGCAGCCCTCGTGACCTGCATCAGTTCACACCAGGGATTAAAACCAAAGCATCTCGGCGTGACTCTTCCCCAAGATACACTCCATTGCTTTTCGCTCGCCAGCAAGAACTAGGACATAACTGTTTTGTTATCTGTCATTATCTGTTTTCATGTTCTCACAAGCAAATGGGTAATATTCCCTCAGCAGGTAGCACTCTGCAAGGCTGGCCCTGGCAACAGATGAGTGTATTCATTGCAGGGACCTTCGCATTGAAACTGAACCCAGTGGATCTCTGTGGCACTGGGCTGCAAAGGCAGAAAGGCAAACAGCAAAGGGGGCAGCGAGGTTATGCCAAACATACACTGTGCAGTTGATTTCCAGATCTGGTTCACTCTCTGGATTAGCAAAGAACAAAGGAGGAGAAAGACCTAAAATATGATGCATGATAAAAATATTTCTCAGTGGGATGATTTAAAAAGTTTTCTGTTAGACATCATCTGCTCTTTAAGCGTTGAAAAATGTTTCACTTTCAGAATTTATATCGCAAATAATAACCACATTTTCTTTCTTTTAGAAGTATCTGTGCAGATCTTCAAATAGTTGGCTCTCAGTTTGACCAAGGAATACTGTACTGTATTCTCAAAGAATACTGTTGGGAGATCGCTCTCCCAACCAAGGCCTCAAGAAATAGGAGGATAATAACACTACACATTGGCCTTTAGTGTTCCCCCTCCACAGACCCAGCTACTTCCCAGCACAGATTTCTTTTTTGGTAGCTGGCAAAATTCACTCCAGCAACTTGTGCAGCATTTCCTACTGTCTCTTTCCCACTTTCTCAAGAAAACTGGGATGGAACAAAATAGCTTTTGAGGCCAGAGTGGATTACCATCCCCAGATACTTTACATTCAACATGCCATCTGTGTTTTGTTTTCTTGTTAAGAGGGTTTTGTAACATTTTTTATTATCTACTGTAACTAGAAACAACAGCAGGAAATCATGTATTGCAAAGCAAGTATAGCAAGTGATTTGGCTTACAATCACTGGCCATCAATCCTCCACTTGAAACCTCTCCCCTGCAAGCCTTTTCCATCCTCTCTTGCACATGTACCTATGAGAGAGAGTGGGTGCAAGTGTGGGCAAAAGCATGCATATGGCAGAAGGGCAGGAGATGGTTAAAAACACTCCCCAAAAATAAGGCATAGCAGGGTTTGATGTTGTTTTAGGTATCATTTGCAAACAGCATGCAAACAAGTTAGCTCATTTCTAATTTTTCTGAGAGGGATGTAAACTCTTTTGCATCTTTGGTCAACCCAAGAGATTATCTGACTGTCCAATTTACTCGGTCCTGTGCTCTCAGCAATTTGATTAACAGCTTCATTGATTAATAGTGATTAGTTTAACCAATGGACTTAACCTCAGAATTAATGTGTGGTCAGTAATTTAAGTGACTTGTGAAAAAAAGTAATCCTGATTGCTGTTTTGCAGCCCATTTTCCATTAAATCTTTCTTTTAATTTGTAACCTTCTGCTTTGTGTAAAAAGTCACCATCTCACATAACTCCAATTTCAGTGTTTGGACTCCTCTGTATACACTAAGTGGAGGAAAAAAGGAGGAAGGAACATGGATTATGATGTCCTAGTGTAGGGTTATTGTAAAATTGCACTCGCTGCATGCCAGGGAATAGGAAATTTCATTTTCAAGGGCTCCCTGGGGGGTGGAGATAAACTACAAAAGTCACAACTTGTCATAATTAAACACTCATGCCCATTACACACAAAGGAAATTATGCACATTTATCTAGGTCATTGAAACATTCATATGGCAATACTATACAGGAACGTCCATTAATATCCTGTAAGAATTTAGTGAAAGTGTTCTCCCAGAAGCGATGCAAGGCTGTCTCTGATGAAGGTGCAGTAAAAGCATGGGGGGGGGGGGGGAGGGATGGGAATGGTTAATGTATTTCCACAAGGAATGTGAAAATACTTAAATGGGTATACCCACCATTCCTTCTCTGCCAAGTAAAGCATAAATATGTTAATTGGATAAGCTTTTCATATCATTATTCTATATGGTTATCAAGCAATAGCAATGGAAGTGGTTTTAAAAGTGATAAACAGCAAGTGTTGTGGTGCTTGGAAGTCGGCTTGATTCATCTAGTGAAATTTGGTGTACTGGAAGTTGGTAGTTCTGAAAATATCTCCCACCTCTTCTCTCAGATTTGTATTTATTTTGACTATCTACTTTCTGTGGGAATGTGTGTGTGGGTTAACAAATAAGAAAACATTTTTCTACAGATATTGCTGTAGTCATCCATATTCCTTTTATTCTTGTAATCTGCTCAGTGGTAAACTGTAGTAATTTTCCCTGCCTTCTGGTACTTCCTGAAAGTCAAAAATATGTTTTTCCCCATTAAAAACCCAGCAAGGATTGTTAGAAATAGCCCTGATGAGTTTGGCCCTAGCATCTCCTGGGAAATTAATGGCCAGGTGTCACTAATGGCTCTCAGCTTTGTGTCAACACTCCAAGTTACTCTTAATCCCCAGGACAGGCTCTGCTCTTTATTGCTTAATTAGAACACAAACAGTTCTATGAAAATAACACTGATGGTCTGACTCAAACTCACAAAAGAAGACAAAATGCAGGAGTTAAGGGTTAAAAAAAAAAAATCCCAGAACTAACACGCAGCCATCTGTGTAAGTAGGTTTTGTTTTATGGCAAACACTGTTAATAGAAATGACTGAGGGTTTTTTTTTTTTTTTTTTTCAAAATCTGATCTTTTGCAGCTAAAAGACCTGCATTCATTTGCTTTTATTCCTAGATTATGGTTTATGCTCTTTGTACCACTGCCAAGTATGTGACAACCCTCGTGTGGGAAAGTGGCATGAATTTTAAGAATGAATGAGTAGTCTTCCAAGTGTTTGTGCCAAAAGCACCTCATTCACTAGTGGTGTTTGTTTTTTACTTATATAACATGTTTTATTCATCCAATCAAAGAAAAAAGTCTTACCATATAACCCCTGAAATTTGTGCATCTCAAAGTGTACCCAGGTAGAAGAACCCAAAATTTTGGTATTTCATCAAAATATTGGGTAAAACTCTCACTCAGTAGAAATGCTCACAAGAAATCCATAGTAAGTCATAAACCATTTTTTTAAATTCAAAAGGACAGGAGTTTGTGATAACATCTGAGGTTATTTCACTTCCGTTTGCTTTCAAAATGCTTTTCAAGCTCTGACATGTACAATAGTTTGCTGCTTGAAGAAGTGTTTCATCCCCAGCTCTAGAGGTTGAAAGGTCTGTCTAAAGAAGGGGGTTCCTAAAAAGCCAAAGCAATTTAACCATGAAAGTTTATTCTTCTAGATTCAAACTTTATTGTCGGAATGATCTAAGGATCATTTTTATGAATATGTATAATTTTTTTTTGTATGGATAAAGCAATCCAAATTAAGCCCCGTGCTCTGTTTAAAATATGTGGCTTGCAATGTTTGTCTGACTGTAGAAGAAATTGCCAGACCTGAACTAGTAAGACCCATGTCTGGATGTAGATTCAAACACATGATTTTGCTTAAGACACTTTGTTCCAGCTGCCAAAGAAAGAATTTTTATTCTTTAGCTATTTGTGAATCTGGATATACACCAGATACAGTCCTATAGTAAAGCAGGAACACAACCTTTAGACTTTTACAGAAAACCAAGGCTAAAATGCAATTCAAATTATTGTTTTACAATGCATTAAAAAACCCCTTTCTCTTCAAAATTAGCAGATAATTCTAGACTAAGTCCCATTTCCTTCAAGAGGATGTTAGTGAAAATAAGCTATTATTTTATCAGTTTTCATTCGTGTCCATCCCTTGGAAAAATAGGAAAAGCTGTGATGCAGCCATCAGTATTTTGAATGCATTTGGAATATGTGCCATACCTATTAGCAGTGCTAATATCCCTGTCGGCAGCACTGCTGTGCTTCTGCTAAGCTACCTCGGAAGGCTCACATACATCCTGTTTCTTCTGACAAAAAAATCACTTAGGCTGACTTCTGCTAATCCCCCTGGCCACACAGAGTGGGCTCAGTCAGGCTGAGGAGCCAATTTATAATCAGATCTATAGTATCTTTTGCAAGATAGAAATTTAGCTTCACATTTGGAAAAGGTGAGAGCGGGGATAAAATATTAGAAGGTTTTCACAGCTATCCCAGTAACAAAATCTGTATGAGCTCCATATTGGAAATTACTGCAATAGCACAGAACATCTACTGAGCAATATTAGTTACTCTGTTTTTTCTGTCTGTAACACCGAAGTGCAAGTTTTAAGAGTGCATGCACTACAGACTTATGACTTTGTACATTCAAATTAAGGACTTCTGGGAGATGTGTTGCTTCATTTCTTTCAGCCAGTACTAGTTTTAGCCTTTTTTTAGCATGAGATATAAATTTTAAGTATTGTGAAATAAACTTGCACTATAAATTATTTCCCTAGGGTTTCCCTGGGGTAGAAAGGTTGATTTTAAGCAGATTATCTGTCCAAATGTGGCTGTGTGCATTTGTCACTTGAGTGTTCAATTAACTGGAAAATCTTAATAGCCATGTAGGACCTGAAACTTTTGTTCAGCTTAGCCTGTTTGGCTACACTTCATATGCTGGCAAACAATTACTTTTTTGCACACATGGTACTGTGTGAGGGAAATTTCCCCAAGTGAAGTTAAAAAAGTTAGGGCTCTCATTCTATGCACTGTATTGCCAACATTTGCTAAGCATGATGTGTTACGTGTTGATCTTGCAGTACATCTCCAAGGCAAAATGAAGTTATGGATGTAGTGTGCCTTGATCTACGTATGCCTCACTGAATCTGCTTAGCCTGGGTAACAGGAGAAGTGAAAGGATGATGTACAGGAATCAGGACAGCTCAGCAACCCAAGTGCCCTTCCAAGACTCATTAGTGAGGCCTGGAGCCTCTGCACTGCATCTCTGCTGTCTTGTACATTTTTATAAGCACACCTTCATCTTATTATGGAGACAAGCTACTAGAAATTGAGAGTCTCTAGGAAATTTGTTTCTCTCCTAAGAGATTGGAAAAGGCCACTGTCTTCTTCTTGCCTTTCTTTTAAATCGATGAATGGATGGATGGATGGATGGATGGATGGATGGATGGATGGATGGATGGTATTTTCTGGAGGAAATGTGACAGAAATATGTCTTCAGGAAGGAAACCATCAAAACAGATAAGTAGTAAGAGCATAGTAGCCACCTGCATGCAAGTTGCACCACATTCCAAGGGCAGAAACGCTGTGGGGTGTCACCAAGGCAACTGTATTGGGATGCACCTGCAGGGTAGAGGCCACAAATGGGTAACATAACTAAAAAACACAACACATGGAAAAGTGCAGAACTGTGCTCAAAACTGAGTGTAAAGCAATTCCAGCTGAGACGAGTCAAGAGAGAGAGTGGCAAGAGCTGAGGAAATAAGCAAAGAGGACAAACTTTGCCACAGCATTCTTCCCAGACTGGAAGTGCACTGCTCAAGGCAGCTGGGTCTGGAATGGCCCTGGCATGAGGCAGCAGCATTTCAGCACAGTTCTGTGGGTTGCTGAAGAAGTAACTCCTGTGTGTCTGCTTTTCAATAGTGTTCCCCGAGAGTTAATGTGCAGGTACAACTTGTGCACTTTCACATTTTCATACAGCATTGGTTGTTTAAGTTATATCTGCATAAAATGAGTGTTCAAAATACTGAGTGGCTGTGTAACCAAGAGCTGAACAGACCTAAACACTTCATGAAATACTAACAAAATAGCTATAAATCTCAAGCTTAAAATGCCCTGCTCAATACACACAGAATATTTAATCTTACTTTTTCCTCAGGATACACATCATTAACTGCTAATCAACTCAAGCTTCAGAAATCCCTGAGCACTCTTCTCAGTTTTCAAAAATGCAGGCACAAAACAAAGTACTTTTTATCCCACCCTCAGCAAGGGTAACGGGTCCCAGAGGTGTCCAGGTGCAGGCGACATCACTGCGCTGCACACGCTGTGCTGGACGCGCTTTGCCTGTGTTTTATAGAACTGACACAAAACCCTTCAGGGTGACAAACAAAACTGCTCCGTGGCACATGGTGCTGCCCTGCAGTTAGGCAGTGCCTGGGAAGCTGAAGCCAGCAGAACTTGCCTGCTCCCAGTAAGTCTGGGCAGGCAGAGGCAGTCTCGGTGGGGCTGGGTGGGAGGGAGGTTGGTGAAGGGCTCGCTTTGCCAAGCGAGCTGAGCGTTGGCATCAGGCACAGAGCATATCCCTGTTGCTGGAAGTCTTCATTTTCCTGTTGGAATCCAACCTGGGAATGGTCACCCTCTGTGTGCAGAGGCTGAGCTCAAGCACACCCTCTGCAGTGCCCTTATTTGTAAGGGAAGGGTTGCTATTTAATTAGCCTGGCGGGATATGCTGTGCATTTCAACAGAATGAGAGAATGCTGCTTTGTTAAAATGCCTGCTTGCAGGTGCTAACAGGAGTAATTGGTGATTTCCCACAGCATAATGTTTTTGCTGGGGAATTTCTGCCCCAGATCCTAGAGCCTCTCACATCCCTGAATAAGTGCACTGCAGCCTTGATTCTGCAAACTTTTGCTCCAGAACCTTCTCCCTATCTCTGTAAATGGTTTGGGATATTTATACAGAATGAACACAGAAACCACCTTGCCTTCATTTGAGTTAATATCATGTGCCAGTGAGCTTGGCCACTTCTTTCTGCTTTATCTTCTTTCTCCTGCCTTTTCTTCTCTGCCTTTTCATTCCACAGCTATTATTGCAGGGGTTGCTGACTAAGGTGAAGGCTCAGAAATCAAAATACAGCAGAGTCTGCTCCACCAGGTGCAAGGAGCCCTGCACTGTGTTGGATATAGATAAACACAGGATTAGATACGCAGGACAAGCACATGCAGGGACACTGTGCTGGACTCCTGCCAGGCCCCAAATCAAGCCTGAAGGAATTGCTTTTCCAGTGACCCCAGATTAAAAAATTCTGCCCACTGGGCTCAGCTGCCTGGGCAGTATGTGGGTCTGAGGTGGCACTGGCGAGTCTGCACCTCAAATACTATGTTTGGTTTTGGTTCCCTTGATTCAAGAAAGACACTGAGGTGCTGGAGGATGTCCAGAAAAGCTGGTGAAGGGTCTGGAGCACAAGTCTTATGTGGAGCAGCTGAGGGAGCTGGGGTTGTTTGGCCTGGAGAAAAAGAGGCTCAGGGTAGACACTATTCTCTACAACTACCTGAAAGGAGCACTTCTTCGATGTAACAAGTGACAGGGGGAGAGGAAATGGCCTCAAGGTGCACATGGGGAAGTTTAAGTTAAATATTAGGGAACATTTTTTCACTGAAAGAGTGAACATGCATTGGAATAGGCCTGGAAGTGTTCAAAAGGTATGTGGATGTGGCATGTGGGGACATGGTTTAATGGTGGACTTGACAGTGCTGGGTTTATGGTTGGACATGATGGTCCTAGAGCTCTTTTCCAACCTGATTCTATGATGAATAATAAACCTGTGCTTCATCACATGGATGGACAAGCTCAGACCTCCATGATCTCAGATATCTCTCTGCCAGACTAACAGTCAGAGTAGTTGTCCCTCCCCACCCTCTGCCCATCATTCTGTTTCAGGGGTCTCCAGTTCCTGATGTCCCACCTGGTATAGCCATTTTCCAAATCCATAAGGAAGCTGATAGTGCACTGCTAAGGGCACCTGCTCTGCCAGCAGCCCCTGGACTCCAGGCCAAGCACAATGCAACATCTTCTGCCCCCACTGCTCGAGGCTGGGCCTGTCTGCAGCAAAATGACTGAATCCACGCTATATGATACACTGAGCGGTTCATCACAATGTCCCCATGGCTATGGGTTCAAATGAAGGAGCTAGGCTATTGACCCAGCCATCTCTGCAGAAAATACTTCCCTACTTATGGCTGCCATGTTGCCCAGTGTGGAGGGGGGAGCAGGTTTCGATGTAAGTTGGACCAAAAAAAATTAACGACCCGGATGATTAGTACCAGGTACTTGAACTGAACCTTCATCTGAAGAAGGAAGGTGTGGAGGACTCTGGAGGGCTGTGCTAGTTCTGCTGAAGAGAGCTGCCTGGTATGTAGCTCATTTCTGTGTTGGTCTGAGCCTCCTCGCTGCAGGCTAGAGGACGTTATCATGGCTGGCTTCTATTTTTCCATTCTAGAGGGACATTTTAATGAGAAGGTTTTGCCTCACAGATGTCCCCCTCTTCTGAGTCAGTCTGGTGTAAAAGAAATAAGGATATGGCCCAGAGGGACTAATCATATAAATAAGATTTTAGGATTCGACTCAAGTAATAAATGAAAGACTAGCAATTTGGTGTTATGAAACCCCAGCTGCATGAACTCTCAACTTCAGCCTAGTGCCTGTGCCAGCTTCCAGCTGGCTATCAGAAATCATTTCCACTTCAGTGAGACCAATGTTGAAATGTCCCCTTTATCCTTTTCCAAACCATGCCCACACATTCTAGCTGTATTTATTTTTACAACAATTTGAGCAGAAAAGGTGGCCTGACATCACTCTAGGAGTAGTGCAGCATTCATTTGAATGCCTCAAGACTGACGCCTGCCCTCCTTCCCACCCCACCAGGCTCATAGTTCTGCCACGGCCTGTCCCCTCAGCCCTGACCCGCTCAGGCATGCTGCATGGGGGCACAGAGCCCAAAACATGAACAAAAAGTGAAAACAGAAGGGAGAAAAAAATAAAAAAGGCTATTTCACAGGTTTTAACCACAGTTTTGCCAAGGCTTGCAAGATATGGGTCTGGCTGGGCCTTCTCACCTTTGAGTGTGTTGCAGCTCATTCATCAGGAGTAGATGGCGGGAAGCCAGGGGTGGCTTTTGCTGAGTGGCGTTGGCTCGCGTTCACCGGCTGGCCTGGGCTTTCCGGCGAGGGGGAATGAAATTCTCCACCACCCCGTCCTGCGAGCTCTGATCACGACATTTCAGCTTTCCTGCTGAGTGTGGCTTGAAGCAATGAAGGTGGTGCAGGCACCACCCTGCCATGGCTCCATACCCCAAGGAAGTGCTGCTGGAAAGAGTTTTTTGTGGAAATTTCTGGGTGACAGCAGCTGCAGGACAGCTGCTCTGGAGGCGGCCGTGTTTTGTGTGGGAGCCATATCTCTGTAGGGGTGTGTGGTGTGAAGCCACACAAGGGCAACTGGCAAGACAGGGCATCTGAGGGGAGCAGGGCCATAGGAACCTGCTGCTGGCTTTATTTTTAAACAAAACCCCAAATCCCTAATTGCTGATGGAGGAGGTTCAGTGCTGAATGGGGAGGCTGAGGGGGGTCATGGGGGGGAACCTCTGGGCTGGGTGGGTGTGAGCTGTCCCCCTCAGAAGAACAGAGGTCCAGACCAAAGTCAGTTTGGTGTGCAAAGGGGCAGGAAGGACAAGACAGAGGTCATCAACCCAGCCTGCTGGGACCGAGGCTCTCCAGGGAGGAGTATGGCTGAGTGTGCAGTACCTTACCTATGGTGTGTCACGGTGTTCTGGGCATGCAGTTCTCTGCAAGCCTGGTTAATTTCTGTCACTGGGAAATGAGGCACAATAAATCATTTGTTACTTTTAAGGATTTTGACCATCATACACGGTCACAGATCAATGCCAGTATATCCTCAAATGCCAGCTCTTTTCTTAAGAGCTAGATCACCAACAGCGGGGTTTTTCAGGTTGTTTTAGTTGGTCCAACCTTTCCCTCTTTTTAATGTATTCTTTCCCTTCCCTTCCCTTCCCTTCCCTTCCCTTCCCTTCCCTTCCCTTCCCTTCCCTTCCCTTCCCTTCCCTTCCCTTCCCTTCCCTTCCCTTCCCTTCCCTTCCCTTCCCTTCCCTTCCCTTCCCTTCCCTTCCCTTCCCTTCCCTTCCCTTCCCTTCCCTTCCCTTCCCTTCCCTTCCCTTCCCTTCCCTTCCCTTCCCTTCCCTTCCCTTCCCTTCCCTTCCCTTCCCTTCCCTCTCTCCTTTGTCTCTTTCTCCCTTGATTTCTTTCCTACTCCACTCCTCTTTATTTCTTTTGTTGTTGTTGTTGTTGTCGTCAAAATAAGCAGGATTTCCTTCAGATACTGTACAGAACTGCAAATCTATTCGCAAGCCAGAAGTGTGATACACTCACAAAGTTGCCTGTGAACACTTGTATCATTGCTGGTCTTCTTCCAATGGTTATAAAAAATCCTTCAGATAGACAGTGCTTTTTATTGAACCAACAACCCTCTTCCAAACAAACCTGACAATAATTCAGTGTCTTACTTCTGACATGCTATCACTGCTGTGCACAGAAACACAAACATTTGCTGCTTATGGATGCGTGGGGACAGCAGCACAGTGGCAATGGCTGCACAGCCATGCCACCTGCAGGGTTTTCTGTTCTGCTACTCAGGTTGGCCTAGCTCTGTAGTAAAGCTGCCAGCAGTTCTCCTGCCAGCTGCAGCACAGCCCACTCCCAAAGCTGTGCTGCAGCTCACCCTTGAGTACTGTGACAGCTTCCCCAAAATCTATCAAAGGATCAAGGGTGTTTTAGGCTTGGTATTGTTTCTGCTGAGGAGAGCAATCAGCTGTTTCCCAGAGCTCAGAACAGATTCTCCTTCGCCTCACTATCCGTAACACCATTAGCTACAAAGCAGTGTCTTGCTAATAACTGGCTTTTGCTTAATACTATGAAATTATTATTCTGTGCCACATGCCATCTATATTCCTCTTCAAAAAATGTGCTAGGGACTCCATTAGTGGCATCCACTGCTTACTGGGATCACAACAAGAAGACAGTGCTTGAAATGTTGCTATTCACATGAGCATAACGTGTTAGAATTCAGAACTTCGAAACACATAAAGAAACAACAGAGGAGAAAGAATACTCCCTTTGTGCTTTAACATTCACTTCTTTATTGACAAATGCAAAATCTTCCACAGTGAGATGCCCTGAAAAGGTACAGCTACCAAACCAGGGGCACTAACACTAAATAAGATTTTCCCCTACACTTGTTTACCTCTGACTAAGCCTGGGTAAAATCTGTAAAGAATGGTAACCAAAAGCAAAGCTGAAACCATTGTGGTGCTGTCAAAGTCAATCTCTAGTGGGCTATAAGGAGCAGAAAAAGATTACATGAGTCCATGCCAGGAAATTTAAAGGGTCAGTAGTTGAAAGCTGTGACTTGAAGAGAGACTCAACAAGCAGCCAGGGAATAGTGAAATCTGGGAAGGTTCTTCCTCTTGTGGAGGAGAGCAGAGCTAGGCTGCTTTTACACCAGAGTCCTTGCTTCAAAACAAGAAACAGATTAATTCCACCACAACAGTGTATGGACAGGCTCTTATCTGCCCTATTTTTTGCTGGCAGATCTCCAGGAGGAAATTATTGTGGGGATCTTTGATGCTATCTGGCATCTATACAAGCTCATGTATATGGAAAAAGCTAAAGCAGTGCAACCAATAAAATGGGAGCCAAAGCAGGACAAATCCTGAATAAACCAGGTGGGAGCCTAGGAGGAGAATTTGGGTGGCAGACTGAAGTAGCATATGCACTTGTTTTTAAGGCGTATGTTCAAAAGCAGAAAGACATACAAATACATTTATGAAAAAGGCACAGTGCAAAAACCTTTACGCATAGGCTAGCGAAGGTTAGGAGGATATGCCACTCACACACACACACACACACACACACACACACACACCCTCCCCCTCCCTCCAGGGTAGAGTTACCTGTACTCTAAGCCCTGCTGAGGTGGACCACTCTTCCTGCATGTCTCTCATGCTCAGCACATACTTCCCCATGCTTGGCACACACCTTTAAACACTGTGCTTCCTTTGCAAACTTCTGTCCACTCAGGGACAAGTATCATCTTCTGGTGGACACGTGAAGGAGCCCCCGGTCTTTGGGCTTCTCTCAATCTTTTCTGCACAGCTCACACAGCTCATGGGCAAGGTGTGCCTTACTCCTTGGTAGAGCTCCACTGCCCAGCCTGCAGTTGGCTGGCCACTGTCAGCTTTGGCTAGAGCAGAGCAACTTGACAGATGCTTAACTGCTAACAGAAACAGAGCAGACATTTTGGGAGATAAGTAGGCATGGAGAAATTTGGAATATGTCTTATTTCTCCCAAATGACTTGTCTACCACCTCCCTATTCCCTTATTCCCAGACACTACAGGGTTGCTGATGAATGGCCAAAACCCTTCCAAGAACTCCACCATGCTGAAAGAAAATCATGTTGCTAAGAAGCATGAATGCAGTCAGAGTGGGGGTCAGAAGAAGGGCTCTGTTTTTCACTCATTATCAAGAATATGTCAGGGGATTTGCAAGTGCATTTTGTGTCTGGGGTGGCAAGCTCTGTGTCAGCCTTCAGTACACACTGCAATGGCAGATTGCTTGCTGTGAGGGAGTTCTGCAGGCTCATCACTGTGTTATTTCTCACATCTTCTATCATCCCACACACACACACACTGAGGAGCACCAGTATCAAGCTTAATCAAACAACTAGGCATCTAGTAAGAGCCTTGGTTTCTTCCCAAAACAGTGAGCACAAGGTGAGTCAGATCCTCTCAAAGGGATATTCACCAAGGAGTTGCTTTCTCTGTTTCTGGTAATAATAGAGGCTATTAAATATAAATAACCAGCTCAAGTGCCCAGCTTTCAGGTGACTGAAATGGTCAAGCAGGGTGAATTCCACACACAATAGATAATATTTGTATATTCATTTTCTTGCTTTGCATAAAAATGTGTATGTGTTATAGTCAGGCATTTGAAAGCACAAACACACACACACACAGAAGAGGAATGGGTTTATTGTGCAAAGCTAAAGCATCTCGATGCTTCTTCCTCCATGTAGTGCTGGCCAAGGCACTCATCAGGCATTGAGAGGCTGTGACCACTTTGTACTGAGGTGCAGACTTGGCCATGGAGGCTGGGTTGTTTTCCTGATCTGCCTGAAATTAGCTCAGTGCCTACTACAGAGAATGTAGCATTCTTATTTGAAGTATTTTCTTTCTTCTTATGTCTTGGTTTTGAGATAAATCAAATTATTTGGCTGTTATCTCAATCCTTCAACATTAAACAATTCATTTTAGCGTTAGGCTTTTATGATCAATAGAAAGCTCTTAATCAGAGCTGCCAGCAGTGCTCCTTTTATTTAAGGCTCACAAAGATTAATGAAAATGTATATGATCTCAGTTGTGCTAATTTTTGCTAGTTATGGCAGGTACTCCCAACAGCCTGCAGGGGTGACCAGTTCTGATCCACTGCATGCATCATCATGGACATGCTAACTGGTCCTCGCAGGCAGGGATGTATTCCTGGCTCCACACCCACTTACCACATGAATGCCATCACCCACTGAGGACCATGGCTGTAGGACTCTAAGTGAATCCAGGATCTGGCCCTGAGGGAACATACATTACTGAGGATAACTCAATAAACATAAAAAGGAAGCCCGGGCTGGCAACCAAAGTCCAGGATGAGTTGGCACATCTGGTGAACAGAGTGGGAGTAAAAAAGGAATTTAAAAAATGTTTTAATTGGATTTTTTCATATATTCCCATGGAAGCCTGGAAGCATGGGATGCCATGTGAAAAAAAGCACATTGTGTGAGCCCATTTCTTCCAGCTTGTGGCAAGCAGCACTACTAGTATTAACAAATATAGGGTTCACTCACTGTCACCCAAAATAGCAATACTGTCACCCAAGCAGCTCAGAATAGCTTAATACCTCTTCACTGGATTCTTTTAAGTGAGAATTCCAATTCAAATTTCAGCTGTTATTTACTGTTTTGGGGAGTAATTTGGTGATGTCACAACCAAGGACAGAGCAAAGATGACATTACCACTGAGTGGAGATGATAAGCAGGGCTGGTCCAGCGAAGGAGAAATGCAGGGTGGGTCAGACCGCAAGTTCACATACATATACTGCAGCTGAACTCAACTCCTGATGGTGTGTGATGAATGTTGTTAAAATCCATTCTGGAGAGATTAAAAAAATAACCCCAAGAAGCCAGTGAAGTTTTGGGGGGAAAAAGCATATTTGCAGCTAATGTGTATGTGGGTACACTCAAGACTCTTGAGGCATTATCAGGTTATCAAGTTAAATCTGTGCACTTTGGTATGCCAGTTCATCGTGTTATGTACTGCTGCTGCTGCTGTATTTCCAAGGATGCAGACACTGCCATCCATTGGTATGAGTCCATCACCTCTGTGGAATTTCAGCCTCATTAAAAAAATTTGAATTTAAAAGACAAAGACACAAGACCAGTAAATAGAAAAACATTCTGGTTTCCATTTAGAAATCATCATCATCATCATCATCATCATCATCATCATCATCATCATCTAAAAATCATACAAGAAACAGAGAAAAGTCATGAGGCAAAATGCTTTAGGTGTAAATAGATGGTTGGTTACAGGGCATGAGCAGATGCTATGTGGTCATTCAATGAAATTACCACATAGGCTGATCTGAAAAACTGTCAGATCTTGTAGAAAAAAAGCTTCTGAAGGCAGCAACACCATGTCTGGTAAGTGAGAGAAAAGATGGGACTGTATAATAGACAATGCCAACAATAATTTGTGTGTTTTTGCTTGTGCCAAGGAAAATTAACTTATTTAGTTTATTCCCTGCACTGACTTCATACAACAAAGAGAAAACATTTCACTAGTAATTCCTAGGGAAGATTTTTTTCCATCAGGAGAGATGATGATCAAATATGCAAGTGGAAGCATAAATGGAAGCATCCATTAATCCCCACCCCTTCAGAAAAAAAAAAAAAAGAGAAATAGTCTAATGTGTATAAAGGGTTTCTTGCAATAAAGTTGTTAAAGCAAAGAGAAAGAAAATTTATTCTCTTTTTAAAAACAACTGGGCCACTGACTCATTGTGTGGGCAAGTCTAAGGACTTCTTTGCATCTCATTCACTCCAGCAATTCAACTGGATGAAAGCAGAATGGATGGCAGCATGCTCCAATATTCAATATGCTGCAGATGCTGCTGCTAAAAGAAGCATTCCTGGCTAAATAAGCTCACAATGCAAACCCAAGGAAACCAGAGATAGCTGCAGGCACCAGTGCAAACACCAGAGTTTGTGTCTTCTCTTGAAGCCTTTCTGCTGTTGTAGATCTTAATGGTCACTCAAGCTTATAGCTCAAAGTACAGTGGATTGGATTAGATGAGATTTAAAATTGCTTCTATCCTGCTTTTCAGGTAATCTTTATAATAAATTCAATATATATGTTGGTAAAACAATATGGAACTCTTATTTGTTTACTTCACATATAGCCCCAGCATGTTTTAATGTATACATAGCCAAACCTGTATAAACACTGCTGTCACTGCATACACTTCACTGGTCATGAAGTGGTTAAGCGAGAGATAAACCTATTTTTAAAATATTTATACATTAAACCTTATTAATTATTCCCATTGCAAAATAATTGCAAGCTGGAATCATTAAAAGAGTGTATGTGACATATTTTAAAGTAAATCCCTCTTCATGGAAAAATATCCTTTCAAATAAATATTCAGTGCACAAAGCTGAGGTACACAGTAGACAGAAAAATAGGTTAAAATCTGGCTTTGGGACCTGGTTCAGCACAACATTTAATTGTATGTAGGTACTTAGATCCTAATGCAGCAGAGCACTAATGCACACATTTAATTGCCACGATGAATGAAGACCTAAATAGGAACAGGATTACAGGTTTTTAGCATTCTTAGTAGTTCTTCCTTTTCAGTAGATGTTTAATGCTTAATGTTTTACTGAGCTGGATCTAGGCTAAATTTATTAACAGAAAGATTGAAAATTTCTTCAGGAAATTTCAAGCACCTCCCTGAGGAAAGTGAGAACTATTTATTTTTTGAAAACATTGCAAACCCTGGAGATACTCTGGACTGTGGCTAAACACCAAACTGTTCCACTGGGTTTTGATAATGCTTGTGAGGCCAGCCTGCATTGGAGCACGTGGAATCACCTCCTCAGTGTCTTACCAGAATGAATTCAGCATCAAGGGAGCGTGTACCAACATCACAAACTTGCATATTCTTCTTCCAGGACCAACTTTCATGAACAACCTCAGTGAGTGAAAGGGAGGACAGACTATGCACTTATCTTCTTACTAGTTTTCAGCAGGCAGGGCAGAATAATTAGCATTGCTGTTGTGCTGTACATGCAGGAGGAGAAATGTAGGCAATGCTTGTGCAGAAAACAATAGAGCACAGACACCATGGTTACTGTATGCAGTTCTGGTCAGCCTCTACCAAAAGGGATATAGAGGAAGCAGAGAGAGTAGAGAGAAGGATGAAGGGGTTGATCAAAAGCACAGAATCTCTTACATTTGAAGAAGGAATAAAGAAACCAAGACCCTGTTCCCTTACAGCAGTAGCAGAGATGATAGGGGCAATTTGTGACTGAGGGCAATATAATCACAGCTGGTGTGGAGAAGGTGGCCAAGGAGCAAATTTTGTTCTCTTACCACAAGAGTTCAGAGGCACTCCATGAAACAAAGAGGCAGCAGATTTGAAAACTAACACAGAGAAGAAGTTGGTTTCATACTGTGCATAATTACAGTTGAGCAACTCATTGCCATAAATGGTTCAGAGCAACTAAAAAGGGGACTAGAAAAGTTCCTGAGGGAAGGCCTGTTGTGATACATGAAATTGAATCACAAACACAGCCTCTGGCTTGGCAAGTCTTGCAGTAGGTGGAGACAGAAAACGTGGATGAGGACAAGGGTGATGCTGCACCAGCCTTTTTTTCCATACTCTTTCTAGATGTCTGCTTCTGGCAGTTCTTGAACTTGATAAGCCTTTGGTCTGATAGACTATTTCAGGGACTTACGTTCTTATGCACTTCCGTGAAAAAGGATCCCACCTGCACTCCCCCATTGTGGAACCCTGGGAAACTGCTCCAAGAAATGGCAAGAGGTGGGGTTAATCCCCAAAATCTTCTCTCTTTTAATAAAGCTACTCTTAAACAAAGAGCTGATTCCTCAGGCAACAATGTCTCCCCACAGGAAAAAAAAAACACTACTGTGTGCTCTGTGTCTTCATTGTCTTGACTTAAGATGGAAGAAAAAATTGGCATGTTGTAGTCACTAACTATGGTGACTTGAACGGGGAAGATGGTGTTGCTGACAGAGGGTCCAAGTGTCAGTCCACAGGGGACACAAAAGGTCTTCTGCATACCTTTTCACACACAGTCAGGTCCTAGAAGGACATTACCATTGTAGTTGCTTTCCACTCTTTTTTCTCAGAAAAGCCACTATCTGCCTCACTATCTGGAGGTTTTTTTTTCCTTGCCTCCAAAGCACAGTATTTTGGTGTGCACTGAAGGTCATTTTTTTAAAGTTGCAGCAGCAAGAGCAACCCAACTATTTGGGCCAGTGCAACCAAGAAACACAAATTTGAAATAGGAAAGCATTATTGTGAAATCAGCAGTTAAAGTCCTGCCCAGGTAACAGTGCACTAATTTTGGAGGTGAGAGATATGGCTTCAAGTTTTAAGTCTAGGCAGGACTGGGATGCGTGAAGCATGATGGTGTGAATGACTTACTGGTGCATTGATTTATTTGCAAAGTGCACTAACATCTGATCTAACATCCCCGTTCCAGCTTGGTTTCCTCCTTCTGCAGCTGCTTCATTACCCCCTCCCCTTATTGAAGAGATGGGTATTTTGTGCTCTCATGACCTGCTAAAGGACAGGACAAGAGTCATCACAACTGAGCAGATTTTGCCTCTTCGCTTTGCTCATCTCTGCCCCAAAGGAATGTTGCACCAGGAGCTGTTGACATTAAATATGAACACATTTTGCTGACTGTTGCAAAGTGCATGGGTAGCTGAAGCAGGCTCATAATTGCAATTTTCAAGAACAAGCTTAGAGGAACCCTTCTTTTCATCAAGAAAGGTGACTGCATATCCTGCATTGGATTCAAGCACATTGCAGGTGATTTACTATGGCAGCATCCAGGGAGCACATTTTTAAGAGCAGGGATGACGAGACTTTTCACTTTCACAGGAATTGAGCAGGAGGGGAGGCAGGTCCCTGGGCATTTTGCCCCCTGAAAGCCCAATCCAGGGCTTTGTCCTTGCCTAAACCATGTTCTCTGGCAGTGCAGTGACAGAGGTGTCTCCAGCACATCCATTTCTGGCCCTGTTACTGTCATGTGTCCCACCCCCACTGCTGAGAACACCCTCTTTTCCCCAAGACCAGTGCATGTGTAGTCCTCCCTGTGCTGCCATGAGAAATTGCATTTAAATCCCCTGAATGAATAGCACAGGAGCTCACTGCAAAGACAGCAGTTGTTCATAACGTTAACAGGGCTTGGTAACAGAAAAGAAAGACGATGAAACATATTTTGACGGATTTCTGTGTCTCTTTCTGTGAGGGCAGCAACAAAACTTTTCCATGCTGTGGGGCTCGTACTCCTTGGGCTGTTACATTCCCAGATGATGCCACTTGTAATAGGGAAGAAGGGCTCTAACTTTGCTGGTGGGCCTGAAGGGAAAGCTGTGTTTCAGGCAGTATTATGGCAGGCAACCCAGCTTGAGGAACACATGGCAAGGCTCTCAAGCTCATGACACTGTGTTTAACACCCTGCATTCTTTCCCAGCTTTTCCCTTCACTTTAACAGGAGATATTTTCTGTCCAAATTTCTTCACTGAAGAGAGGCATAACAGATGAGAAAATGCGGTATTGGTCTTGAGCTGAAATAAAGCACAAATGGCTTAGAAACCAATTAAAAATGGCAAAGAGGGCCCTCCCTCTTCTGTTTCAAAGCAGCGCACACCAGCAGTGCTGTGAAAAAACAGCAATCTGAGGGTCAGCAGGAGAGAAAGAGGAAACCCTTCCTATCCACAGATCCGGGGGTGATAAGGAATCAGCTTATTAGTATTCCTCCATGAACACACGTTATTGAGCAGATAGGCACTGCAGGGCTGGGGGCTGGTGTGATCATGAGCTCTGGGAGAGCCTGTCACGAGCATGTAAGTGGGAGCAAGGACAGAGCATGCATCAGCTCCTGGCACATAAGCTGTTTTCAGGGGATGGAGAATCTGCCTGAGTCAGGAACAAGCTGCACAGCTACCAGGAGAAGCAAACAGAGAGCAAAACTTGCTAGGAAGCAAAATTTTGAAGAGTCAGGCTGCAATTTTAGCAATGCCTTCTGCTCAACAGGGCAAGCCCCCCTTCACTTCAGCCCTGGATGACAACTTTTATAAGCATGGCATGGGAAGGGGAAGGTCACTGAAAAGTCTGTGCTGCACAGTGGTATTGGCACTGGAGGTACCATGGTGGCAGTGGGCTTCTCCCTGTGAGACATCCACATGTCCCTGTTGGCAATTGGACATCTCTCCCTGTGTATCTGTGGTCACATTCCTCCCCTGCTGACTTGCCATGAGGCCATGGGCAGGCTCCATGTCTTCCCTGGGCCCTGAAGAGCTTCCCAGCTGAGTTTAGCATGCTCACTGCCATCCACCAGTGATTCTGCCATCGACAGATATTGTGACTTAGTTATGGGTTGGGCGTTGGATTATCACAGCAAAGATCTTCCGGCTGAGAGCCTTATGTGCTGCCATTGGACTTTGGCTCTCAAAGGCAAGGGATCTAAATCCCAGAAGAGAAGGTAGCTACCTTCTCTTTTGAGAAAAGGACTGCTTTTATGGTTGATGATAGGCCAGTAAGTAGGCCTGTAAGGTCTCCAGCCAGTAGTTGCAGTATTTTTTACCACAGAAATTCAGGGAGCCATTAAAATTAACAAATGTTTTTCCTCTTCAAAGCATTCATTTAAGACAAGCACAACAAACACACAGCCACCTCCTCCTCCAGACACTTTAGAAAGAATACACAAAGGTTTATGCACATGTATGCATGCCAGCCTGACTTTGAACTCTTCATTCTCTTGTAGAACTACAACTGATGTCAGGTGTCACACAGACACAAGAAATTTGTGTGGGGACTTCCATATGTGACCACCCCACCAATTTTTATTTGTTTAGGTTTCATAAGGTCCAAGAAAAGCATAAAAACCAAATCCACGTGTAAAATACTCTGATAAAATCTACATTTTTTGCCCCCAAAGGGAGGTGGGAGGTAGGCAGTGGTTCCTGCAAATGTCTTTCCTCCTGTGCTTATAGATGCCTTGATGCTAAGAGCTCTTCAGTGGCTCATGCAAAACCTGCTCTGGCTCCATATTGTTTCTCTTCACCATCTGTATCATTCCCTCCCAGATGATGGCCAGAAGCACTGAACTTGCCTTTGCCAGCAATGGTCTGCTGTTCTGCTCTGGGGCAAAACAGACTCAGATCTGGAAGGATCATTTTTAACCAGCTGTTACTCTGTCCTTAAGACTGGGCACAGGGCATTCCTGTCAGTCCATTATTGGCACATCTTTCCCTGGCCCAGCTGTCTGCCCCCAGGTCCTTGTTCTTGTCCTTGTTTGATTGCTTCAAACCAATGGGTTTGAAAATGTCCCATGAGGGCAATAAATGCTTCTTTTGCATTTACATTAATGTTAGCATGACATTGTTAAAATTGTGCGTTCCACATCCAAGATGCCTTTCAAGAAGTATGGACAAATGGCCTATTGAAGCCTGACAAGCCCTGCTCACTACTTGCCCTGATGACATGAGAAGCTTTAATTCTGGCTGGTGTGACCTGGCACCTGTGGCCCCATCATTTCTCCTAGCTGGGTAGTACCCATAGGGGCTGCTCTGGTACAATCAGAGTGTGCTACCCAGACTTCAAAAGCCATCTGGGGGTGGATCTCCATCACCCCATTTTTTCATCCACTAAAATCACTACCTGGATTTCATGAAGAACATGAGCCTGATGTTTTTTGTGCCTGCCTGTCACCCGGCAGTGCTGTTCCAAGGTGGGAGGATGACTGAGCTGGAAGTAAGGGGGCAGTCATACAGGTGGTGGGCAGGCCCAGCAGGGATGCCCAGGCAGGCAGAGGCTGCTCCACACTGCTATGCCTCATCCATATTTTGTGTGTCTCTCCTTTGAGTGACTTCCACATTCCAGTCAAGCTGGGTTGCTGCTGGCCTGTACACTTTGCTCTGTTTAATTTTTTCCTCTTGCCAGCACACACGGCTTGGGCAAAACGCTTGAACATTTTGTTTTTAAGTATTTACTTCCTCATAAGCGGCCAGCCTGGCACCCAGTCAGATTCCTGAAATAATCCAGTTAGGATTTAACTAAACTGCCTTCAGGTGTTGCCCAGCTGTTTCATTGTGAAGAAGTCTTGAACTCTATACTGGGCCCTCAACACCAAGGAGAGACAGTGCAAGACTGACTTTTTTGCCAGCTTCATACTCTACCCCTGCTCTGGATGTGGACACGGCTGCCTAATTTTCCTCTTCCAACTGCCTGCTGCTGCTGCCTTTTTTCCACTTGTACTCTGAGATCATCTAGCTATACTGTCTCCAAGATATTTTGCCATCTTCCCTCACCGCAGACAATGGAAGAGGAAAATGAAGCAATTCACAGTGATTCCCGCCAGAACAGAAGAGATTCCCTAAGCAGAGAAGAGGGGCACAGGCACAGGGGCCTGCAAGAGTAAACCCACTCCTGCTGATGCTCATGGTGGGAAGTTGGGCCATGGGAATAGTTCTGAGAGGTCAATCTCCAAAGCCAGTGTTTAAAAAGAACTTTTCTATGTGAAAGTTTACACACGCTTGCATGCTATTAAAATGATGTTAACCAGCTGTGTTTCTACATACAAATAATGGATATATGTTTTCCGTGCCTGTGCAAATACATACCTGCAGTCACATACACAAGACTGGGCGAGGGGCATTAGAATAAGCTGACTGCAATAAACATAAGAAGCAGATTTGATAATGATCCCAAATATTCCTTCAATGTTCCTTCTTCTTCTTCAATGTTCCAAGGATCCAAATGTTCATTCTTCTGCCACTAATTGATCTAATGGATTTCATATTAGTAACCAGGCAGTGGTTTGTATTGTTTCTTTTTGTTTGCTGCTTTAGAAAAAATAAGAGCTACTAGAACATAACCCATACCATATTTGCAGATGTAATTGCCATGACATGCCCCCCGCCCCCAAAGCAATTGCCAGTAGTGGATTACTAATAGTTTGGAGCAATTGCACTGTAATTTATGATGGCAAACACTGGGGCAGAAATCCTCAGTCACTATGCACACAAATACAATGATATAGATGCATATTAATCTATTTTAAGAGCAACATATTCTAGATCCTCCGTCAAGTGCACAGTGCTGTCAGAAGAGAAGCATAATTTGCTTTTATTCAGGTGGGGTAAAACTGAGACCTCTGAGGTGGGAGTGGCTCTGCCATGTCATTGTTGCATGAAGCTACTGTGGGGTCTGCTCCCTCTTCAGAGGCACATCTTTGCCTTCCTTGGCAGTGCTGCACTTCATCTCTGTCTACCCACACTCTCTCCACCAGCATTTGCTGTCCCTGACATTGGTATTCCTTGTTTTCTTCTCCCCTTGGTCCCACCCCAGTTTCAGTGACTCTGCAACACTTCCCACTGGAGGGAGAAATTTGATTGAATCTCTCTCTTTTTTGAGTTTGCAAGGCACAGCAGGAAAGCTAATGACACAGCTGCCTGTGCCACAGTAGCTCTGACCACTTTAATAAAAAATAAAAAGAGGGGGAAAAAAAGAAGAATTGCATGTTCTTCATCTCTCAAACTGGCACCTTTCGGGAGTGTTAAATGATCTTAATAAGTAAATAAAATGCAGGCTACTTACCAGAGAAATCAGAACAGCACCTTTGCAGCTGTTCCTGTCTCTTGAGAAAAAAAGATATAATTAGGAAGATTTGAGGGTTTTTTTCATTAAAAACCCACTTAATTTGGAACCACTCTGGTCTGCTGAGTAAGCATGTGTCTAGATGAACTTCAAAATACATTTTCTGTACAGGATAGAATAAAATTTCAGAAGGAGCCTCCCTGGTTTATTGGATGGGTGTGTATTGGGTCAGGTTTAAAAACATTTCAGTGTAGCTGATGGACCATGACCTTTTAGTATCAGTTAAATCCAGATTTATTTTTTTAAGAGGTATGCTATGGAAAGGCACTGGCAGCCAAGTTAGAGAAGTCTGCCACAGTATTTTCACAGGATCATTCCAAGGTATTCTGTTGTTCATGCCAAGCAATAAAACCTTTGGTTTTGTGTGCATTTCTGGACACTGCTGTGCTCTCAGCACAGGCAAATTATCTCCAAAAGGTGCTGTTTTACAGAGAAAACTATGTTTAAAAAACTTTTCAGCATTAGGATATTGAACAAGAAAAAAGGATGGATTTACATGTATTGTACATATAAGATGAGAGAACAGGCATGTACTCAAGCATTGTTTTAATTATTTTTCACTTGTAGTCCTCCATATGTTTGCACTGCAGTCAGTGAGCAATAGAAGAGCTCTCCTGTGGTTAATTTTACACCTGTAAAGTCCCCTGGATACAAACCAAGATTGCGTGGCCAAGTGCATAAAGTATCCTGCTTATCTGGCCAATGAATTCATATGCTCCAGGGGGTTGGAGAAGATGGGGAGAATATGAGGAATTTATTATTTTCAGTCTTTAGCAGATTTTCATTACTTTTACCCTTTCTATCTCCAACACCTGAGGAAATAAATCCCCACAGCTTCAGGTTTTCAATGCAAACATGGGAAGAAATCCCCACAATGTTTGTGCTCCTTGCAGGCAGGGGAGGAATCCAGGGCTCGCTCCAAGGGCTCCCCCACCCCGTGGGTGTGTGTAAGGGATGCCCCAGCAGAGCGTGCTCCCAGCACAGCCTGGCGGAGGGAGCACGGGGACACCTCTGATTTTTGTTCAGCCGTGCCCCATCCCTTCCACGCTGCTCCTAATGATCTGCCAATTACCATCATCCCTACAAAAGCCGTGGAGATGCTTGTAGTATTTTTTTCCCTACCATCGCACTGGCTGGAGACTCCTGGGTGTCCAGGCAGAGCCTTGCAAAAGGCTTCAGAGCGAGCCTGTGCCAGGCACAGAGCCTGTGCTTTGCTGGCTCTCCGCAGCAAAGGGTGGCTCCTGCTTGTCACCCACGAGAACCGGCTGTTCCATGTGGCCCTCACCTTCTACCCCAGGCTCACACCTCTGCTGCAGTCACCACATGTAATCGAAATTAATAGAAATAATTAGTGCTTCACGACCACGCAGAATTAATAAGGCTGGGAGTGTGACACTAATATATCAATAGCAGAGTTTACATAAATCCTTGGCGTTCTTGGGGAGCCCTGACCTATATTCGGATATAAAGGATCTTTGGTGTTCCTTTGCAAATAAAAGTAAATGTTAATTAAAACACTTTTCTTTAAAAGGCCTATTTAAAATGACATACAATTCAAATATTTGTTTTATGACACACACAGATAGGAAGGCTCACAGTCTCACAGGAAATGTATGAATGTAGGAAGGAAAAAGAAAAAAAAATGCAAGGAGAATAATTCCCTTGAATAGCACATCATAATAAAGACTCTGGTGATGGGCTGAAGTAAGAAGGGTAGATATTACACATCTGAAATGTTTTTAACTGCAGAAAAGGTTGGGATCAGTTTTTCTTTTTAGTGAAAGGGATGGTTAGCATACAAAAATGAAATGTAGTCCAACATTTGCATTGTTTTCAAAATAGAAGCCTGGAGGTATTTTATTTTTACTTTCATATTTTTTTCGCTCCTTAAGAAAGATCTCTTACATAGTTTATTTGAGGCTATATCGTTCTACACAGTCCTTTGCAGTATATTTTCAGATACATTCACAATGCACTTCAGAAGAAGAAATCACATATAAAAGGCAATGCCTTTTTTTAGACATAAAAAACATTTATATTTTTTTTTTGCGGAACAATTCTTTTTTTGTGCATTTTTTAGAAGGCCTACTAAAGCTCAACTAAAATATATGGTCTCAGTGTAATATCCCAAGACATTCCAGTCACCAACAAATGTTCTTGCTTTTATTAAAAAAAAAAAACAACAAACAAAAACCCTAACACAAAATACCAAACTCAGAGTCTCCAGGGACTCAGACTCTGCTATTGTTGTTCCATTTCTGATGCAAGTCAGAAGATACCAGTCAATACAGATTACTGAGTCTCCACTTGCTAAGCTGTATTTTCTTAAACAACAGCTCTCCCAGCTGATCCTTCCAAGTTAGCAGAAACAACATAAGAATAAAAAAGTGATTGGTGTTCCAAAAATCAAGGGCTTTTATGTAGCCAGCTATGCCGTGGAGCTGGGAAAGAAGGCAATCAGATGGACATTTCAGTGGGGAACTGCTCCAGTTGGGGCTGATTTGGATGGGTTCCTTCTGTGACAAAGTGGGGACAGAAGGGTCACTCAGGGCTACAGGGTGTAGGCAGAAAAGGGGGAGTCAGAGTGAGGAGGCACTAGATAAATGAAATATCTGCATTCTAGCACATAGAATACTTAATCCTAACATAAGGATAAGCAGGGCTTCAGCCGTTAACAGGCACATTGGCCTGGGAAATTGATTCAGGACAAGGGGTTCAGCAGCAAGTCTGCTTCTTTCAGCACTTTTTCTTTAAATATCCTAGAATTCATCAAACAGAAGATAGATTACACTTTATAATATAAACCTCCTGAGGGGATGCTGCTAAAAGGCTGTCAGGAGAAAGAAAAAAAAAAGTGTTCAAAGTGTCCATGTAGGGTTAGGGACTCCACATTTCAACTCATCGGCAGCTGGACATGAGATGCATTTGCATTTGTTCCCCTGGCTGAAGACATAATATTCATTACAAAAGCTATTTCAAAATGGTTCTAGCCTAATTTCTTTCATTCACACATAACCCTTATAAAATTTAAAATTACATATTAAAGATACATTTACATTCAAAAATTTTATATAGCTACATTTCAAACAATTTTGTCTATGTCCAGTAGGATCTGCAGAGGGAATACTTTCAGTTTCAATTGTGTTTGTGTCAGACCTTCAAATAAATACCAGAATACATTAATTAACTGTAGTGCTAATGGGTTTTCTGCTTAGAAACCTCTTTACACAAAGCATTGTGTATAGAAACAGAAATAAAATGACCCCTGGCCCAGAAAGCTTACTTGTAATGGTTTCAGCATCACTCTATTATGCAAATCAGTTAATGATCACTGTCATTTTCCTGTCATTTAATTGAATAGACTTTCTTTGGAGAAATTAAGACAGACGGTAGAAACCATGTTGTTAGGTCCCTCTGTCACAGGGATCTAAGAACATGGTCACAATAGCAGCCAGTAAATCCCAACTGCTTTTTAAAATGCAGAAATATAATCTTCAGTACTTTGGATTATGGAGATGTTTCTACTGCCTGTCTTGGCGCTTTGGCTCACATTCCCTCAGCAGAGACTTCTGACAGCCTCAGGCATTGTCACTCCTCTTGGTCTTTCTTCCTGCTTCACAGAAGTCAGAAGAAGAGCATTTGTGCAGGCACCTCAGCCACTGTTGTTCAGAGTCCAAGATCCTTGTGCAAGCTCCCATGCGGAATTACCAACTGGAGTGTGTTACTCAATTGGGATGAGGTCAGCAACCCCAAGGATGAGGGAATATCTAAATTTGCAAAGCTTTTTTGAGTGCCCACAACACCCATTTCCTACATTCATTCCTTGTGATCATTTGATGAGTTATTACAATTTTTTGTTTAATTATCTGCATGATCCTTCAACTGCGTTTCCACATGCTAATCTTTCCTACCCTGAGGAATCATAAATAGGATGGAAGCTACACATCCAGATGCTTGCAGAACTGGGCCATAGACTCAAATGTAATAGACCCAAAGCCAAGCAAAAGTTTGACTAGATCTGCTTTCAGACTAAGTAAGACTAGGTTTTACTCAGTTTCTGAGAAAAGAATTTCTTAGGACAAGTGCATATTTTAAATGAAATTCAGAAAAGCCACAAAATTAGAAAAAAAATAACAATACTTGGGATGTGGTAGTTGTTTTTTTTTTTTTTCCTTTTATAAAGAATATGCCATCTCTGCTATCTTGTAAAAGTGTCTTTTACTGTTTTTACAGTTGCAAGAGTCAAAGAGAAATTACATTAAAAACCGAGTTCTCCATGGAAAACCACCTCACTGGCTACATGGAGGAAAGTAAAAATTTTTACAGATATTTTGTTTTGTTTATCTCTGCTACCAATGAATGCTGAAAGTGTAGCTCTGTAAAACTACATTCTTAAAAAAAAAAAATGGGGTGGGCGAAATATGCTCAACTAGCACCTCTATGAGACTACATGGCAGAAAAATATTCCTCACTTTCAATCCAAATACATTCAAAGATGGAAAAAATGCTGTATGGAAAACTATCTTAATGGAATTTAAGTGTTCTGCAATATGTGGAAAACAAACATATTTTAATAAATTACTGCTTTCAGTGGCTGAATTTATTTTCAGGAAGGTCATAACCATAAAATAGAATACTAATTCTTCCTTCAGAGCAGTGGCAAAAGGGGAACAGAAAATAGGACACTGAAGTGTTATCTTTGACCAAGTCTTAGATGAACTGGCAGAAGGCTGTTGGGTTTTTTTGCTGTTGTCTTGTGGCATCTAATTTGGTTTGGGGTTTTTTTTTTTTAAGGTTTCTTTAAAAAAACCCAAACCTGTGTTTTTCTCACTTTTTTAGTTTAGAGGTAATGAATTATCTGCAAAAACATTTAAACAAAACCAATCATGTTAGCAATGCATTTCTATTAATTTCTTCAATGTTTCCATCCTTCTTTGACATCTGGGGAAAAATAGGTGCCTACCTAGTTCATTTTCATGTCCAAGCACCTGACTGCTCTGTTCACTACTGTCCTATAGTCATTAAAATAAGCATAGCAGTATGCAAGTCAGGAATGTACAATATGAATCAATTCTATGCCCCCACCCTCATCTGTTTAAGTGTTAACTTAAACAGCTTTCCCTTTCCTTCTGAAATTTCCTGCCTGTGGAGCTGGTAAGGGAAAGGAACCATCTTGTGGATCAGAAACCTAAGCCAATCCCTTTCAGAACATTTTTTGCCAAACCTGAGTGAAGATTGATGTTCTAGGCAACAAGAACAAAAGTAGGATGCAATACAAAAACTGCTGTCAAAATCCAGCTTACTTAGACCTTTTCTTTGCAGACTCTTAAGTGATAATTTGCAAAATCTCCTTATTTGGGCTGGTTTGTTATTCTGCCATGGAACTTTTCCTCTAATGAGGCACCCAGTGATATTTTTAAGTATCTTCTAGCCTATAATATTGTTATATCACCTTCTGAAACCTGACAGTACAGGCAGAAACATGTCCTTCTTGCCTAACTGTGGTGGTTTCACAGAGATTGGGAATTTCACAGGCCTCTGCTGCCTTCTGATGGCTCTGAAATTCTCTTCCTTGATGGTATGCTGACTTTGGCTGAGCAGTTAATTCGCTTCACAGCAGCTAGTATGGGGCTGTGTTTCAGATCTGTGGTGATAATGCAGATACATTTTCCCTTTTGCACAGTCAAGACCTTTTCTGCTCCTCACCCCAACCCAGCAGCAAAAAGGGCTGGGGGTGCACAAGGAGTTGGGAGGGGACAGAGTCAGGACAGCTGACCCCAGTGGACCACAAGAATATCCCACACCACATGGCATCATGTTCAGCCTAGAGAGCTGGGGGAGAAGATTGAGAAGAAGAGCTGGGGGAAAGAGAGGATGTTCACAGATAGAGCATTTGGCTTCCAAAGGCACCCCTACAAGTGATGTAGCCCAGCTTTTCCTGGAGGTGGCTGAACACCTGCCTGCCCATGGGAAGCAGTGAATGAATTCCTTGTTTTGCTTTACCTATTAAACTCTATTTATCTCAACCCATGAGTTTTCTCACTTTTACCCTTCAGACTCTCCTCCCCCATCCCGCTGGGATGAGTGAACTGCATGGGTTTTAGTTGCCAGCTGGGGTTAAACCAAGGCAATGGGGCCTACAAAGCAGACACCACCTTTGGAAAGTTCACAATACCTAATTAAATGCCAAAGAATTTGCTAAGGCTGTGAGAAAACCTGATGCTGAACCTGGTGTTCCATCACTCCCACATTTTATTACTCTTACAAAACTGTATGTGAACAGTTGCCACATGTGTTAAAGATTTACAGATGATGTTAAAAGAAACTAAAAACAAAATAACATCTCACTGAAAAAACAATCCTTACTCAAATTAGATAATTTTTAAATAGGAAGATCTAGCTTAAATGGATAAAGCAGAGGTAGAAGTAAAACTTCAAATTTCCAGTGAGAGCACCAATCAAATTCTCAAAATAGCATCACTGTGTCAGAATATTTAGTGCTTCTATTAGGCAGGGAGGTTTTTCGGTTTCTCAGAAAAACTTTTGGGTCTCGGTAGGTGGTGCTATAGCCCTTCAATCCACCCGAGGGACAGACCTGCTTCCAGTGCTGAAATGAATTTCATGGAGTAGTTGACACACAATCAGTACCACTTCACCAGCTGAAGTGAGGTGGAAAGCTGGGGGGGAGAATACTAAAAAAAAAAAAACCAACCAAAAACAAAAACAAAAACCAACCAAACAAAAAAAAAAAAAAACCCCCAAAAAAAAACAAAACAAAACAAAAAAAAAAAACACAAAAAAAACCAAAAAAAAAACAAAACCAAAAAAAACCCAAAAAAACCCTAAAATAAAACACAACTGTGCTGAAATTGTAATTTAAACACTTACATAACCCTGTAGTTCAGGTGATATTTAGAGTTTTCATGCCAGGCAGAGGTATCATCATGCCATACACTGAACAAAAGAAAATGGTAATTATGCAAGAGACCTACAAAATTATCATATTGCCATATCTATACAAAAATACAAATAAAGAACTGCACAAATATTTAGCTCTTTCTGCAGCCTATTCTAAAGTCCTATGATTATCTGAATAAACACTTGAAGAAAATAGCAAGTATTGATATTATTCTAAGGAATGAGTTCTGGCTATAAAAGCTGAACATAGCTGTAAGATGGGTTGTTTACATCCACACTGTGAAACCAGCAAAAATTCTGATCAGAGGCTGCAGTGTGCACCAAGACCCCCCAGGAAAGCTCTGCTTTGGGTAACTCACACACAGCTATAAATGACAAGTCAAGTCCAGAAATGTTTGCTTTGGTTTACAGCTAATGCAGTCACATTTCAAAATCATCTCACCTCAATCAGAAGATCTCTTAAAGCCCTGGTTCTTCAAATGACATAAGATAATCTTTTCAGATGAAACTGTACTTGAACTGTAGATTCATGACACAAGAAATACTTAAGACACAAATATCTGGTCAAAGAGCTATACGACAGTTTTATTTGTAAAATACTTAATTCCTAACAGCAAAATACTTTAATTGTACTTTATAAAAGTTAGCAAAATTTGATACATTTGAAACAGAAACAAGAAAACTATTTCTACTTCAATTATTCAATTTTCTTTTCAAGATGGAAGCTATAGGTATGCACTGCACGTAACAGATTTCAGTGCCAGACGAGTCATTCAATAAATATATCCTTCTACCATTAAAATCTGTGAAGGGCAATGAAAACAATTCATAAAACAATTGAAAAAATATAAGCATTTTTGTCTTTTTCTGAGGTTTTGAACTAGTAATATCTATACACAACAAAGTTCTTGGTATTTACAACAAGGACTGTAACAGAAGAATTTGTTAATAGTACACCAGAACAACCAAATTTGCAGTACAACATTTTTACCAAGAAAAGAAAATCAGAAATTCAGTCTGCTTCTTGAATCCTACAGAAGACTTCTGCAAGGAGGTAGCAGAAGGAACTTAAATTACCAACTGATTTCATATTTGATAAGGCCATTGCATATCCTATGTTGCAATTAAAAAGCTGGTCCTATACTCTATACAATAACAGATGTTGAAGTGAGAACGAGTTAATTCACTGTTTTATCCTATTGCTAACAAATAAACTATGAAACCTTTGCCTTGGAGAGGACAGACTTAGTTAAATCTCATTCTGCTATGTACAGGTGTTATTTTGGAAGCCATAGTTTCCACAACTCTCAGAGGTAAAATCCACTCTCTATGCCAGTCTGCCAAGAAATCTCCTTCTGTGAAGAAGTTAGACCTCTGAGACTGCACTCAGACCCAACACAAGTGGCAAGGCAAGCTCACACAGCAGCCAGCCAGTAAGACACTGGGAGAACTGTGTGACTGATGCTGGAAAACATGGAACAGAAAGGCTTACACCAACTGTATGGAGTTCAACAAGGGCAAGTGCTGGGCTCTGCACCTGGAACAGGGCAACCCTGGCTGCATGCATTAACTGGGGAATGAGAAGCTGGAGAGCAGCTATGGTCCTGGAGGTCCTGGTTGATGGCAACTTGAGCATCAGTCAGCAGTGCCCTGTCAGCCAGGAGGGTCAGCCAGGTCTTGGGGGGCATCAGGCACAGCATTGCCAGCTGGGAGAGGGAGGGCATTGCCCTGCTCTGCTCTGCACTGGGGGAGCCTCACCTCAAGTGCTGGGGGCAGTTTTAGGCACCACAATATAAGAAACACATTCAGCTATTACAGAGTGCCCAGAGGAGGGCCATGAGGATGGTAAAGGGTCTGGAGGAGAAGCTGTATGAGGAGCAGCTGAGGTCACTTGGTTTTCGTCAGCCTGGAAGAGACTGAGGGGAGACCTCATTGTGGTCTTCAACATCCTCACAAGGGGAAGAGGAGAGGCAGGTACTGATCTCTTCCCTCTTACGAGCAGTGACAGGACCTGAGGGAACGGCCTGAAGCTGTAGCAGGGGAGGTTTAGGTTGGATATCAGGAAAAGGTTCTTCACCCAGAGGGTAGGTGGGCACTAGCAAAGGTTCCCAGGGAAGTGGTCATATCACCAAACCTGACAGAGTTCAAGAAGCATTTGGACAATGCTCTCAGGCACATGGTGTGATTTTTGGGGATCATCCTATGCACTGTCAGGATCTGGACTTTATGATCCTGATATGTCCCTAACAACTCAGCATATTTTATGATTCTATGATTACTTCCTTTTTTGAAAACAAACAAACAAAAAAACCCCAAACAAGAAAGAAGCTACCCAACAAAAAACCCCATTAACTTCTGTACAGTCACTGTTGTTGAATTCTAACTTACAAATTAAACTGAGTGAGATGTGAAATTGAATATATATGGTAATCAATTTTTATTTACTTTTAAAAGTTCAACATCCAAGTGATTTTGAAAATTAGTTTGTTAAAATTTGTTTGTTTGCTCTTTTTTTTTCTAATATATAACTTAGTGCACTAATAAATCTTAGTTTTGCACAGACATAAAGGAAAGGCAAGGGCATGAACATTTATTATTGACAGGTGCTTTTCTGGGCCTCATACACCTACAACAAGGGATTTGCTAAAAATGTGAAGCCTTAGCCACAGTAACCATGAGATGGTGAAGTTCAGGACCCTGAAGAAATATTTTCCTTAAATTTCATTAAGAAAAACCAGAACCAACCACTGGATTGGGTTTTTTTTGTCCTTTTAGTAGAGCTAAATCAGAACAAAGCAGAGTAACTGATGCCTTGAGAGGCTACTTGGAACAGAGGCTAGACAGTGTTAAAGAAATAAAGTAGGTAATTATTAAAAGGCTTTCAAAGGATACACCTTGGGCAGTACAAGAGCCTAGCCAAGGCTACACCCAAGATGGATGATGGCTCACGAGTTTTTGCACTTTCATACGTTTTGGTCAATTTACATATTTTGGTTATTTGGCCAATTACAGCTTTAGGTTATGAAGTCCCATCCTCCCAGTTTGCTCTCATCAATTCGCTGTTGTTTGTACCTTATGTGCCTGAAGCTGCAACAGTGTCCTTGGTTGTCAGGCTGGAAAATGATTGTTTTGTCTGATTGAACTGTGATGAGAACTTGCTAACACTTTAACTAAAGTTCAGAGTTATATACTAATGCAGTACAGAATCTGGAAAATATGAAAGCTAAAACTTAAGGCATTATTCCCCCATACATTACCAGCTGAACTTACATTGTTGTCTGCCTCTTATCCTGCAAAAAAACACTGATATAGGAGGCAAAAATGTGAGAGATCATACAATCATTAAGGTTGGAAAAGACCTTGAAGATCATCAAGTCCCGATACAACAAGTTAACTAAATGCAATTTAAAGTATTTTTTCCTTTCTGATATTTTCACTGAAGATATCCAATTGTCAAAGCAAATTTCATTCCTCACACGTAATGAGATAATTTAGCTGGCTATGATTCACCCTCCAAGGAGGACCACTCTTTCCTCTCCTCTTTTCCATCTGCTTCTGCTGAATTGATGCACAGTGCATCTTTTCTAACCAGATTAATCTTTCAGATTCAATGAATCATGACAAGAAGATGCTTTTAGGAGAGAGCACATTGCAAATGCTACAGGGAACACTGAAAATAATTTCTGAAGAACACAAACACTACCCATGCAAGGATTTAGGGCTCCCAAGCCTTCTGCTAATTTTGGCCTCATGAAGTGATGCTATTTAGTACTGCTGACAACTCAGTTGAATAGGACAGCTTGATATTACAGGCTTCTACACAGAATTAATAAAAACCTGCTAAATTAAGATTTGAGATAGATGCTAGAGAACTTCAATCTGAGAGATGCTTTCCACTGGCTTTACGGGAGTGGGATCCTCTGGGGGACTCTGTACTCGAGGGCGGCACTGCTGGGGCTCTCTGGCGGATTCCAGACGTTGCCTTTTTAATCTCATGTCTGAGACTGCGGATTGTGCTGTTTATGGCAGCCACACATGCCTTCCAATCAAATCCACTTTCACTTAGATCAAAGGATGGAAAATTCTCTTGAAGAAATTCTAAAAATAAACAAGTATGTAACAGTGAATTATCAATTATTTAGGCAAGCTATGTACTCTTTCTCTAAAGCTAAAACAAGTGTGTGCTACCAAACCAGGACAGCAAGGCATATTGCAAGCCTTGAAAAGCAAAGCAGGGCAGATACTGATTTCCCCCTTTCTGTTATATTTGTTATATTTGAAAATGAGTAAGAAAGGTCTAAGCATAAAAACAAAATATTAAAAGAAAACATGACCATGTGTGTGGTTTTGATCCTTTGAAGTGCTGAGTAACTTCAGCTTCTAATGTGGTCAGGTAGCAAAGAAAAATCTTGGGCTCCATTTCAGAATGACCAGTATTAGGCATGACAAAGCTTTCCTTCAGAGGATCTCTGACAACTATAATCACGAAAATTAATCACACCAGTTCAGCATAACACAGATGTACAGGAACAACAGTGACAGAAAAATTGTGAGAGCTCATTCCTTACCATACTGCAAGAAAGATCAGAAAACAAACACCTGAGTTTGGTAGCAATGACATAAAAAGGACTGGACTATGGTACCTTTCTCCCCTTCCATGAGTAAAATTAGTAGTTTAAAACTAAAATTAAAATTGGTTTTTAAAGTTATTGAGAAGTGACTGTCCTGCTGAGCTGAATTACATGTTTTCTCTAAGCAACCCAGTAAAAGACTTAAACACCAAAAAAGAATTCTCATCTGTAGTTTCAAATCAAGGCAATATTGCTTCTCCTTCTCTGATTAACATCTAGATTTACCTTCATAGTAGAAAGAAAGGTATAGCTAGTAGATATTGTGTCAGTCAGCTTTGTTCTTCCACATACCAGCAAGTAAAAATTTAATATAGTATCATTGTTTACAGTTAATATTTTAACTTGTAATTACAAACCTGCAAACCCATTTTGCCAGAAAAACTTTGGTCTGAAGGAAGAAAGTAACTGAGATAAAAACTTGCGCGCTTGCAGTTCACTCTGCTCCAGAAGGAGAGGTGAAAGGGAGAGTAAGTGTGCCTTAGGATGCTCCTGTTATTAACTATGCTGACAAAGGATACACTACGTGTTGGCTGAAGCAGCAGACAGGCTCTCTTTACTTCCATCCCCAGCAGTAAATTCAAGAATACTTGACCTCAAAGGATCAGCACAGAACTGGAATTCTTCAGGGTCTACAGAGCCTTTGTACATGGTCCACAAAATACTTTTAAAGTTATGTTTTTTCTTTCACCAAAACTTGGATTTTGGGGATTATAGTAAGGCTATGCAGGGTTCCTTCCTGCTCTGCAGGGTAACATTCAGGGAGCTGGTGCTGCCATCCAATCAGGCTGTGTTACAGGAAACAGGGGCAGGGACTGTCCTCTGGCTCCAGAGCAAAGTGACAAGGTCTGGCTGCAACACACAGGATTTGCCTCTCATCTGCTCTGTGGCCTACATGGTCTTCCTGTAGTCCTAAGACACACTTACTAGATCTTTTGAATGCTTCTTAAGCTCAAAATGTCAAGAAATAAAATATGTCTACACGTCTATATATGTGTATATATATAGTGGCAAAGTTTCCAGTGCTAGTGCTAGTGCTTGCCATACTGGAAATGGTTTCTGGCATGGTCTATCTGTCCCTCAAACTATGCCCAGACATCACCCCGAGGGTGTGAGTCACACCCTGCTTTATTGAGCATGAACGTGCTCCCTCAGACACAGTTCTCCTTCCCCACTTCTCTCCCCCATCCCAATGGTGGGGCGGGGGAACAGGACAGAAAGGAAGAAGGTGAGCAAGCACCTGTGTGTGTTTAGCTACCTGATGGGTTAAAACACAACACCTGCTAAATTCCACTTCATAAGCTGTCCTTTTTTCTATCTCTAAATATGGCTTTTTTGCTCCAGGGCTCAGTTATGAATTCCCTTAGCCCAACCTGTCTCCCCATAACTCAGTTCTTCTAAGCATCAAGATGGACTCCTGTGTACTTGCAGAAGGCTGTTCTTAAAGATCTATCAACTTTCCTGAGCTTCTATCCTATTCAGAGCTGTCTCTCACAAGCTCCCACCTGTGACTTTCCCAAACATGTCAAAGTGTGCTCTCCAAGCTACAGAGCCTGTACTCAGACTCTTCTTACTCTACTCAGGACCTCGGGGCCCATGATTTCATAATCTCTACAGTCAATGCCACCACCAATTATCCCACAACCACCCTTTTTATGAAGGAAGCCATAACCTGCTGTACATGACATCTCTGTTCTCTGCTTCATCTACACAGCCCCTGTATCAAGAAATTATCTCTGATGCCCTCCAAAATCCTCAGGGACTGCTTCCATCTCCCACTGCATTGCCCTTTCAAGCCAATGTCAAGACAATTGAGTTTTCCCATGCAAACCAGGTTCATGATCTGGAGAATTTCTTGAGCTACTAAAATATAACTTTATCTACTTCCTCTCAATTTGCTCCACTGCTCACAGAAATGCCTATAAGAACAGTTTCACAGACTAATTTCTGAAGCTGTATGCTTTGTTCATAAGATATGAAGTTGATACTCCTATTAGTTTCCCCACATTATGATTTAACAGAGATTTTCTTACTTACCTCTGAGAGCATTAATTTTATTGGAATCCAGTGGGCTCATGCCACGATCAAGACTACCATACACGTTGCTTTTCACCAGCACCTCTTCACGGAACATATGACGAATTAGGAAGCGAGCTGACAACTCTGGCCGTGTCTTCCCCTTAGCGACGTAAATGACTGAGAAAGGCAACTGAACATTGCGCCATGGGCTCCCAAGAGGTTCTAGAGAAGATGTCATGGAGGGAAGAGAGATATTTTACTCATCCAACACCAACCATGCCTCACAGTGGCTGTATTAAATCAAAACTGACACAAAAAGCTCACCTGGAAACTACTCTACTTGCCTGCAAAGACCAAAGCAAAACTGTAACATTACAGCTACTGCTAACATGAAACATACTGCAGACATGTGGCCAAGCAGCCAGAACACCCTGCCTGGTTTACAACCACATAAAGTACTTCTGATATGTCTTCAGCAATGCAAGCTACATTATTAATTATTGCTTTCTAACTTGTGTCATCTCATGTGGAAAGATGATGCTTTCCCAAGTACATAAGTAAATAAAAGCTTTGCTATTTTAGTGGCGCTTAATTCTCCAAGCAGAAACAGAAGAGTATTTTTCAACTACTTCTACCTCACTTCACTGCAAACATTAATACGAAAAAATGCAAAATTTTTAGTACATAAAGAGGTCTGTGGGATGTGACTAACAAATCTTGGGTGCAGGAACAGATCTGAAACAACCCCAAAGTGATCCTAATGGAATAAATTACTTCCAACGGCAACTAATCTCAGCCCATTTTCCTTGAGGGTCTCTAAGCATCACATGCAGTACATGGCTTTTTTTCCCCAATGAATTTGTGTATTGAACACTTAAATTAAAAGAAGTGAAAATATAAAGTCTGCTTTAAGATTTTTATTGTCCTGAAGAGTCAATTTTGCAGAAAGGTGTGCTTTTTCTTCTGAAATTGCAATACCATTCAATAGATATTTTGAGCTAGCTTTCTTTTTTAAGGCAGAATATCTACCAAATAAAAGAAAAAATTCAGGGCAACTGAACAGAGTAACTGAAGCTGAACTTCCCAATGTCACAGCAGATATGCATTATGGGACTCTGGTAGATGCAAACATATATTCTGTTAGCCAGATATAACACCCTTATTCATTCCCAAAAAGACTTCCTATGTGTACACCAAATGACTGCCTTAAGAGAAAAAGAAGACTCACATAGTTCAGAAAATCGCTTTACTACAGAATTATACCTACAGTTCCATCTTTTGCCTCTCATTGACTATTTAAAATGTAACAAGCAATTCCAGAACACAAAAATTTCTTTGTTTACCCATAGGTTCCAAAGACTGTTGTTTTCTGACCGAAGATATGTGGAAAGCTTCTGGAAACTTATCCAATGCTGAATTTTGCAATGTGTCAGTTGTGGAGCCAGTCATTTTCTGAGAATTTTGAGAATTGTCTCCACTATCTTCATTATAATTTAAATCTACACCGTGAGATGTATCAGGAACATCAGACACTTCTTTCCTCTGAGCTGTCTGCTGAAACATTTAATGAGGTTAGTACACACACTGAGAGAAGCCTACCAGTTTGCTAATTGGGGTTCCAGTTTATTTCACACTTAGTATAAATTAGATTTCAGATCTTTGCAATATAGTTACTCCTGAATTATTTCTATCATGAAAACCACTGGTAGAACAGTTAATAATTATACAAAGATATGCACAGAGCATTTTAGAAGTAAATGTATTTGGAAGTGTTTTGGGAGTAACGTTTCAGTCAATATAAAAGTGAAATGCATAGCTGAATATATCTGAAAAAAAAAAAAGCCTGCGAAAACAAGTGCTAAGAGCTACTTGTTTAAGCTCTCAATCAAATTAGACACTACTTCTGGGCAACATTTGCAGTGCTTTCCTTATAGCATCCTATGCCTGAACACTTCTTAACTGAACTCTGGACACAGAAGCAGAAGAGGCAAAGCAGAAAACAGCATATTCCAGTATTCCCCACATGGAACCAGTGCTGCAGTCAGCATGCCTGTGCTAAGCAACACAGAGACAGAACCCAAGGGATTTCCAATACAGCATTTGTACCATGAGCAGGTCAAATAATTAATCTGAGAAAAAAGTGCAAACATAGTACTTAATAAATCATCACCTTTGCTTTGGTTTCAGAGCGTAAGGAGCGGATCATAGAATTGACATTCGTGATGCAGGTTTTCCAGTCTTTTCCACGCTCGCTCAAATCATAGGTTGGAAAGTTAGTTGCAAGAAACTCTGCATATAAAATATAGAAAATGTTTGAAGCGTCATAATAAAGCCCAGTATTCAGAAGTATCCTAATTTAGAAAGAGAGAGAAAGCTAACTAATGCTTCATATGCTTACTGTTCTCCATTTACAAGCTTCAGATTTCCATCAATAAATATAGTAAACTTATGTTTTGAAAATAACCAGCATTATGAATTCAAGATGTTCTGTGATACTTTTTGAGATGTTGTGAATAATGCTTCTATTATATTAAACATTTCCTGGTAGAATTAGGGGAATTGTGTGATTTATCATACAAACTTTTAAAAAACCCCCAAAACCAACACCACCACCATCCCCCGCAAAAGAACAGACACAGGGTAATGCTGTTGCTGCAACTATTTCACATGGCTTATATAACCTCACACTCAATTTTAACCCTTTAACACATACATGCCATGGGATCTGTGTAAATGACTTGACATTTATTTAAAAAAGCCCCCTCCATCTTCACTACTTCTTACTCAACATAAGAGTGTTTCAAAAACACCAATTAATATTTGTCCCAAGTATACCATGGCCATAAACCAATCCAAATCAACCAAACAAAAAACCACTGACAAAATCCATGGCACACACGAACTGCAATTAAAAATCTAGAGACAGCAAGCATGACTGATGAACACAATGTAAATAAAACTAGAAGAAATTTGAATAGTTTTATTTAAATTGGAGAAAAATGAACATAGAAAATTGCAAAGCAGGACTTTCAAAACAAAAGGATACTGTAGAGTGGAGCACATCTACTATGGCATTTATCTGCTCCCCAGCTGCCAGACAACGATTAGCCAGAAACATACAGGAAAGGACTCCTTTTCAGTTCAAAACTTCGTTAAGTATGAAAGAAGTAAATCTGTGCATTTTGAAAGGTAACATACCTCTTATTGCAGCAATTTTGTTTGGATCCAATGTCCTGCGCCCTCGTGCATTCGCCCCCATAATGCTGCACAATAAAGTTTTCTTGGGGAACAAGACACGAACCAAGTGGCGTGCTGCGTACTTGGGTTTAGTCTTTTGCCGAGCCTTCACCAAATGGTTTCCAAGAACTTTTACATTTCTTGCTGGGTCACCAACAAATTCTTTTGCAAAACAAAAATATTCAAAGAAGAAAAAAATTTAAATCCCAAACGAGTAGTTAAAAACAGAACATTTTTTCAAACTCTTTCTCTTGACTCTCGGAGTATGTTCTCTCTACAATTAATTTTACTATGTATACTAGTAAGCTTGCTTACTAGTATACATAGTAAAAATTAATTGTAGAGAGAACATAAATTAATTTATAAGCTTGCTCTTATAAAAGCAGCTTTAAATTGGAATGGTAGCACAAGTACCTTTTTGATTCACATTAACCACCAGCATAACTAACTGAAATCAAAACAACCAAGAAAATACATTAGACACCCAATTGTCCACAATGTTCACAGTGGTCTGTTTTATGTATGTTCAGATACCAGGTATGTTTGCAAGACACTGACTCATGACACAGAACTGCTAAATCATAAATTGTTTACAAATTTTTAGATAGATATTTGAATATTTCACCTACCATTCATGCAGCTCTTCAGCTGTAAAAATGTATTTTTTAGACCAAAAGCAAAGAAGTCATAGCTCAGCCTTGCATATAAATCAAGGCATTTACACTTTAGAAAAGCATTAGTTTTTAATAGATGGTGCTATTTGATATGTGTATCTTTATTATAATGCAATGATCTATAGAATTCTTGTTTTTCTTTGGAATGAAGTATTTTGAAAGAAACCAAACACTGGAGTATTTGAGTATAGAAAGGATGTTTCATGGATAAAATCCCACACAATAAGAAAACAGGTATTTCCTTCACACAGATCAGGTAAGCTGCTTTCTTAAAAAAATGCATACAGGCAAATGTCTCACTTAGCTTTAGCAGCAATATCTTTTGCCTCCTCCAACACATGGGTAGCATGCACATATTACTTGTGAATTATACACAGAATAGAAAAGATTACATTAAGAGAGAAAAAAAGAGCCAAGAGTTAAAAGAATGCAAAGCACCTACTGTAAATCAAAGGCTTGGGGTAGTACCAGCCTTTTTTTAGCCTTTGTTTCTGTGTATTTTTCACAAAGGAACTCACCAAAGCTAGGATTGATGAAGACTGAAGAAGATGGTAGTTCTTCACTAATGTTCACATCCTCAGATGTATTTCTGTAGTTTAACTCCACAGCATTATTTTCGTGACTGGGCTCAGATGGTGCTGGTATCGATGGTGATGCCACGGGTGAAGATGCAATGTTGACAGTACTTTCCACAATACTGGGAGCAAGATTTGATTGTGGTGAAAGGTCAGGCATCCCATTAGTTGTTGTGAATGATGAATGTAATGAATGTGTAGAAACTATAGTGGGGAGTGGTGGGCTCTGCCTTCCAACAGGCAGCTGAGATTCGAGCTGAAAACTCTGTGGGGCGTGTTTTACTTTGGAATTGACTTGAACGTGGCCATTTTGTAAAGCAGTCCTTACAACTGGGCTATGCCTTCCCTGGCCTGATGAAGAAAGATGAAGACCTAAATCTCTTTCCATGTGTTTTTGTACTCTTATTTTTCCTGAAGGCAAATGACTGGAACTTCTGTATGTAAATCCAACTGGTTTCTGCAAATGTGATTCAGAAAAGAATTAAAAGGTTAAATTACACATAGCTGATAATTTTGAGGGTTTTTTTTTAGCAAACCAGGAAAACTAGATTTTAGTAATGATGCTATTAGCAGCATACTCTTCCTTGAAGTAGTCTCTATCATCAACTCAAGAGCTACCATATTTTAGCCCTCCCTCTACTATCTTCTATTCTCATTTGTATCTGCAACACTAAGAGTTTATCTGGTCAGCTTCAATGTTTCTCAATTTTTTCTCACCTGGGGGGCAAAACTATTTTCTAGACCTCTATTAAAAAGTAAATAGACAAAATAAAATTTTTCAGTTATTTACTCAGTCACTGGCTGATGAATTTTCAAAGAATGTGTCCACTGCCCTGCTTAAGTCATTTTAAACAAGAAAAAAAACCCCAAACACTTTCTCTTCTTTATTTACTTGTTAGCTGAAAACATTAAACATTCAGATCTCATCTACAATGAAGATTCCAAAGGGACTGAAATGGACAAACTGAGAGATGGGCTATGTTTTCCATCACTTCATGTACTTTTATTAAAAATCATACAGCATGTATTCTAGTTCAAAACACAAGCTACTGAGCAGAAGCCACCAAATGAAGATGACACATGTGGATTTGTTTTTCTTATTTTGTTTAATTTTGGTGGTTTTGTGTGTTTCTTTAGAGAAATCTCATTATATTTCAACCTTGTAACCTCAAAAAAGAAAAATCTATGACCTTAAGGAAGTCTTATGTATCTGAGAATTTGTCAGTTTCTCCAGCATTTGGAATTCATCTAATAAAAAAGGTACCTTTACCCCAAACCATTCCATTAGCCCTTCACAAGTACAGCAAGGGTACAGCTACAAAAAAACACAACAGCATTCCTGATGATTTTAAATGGCAGAACCTAAGAAAATAGCTGGCAGATAAAAGCCTTCAGGGAAAAAAAAAAGCAATGCACATCACTTTTAACCCAAAAATACAAACATTAAAGCAGTTGCCGTCCCACATATCAGAGGGGAAGGTAAGAGCACAGAGGTCTTACGGGGTTCATTTGTATTTGACAAGATCAGTTTATTCCTGAAACTCATGGATTTGGATGTGTAGACAGCACAAGCTTGGAGTTGACAATAAAAATACATAACAAATAAAACCTAGTATCCTACTGATAGCTGACAGGTGTGAGAAATCCAGCTCCACCCACCCTTAAAGCAAATGGCCTTACTGCTGTCTGGACATCTCCTGACAGCAGAATCATCTCTGCCACATTAAAAGCTTTGTAGTGTTGATGACAAAAAAAGTCATTATGGATTTTATAACCTTTTTCAAAAATCATCTGTTATGCTTTCCTTTAAAAGATCATTGTTAGAAGTACTAAAATTGTGTCTCTTAACAGTAGATTGACCATTTAGGAACAAAATGAATACTGTGTACTCAATAGCAGACATTATTAAAAATGTTTAAAAAGGAGTTTCCATTAAAAAAATAAATTCTATACTGTAATGGATATGACAACATACTGTTCAGATCGAAAGTTCAGTTCAACCCAGTTGAACCAACCTGACTGATGCTTGAACTCTCTTCTAAATGCAGAAACCAATGAGACAACACATCACCTGTTGCAAAGGTGCAACAGCAATATACTGAAGTTTAAGATGCACCTACACAATTCACTTCTGTTCATGCCAATACAAATAGAATTTTACAGCATCTATCACAGCATCCAGAATTTGATGGGAGTCACTGCCAATCTGTGGCCACCAGTCGATAACACAGGAAACTGAAGCTGGCACATAATCAGAAATCTCAAGTAATTGGATTGAAATAGATTCTAAGTCTACTATTTTGCTCCTTACTTTAATCTTAGTGAAAGGACTGGGATTTTAAAAATAAGCATCAGAAGAAATGAGAGAATTAAAGCAAAAATAAATGTCTTAGGTCTTTAATACTCACAGGTTTGAGCAAGAATGGCTTTATACGAGTATGCTGCATTTCCGAGACCTTACGATGAAGCAAGTCAAACTTTTTATCCAACTTCTGAATGGCATCATACATGGCCTGTCAACAAATACAAGACTGAAAACAGTACTGTTTCACCTAAAGAACCCAACCTAAACCTGAAGAAACCAAGAAAGTTCAATTAAAAGCTGAACTCCCTCCCTAAAACTTAGCCAACTTCCTTCAACAGCACTGCTGAATGCTTAAGGAGACTTACAAGACATTAACAATTGGTTACAAACCACTTACAAATTGAGTTCCATTAAGCATGACCTGAATAACTCCAGTCACACAAGTACTCACCTGAATAAATATGGGATGCTTTTAATTTTTAGTGCAGTTATTTTCAATTTTGCCAGTTACTGCTTCAGAAATCAAAAGGAAAGAACTCACAAAACTAACACTAGCAGGATTTTTGGCACACCTTTGGCAAGCAACTTGTACATTCAATAGCTGGGTGTGTATCACTGCCCTATCTTTCCCACTACTGTGAAGCTCCTCCCAATAACTAAACTTTACATTTTGTATTAAAGCTTAATATTTGAAAATTATTCTTATGAAAAGTTCAGAGAATATGAAGGAGATTAGTTTTACTTTGAAAATATTGTAGTTATGTGGGCAATTAACAAGCAAACAAGGATCATGTTACTGGTTGTCAAGTTTATAATACAACTCTTCCTGAAGTTTAACTAAAATTGTTTAAACACCATTTCAGATATAAAGATAAAAAAAATACCTGGCAATAACTGAGGACCTCCATAAGAGGATTCTGCTGGTATCCAGTATAAGAAGCTTCAGATAAAATGCTTTCCTTTTTCATTAAAATAATAATAAAATATAAAAAAGAAAAAAAAAAAAAGAAAAAGGAGTGTAAGGTACTAATATATACATGGACTTAGGATATCACATTAAGCAAGTAAATCCCAACTTCAAATCTCTCATATTACTTCAGCCTCATGTTACCTCAAAACATACATCCCCAAAGCAGCTTTTCAAAGTCAGACAAATAACAGAAAATTCACTTACACATTCATAGTCTGGTTCATACTCATAAATGACACTGTCACTATCTTCATATTCTTCTTCCCTGGTTCTCATCTGGGAAATAACATAATTAACATTTAATGTTTTGAAAAGTTAAAGAATTCTTCCAGGAATCCAAGTTGGACACTTTTGGTTGTAGCTGTAATTCCCTCCCTTGGCTATAAGAGGGCCCAAGAAAACAAGACCTACCACAGTCATCTTATTTTTGTACAGGTGTGTTAAGGAAACTTTCCTGTCTGACCATGCAGGAGACACTCTGGTGGTCACTCAGGGACTGTAACTGCTGGGCTGAAGCCTCTTTGCAGTGGGTGGCTCAGATGCCCTGCCTGACTCCCTACATACTCTACTTTCACAGTCAAAGGTTTCCTTATCAGCTTGACCCTGGATTTGTGATAGCAGAGTCTCAGACCTCTGGTTTCTTCAAGTAAATTTACCATGGTACAGGAATAGGACATATATATATATATATATATACATATACATGAAAAATAACATGCTTTTTTATTTCTTTATTGTAAGGCAGAACTTCCTCATCGAACTAAATGTACTATACAGCCAAGCTTATGCAATCACAGAATCATGGAATCACTCAGATTGGAAAAGACCGCTGAGTCCACATTATGAGACTTCAGTGGGTATAACTGAAAGCAGAAGCTGTAAACAATTTCTAAAGAGGCAATTTTCTCACGGCTTGCAAACTGATTTTAAGCAGGAAGAATGGTGCCATCACCTGGACAATCCTGGCATTTTCCCTTTGTGGATGGATGCCGATCCCATCCACCACTCACCACAGATTTAAAGTGTCTGCTGGTGGTGTTTTCTTTTAAATTTTATTTTTTTAACTGAACAGGTTTTATTTTAGAAAAGGAAGGCTGGGAGGGGGGTAGGTGATGCTTCTGTTTCGTTTACAATAGGCAGAATTCAGTGATAGATAAAATTGTGGAGATTATTTTGGGAGTTACTGAAAAACACCTGAAGGACAACCGAGTCATCAGTCACAGCCAGCAGAGTTTCAGAAGGGTAAAGTCCTCCTTGTCAAAGTTAATTTCCTTTTCTGACAAGATGAACCACCTAGCTGATCAAGGGAAGTCAGATGATGTAATCTGTTTGGATTTCAGTAAAGCTTTTGATACTGTCTCTCACAGGATCCTCTGGACAAAATGTCTGGTCCGCAGCTGTTCAAACACATCACAGCATGAGTGAGCAACTGGCTCATGAGCCAGGCACAAAGGGTTACAGTGAATGGGGTGACATCAGACCTGTCACTAGTGGGGTTCTGCAGGGCTCCATCCTGGGCCCTGTGCTTCTCAACATCTTCATAAATGATGTGGACACAGGAAGGGAGACTAAATTTTCTGATGACGCTAAGTTGGGATGAGCTGTTGACTCCCTTGAAGGTGGAGAGGCCTCGCAGAGAGATCTGAACAAATCAGAGGCTGGGCAACCACCAACTGTATGAAGTTTAACAAGGACAGTGCTGGATTCTGCACCTGGGATGGGGCAACTCTGGATGTATGGACAGACTGCAGAGTAGGAGGCTGAAGACTTGCTAGAAGCATCCAAGCATAGATATCCTACCCATCTTCAGTGGGATGTCATCAAATCACCACGCAACAGTGAAAAAAAAATGATATTCCAAGTAACATTGAAACTGGTCTCAAAATGAAGGGCTATTGTTTGGTGAAACATACCACATTGTGTTCCACTAGAGCAGGAGAAAGTCGTTTTCTTTTATTATGCAAAACCACAAAATCCATTTTCTCAGGGCTGTGACCAGTTCCTCTCTGCATCATTGCAGAATGGCTCATTTGTGAGGCCGTTTGATCAGCAAGTACTGGCAAGCCTTCACTTCCTGTTAAAGTGAAGAGAAAGTAAAGCTCATCAGAAAGTTTTGCACTGCATTAAATGTTTCACTACAGTAAAAATAGGCACAGTCACCATTTTTTTTTAACTTTCACACTGCTTGATTATTTGAAATTTGTTTACCAGCATACTATCAAACAGTTATTTATCGAATTAATTTGGATCAGAAATTATAAATTCAATTTAGTATTGTTTTTTTCAAACATAATGATATTTTAAAAAGTGCCAGTAAAAGTAATACTGACTTTGTGAGCATAAATGGCTAAGAAAAAAATAAAAGGTGTTCTGCAGCAGGCAGGGGGAAATGAAAACCTAGATCTCTCTCTGCATTATGTTGAGCTTGCTCTGACAGCTTCTTATAGTAGGCAAGAAGATACAAGACAAAAGTATAAGAAACTCATTTGGACAGATGGAATGAGACGTGAAGGAAAGGCACTGCTCTACAAGATACCAGACTAAGACAGTGGTTGAATAAAACAAATCCAACAGAATTTCAGTTCAAAGTTCAATACTCACATTTGAGATAAACCTGTGGTGTGCTTCTCATATATCTCACTATATTTGATTTTAACTAGACAATATCTAATGCTAATACACCCAAAGATAATGAAACCATATTTTACCTTTTAAGAAACAACTGCTCTCATCATGATTAATTTATTAATAATGAAATAATTACTCATGTCCCAAAGCCAAGGTCAGCAACTGTCTAGGACAGCTTCTTGGACAGAAGTTTTAATTTTGGTGGGTTTGTTTGTTTGCTTATTTTCCATAAGAGAGACAAATCCCCCAGTAAACCATCCAAACCATCCTCCACTCCCAAATTTGTTTTTAGATGTAAACATATAGACAACTACAGAATACTCTACTGTCAATTAGAAGACCAAGAAATCTAAATGTTCTCAGAAGCACCCAACAACACTAGGAAACATATGTATCTTGTGTCTGTGAAGAGAAACACTGATGGGATTCTCTACAGAGTTAATTGGCTGAATTTAAAAAGAAATCCCCCAAACTAGAGAGTGCCTTCATTTAGTTACAGTAATTTTCCTCACTGACTTGGTAATACTGCTACAGAACTTTATAAATGCTCATAACAGCTGTGAAGAATTTATGTCTGGGCCAATGAAGCATTGGGTAAGATTTTTTGAGATTTTGATCTTGCATGTTAAAATAAATACAGTGAATTAAAGACAATCACAATGGCTACTTACCGCTAATAATTTAGCATCTTAAACAACCATCTAGCTATCATTACACATCAGCATCTCCAGTACTAAGTTACACTAGATAGATTATCTAAAAACCTAAAAGCCTAAAAATTTTAGGCGAGGTTCTTCCATGACATTTGTTTTCCAAATTGCTTCCTAATTTATTCCTAGGTATACTTACCTTTACAAGTAAGTAAAAAGTAGTCTTTTTAAAACGTGGTATTTTAGCAGGCTCATCATTTATAAGGACATAGAAAGTAATAACTAAAAGGCACTTTTCTTTAAAGGCACTGCCGAGCAATTTCTATAAAGTAGCTTTGTAATAAAACGTGTTTTAAAGATACGGGTAATATAGAAAGCACTGAATCCAAAAGCACGGAACATATGGCATTAAAACTAGCCATTAACTATCAGATCACAATAGAAATGAACAGTAATTACCATAGGCAAGTTGACTCATGTGGTGAACAGAACTGTTTCCTTCAGAGTTCTGTTGCACTGGCATGCAGCTTTGTGTGGACAGCCCGTTGTCTCCATGGTCCATAATCAGTGCTTCATCCTCCTCCTCAGTCTTCACACACAAATAATCTAATAGCAGATGCAGAAATAGAAACAGTTAAGACTGCAGGTCATTCTGCATATCAGGTGACAACTGTCGTGCTTGTATCACACCTAGCATTACCTCAATTGTACCACAGGCTATTATAGATTCAGCTTCACTTTAGCATCTAAATGCAAAGTCACTTTTAAACATAGGCACTGAGGTTTAAACGCACACTAGAATAGAAGCAGCTTACTATTGTTTAGTTGGTGAGATTTCTGAAACTGTTCAGAACCGAATTCCCTCTAAAGTGTCCAGCTTCAACAGGAACAGTTACAAGCCAGTAACAAGCACTTCTACAAACTCTACTGTTTACATATTCAAGCATACGAAAAAATGTATTAATCTGGTCTTGAAATTTAACTTTCATAATTAAGACTTGCTTAATACACTTGAACAAATCAGTCTACAAATCCTAACTGTATACTTGGTATTAAGATCAATCCAAACATTGGCTCCCAATGCAATACTGTGCAGAAATGCTGAATGGCAAATCTCCAGTAGCAGATTTTTTCCAATTAAACACGCTACCTCAAGAGAAAAATGGTTTCAGAATAACTGTATTATAGTTATTATTGCTAGATTCACTGTTTTTGACAGGGTCAGGGAGGGAGTGGAATTTATTTTTGATGAAACAAATTAATGGAAGGAACCTTATCAAGTTAGGAAATAAAACTGAAGTTCAGCCAGCACACATGCATGACACTCTAAGTATGAGTAACACAGGCTGTATTTTCCACACTGTCTCTGCCCTGTTCAGTGCACAGGATGGACTGAGCTCCAGGAATGAATAAGAACTGTATGAGTGGAACAGCAGTCTGGGTCTCTACTCTTACATAATCACTTCATTCCAAATCCTTCTCTCTCCTAATTTCTTAGAGACCAAAAGGTAAGAATGAAGTTGAATTTCACAGGTCATTCAGTTTTCCCTCTGGCCAATAGTTCCATGTAATTCAAAGGACATAATACAGCAGGGTTTGGATTTGTCTGTCATCAGATTGAGAAACTGATGGTCTGTTCAGAAACACCCATCAACCGCCACGCCATAAAGAGCTTTGTTCATAGGTGTAAACAAAGCCAAAAAACTACCTGGGGCAGAGCTGACCTGTACAAAGGAGTTTAGCTGAGGACACACTCTAGGATATGCTGCTTAGGCTGCCAACAGGAGAACAGTTCTTGGCCAGTTTTCATCAGCTGTATAGAAGTAAACAACAGGCTTACTCATGAACTTAATTTAGGTGCAGCTTATAGCAAAACACTTCAGTGATATTCACTGACTAAAGTTCATTGCAGGCTAACATGAGATATTAGCATGTACTGAATTATTTAACTGCCTCACAGGCACAATTTTTTTTGTTGACAATCATTTAGTATTCTACCTACTTTAGGAGAGTATTAACAAAGAGTCAGTAAAAGTGCATCTGCAGCAAAGCAGGAGGGATGACAATCCTCTCTGCCAATTTCCCCAGCCAGGATGCCAGATTAGTGCATGGTCTGACAAATGCCCTACTTACAGCTGGGTCTCTGCTGTCCTGCAGTCGTCTTTCTATCCCTAACTAGACAAAGCAATGCAAATTGTATGTTATTTAGGCATCCCTAAAAACACAAAATTTACCTGTATATTCATAATCTTTGCCACAGATCTCATGCCTCACTCAAATAACACCAGCAAAACAACCTGACCTGATCAGCAACTACATCACTCAAATCTACACTAGAAAGAGTGATGAGTATAGAAGAGGGAAAATTCTGTGCAACCAGCACATAGCAAAGTCAAAGCAGCTCCATCTGGACTAGAGGAAGGCCAGTATGATCAGAAGCTAGGAGAGTTTCTACAAGTGGTTGATACTGAAAGCAAGGGTCAGTCTTCCATACCCTCTACCACCCCCCCTTAAATAAGTTTCAAAATCAGAATTTCTACAGTGCAGTGGACTCTGAGCAGAAATTGTTTCCAAAGCCTGCAGCTACACCAACTCACAACTGGAAAGCAAACCTAAACCAAACAGGAAAATACAGAAAGCAAAACCACCTCAATTAAAAAAACAAAAACAAAAACAAAAACAAAAAACACCAAACCTACAACAGATTTCTACAGTGACATGGAAGCAATGCAGCAACAAGCAGTAATCTCTCATTTTAAGCTTGCAGGTGATGGCCAGGATTCTCCTCATCCCCTGGCCCTTTAATTTCCATCACCCATTGCTGAACACGGCTGCTTTCACACATAGAAAGGGAATTATTCTGCCTTCAGAACAGCACTTCTACATGAACAATCAAGAAACTTGAAGATTAGAATACACCACCCACTTCCAGGAAGGTTTATTAGTATGACTGGTCACATTGCAACAATAAGAAAAGCAGCTCCAAGAATGTAGACTCACCTGCTTTATACCAACCATTTCCTCCTTTCCCTAATGCATTGTAGTTGCTCAGCCTCTAAAGTCAGTGGACAAACTTAAATGTCTTTGCTAGAGATTTGACTACATTGATCAGCAAGAGAAAGATACATGTAATAAAAAATATTTTTTATAAGACTGTTGACAATTAAACAAAGTTTACTTACAGAATACAAAATATTATTAATACCTTCAAAAATTTGCAACAAGAAAAAAATCCAGCTATTTAGCCATAATTAGAAAGACACTGCAACAACTGCTTAGTCCTCTAAGCAATTTTAAATATTTCTAACGCTTCCTTAAAGTGCCCAGGAATAGAAAATATTACCATAAGTATATAGCACCAAACAGTATGAAATACAATTCTGACTCTCAGGAAGAAATCACAATCTGCCAAATCCTATAGATTAATTTGTGCTCCTGAAAAAAAAAAAAAAGAAAGCCATCGAGTGTGTCTTACTTCTGAACTTCTGACTTGGATGAAGATGCAACTGCATTTCTTGTGTCAAATTAGAATTATATATACATTAACTCACTCCACTGACAGAAAATTTCATTATCTAGATATTTAGATGCTTCCAGTAAGTCTTGAAAGGAAATTCTAAATTTAAAAAGTATGACTAAGGAAATATTTCAGGTTTACATATTTCAAACATGGCTTTTACTGTGAAATAGATTAAGTAGATTACACATTAGTAAGACTTACTAAATAGGCTGATTTATTCAATCATTGGATCAAGTTATTAGTTTAGGAGACCTCTGAATTTCTGTTTGAAAACTGAAGTAACAGTCATATAAAATTAGAAAACATAACCAAACTAATTTCCTTTTCAGACTCAATGCATACTCTGAGTTATATTATATAAGCTATGACTTAGAATTTGCAGTGGAGCAGTAGGATATGCTAAAACCTCGAACTTTATAAAAAAATGTGCATTGTACAGAAAGACATTTATAGACAGAGCAGTCCAGTGAAATGACCATATCAAAAAAAAACAAGATTGGAGGTGATCTTTTTAACTTCTAAGATGTTCAAGTTCATAATTCAGAATTCTTTCATCAGGAGATCATCTTAACTTCTGCACAAAAACATCACGTTGAAGCACATTGAAGGCACATACACTTGAATTATTTGCACCCAAAAAGTCCAACTCTGTACCTAACCTTGTACTACATTAAATTACAGCTTTTTATGCAGCTCTGTGAAGCCAAGCATCACAAAGAATTTATTTCCCGTAACCAATAGAAAGATATATTTAAGATTTACTAGGACTTGAAAATGTGTTGGTATTAAACATCAAGAAATACTAAAACTAAGCAAACAAACAAACAACAAACTCAAACTCTTTCAAAGGCAGAATTGAAAGGAAAAACACTAAAGCTCAAAAAACCTCTCTAGCAACCATGAATTACATACCAAAACAAGTCAAGCAAAGCAATGGCACCCAAATAAATAAAGAACTTACCTGGGATGAAACTAAGCCACAAAAGGAGAGACAGCTAGCCTTAACTTGAATCACAATTAGATCCTGTGCTATTTATGGCATGACACTTGTGCTAACAAACACAAAAAAAGTGAACACAAGGGAGAGCCCAGGGACACCAGCGCCTTTCAGGGTTAGTATCATCCCATCACAACTCTAACTAATCATTTGCCTATTAACTAAATCTCACTGCAGACATAGCTGAGAGGTTTAGGCAGATTTATGATAATGAGAGCTAGAAGCACAGAAATACAACCAGATCTGTCTGATGCATCAGCTGAAGTCTGAAGACAAGATGACAGACTATTTTTTTATTTCCTGAAGTATGTTACTAATAAAATACATCACATAAGCCAGTGGAATAAGGAACAACTTGTACTGAATTAGACATTACCTGATGAATGCTCTCACTAGTTGCAAAAACACAAATGTAAGTGATCATCAGCATAGAATGGTAAAGGGAGGTTGATAAAAGAAATGGCTGAAAGCATTGACTAGTACTAAATCCCATCCCAATCTCTACTACCGAGTTCCTGGAGAGCTTCTTGCAAAATCACTAAAAACTTTTTATAGAAATCTGATGAGTTGTCTTAATTATGAGTTCAGTTAGACACCTCTGTATTTCTGCAAACATTATCTCAACACACCCAGGTGAAACAGCCAGCCATGGAAGCTCTGTGTAAGTCAAACCAGATTTTACAAAGATTTTTAAATACTGCACTCAGAAAAAAATGGTAGCACTCATCTTAAGCCACATCCTTAGCATACTTCTAATTATTCTGTCCTTCCTCGAGATATGTTCTCAGGGATCAGAGACACCAGAATACTCTACCAGAGATAAAATGCTTAACAACAGCCTCTAAACACTGAAACGGTTAATTTAGGATGCTGCTGTCAGAATTTGCAATAAACTAAGGCAACAGAAACTAATGTTCAACTCATACAAACTAATTACTATGGAGAGAAGCAAAAGTAAAACCAGATTTCCTGTACCTTTACATGTCATATTTAGATCATTGAGACGATAAGTCAAGGTAAAACCACTCTCACATAAAGCCCTTTGGTGTTTATTAAGACTGGAGCTCATACTGCACCTTTTGATTAAAAAATATTATTAATGTCATATCTTTTCTATTGTCAGGGATTAACACAGGCTTAGTATTTGCTAGGATTACTGAGTAACAAACAAAGCCAATCAGGAAACTGAAGAATTGAAGACAAAGGAAAAGCACCGACAAACACATTACTGTGCGCATTTATTTAATAGAGATTATTTCACAATTGCTCTGCTCCCACCCTTCTGCCATCTCAGTCCTATCCCTTTAGCTCATGTTGACACTTGCAGAACTGCACAGCAAACTGGCTATTTCCTGATCAGAAAAGTTCCTTGAACAATGATATCATACAAGAGAATTTGGCATCTGAGCAAGACACAACTGGAAGATCTTTAGAGGATAGGTCTGTGACAGCAAAAACCTAAATGGGCATAAACTAATCTGAATCTGTGTAAACATCACTTGCCCGAAAGGCAAGGCAAAGCACGTAACTGGCGGAAATAGACCTGTTTTAGTCCAAAGTCAAGGTGTCTGGTCTCTAAGACACTTAAGTTGTGCTATACATTGTGCCTTCTGATAGACAATTCATTAGGTCAGGCCTCTCACTTTATGAACAGCATTCATCTCTCCCTTACTCAGGTTTTGTATCCAAGTAACTACAGCGCTGGGGGAACCCATCAAAGCCGAGACCTTGCTGCTCCACAGGAAAGTCTCCCCAAGATTTTGGCACTACGCTCAGCTGCCATTTGAAGACTAGGGAAAGCAAAAGCTTCCCCCACCATCAACACTGGAACTGAGGCAACCAATCTGTGGCTGGGCACACTACTCCTGACAACTAACTTCCCCGCCAGTCCTGCCCCGAGAACGCGCAATCCGTGGAGAGCCCCGGGGGCGCAACGGGCCGCACGCTCTGGGGGGCGAAGAGACGCGGCCCCGCCCGCCATGAGCCGCGCCCCCGCGCCGCGAGACCCCGCCGGCGCTGACGCGGCGGCGACGGGCAGGAGCGGCAGCCAATGGCAGCGCCGGCCGCGCGGGATCGGGCGAATAGCGACGGGCGCGGGGGGCGTGGCCCGGCCGGCTCGGCAGCCGGCGTTGGGGCTGTTGCGAACGATGAGGGAGCGTTCCCCGCGCCGCGGCGGCGCCGCGTCTCTCCCACCCCCCTCGGCGGGGCGAGCCGCCCGGCCGGGAGCCTTACCCTCCTCAGACATGGCTTCCTGGGGCGGCTGAGCGCGGGGTCCTCCTCGGGCGGGCCGGGCGGCGGAGCGAGCGGGGCTCGGGTACGGGCACGGGCAGGTGTGGCCGGAATGCGGCGTTGGAAACGGAAGCGGCTTCTCCGACGTGAGCAAGAAACTGTTTTGGATCAATGCGGCTGCGCGCTGGCCGCGGGGGCGCGCCCGGGAAACGGGAGCGTGGGGGCGGTGCCGCTCCTTCAGCAGCCACGGCTTGCTCGCAGTTGTCCGCCAGCGAGCGAGCCAATTAGCCGGCCGAACAGCCGGTCCGCTTCCGCAGCAGCCACCGAGCCAGCTGCCCCATTCCCTCCGTCTGCGGCCAGGCCGTCCGCTCCCCTAGCAGCCAGCCAGCCTGCTAGCCAGTTGGCCCGCTCCCGCAGCAGCCCTGTCGTTCCCGCAGCAGGCAGGCAGCCAGCTGGCCCGCTCTGGGAGCAGCTAGTCCGTCGGGGGGCCCTCTCCTCCAGCAACCCGCCGGAGGTACGCTATCGGGCGCGGCTCTCGAGTTACGAAAATGCCCGGGCTTTCTCCGCGCCCCTCTCGGCTCCCTGGCGCTGCTACACTCAGTGCTAGCCGAGGCCAGGTTTAGCAAGCTCCGGTTCATGCAGTTTTTTTGGGCCCCTGGGGAATGCGGGGCTGCCGAGCTGCTCCCTGGGGCCCTGCGTGAGGGCAGAGACTGTTGCCTGTGCCATTCGCTGCAGTTGCTCTCAACGTTAGTACACACTGCTCCAGGTTTCAGGGTACAAACCCGTCTGGTTCTTCTAGCACACCAACAACTTGAGTTTTGGTGGTCTGCAAAGCCCCCTATTTTTTGATTCGGGGCTGGGGATCAGCAGATCCAGGAGACACTCTGCCCAGATACTCCGTGGCTGTCCTCATGCTCCCCCCTGGAGGCACAAGAATCTCTCTGGGGATATTTATTTGGGAAGTGATGGGAAGAACCAAAGAATTAATTAGGTTGGAAAAGACAAATTTTGAGAGCATCCAGCCCAACCTGTGACCTGACACCATGTTATCAAGTAAACTATGGCACTAAGTCATACTAAGTTTTGTTTTAAAATGCCACTGGGGACAGTGACTCCACTATTTTCCTGGGCAGCCCATTCCAATGTCCCAAATACAGTGACATAGTGTAAGAATATTGGATGTGGATGGTTATGGGTCCTGATCTGCTCATGGCTTGGGGCAGCAAAGTGGCCTACAACAGCCTGCAGGATCAAAGAAAGTACAGTTCAGCAGCACTATGCAAGGCAAAAGAACAGCAATCACTGCAGGTTCAACCAAGAGCTTTTAAAGAAAGTGAAGGAGATGTGTGGAAAGTTCTGTTTAGGAAATGAATAAAAATCAGGAAAAGGGGTGGATTGAAGTGAATTGGGCAGGAACAAGAGTATGGTGATAGTAAATGTTTTTCTAGCTTTTCTCTGAGATATGTGCATACATTTGTGTATGGGGGTCAGACGTGTCAGAGGGCCCATGGGCCCATGGTACAGTTCTGGAGTGAGTGCAGGTGTGTGAGTAAATGTGTGAGCACTAATGAAGGTAAAACTGGATGGTTCAGCAAGTAGAGGGGTGGCCCCAGAGTCAGAAGTGTGTTTAAATGTGGGACCATGGGACACCTTGCTACTGAGGACTAGAGGAGTCCTGGCCAGGTGCTGGAGGGACCACAGATCTCAAGGGGTGAGGGGCGCATGTGTCTGAGAGTAAAATTGAAGTGTTATGGGGTATCTTGGGTGCCCTGGACAACACTGGCTCCAGGAGTCTCCTGAATTGCCTGCAGCTTGTCCTGTTTTTCCAGCAGAACAGGAGCCTGTGAGCACGCTGCCTTCTGTAGCTAAAGCAAGAAGGTTTTGTCAATAGGCTTCTCTTGATCAGACCATCTGTACTAAACATCAGTCACAAGATTCCCTTTGTTGCCTTGGTCTGCGATTCTTACTCACAGGCTTTATTTCTTTTCTGGTGGTAGTGGCACCTTTGGTGCAACTGGACCTTTATTCTCTTTGGCTTTTGGCTGGCTTTCCCTGTGCAAAACTTCTTGCCTCTTGTGCAGAGGCACCTGGGGGAATGAGGTGGGGAAAAAAGGGTGTCACTTGCTATCCCAAGCATGGACTACCCTCCCTTGCTCCTTTCCTTACAGCTGCTACCTTGTCCTTGATGGGGAACAGATAGATCCCATTGATCTTTAATTATTTCTGGTGACTGCTGCTGTCTCAGGGCAGTCAGACCTGGGTTCCAGCAGTCTATCTCCCTTTCTGACTCTCTAATACTCCTTAATATTTTTTAAAATTCTAACATTATTAATTAACAATTACAGTTGTTTCCCTTGCATGGTGCAAGAGACTGTTTTGAAGTGTCTAATTCTTATCAAAGATCTATCTCCAAACTATTCATCACTTCCTGTAGCACTGTCTTCTGAGGAGTCAACTCATTCCTCAGTCTCTGCAGAAGTGAAATGCAGTTTTTCAATAGTGACTGGGCTTTCATCTTCACACTCTACTCAGTATTCAAAATGCAAAGACATATGGGTATTCTGGTTCTGTAGTAATGTGCACCATGCTCCTTTTTTCTCTTTCATGAGAACAATAATAGCTTTTTTCCTGTAATTTGCACATGTAGACCTTTCTGCAAATACTGACTGATGCAGCTCCATGTGAGGCAAATAAAGTTTGTCTCCCAAACAAGCACATTATGCTGATCCAGGGTAGAGTCTTCTGTTTTCTTAGTTTGAGCTAAATCATCACATGGATGATTCCTAGAAGTAGTTTCAGAAGAACTAGAGCTTTCAGTAGAATTTTATTGTATTGACATTGTGTGGATTGGATGCATTCTCTAGCTGTATCCTGCTTTATATGCTTCTGCTTGCTGAGTGCTGCTTGATGCACTAACACAGGAGGTGATGTAGGGCTGCTGATGTTGGAGTTTCATGTAGGAATTCTGCACAGTAGGCAGTAAAGTCTTCAAGTTCTTTGCATGATCCAATACTTACTTGTATGTGTCTGCACAATTTCTGAATTGTTACATTTTCTGGATTGTCAGTTGCCAGACTGTTGACAGAATCTCAGGAGTATTATATTCATTGAGCCACACCTTCATACTGGAAAGGCTGGTAACCCAGACCACTGGGTAAATCCAAACTCTATTTGCCAAGAGCTGTGCTGCTTTTGCATGATGTACTTTACTTTTGTGATAAATAAAATTACTCACCCTTGGGTTCAATTCAGTTTCATTGTCAGTGGGTTTCACTCTATAAACTACAAATTCCTCAGCAGAGGTGGCAGACACTTAAACCTTGCCAGCAGTTAAAGCAGCTGATGGCTACTCACTTTTGTTAGTAGCAACTTCTAGTAGTTAGTAGCTACTAACTTGTTTTGTTTAGTAGATTGATTTTGCCTTCATCTATATATTTAATTGTGGCCTTAAAGACAAAGTTTTCTTCCTCATTTGGTGGAATTGCTAGCATATGAACCTTTTGAAAAGGGGTTTTGTCGCATGGGGACTGCCTCGGGCAGGTCCTGTCGGGGTGCCCTCTGATCTGGGAACGTCTCTGCCCCAGGCCCTGCAAGCAGCTCCCCCAGCCGACCAGACTGATCCCGTGCCCGGATGTTGTAATAGATGCCTCACCAGATGGACGAGAGGACTCTTCACTTGATAAATCCAGCTGGGTTTATTTAGGACAAGTCCGAGGGTCCAAGCAGGGTAGGAAGAGGGAAAGCAGGGTAGAAGCAGGAGCAGGCAGGCAGACAGCCACAGCTGAAGGGGACCGGTGGCAGAGCCAGGAACAGGGGAGGGGGCTGGCTTATATAACTGAAGGGAGGTAGGAGGGGTAGGAGTACAAACTGCCCAATGGGGTGAGAAGTCAGGGGAGGGGTAGGAGTGAGGCGACTTAAGCTGAACCAATGGGGAGCAACGTGGGAGCGGTCTTCAGGGGGAGGACCAATGGGGAAACAGAGGATGCACAGCTTTCCCAGAACTGGGGAGTGTACAACCGCTGATTAGCAGCAGAACATTTACATTGAAACAGGGAATGATGGGGAATTGTGCCAGTCTCTCGCCCTGACTTAAACAATAGTGTTCTCCCAGGGCATCCCAGCCCTGTCTTCCCCATAAGTGACCCTACTGTCACATAGTAAAATGCCACCTTGTATGCATTATTGTTTATTACTCAACCAAAGTTTGCTGTATTTACAATGTGGAGAGGCAGTACTGTTGCCTGAATCAAGAAAGAAAAATGCTTTCCAGACAATATTAATATAGATAATACAAAAAGCAGATCTTTAATGGAAGCTTCCAGGTGCCCTCATGGCTATGGGCACAGGTGGAATCAGATTTGTACAATTTTTATAATGTCAATTAATTTATATATCTAACAAATATTGTCAAGTTAGTGCCCCATTGGAGCCCTCCCCTGATTTTTTAGCCCTCCATTTTATTATGGCTGTGATTTATGGTGCAAAACAAAGTGTCTTTGCTGGACTAAAAAGACTAAACAGAATCCTAAGTGTAGTAGAAGGGTTAGCTTACTGTTTTAAGAAGTAAGTGAAAAGGGTAGGAAGAGTATGAAAAGCTAGAACCATGTATCAGTAGTCTACAAAGCTACAAGTATATGAGAAATATACAGAAAGCAAAAATTTTTAGGCATCAGTACTATCACACTTTGTGGTGTTTGTATACTTTTATCTGGTATATTCTGGGTCATGTTTACTTGTAAATTAATTTGATGACAGTCTGGACACAAACCTCAAATATTTTAAGGTAGGCACAGAGTAGTCTTTAAAGTTTGTCATCTTCAGTTTGAGCATCTTGGCAGTAAAATCATGCAGTTCTTGTGGAATTCCAGCTTCTGTGTGCTTCAAATAGTGCAGAAGCAGAGGTGCCTGACGTGTAGTGTTCTGTTAGCAGACTGATAGTGCCTTATGTATTCCTGATCTACAGAAGAATCATTTATCATATTCCACAAGTTGTCAGTCATGCTGTGTAGATGCTGACCAAAGATTCTTGGAGAAGGAAAACTGAAGTGGATCACACAAGTTGCATCTGTAATTCCCAAAGACTATAGGCAGTCATCTGTTAGAACTAACATAACAGGAGTGCCAGAATTTCCTTTATTTTTTGTTCTCTACAGAAACAGAGGAACTTGTTATGTTAGGTCAACATTTTGTATGGATGTAAGGAAGCAGTCCCTGAAAAGAATGATTTGGGAAGAGGTCTTCAGAGGCTGTAGAAGCTAAATGGGGTGCGGCTGCGCGGCAGATGTTGCCTGGACGGCCGCCTTCCCAAGAGTGTCTCCCCAGGAAAGGATGGATAGCCCAGTTGAGCGCCAGACGCTCGCACTGCCAGTTGTTGTATATATGCTGACAGATGGAAGCAGGAGAGGCTCTCTGTATTGGATTCCCGCAACTGTTTAATGACAGGTGCACTGAAGGGGGTCCAGGGACAGCAAAGATCCCCTAACAGGGGAGGGTCCAGGGTTTTTAGCCAGCCTGGAGTAGGGGGGGTATTACAACGTGAGGGCCAATAGGTGAAGGGATAAGGGGAAGTACAAAGGCGGGATCAGAGGAAGTCAACCAATGAGTAGAGAGGGGGGAAGTGACAACCAGTGTGAACCAATAGGGAGGTAGAGAACAATGAACTTTCTAGAACTGGGGAAGGGAACAAGGGTGATGTCATTAGAGCTAATTAACATAAAACCCAGAGAACTCTGGGAGAAAGCTCCAAAGTGTCACTCAGACTTAAACCATGGCGTCCTCCCAAGGCATCTCAGTCTCTCCTTCATCTGTGTAGGATACTACAATGGAGTACCAAGAAACAGCTTAAGACGTGAAGTAGCAGAGTGAGAGCTGAAATGAAATAGGCAGGAGATTGTGCTCCTTTTAAATGCCTTTATTAGTGATCAGCTGAGGTGGGGGCCTGACGGATCGTGCGCATGCTGCTGTTGCTTCCTGGAGTGGCATGGAGGAGGAGGTGTGTAGCTTTGTCCGCTTTGAAAGCAGGCAGAGCTGGGGATTCAGTCCTCGTGGGAGCGGCAGGAGATTCCACAGTTCGAGTTGCCACTTGAGGTCCTTACTCCAGCTGACATCTCCCTAGGCTAGAGTGAGAAGTTAAAAAGGTCCCAGTACACACCAGACCAAGTTGCTCACCTCCAGGAGTCACTTGGGTTGTTTAATTCTGTGGTGGCTTGTTGCTTTAGGGGTTTTCCTTGCTGGGCTCAGCATGTTTGCACATTTGCATACAAACTCCGATGTCACTTCTTCCTCACGGTCCAGGGTGCCATTTTCCAGGAAGCAGCAGGGGTGATCCAAGACCCGACGAAGGGAGATTTCTAACTACTAACAACAGGTAATGAACAACAGACAATTAGATAACAACAGGTAGTAAAACTGTAATTGGATAATAAAGCTGGTAACAATGGGTTTAACTTATCAACTCTATAACCTTTAAAAATGGACAACTTGTTTTATTCCTAACAAGAGCTATGAGATACTTCAGTTGGCAGAGCATGACTGCTGCTGAGTAAGCCTTTAATGACTACAAAAAGAAGGTACTTCCTAAAAGGAGAGAATTTAAAGGATGAGCATTAAATACTACTAATAGTATAATAGTCCTGTGCGAGCCTTTTTAATATGTAAATCAACTTAACTACTGAGGCATAGAATACTATATTCTTAGAGATTTTTAGAACGTCCTATGCATCTAAAAATAGTTTTCTAGTTGATGTGAGAGATGAAATAGCATTTTGCTTCAGCCCAAAAGGAGTACAGAGCAGAAGTAGGAAAAGCATTAATTCTATTTTTTTTTCTTGTTACCTATAGTTTAGATGTAGTTTGATCTGTTTCTTGCACCTGTTAAGCCTTGTTGGGAACCAGTAAAGAAGCGAAGTTGAAGATAAAACCAAAAGAGGGAGAAGGATGCAGGGGAGAGGAAAGGTTCTGGGGGAAGGGTAGGCAATTGGGAGAGAATGTAAGTCCCTGAGTACCCAACCAATGGGGAAGGGGACAGGGACCCCCCCCTTGGCTGCGAAAGGGTATAACAAGGTTGTCTCTGTTGAGGCAGGGACAGAATGAAAAGACTCGGTTCAGAAGGCAGAAGAATAATCTTTATTACAGGAAGTAGTGTTCCTTTTTATAACCAGAATCACTTAAGTGAAATATGATTGGTGGCAAAGTGAAAATCTTTCACACCATTGATGCACTATGAATAGCACACTGTGGTAGAACATATCTATAAACAACATGAACAGAAAGAGAGATAATAATTGTTTTCATTCCTTCTCCTAACTTTCCCAGGCTAGGCCTGGGAGAATTCTCTCTCTTTTCTCTCTGACTGAAGTGATAATATCCACAATAGGTTGCCACTTTAATGAAGTGTGTGTGTGTCCACCTCTTAGAGGAGAGAAACAAATTGGACTCAGCTGATTTGTTGATACTAATAAATAATTTTTGCTTCAAAGACTTGGTCCTCTCTCAATTCTATTGGAAAATTAGTTATTTCTCGCAATTCGGAGACTTGTCCAGGATCCTTAACTTTTGGCCCTGCAGGGTAGGACATCAAGAGGGGGAAGGTGTTACCTTACTGAGTTTAGCAGCTCTTGACTTGTTGTCATACCTTGTGAGACATGCAGATGAGACCTGGATAGGGGACTCTAGAAGAAAAAAGGGGAAAGGAAGAGAGGGAGAGAGTAGAGTTTACGCACGGTAGTTGGTAACACCTGTGAGTGCACAGGACCCACATAAGAAAAGTGACTGTTAAGCATTACCTGGGTGGTCTGGGGGGAGCAGGACTAAGTGTGTGCATTTGAGACAAGGAATCCCCTGTGAAGGAACCTTCTAACTGCAGTTCCTTCATTCTGGAAGGGATACAGCCAGTGAAGAGACAAAGCGAGTCGTATCTGCAAGAGTCCTGTGGGAATACTGTGAGATGGGAAATAGCTGCAGTGGAAAGACTAAGAGGAGTGGAGGTTGAAAGGCTCCACTCTAAGCATACCTCCTGACAGTCCTTTGGGGAGGATGCTCAGAGACTGGGGACAAGAGGAATTGTCTTGTACTCAGGGGAAGGATAGAGAAAAATGATTCAATATTGCATATTTGAATTAACTAAAGAGCCCATTAGATCAGACCAATTATATTGGTCCAGATACAGGTCTTTGGAAGATGGGATGTGTCAGGCTTTAAATCTATATGTGAACACAAAAGAGTCTTGGGACCAAGAAGAGAGGGATTGTGCTGCTTGTTGGAAGGGATATTTGTCCATGTTTGTGACTAAAGACTTGAAGAAGACTAGACTGTTGTGTGTTTTTTCTTTAATGGTTTGTTCCTTTCACCCTATATTGTTAGTTCATTCCTAAGTTGTTTCCTCCCCCTAAATTGTCAGTCCTGATCCAGACCTACCCTTTATTCCAGAATATTCCCTGTCACTCCACCTACCCAGCTGTCAATCCCTCCTTGTACCAACCCCCTGTTTGGACCTCTCCTTTGGAAATCCCCTAATCCTCGAGGCCCCATTGGTTTCATTCCAGTGGCCAACAGAGTGGTGAGTTATCCTGACAGCCTGGGAGCTCATAGGTGGAGTTGTTATTGTTGGTTTACTTTTCTGCTATGGACAATGTTTGTTATTGTTTTTGGTGTGAGGGGGTGAGGGTGCACCCCTCCTTGACGTCAGCTGCCCCTGTGTTGAAGAAGCACGCCACTTTTTGATTGGTGGTGCTCCCAGGGGGGAAGTGGCAGACTGGGAGTCACAAAGCTAAAAGCTGCCTAATTGGCTGTGCATAGCACCCTGTCACCCCAGATAGTGTGAAGAAGGGGGGTTGGTGCCCTGAGGGGAAAGGGAGTTGAAGGTGGTCACTCACTGGACCCTTTTCTTTTAAGTTCCACATTTTACCGCAGGGGAGGGCGGATTGTTGCTGTGCTGACTGGATGGGGTGTGACTGTTGACACAGCAGAGGGAGGTTTATAATCAAGTCGTGGGTACATTGATGGGATGTGGGAAGAAGTTTAGTAAGGGGTTGTTAAAAAGGTTCACGCACTGGCTGTTCCTCCACTTTCTGACGGTGTCTCTCGAGGATGTTTGGACCATCCTCTTTTGGGACCAGGTCGGTGTTAAATTAATGGATTTAACAAAGAGGGGTAGAATTGCATCAGGCTGCAGCAGGATTGTGGGCAAACAGCTGTGAGAACAGCTGGACAGGAAAGCCAGGCCCATGGACAGGTGCAGCAGGAGCAAAGGCTGGATGAGAAGAGTCAGCGAAGAGTGGGCGAGAGGCCAAGGGCTAGGGTGCAGGGCTTGGAGGCAGTCATTTGGGCAGTTGGTAGGTGGCAGGGCTCAGGAAGGAGGGACTGGATTCAGCAGGCTCTGGTGGGTTCATGTGAAGCACTCCATAATTGTTTATATACCACATAGTTCCTCCCATGGTCTGGTCACCCGAGAAGAATTACTGGATAGTCTGGAGGGTTGCCCCACTGTAGGGGGGAGCTGTTGCATCCCGGAGTTTGGGTTTAGATTAGGGTTTTTAATTTATGTTAAAATAAGTCAAGTTCTGTAATCCCGCGTTTCCCCTGCGTTGTTCCCCCCCGCGGTTTCTGCCCCCATGTTGCCTGCTGCCGGCTCTTACCCCTGTGCCGCTCCTGTAACCACCCTGCCGTCCGCCCCGGGAAACCCCGTGCTGGCCGCCCCGAGCCACACGGTCCCGCTCAGCCCGTGGCTCGGCGCCCGCCCCTGCGGGGTTCTCTGGTTGGTCGCTGTTGCTGGCGTCACTGCCACGGCAGCCGCCCCTATTGGCTGGCAGGCCGTGGATCCTCTCGCCCCGCCCCTCTATAAAGCCCTATCCCGCCGGCAGTCAGACGCCATTTTCTCCCATGCGAGTGCCGGGAGCGGTCGGGTCTTTCCATCGAACCGCGCCACGTGACCAATAAACTGTTCCTGCCAAGCACGGAGTAAATGGACAAATTCCTTCCTCTTTGCCGGGTCCCTAGCGCACGGTAACAGCGGTTGGCCAGCCCACGCACCCGAGACACGGAGCCGTGTCCGGGAACCCGCGGCAGCAAACCCTGGCAGCACGTGGAAGCTACGCCACAGCCGGGCTCCCAAGAGCCGCGTGCAGCCGGGGAGAGCAAAAACCCACGCCGCAGGGAGCAGTTTAGAGTCTGGTAGCAGAGGCATTCTTCTTCCCTGATAGGCTGCCAGAAAACATCCCCAGAGATAGAACCCTTCTCTATTTCCTAAAGGGGGTGCTTGCTCAGAGACAGTCCTCAGCAATCCCCTCCCCTTCATGGGGACTTACTGCCTGTGTACTTGCTCACATGCCACATTTCCTAGAGCATGTGTCCTTCTGCTACTTTGCCATTTGATACCTGTCTTGCTTTGAAAGATGGGTGTTTGCCACCGAAGGTGGAAACCTCCCTTGGAATGGAGGATATGACTCCCTTCCCTCTGAATTATTATAACTTTGAAATTTAGGGTTTTTCAGGCAAAGATGGGAAAAGGAATAAATGTTTTTTACTAGTATGTATATGTATAATAAGGCAAACAAACAACAACAATGACAACAACCACAAACAAAACCAGAAACCCAGTGACAGCGTTCTCTTGGATGTCAGGCACTTTCCCCTTCAGTGCAGTTCCAGGCACAGCCGGCACAGGCGCTGTGTGTGTGTGTGTGTGTGTGTGTGTGTGTGTGAGTGTGAGAGAGAGAGCGAGAGAGCGAGAGAGAGAGAGAGCTAAAGGCTGTGCCCAGCCCCTTCCCCCAGCCCAAAATCTTACAGTAACTGCCACTCCTAAGGGAAAAACCCCTCAGGCAGGAGAGTAGCAGCTAGCTACACTCCTCCCCCTCCTCTATGGTTACATTCCTCTGTCTCTCTGAAGTACCGGTTGTTATTGTTTCTTACCAACAAATGATAGAAAATTCCCTAAGAGAAAGAAAACAAAAGGAAAAAATCCTAACTCCCTAACAACAACAAATACCAAATTTACAACCACAGTCACAAATCACAATTTATAACCACAGTTCAAGAAATAAAACTCAACAATGTTGAGTATTATTACTTCAAAATTCAGTTGGTACCTCATAGTAGTGGTGGTAACAGCAGGAGAGGAGGAAGAAAAACAGGAACCTTTGCAAGAGTTAAATGTGTTAAATGTGGCCACTCGGGAGTTAAAAGTTCTCTTCAGAGAAGCTGGGATTTGAGGGATGGTAGAGACTTGTGAGCTGTGGAGTGCATGCCTTCATCACCACCCTCTACCCCCACTTAATCTGAGAGCTAACAAGGCTCTATGGGAGACATGGCATATAGATTATATAAGTCCTTTCAAGGAAACAGAAAGAAAACAAGTGCTGGTCAGGATGGAGGTAGTTTCAGGTCTTGTTGATGCTGAAGCAGTAGGATGGTCTATTGACAAAGGATAGTAAAAGTGCTGAAGTGATGGTTCAGTTACTTGCCAAACCCAAGTCTATCCAATATGACAGCAGTAGTTATTTTTGGTTTGGTTTGAAAGACAGGTGTCTGGCAAGGAAGGCAGGAGCCTCCCTTGGAATGGAAAATGTAAACCTCTTCCCTCCGAATTAGTATAATTTTGAAATTAAGGGGCTTTCAGGCAAAGATATGAGAATAGGAATAACAGTTCTTTACTAGTATGTATATGCATAACAAGGCAAACAAACAACAACTACAGCATTAACAACAGACAGAACCACAAACCCCGTCCCAGCCTTCTCAGCCGCTGGCATATTCCCCTTCGGTGCAGTTCCGGTCACGGTCGGCAGGGGCGCTGTAGAGTGGCATCCAGTGGGCAGGGCCGGTGCGGTGATTCCCCCGCGTCTGCAGGGGGCGCTGTGGCGCGAGCCCGGGAAGCACGTGGTAACGAGACGGGAAGGGATAGAAGAGAGAAGAGAGGCTTCGCTTCACAAACCCTGGGGTGGCCGATCCCGTGCTCCAGGAGGGCTCTCAGAAGCAGCAAGCCGGGATGGCAGGATGTCTCGGAAGGCAGAGTGTAGGAGCATTGGTTGGTAGGACGGTCAGGGCGGACAGAGACGAGAGATCTCTGAAGCCATGTCTTGGAACATGCGGTTTACTATAAAGGGTGTGGGTGCAAGGGCCCTGCTTAGAGCTGCTAGCCACAGCTGGGAGCAGGCCCGAAAGACCAAGAGAGAGAGAGGCAAGAGCAAGAAAGAGAGCAAGAGAGGGAAGTTCCCATTACAATACAATGAATCTTCTGTGCTGAATATTCTAATTTTCACTAACCAATCTAGTACAAGATAAAAATCCTATAGCATTTACATACAACCTATAAGAATCATGACATTATCATACTGCGTTACATTTTAAACCCTAAAAGCTACTTTTTGGACCCCTTTTGCCCAGCTAGTAGGGTCTGCTCTGACCCTTGGACCTGCCTGCAAGCAGAGGGTATTGTTTCATCAAAAGGGGATTACCTTCAGCCAGCCATACCATTGTTTTCCAGTTGTTCAGTAACTAAGGCTTGGTATCTCAAAGCTTGCTTTCATTTCAATCTTGCTTATAGTTTCTATATTCTCAAAAGCTTTTGCCAGGCAATCATATTTATAAAGGCTTTCCTGTTTCATCTTCCCCAACAGCAGAGGGTATTGGGCTACAGTGCAGTGAAAACTCGGAGCAGTGCCGAAGAAGCAGTGGGAGCAGAGCAGCAATAGCCCAGCAGGGCAGGGAGAGGCAAGCTCATGATCCTGGGTACCCAAGCAGATGAGGTAGGTCCCTCTTTTAGTGAGGTGGGTGTTAATAAGGTCCCAGTTCAGTGGCTGCTCGGACAAGCAGAGCCTCACCCCACAGCAGAAGCAGCAGCTCTGGGCTGGGCTCCGGTGGCAGCAGCAAATTCCTTTCCCCAAGCAGCAGCTCCAACTGTCCCTGAAGCCGAGAGGGAGAGAGAGCAAGCCAGCAGCTGCCCCGTCTTTTATCAGCCCAATTTTCGTGGTATCTCTGCCCCTTGGAGAGAAACTCCTGGATAAGAGAAGTGCAACCAGATGCCCTCCTCTCCCATGCTTGGCCACTTCTTTTGTTTTTCTTAAGTTCCCGGTTGTTTGTGTTTCCTAGCAACTTATGGGTAAAATTCTATAACTAAAAAGGAACAAAAGGAAAGAAATCTAACCCCCAGCAATTTTACTAAGAATCGGATAATCTGTGGGCACAAATTTGTTGCAGCCTAATGGAAGACAATAGTCCTTGAAAAGATCAAGGAAATTGCAACCAGGTATCTAAGAAGTTTCACTTAGGCTTTCCTATGATTTGATTGGTGGTACCCGCCATGAGAGAGTAATGAATACTGAGAGAGCAAGAATATTTTGAAACAGACTACAGTGGGATCCACAATTGGGGATTCCTTCTTCCTTTCATCCTCTCCTGAATAGGTCAATCCATGGGCTGTTCAGAAATATTTAAATCATTGCTGCGACAGGCTGTTTAACCTATCATAAGATTTAAATAATTGCTTCCATAAATAAAACTTATTGATTGATTATTTGGCATTGTTTCACTATAATTTAGCTCAAGGATATCCCAAATATATCTTCTAGGATCCAACATTTTGTGTCTATGCCAGACCAGGTGGCCCAGGATTGCCCTCTTGGGAGATGACACCTTGCATATATAAAAAGCACTGGGTATATTTTATGTAGTCTAATGTTTAGTATTTTCTTCACTGAGCATGAAGAAATATAGATGTACAGTGGGCAGATGGAAAACCAGCTTGTGTCTGCCCTTATGGGTTAAGCTTTTCCTGCAGATCTTGCTTACCTGTGTTTTTCGGATGGGAAAGGTGCACAAGACCACAGGAAATTATCTACATAATCATTAACTATGTGACTGTTTGGTTAAACGTTATGCCAACTGAGTCACACTTCGAGACTACTCTAAGGGGTACCACATGATTGGGGCAATCCTCATATTGTTGCAAACTGTCATTGCAGTTAACCCTACAGCAGCATTCCCCAAAGTTCCTCTTTTGTCACGCTTTCTATAACACCAGACCTGCACATTTCAGCCTTTTTTCAGCACCAAGTACAGTGTGTCAAGGCTACTTAAAAGATGACAGCTGGAACCAAAGTTGCATGATGTACATTTTCATATCCATTTTCAAAGAGACCCGTGAGGGGCTGTTTAAACACTTAGCTTCCATGTCCTGACATCTCAATCTTCTGATAATTGAACCATTTTAAAATGAAGTAGTGTTTGCTCTTCAGAGTTTGTATTCATGATCTGTATGATTATGAATGCCTCCCCTTTTTCCCAAAGCTTGCTTTATCTGATAAGATCCAGCCCCTGGATTCTCTGTGTCTTGAGTCTGAAGTGTTGCAATTTGTTACCTTTTCCAGCTGAAGATAAGGTACTGGTCTCTCCACCAATTTTCATCCCAGCTTTCTTTCTCTTAGCCTTTTCTTTCATGTAAAAGTCATGGGGCGAATTCAGCAGTTACTAGATTCTGGCAAAGTTGTACTGGTGAGCACTTAAAATCAGTGACATTTTGGAGAGACATTTTCCTTTACTCAGTTTTTGGGAAAAAAAAAATCAGTTGAAGAGAAAGCAGGATTAAACAGGTTTGAAATGTGTAATGTGCTGAAGGTGACCTTGGGAAATAGCATACTTGTAGTCTGTAGATTAGACTTCACATCTCATTACAAGAAAGTAAAGAGAACATGTGATTTAATTGCAGTCACGTTTATTTGCAGTTTCTATACACACTTTCTAGGTAATCAAACTTCTCCAACACATTTTTTGAGAGGGGTTCACAATGAAACTGTCACCGCTTTTACTAAAAATAAATACAAGACTTAAAGTGTTGCACAGCTCTAAAATATACAAAGGCTTGGATTTAATGTAAACTTTGAAAACATTTTACAAAAGAAACCATATTTGCAACAATTTAAAAAGTTCGTATTTACAAATATTACAAAAATACAAAATGGATGCAAGTCCATAAACCATTGTCTTTTCTGCCAGCATGAACTGGTGCTAGTACCAAAATAGTTACACTGTAACCTTCTTAATTTTTTTTTAAATTCTTTAAGTCATAACCTACAGTATTTCTCTATCTGCCACCATTGCAGCAAATGCACTCAATCACTGACCTTTGGCAAAAGCAAATGTATGCTTGATTTGCTACAACTATCCCTTGCCCTCTATGCTGTCACAACAACAAAAACAGAAAGGCAAAAAAAAAAAAAGAAAAAAACAAAGAAGAAAAGGGGAAAATGTTACTTTTCAGAACACAGCTGTATAACTTAAGAAGTAATTTTCATAATATCAGTGCAAGCAACAGAACAGTAGGTTGAAATGACGGTTCAGCAGTTACCTGATGCACGTACCCTGTTTCAAGAGGTGAGTGATGTTCCCTTTGCTCTATGGCCTGTCCTCTGGTGCCTTAATGGCACGCTTGGAATGCTACAGGTCTCCCTGCCATTCATCTTCCTCTGACTCCCACATTTGTTCTCAGCTCTTGTTCATAGAGAATTTAGAATCTCTCTGTTTGGGTTTTAATCTGCTAAATAGAAATTAGAAAATTAAGCAAAAGGTGACTGTACTCCAATGGGATTGTTCTGTGTTCATTCTGTATGTGAAATATTGCCTCATTATTGTGGTAAAAAAACCACCCTAGTGTATATGTATTTATGTAGGGTGTCTATGAAGTTATTGATTAGTAATAAAAAATGGTATCATCAAAGTCAATTCAGCTGTACTCTCTTTACTGTTTTGAATGACTAATGAATTCAGGACTATTAAACATTTTGTAAAAGTGCTTCTGGTAAATGTTTTGTGGAAAACGACTGAAGAAGATAAACTAATGATTTTCTGCCCATTATTTAAACTAGGTTTTCTCATACTCTCCAGAAGGTGGTTTGTTATATGCTAAACATTTCCTCCTAAAACATTCTCATTCATTCACTTCACTTGTATTCAGACTTATTTTTCTAGCTAAGCTACTAATGTGATTAGCCTTTTGTTTCCAAAACCTTTCTCCCATTACCTTTTTAAAAACTGTTTTAGACAATTTTGCAGCCCTTCAACTGATGGATCATCCCTCATCCCAACACACCTATCACATGCACAGTGACTCTACCTCATCAACTGAATGCAACCAGGCTACATAGGAGGACAGTAGGAAACTCAGAATAATACCTGTCTTGTGGTAAGCACTAGACAAAATCAGATGTGCACCTTCTGGGGAATAATATTTCGGATATGTTAAACTGTTCTGATTTGCTTTGACTCCTTGAAATTGTAAGAGTTTTAGGTAGAACCTTCCTCTTTAAAACATGATCTGCCTTTTTAAATAACTCTCAGCTTTATGCATTACATGATTAAAAGAAAAAAAAAAAAAAGCAACTAATTCACACATCCTGCCTCCCAGTCCTTTACTTATGCTTAAAGCCAGCTTTTAGCCAATTCATTTATACCACAGAATGCTCTTTCTGCCATCCTACTTGACCTGTCCTACTGCACACCCCATTCCTCCTTCACTATTTTCTCTGCACTAACCTTTCCTCCGTTCCGAACTGTATCCTACAGCAACCAATACAAACTGCATGAGTTTTGAATAAAGAGGGCCTTGTACTCTAAGTAGCACAGATGGGGCTACATCAGTGGAAATTGTGGTGGCCCAAAGGAGAATCAGGCCTGTTGGTTTTATTCTGTTTAAAAATTAAAACTATAAAGCAACTCATGGGTTATTGTGGTTTTAAGATGAGAATATTCAAGTAACTTCAAGTAATTCAGCTTTTATCTCCCTGCCTTCATTTGTATCAAAGCAGCTACTTCGATTTGTCTCCTTTCCCACCCCAACCCAGTCCCTCACCCTGTTCTGTGTTTCTGGTAAACCCAGACAAAATCCCTACTGTACGTGGCTGGCACAATGAACTGGAGCTTTCCCCTTCTCAGCTCAGCAATGAACATAAATAATGCATACACATACCTATTTCCCAGCTACGTTTTCACAGTGTCATTTTTGTAAATATTTAGGTAGCATGAATCTCATCAGCACAAAGAGAAAGCTTCACTGAAAACTCATTGCAGATATTTACTGATAAATCGAAAGCGCTTCTTGCATGCTTATAATTTATTTGTTTCCTTTGCGAACCAGAAACTAATTGTGTTTAAAGATTATAGGTACCAGGTTATGACTGTGTTATGTATTCCAATAGACTAATAGGAATATGAAAGTTAAGTACTGTTTCCTCTCACATCTGTCCTCTCTGAAGCAATCCCTGCAAGCATAAAGGCCCAGGGGAGGCTGTGGGGTGGGACCCTTTGGGGCTTTGCATCAGACCCAGCTTTGTTCTGTCAGAAACATACTCATCTTCCCCACCAATCCTCACGGTAACCCTCCCAGCTGTGCTTTCCAGTTAGCTTCTTTGGAGCTGCCTTAGAAAGACAAATGGTTTCTTTAATCCCCTCACAGTCAGACTTTCCATTTCCTTAACTAAGCTGGAAAACTTCTGCTTTCCACTGCTCAATGCCATCCTTCAGGCCTGTCACACTGAAAGTGGTTATTGGTGGCCATGTTTTATGTTTGATATGAAAATGGTATTCACAGAATACAGTTATTATAATTGAATTCATTTGTCTTCTATAAACAAAGTTGTTACACAGTAAATCGTTTGCCATGTCCGCATTCTATTTACAAATTTTTATCAAAAATATGGTATTTACATATGTTTTGTTAATTTTTCTAAAGTTTGTTTCAGCTCATTTTAGTGTAGAAAAATACCAATTCTCAAGAGCGTTTTCTTTTCTTTTTTTTTGTTTTTTTTTTTGTTTTCTCCCTAGGGAAGCACTACAGTGAGGGATTTGTTTCTAGATGGGCAGCTTCTAGGAAAAAAACCCACCCAAAGTCACCTTTAACTCTATGGAAAGTGAATAGCCTTGAAATCTACAGTGACAGTGGAAATGAGAGTGGGATAAACCAAATGAAGCCAAAAGAAAACAGAACCGGCATAGCATATCTTCATCCTTTTAGGAAATGTAAAGTAATAAATAGCTACAGCTGTAGTCCTTTTGTTTCCCCAGCATCTTCCAAACGCAAACACATTGAAGCATTGATATTGCCCTGCGATTGTTCTCTTTTTCTTCTTTTTGTTTCTTTTTTTTTTTTTTTTCTTGATTGCTACAGTTGACATCCTTAAGAGCTTGAGTGGTATTGGCAGCCTGGTCCTGGCACCCACACAGCCTATGTAGAGCTTTGAGAAGACCGATCATCGTGGGGGCTGCCATCTGAGTTCTCGGTCTCCCCCTCGGAGATGGCCTGCATGGGGGTGTTGTACAGCCTGCAGCGCACACTGTACCGGCTGCTGCTGGCTGCCGGCGGTGCCCGCGACCGCCCCACCCGCGAGGATGCTGACATGGGGAAGTTCTTGGAGGAGAATCCTTCCGTGTTGACCCTGGGGGAGCAGGGGGAGAGTGGTGATAATGCATCAGGGCTTGTTGTGGGAGGAGACTCTTCCGTGCTTTGAAGGGCGTCTGCTGTCAGCTCTCCAGGAGACTTCGGCAAAATAGGACTTTTCAGAATTTCTGTGGCAGACATCCTGTAGCTGGAATCAGATCGGCTGCCCTTTTTAAGGAGCAGTAGCTTAAACTCCTCATTGGATGTGTTGGACTTTTTGGCATTCCTGTATATGAGCCCGGGGGACCTCTGACTGCTAATGGGAGTGCCCACGTTGCTGGCTGGTGGCATGTTGCTGGTAGGCAGTGTGCTGCTGGTGGGAGGCTGGCTGCTGGTCCCAGACGAAGCTCTCAATCTGTTTCTTACAGAAAGGTCTCCAGAATCCTTTCTCCCAAGAACTTTCCTTTTTGATCTGTAAAAACACAAAGGAAAACTTTCGTAGATTATTTTTGTAGTATAATGCTTAGCACTCTTTTGGAGTTTTACAGATGCTTTCATATTAGCCAGAGTTCTCTCAGTCCCTCTGTAAAATATTGGAGGCTATCAGTGTCTCATGGCTCCGAGCTGCAGAGTACCTCTCAACATTACCCAGCTCTTCCCAAGACAGTGTATGCACAACCAGCTCTTTGTAAAGACAACAATGCATACAGAAACTTATAATACGCAGCATAATGTATTAATTACCAGAAAACTTCAATTTCAGTTGTGATCCCAACTTTCAGCTGACTACAAAATAGTCTAAAATTGAAGAGATTCATTCTCATATCCTTCTGCCTGCAACAGCTCATTCACCAAAATAGAGCTGCTGGACTGGAAGGCAGAAGATAGGAACCACCGCAGTGTGTTTTCTTTGAAGACATGTATCTTGGTTAGAGAGAACAGCCTGGTGTTTTTATCAGTAAAGCATCCCACACAATGCCATGAAGATACTCAGACTGCATTCCAGGCCATAATAAAACATGTTTTAAAACTGCCTTTTAGAAAATGAAACCAATTTAACTGAAGAATGTAGTTTGAGGACAAGACTTGAACATAGAATAACCATCCTGCAGCTATTTTTAGTGGACAACTGTGTAGGGATGTTATGTTGCCATTTCCTATTGCCACAAGGTTAGGTCACCTGTGAATGACTGCAAACAGATCCTCAGTAGTGCGGGGTTTGTTTGGAGACACAAAGACATCCTCAGTGTCAGCCTGTGACTCCTCGCTCAGTGGAGACATGATGGACTCATCGCTTGGAGAAGACTCTTGAAAAGGAGAGAAGCCATGTTATGAGTCAGACTCCACTGCACTTTGCAACAGCACTGCCGGTTGGAGGCACCAGCTCTGCTCACAACTGAGTGGGTGATACCAACATACAGCCTTTACCCTCTAATCTAAAAGTCATGTCTGTTCCATACTGGAGTCCATAAAAGGATCACTGAACTCACACAGGATCTCCCATTTACAGCATAGCTGTGATAATCAAACTCTTCTGTACCCGGGGCCAATGCTCTTCCCTTTTATCTTTTCAGCTGAAATGCAGCACAAGGGAGGAAATAAATATCACAAATACAGTCTGAATTACTTTGGACAAGTGTAAATAGCTGTGAGCTGGCTAGCTGGCCAGCTAACAGACATTGGGGGATCTATGCTTAAACCCACAGAGGGAAGCTGATGTGCCACTCTGCTTTGACTCCACTACCATCCCATCCAAAACCGCCTGATTGTAGATGGCACAGAAAGAATTCCCAACTGACCTTTTAGCGAAGGCTCATCTGCACCGCCCACTGTCTCGTCTGCCCTGCTGTCATCAGAGGCACTTTTGGTTGGGATACCTGATGTGATAACATTTTCCTGCTTGCAGCCCTCTTCACTGAGTGAATCCACTGTTGCCATCTCTACTTCAAAGTTGATATTCCCAGGCACATGGTGGCTTACATCGGGTTCGTGCTTTAACTGATAGGCGATGGCCAGTCCCTCAGCCTGAGCTGGGCTTTCATCCACAGGCGCAGCTTCCACCTTCCCCTCGCTGCCTCCAGAGTGCTCTTGCTGAGCCTGCACTTGCTGAAGATCATGTACTGTTTCTTCTCCGCGGACAGGTTTCTTTGTTTCATCATCACTTGTGGGGACAGCCGAGCCCTTCTGAAAGCCATCAATGGAGATGGCACATGTCTGATTCAGAGAGCTATCTGGTAAGTCTTCAGCGGCCAGGTGTGTTTGGTCCTTTCCAGGTTTGATCTCAACTAGACCCATGCTTGCTGAAATTACAGCTTCTCGCTCACAGCTATTCTGCCCACCAAAAGAGGAGCTTTTCTCTAAAGGTGGCTTTCCAGGGCCTGCTTCTGCTGAGGAAGTGTCAATGTACAGCATTATGGCCTCATCTGTAGAGTACTGGCGTGATACTGGTTTCTTAGCTAAGAGCGGCCTCATTTTGCCTGGAGAGACCTCGGTTGCCATCAAGGTGGTGTCCTGTATGCAGAGCAGGTCTGGGGTACTGCCTTTATGTTTCACTCCTTCAGGCTTGTTGACTGCCCGGAGGTGGACAGATTTGAGAACGGAGGGTGTGATGGCAAGGGCAGAGGGAGGGCTGGGCTGCAGGGCTTCCCCGATCGCGCTCTGCTTGCTGTGGCTAAAGGTATGCAGCTGGTGCCTGTGAGCGAAGGGCTTGCTCAAGACATTGTGAAGAGCACTTAGGTCAAGGTGAGTAGGAGGTATAATTGGAAGTTCGAGTTCTTTGCTCACTGAGGCGTTGCCATCTTTTGAGAGTGGCTGCTGCAGCGATGACTTCCTCTCTGGAACTTTTGGCTTCCTCTTGCTCCCCCCTGGAGACAATGGTCCTGAAAAGAAAGCTGTTGGAAAAGAAGAGGTGGGCGTCTCTGACTGGCTGGAGTACCCGCTGGAGGGTGAGGCTAACCCTGCCAACTTCTCCGGGGAGGCCAGCTTAAACTCATTATCAACAGAGGGGAGGGATGGGGTTGTAGCTCGTGATCCAGACTGAGACGTCTGGGATTCAGAGCTCTCTGGTGACTTGATGCACTCTATGACTGTAGTACCCGTAGCAGTGCTTGAATTGGACAAGGACCTGTAAGGATCGCTAGTTTTCAAGTCGTTCAGAAGCCAGAGGTCTGCATAGTGAGGTTGTTCAGCACCTTCATCTTTAAAGGAGGGGATACTGGCGGTGTCAAACGGAGCATCCTTTAACCCGCCATCATCCTGGTTTGGCCATGGAAGCTCCTGCTTGGCTGGCAGGTTGGGGCCTTCCACTCGGGAAGGTGTGTTTGAAAACTCAAGGGGCAGCTTCATCTCCCTGGCAGTGTGAGAGATGTGCTGCCCATTACCGATCTTTGGTTCTTTCTTGTCAGGAAGGTCGGTGCTGCCCTCTGATTTCCTCAAAGATGAGCTGCGTTTTGGTGGGGCTGGCTTTGCCTTTGGTTTCTTCAGTGAGATGCACTGCCGTGCCTGCCTCCTGTGGCTCACGCAGTCCTGCCAGGCACAGTCAGCTAGGCTGGAAGTCATGCTCCCGGTCTGGCCACTCTCGGAGCCTGGGGCTGCATAGTTGCAAATATAGCTTTTATTACCCTTCAGACCGCAGTCAAAGTGCATGGAGGTATAGTATCCTTCAGTATCCACAGAAAAGTGTGAACTAGTGTCTGCCTTGTCAGAGGGGGTCTTTTCAAGGAAGCTGTCATAGGTGGCCATGCTGGTAAAGCTGGGACATCCCAGGCTGTCTGCCTTTGGGCGCTCAGGGCTGAAATCCTGGCGACAGGAGGCGTCATGGTGATGGTGCAGGTAGTTCCACTCACTGTCACTTGTGTTGCTGTTGTTGGGGTCATCCAGTAAATCCGCCACAGTGGATGTGAAGGAGCTTGCCCTGTGGCCCCTGATCTTGTCTGCGTGGTCACCAAACTGCTCTGTGATGAAGACATTGGAGTCTTCGTTGGCATTGGGAGCAGTATTGAGGGACAGCTCGGAGTCGCAGTGTGAAGAGCCTGTTAGTGGAGGAGAGGCAGCAGGAGGAATGGTTTCAGATGTCTGAGAGGGACATGTGGAGCTGCTCCCACTCCAGTTGCCACTGGAGGACTGGTGGTCATCTTTCTGGTCCATGTGGCTGCTGAGCAGGACTCCTGCTGTGGAGATGGAGTGAATTGGGCTCCCAAAGGTGTCTGAGTTGGATGAAATTTCACAGCTGCCTGAATCGACCATCCTTGACAGCCGCGATCTCCCCCTCTCGCTGATGCTGTGTTCGGGGCTATGCAGGTGCTGAGGACAAGTTAAACCAATGGGCTGGCACTCCTGTGAACCCTGCTTGCTCAAGATCTCCTTCCCCTTTTTTGGGATCCTCTCCTGACTAGCTAGGAAGTGCTCCGCTTCATACCCTGCATTCTTGGTGGTGGCATCCTGATGGCCCTCGCTGGCCCGGGCGCCCTCACGGGGAAGGCTCCGTGAGCGGATGCGGTTGCTCACAGCAGCAGCAAAGACCGCATCCCCGTTGTCCGCCAGCACCAGGATGTTGCCAGTGGAGTGGGAGAGGGAGGCAACAACACTCTGCCCCCGCTGGGCACGGATCCGTCGCCGGGAGGGAGCAGCTATCAGGATTTCTTCTGTCTGGCACTCTGAGTCCCGGGTCCCCAACCTCCTGTTGCTGGAGCCAGAGAATTCTGGGTTTGTGTGCACAATCACATTGCGCTCTCTCGCCACTGGCGACTCGTCTGAATCTAGGACACATGGAAAGCTGGGTGAGTGGGAGAGAGCTCCACATTTCCTGGCATGAGACAACCCGCGGAGCAACCCAAGAAGATATTATCTGCTGTATTTTTTAATCTTTCTGAGCATTGGACCAAATTTAAGTTTTATATAAAGAATTTATAAGGCAGACCTCCCACCGGTGAGGTAGGGAAATTCTAGTCCTACAACATGACTTCTGCAATGTGTTCTCAATGTGGAGCTGAGCTTGCTGTGCTAAATATTAAAACAAATACTAAGTTTTCAGTTTTTATGACTCTATTTCAGCTACTTAAAGTTTTCGGGAGTGGCTGCTGGACAAAACACTCCATAAGCTTCTAAAAATAATTCTGTTTCTCCTACCTGTCTGTTCAGAACTTCCATTATCTGCTTCTTTACTATCAAGAATATTTGTAAGACAAAAGGACCTTTCTTTCATAGGTTCTCCAATTGCTTTTTCTGTATGATAAACACATTTCTTCTGCTTCCAATCAGGTTTTATTGCAACTGACTGAAACACCAGACCATCTTCAGGTGCAGATGAATATTAAGAAATAAAATTCTGTTAGTTTCGTTTTGAGTTAATAAGAATTTCACACTGAATTTGCCCCCAACAGAGTTGCTCCTAATTTACCCTGACAAAAAGTGAGGTAATTTCGTAGATTTAAGGCAAATATTCTTGATGATAAAGAATAATCGGAAGGAATTGAGGAGTGTGATAAATAAAAGGAAGGTTTAGCAAAACTCCAGTAGAGTACCAGCAGCTGTATCTATGGTGGATATTCAACACCTGATCTAAGTTATCCAGCTTTTGTGACAACTCATCATCACTCTGTGGAGTAACATCTGTCAGTTCTTTACCTTAAGCTCCCCTGACGCAAGAAAAAACTTTCACTTAATCTAGTTACTTTTTATGCACATAACTATGGGTTCATAACAGAAATAAAATGAAAAAGAAAAAAAGAACTGATTAACATTTACACAATAAGAGCTGAACACGTACATCTATATTACTCAGTAAGGCCCCCAGTCCTTCAAGGCCATATGGAGTAATATAGCTTTTCTTACTGTAGTAAATCAAAAGAACAAAACATGTCATTCCTAAACTCTACAAGCATTTACACTTTCAAGGTTTTGTTTCTTTGGAAGACTAACTACCAGCTCATATCCCTGCAATTTAAGTTGGTTAGAAAGCTATCTATGGAAGATTTGTATTTATACTACACCTATTTCTTGTTGCACTCTTCTGGGGATGCCAGAGATGGTTTTCCTCCTCCTCAACTTTCGTCTCCGCTGTAGTACAGATTGTGAATGAACAAGAGAGCAGCGTATACTAGCCTCTCTGTCAAAACCAACTCCTGCAACCCATAAATAGGTCTCATTAGCCTTTAGAAATAGTAAACAAATTTTCATGGCTGGAACACAGTGGAGGTATGTGAGCTTGGATTAAGCCTGTGAATAAACATAAGGGAGCCCTTATGTAGCTCTTATGTAAATTATATCACAGTATATCACAGTTTTATATCTAATTCCAGCTCCCCCTCAGCAGCCTGGTCTGCCAAAAATAACAGAAGGCATGAAAAGAAAAAGAACAGAAAAAGGAAAGAAAATCAGGAAGGCAAATAGAGAGCTCTTGGTAGCAGGGCATCTTTCTTACAGCTATTTATCCATCTGTCATAGGGACAATGACAGTAACTTATCTTCAAAGCATTATCTGTTCACCTGTAGCCTGACTTATTTTAAGCAAATAAGTGTAAGAAAACATTTTAAGGTTATGATGCCATATTGCAGTAGTTGGGTGCTTCTTAGGAGACCAATATGCCAAGGGAGCTAACATTTCAAAAAGGAAGGAGACAGCTAAAATGGGGCCAAGTCACCATGCAAGTTTAGAGAGCATTCTCTAAATGACAATGACACATGACTAAGAGTGACATTAATGGGGAGCTGCCATCTACTTGCATATATCAGGAAGTGGCCTGATTTTCCCATGTGCACAGCACACGGTGGAAGTCTGCTCAGGTCATGCAATCAAGGTCCTCAGTTTAGATTTAGAAGCAAAAGTTCTTGAGTACATTTGTTATGACCACCTTCATACAGAATAGGTGACAATTCATTGTTTTCTTTATGTTTCCATGGCATTAGCAAAGGGAAGTGTCTTTCAGTTTGATTTTACGCTGTGTATTCAAAAAAAAAAAAAAAAAAAATTAAAAGGAGGCTGACCAGAAGGCCAGTGCCCATCTGTGCTGGCTTTTTTTGCACAACTGTACACTCACTCATGCTCTCTAAAGTTGACATAGGACAGGTTGGAAAAAATGTGCCAGGTTCATAAAAACACTAACATAAGGATTGCTGGTACAGTGGTTTGTAATCTTAAGAAAAACAAACAAACTAAAGCAAACAGAAGGAAAAAAAAATCCTGATAAGAAGCTCTATTTTAATAGCGTATAATTATAGAAAACATAATTATACACAGACATACACATACATATTACATTACATAACAATGTAAAACATTAAAAAGTAACTTTCTTGTAAAAGTTCTTCTTGAAATCTACTACAGTGAAATAGAGGCTTCAGACAGATGTCCTGTAACCACCAATGCCCCTGGAATAAGCAGAGGAAGAACTTTCTTTAATATGGAACAAAAGTGCCGTAAACTCCAACAACAGTAATTTTCAAAAAAGTGAACATTTCTCAGGGTTGGGAGAAGCTTAAAAAACAAAAACAGAGAACTAAAAGCAAACTCTTTGAAACAAAAAAATCAATCAGCATCATTGCCGGTTTTCCAGCAACTGTGAGTTAGCTGAACATGCTCTGTGTGCCAGATGCACGGGGGTCATCTCCGAGAGGAAAGTGGAAGAGGGTATTTCTTCCCCGTGATGCATACAAATTATTCCCATTAGTGCCAATGAGAATGATACACATAAACATCCAGAAGATTACATACCATTCTTGATCTGTAAAACTGATCAGTGGAAATTTGGTTCCAATGTATAGCAGGTGGAGTCTAGGCAAAAATGGCTATTACTGGCAAAGTTAATATTGGCCCCAGACCTAACTGTCCTCTGGCTGCACTAGGTGACAATAGCCATGTTAGAAAGCCTGCACTGGTTAGGGTCCTATACTGAAACTAGAAGGAGCATCATTTTATCACCAGCTTTACCTCATGGAAATATGCCACATTATCTCTGACTTTCAGTGGGGATTTCCAGAGGCATTGCCCAACCTATGACCTTGTCCAGCTGGCTCGTGACCTGCAGCCCAGCAGGGGGTATGCAGGCAGTCCTGCCACCCAGCTGCCTGTCCTCTTGTGGCCAGAGCACTGTCCTGGAGAAAGGGACACCCACTCCTGGCTGCCACCTCCACAGGGAGGCAGAGTTGGTGGTACTGTGCAGTGTCACCTCCTCTGCCAGGACGGAGGGGAACTGGGACTGTGTTGCTGTCACTGGGAGGATTCATGCAGCTGACAGTGGAGCTTGCCCGGGACTTGTGACCATAATGCCCAAAAAGCCTTGTTTGTGAGCTGAAGCTGGACTGTGGGCATACAACTCTCTCCAGCACCATGGTGAATTCTACAGCCTGTCTTGCAGGAAGGTTTGTGCACCACTGATAGACATGGGGAAGAACAGTGGATTGTGAGGGGCTGTGACCTTACCCCAACCCCCCAGTTACTGGGAAAATAGAATTAAATACAAATATTTTCTCTGGAGAATGAAGGTTAACTGAAAGCCCCTTGCTTTTTTCCTGATTGTTTACACTGAAATCTATAACTGTGAAAGTTAGCCCACTTTATGCTCTTAAGTTAATCAAAACTTGGTACGTGAAAATATTATTGAGGAAAATTCATATCAACTTTATGTTTACCATAGCCCTCTGGAAGGAAAGAAAGAGAAAAAGAGAAAGAGAAAAACAGCCTGATTTTTTATTCTGGAAATAAGTAATCTATCACATTTAATAAGTGATATACCTGCTGCTTCTATAAACAAGTTCTCCTTCAAATAAATCTAGTGAAATATATCCAAACATTATAGAAATAGAGAAAATGCCATTACTATACCTTCAGCATAGCTGCATGTAAAGAGATCTCAGAGCGATGGTTTGCATACTACACATTCATGCCTTGCATGTTTAAAGCACTGCAAATAGCAGCCTACATTCTCTAGTTTCTCTTCTCCTGCTACACATGATAATCATATGATTAATTTTGGTGGCTTTCTGCATTATTTCAGTCAACTACATTCAAAAAGTTATTTGTGGTCTTTGGTAATACAGATTGTAGGTTATATACACAACAAAAGTACATTGTTTATACAGGGAACTAGGGTTATGTTACACCATATAACATGACTGAAAATATGGGCCAAATTAATCCTAGATGCAGCTTCAGCAATTCCAGGAGTCATGCATAAAGGATGAATTTAGCCCACTGTCTTTCAGAAACTAAATCCTCAAGCTAGGATCTTTGCCCCAAGACTGCACAATCCCATGACTTCAAATAAATTAAACAAAATAAGTACTTGACCTCCCTTGAACCATGCAATAAATACAAAAAGAAATAGAAGAGATTTGTACCAGTGACATTGATGGGGATAATGCAAGAAGAAATCACTTGGGCATCTTGTTTCATTTTCTCCTCTGGAGTTGGGAGAGGTAGTGCTTTACTCCAATTGGTTTGTTTATCCAGTGTAGAAGGGATATTATGTATTGGATTTTTCGGCCTCTGCCCTAACATGACATCTGTATCTTCGTCCTCTGGTGGATGGGACTGCAAATGAATACATTCAAAATCAGTGTCTCCCACTCAGGCACACGAGGCTAATTTTGAAACAAAGCAGACACACAAATCAGAAATCAATTACAGGGATGCAGGAAGGAATCGTTCTAAGTCACACAGCACCAGCCATTCTCCAATGGAAACTTAATAAACTGCTAATAGGAGAAAAACACCTCAGCATACTGGAACTCAGCACATTTACAGTGATATTTACAGGCCGTCTTCTCTGTCAGAAGGGGCACATCCTGCATTCGTGCATAGCCATGGCAAGCGTGTCCTCAGTTACCACAAGCATTAGACATGGGTTCTCATTTGCAACTGCAACTGGCCTCATATACCCATTCATTCAAGCATCATAAGGTCCAAAGTTTTAAAGAAGAGCCATCCATACTTCAGAATAACCATTTGCATTTCATTTGTACAAACGCAGACCAAGAGCAGACCATAGTACAGCCATCCAACAGCTGTGTGGAGGGAAGTGGCAGGTGTTGACGGTGCTGGGACAGGGAGATAACAACCAAAGAAAAGAGTACCCACCACCAGAAGAAATGCAAAAGATTGTTTAGAAACCATGCATATTTTTATAGCATACTACAAGAAGTACTAGATGCTGAAGATGAAGAAACAGAGAAAAAAGTAAACAGCATGAAAGAAACACAGACAGTTTATTTTCTTTTGGAAGAAACAACAAATCCCCTAATACCCTGTCTTGCAAAGAGAAATAAAGCAAGTGCATTTTCATGTGGTGCTGGCTGCCAACTTGGGTTGGGGAGGGGCGGTTTCTTTGTTTGAAAAAAAAAAAAAGTTTCTCTTTTGTTTGGAAGGGACAGAGGGGAGAAACTTACCTTTACCTTCTTTTGCCTGATTTCCCTCCCTTCTTCCATTAATACATTCTTCTGTAAGCTGTGACAACTGTTTGGCTGGCTCAGGACATCTGTCTGCCTCTCATTTTTTAAAAATGAAGTGCAATCCCTTTCAGACAGGCTTTCTCTTCAGTCTTGAATTCCCAGCTGCTTAACTACCAGCCTTCCCTCCTTCATGCCTGCTGTTTACACTTTATTTGCCAGTTTTAGTTTTGGTAGCAAACAGGGCAAAAATAAAATGTTACTCTACATTGCTATGGCAGAGCATTGAGCAGGTGGGTGTTGAACACCGCAGGATCATGCCCTTTCTGCCATTGTACTTTTGCCACTCCTCCACCCAGGCTCCTCACAAATCCTGAGGGAATTAACCATGTCAGGTTTGCCAAACAGCATTTACGTCCCGGCCCCAAAAGCATTAAAGATCTTTACTCTGCAGCTACTATTTAAACTGTTGGAGGGCACTTACTTACCTCATCAGTGTCACCTCCTGCAGCACCCCCAGACCCAAGACAACACAGGTTTCCTCTTCTCCCGCCCGCAGAAAACCCTCTTTTCCCACGTAGGTTTTCAGTCAAACATTGCAGCCTTCTTTCTGCCTGCAGCTTTTGTGCCGATTCCCGGCAGACGTGAATAGCTCATATAAACTTCAGGCACAAAAGACTTTGTTTCCTAGGTAACTACCCCCCCCCCCCCCCGCCCTAAGTTTGATGCATGCATGCAAAAAACCCACCCTTGCACACACGCAGAGGCACATGGGGACACACACACACACACACACACACACACACACACACACGCACACACGCTGCATTTGTTGCTGAATTCATCCTTCACTGGGTGACAAAGAAGTGCTGGACAAAGCGGGCAGAGTGACCCTGGCTGCCAGAGCTCCTGCTCTCCAAACAGTGGCATCACCAAATGGCCAGAGAATAAATACCTGCTGTCGGTGTGGCATTGTCCAAACCATTTCCTACCGTTTAGGAAAAAAAAAAGAAGGGGCAGTTGCAAAGCATGGCAAGAGAATTAAATGCAATTGCCAATGCTATTGAGTCTGTCCGAGTTCAGGCTTTTTAAAGAAGGTGACAGGGGGAGGCAGTTTTGCAGCCTTGAGCTCCTGAAACCTATCCAAGGTGTGAAGAATGAAAGAAGGGGGGAAAAAAGTTATTATTGTGTCTTACTGACATGAGAAAAACAGAAATGGCTTCTTTTAGCGCAGTAAAGTATCAAGTGAAAAGCAAGCAAGAGGAAGGGTTAGGATCTGGAAGGGAGAAGAGTGAGACAGGGCTGTTAATTGAGGATTGCTTGTTTTTCCAGTACCTTTCTACTCCAGGGGGTCATGTGGCAACACTCAATTGGGGAGGGCGAACGGGTGCTGTTAAACTATAAATGTGAAATGTAGAAAAAAAAATTAAAATTAAAAACATACACAAAACAATTCTTGTAAAAGCACATAATTTTTGTCTGGATGAATTAGCATCAGAGCCAAAACCGGCAGAGATTTTTCACCCTGTTTCCTATAGATGGGTTTATTCCCCACAACAGATTGGTTTGGATCCCTGGTTTTGCTTACTTGAATTAGACAAAACTACAGTGAAATTGGTTCAGCCTCCTTGTACAGACATGCTTGAATTGTCCCAAGAATGCCTTGTATTGGTTGGGTAACTCAAACTGTGTTCTGCCTGGAGCTGAAGCAGTGCAAGATACCTATCCAATTACATTATAAATGTAAATTATTTCATAATGTAAGGGATTTTTTTCATTTTTTTCTTCAGTTTTAAATAAAAGGATATATATAATGATGCTGATGGTAATTTATCAAATACATAGATTGCTATGTGTTTCTGATGATATCTCTATTTCTCTAAGTTTGCAATCATTGTGGCAGGGTGACAACAACCAATTGCTTTTTGTCACTTTTTGTAATACTTGAAAGGACAAATAGCAATGGTCACAGCGTCCTGGGTCTTGGTGAATCCCTACACCTCCAAAATCCTCTTCTGTCAGAAACTCTGGTTTGTTTGTGGCAATGTCCAGTTTTCAAAATCAAGAAGTGAAGGACAACTGACTTCTTTTGAAATCGGAAAACAAAAAAAGAGATTAAGAAAACAGGTTTGTTGATAACTCTGGAAATCTCTAGCACGTGTTTCTTGGTAGGGGTTTTTATTTCTCCATGCATTAGTTAGACTAATAATGCCAGATAATTCTACAAATGTTTTTCCTCCCAGTCATTATCAATCATTATCAACATTACTGTGACAGATGAACAAACCTCACTTTGAAAGACTTTGCATTATATGGTCTCCTTTCAAGACAAAAAGTTGTAGTGAGTCTCAAAAGGCCTAATCCTGCATCTCGTCCTATTCTCTTCCTAGATATGCAACATCTCTTGCTTTTTCCTGGTTCCTGTGTGTGCATGGGAAGCCTCCAGATGAGCTGTCCGTAAGGCTTACAGGAGACCAAAGTGGGAGAAATCAAAAGAGAGCTGTTCCCAGTGAACATTTCCAGCAGCTTAATTTCTGCCCAGGCCAGTGGTAAACCAATTCTCCCAAGCTGGGAAAAGTCCTTATCTCAGGAGCAGCACCTCTGTTCATGCAACGAAGCTGTGGAGATACTGAATACATCAACAATTTCAGTCTACTTACTCCTCAGATACCCAAGGATGGCCCTCTGACCAAGTTTCCAGACACCTGCTCTAAGCAGACTTACTTCAGGTATCAGGATGAAATTCAGCTTCCTCATGGAAGGTGCTAGAGGATCTCTAGGGAGGGTCAGGACACAGGGAGACTAATGCTGCTGAGGTGACAAGAGCTCAGGAAATTAAAATCTTTGCAATATCCAATGGCCTGTGATTGTCAGTGTACAAAGACAAGAGGACAGGAGGGACCTCCTGCCCTGAGCTTCAAGCACAGCAAAATGCACAAGCCACTCAGGGGCAAACCATGAGAGAAACAGCAGGACCTCAACTTTGGTCTCAGAGATAGCAGTGTGGGCTACAGCCAAGACAATCAAGATATGGTTACCCATCTGTCTGTCCCATCAGTGCAATACTTCCCTACCTTACCCGTGTGCCACTCTGCCAGGTGCCTCTGAGAAAACACCTGTCTGGTTCCACGCACCTACAGCCATCCTTTGATGTGCCAGAGGCTCAGGTCCCTGTTTAAGCATGGCACGACAAACTTCCTAGGTAAGTTTCTGTCCTTAGAGATAGGACAAAAATGAAGGTGACCAGCAAAATTTCAGTTCCTGCTGTCACAGTTGTGCTCCTGAGAAAGGTGGTCCTACCACTGCCTCGCCAAGGGGTCCTGAGCTCACTTAGTGCCTGTTCCCATGTGGTGCCTGTCACTGGGGCAGCTGAGGCATGCTGGCACAGAGCAGCAGCCTCAGCATTTCAACACCTCCATGCTGGGGGAGGGAGTGAGCTGCTGCTTTTCAAAAGTTCTCATTCACTCAGAAAACCAAAATATCTCTAAATGTCCTGAGTGAACACGTAATTAAGCAAGAAATTATTATTATAAACCCAAGGCTGTTTTGGTCTGATGGGCAAATCTGAAGTTAGGCAGTTTTAAAAGTGAATTTCTTTTGTGTGGGTGTGCTTGGCAAACAGAGACAGTGATAATCATTCTGTTAAATACAAAGCCAGAATATTTTAAGTGTGCATTTTTCTTTAATGGGCTAAGATTGCTTTGAAACTAAACTGGTGCATAATTGCTTGAATAGGGATTTGTCACTGACATATGTGAGCATTTTTATTTCCTGAGCTATCCCATCAACCCCACTTGCAGAGGTGCTATTGTGCTCGTTAAACTGCCTTGCAGTAAAAATCTTGTTGCATATGCACGTGACCTGATTTCTCAGTGCTCCGTGTCACTTCAATGTGAAAGTCTTTGGTTTCCGTGTGCTACAACAAAGTAGTCAGATGTCCAAGTCTGACTAGTCAACAGAGCTTCCCCTATAGAGAAAGAAGTGGCTCTGCTGAGGAGCAATTCAGCACAGCTTCCTTCAGTGCTTAACTTGGGCTGAGATGAAGCACCCCTGAACACTCACACCCTGATTTTAGGAAGAGCATTACTAGCACATATGTAAGTCAGGACTCATCATAAACCATTTTAATTAATTAAAACCTTAAAATACCATCAGGACAGTGACAAAGAAGCAAACCAGCCTGGTAAGTTATGAGTCTGCCTCATTTATTGTCCCAGAGCTGGTATCTGTAGAGGGAAATGAATGGGTCAATAACAGCACAAAAATGCCACTTATGTTCCTCTTCTCTTTTCTGTTCCCCAAAGCTCTGAGATGCAACCGTTGTTGAACATTTTCAACATATAGGAAAGACTGGTTCAATAAGCATAATTTGTGTTATATCATGTACCTAGCCTGCCTTACCTGTTATGATTACCTTACAGGAGATTCTGGGATTTCAAAGTTAGTGCACAGGGCCTATGGAACACAGTGCAGTGGTGATAGGAAAAACATAAACCCAAGAATAAAGAAACAATTTTTCCTCAGTTAATTAAAGATTGAGAATGCTAAAGCCTCATCAAGAGCATTTATCCTCAAGATGTTTGTTGAATTTAGACATGGCTGCATTGATTCCTTCCCCCTCAGCTGTGTTTGATCAGGCAGGCAAGGCGTAATCTCACAAGAGATTTAGGTGGCAGAGTCACAGCCCCCAGCAGCACAGGGCTGGCACAGCCTTGGTGAGGGCAGGAGGTGGCTGGTGCATGCTGCTGCACAGAGCTAGTCTCCAGAGGATTATTTCTGACTCCTGCTGCCTAAAAGCTGCAGCTAACAAAAAGCATAAGGGATCAATATTATTTCTAACTTCAGGCTTCTATTGCAGTAGGTGGGGGAAATTTCCCTCCCAGGATAATCTTATGAATATAGCGGGTGATATTCACCCAAGCAGAGCATCTGCATGTTGCTTCAGCATCTGCAAGCATTATATATTCTGTTGTCTCCAGCAAACAGAACATACATACAGTTTGCTTTCTCCCTGTGGAAGCACAGAAATAAAGTGTACAGTACATCCTGACATCTCATTTAAGAACAGTCATTCATGCACTGAAAAGGCAACATGTAGAGTAAGTGTGAACTAGTGTTCAATCCCACATTCACATGAATACAGTACTGACTCCTGGGGCTCTGGCTGAAACCTCTGTGTATCCCTCTCTCTGCTTGTGAAATGGTAAGCCTGCTGCTTCCTTACCTCGCCCAAGGTAAGGAAAATGGTATTTATTTACATGATAGAAAAACCAGAAGGTCTATACAAAGGAGAAGAAATACTAACAAAAGGCTACCAGCTTTCCAGTGTTTTCAGAGCAGTTGATTATTTAATTAGAAATTAATAACTATACAGCAGCTTTCTTATATAGTCAGCTGATGCTGAAGAGAAAATAATGGGAATATTTCTGGCAGTGCTATTTTCGCTGCAAATCACAACCCTGCTCACCTGCCTGCTCCCAGTGTTTATATTTCTGTACGTTTCATTCTCCTCAAGATTTTATTTTAACTGCTTGTGGGTATTTTCTTCTCTTTTGGAGCATCACAAATGGGATCAGCTAAAGTACTGACAATCCTTTAACATTAATGTACGGCTTCGGTGTTTTGACAAGGTAAAGACAAAACTAAGACATGTTTCATGACAGAAGCCGTACCACACATGGCATTTCTGCAGACAAAGGTACAAAATAAACATCCCACAATACAGGGTAGTAGTTATTAGGCTCATTGCACAAATGGTGCTATACAAGTTCAGTCTGATGAATAAAGTCAGGTAGGTTTTATTTCTAACAGCTTCAGGCAGGATTTGCACACAGAAAGGGCAGAGCCCAACTCATGCCTGTCCCTTAACTCAGTTGGTTCTTACTGGGGTTTCATCTGACTTCAGTACAAAATGGTGTGAAAATTAGTATATTCAGTAGTATTTCCTTCCCTTTGCTGTACAAAGGGATTCCTGAGATTCCTGCTCAGATTATAATTATGAATAAACTGACACTAAAATTTGTGCAATTGTGAGTGTAGATTTCCAAATCCTGAATTCCTTGCTCTATCTCCTTGGTTTTATTATAATAGCTGTGCCACACGGGGATTGAGAAAGCGTGGTCCCATAACATTCTGAACTGGAATACAGAAATTTCAGAGCCTTGCTGGCTGGACCTGGGGAAACCCAAGGAAGAGGAATTGCAGAAAAAATTAAAGTCTGAAATGCAGTTGGAATGACACAGCATCTTCACACTCAGTGACTGGCCTCAGCAGTGCTACAGGCAGGGTTGTCATGGGAACATGTGTAAGAAATATTTTCCTCATTTTAGCAAGTCCATAACTTTCTCATAATCTCCTCAGATTATTTTTGGTTTGGTTTGGGTTTTTTTTCTTCTTCTTCATTGGCAAAAATGCCTGAATGAATGATACTTTTAAATGTGTTTAGTTGTATATTTCTTTAGTGTAGACAGAGACTAAGTATGCCAAATTTTCAGCTTTAAAAATTAATGACTGGAATGGATAGGAAAGTTATGTGAAGTTATGTCTGCAAAACCATGAGGAGTATGGAGAAAGGGAATGAGAAAGCAATGCTTACTGTTTCTCATAGTCTGAGAACCAGAAGGGATATGATGAAATTATGAGATATTGGGTTTGAAACAAACAAAAGCTACATTTTCATACGGATTTTTAAAAGTCATTGTCACAGGATGCTGTTGAAGCTGAAGGTGTAAATTTGATAAAAATTGGATTGAACTAGTCTTACAGTCAACTCAGAGAGGTTATTTGGTGGCTATTATTCTGTGTTTGATCTCTAGCTCAGGAACTCTGTAACCAGATTCTGTATGGAACTGTAAGGATAAATCATGGGACAAAAACAGCATAAACCATGCCCTGTTCTTATACTCTGTCCTGAAGGATCCCCTTCTGGCCTTTGGGCTAAGTAGGCATTTCATCAGCCAAATCAGGGCATTTCCTGTAACAAAAGTAGACATGAAAGAGCCTATTCCATTCCTCGTTCTCTACTCTTTCTCCACAACAAAATGATCTTGTGATGGAACAGTCCAAAACATCTTTCCAGACCCATTTATGCTGGCATTACTTGCTTTGAACTTGAATTCATTTGTCCTTCCCTGGAATCTGTGGGGCTTTGGCATCTTTCTCCCTGTAAACACAGTTGTGATTAAAAGTGAATCCTCGTCTGTTGTGATTGATTTTCTCTAGTTTTACTATACAATATGCAAGATCTTTGGAAGAGCTCATAGCCACCTAATTGGTAGTAGCAGCCAAAAGGTACATAGGGGAACCTTGCCTCAGATTTAAGTGACCTGTTTTCACAGCAACTTTCAGTAGTGGTAGTTCCGACAGGTCTCACAGTGGTAATTTGAACATTCCTCAAAATCAAGTTTCTTATTTGAGTATCTTAATACATGCATTTAACTTAGATAGCCAGTTTGGAAAAGTCAGACCCTGTAACTTTCAAAAATTTCCCAGCTTCTTGTTGATCCCTTTCCTAGTTTAAAAGAAACACAAAAGAGGGCTCTTTTGGTTGTGTAGTACGGCTCCCTTCAGCACCTTCCCAATGCATCAGAAGAGTGGAATACACACCATACTGCTGTGCCATGAATAAAAATTCTTGTGGATTTAACGTCTTTAGTTCCTTGATGACTACATGATACCATCAACTGGAATCAGATATCAAACATTACCGGCAGTCCCTAAAGCAAGATAAACTTTTGCAGATGTCAGTCATAAAAAGCTTATGCCAAAAAGAGCAAGCTAGCCAATTACAGCATTCTCAACTTTTTCTTGTAATGGTATCATTATATCATGAAGGCTGATATAATAGCAATATCAATTAGCTATTCCCTATTGCACTGTCTTGTAACAATCTCTGATTAACCTCTGCCAGACAGAACATTCATGTGCAGCTTCATCTTGCCTTATTCTCTTTTAATTTTTAAGTTGCCCCATTTACAAGGAGTTTTCTCAGAAATGGGTCAAGGCACTTTGAAGTACTCTGGGTGCAGTGTATTTGCAATTTCCAAAGCAGAACATTGCCAGATGCCTTGAAATCAATAGAACAACAGCCCTCCAACAGCTCTTGTTTGTTTCTCCTTAGGGGAACACTGAACCCGGTCAGCTTCCAAAAGGAGGTCTGATATGGGTGGGCACAAAGTTTGATGTTTTCCTTCTTGAAAATAAAAAGGTGGACTTTCAGATATAGCCAAGACATCTGCATTCAGCATGACTTAATTTTGTCAACTAATACAGGACTCAGAGAGCTGCTCACTATTTGTTATTATTTTGTGTTCCACAGATGGAAGTAATGTATAAAATGCACTGGTTGTTTTCCAAACACAGCAAAGATTCAGGCCTTTAAGCACTGTGTATGCAATTTCAAAAGAGATCCCTTGTTCCCCATCTGATACTAAGAGAGCTTTATGTTCAAAAGCCTGTCCAAACTATCATCTGTAACTAGTTCTGATCCTTAACATGGCATCACCTTCCCTTTACCTTTCAATGACCCTACCACAGCACTAGCTTTGATGATGATTTACAAAGGAGAAACAGGTAATCCTGTTTCTTCTTTCTGTCTTCAAACTCTTTTCTGTGCTGTCCTTTAACATCAGGATATCTCCTTTAAGTTGAATCATAAGGCCTGCAAATATAACCTGTTCAAAATCTGCAGTGATGGTGATGCTGTCCTCAAAATTAATCAGAAAAGCAGCCAAAAAACCGGAACAGTCAAACTAATGCAAATCTTATGTATTTCATGCTTTTTAAATGAGAAACAAAATTTTTCCTACAGACTGACTGGCTGATGTTTTGGTCCCTGGGCAGGTGTGACACTTTTACATTGAGTCTTTTACACTGTGAGTGCTTTAGCACTATAGTATTTAAATATGGCTAATACAATGGATTAGGATGAATGCACTTGGATTTTTAAGCTAAGTAAATGATGATTCAGTGTGGTGACTGAATCATCACTGAGCTTATAATGTACTCACAGATGCAGCATCTCTTGAGATGCCAATGTCCCTGACCTGGGAGATGTAGAACAGATCTATTACAACCTGACTGAGGGCTGGCATTAGACAAATGTTTCACTTAGAAGCAAAGTCCAGGTCTGACCTACACCTTTTAAATAATGCAATGGCTCTTAGTACAGGGCAACATTAGCTACTATGACACTTCTGTGAGTAAAACACCCAGAGCCATAGAAATACCAAAGTCCAGCTGAAGCCAGGGAATTATGGACCTAAACAGAGTTAAAGTTGTCAACCTAGCACATTTCTTTTCATTTAACAATGATAAATACCATATTGTCAACACTAACTTGATTTCAAATCAATGCTGCAGTGGCAAGTCAGCACAGATATACAGGACCAGATCCTGGAGGTCCTGGAGTTCCTGCTTGGCTGGTTGCAAGGACATGTGTGAGACATGAAACATGTAAAAATGGAGACAAACATTGCCAAACAGGACTATGAAAAGTGTAGCTCCTTGTAGCTGGGGTCATGCTCCTGAACCTCCTGCACACACACAAGCCTCAAGCTGGCACTCAAAGCCCTTGAACTCTTTGCTCCTGGCAATGCTAATGCCAGGGCTGAAACTACAGCACTTGCTGAAATTATGGGAGGGTCTTCAAAGGCCTCCTGAGACCAGCCTGAGCGGTGAATGTGGAGGACTTGTGGAGGAGTGTGTGAATGAGAGCACATCTGTGCTGGCCATGGGTAAAAAAGAGGTTTCTGATTGAAAACAGCCACCCTGGGGCTGGCTGCTGGAAGCTGTGACTTGCATTATGCTGCTGACAGTCTTTAAGGTCAGCTCTGTTGTACCTGCATCAGCTTGGGGAGGGGGCACTTGTGAAGCACTGCCACACATAGGTCCCACCATGGTGAAAATATATTTGTTTGTGGTAGCTGTAGTGAAAGACTTACTGGTAGCAAATGCCGGTCCTTTATCGCTTGCCTCTTTTGGCTGCAGATTGCAGGGAAGGGAGGAAAGGGGGGAGCCACCACAGCAATGGGGCCTTGGACTTTTTGCTCTCTGTTATCACCTCGGCTTCGATGTTCTGTTTTGGATGAGAAAGAAGACACAAATCTTTCAAAGTGTTAAAAACATACAGATATCTCTACAAACAGCACAACAGAGACAGGTACAGAACAATGGACTCCAAAGACAGAGGTTCCTCTCTTCCCCAGTGACTGGTACAAATGATCCCTGTTGCAGCTGAAGGGGAGAAACACTTACTGGACATCCGTGTGCCCAGAAGAGCAATGCCCATACAACCACCCCAGCATATGTGCTGCAGCTGAATGTCCCCAGATGAGAATTATACCATTTATCCCAGGAGACAATGGAGCTTTCTAGGCACTTGAGACCCAAGGCCTGATTTCCAACAGGAATCTGCAGCTCCTATTGCCTTGAAATATTGAGATGCAATAACTATGCCTGCATCCTACCCATATAAAATATATCACTCTGAGGGGAAAAAACAGAAACACAGCTCCAGGTGGGATTTTATTCCCTGGCTGCATGGCAGTGCTAGGTCCTAAGCATTGGCTTGACATCATGAAGGTTGTTGCAGTGGTCATGCTCAGGTTCCAGCAAGAAGGAGATCATCCTGACAAGGTCAAGATCTTTATCCACCCTAGGCCCACAGGAGTCTTCCTTCAGCATGGGCTCACAATATTCAGTCCTCTTCCAGCAACAGTCCCAAGTCTCTGGAACTTTCCAAGTGAATGGGAGAATGGACTCATGGACTTCCCATCTCTAATTTTAGGTGACAGTTAGATGGTTGCTGTTTGCATGGAGTGCCACTGAAAGGAGATAATATATTCACCCCCTCCACTAGCTGTGGTCTAGTCAAAAATGTTTGCTGCTAGCATAGCTGTTTTCTGACCTAAAATTTCATTTTAATTTCTCCTGGTTGAACAGATAAAAAGATGATGAAATTCTGATAGAAGAGAGAGCTGAGACAAAATAAACATGTTTAGAATAAATTTCAGACTAAAATTTCATCTGCATATATGCAGTTATTTGGAAAATAAGATAAAGCAGCACATGACAAGCTGCCTGCTGAACCTGCACAGCAGCCATAAATTGTGGAGGGCAATTGCCAAAACGAAGTTTTGTAACTTTAAAATGATGAGACATTTTCTGGAGCTACCTCCACATGCTGCTGTCAGGATTTCTCCTGCCCACAAGATGGCAGGCAAAGATCAGCCTGGTTCTGAGACAATTGCAAAGCAGAGCTGCTGAGAACAGAAAAGAACTTCTGCTCTACTCCAGCACTACTGTAGGTTGCAATTTGGCTGTATCACTCTCTGCCATGCTATGAAGACATACTGACTGCATCCACAGTGTGTTCCTGACCTAAAACCTGCAGAGAGGGTCAGATGTGGTTATTAACTGGAACATCTTATCCAGCTAACAGATGCTCTGCAGTTCTAAGAAATCAATTATTATTATAAGCTAATAACAGTAATAAATAAGCAAAGCAATTAGAGCTGTTGGTGCAAAATGCTTCAAGACAGAAGGCTGCTGCTGAACATTTTAAGTGTGACTTGCATGGGTTTTCAACCTCCTTATGGCACAGAAGAAAGACAGGCTTGTTTTCCTGCTTTGTCTTATGTCCTGGTAATAATTTTCCCTTGGTTAGGTGCCCAGTGGAAACTGACCTTTCCCTATCTTTTGCCTTCCCCTTAATGTGCTGTTGTAGGACCATCCAGATGCTTGCATCTAGTAAATTCTCTTCATGGCAGGAATCCAGGAGCCTGGTTATGACCCTGTTGCTCCTGCTTCCTCTCTGTATTGCTTTGAGACCACAGGTCTGTGGTTTATTAGGTGATGTCAGAAAATGTTCCCTAGCCTGGGAAGGGGAGCCTGCCCAACCCTTCCAAGCTGTCCAGGACATCTGTCACCTGACTTTTCAGCTGCCACTCTTGAAGGACACAGGCATCCTCCAGTATCATGCTTGGAAACCCTGCGCAGACAGCTCAGTTTTTGTAGAGACTAATACCACTGGGCTCCCGTTTCAGCCCTTGTGAAGGGGGCTGGGGCTAGATAATATTTAAGGTCCCTTCAAACCCAAACCATTCTGTGATTCTACAGTTCTGTGATTTCTTAGCCTGAGTACCTAAGTCCCAGTGTAGATTAGTGCCCACAGTCCTGTGTGCTTGTGCCTGAGCATCCTTCTGCTGCCTGGGATGGACCTTGGAGAGGTGTTATGTGTGAGGAGCTGGAGCATGGGGGAGCACCTACCTCTGCGCAAGGCTCGCAGGTGCTGCTTGGCGTGGTGGTGCAGCTCCTCCACGCAGGGCGGTCTGGTGGAGGGGAGAAAGATGTTTCTTTGCTGATGCCAAGGTGCTCGGTAATAGACACTCAGTTTGCTCTCTGCATCAAGGTTGGAGACAGCTGTAGGATAAAAAATAGAATACAATGTAAGACTTCCAGTCTCTCTTCCAACCACCTAGCTGAAAAGGAAAGGTTCTTGTTTGGAACAGCATTGTCAAGAACAGGCACTGGGTTTGTTACAGCACCTTTACTCCCAATAAAATAGCAGCAAACATTATCTTCTCTGTGTTTCCACATCATGTTATACCAGTTAGCCTTTAGGCAATGCCCTTTTACCAGATTGCAAATGGCTCTATGGAGGCAAGCAGGTGAAATGATACTATATCAGTTTTTGATAAAAATGGACAAAGGAATAATAATTTTATAGACAGCAAAACAAAAATGCAAAGAAGCTACACAATCTTTTCACAGTGACATGTTGAGCAAAGGCAGCAGGAGGAATAGGTCTTCCATTTACCATTCTCCTGCCAATGTACTCTCACTACATCACGTTACACACAACTAGTTTCTGACACAGGTTGCTAGTTTGCTGCCTGCCGGGGCATAACGACTGAGATTAACTGCTTGCCCTGCTGAGAGACTTTGACTGTCACCTATCAAAAGAGGTTTCTTTAATAGACAGGGACTTCTGAGGGACAGGAACACTTCAGTTCCTCTACAGAGAAATCCCAGAAGTCTGCCTCTGAAAATTATATGAATCAAGTCCACTAAAGGTTTGAGAGAACTTCTCAGGAGTGCTGGGACTCATGGGAGTCCCATGGACTGTTCCCAGCCTCAGGGTACACAGTGGGTAGCTTCCAAGGGCTAAAGCAGGAGTGGAGGGCCTTGGGAGATGCCAGCACTCTGCCCCAGCCAGCGGCAGGGAGCAGGCTCACCCTCAGCCCACATAATGCAGCAGAGCAGGTGGCACATCCTCAGGTATAGCACTGGGCTTGATCCCTCTACCACAGGCATTGACACAGACAGACTCTGGTCTAATGCCAAGGAGCTGCTGCAGCTGTTTTGCTCACAGGACAGCACAGTGTGACACAGGCAGGCACCCTCATGCACAGGAAGTACCTCCTGGGCTTCCCTTTGCAGTCAGCAGCCAGAGAACCAGTGTGTCTCACACTGGTGCCCCCACTGGCCATGCACTACTCTCCTTTGCATATTTGAGGGCTCTCATCTACTTTCCTGCTTGTGCACTCTCTTACGCTTTTTTGAGGGGTAGCCAATGCACCAAGACAGAGAATGGCTCTCTGGTAGAGATGCTTTGGTCTTTCTTGTTTTGTTGTTTTCTTTAATGCAAAACAACATTAACTCAGCCTGAAGGCATACCAGTGCTTTGTGTAGAGAAAGAATTGGGAAAGTACAGTTGGAGAAGAATGAAGGAGCAGACAGAAGAAGAGAACCTAGGAACCATGCAGCCATGTGTGGGATAATGAGAGACTATCAGTTTCCTTGATTAGAAAAAAAACCCCAAAAGTTCACCAAAATTTGTAGGTGTCATGATGGAGGTGGTGAAGTTCAGGTTCTCAGAGCTTCAGCAAAAATGAAAGGACCCCAAACTGTCTGTCTGGTAGGGAGCCTTGCTTTGCTTATCAGTGGATTTTTGCAGGTGGGGTTTCAGTCATTTTTCAGTACATTTGTAGTGCTGCTCCATGCAACTAGCATGGTGTCAGTGCAAGGAATGGCACTGGAGGGAGAAAAAAATGATAGAGGAGGAAGGTAGTAAGGATAAATGATGGCAACCTGTCAGTGCTTGTTCATCATGAGGATTTACTAATTAAATTTTGACATTGCAAAAACATAATGTTGCCAAATTGCAGGCAGAGCATTTGATGGCTTGTCTGTCTGTTACCACTGCAGTGGGGAAATGCCTCACTTGCATGAGCTGATTTTATATCTCCTTTATCCCTTGAAGGTAAAGGGGTAACAAAGCACTATTTCTGTTTTACATACAAGGTACTGAGACACAAAGCAACTTGCCCGGATCCTGTTCTGAGCCACACTTCCTCCTTGGGAATCTCATCTCGGGACAAAAATTTGTACGCAATAGTAATGATACCCCACCCATTCTTTGTATTGCCTAGGGCATGTGATATTCATGATCACATAAAGTACCCTGGAGGCTAATGAAAAGGCAGGCACAAGCAGTTCCTTCCTACTCCCAGAAAAATCTGTCTAGACTGAAGTGCTAGTAGTTGTCTGTGATGAATATCAGTAAGTGAGTGGAAAGTTTTACCTACTTGCGAAATTTTCAGATATTTCATCAGACTAGAATAGATCTTGCTGCAAAATGTAGCTTGTAGAAAGCTCTTTTGGCCTTGGCAACAGTCTTTTACAAATAGGAGTAGGAGCTGGGTTAATATACTTTGTGTGAGACTTAAAAATGAAACCAAGTTCATGCAAGCTCTGCTACACACCTACTGTTATAGACACATGTTGCTGTTGACAGATAAAATAGTATGACCTCTTAGCCACCCAACAAGTCTCCCTTAGCCAGCAGACCTGGCAGAGCTGTGCACAGTGCTGTCCCAAGAGAAAAACTACAAATACATTGCTTATCTTCAAATGATAGAGCATTAAGAAGCTTACAGTACCCTGTGCTATGGCCCCAGCCAGCACCCATCCATGTCTTCTCACCTTTCCCTGCAGGGTCTCTGATTCATGGTAACAGGGAATATACCCCCCTGACACACAGAAAACAGAAATATTGCACAATACTCACTGAACTGACCAATCCTTCAAAATACTCCAAAGCTGGAGTGGATTTTCTAGGAGGTCCAGAATAAAAACTAAAAGTGCTTGCAAAAAAAGCTGAAAGGGGATGAATGTTCTCAGCCAGCAGTGGGGAAGAAGCTCAGAGGAAGGGAGCAGCACTGGGTAGGGTGGAGGACAATGCTGGCCCAAGGATAAGTAAGTATAAACCCAGAATGAATGCAGTTAGTCTGGATGTTTGTGGAACAGTATCCCAACCTCAGAGCAGCAGAACTCTGATAAAAACTCCTGGAAAGAAGTAAGAGGGGAAAAAGCTAACCAGTGAGTAAAAGCCTGCCAAAAGAAGGACCTGCTTCCATTTCATTCCTTGCACATTGTCCTTTGCATGTTCTTCCCTGTCCTTTGCACATGGCCTGTTCTTCTGCAATGACATTTTGCCTCACTGATTGCCCCTGGGAACTGGGCACCATTGCTGGGAGCTGAAGCCAGAGGATGCAACCACAGGAGGGGACTGTGAGCTTTAAGGACTACTGAACATCTAATTTTCTTCACAGGACTGAACCTCTTACTTCCACTAAAAGAAAAAAGCCAACCCTGTGGCAGGATAAAAGACCAGTGGGCTGAGATCTAGAAGAAATGTGCAGTCAAAGCTTTAACATATACTTCTGCTAGGAGCTGGCGTTAAATAGTAAGACTCCCTATATCTGTGTTCTGTGAAATGAGGATAAGGTATCTCTTTCAGCCAGCACTTCTTTACTCAGTGTTTTACACTGCAGGCTGTTTTTACAATGCCAAGCCTGCGCGTGACTGTAGCCCCTCAGCATCATAGTAACATGTATAATAAATAAAGCAATATAGAAACTGTAAAGCCACAGTCTTTAAACGATTAACAGCTGGACATCACACTGAATGAGAAAAAAAGAAGTCAATAGAGATAGGAAATGCTACATTTCAGGCATCAGATATAGTCTGTTAACATATTTTTAGTCTGCGCTTCGATCAATTTAGATTATACAAGTGAATCATATAAACTATCACTTCATTTCATTCCTGAGTTAAAGTAATTGTTTTGGTTTTTTTTATCTTGTGGGATGACAGAATGACAAGAGACCATTTAAATGGATTCTCTATTCCATTCTGGGGATCCATTAACATTGGCTGGTTTCCTAACAACCAATGTCAAACAGATATACACTAATGGCTCTTCTCAAGAGAAGACTTTTGAAGATTTCCAAATAACTGTTTTGTTTAAGTTGATCATATTTATCATTTACAGATCCTTCTCGTCTTCACATCCTCTCATTTTCTCCCTCTTTTAGCCAAGAGGAAAAAGGATCCTGCCATAGCAGAGCTGGATGTGGATGCTTGAAGGTTGTGCGGCTTTAGTGCATTCAGGCGTGGATGTTCTAATAATAACACCACAAAGGCCAAGCAAGAAAGATTTCTGCTCTATTTATTTGATAGATCCAGGGGTTTCCCCCCACAACTCCGTTTGCTTCTATAGATAGTTGCCTCCCCTCTTCCCAGACCCTTCTGTTTCTCAATTTTCTATTATTTCTATGTGTATTATAGTTATTATTACCTGTCAGGGGAAGAAAGAAAAAAAGATAATTTCTTATGTTTCCTAGTTCAGAGAGAAAACACAATTTGTCGTAAGGTGTGAAGAAGTGTGGAGCCTGGAGGGAATTGGAGCAGCAAGCAAGGAAGTTGCCTACATGTTAAGGGCCAGCACCCAGAGCTGTCAGCCCTGAATTCTGCACAGGCAAAGCTGAACCAGCAGCTGCTGAATCCTCATTAAAGTATCCAGATTCCAAAAGACAAAACCCAAAATTAAAAAGGATAAGAGTAGTGAATAAGCCTATTCCAGAGCCCAGTTATGCTTAAGAGAGGCTGTAATGAGCCAAGCCCTTTGCAAGGAGGCAGAGGTGCTGGGGGCTGTGCACTTAGTGAAATTCCGCCTCTTTTTACACCGTGCTGCAGGGGTGCAGGATGCACCCAAAGGTTGCTGTGGCCAGCAGCCCCCAGAGCCAGGCTCTGCTTAAGAAAGTACTTCTTCTCCTGCATTGAGGTGGTTGACCTGTCATTTTAGCATATGCCATTTTTTCTAGCTATTTCATGTAAAAATGGTGACTTTTTCTTGTGTGAGTCAATGTCATAAGAAAGCTGGATTTTCATCCAGCTTTGCATAAACAGGCCTATGCCAGCAGCAGCAGAATTCAGTGTGATCGGCCTCTTCCTCAGCTACTGCCCAGGTCAGCAGTGAGTTACTGCCTGCTGCGTTTGTGTGCAAAACATGGCAAGAAAATTAATTCTGAGGAAGACCAGATTACTTCAAAGACTAGGCAGCCTGGCAGCACATCCAACTTCATCATGCAATTTAGTGCATAAATGTTTCATTGAGACAAGTGCTGAGTCTGATGTGAATTTTATTTATAGCCAGCCCTGTATGTCCCAAATGTACGCTTCCCCCAATGTACTCGTGTAACCACTGGAGCACCCAGGGGGGTTAAGCCTACAACACTGGTAAAAATCTAGAGTTGCTTCTTTGCTGCTCATGTCCCACATCCTTCAACAAGCTCAGTACTTTCAAAGTAGCTCCCTCTGCAGCTGCCGCTTCCCAGTGATGGCAAAGAGAGTGCCAGCCTTACCCAGCAGGGACACCAGAGTCTGGAGCTCCCTGAAGGTGGGACAGTGACTCTGTTTTCAACTATTGTGTTCCCTCACAACCATGCATATATGCAGACATTTCCCTATTTGCCAGTGGCAAACCCCACCAACAGGAACTGCGAGTACCTATTTGGATGAGCTACTTTCCTGTCCCATCTTTATTAACAACTGAAAAATGCCCATGCAAAGGGAGTGTGTTGGTGGGGCTGCTGTTCATTGCAAATAAGGCTACTGGCTCTTCAGCTTTTCCAGCACCCAGCTGAACAATGGCAACCTTACCATAATTTCAGTGACTGCACCTACAAGCATGGGTATGCACACAATTTCCCTCATACCTCTAGAAAAAGTACCAAGTGACTGCTGCTAGAAACTGCGACATACCCCAGTGCCTTTGGAAACCCTTGTCACCCTGGCAGGGGCAGGATGCCATGTTATTTCCCCACAAAGTCAGTGCCAGAGGAACACCTGGCAGTGATGGGTTTCTCTTCTAAAGCTCTTTTGCTGGGGCAGGGACATCAGATGATGGGAAATGTGACAGGCACTCTGGTTCCTTGTCACTGCAGAGGCTGCTGAAGACCCTGCCTGTGCTTCCCAGTCCTTCTCTTCCCTGGGAAGCAGGACAGTCCTTCTCTTTCCCAGGACAATTGAGAAATGAGGCAGGTCTTCACAGAGCTTTCTAAGGATGTCTCTAATGTGAGACAAGAGATGCTCAATTCAATGAAAGAGAAAACTGCATGCCAAACCCCTTGTCTCCTCACCAATCAAGTATATCTTTGGGATTTGTTCAGAGTCTGGATAGGATGCCCCCATCCTTGGCCACATCTTTTGTTTCTGTTTTTGTGGTATATTCTGTCATTTGTGAGGGTGCTGTTCAGGGCAGACATTTCCCTTTCAGTCTTCACAGTGCCCACTGTCACAGGGCCATGGTCACTGATGACCCACTTTAGGTGGTTTGCTCCTTGGCTACTTCTCTCCGGGAGCCTGTGCTGGAAAACACGGTTTGTAATGGCCTTGTGCATCATTATTTCTTATTGCTTTTATCAGGGCAGAAATCCAGAATATTTCTGAAGAGTTTTTGTGTTGTGCAACCAGAGTTCAGGATGGATGTGAGTGGAAAGCTCCAGTGACACAGACCCCAAGAGATGGTTTGGGCAACCAGTCTGGACCTGAAGCCTGGATCACCACATCTGCCCTGCCACTGGCACTTGCGCATGCAAATCAAAGCCAGTGCAACTGTGTCTACGCAGGCTGCAGCTGCCCTCCAGAAAAACAGGAGGGGAGACATGACAAAACAAGTTAAGTCTTTAGCTACATGTGGGCAACAGCATGAGTACAATTTTTATTCTGTTCTGCACTCATGGAGAGACAATTTAGCAAATTTTTCAAACTCAAGCAAAAAGGCAGAAACCTCACTGACAGCAGAATCTGTTGAGAAAGACCACAATCTTTTATGCTCTTTGTATTGTTTTATTTCCTGCTAATACAGAGAAACCTCTCATGTTTCAGTCATAGTTTCTTAGCACATCTCTGTGGCATTTTTCTGCCTTGCATTATGCTACACATGGGAAAAAACAGCTATTCAGAAGAAAAAAGGGCAAGTGGGCAAAACCCATATTTGGCATTCAGGTAGCAGGAGAGATTAAAATACTGGAGAGCTTATGATTTGGATGTCATTTCCATGAGCAGATCCCTGAATTTTGCATTTACCTGATGTTTGGTTGACTGGCACAACAGACATAATTCAAGAGGGCTGGGAGGCGTGTGGTTCTTATACATGTAAGAAGATTAGGCTGTTAAGCAATATGCACTTATGTGAAGAGTACCACATGCTAATCCCATTCTTGGCTTTGCTGCTTTCAATCACTGCTGGTGGTGTTCGAACATAATTTAAACTGCTTTTCCTAACTCTGTCAAATATGTTACAGTGGCCAGAATGGAACTTCATATTTCAAAGTATTTCAAAGCTGTCGCTGCAGGATAGACAATAACCTCTTAGAAATACAGAGTACTTTATATGTTCAAGCCTCCATTCCTATGAAGTTTCTCTAGCCAGCACTTTCTTCCTTTCCTTTTATTCCTGTTCTCAGGTCTATGCTTTACACAGCCTCCAAGAGTGCCCTGCAGGGTAATGGTAAAAGGCAGACAACATGGCAGTCCTGCCTGGCAAGCTTAAGGCTGCAGTCAGGTCAATTATTCTGCAGGAATATTAATTTAATATTCAATTCAGATTGCTGTCATGCTCCATGAGAAAACAAAGACCTAACTAGCCAGTAAAACAGTGAAGGCATAAACATTCTTAGAGAAAAACCCAAACCAGAACTATTTCAAAGTTACTGGACCTAATGATAAGGATGGATTGTTACAGCAGGGATGATGTGACATCCCACATAGGCACAAGTCTGTGTATTTGTGTACACACACACACTCCAGAGCACATAACTGAAATCAGTATCCCAAGAGAGTCCTTTCAGTCCTACATGCTTAATTAGTTGAAAGCACTTCTTTCAATTTGATGCACTTTGAGTGCTTGTCAACACAGATTTCTTCCCGTGTTGACCCTTCACATTATTCCCACTCTGGATATGCAGCAAGATAAAGTCTCTTATCTCCAGCAGTGTAGTGTGTGGTCTCGATAACACACTTTGTAAGTATGCTTTTAGATATCCTTTTCAATTCTCTCCCACTGCTTTGCTATTTTTCTCCTATACTGACTCAGCCCAAATCACTACTAAGCTTGCCTGAGTTGCTCCAGTAGGTCACCATAATGCTTTCCTTTTTATCACAGAGAAGTGTGCTGTTCACTGTGATGTTGCTCTCAGATCAGTCACCTTGATTTCACATGCCAGCACTCAAGAACAAAGCTCTACAAAATTCATTTACTATTCTACCTACTGTAGTTAATGCTTACTTTGAGGATCTTGTGATAAAAACATCCTATAGACAAATTTATGGTAGGTCAAACTGGTTCTGGTAGCAGTTTTAGGGTATCCTGCCTATTCTTCTACTCAAAACATTCAATTTCCCTGCATATTTCTGTCTGAATATTTGCACCTAAAGTGGTCATTTTCAATTAATAGCCTTTTGAGTCTATGCTAAGCATCCTGTTTTCAAGAAGAGCAGACTTGGTCATTGCAGCACCTATTTCCATCAGCATCCACAGTATGAACAATCTCTTCACATTTGTGAACCTAGAGACCATCAGTAAACCATCATGAACCTTGAAAAAGCACACTGGAAGATGTCACTCAACAAAGAATATGCTGCGCTTGCCATATTGGAAGATAAAATTCAGATAATTTATTCCAAGTACAGCAAATGCATTTCTGTTTTTCTTGAAATTTTCAAAAACTACAACCTTCTATCTAAGCTCTAAGACTTAGTCTCTGTACCTTCTCTTGATTCTCAGAAGCAGCATTTAGAATCAAAGATGCTGGTTTGCAGAGAAAATTAATGAGCTGGGTCCCTCTTCCCTTCCACTGGCACTGCCTGTAGGTTGAGGAATCAAACCCCCAAGAGTCAGGAGCTACAAGCCATGTGTTAGGAGTAGAGATGGTGGCTCATATTTCACACTTCTTCCTTCCCATCAGTCTTTTCAGTGTGCTTGGCTGGATGCCTTGGATGCCACTTAACTGCAAGTCGAGGTAAGTAGCAACAGTTTCTTCCAATTCTATTTAGTAAATACTATGCAATGCTATGTAGGTAAATACTATTACAGCATATCCCTTCAAATTACTCACAGCCCTTCAGGGGTAGACAAACAGTCAAGCATCTCAGGGGGACCAAAAGCAACTACTTTATTTCTTCCTCTGGAGAAATATTCTTGCTGCTCCTGTAGCTCCATAAGTCTGTTCTGCAGAGGGATTGAGAGACCTGGCTCTGTCTCTCTATCCCTATCTCAGCTTCTTCCCCAGAATGGTAAAGCAGTGTGTTTCTTGAGACAATCAACAAAAAGTCCCACACACTCCTCCATAAGGTCTCTCTGGAGCCACCCTGATGGTGGCCCAGAGCTGGCTGGCACAGGGGTGCAGTTACAGATACAACCAGTTCATGGTGTAGCTCTGGGTTCTTTCAGTACAACTCTTCCCCAGTCTCAGTAAATATCCAAGTCCCCCACTACCAGCCTCCTTAGATCTAGCTCTGGCCTCCCAAGCTGTTTACTTGAAGCCCAGTTTTAGACAACCATCTGAATCAGCCCACAGATCACAGAACCACAGATTGGAGTGGGCTGTAAGTGACCTTAGAGATCACCTAGTTCCAGCTTCCTTCCATGGGCAGGAACACCTTTCTTTAGAGCAGATTGCTCTGGGCCAGGAGAAGGGTTCCCTTTCCACACTGTCCTTCCCTAGTCGCACTTCTGACAGGACACTTATGTTAAACATTACAGCAAACTGGGCTGTAAGAGTTCAGAGAAGCACACTGAGAACAAGGCCAGCTGAATTGCAGAGTTTCATTTGCTGAAACAATAGGGAACACAGTCCTTTTGTTTGGTAAGGGGAAGGAGAGCTGCCTGAAAATTAGGATTTCACTTCTATACTTTCTCAAGGGAACTGTTTTTAATGAAAAAACTTGATTAGGATTTAGGCAACCTTAGAATTCTTGTGAGTTCCTTCCACCCACCCTGTGATGCCAAGCACATGTTCCCACAGCCCTTGCTGCCAGAGCTCCAGCTCTTACCCAGGAATTGCAGCCTCTCCCCGACAGGCCTTTTGGGTTTGAAATTAGCCTTAATCCATAAAGCTTGCATGTCTTACAATATATGGAATGGCCTGTATTACTTACAGTACTTTCTATACACAGACAAAAAGACTTTCTATGCAAAGACACCAAGATACACTGGATCACTTTTTAAAGAAACCCATCCAGACAACATTTGGAAACTCCGTCAGTGATGTTGTATATCTAGACTGCAGGATGAATAACTTAGGTCAAGATAAATTATTTTCCCACTGTTGTTATTATTTGAATAGCATGTTCTCATCTTACTCACCTTAGGCACTAAATTTTTTTCTGCAGACTTGCACTGTTTTTTCTACTGTATTTCAAGCCCTTGCTTACCTCAAATGGTCCACAAGCCTCAAATGGCAAAAGCCAGCTTGCAAATTTTAGAAGGAGGTGAGCATTGGTAGCTGTATCCCTTTGCATGTCCCTGCAGAGGTGCAAACCTGTAACCATGCCAGCTGGGGAGCCCCTACAGCTCATGCTGAACCACTAACTCCCACTTCGAAGTGAGACATCACAGCCAACGGCAACTAGTACATAAAATGCAGCATGACAACATTTAAGCTAAAAAAAATTTTAAAGTGTTTACTTATTTTAAAGCATCATAGGGTGTTAATAAAGATCATAACATAGGCTAAGCTTCATTGTTATGGCTAATATGGCTTTATGAGCCCAAACCATATCCTATTGTTTGTACTCACATTTATACTATTAAGTCACATATTCATGCACAAAACCTAACTGAGTTCTGACAGGGTTTCTGAAAAGCCACATCTGCTGAAGAGCTTCAGGGTTTGTCAGAGGCTACAGGGGTGTGGACCACACTCTGGTGAGAGCTGTCATCCAGAACATAGCTGCAAACAGCTAATTCTTGCACATTTGTAACTCCTCTGCTTTTGTGTATGCATCCGACCCAGTACAGGGCAGCTTTCAACACGTTGGCTTTAGCACAACAAATACACAGAGTGGCAAACAACTGCTCCCTTAATGCTCCTGTAAAATTATTACCTTTTAAGTGTGGGCAGACATTTTATTATGACCATGTACCAACCCCTGCAAACAAAGAAGAAAACTAGAAGGCATGGCTGAAATGGCCACATTTCATTGCATCCAGTGAAAATCAGAGCAGAAATATCAGGTGTCAGCACCTACTGGCAACTATCAAATACCACCATGGAATGACTGCACTAACAGCAACACTGGGCAGGAAGTCTTCAAACTCTCAGCTGTAAGCAGTGATAAAAATTAAATAAAACTAATCTGCAGGAAATAAGCTTCTTGAAATGAAAAACCCACAGGAAAAGAAATTTAGCTAGGAAATACTTTCAGGAAAGGAATAAGCAAGGAACAAAGGAGAGCAGGGAGAAGGGCATTGGGAGAAAGGAGAATTGTCATTAAAGTTATCATGCAGAAAGTATAAGTTAAAAGTGGGGTCACTGAGTAGCAAACAGTGTTTGACCTTAATGTATCATGTATCAAGTGGAATGGTGAATCAGGGCAGAGGGCACTCCAGGGACACAAAGATTTATTCACAATGAGCAAAGTTGACAGTATTTCCAAACATAAAGAAGCAGACAACGGAAAGTAATCACAAAAGTTACTTTCCTCAGGGGAGATTTGTCTCCCTGGAGAATTTCTTTAGCTAACAGATAGACTCCTCACTGATTTTAAGTACAAATTAGCCTCAGAGAGATCTGAAGAATCCTCTAGCAGCTCCTGTCCCCCTCTGTTCACTGTGGAAGGACCATGAGAAGATTGACTGTGAGGAGCTGACATGTTCTGTCACCACCAGGCACCAAAGGGAGACATCACCTTTATGGGGTAGCAGGGCTGCCTACTTGGAAACAAATATGAGTCTGCAAAGCTGTTGATGGGTTCTCACATTTAGTTGTTGAAAATATTTAATAACAAAGTAAAATATAAAATTGGGTCACAGACAGGCAACCTACCAAGGCATAAAGTAAGTTTTAACTGAAAAGGTAAAGCATTGCCTGAGGAGCTGAACACAATATATTCCTTTTTATGAAGGAAGAGATAAACACACTCATAAATGTGACACTATAGGCTGGGCCAAGTGTGCAATTTTGCTGTCCTTACTCTGTCCTTCCTGAGTCATGGATCTGCCTGTCTTCTCTGGACCCTCCAGCTATGCCAGGACATCAGGTCTAGCCATAATTACCCCTCTCCCATTTCACTGCCTTCTCTTCTCTGCCCCTCTTCTTTCTGTATGGATTTTTCCAAGTGGTGTTAAAAAAAGGAAGTGCTGGAAGAGGTGCCAGACTGCTCTAGAGGCTGAGATGCTGTACATGCTGAACAGTGAAAGGCAGACGACACCCACGGATACAGCACAGCCCTGATCTGGCAGGATGTGTGGAGGGGGGAGGTGGCAATTGCTCCTCACATCCTTTCAACTCCGGTAGCATCTGCCAGCACGGGCGGAGGGGGAGCCACCCCAGCCAACTTTTCTTTTTATAAAATGGATCTTGTTCATAAAGTCAGAGACATTTTATATACAAATACAGATCAGTTCCCTGCCATCTGCTTATTTCTATGTAGCATCTAAAGTATCATAAGGGTGTCACAGAGAATACCAAAACAAGGTCTTACCTCTGCTGCTGAGCTTAAAAAAAAAAAAGGAAAAAGAAAAAAGGAGAAAATAGAAGTGTTGGTATGCAGGGAAAAGCTAAAAACTGAGACAGCATTTTCAATCGTGGTTGCCTGGGCTGCTGTAGTTTGTGGATGGAGTTTGTCCTGATAGGTGGATATGCTGGCACAACCCTGCTCTGGGCCTGGTGCAAGTTACCTCCTGGCCTTCAACAGCCATCTCTTGTCCTGCCAGGGACCTCCTAGCCTTTTCTGTGGTCTTTCTACTTGTGTGTCTTAAGAGCAGAAATCACCCTTTTATACTAAGCATTTGCACATACAATTACAGGCCTTGTATTTCATGTGCTAGTCCAAGAATCCCTCACTGGTGGATCTATTTAGTGTTATACTCTTACAGATAAAAGTAGTCCTTATTCCCCTCTAGGACATGCTCCAAACCTTTGCAGATGAGCTGTGGTTCGTACTGCCCAGGCTGCAGTTTTGGACCCACAAAACTAGGGGGTCCTACAGCACAACCAACCTTTACCACTTACCAGCAGCTCCAAAGCACTGCACTGGCTGAGAAACAGGTGGTTCATTACTCAGAATTAACCCCCCATGGTTAGTATAGAAAAAAGAGCCAGGTTGCCTGGTCCCACCAGAGCCCAGACCCACACAGCAAGGGAGGACACAAGAATTCACTGATCATCTGCCAGAGTCATTATCATTCAAGGATTTTTAACTACTGCATTTAAATATAGCTAATTCGGATAAATCAAGATTGTTTCCCTCACTTGCCAGTTTGATAATTTCATCTTCATGTTTATTCACATTAGTAAGTATTGATTTCCTCTGGGATGCAGTACATTTTCTCACAGTAAGTGAGGGTGAGGTCTGCTTGGCAAGGTTTTCGTTACACTTTGAGTTTTGGAAGTTTGGGTATTGTAATACTAAACATACTTTCATTGCATCCACTAAAAAAAAGGATTCTGTGCAAGAGCACAGAAGAAAAAATACCTAAAAAGTGCAACCGCCACTTTGCTAAGAAAATGGCATTAGGCAAAGATTAATTTGAATGCCTTTCATCTGAGTTATCCTTTATCCCATTTATTAACACCCTGATTTCTTCCATGTTTGCAATACTGCACAACAGCAACACTTTACAAATACCACAGTGGTTCTTCACTCTACAAGGGCCAGAGCATCCTCTGCACAGCTAGTACGACTCTCCTTATTTTTGGCTAACTGTTATATGTACTTCTGGGATGGGGAAGCTACAATAAAAATTCAGCCCATCAGAAGAATATATCTAAACTTTGAAGATTCTCATTTAGGGTCATACAATAACTTCTTTTGCAGATAATTGTAGAGGACAGTGGAATAATTTCCAAGGCACTAAGAAAGTTCTGAAGTTACAGCCACATCCACGATAACTTATGACTAAGGGAAATATTTGCTAAAGGGATGGCTGAAAGACACTCATCTTCCTTCCCCTTTGATGCCCTTCTGTGGACAGTCGGTGAGTGTAGGGTGATGTTGCTCCAGAAATACTGCAGCCAGAAGAAACCAATGATAGCCAAAGTGCCAGACATGCCTCACAGAAATAAGCCTCAAAAAAGGACTGTGGGCAGAAACACCTTTCTCACCCCATTCATGAACCACTGAGATAGATACATGCCTGAAGCTGAGCTTATTCATATAATCCCCAGGGCAATTTTGGTATTCAGAAACTCTTTATTTTGAGGGCAAAATGACATTAATTTGTTGCCTACCACAGAAAGCACAACTTTGCAACAGCATTGTCACTGCGGAGTTTGTGTTGATTCATTCATCCCAACAGGAGAAAAATGTCTCTTCCTCCAGCCAACTCCATACTCACCCCAGAGCCCCTGTCATGAGCTGAAGCCCCATTGAACTACAGCTCTTTTCCAGCCTTTCAGCTGTCATCATGCCCAGCCATGCTGATGGGGGCTGAAATAATCAGATAATTAATCCTCCATTAACATGAAACCAGGGAGACTTGGGGCTAGCTGTCCATCGGATACAGATCTCAGCAGTACCTAACATTTCTAGCCAGGTACCTACATGGCACTGGTTTTAAGATTACAGCTGGTGATGACCAGACTTTCATTCTGCATTTCATACTAGCAATCTTCCACTTGGCCTAGATGATCATGGTAGTAGGCTCCTATCAATTGTAAATATTCTATTCTATTCTATTCTATTCTATTCTATTCTATTCTATTCTATTCTATTCTATTCTATTCTATTCTACCACCATGACAAACACTGCTAATTTTATACGTAAGCTTCAAATTCATAGTATCTCCCAGTCTGACAACTCACTGCATGCAGGACCTCTGCAGTACTGTGCTGGGAGGTCACGAACCAATACAAGCCAGTGTGTTGTGCATATGAGGCAGTGACTCTGGAAGTAATTAATAGTCTAGCTAACTCCAGCTGTGTTATCTGCGGACATTCCCAGATTCAAACTGTCAAAGTTCTTCAGATTTTAATGCAACAAAATGACCTCTGTTTTTATACAGCACATTATACTGGCAAAGCAGCTGCAGCCATGCTGACAGAACTGCATTTTAGCAGTCAGTCTACTCTTTGCACCTCCATATTCTTCAAAAAGTACATGATGCTGATAAATGGTAGCAATGGCTTTGGCTGGCACAGTTTCACTGGCTAAAGATCACACTCTTTTCAGAGCTTTGTCCCATACCTTTGCACAAGCAGAAATTACTTGTGAAGAAAATCAGCTTCAGTATGTTCATTCAGACTTGTTATGGGAACACAAGCTTTTAGATTCAGACCACATGAAAGGAATTTTAAAGAGTGGGGCACTACAGTTTATACTCTTAGCTTCATTGACTGCAGTTTCCTCCCCTTGAGCTTCCCCACTTGACCTACAGAGTAAATACATCTTCCCAGGAAGTACAAATTTCCACCCAGCAAAGCTGAAACCCTTTTAATGGGGTCCCAAGCTCTTCAGGGTTGCTTTGTTTGCCAAATTCTATTCTGATAGCCCACAGACCACAATTCATAATATAAATAAATATTCATAATATAAATAAATTTTATTACATGTCTTGGAGGTACCACCAACAGCATAGTGCCTCTGTTTAAACGGCTGCCAGAAGATCAAGCCAGGGCTGTGCCTGACTCCAGAAAAGTTTCCAATAATCCCACGGAGACTTCACTGTGATGCTGGCACCAGAAACAACCTGGGACTCACAAGCTGACTAGGTCATGTAATCACCTTCCTGCAGAGAGGATCAGAGACTGCAACAAGGCCAACCCAGAGCAGGATGACTCGTTTGGAAAACAAGCAAGGCTTACTGAAAGGATCAGGGCAGAGAAGATGGATCCTTGAGAAATTGCCAGTAAGTGTAGGTGTTGTGAAGAAGCACCATAGCAAATGCAGAGGAAAAACTGCATTAATTGTAGAAAGTAGAAACCCAGTGCAAATTCAGAGCATGGGAATAGAGTCAACCAGACTGACACATCAGCCAGCCTTTGAGTAGGCTAAACACTTTCTGCTGCATTTATGCAGTTGTGTACAACTTACAGGCTTTTTTTTTTTTTTTTTTTTTTTTTATTTTGCCTCATATGAATAAACACCTGGCACTGCCAAGGCAGAAAAGGGCAGTCGTATGTTGAAACAGAACAACTCAAGATGAAAGATTTTATCAAATTTAGGAGAACCCCTTTCCTTTTGGGTATTTGCTGGACTTCTCTAACATTGAAAGAGTGAAAAATTATGAAAGGCAGGTTTAGGATGCAAGACAGGACAATCCTGGACTGCTCCAAAGAACCAGTACTGAGCCTTCAATACATGCCAGAACTGGAGATCCTGAGGCACATTTCCAGGATGAACACCTTTTCCCCATGGCACTACTAGACCCAGGCTGGTGATACCAGTCCAGTGACTGAGCCTCTGCTCTGACAAGTCTTGATGCTTACAAAAAATCACAAGATTTGGATTGGACTGTAACCTTGGAGTTTTGAAGTTGTCTGAGATTGGCATCACATGTCCATGCACATTATGGAAGGAAAAAGAAAGCACATTACTGTTTGTGCAGGTTGAATTTGAGGAGATTATAATTTAAGCACCTTGTGTTTAAAAGGCTATTCAAGGTATTACAGTAATTTTTCTCATATTACAGCTGCAGCATCTCCTATGTACTCTGCCTTCCCAAAATGCTCATTAACCCAAGCCTCACATCTGCTCTTCTTGCCGTTCAAACTGATGTCCCTTTCTTACAGATCATGAAAGAACATCTTGAGAATAAAATTCAGTCACCAGAACCTGCAAAGAATTCAGTTCAGCAGGAATTCAGTTTATACCACCAAACTTTGTTTTTTTTACATTGTTATATAACACACTCACTGTTTCACAGTTAATTGAAGAAAGTGTACAGTCACAGAACTTTTCTGATCTGTAGTAAAAACGCAACCATGAGCTACAATTAAATTCCTAAACCACTGATGGACAGGTTATAATGGACAGGTTATAATAATTATTGCAGGCTTATCTCAGCATTTGGAGTAAGATATTGAAAAGAGCTTTGGTAGGGTGGAGCAAGGGAAAGCAAACTAAGTGCAAGGGAAAATTGATCCTTCCCTCAGCAGCCTCCCTTACCATGCCTGTATTTGAAGCAGGCAGTCTGGAGCAGGGGTGTAGCAAGGTGGTCACACAAACCCTGCACTGGCCTCGCTGCTGGCCAGTTGCACAGCACAAACCCTGGGATACAGGTGGGGGATATCAACTGGCTCACGCTGCAGGGTGTCAGGAGCACTGCAGCTGAAACTCTCCAAGGTCTGTGAGTGCTACCACAGCACAGGAAGTGAATATTACCTCCTCAGCAGCCACATTATTGAATGGCAATAACTTTCCATAATAACTAATTAATGTCACATACAGACCTAACACTTAGAGAAAGTGCTACAGCTTTTCCTTCATCAAATTGCAGCGCTGAGGTCGAGCTTTACTCATCTGCTGGACTGGTAGAAGAAGGTAGCTGCATGAGAGCCAGAACCTTCCCTTTGGCAGCTGTGGGCCCAATCAAGCTGTTTGGCATCTCCCCCAGCTCTGTGGTGCCATTACTTCTGTGGCCATCTTGCCTGGACAGCAAACTCGAGTGTATTTGGATATTCCCCATCTGTACCTGACGTGTCCTCCAGCTCTCACCCCCCACCCCAGTGACAACCTAGCCTTGCAAAAGGAGGCTCCCAGCAGCCCCCATCTTGGGCAGAGCTCACCCTGCCCAGGAAAGCACCACCTGGACCCACAAAGGTTCCTTGAAAATCCTGAGACCCTAGGGATGCTCAGGAAAAGTTTATTTTGGCAAGCTCAATAGTGTGGGCATGGTCAGTACTCTATTCCCTCAATTTCCCTCTGTACCAAAAGGGGGACACATCTGTGACACTCCATGTCAAGCATGTTGTCTTTTCATTCATAAAAGGCAGCCTTGTATCTTTAATCACTTTGCCAGATAATAGCAAAGAGACAATTGATTGCCTGTGTTATCAGACACTAGTGGAAAAGTCTAGATAAGGATGCTGAACAACCTAGTCTTATTAGAATTCCACATGCAAACGCTTCCCCATAATCCAGAGTCATCTGTATCCCAGCAACACTTTAAATTTCATTCTCACTGAATTGCCAGATCTTTATCAAAATATAATTACAGTCTTAATTTGGATGATAAATTTTGATTGCTTGTGCTGTGCCAAAAAAAAAAAAATTGTCAGGTATACAAAAAAATGAGGTGCAACTGTGAGATCTGAATCTGCATATTCTGACATTGGTGCATCACCTTTCTTCTTATCAAAAGTTTGGCTCTGATAGCTAGCAGTGAGGTTATGTAGGGGTAAATAGGGAGGGACATGCAAAGACAGTTTTCTGATGCCATCAAATTAAATTTCCACTAAAAACAGGGAAGAATTTGAAATCTGCAGTTGCTTCTGAAGATTATCACTATTACGAGAATTATATACTATTATCATTATGAGGTAAATTATGTGCAGCACTGCTATTCAAAGTGGAAGAAAACACCAGTTCTTCCTGAAATAAGGAGAGATTGTGCAGAACTCACCTTTTGTCCCACTGCCTTGCCCCCCTCCTTCAATTACTGGCAGAAAACAGCACATTGCTTTATAGTTATATCCAGATTATGTGGATAGTTACAAATAGTTTTCCAAAACAAGTAGCCTAAAAAAAGTATCCCAGAGGAATATAACCACTGCCTACACTACCAAGAGAGCCCAAAGGAGAGGAGATGGCCCTGCTAGCAAGCCTTGGAGGTTACCTAGTTTCTGACTTACCAGAGTACTGCAGTCCAAACCCACTTCAGTTTTACCCTGTTGAAATGCCAGGGGGGAAAGATAATTACTCAGATGACAATGGCATAAATGCAATTAGATATTTGACCTTAGTGTTTCTTGGTCACACGCACAGAATTGAACTAATTGCTAAATTTGGGGCTGGGAAGTTCTTATTTTCCTTCTTTTCCACAAATACACTCACACAGAGTTATTTGCACTTTTTCTTCATCCCTAAGAAGGATCCTTTCCTAGGACAGATGTGATTTCATCCCCTGAAAGTTATTTCCTTGCCTCCTTTGGTGGCTTTGGGTACCCAGCCTTGGTTCTCTTTCTTGTCTGCTTCTCTAACTTTGATCACCATTGCATGCACCATAAAATACCTCTCTGACACACCTGTGAGCTTGAATTCATTCTCATGGAGGGTATGTTGTCCTCCCCTGAGAATACCATGCAAAATGAGAACAACTGGAAGGGTAAGTAAATTCCACCACATAAGCATGCAGAAGGGTTACAGTGTAGGTTGAAAGCCACACTGGGTCATATCACCCTGTTCTTTTAAAAGTTTTAAAGTTCTTTTAAAAGTTTTCTCTGCCTTCTGTTGTTTACATATTTCTACTGGAGTTTCTCAGGCACTTTCATGTAAATAATGATTGTTTTGCATTCTTCTTTGTGGGAGGAGAGAAGTAATAGACTGTTGGTTTGACCAGTGTAGTTGGAGAGGTGGCAATTTCTTCCTCCAATCCACTGTCACTTTTAGAATTCTATATATTGCAAGGTCAGAAATAAAGTTCCCTCCTTTTACTTCCTTTTGTTCTTTACAACTTAGTTATGTGTGTGTGAGTTATTTCATATTGTAGTGCGACAGGGTCACAGTTACAGTATGAAAAATGTGCTGCTTCCTTGTGAGCAGCGGTCGGCTACATCACTCAGGTGAGGTCTGTTTCCCTAATGCTCCACAGCCCCAGCACTCTCCAAGAGACCACTCCAAACCAAATGTGATTTTGTCCAGAGCCTGATGTAAGCAAACGCAGTTGCCAGCTAATGGTAAAATTCAAAGCTCACTGAAGTCCAGAAAGATACTGCAACCTCTGCAGTCATGTATGTGCCCTGGGTCCCATTCCCTAACTATCATGTCCATCACTGACACATCAGTAATGCTTTTGCTGACAGTAGCAGTACAAGGTTTTACAGCTGAATGGTCTGAGGCATTGAACCATTCTCATCCCTTTGGTGGTAAGGAGCTCAATGGGGCTAATACTGCAGTAGAAATGGAGGGCAGGAAGGAACCATGTGAGAATTGTCTGGTCTGTGACTTTTCCAACTCTGAAACACAGCTAAAATTAACAGTAAATGAGGTACTCACCTCCTGATACAGAAAATGTTTCCTATAGTGAATTTTGAATGACGTGTGACCAAATCTATCTTAAAAATGCCAAAATGCAGAGCCAAGTGTAATTCCACTACTCTAAAGTGGACTAAGTATTTTTAGTTCACCCCAATTTTATTATTCTTAAAAACCCTAAAAGAAGGGCATCCTATAAGCTCCATAGGAGCCTGTCCCAGTGCTTTATTCCTCTTTGTGCTTGGAAAGGTCTTGCTAACCTTCCCTGCTGCAAAGTCAGCTGGCTCCTAAGGGGGAAGGCTGCAGAAGCGGGCATGCTGGCTGCAGTCACATGCAGCTCCCCTCTTCTTTGGATATCAGACTCCATCTCTAGTGCCATAAATTTGCAACTTCTCACCTCAGATGAACTGAGCTGAGACAAAAATGCCAGAATTAGTGCCCTGGCCCAAAATCCAGAACTAGTTTTCATACCAGGCAGTGAGGGAAGTGAGAATGCCTAAGCCCCCAAAGGAGGATGATGAATCGCTGCTTATTCTGGATGCACTGTTCTTTGCTCTCCTTTAAAAAAAAAAATGAATTTATTTCCTTCTGGTGAAGGGTGACATGCTAAAATCACAGGAAAATGAAGTTGCCTATCCACAGCAGCAGATTCAGCCTGGCACTAGGGAAATGGAAAGCTTCCATGTGCCATGGTGACTAGCTCAGTACAGCCTGTTAACCATTCCCTCCACCTGCCAGGCACACTGCCCCCCACAAAAACACTGTTAGTGAAGGCAAGCATACCTCTGAATGAAAACCAAGCTGAGAGGAACATGCCATTTTTAAAGCCTGGCTTTTGTCTCTGAGTTACATGTTCCAACAGTAAAGCTAATGTTGAAAGGACTGGCAGAAGAGGTTACCAGATTTTCTTTTCCTCTGCACCATGGCATGTTGCAGGGGGAGGAGTCCAAAATGGCCCCTGTGACGGCTGCCAGCATCTTCACAATAGCTACTAAAAGAGAAGCTTATTTCTTCCAGCTACTCTTCAGTAAGAGCTTTCTCTAGGGCAGCAATGGATTCCTCAAGCCTTCAGGCACAGCAGGAACTTCCCGAAGGAACATTTCATATTCAGAAAGAATCACAGTGCTCTTATTTCTTTCCTGCCTCTTTCATTCTTGAGCCCAGATCTCCCATCTTTGAGCTCACAGTTGTCATGACAGACTACAGCAGGAGGTCTGTGGCTATCACATGAACATCCCAAGTTCCTAATAAGCAAAACTGCAGTCTGGCTTCCTCAGCTGTCTTGAGTGTTCTTCTGGGTGAAAAGACAAACAAGTCTCACCACTGGGAAATGGAATCCCAGAGAGGAATGTGACAAGCCTTCCATAGACAAATGGACTTTTGGCATTACACCCTCTGCCTTTGAACCAAGCATCATCACAACAACCACAAACCCAAACTGTACCAGTGATACCAGTAGCTGAATACTTGGAAATAAAAAATGGAGATGCTTTTCACTGCCTGCAGTTTGGGCTGAGACACTTTACCCTGGAGGGACCTGTCTTAACAAACTTATTTATCTAAAAATGGCTTGACTGCTTCTGCTGATCCCAGGAACCAGAGACAAAATAACCCTCTGTCCACAGCACAGCCTGATTTCTATGAAGAAATCACTGATTTCTATGGAAGACAGCAACAGGGCAAATGCAGTGGAGGGAGCAGCACACAAGTGGTTAATGCATGCCATGAAGAACTATACATACATACACTGTCTCACATAGCCAGAATCTTTTATGTTGACATTTTCCATTCAGTGCCACTAGAATTAAAATGCTCATAATAAAAACCTGCCAATCAAAAGCATAGAAGTTACCACCCAAGCAAAATCCATTTCTGTCTAGATAGTTGACCAGAAGTCTTTCTGCCTCCTATAAGCAACATTAATGCCCTCCATTACAACAACAAATGCCAGTCAAGTCCCTTTCTTTCCACCTGTGATTTTAAAAGTACATTTCCTGTGCTGAATGCTATGTGCTTGGCAACCTCTGCATCTTCCCTTCTGATGAGTAGCAGAAACACTGCATGCTAAACTCTCCTATAATGACATGGATTCTCACATCACCAAAAAATTCTCAAACTACCCAGGAAAAACTTCAAATAACCTGCAAGGTATTTACAAAGCCAGAGGCAACAGCGAAAGTCAAACCCTCAAAACATACAGAGAGAGAGAGAGAGAGAGAGAGAGAGAGAGAGAGAGAAAATAAATGCCCTCTGCTTGACCCAAAATAACAGAACAGTTCTGCATAGGAAAGAAAATTAATTACCATTGTGGGGACCCTCAGTCATTTAGAGTCTCCAGTCAAGGCTGAGAGCCATTCTGAGACTGCAGGTTTTTCCTTTAACTTCACTCCCCAGCTCTGCGAGGAACCAGTTAAAAATGACATCACTGCTCATACTACCCTCCTCCCCCTCCCCATTCACTTGCTAAAAAAGCTGAGGCTGCTCCTCTCCCCCTGCATTGGTTCCAGATTTGGTCCTCACTCCTCTTCCATAAGTTCCCGATGCAGTTGACTGTGTGCATCGGTGTCAGTGTGGGACAGAGGATGCGTCTCTGCACTTTCCCAGCATCCCCACTGGCACCCACTTGAGAAATAAAATAGCCTTTCCATTAAGAAATCAGAAGAGGTCTAACCTTGCAATGTATAATGCATTACACAACCAGCTCCGTTTACAGAAGGCAGACAGTCTTACTCTTTGAAGTGGAATGGAGAGAGAGACCCTCCAATGGGCTCTGCCTTTCACCTCATCTTCCTTAGAGGAGAGGACTCTCTCTGTGGTCTGCTGCATCCTCCTTGCATTAGGACTGCAATCTATCTTTTTTTTCTTATTTTATTTCCCTCCTCCTGAGTGTGACATCATCAGACACCAAACTCTACTTCTGTAATAAAAAAGAATCCCAAGCAGAGCTACCTGGGACGAGGTCATCTGGAGGACCCAGGTGATTCTGCCTCCTGAACAAATGTCGCTTCTTACAAAAATACTTTGCTCTACCACAGTGTCATCGGGATTTAATAACCCTGCGCTTGCTGCAGACCAGGAGACCCAGCTGCAGGGCTGAGATCAGTCTCGTTTCTATCCCTGCAAGCTCCGCTGGCATCACCGGCGAGCAGGTACCTCCGGAGCGCTCCCCTGGTGCACATCATTCACCTCTCAGCTCCTTTGCTCCCCCCTGACTACTGGGAAGGATGCTGCAGCAAAACCCCTCGGCCAGCACTCCCGTCTGCTACAAAGCAGCCAGGCTGCGAGCACCCAGCGCACACGCTCCCAATACTCCTCCGCTCTCCTCATCCTTCTAAGCATCACTGAGGGGGGCCTTTGGAAAACACGGTCACCCCTGACTGGCGGCTGCAGGAGCCAGCAGCTCCCGGCCAGCCGCAGAGCAGGGCCTGTTGGTTGCCAAGGGCAATTTCCCCTTACCTGCATTTTCTCTGCCGGAAGAGCGCAGGGGAGTGTGCTGAGCCTGCCCACGCCCGGGGCAGCCAGCGGGTACCGGGTGGCTGGGATGAGCCCCTCCACTGCCGCTGGGGCGCGGAAGGGATGGCGGCTCCCGGGACCGGCAGCCTTCCTTCCCTGCGTGCTCCCATGCTGGCAGCAGCAGCCAGCAGCGGCAGCCACGGCAGTGCCAGGAGAGAGGAGCCCGTGTGCACATGCATATGTATAACATACGCCTCCGTGTACCTGTTATATAGACACAGAGCTACATGAAGATATAAACACAGACTTGCATTCTGGATCTCTCCCCGCTTCCAGCAAAGCTGCAGACGTATCAAATACTGCACAAGTAAAAGGATGAGTAATTTAAAAGATGTGCAGATGTGGCACTTAGGGACATGGTTTTGTGGTGGACCTGGCAGTGTAAGGTTAATGGCTGAACTCCCTGATCATAGAGGTCCTTTCCAACTGAAATGATTCTATGATCTTATTATACGTCTGCATTAGCAAATGTGCTCTGACTGGCTTTTGTGCTACCTGCCCACACAGCCTGCACACGAGTGTAGCCCTCGCTGCAGTGCTGATTGCAGGTGAGTACCTGACACAAGCCTTACAAAACTTATGCAACCTCCTCTAAAAGGGGTAATGGTATGTCACACAAGTCATGTAACAGTACTGCTTTGTAAGCTAAAAATGTCTCACATGGAGGGGGACTGGAAAGGTCTTTCAACAATGAAACCCCCATCAGCCCTCTGAATTAGAAACATGCTGGTGCATCAGGTCCCAGAGAAAATCTGTGCTAGAGACAGGGGGTCAGTGGGAATTTGAAGGAAGTCAGTAAAAACCCTGCCTTCAGAGTTTATTCATAACTCTCTCCCCATTTTTTTCAGACCTGTGTTTTGCATGTGGGCTGATAACACATTTTTATCAAACTCCAGAGCCTTTCTGAACGAGCCAGAATTAAAAACCTGACATCTCCTGTCAACTGGGACAGAACAACATTACACACTCATGAAAGGTAGGATTTCCACTACAGTGTCCCACTCCATCTTTTTGCAAATATCTCTGCAGGTCCTCTTCTCCGCATCACAGCCTTACCAGACTGCACTCATCCTCTCCAGGCTTGTAGCAGGAAGAGGTCTCTGGCACAGGCAGTGTGAGCCCAACACTGAGGAGCAATGACTGTGGTGCATAAGGATGTGGGACATCTCGGGAGCCCTGCCAGTGTGAACATCCAGATAAATACAAAAGACTCTGTCCTCTGCCATCACTCATTTCTCAGTTTTCTATCTGCTTTGGTAGGGATATCACAGTCTTTAGCAAAGGGGGATCCTACATACACGTTATCAGCATCAATAACATCTCTGGAGAAACATTGATTATACATCATATGCTAGATAAAAGACAAAGAAGAAGAAAGTGTGCCAATTCACCACATTTATATTTAATTTCTAAATGAAGTAAGTGTTTAACCCAGTTTCTTAAGAAAAAAAGTGTGAGCCTGCTGTTGTCTGTCCCCTGCATCCAATCCCCATAATTTTTGAGTTCCCTCCCCAAATTTGCCAGAATAATTTGATTATGTTCTATATAATTATATACCTAAAAATTTAAAATGAACAAAGTAATTTAAAAAACAAATCAGTGCCCCTCCCATTTAGGACAGTCAGGTAAAATTTTCACTGGGAATCTACTGGCTGACTGGCTCTGTGCCAGTGGTGGTCCCCTTGCCCTGGGAAAGGGAAGAGTGTCCTCTGGATTTTCTGAAAGGCAAAAAACATTTCAGAGAGTAAAGGACAAGTCTTCAAATCCACATGAAGTTCTTCCTAGTTTTCTTTGGTTAATGTGACAATTTATTTAGTGTTTTTGTTTTCTCTTCCTAAATCTGCTTCTCATGGGTCAGCACTTTGGAGCTCAAATGCCTATGGACTTTATTTCCTGATGAAACCTTTGAACACAGCCTTCTCATTTTACTTTGGTTCTCCTAAGCAATGGCATTGTTTTAATCTACAGACATTTTAATCTACAACACTGGCAGACTGCTGGCTGGTTATAACAGCTCCCAGACCCAACAAGTTTCATGCTCATTCCTAGTTGTGAGATGTTTTTGCAGGAAAGCAAACAAACTCATTCCTGTAAGAAAGAACAGGTAAACAAAGTGTGGGATTGGGTGGTGGAAAGATCCCAACAGAAATAAATTAGGGTTGGAACTTCATACAGAGCTCTCAGAACTCTCAAAGAGGCAGAAATCCTTTCAGTCAGAAAGAAAAGAAACTTGCCCACCTCTCCCATCATTTCCCCGGCAGTTAGTAAAACTAACTGTTTTATTTGGTGAATGCAGATTGTTTCAAGTTTTTGGGTGACTGAGTTGAAGATCAGTGCTCAAATAAATGATCTTCAAGTAGCACTAGTGCCCTAATATACGCATTTCAGTGTACCTTGGGGTACCTCCAAAGCAAATGGGGCAGAATATGTTCCATATTACACGAATTCTCCACTTGCCTTAGCAAATACCCCTTGTTTCGGAATTCCACTATCTTCTTTCCTCTAGTACTATGCCTCCCACAAGCACAGTTTAACAAATGCATTTATTATATAAATGGGTGTTTCCCATTTTGAGAATCCTTCAGAGGTAAACTGAGAGTCCTGGACTACTTTCATGCTCTGACCAGTCTTTAAATGTAATCAAGTCTGGTAGCAGACATGAAGGAGTCAGCAGATGAATGTCACACATCTATTTCCTCTGCTATTTTTAACAGCACAGAGCGTACTGAAAGGAAGAACGGAAAGTTCTCCTCTTTAATGATGTCCCTGAAATTTTAAAAAAAATCTAAATTTCAATACTCTTCCATTTCAACCCAAAATGTTACAAAGTAAATCAAGGTCACGGCTGTCTGTCACTTTCCCAAATTACTCTTGAGTAAAGACAGCCCTCAGCCAAATAATATCAGTCTAAGTAGGAACTCAGCATCTTCTGTTTCATTATCCCAGAGAGGTTTAAATTTCAAAGCTGACTTGGACCACATAAAAGGTAGCTTTTAAGTAGGAGCAGTATGAATATTTCTGCCTCCCCTCTATTTTACCTTTTCAAGGAATGAAAGAAGAAAATAAGACCCAGTACCAGTTCTGGTGACCTGACACAAGAGAAGGAAGCAGAACACAGTGATATTCCTCAGGAATATCTCAGTGCCATTATTTCATCATCTGTCTTCCTTCCTGCTCCACTTGGCTGCGTGTACCCTAAAAACAGGCTGCTCTAGCCTGCTGCTTTCATTTCAGAGGAGCTGGCCACTGTTGGCAGGGGCATTGCCAAGCACCCCACCATTTGGCAAGCATAGGTGACAACTCAATCAGCCCTGGAGATCCTTACTGGTATTAACTTTCTTTTTCATAAGGTGCAGCTGGGCCAGGTCCATAGAAAGCCATGAAGATGATCAGAGGACTGAAGCACCTCTCCTATCAGGACAGACTGAGAGATTTGGGGTTGTTCAGCCTGGAGAAGAAAGAGAAGGCTCCAGAAAGATCTTCTAGCTGCCTTTCAGTGCCTATAAGAAAGCGGGAGAGACACTTTTTCCAAGGACATGTAGTGACAGGAATGGCTTTAGGCTGAAAGAGGGTGGGTTCAAATTAGAATACTGTGAGGGTGGTGAGCCACTGGGACAGGTTGCCCAGAGAAGCTGAGTGGTGGATGCTCCATATTTTGAAGTGTTCAAGGCCAGGTTGAATGTGTCTTTGAGCAACCTGGTCTAGAGGAAGTTGTCTCTGCCCATGGAAGGGGAGTTGGAATGATATGATCTTTAGGGTCCATTCCAGCCTAGGCCATTCTTTTATTCTGTGATGATTCTATGGAATGTGAGAAATGGAGACAAAAAGGAAGAAGAAAAATGTAACACCTCAACTGCCATGGTATTTGTGTGCCAGCAGCAAAACAAGAATTGCAGAACAGGATCCTCTCATGGACCCTTCTTTTGCCCAACAGCATCACTCAATTTGTCTGAAGCCTTTTTTTAGCCCCAGGTAACAGGCTCTTAGAAGAACTGAGCCCTGAGTTACATGAGCTTTATATTGTAACAATATTATGTTTATTGTTTTTCACTAGTGTTTCCAGCCTTCCTGATCCTTTTTCACAAGATTTTCTTCCTGTTTATTTCAGAAGAACTACTGACTGTGTCATAAATATTGATGTTTTATTTAATGTATTTTGCTTTTAGCCTGGCAACTCTATATTTCCCCTTGCCAGGGCTCTGCATTTCAGACAGCTAAAGACAGTTGTTACAATACAGACTAATAACTGCTTGAAACAACCGCAAGGTTTTTTAACACAAATAGAAATCCAAGTCACATTCAAGTAACACACTGCCTAAAATAGTAACCATGTCATTGTCTAGCTCAACTGGTATCTGAAAAGCCTGCAAACCATCCAGCAAGAACTGCCCTATTCTGACCTGTTGAAACAGGGCAGAACTGCAATAATCCCATTGTATTTAATGTGCATTTTACAGCAAGTTCTATCCACAGGACCAAATAACAACCTAGGGAACTATCACTCTGTACTGACTGCATTGGCACAAATCATTATTACTTATCTAATCATTACTATCACTTAATGGAAAATAGTTGAGGAGTGTAATTTTCACTGCTTTACTTTCAATGCTGCCTTCTCACTTTGATATTGAGTTAAACCCTGAAGATACATCTGCTGAATTTTACTGACAAATTACATTCATCATCTATGTGCCTGTCTTGTCAAGCATCTGAGATGTAATACATATTAAAATACTACACATTAATTTCCTGTTAGAACACTTGGCACATACTGTGCTTGATTTCCAAAACCCAAACCAATGCATTTAGTGACCCCCAGGGAGCAGCCAAGCTTCAGGATTAGTGACCTCTATAAGCAGTGGCCACAAATACAAGAATCCAATGGGTATTATCCCCAAGTGAGCTTGCCATCTGCTGCCCCAGGAGAACCACCCCAATTCCTTTCAACGCACACAGAGTTTGAGACAACTGTGGAAATTCTATGTTTATTCTTCCATATCCATGTGCTTCATCCATCAGCTATGAAGGAACAGATTATAATTTTCCCTGTGAGTGCAGTGCTGTATTCGTGCTCTGACCAGAAAAACACCAGCACACGGTGGCAGGGCTGAGCCATCATCTGGAGCTTCTGGCTCTCCTGGAGAGGGTGGCCAAGGAGGTGGCAGCTGGAGCAAGGATGGACATGGTTGTGGGAAAGGCAGGGAGAAATTAACCTAGAAAGGATACGTGTGACCCTGTATTTCTCAATCTTACTGCACTTGGCTGTGTGTCTCTGAAAGTTGTGTCTGCTACTGAAATTTCCCTTCAAAACTGAAAATGGGACGAAGAAAGCACGTGAACATGTGCCTTTGATTGAGGGATACAGCATCTCTTCTTAAAAGCTTTGACCATCTTCTGCTTTTAGCTAAAAAATACATTATAAACTCAGTGTCTGTTCTTGCCATCATGACAGTGTAATGGGAGAACAGTTGTATTTTATCCCTGTCCTCATTGCTGCTGTAGGAAAATGAAGAGAGGGATGTACATAATCAAATAGGAGTGAGAGATGTACTGATTCCACATGCTGTCTGTCAGCCACAAACAGCTCAGAGAAGGGAGGAAAAGCAGAAAACCTTGAGCCTTCATGTCCTGGATATACATGGCCATTTATTTTAGAGATGATCAGCATTCATAGGAAAGAGAGTCTGCAGTGGTTACTTCCAGCTGGAAAATAGTGAAATCCTGTCCCAGATGGAGTCCAGGATTCCCACTTGCATCCCAGTGAGACCAAGGCTGTGAACGCCCCAAATACCTTCTATATGTAAAACATTTAAATGTATGCTAAAAATGCTTAGTCTGAAAGAGAGAAGCCTATTTGGGCAGGCTGGTGACTGGTGAGGTAGATGTGTGCAACAGCAGTGACAGAGCTGCAGTGAGCAGTGATAGTAATCCTCTTTATGGATCAATCTTCAAAAAGCCAAAAAAAAAAAAATTGCAGAGAGCTATGTGACACCATGACAACATGCAAGGGAATGTCATTGTACAACTGTTTTCCCAGAGTTTCACTAGACAGCCCCGAATTTTGTGAAAATATTGACAGGCCAAGGGAAAATCCCAAGTGCCATTTAATTTTGACAGATGGAAAAAATAATGCCTTGTACAAAGCATGGTAGCTTGATGGTCTGCTTTGTCCCTTTTTATCGAGGACCAGCTCCCAGAGGCAGAAGCCTGGATAAAGCACATGTCAAATACAAGGAACGAGAACAGCAGAGAAATTTTATGATCAAATATGTACAAGGGAGAGTGGAAATGGGGGGAGGGAAGGATGTAAATACAGTATATGCAGTAAATGGTGCAGAAGAGACAGACACGGCAATACAGAACTGCCTGATGTGAAACTGAAACCCAGGCTGTCAGGGAGGCATGACCTACCTCATTTACTCACCACAGTCTACAATTGGAAGTCATCCCAGCAATTTATCTCAATTCCTTACTCAACCACTGAGTTATTTGATAGGAAAATACTTTTTTTCTGCTAGCATGTATGAAACCTGGCTAAACTCCTATTCACAGTAAATCTGGGACTAATTTTAATAAAGCCCTTCTTGAAAAAATGTTGTGAAACAGCTACACAGATAGCATTATTATTATCTCACAGAGACTAGTGCCGTTTCATTTGGTACTGACAACAGTGACTGAAGTTGGTTAGGTAAATGTGGTTGGGCATTGCTGTTGGTAAATGAGGAGTGCTGCAGTCTGCCTACTGGCTTTTCTGTTTCTATACTTCCTCAATTGCAAACACCCTTGTGTGCAGCTCTTTGGTTGACTTAACATGGGCCAGTTCATGTCCTCGGGTGGAGCCCCACAGAACTAGAGTCATCCTTGGCACGCTGCTCCAGCTGCCTTGCTCCACCTACTGTGCAAGGTTATTGCATGGTGTCCATGAGGCAGGAACACAAGATACCATGGATGGGAATTAGAAAAGGTAAAATAATTTCTCTTTGACAGCATATAAAATCTGCTTCCCCGGCCCTTTGAAATATGCTTCTTACCAAAGCTCCCTGTTCAAACAAAACTGGTGCACTGCGCAGTGGATTGGTCACAGGCGTCTTTGTTCTGCACCCACAAAAAATTGGAAGTGACACTTTACTTCCATTGCAGACCAAACATCAAGCAGAGTCATGTCCCCACTTAGAGTTTATTTAAAGCCATAGATGGCTTTTAAGGGATCAAAGAGAAAGGGGTATAGGAGGGGGATGCTGCTCAGGGGAAGAGTGGGAACAAACCAGTACAGTTTTTTTGACTGCTCCATGTTTGTTTTTTAAATTGCAGAAATGTAATGTGGCAATGAAGTTACCTAAAGCATGAGACACTGAGTAGTGGGCTATGAAGCTTTTTCAGTTTGTTAGTACTTACAGCTCTCTGCAGTACCTGTCACAAAGGTAAGGGATTAGACTGGTGTAAATCAGTGCTGTTCCATGAAGAGCAGCCACAGTGGGAAGCCAGGCTAAAGGCTCAGAGGGCTCCACAAGCTGAGAGTACAAAGCACCATTAGGATACAAAGCACACAGTCAGCATCTGAGCTCTGGGACAGGATGTTTGGAAAGGGCACACAGATTTTTTTATCATGACTTGGACTCTTTTTCAAAGGAATCCCATTTAAACCAGAAACAGGGCTCCGTGCACAGTCAGGCTCTCCAGAGCCAGCAGCTCACCTCTTCCCAGATCAGTACATCTGTGTTACAAGCAGCTGGATGCCCCAGCCCTCTCTGTGCTCCCTGTAACTGGGTTTCAAGTTTACAAGTATCACAAATGAGTTCATTTCCCCTCATTAACTCTCACAAGTAGTTGTTGCTCCTCTGAACTCTGTACTTCTCTGCCCCCAAATCCCTCGGGAGTCTCTGGGGCTGAAAAAGCCCTTCTTGATAGGAGAGGTTTCGGACCGCTGCCCAAACAAGACGAACGAAGGGGGCCTCATTAGACTGGACACTGCACTCACAGAATGGATGGGGAGCAGGATTAAATCAGTAAAGAAACTTATAAATCAGAAATCTGAGCAGCCTCATTTTTTTCAGGTAATTGTTTTCAGCAGGTTTCTTACCCGATACAAGTCTCACCCAAAGCGGTATGACAAACTATTGAGCTCATGCTTCCCAATTCAGTTTATTCCTCTCTATCCATTCCAGGCCTCTAATTTTCTTACTTTTCTCACCAGCCCACTAATTTCTCAAAATGACAGCTGAGATCCCAGGCTGTCCTGACTGTCATGCTCCAAATAGGCAGCATGGAAATGTTTTAGACCCCAGAAAGCCCCACACGAAACAGCCAGTTTGAAAACCTTTCTGCATCCACTGCATGCCAGAGGAATTTCTGGATTGTCTTATTGACACTTCCATCAAGGCTTCTGCCACACATGAGGCTGCTTTCCTAAACCCCACCTCCCCATGGGGTTTTATTTCCATCTGGGGTTTCTCTTCCTCTTGTTCTGTCTCATATGATTTTCATGCTGAAGGCTTTCATGGACTTTTTCTCAAAAAGCAGAACAAATAACCCAAAGCAGTTAGGGCACAGGGATATTAAAACAGCATGTGCATTTCTCTCCAAAACCCAGCACTGAAGACATAATGACATTGAAAGCTGAAATAAAAATAAAGAAAGCATAATAAAGGTAGGTGAAAAGACTTTGACTCTTTCCCTGTACATGACATACACTGTGGAGAAATGTTTGTTACCCACTGTAAAACTTCCTTTAATGACCCTTGACTAGTCAAATAATTCAAAAATGAGGAAAGCAGAAAATAAATCCGACCGAACCCACTATGTGGATATATTCATTCTTGAGACAGGGCAAATTCCAGTGATCAAAATGCTGGATAGCCTGTGAAGAGGTCTGTACTTGGGTCCCAGTTATCACAGAGGCTTTATATATGATCTTTAGCAAACCACTTACGGCGGGATTCAGTTGCTTAAGCAAAGGTGTCCAGTACCATTTGAGATGCCCTAGGGTACACAACACATCTGTACAGGCCTGGCAGGTTGACACAAAATAGAACCCCAGTATAGCAGATGGACACCAGGAAGGATTTGGACACCTGTAATACATCCTGTATTGCTTTTTGAGTGTCTGCTATAGATACCTCATGCAGCTTTCCAAGCCTAGCAGCTTCTAAGCTGAAGCACCCATTACCCAACTCTCCTGAATGTTCCAGCCAGGCTCTGCACTCCCTGGCCCAAGGAACTGCCCCCACCAGGCTGTGCTTTCACTGGAGGGCAGCTGGCAGGGCTGGGAACATCCTACATGCTGCATCCCAAAGCCAGGGACTGTCAGCAGCAGGACTCTCTCTCCCCAAGGGCAGTGCTGCCCACAGGGATTGCCCAGGGATCGCGCTAGGACTGGAGTCACTGCACTGGCAGATGTGCACTGGTCTCCCAGTCTCCCCTGTACACTACCCCTGGAAAGCTCCATGGGCCAGAGTATCTCACCCAGTGCATTAATCCCTCAGTCTGGAGAGAGCCTCCAGACTGTCCAACACACTCAGCAAAGCTGGTGTGTTCTGTTCCTAGGTGTATTTATGGAGTTGAGAATATCCCCTTCCAAAATAACAAGCCCTCATTCCTTCAGTAGTTTTCCAAACCCAGCAAGGCACACGTGTGTGTGTGTGCCACCAGCCTACCAGCCATTGCACGATGGGCATCAGTGCCTTTTCTTCTCTACATGGCTAGGACCTGCTATCATCTCCTCCAGCCATGGGCTGGCTCTTTGACAGTGTATGCTCCAAGCCAGCTTTACAGGACAATCACATTTCAAAATTCATCACCCTAGCCCAGACTGCTGGTGAGTCTGTCAGAGACAGAAAACTTTGGCAGCTGGGGTTGTTGGTGGCCAGAGGCCATTCCCAGTGAGTATAACACAGACAGGGCATGGGCTCTCACAGTAATTTACTGTGCACTCAAGACATAAATCACAGTTTCTTCCTGACTACTTGTGGATGTAATTATGTAAGAAGGGAAATAAAGCATTTCCACAGTCTTCCTTTCTCCCAGTTTGCAAAAAATATTTATTTCCTCCATCTTATCAATATCTGACATTTGCACTTGTGCTACTGAGAAATTGCAGCTGGGTTTTGGAGTCCATCCCAAAGCCAGGGTGACTTCTACACACCCCTCCATTTTTGTGCTTCTGCCTTACTATGAGATGGATGCACACGGACACCATGTTCTTTTCTGAAAGTTTTGCAGAGGTAAAGAACAAACACTCAGGGCATGCATAGCTACTTCCTTCCAGGTCTGATGCCAGGACTGCCCAGACTTCAGCCTCAGGTTTGTGCCATCCTGTGCATCCCCACTTTAAGTGAGCTGTGGAAGCTCTCCCAACGTAGGGACTGTAAGAGGCACTCGAAGGCCAGACATGAGTTTTTTTCACAGGGAAGAAAATTACTCTGTTCCTCATTTACTGCTCATTTATCAAAGTGAGCACACATCTACCAGGGGCAACACTGAGAACATTTTTGGCACTCACTGGCTGAGATGCCCCAAGCCACCATCACCAGGACAAGCACCTGTATTCCTGTTCTGCACCCAGCATTAAAAAGCTCCAGACGGCATTGTGTAGGGGATGAGGAAAGTGTCTCAAAGCCCCAAGGAGTAAGAGGACTGCAGCTGGGGCTCCTCCAGCACAAGGAGGGCTGTGAACTGGAGATCTTCCTCCATGCTCCCCTATTTCTTGGGCACCAGCAGAACAAAGTGGTGTCCCATGGCGTGTCCTGCCATGCCCTGCCAGGAGCTGCACAGGCAGCACAACTGCTGCCCTGCTACCCTGACTGCATTAATACAAAACCCACTGTTACACCAGCTGCTACTACCTCTCTGCTATCCAACAACAACCAGAATAATTGGCAACAGCAGAGTAAAGTATCAAATTGACTGTGTTTTTGAGGGACTTCATAAGAGGCCAACAAAAGCAAGGACGTTCAAAGCTCTCAGCTAAGCATAGCAAGAGGTCTCAGTGGAGCGTCAGATGACGAGAAACAGATTTGCTGCATTACATAGTCATGTCAAAGGGCTGTGCCAGAGCTTTAGCTGACAGCAGGCATGAATTGTTTTGCACTTGATGGCTTGAGCCAGAGGCCTGCAGACTAGAGTTTCGTATTGTGCCCATCTTCTTTCTGAATTTCGTTGATCAAAGTCTGATAGCTCCCTCACATATTTTATCCTACTCCATATGGACCCCACCACTTTTGCCATGGGGATGACTTTAGCACAACTACTGGAGGAATAAGTAATCTCTTATGATTAAGGGATGGTCCACAGATCAAATTGCACCAATTAACATAAATATACATTATGAAATGGTAGGTAGTCATGGTACAAACCCTTTGTGTTTAACTGGCATGCAGTTCTTCCTTGGTTTGGAGCAAACTGATTTCAAAGGCCTTTTTTAATATGGGGAATTTGACAAGCACATGGTATTTCTTTCTGACCATTTTGTGTAGATTCTCTATTCCATAGGAAAAGTAGATTTATCGAAGAACCACCAGTGTTACTAATTTCTAAAATCCCTACTTGTTCTGGAAGTCAGTTCACAGCAGCAGGTACTCTGGCGGCGCTATTGTCAGAGAGTGCCTGCATTTGCTACATATCAGTTCCACATTCTCAGGAGGACTGAACCTATCCCATTCCTGCTGAACCCAGAACGAACTGCTAAAGAAAAATAGCCTGGTCTGTCTGTCCCAGGGTCTGCATCCCTTTAATTTAATAGTTTTATAATTACACATTTATTTAGCTGAGAATATAGTTTTTACATACACACAGACTTGGAATTGAGCTTGGCTGAACCAAAAAAAGTCCCTATTATACAAAACAAAAACAGCTTCACAGACTGTTTCTACTTAAGGGCACACCCACAATGGGCTTGTAATAACTTGGCAAGTAATATCTGCAGAGATACTTCAGTGTGTGCACTACCAAAGAAATGTACACCCATATGGTAAGCAGTGACATCTGTAATTCAAGGAATTAATGCACAGTAAATTTTATCTGCATAGCAGGAAGAACTTTGCTGTGTGGGTGACCATGCACAGGAACAGATTGCCCAGAGAGGGTGTGGAGTTGCCCTTACTGGAGATAAAAAACTGCTTGGACACAATCCTGTGCCATGTGCTCTGGGATAACTCTGCTTCAGCAGGGAGGTTGGACCAGATGAGCTACTGTGGTCCCTTCCAGCCTTCTCCTTCTGTGATTCTGTGACAGTAAAAGAGGGAAGTTTTAAGCAGAGGTAAATAGAGACCACTAAACACACAGATGGGGGGAGGTCACTTTGCTGATAGTGGGAAACCTAGTAATTTACCATAACTAGATGGTATCTCAGTCTGCCCAAATCCCATTTTTCCCTGGTCTAAGAGAGTGAGATGTATTTAAGTTGCATGTACCAGGTCTGCAGAGCCCCTGGATATTGCTAGCAGGTGCTGCACACTGTTACACAACAGAGCAGGGAGATTGCTCTCACAACACAAACCCGTTAACAACAGCAGGAACATCTGGAACAGGACATTGCTTTCTTCAGTCACAGGATGTCATCATGTCTGCAGAAATTGTACCATAGTGACAAATTTTTGAAGATATAACTAGAAAGTACTTCTTTGCTTTTAATTCTTATTAAATAGGGGACCCAAATATTTGGGAGAGGGAGGAATGGGATGATTCCTTTGAAGAAGGCACCCACAAAGCTTGAAGAATTTTATAAGGTGTCATTTGCACAAACACAGCACTTGGTTTCATGAACCTATTAAGAAGCAGTTCTGTGTGGACTTCAGTGAAATGTTGCAGAGTGCCACTGGGAGGTGTCACAATAAAGCAATAGCGTCAGGCCAAAGAAAAGAGCTGTGCTGAATACAGCAGGAAGGCACATGCCGTATTTTCAGGGGGACTGTAAAAAGGGGCATGTGTATGCTGGGGATTAAATCTGGATGCCTGACTTTTTTGTCACTGGGTGCCGTCCATCCACAGACAGTGTTTTAAAGTGACCAACCCTGGCCAGAGAGTTCCGTGATATCTGTCGCTGGCCTCCCCTTTAATCTGTCAGCATTTGCTGTAACACAGCCTCACGTGCCTGCACACACACCAGCCCCCACCTCAAAGGCTTACACATTAGCGTAATCTTTACCAGGCATCAATAGATTTGACACTAACAAGGTTTAACAAAACCAAACCTTATCCTACCAACCCTTCAAGTCATTGAGAAAAGTGCTGAAAGAGCTAACTGCAAAGCTAAACACATCAAGCCTCACCCTGATACTTGCACTCTAACCCTCTCTTCTACTATCTCCCTGCCTCTGAGCATTTAGTTGGATCGCCCTTATTAAACTGATCATGCATCTGATGCAAAAAAAAGTTTGACTGAATCTGCATTCTGCCCTGGGTCTTATTCCTTTATTTATTTAATTTGGTGTTTCATTTGGGGAAAAAAAAATCCTGCCAAATCTGCAATTTTTTTTTTTTTTCTGCAAGGAGCAGACAAATAGAGCTATTTCTCCCTAGCAGCAGAACCAAACAAATCAGAAAGGGTTTACAGCAGATTTTAACACCAAACCAATTAAGCAATATCGGTACTGTCATTTAAAACAAAATTATGGAGACCCCTAGCAAAAATAACCAGAAGTGCTATCAGCTGCCTCTGAAGGCTGGCTGAATTTCGGATGCTATTACACGAAGGCCAGTCTCATGTCTCTCCATCACCCCGTGAAGCTCTCCTTGGTGGGTGAGCGGTGTTTGTGAAGGGCTCACCCCACCTCTGACCACCAGCCCTGAGGAGGAGGCTCAAGGCCAGCACCGAGCCCGGAGCTGCCCAAGCTCCCTGCTCCTGCCCGGTGGGGTGCTCCGGGTGCTTCACGGACTCTCCACTCAAAAAAAGTCTCAAAAACAAACAACAAAAAACAAACAAAAACCCCCAAGAAATTTAAATACTCGAGCAGGTTTGCCAGCTCGCAGAAGACAAACTCTGTAAATCACGTTTGATAAGAAATACATGTTAGTGGAAGTTTTACGGCATGCCTTGGCTGCGGGAATGGAAAAAAGGAAAGGGAGGAGGGATCTCTAAAACGAGGTGCAACTCTGAGCAGGACGGCGAGCTCCGCAGAGCTCGGCAGGGTTTGGGGAGAGCATCCTTCCCCCGCCCGCGGCGCCCCGAGGAGAGCCGGCAGGGAAGGGCGGCTCCGCCCCTCCAGGTGTCCCCGTGCCCGGGAGGCTCCGCTGTCCCCGCGGCTGCAGCGAGCCCCGGCCCCGCCGGGACGGTGCGGGCTCCGCCGGGGGAGGAAGGGGCGCGGGGAGCAGCCGGCACGCAGATGGCCCGGCCCCGGGGCTCCGGCCGCCTAATCCCCGCTCGACCCCGTCCCCGCCGGGAGTGGGGAGCAGTAATCCCCCTCCCGCCCTCTGTGCAGGGTTAACGCTTTCCTGTCCTGGAGCAGCTCCGCTTTCCCGCTTGGCAAAGACGCGGGGAAGCATTCCCGCCATGGCTGGGAGAGGGGGGAGAAACAAATGGAGAAAACCACGGCTGGTAAAATTTGCTAGGAAGGAAGAGGGGGAAAAACACCGAAGATGTGATTAAAACTAGTCATTTCAAGGCTGCATGCCCCCGGCATCTCCTGCCCCAGCCCTGTGACCATGACTTCTTGGGCCGCGTTGGGCAGATCCTAGTGGCAAACAGCGACCAGCCACTCTTCTGGCCGGTACAGGGCCAGGACAAGGCTGGCAGAACCTGAAAACACCTTGCACTCCGCACAAGCCTTGGTCTTGCCGTGCTAGAAAGACAAACTGCAGCAAAGGGAGACAACCAGCCAGTGTTCCTCTGCAATACATCCTTAGGCTTCCTGAGTATTGTCAGCTGTGTACTTCCAGCCTCCCCGATTCTGATTCCTGCGTCTGGATGCGATGCTGTGCAGAACTGCAAGGAGGACTAAGTCATTTTCAGCTAAGGAGCAGTCCCCACTCCAAACCCACTGACTGTTCAATAGTCTGCTCCATCATGTAACAGCGCCTCCAGTGTTGTTATCATCGTGCAGCAGAGACGTTCTCCAGCAGCATTCCTATTTTCATTTTCTGTGGATCTCCATTTCTCCTCTTAAAAGTATTTTTTTAAATTTAAAAAAATCCTAACTTTTGGTACACTGCATATGATCATTGATAATGGTAACTGGGTTATGAAACACAGAAAAGATGGGAAAACAGGTTTAGGGAGAGATTTCTAAGATTTTAAAATAACAATAGTGATGGTAAAGTGAGAAATTTTCTTCTCTGCCTGGGGAACCAGAAAGACTGTGATTAATGCTCGAGCTCCCTGGTCAGGTTACCCACCTCAGCGATTACATGAAGAGCTGAGCGATGCAGCTTGAGTTCAGAAGGTGAGCTGAAGCATAGCAGAGGCTCTTTGATGCATTAAGACAGGCCAAGTCAACAGCAGGTCTGGCTGTAAGGGAGGCAGCAGTCTTGGAAAACGTGACCTACATAGAGGCTTCAGCCTCACAAGCAGCAGTGAGGGAAATCAGCAGCTTATACAGCCACGGACATTTCCTAAAAGACTTATAATTGCGATACTTGCTGGCTGCTCTGTCTCCTCCCTTGTGTGTAAGTCCTGGCACCAAGAGGGAGCAGACAGAAAAACAGATCAAGCATTTCTACAGGGCTTTATTGAGGTATGACTTATGAATGAGCATTTTCATTAATAAAAAAAAAAGGACAAAAGGTAAATTAATCCATACATTTATTCAAATCCTGTGCTCTGAACCCAAGTCAGTCACAAAGCAGTTACCTTCCCAAAGGCAGCAATTTTTCCGTAAAAATAACCTCATAAATGGAAGGAAGAGGTGCTTTAAATTTTATTTTCTCTAGGAAGTAATAATAATTTTTAAAGGGGTGATATACCTCCAGCCCTGTTTTTCCCTTAAAATGACCCCAAGCTGCACAGGAAAAATATTTGCTCTCAGTCCTTGAACAAACCTCAGTGAATTAAGTTTTTGTTGTTAATGGCAAGGCTGCTGTTTATCTGCAGAGAATCAAACCAGATGTGGAAAATAACAGATGAGGGTTTAGTGGCTCAGCAGCTCGCCCTTCAGCCTCAAGGAGGAAGCCCAGTGCCCAAACCCAGTCAAGACTGTAGTTCCCAGGCTGGGAAGACTCGGTGCTTAGAGAGCACTACCATGGAAACACAGTGTGGGATGGCTCACAGCTGAGATCAGGGTGTCCCCTGCCCCTCGCCACCTCCTTCCCCTGGGGTTGACCCCTTGACCAGGCTCCTGTGGTGAATGGGGCTCTCACTAACCAGTGGGGGAAGCACCAATACCCTCAGTAAGATGCACAGCAATACAGTTCTCAGCTGGCCCCACTGTGGCACTTCCAAATTTTAGCTGGAGATGTGTGTCAGAAAAACATTTGCTTTGTGGCTTTTACATTTGTGTTAGAAGTTCTGTGTTCTGCTGTGTCTTTTTGTGGCTCTTTACCTATTAACATGCAATACAGCTCTTCATCTTCTTCATGGGACAGCCAACAGGTACTGATGCTTTAATTTTACTGCTCCTTTATCCTTAAATAACCAGGCCTGTACTAAAAATATATAATTTCTTGAAAGAAATTGTATGTTTTGAAAAAACACCCAACATGCAGAAAATGGAGGGTGGTATTTCCATACAGTATCTCTGTGGCTGCTAAGCAGTTTCCACTGAAGTCAGCCTTGCTAGGCTTTCACAAGGAGATGTACACATTCCAGTAAGGGACCAATCCTGTCCAAGGAGGCAAAGGCAGCAAAGGCACATTATGCCCATCTGATATGGACTGTGCTGATGGTCTTGCAAAACTGAACAAACACCCTGTTGCTCTAGTCTTACTCATCAGAATATACAAGTTGGCATTAAGAAAAAGCAGGTGGGTTAAATGTTGCTGCAACATTGCAAGAAAAGTGTGTGCAGCTGGTATGTGGATTTGCACGGGACTGTCTCTGTGCATGTGGAAGAACTGCTGACTTATAAAATCAGGTTGCCTTTGCAATGCTTCACACAGACCTCCTCTCCCCTCCCTGGAGAAATCAGGATGTGAAGAAGCAAAGCTTTCTTCCTTCTTGATGTTTCCTAACTAGGCCAGATCACTTTGGGAGATGGCCAAAAGGTAATTTAATATTCACCGCTGACCTGTTTTATTCCTCTGAGGTTTCAATAAAAGTTGGGTGAAAGCCTTTTCCTCTGTTTGTCTGTTAGTGTGCCACCATTGATGCCAATCCCTGAAACAGTCTGCAGTGCACACATAAATGATTTATTCAGAGCTGCTGCTACTTACTTGCTCCATCAACACACTCCTGCAGAAACTTGCTAGTTGCTGCTCAGGTAATATTCACTGGCAATCTCAGCAGCATCAGGAGAAAAAAAAAATTAAAAAATAAACTGCTTCCCTGTTATTTTAACGCCTTTCTTCATGTCTCTTCAGAGTCATGAAAGAGATTTGGAAAACAGGTAAGAAATACCAAACTCCCAGCTCTCCTCGAGCTGACTGCATATCACTGTGCTTCTTAGAGGGGAGATTATGCAGCTGTGTAATCTGCAATGCAAAGCTGAATCCCTCCTGCTAACCATCAGTACCTGTCTGCAGTACAAAGGTGCTGTTCTGGCTACTGGAAATAAGAGAGGATAAGGAGAGGAAACTGCAGAGGCAGAGAGACTTTTTTCTATAATAGCACATGAAAATCCAAGCCTAAGTACAGTAAAGAGTGCAAATAAATTTGAAGCAAGTGAAAATGGTGATTTTTTACTTGCAGGTGGAAGGTATTGTGATTCAGTGTTGCCAGTCATACTGATCACACCCACCCCTACAGAAGTAATTGATAAACTGAATTAGGAATTTACAAATACTATACTCACTTGCACATGTGCTCACATGAAGAATAACTGATTACCTATGCAGCAGATTCTGCTGGACAGACAGGCAGACAGACAGATATAAGCTGATGACTGTAAGTCCACAAAAACCCGCTAACTTTGGAAATTGCCCTAAATATCAAGCATATGTTATGTGTCACTAATCCTCTTGGTGTCCATTTTCTACAACAGGAGCTGTGAGTGTTCAGCTCTTTCTCATACTTGGCTGTGGAGGAGAATATATTTCTGTGCTTGCCGCTACGTGCTCAGATACCTAATTTAAGTTACTGGGTGTGACAGGGACATTGAATTTCAACTAATGATTCTGGATTCAGTCTTTCTTCAGTGAAGGGATGAACTACTGAAGTCCCAACCATAAATAAATGCTGATGTCCCAGCCAACACTGGTCGTTAAAGATCTTGATGATATATCTCACTAAATGACTTCTGACTTTTTTCTTCAAATCAAGCTGCCTTGGAACAACATGCCCTTTTCATTTTAATTGGAAAAGTGAACTGCTATAGTTCCTAAACTAAAGCACTGTGCTTCCAATGAGCTCTCATACCTGTGCTAAACACCTGCACTACTGCTCCTGCCTTGATGGCTTTTCAGACACAGCAATTTTAGACAGCGGATCTTGTTGGATACAAACTGCTGCAGAAGGTGATGTGACATACATAATTTGATGCTTGCAGAACTGTATCAGAGGCAGATTTTCAAGTGGCTTGGAGGTACATGCTGAAGGGTCCTGATGGATGCTTTACAGGATACAAATATGTGTATGGGTATATTCCTCTCAAAGGACAGATATTCAGCTACCCATGATTTCAGGGACACTTAGGTGACACATTACAGCACCTCTGGAAAACACCTCTGGAAAACAAATAGTAAATACCTCCACAGGACTAAACCCTGTTGAAAACCTTCTGATGGGGTGCAATTCAATAAATCTGACACCAGTTGTCTAAAAGAGAAGTGCCTACTCTACTCCAGTTGTCCAGACTCCTCTGAATCAAGACAGAGACAGGCACCTTTGGAGGGAAACTCCCACGGTTCACCTTGGACAATTCCATCACAGTGGAGTGAATACCCACCTGGATGCATCCACAGCTCTGTCCTGACTCTGGACCAAGTCCGGAGAACCCTTGACCAGGTAATTCTCTTTCAGGGACATCCTGTTAGATGAGATGAATACCAGCCTTGGCAATTAGGTGGAGGCTTTTCCTCATTCTCCCTGTTTCCTGGCAAATAACCCTGTTGAGTAGGCTCTTAAAACCCCAAGTCCTCAGTTTAGGCTCCAGGTAGGAAAGTGTCTGTCCCAAGCACTGCTCCTCCCCCTCCTCCCAACTCCATTTTGTTCTTCAAAAGATGAATTCAAACAGAAACATTTAATACCCAAAAGAAGTAGCCAGGCAGCACCCTTCTGTATATGCAGAAACATTTAACATTTGAGGGGGGTCTTTTCACAATAAATAAATAAATAAACATGCAAGGCAACTTCTACAGAATAATTGACACTGAAAACTGATGATTTGTCTGGGTGTTTTCCCTCTTATGATAAGACTATCCTTGGCTCTGGATGCCAAACAACACTTCCCAAAAAGCTCCCCTGACACCTGCATGAGCTCTGGTGCTTACATGAGGGCTCCCAGCGAACACAGCCTCAGCAGATAGCACAGAGCTCAGCTCTCCTTTGATTTACAAACTCCTTATGCTGATGTGATGCAAACATCCTGCAGCCCAGCATTATTGAGTAACTCATACAATCTGTCTCCTGTGATTTCCATCAAAAACTCTTGGCCTAAAATATTTTCATAGATCATAAATCCATGGTTTTATCAGGATTTCTCAAGTGATGATGAGCAAGATGTTTGCACCTATGGGAGTCTGTTGAAAACTTCCATCAGCAAAAGATGGCTTTTCAAAGGAATAAAGATTTTCTTGTGATTTCAAAATCAATACCATCACTTTGGGGGCATACTAAAGGGAAGGGGTTTTGCTTCCACAGAAAAAAAAATCTCTTATTGATGAAGACATTTTTCTTTGTTACAAATCTCCCATAGATGAGAAACAAATTAAAAATCTCTTATGTCATCATTACCTCATGTTTAATTAAGCAAACAATCCTGTTTTTCCAGAAAGGCAGCAATCTATGTATTTGGGACAAAAAAAAAAAAAAAAATATGCAGACATTACAATTATGAAGCAAAGCAAGAAACAGCAAACACACAATAACAGCTAGTGGGGTTTTTCTGCCTGTGGTGGAAACATTTCCTTTCAAATATCAAACACTGAATTCACTTCTTAAGGTGAATAGTTCAAGTGGTAAAGGCACATCAGATAAGAAAACAGGACAGAGAATCACACATGCACACAACTGCAAATCATCTTATGTAGTGTGACTTATTTATACTGTACATCAATAAAATAACAACTTTCAACCCACTTAGTGACTTTTTGTGTAGGGAGAGAAAACGAGCACACCTAAGTAGGCAAGGAATATTCAGGTTAAATGTACAAATTATTTATACCTTGTAGTTATTTTGGAGGAGGAAGGATTGGGGGAGGAAAGGGGAAAAAGCAGAATGTACTTCAAATAGCATTATTTATAATTTCCTGACTAAATATAGCATGCATCTCAGGAAGAGATTGATTTGGGCTTCCCAGTCAGTAGCAAGGGAAATTAACCCATGCAGGGTTTGGCATAAACTGGTAAATACCTCAAATATGATCCACATCTTAAATTTAAGTCCAAGATGAGCTGCTGGAACTGGATGTAAAGAGAAATGTTCCACTTCCAATGGCAATTTGCCTTGAAAAAAATATAGTTTTCCCTTAAAACTTGCTAACCTCTGAATGTGGCAGGATTTCTGTGGGATGGGGAAACAATATATCCCCTCTTGCCAGCTGCAAGCAGGAAACCCACATCTCCATGTGCCAAAGAAACCAGCCCTGGATGATCACTCAGTTGGTAAACCCAAACAAAAGTGAGCTTCCAAAAGACCCAGACATGGAGCAGTATCAGGTCTTTAGCAAAGAAACCAACAATTTCTGAAGCTGTGAAGCCCTGCATTTGTGTAAATCCTGGATTTCCCCAGTTTTTTTGGTGGTGTCTGACCTTTGCTTTGCCTGCCTTCACAGTCTGAATGAACAAATTTGGCAGCACAGCTCATGGGAAGGATTAAGCAAGAGCACTATTTCAGTATTATGTTCCAGCCCTTACCTCAAAAGCTGTGCAAATGTGCAAAATAATATGTTCCGTTAAGTGATGAAAATTCACATGAAAATTGAAATAATGACCTCTTTGGAAAAGCAACAAATATTTCACCAAGCAAAAGCACACTTGCCTTTGCACTTCCAGCACCAGAGTTATTTTACAGCCCTCAGAATTGACTCCGTCATTTATATTTTATCAGCTATAGCACACTAGGGTACTATAAACATAATCCAAAAGAAGCTGCCAGCTCAGCTTCTAGAAAGCAAAAAAATCCTGCAAAACCCCTAACAAACCAAAGCCCTGTTCCAAAGGGAGACACAGAACAGTCACTGGGTCTCCTCCTAATATCAGGAGGGGCAAGTTCCTCCCTCCTGCTGGAGACAGCACCCCTTTCCAGGGATTCAGGGATGGGTTGCTGGAAAGGTCATAGAATGGGATTGATGTCTCTGTATTGAAAAGAGAGACAGGCAGACTTCTCAACTGCCTCAACCAAGGATACTTATCTCCCTTTAATCCCAAATTTACTCCTGGTCCAGAAATCACTGCTGTTTTCCCATGATGTTATTATGAGCTATATACATCAAGCATGCTGAAATGAAAGCCTACAGCTCCAGACAATGTTCTTGCCAGTACAGAAGTTGCTCCCATGTTATCTGAAACAATTTGCACATTTGGCTTTCTTTCTTCTTCCCGTTACCACTTTACCCATCAGCACCATCCACGTTTGCATTGTCATAACTTGACAGATACACAAACAAGTATCAAAAAAGGTCCTGAGTATTTATTTATTGTCTTCCTGTTGTTATGGGGCTGCATTATCTGGTCTGCCTGCCTGGAGTAAAAGGAGGGAAGGAAGGCTGAATGCTTTGGCTAATCGTGAAGTGCTATCAAGCTTTTCCTCTAAATCACCAGTCCAAATGCAAAGTCAGCAGTGACCAACCATCCTTATGACTTGCTCCAGCTGCCTTACAGAGCTCCTGAAACGCTGTTAACTCTTTCAAAACATATCTACCTCAGCAGAAATCCTGTTGCAGTGTGACTAGCAGCCATGGCCCAGAGGCTGGGCACTGAACTAGCATTTGTTTCTGCCTTGTTTCTAGGTAAGGCAATAGCTGTCACCCGTGTAAAGCATGTGGGCCTCAGAGAACTTCCTCTTGGACTCTGTGTTAGCAAGTGGTGCAGGGCAGTGGGAGATACTCTGCAGAACTGAATGTCACTGAGGACCTCATATCCATAGGACTTGCAGTTTGGTGCCAAAACTTAAAAGAGGACCATGGGGAGCACACTCCTGGACCAATCTCTGGCAGCTGGGACATGGTCAGGGAGGACCATGGTATCTTGTTGTCCTCCTGTGCAGTCCACTCCATCAGCTCTTCCCAGGGTAGGTCATGCACCTAGTCTCACTGCAGCCAAGCTCATGCCAAGCACGGGCCACGCATGTGGCAGCCGAGGGCAGGCACCACCACCACAACTGCAGCCCTGCCTTGTCCGCAGGAGCCAAGGCAGCTGTCTCCTACCCATCACCCAAATGTCACATGGAAACACAGTCACATGCACATGGATGCCACTGCTCTCCAATCCAGCCATAAACAGCATGCAGCCCAGGTGTGGCCATATTTATGTTTTGCCATAAAGAGCAGAGAAAATGGGTCAAGCTGCAACTCACGCAGGGTTTTGTCCATTGAGCCTGGAGCTGCTCTAGTATTTTCAGTAGAGTAAACCAGATATGGTGTGGGCCTAAGAGGCTTTACACTCACTCATTGCTGTCGTTGATGTGAACTGCTCCAACAGCCCTCTCTTCAATATTGCTTTTGGAAATTATTGCACAGTACAGGAAAAATCAGGATGCTTTTCCCTTTGAAGAGCTGCTGGTTACTTCTGTGAGTAATCTTCTCCTGCCTTGATCTTTACATGTTCTACAGATGCAGACTATTGCATCTCTTCCTCTGCTGTGGCACTGCCAAGCAAGCCAGGTTTAATTCTTGCAAAGCACAACTGGCAGCCTAGCACTTTTCCAGCTCCATCTTTATTGCTCTTTACTGAATTCTAACCAAATTACCTCTGTTTTTCTGGCAACCAACAGATCAAAACTAACCCCAAACTTCCAGTTACAAATCAAGTTTCATGGAGACAGGAATTCTCTTGCTGGGTCCTGAAGTCTGTCCATAACACTTTGTGTTTTACATCTTCTTTGAAGTCAGTCAGTGAAGCGCTGCCCACCTTCCCACATGCTCCTTTAGCGCAACTGCATTCCACACTTCAAAACATCAAAACCATGTTTCATGTTTTTCCCTAGAGCTTATACTTATGCTTTAACAAGTCAAATCTCACGTTGTTATTTTCTGTGCATTTTTCCAGCCTGGCAAAGCCTGCCTGTCTCCCTATTCATTACTGCTCATGGATCTCATTGCCTTTTCCAATTCTTTCCAAGACAATGTCTCCTCCAAATTCCTTGACTGGTGTTTAAGAAAGAAGACTTTCTAATAATAAAGAAGAAAAAAAAGAGAGAAGAGAAGAGAAGAGAAGAGAAGAGAAGAGAAGAGAAGAGAAGAGAAGAGAAGAGAAGAGAAGAGAAGAGATCAATAAACCAGCATAGCAAGTTGCAGAGTCTGTCCAAAGGGGCAAACTTTGCCATCTGCATGAGCACCAGCCAGACAGAGAATAATATCAACACAAAAAGTTTATTTTTTGCCTAGAGAAAGAAATTAGTTGAAGATCTCAAAACAATGGTAATGTCTCTGCTCTTTCCAATTGCAGGCATTATTAATGGATCTTTCAGGGAAATTAAGGCACAGAGATTTAAAGGGATTTGCCCAGTCAGCATAAGAAAAAAAATCATGGAGCAATGTCCTGATTTTTATTCTGTAAAAGCAAACCCACATTTAATATCTAGATGCATATAGTTTAATTCTAGACTCTGGTATGAGTGTTCTCAAGAGCATACTGCAGTTTGATGAATTTCAGCTAAATGTTCAGGAAAAATGAACATCTCTATATCATCAGCAATAGGGAAACAACAATAAAACTCAATTTGGTTTTAGAGACAAGATTTCACTTGCAGTGTCTCATCTTATTTCAAGTTATTTCATTTCTCTTTCTAATCGCTCTCTAGTTACACAATCCCCTTCATGGTATCGAATTCTTAGCAAGTGCTTAATTAACAAAAACAAAAATTATGATTTTTCTTCCTTCTGAGATTGCTAGTGAAATCACTTCATTGACATATTTTCTAAAAATTATCTATTTCTGCTTGGCTGTGTTTGTGAGTAATGAAATGAGTGACTGCAAAGAACTTAAAGCAATCCTAAAGAAAAGGAATGAGTTTTGAATTTAATTAAAAACAAAACAAAACCCCAAACCCCAACATTTCTTCTCATATATGGAACTAAGAGCAAATCATTTAGTTCTGGTTACTGGGGTCTTAAGCTTAATCTATCAAAATGACTACAGTGTATTTCAAAATAGTGTAGCCAGTTTAAAAGAAAAAAAAATTAAACAACTACAGAGAAAGGTGGACTTCATTCTCTCTGGACAAAATAATCAAGAAGAATGACAGCAAGAGATGATTAATATTCCAGATGGTAGCACGGTCTGTAATTAAAATATGATATGCCAAAAGATTACAGCCAAGCAAGAAACCTGCCCTCATCTGCTTCTTAGTATTACTAATTGTACTGTTATTAGGCCAAACAGTGATTTTCCTCATTACATTAATTCCTTTATTTGCTGTGGAGCTCCTGTCTTAAAGCCACAGACACCAGAAAACCACTTTATGACACAAATAAGTTAGCAGAGGCAGAGAGAGGCCCTGGTGAGTGGTGGGGACAGAGATCCATGGACAGAGGAAGAGTGTGGCATCACAAGCGCCTCATCACTCTTCTGTTCAAATCTCTTTCTTACAGCCACCAAGCTGCAAGAAGGATGCACACTTCTGTTTCCAACATGCATGAGATGAAGGATTTGGGGCAGTTTGTCCTTGTGGATAACATGTGTAATATTTGAATGCACAATAAAAACATTTCCCCAGTGGAACTTAACATTTCTCAACTTCAAGCACATGCTGTACTTAAACAAAACAGAGCTAAAAGAGAATGTGAAGAACTGGATCTCTTTCAAAGTCCCAAGAGCCTGGCTTTTCAAATTTCAGACCACCCTTCATCTGATTATCTGTGGGCCTAATGAAGTAATTGCAGAGTGGTGGCCTGATTTCCTTGAATCAAATGTCTACACTCAGGAACCTCCGGGAGTATAGGGAACCTACTAACACAGTGACCCTGCTGCATGGGGGCCCATACATATTTTTCCTATTAGGGAGCAGATGGAAGCTGTAATTCCCTCTAGAGTGGAGGGATGCCTTTCAGCAAACAGTAGCAGACGACATGTTCATTTCTGGAAATGATTTCCATGTCTATCCAATAGATCAGTGGGCTGTGGTGGAGAAGGAGCTGAAACAGGCAGACATGGCCAGAATAAATGTTGCAGAGGAGATGGGGAAATACATCTCATAACATGTGGGTTCCTGTGTATCTGGTGCTCAGTGGGGACTCATTGCTCCATGATGACAAGAAATCCAGTTATGGCACCCAAGCAAAGAGCTCTGCAAAGTTGCTTGGCTTTCAGAAACAGAGATTGCATTAGCACTGACAGCATCATGCTATTTTTCACAAAATACACCATTTTTTCACAAAATACACCATTTTTCACTAGGTGGGCTTTATAGCAGATCCAACCTTTCTGTAGAGAAGACAGTGCAGCCACTGTGGTCTCTTTTCATGTTCGACTTTTGCATTTAGAAGGTCCAGAATGCTTTTTCTTGATGTCACAGGTTTGGCAGTCCTGCCTGCAGTAGAGTCAAGAAGTCTGCCAGCTGTCTGACTAAGAGACATAAGCTGCAAAATTCAAACCCTGGTTACTTCCTTAAAATGAAAATACCCGGGCTTGCCCTCTTTCAGGCATGCATGTTTGTTCTGCCAGCAAGGCAGCCACTTGGAAAAGCAAGGAGCACAGAGGACTTGGAGCATCCTCTGAGCTTGACAAGGAGACTCTCTCATGAAGAAAATGCTCAGGACTTTTTAATTCAGCCTTTGTAATGCAGTGCTTGCCAACAGTATTTATTTCCCCACCCCTCTTTTCCTTACTCCTAGCAAGGAAAGACCAAAGCCTGCCCTCAGGAAAATGCATGGCTAAAATTAAGAAGAACATGAACTAGCAAAGGGAGGATAACTGGAAGACTAAGAAAATACAGAAAATACAGAATAATGTGGCTTACAGTGGGGTCTACATCACTGTACTTTTTTAAGAGGTGTACAGTTTTTTTTTTTCATGATGCTGATTTTATACATATATATATATATATATATATATATATATGATTCCAAACTCCACGGGGCTGTTTAAAATCCCATCTACTGCATAACTCGGATATTTCCACACAGTTTTCTGGAGGATTAATTTCAGTGCTCCTGCACACCGACTTAGCCCATTCCTGAGCTATACAAGATCCCTCTGGCAAGCTCCATCACTGCCTCAGCTCTGACCTACATATTCTCAGTTGCCCAATTCAAAGCTTCTACTGCCTGAAGATTGGACATTAAGGCGTAGAGAAGTTCCCTGTGACAGATCGAGCTCCTGTTCCCAGAAGTGAAAGGCCACCAGCTGTGAGAGCTCCCTTTCCTTCCTCTCTCCTGACTGACAAGCCTCAGCAACAGCCCTGTAATTCATGCTACACTGCAGGAACTAAATAAACAACTGCATTAGGCAATTACTGCAATAAATGCTTTCTTTATTCCCTCCTTTCTACTACCAATTTGTTGTTGGAGGGCTGGAGTGGCTTAATTTTTTTTAATTGCAAAATAACCACTTCACTGACAGGTGGGTTATGGTACATGTTTAAAAATCCATTGAAATGAAGATAAAGTCAGATGGATGCTAATGTAATGCAAATTTGAAAGTCTTTGCTCTTAATTCTGCTGAGCTTTTGCCAAGCTCAGGCATCCTCTGCAGCAAGCAAAAGATCCTCTTCCATGACACCAAAGTATGGGTTTTTTAATCCCACTTTTATCCTATTTTTATCCTCAAACATCTCAAATTTGAAATTCATCTTGCCCAGTGTATTTAAGTGCCCAGGAATTTGCTCCTGAAGTTAGTCCAGCCTGCCCACGTCTGACTGCAAGGAAGGGAACCTGTGATGGTAGATGTGCTATTCAACTATAGCCAGATAAATGCTGTCCATTTAAACACAGATTTGCCAGCTATGCATAGCTAGATCTTTTCCACGAATGACATTATCTGATAATAAGACTCAGACTTGACTTGCTTAAAGGAATTTCATTTGAAACTGGAAAATTAAATTCTCCTGGTAATCAAAGGCAAAATAACTTAGTAAGCTGACAACACATTTAAAATTAACTCTGATTTTTAGAAAAGATATCTTCTGGCAAGGTTGATTTTCCAATGACTCTGACTTTTTTTAAACATGCAGCTCAGTATTTATGGAGCAATAACAATTTCAGGAGTTTGAAAACCTACTGAATGCTCCTGAAACAATTGAAACATTCAGACAATTAAGTAAAGTGTGATTTGGTACTGATTTATTTAGCATGAAAACCGATTTGTATCAAAATAGATGTCAACAGCTGAAATTCGAAAACATCTGCATCTTTACACTCATTTCTCTTCAGTCACCTTTGTGTACCTTATGGGCACACTTAAAAATGGACTTATGCTTGCATTTCACTTATATTTAACACAGGCGTAACTTCTCATTGTAGAAGTTTGTTTGGCTGTTTTCTCGTATGTGTTGAGATACACGTGCCACCAAAGGTCGACAGCCCTGTTTCACAACCCAGTCCTTTCCACACCTGCAGCCCTGAGCTGCAGAGCATCAGCATCAGCATCACCTCCCTGCTCGGCACCATGAGGGCAGGGCAGCTCCAAAATGTGGTGCCCGAGCTGTGCAATGCAGCGGGACCCGAGTGGCACGGCCCCGGTGCGGTGCCACGGGCAGCCCCCAGCCCTCCTTCTCCTGTCACAGATGGCTGCTACCACAGCAAGGACAGTCAGCAAGAACAAAGATGTTTAAAAACTCATGTCATATGGCCACAGATCTGGAGGATTGTCAGTCACATCTGCAGAGTCGGCGTGGCCCCTCTCCAACGTACTGCCCTCAGCAAGTGTGTGGGTGAAGATGCAGGGCTTGTCTTTACCTCCTGTTGCAACTTCCTTTTCGTGTTTACCGCCGAGCTTGAATGTAATATGTGCACACGTGGGAACACAGGCAAGTCATTCAATGGAAAAAACAACCCCTGGAGCAGGCAGAGGTTTAAAAGTCTCTGGTTTTGAAAAGCACCGCAGCAAGAGCAGGTGCTTCCACTCTCACAGACAGGAGCTAATTGTAGGATCGGCTCTGGCCTACAGGCTCTCTTTTTTATGGTTATGTCCACAAAGTCTTTGACTGTTCTCTGTAGTCAGTGACCGCACACACAAAGAGGTCTTTCATTAGCAGTGCTCTATAGGAAGCCAGGGCACAGAGTAAATGACACCTTAATGTTCCCTTTCAAAGCCAGAGTGGTTTGACAATGACGCTTGTTAGTGAACTGCTGTATGTTCCTCCTGCCTGCCTTCCTCCAGCTTGCAATTAAGCTTACAGACGTCTAATATTCAGCTTGCCTCAAAAACTTTGGCAGTGATTGCTTCTAAGTTACCCTGGGAAGATGCAAGGGCAGATCATTGTTTCAAGAGCATGGCTCCAGCTCCATGTTACAGCAAGTGCTGATTAACACACGGCCCCAGGAGAGGCGCCTGCACCCAGTGCCTCCAGGAACCAAGCCCTACGGCTGAGCAGTGAGCAGCCAGGGAAACCCGGCAAGAATTCAGGGGGCCTGTTCATTTTTAGGGCAAAGAATTTCCTTTTTTTTGTTTCTGGAAAGTCCAATGGGATTTTTAATGTCCAGCCTTAGGTGTGATGCTGGTTTAAACCTGGAGCACAAGTTAGCTCTGGCTACAGATCTCTGTTCCCACCTGCAGAATCAACATCTGTGACTTAGTGGCCCGATGGAGGTGGTGTTATCCTCTCCTGTTTAATTGGCTACTGCAGCTTGCTACTTCTGTTTCAGAGGTTTCTGTGTCTTTGCTCATTAAATGCACAACAAAGAGAGAAACACAAACAGCAATCTGTCACAAAATCCTGTTTTTTCATTACCTGTGTGCTCTAGACTGAGCTATCTGACAGTTCATGGTGGAGAAGTTACAGGTATTACAGCTGAAAGTATCCATGAGTAGGAAACTGAGCTTTGCCCCTTTTTGAAAGCAGGGGAGGTCCTTTCCTGTGTGAGCTGCTTCCCTCTAGAAAGGAATCTCTGTTTATCCACATTAGTTACAACAGCGTTGTGTTTCAGTGAGGCAGTGCTATTTTTATAAAAAAGTCCTACTTTTATAAGGCACTGTATTTTTCAGAGACTTCATAGCAAAATCCATCTTCCTGGGGGAGTAGAAGCAATGGACTGCACGAAAAACATAAGGCAAGAATAACAAAAGCAACACTTGCTGAGTCATATGCAAGGCATGTTTACAGCAGCAGACCAAATATATCTCAATACTTTCATCATTATTCAATTTGAGGTTCTACTGATAATTTATAAAATGCTCTTAGTTTTGACAACTTACATTATTAAGGGGGATTTTATGTACCCAGAGTAGTTTGAATGATGTGACTAAAAATGCTTGAAAACATACACACAGAGATGCACACGCTCTCACAAAAAGGGAAAAATCTCACAAATTTACAAGTGAATATTATATAAACATATTTAAGTGAATACTAATTAAACATATTTAGAACCATGGAAAAAGAAGGTATTTCTTCACCACTTCTTCCACGGAATTTAAGTTGCATTCTGTATAACTGAAATACAGGCTCTTGGAAATGTGAGAGAAATATTTCTGTTTTAGTTTTGGGGGAAACTGGTGGAGGTTTTCTGAGGATTTTTTTTGTGGGGTTTTTTTGGGGTTTTTTTTTTTTTTGAATTTGCAAAATTAGCATTCACAAAGCCAGACAACCTGGTGTTTTGTCTGTAAGAGATAAGTATCTCATATCTCTCTCAGCTTTGTTTAACAGATGAGCTCTATCCCATCGCTTTCAAGGCATATCAGCCAAATTGAGACCTTACAGCTGTATCCTTTGGAGCAGATAAGTAAAATTATGTGTGGGAAGTATATGTTAGTAAGGTAGTTGTCTGAAGCATTGTTAGACATAGTTGTATTTGGAAAAATCTAGCTACAAATATATGATACAGATTATCCTAAATAAGAGCTGAACTGTAGTTACATTGCCTATTTTCTGCATCAGCAAAGTCAACTTAGGAAACTCTTGCTTTCCTTTTGTCTTCCTCCAGCAATATTCATTAGGATTTTTGACACCTTTGAAAGGCAATAGTCACCCAGATTACTAACCTGCACCAGGAGTCCAAGCGCCAGAGAGTTAAGGCAATTATTGGAGATAAACCCACAGAGGAGGGAGCAAGTGCTGAGGCTGAGCTCTTTTTGGCCATGCTTCTGGTGGGTCCTTCCAGATAGCCCAGTGTTGGATCTGTCAGGTATTTAGCCTTTCACCTCAGCACTTTAGTACTCCTAGCAGAAACTAGCTGCCACCACTCCTGACTTCCTTGCAAAAGCCTTAGTATGTGCAGAGTAGGTGGGATATGTGGGAAATCTATTAAGTTTCAATAGACAACAAACAGGAATGGTTCCAAAGTATTTGTGCTCCAAGACCCATCTACAAACCACAGAAGACAGTACTATCAAAGTCCAGATGACAGAATGATGAGTGATTTAAGTCCATGAGAGATGGGCTTTTGATTTCACTAGGACCAAGTTTAACTGGGCTTCTGTAATGACATAACCATACCAAATTATATTCCTTATAACTATTCAACTAGCTGTGCAACATTTCTCCTCTTGAAGAGATCTGACACCTCAGCCAGAAGAATGCTTTGGTTCTGTTCTTATTTGCACAGTTTCAATACTGCTCTCTAGGAAGTCCCTTTCCTCTGTCTCACTCTTCACCACTCTCAGGGTGTTCCTCAGACCCCTTTTTTCATCTTATCATTGCCCCACAAGCCTTGCCTGAAATCTTCATCTTAACACCTCCTGACACATCTGAACCACCATATTACCATCAGATGTTCTGGTCATTCTGAACCCATCAACTTGTGCCACATTCCTGTGAAGTGACACATCTTTCATGTCTTGCTTTGGCAACTCAGTGCTGCGCAGCTAAAGTCTATTTTTAAAAGCACTAAAAATAATTGTTCTTTTTGTGAAAATAAGGATTAAGCTGTGCTTCTATGCTAGGAACATGTAGGGCTTCCTGGAGAGAGCTGAAGACTTGCTCCTATAAGGCTATTTTTAAAACATCTGAGACAAGTTTCATAAACATGCACTAAACAGGACTTTTTGCAAGTGGAATGCAGTGCTTTTTAGCACATCTGATCACTCCTTTTTCTGGGTTAGTGCTCCTTCGCACTTGAAGCTTTCTCCACAAAAAATGAAGAGCTGGTTGGCAGCAACAAGTTCTCTTCTGCCTCTCCACCTTTTCCCTTCTGCTTTGATGCTAAATACACTCCTCTTGCATTTTCCAAAGATATTCCAGGTCTGGGTATTATGAACTCAGGACTACTTTCTCTTGGAGTATTTATTTCCACCAGGCTGCTCCCCTCCAGGAACACAGGGCAAAAGACATATGCAGAGAGGCTGCAGCAGAAGTGACCACACTGCTCTACAATCACCTGGCAAGCAGGGTGAGCTGTGAAGCACTCAACACCAGGCAGATGCATTTGACAGGATGGCAGAACTTTCTTTTCAAGTTCTCAATAACTGTGAGAGGAATCCTCTCTCCTCCTCCTTCCCCACATCTGACTTGTACTAAATAAATGTCCTAGGAAAGAGCTGGAGCACAGTCAGGGACCAGATGCTCCAAATCTCACTTTTCAGCAAGGTTGAATACAGAGCTGTACTATTTGCTTTTTCTTGAGGGGGATATTTTTAAATTATTCCCCAGGCAGTAGCAAAAGCAGTAGCAGGTTACGCTAGCTTCCAACTGGATGATTCCTGTAAAACAGCCAAGAGGCTTGTCTACAAAATATTTTGGAACTAGTAGCACCCAGCAGTATGTGCAGTTAGAAGAGGACTGCTTCCTAACAAGCTTTCCCACAGTGGTGATGTGAGCACTCAGTGCTTTTGTTTGCCCATGGATCTCCTTCAACAGCTTTGGCTCCCTCAGACTGCCATTCTCCTCCTCATACTGCAGGCACCAGCAGGGCATCCTTGAATACCTCAGACCTTGATGATACACAGGATAAAACACTTTCATGCCATTTGCTGGTAATTTACTTCATTACACAAGCTGTTTGCCAGGCTTACTGGGTGTTTTTCCCTCCAACACCTGCGGGGCAAATTTTGCTGCTGGTTGCAGGGCACTGAATCACACGTTTCTTAAAGGTAATTTCTGCTTTTGCAACTTCCTTAAACTCTTAGGAAGGATGATGATTACATCTGCAAAGACAAGCCATGTGGTGTGGAAACTCCCCTCCCAAAACACATGAACATTTCTCTTCTAAACTGACCTGCTAACATCAGGAGTGAAAGGTGAACTGCTGCTCCTAAGCAGAGACCTCATGGGTGTGTCTGTGAAGAAGTGGTTTTGAAAGTTGGTCATCTTCATATCTACAGTTCCAGGTTAAACAGGTGATGACTGAAGCAGTGGAAGAGAATGGTCAGTAAATAGAAATAGAGACAGCAGGATATAAAAGAGGAACAGAGCTTAGAAATGTTCACTAAAAATGTAGTGGCACTAGGAATTGGGGGAACATGTAGGAATCAACAAGTCAGAGGTGGTGGATTAATTTGTTATGGCTACTTTGACTTTCTTTACTGACTTTAGTATGAATACAGCATCATGAGGAAATTCTGGTCTGTTTTCACATCCCCATGGTGCCAGAGGGGAGACCAGAGCTTTGATTGTGAGCCCAGCATTTCTGGAAGGGTCCTGCTCAAGATCTGCCACAAGTCAGAAAGTTTTTCATACAGCTGCAAGGTATTTTTCAGAGTCTAGGGACATCACAGCATGAGTTACTCTGGCTGGGCAGAAAAAGCAGTTGTGCAGTTCATGCAACAAGCACTGAACTCTCAGTCTCCTCCTGTTTATTGATAAGGAACAGCAAGCTGTACAGCACTACTTTTGTGCATGTCAATAAAATGATATGCAGGATGGCTGTTCTTCATATCTCCATTGTTTGCTCTTGCAGTTTATTTTGTCTACTAGTTAAATACCTGATTCACAAATAATGCAAGGCTTGGGTTGGGATTTTTTTTTTTCATGCACACCTTCCTTTCTTTTTTTTTTTTTCTCCATCCAGCTTTCTAAGCTTTTTCTTTTAACACTTTTGCCTCAACTCTTGGCAACACCTGGATCACATACTTGCTTTTTATCTCAGCAGCTTGTAAGCTTTAAACAACTGACACACGCCATCAAAGGAAGAGAAAAACCAAAACAAGAACCCTATTAACCTCTGTTACCCATATAAACTAATTAACTCTAACCCCTCCCCAATTATCCCTGGAGAGGGGAACTGCTTTTATAAGTTTCCTGCTTTTTTTCACCCCTCCTCTTCACGGCTGCTTGCCTTGTTCCTGAGGAGTGAGGCACTGAAGTGCCCCCATCTGTGGCTGCCTTTGCAGCCCCGAGGGCTCTACAAACACTGGGCTGCTGTGAGATGCTGAGTCCCACATCCCTGCTTGGCCATGGTGCCCTTCAGGTGCCTGGGGGAAGGGGAGAGGTTCCTTTCACTACAACTCTTGGTCACACCTGGTGGTTGTTCAGTCCATGGTCAAGGGTGGTGACCCTTGGTTTCTGACCTTGGATTATATTTCAGGTTTTAAATAGGCTTCCCTGTCTGCTGATTAAAGCTTGTTTGTTCAAAGCAAAAGGATTAAAAAGAGTAATTATAATCCTGCTAATTTATGTGATTCTTCATGCTAAACCATGCCTGCGTGCATAGACATCTGTGAGCACATGTGCCTGGGATGGTTTTTGTGGGCATTTGTTTTAAACCTGTGCCAACAATGAGGGAGACAAAGATTATTAATTGGCTGCTGTTAGTCCTCTCTGTGCCATATAATGGAAGAACACCATTGTTCTTCCTTTTTCATTAAGAACTAGCTAAAAGCAGTGAATTATTTCAGGATGCCAAGCTCTTGCTTCTGAATTGTTATTCAACCAGTAACCTGATGCAAAAGGTAAGGGCAACTGTGGCTATCCTATCCAGCTCCACCTGACTTTTTTGTCATCTCTCTTACCAAGCAGAGTAACAGTTACACATTTCCAATGCACTCCATACTGAAGACACATAATTTGCATGTGGAAGTGATAACATGGACTGATTATATGCAGGTGAAGGGGGAAGTCTCAGCAAGAGTCCAATAAAACAGAAGGCAGCAAGTGGGGGGAAACCCTGTTCCATGCTTGCAGAAGGGATATTAATAGCAGATTATTAATAGCAGGTCTGGGGTTGTAACCATCCTAATCAGCATCACGCAAAACAAATGCATCAGTTCAGAGCTCAGAGCAAGAGGGTCAAGCTACAAGGGTCTCTCAGGTCTCTTGCTCACTCTGTCTCAGTTATTTTGTGCCAAGAAAGTTGTCAGACTAGTCCTGGGAATTGAGCTCCTCTCTGCAGCTGGATGGGGCAGACAGCCTGATGCAGGCCAAACAAAAACTCAAGTCATGATTCATAGTTATATAGAGGGGGTTTGGACTCAGTCCTAACTTGATCTGAAAGTTGCTTGAGGGACTTCTCAATACACTTTGTGTCTTGGGCCAGGATTAGGATTTAGCAAAACTCCAGGTGAGCCAGCAACTGGATCTCAGGGGTCTGTGGTCCCTCTCCAGGTGAATGCTTATGGAGCACCCAGTGCTGCAGGACACAGGTAGGGAGGGCCCAAATGGCTATGCCCAAAGAGCAGGATCCAGTAAATCTCATCCTTACAGTGTTAATCATAAAAATATAATTTTTTCTAAAATATCCAGTTAGCACACTTTGAGGGGCAAACAAATATTCAACTGTTTTTTTCTCCTGACAAATACTACAGACTGGAACAGGCTTCTGAGCAGGTTCTGTGGAGCTCTACAGAGTCCACAAAGCTTTACTTTTGATATTGTTGCCTTCTCATTACCAGCTGAGCAGAAGTGCTGCAGAAACCCGCCTTACCTTCCTCTCTTTAGGGATGAGTCAGGTTTATTTTATCCCAGGGTGTGTGACACTTGAGTATTGCCACGTAAGTAACTAAAATAATAAGAGAGTCTAACGTGCAGGCACTATAGAAGTGCCCTGCGTTCAGGGAATCTGGCTTTGCTGTGCCATCATGGCTACAGCAAGTCTTTCCCTATTCCATCTGTGTTGGTGAATGTGAGTGCTTTGCTTCTAAGGATGAAGAACTGAACCAAACCCAGGTGGATCCACCCAGCCCACATGAGAGCATTCCTTCAAAAGATAGCTGCTAGCCTATCCTCCCCTTTTTCTTCATTCTTTCCTGTTGGTGTTTCCCCTCTCCTGCCCCTGGGCCCAGCCCTGTGGTGCTCAGCCAACTGCTGGCTGAGGGTGCTGAGGGAGGGAGCAGGGTGGTCCTGGTGTGGTACTACCACAACTGGTGCCTGCCTGCATGGAGCTCAGCACACTGGGGGTGCTGGATCTGGCCAAAGAAGCTCCCTTCCCTCCCCACAGTGGTCTGTCTTGCAGAGCTTTCCTAGCTGTACCCATAAAACAGCATCCCCATCTTCTGATCCTCTCTCTGACTCCACGTGAGAGTGCAGCAGCAGCAAAATTAAGGCAGCAGATTAGAAAGTCTAAAAATTTTCAGCACTCCTTCCCCATCCTCCTCTTTAGGAAGCTGCTTTCAGTCACTTTATGTACTGAAAACAAACATGAAAGGAAAAACTCTCCTCTGCCTTCAGTTGTCAGAGCAAAAACCAGAATTCCCTGAGCTCTTTTCAGAAGTGCTAATATTCTCCCCTAGGCCTTCATTATATCGCACACAGATCTGCAGTCCTCTGCACACAGGCAGGGAGGGAACAGCCTTAAAAAGTTGGGCTGCAACATTTATTTATTTATTTATTTAGTAGAAATAAAAACAAACATTTGCCAGCACCAGTGAACAGCAGATCACAGTGGAATAAAAAGGAAGTTAATGGTTCCAGCACTAATCAGAGTAATATTGGGTCAGTGTGATGGGGACCCCCCTGACCTGGCTAAGAGTGAATATGGCCATTGTGTGGCTGGGTCCTCCTCCTCCAGCCTGGCACCTGCATAATCAAAGCAATTATGTTTCTGTAGGAATCCAGTTCTCCTTCCCTTGTTTCCAGCACAAGTATCAATTTTTTTCTACCTCCTGCCACTGAGAAAAATGGTATGATCCCTGTTCCTTGTTCAAAGTGCCCAATGCAAAAATTTCCTTGCTGTTCTCCCTGCAAACCATTTACACTTCCAGCCTCAGGATTACTGTTTGTTTGAAATTTGAAACTGGAATTTGTTCAAAGGGAACAAAGAGTCTTAAAAATTTCAATTGGGAGCCATTAATGATTGAGGAAACCCTCATTTGGTAGTTAGGTACCCAAAACACAGGGTAATTCAGCCCAAACACCAACAAGGACCAGGCAATGGGATGAGCAGTCAGTGGGTGAAATTTCTCACTGTTCCTCCTCTCCTGTCAGCCACTTATGAATGCCTGCATTATGTTTTAGCATATTACAATCATGGGTATTGACTAACGGCAGGACTGCAATGGCAGGACCCTCACTACTGGAATAACTCCAGCCCAGAAATGACATTTGTAACACACTGCCAGCAGCCATCGACATCAGCCCCCTCAATTTCTATCACAGTTTACAGCATACAAGGATTTTTTGTCTCTCACTTTATTCACACTGTCTAAGAAGAGAAAGAAAAAGAAAAAAAAATCTAAAATGTTACTGTATTCAGCCCTTTTAAAAACTCCTACTATAGAGCACCATTCTAGTTGGGTTTTCAAGCACTCTGGGAAGACATTAACCCTATCATACCATTGCAGGCATACAATATGTTTGGAAATGAAGATTCATTTGGATTTCATTTGGTAGCCCAGAGCATCTATTGGCTTTCTGCAAAGTTATGTGAGTTAGATGAGTCTAAAATGTCAGTGTCAACACTTCAGCATGGGGAACAGATACAGGAGTATGTGACTTGCTGGCCTGATTTGAGCCAACAAAGAAGAGTTCGCAAACAAGACACACCATGAGATATATGCCTACACTCACAGCAAGGCACCTACATCAGGGCAACAGTAGCTGTTTCCAAGCCCAGAACATCTTTCACCTGACTCTAAGAGCCCTGTGGCTAAAAAATAGATCAACTGTCTTAATGTGATATATAAATGCTAGGATATCAAAATATAAGCCTATGCTTAGGGGGAACCTTCCACTTCTAAAAGTTGAAAGCATTTTTAGTGTTGTGATTCTTGATTCTGTTGGCTGTACCAGCGCTGCAAAGCACTGGTAAATTCTAACTCTGCTCAAAGTTCTGAGCCATTTGTCCACTGTCTGGGGCCTCGAATTTGAGTGGTTTAGCATGTATTGGCATTGGTTCTTTTAGAACTCCTCACATATTAGAAAGAATAGGATAAAGTGTTTTGAAAACTGGTATTTTGCGTATGGCTTGCTGCTGAGCATCTAGTAAGAGAGCCAAGTTTGTTCACTTGCCTCACTGGAGTAATCCTGAGAAAATCAGTAACAGTCAAGATACAGTCATGCCATTCATATGGAAGCTGTAGTTCAGCTAGAAGTATAACACTGCATCCCTCAGGCTGTTTTCCAAGGCCAAAGAATTTTTAGCCATCATTACAGCACTGAATGCATGCCATGCAACACATGTAATAGACCCCCACACTCCCCTCCCTTTTCTTTTTGCTAGAGACAAAAATCTCACTGAAGCTAAACAAATAACAAATAATATTGTTTTCTGACCTATATTATTCCCAGAATATTAATCCTCCATTCTCAGAATATGTTCAAGAGATGGGGCATCAATAAAAGAATCTGTTTTTTCAGAAGACTACACTTTGGCATGACCACCTACCTAGAGAATATGGCTCAATAGATCATAAAGTAGCGATTATCATTTTCTTGCTCTTCTGTTAGATCAATTCTGGCTGACAGCTGCTCTCAGATAGTCTCTTCAGAGTTGATTAAGTTTGTTCTTGCAGCTGAGTACAATAGAGTTAAGACTCACAAGCTGAAGTAATTTCTTTTTGTATATAAAGGCTGACTGTGGACCGAGGCAAAGTGGATGGTCTGTGAGGGCAGCACACACACTGCTTGCAAAAGTGAAATGGCCCCGGTCCTTCTACTGACCATGTAGAGCCCTGGCCAGGCATAGTGGCTGCCACTTCACAAAAGCAATGGGCAAACAGGGAAGGTATTTCCAAAGAAATGAGTGACAAGCATCTTTTGCCCCTGATGGAATTGCTGCTTTCAGCCTTCCAGGCTCCACAGGGGTAGCAGATCTGCAGATCTCCCCATCTCAACTCTTCACCCTGCTTTGGTCCCATTTTTGCCAAAAGTATCTACTTTTGAAGCAGCAAAAATAATTTTTGCTGTACTGCTGAGCAGTTTGAAACAGCAATGTTAATTAGTCCCACAGACCAGATTTAGCAAAAATGGACAAGCTTTCAGGCACTCAAGTGCTTCGTATTTGATTACACTATTTTCTGCAACTGGAACACAGTCAAATAAAATAATACCCTTTAAAATGGGCAACAAATCCAATTAACTGACAGGATCTTAAAGGACAGGATGAGTAAGGGGAGATAAGGTAAAGTAATAAACTGTAAAACTGAAAAAAAAAAACCCGCCCTACATAAAATAAGATGGATTTTGGGGATCTATCAGTGTGAAAGGAGTAACACAGACAAAATAAATGGTTTCTCTGTATGTTATGGCCTGCTCAGTAAAAAAAAAACCCTACATGGTTTAACAGGTACCAGTGGCAAAGTATGTCTGTCCAGTGGGTTCCCCACTTGTCAGTACTCAAAATTAGAGAGGTCTACATCATCAGGGGTGGAAGAAGCTGAAGCTGGATCTCAGAGTCAGTCTAGTGTCAAAGCTCATGTCAACCACCCAATGTGCCATCCCACCCCTGCTGTGAGATGTGGGCAGCACTGCCGAGGACCCGCCAAAAGAAAGTTGTATGAACAATCCTTCAAATGCTGTTTTTGCAAGGTCAGCAGCACAGGGCAATTTAGGGTGCAGCATGCACAGATACCCTTGCTGGAACGAAAAAACAACTCACATTTTTACTGCACAGAGTGCACAGCTTGCTACCCAATGAAAAGGCCAAAAGTCAAGATATGATGGATACTCTTCAAGGCTGCCACAAAGGAAAACAGGCCCTTTTCTTAACTGTGGTACCACAGGCCCAGCAAGTCAGCTTTATTTTACTGAAGCTGAGGGTAAGATAACTGTGACGTATCCAGCTGGCAAGGCTGTCAGAGAATTTCCCCAAGGCAGAGTCTGAGCCTACAGACTCCACTGGGCAAGATAAACAGATGTACCAAGCACATACCGAGATCTCCATGAGTACACAAATAATGCTTTACACCATGTCTAGGAACAATCCCACTAAGGTTTTTGCAGGGATGCAATGACCTAGATACTTGCCAGCAATGCAGAAGACAAGGAATTATTCTGCTAAAGTTACCAGCAGGATGCCACAGCCCTATGAAATCACCAGATGCCAGATATGATAAACGAACACAGCTCTTTAGGTAAAGGGCAAGAGAAGAGGTCCAGTGAGAGGAGATATACTTAGGAGAAATACTAAAAAAATAATCTCAGCATATCTTCATGTTCTCCTTATGCCAAAATTTCCTTCACCCTTCAGCGTCCTCCTTTTCCTCCCCACTGCCAGCCACCAGCAAGGATGAAATAATCAGGTTTATCAGATGAACACTATTGGCAAGAACATCTGTTCACAAGTGTACCTTTTCAGCAGTGCTAGGAGTTCTAGTTTCTAGGATTGAGTGCTTTTTAAAATGAAGATGCAAATCTGACACTAAAACTGAGATGAAAATAATTCACCTTTTATTGTCTCTTAGCATGACAGAAGATAGGAAAACAACAGGGTCAGCAACTGTCTATATGCTAAAAAAAATAATGTTTCCTGATCTGTCCCTTGCTTTTTACCTTTCATGTACCTAATAGTTCTGCTCAGGGTATGCTAAAGACAGAAGATTATTAATCTGAAAGTTGCAATCCCTTAATTAATGCTAATAGACACCTAAGTGGATCTCATCATAATTAGTGTGGCTCTGTTAAAGTACTGGAGAAAATAGACTGCTCTACATGCAGGCTGCAGTACCAATATATTGACAAAGAAGCAGCATAGGGCTGAATCCTGCTCCATTTCTATTTATGTCACTCCAGTGATGCTACAACGAGATACCGTGGTGTAAGCCCTGTTACTCAGTCATGAGACTGTTTTGGTTAAGATGCTGATTTAGTTAGATATGTTCATATTCTGCAGGGGATTCAGAACACCGGGAAAAAGGCCATCCAGCATCCCAAGAGGGCCAGCATTTTCAGAATTCAGAAAGATTAAACACAGCAGTGATAGACAGCTCCAGTGAGTATTTTTAAATGGCAGCTTGCCACACAAATGGTGAAGTGTGGATTTTATTAACTAACTTTTAGTTAATTTACTGTCCAGTGGGATTCAACAATCAAGATACTGCTCTTTTCCTATGACTTTTGAGGCAGCAAAAATAATTTTTTGCTATGACTTAAAATACTGTAGTGGCAATGCTTAGGTTAAGCATATTCCCGTGTCTTTTGACAGTGTGAAAATGCTTGGGAAAAAAAAAAAGGAAAAAAAGAAAAACAAAACAAAAGGAGACTTTTTCAGCTGTGTGTCAAACTTTGATATTGTTCCTGAATCCTCCTTAAATACTGTGGCTGAAATCCTCACTCCCATGGCAGCAAGGAATGGTCTTCATGGGCTCATTGAATCAAAGAGTGGCCTGGCTTGGAAGGGACCTTAAAGATCATCTTGTTCCATCCCCCTGCCATCCCCCTCCCATGGACAGGGACATTTTCCATTTGACTAGGTTTCTCAGACCTCCATCCAGTCTGGCCTTAAACATTTCCAGGGATGGGGCATCCACAGTTCTCTGGACAACTTTTTCCAGTGCCTCATCACCCTCATAGTAAAAGAATTTTTTCCTAGTATCTAATCTAAACCTGCTTTCTTTCAGTTTCTAGCTTCAGTTCTTTACCAATTCTTTATAGCAAGCCACAAGGTGCAGCTGAAAAATCTTACTTGACTACAGATTATATAATAGGACACACAGAAGGACCTAATCTAGAAAGAGCAAAAATTTCAAAGTGCTTTGTCAAACACAGACATCAAAGAGAAGCTGAGGCAGTTTGACTTCTATTTACCACTTTAAAATGAGTCAATCTTTTCTGTAGTAGTAATCTATCTATCTATCTATCTATCTATCTATCTATCTATCTATCTATCGCATATGCATTAAGAAAAAATATATATACATAAATATATGAGAAACTGTTTACATGTTATTTTAAGAGTCAGCAACCCAACAATAATAAGCAGATCTAAACCTCAAAATTCTTAGTTTTTATTACCAAGAGTGAGAAATATTTTTTTAAGAAATGAAAGTCACAAAGGGCGTGCCTGTCTCATTTTTCTTCCGCTCCAGTTATATACAATGCACAGCATGTGGCGGTTATCTGACAGTGAGATTCTTCAAGTTCTATAGACCACAGTGGTGAGTTTGAAGGATGCAAACAGCATGGCCTCAATTCATACTTGTTTTACTAATGCCTTGTATCTATTTTTACAGCCTATTTGAGAATTCCTTGCTTTACAATGGTGACATAGTTTTAATTTACAGCAGCCAGATTCCTAGGAACATTGCTCCCAAGCAACCAGCATTTTGACCTCTGCACTTTCAGATAATCATAACCTCCTATAAAGTAAAAAAACCAAGCAAACAAACAAGCCAAAAACCCCAGAAGAATGGTCATCCACAGAAGGGAAAACTTCAGCAATGTCTGTGTCTTCTCTTGTCTCCTAACACATCTAAAAGAGATGCTGTCCTCTCTGGGTGCAGCTATATTATTGTTTATTGTTTTTTTAATTAAGAATATGGTTTGGAAGCAAATCTACCTGTCATTTTCACTTGACAGATTTTGGGTCACATCAGAGAGTGGGAGATTTTGAACTGGATATTTTCTACCTTGAAATTAATTTGGAAGACATCTCCCAAGAGTGCACTCAGTGTTCTCTGACCACGAATGGACATGCAGCTCCCCAGTACCAAACTAGAGTTAGTTCATAGTAAACTGTCAGTGTATATGGTGATAATATAAATTCTCAGCACCAACTGGTCTTCTCCTTTTGCAGTGTGCTACTTGCTAATGTAGTCACAGTCTCTGAAACTAGTTTCTAACTTTCTCTACAGCCTTCCTTGGGAAGTGTCTGCTGTGTTACAGCTGGACAACAATGCCCTTGCTCCATCTGCAGGACCTGGGTGCAAAGCTGCTAGCATGTAGAAAGACTCAGTGATCCCTTCCCTCCACCTTCCCTCATACCCCTTTCCTGGTGAATCTGCCTTTCAAATAATGGAATCATGGAATATGCTGAGTTGGAAAGGACCCATCAGATCACTGAGTCCAGCCCCTGGACCACAGCACACCCCAGGAATCATACCATGTATCTGAGAGCATTGTCCAAACACTTCTTGGTCTCAGACAGGCTTGGTGCTGTGACCACTTCCCAGGGGAGGCTTTTCCAGTGCCCAACCACCCTCTGGGTGAAAAACTTTTCCCTGATAACTAACTTAAGCCTCCCCTGACTTGTGCCATAATATCGCAGGCCTTAAATATAACTTGGTGGAAAAACAGGCCCTGATGTTTCCTTTCTTGGAGATATGCGAAAACCGCTGGACACAGTCTTGGCAACTGGCTGTAGGTGTCCCTGCTTGAGCAGGGAGGACTGGACAAGATGGCTCGTCTAACCTCAACCATTCTGTGATTCTATGACAACCATTCTTTTCCAGCTACACCATAAAATCTGAAATGTATAGCTCACAGGACCAGAGGAACATGTCACCAATCGCCATGACCATCACAAAGGGATGCTGCTAATGGTAGGAGAAACACTATGCCTGAAAACATTTGTCCTTGACTGGAACATCTCCCAAGCCAAAGTCGTGCCATTTCCATAGAGGCATGGTGCCCAGGGATCTCTCCAGCAGAAAATCAAGTATTGCAGCTACTGGCAAGAGCAGTGACTGCCTGCCTGGAGCTGGGAAGAAGCCACCACCAGCTCATGCTTCAGCTCCTGCCCTGCCCAGGAGGGGAAGCCACAGGAGGTGGTTCTGCTGATCTTCCCTATCGCTAATGCTGCTGAGGGTGTGGTGGGAAACAGCCCAGGAAAAGTTTGGGCACAGCACGGTACTGAGAGGAAAATGCAGATTAATTAGATCACAGACTGAAAAAAAGAGAATGGTGAGCTATTTATTCAGGGTCAGCATTTCTGAGGGAAGGAAAACAAAACAGTTTTGCTTATGGTTCATAAGAACACAATATAAAACATATTTGAGGTTTGCGGCTAAATATCTTCTAAATTCACAATAGAATTTTTACAGAGGTCAAATAAATTTTTTAGAGATGAAAAGAAAACACAGGCTTAAATATTGCAGAAAAAAATATCATTTCAACTAGTTACAGTAACAAGTGCTGCACTGGCAATATCCTCCAGCCAATGTTTTTTGTCAGAATTGATCAAAAAAAGCATTTCAGATGGCCCCTCTGCAGCTTTTCAAAGCCTTCAACAGAAGCTGCCTTTCGTGAACTGCATAACCCACAGGGCAGCACAGCTGCGTCCATATAAGTCACAGACTGAGATGTGGACATCACAAGAGACTTGTGATGCCTCAAAAGCAATACAGTGAAGTACCTCAAAAGCAATATAGTGAAAATAAAGGTCCTTTATATGGACAAGCAGTGGAAATGCTCTCTAAGACATCCATTAAAATTAAAGAAATGCAGAAATAAAGCACATCTTCCCATGCACTTTCAGACGAGGACTTTTACTGTCAGCCATAAACTTTTGGTTGAGTTTATTGGATGTAGCCAGGAACTTTCAGATGGATTTCTAAGTGTGCCATGATATAGCCAAGAGTGTTTTATTTACTAATTAAATGGACGCTGGTAGGCTGAGTGCCAGTCTGTGCCATTACACAATTACATTAAAAGATGTAGAACTTTCATCACCCATTTGGGGTCTTAACAGGCTGTTTCACTTTCTTTACTAGTATTGGCTTATTAGAGTAGGTGCTGTCATTAGTGTTCAGTCAGCCAGAGCTGAATTTGCAGCCAGTTCGACGCAAGCATGTGCTGCTGTTTATTAATTAGGAAGTGCTGAGTGTACCGTGTGACCCGTTTTCCTCAGCTCTGCAATTAGCAGCTTCACAAAACCGTCTTCTGAGGACCCGAACACAAGTTAATCTTCTGGGGGGAAATGGTAAAAGAAACAATCAGCAAAACATTTCAAATGGGATTTGAGATAATGCTGCCTAAATCTGAAAGGTCTATGCAGTTGCTTTTAGGACACTGGCAAAGTACCATGTCTTTGTTTCTGGAATAAAAATTCCAGTGGAGTACGTTGGCCTTCATGTTTGCATCTTTCTTTCTACATTTTGGAAGCCGCATATTCTGACCCAGCATGTCTGCATGCCTTATTATAGCATGACATCACCCTCCTGCCTATAATTTGGAAGAGAAAACTTGTCATTCCCAGTCAGATACCCACTCCACACAAAATTTGCTCCATCAGTTGTTCAAAGACCTACCGAGAGCCAACTGTCTGAAGTTTCTCCAAAGGAAACTGTTTTCCCGCTGTGTTTGTGAGGTTTTCAAAATGCATTTGCCACTCTGGTTAGAGCTGGAGACAAGATGACTTCCAGGGATGTGCTTATTTCCCACCTCACTAAAGGGCACACTCAGTTTGCCATCCATTTTTCTCCTGTACTCAGTGTCTCTGTGGCTGGTACCAACCCAGCTCATTGGAGACTGCAGGCTCAGGGACTCCAGCTATACTTAGTCTGGTTAGAATTTAACCTATAAACAACTACATTTCTCCAAACAAGCTGTTCTACAAAATTGGCTTTTACAAGTAATTTTCTATCAATGTTGAGGGAAGATGGTGAAGATCAGCTCAGGTAAGCATTACCATTTGGAGTCTGTCCAAATGAGATCAAACATTTTGAAGTTTTCCTCTTGTTGAAGTCTCTATTAGCTCTTGAAATTTCTGGCAGTTGCTTAATGCCTTCTGGCATGCTCTCCCCTCCAGCTGCATGCACACAATATCCTTGGGGGTTTCATGGGAGTTGCTTCTTTGTAGTACACTCACAGCCCTACCATATTTTACCCAATGAGAAACACTTTGTGATGAACTTCTCCCTCAGTTTCAGCTGACATCATTGAGCAATGACTGAACATTAAACCAATGCTTAAATCCAAAAGTTAAATAATCTAGCTCAAGATTTCTGTAACAGTTTGGTACAAATTAGGTTGGCTCCCAAATTTACAATGTCTGGCTCAAGTCCTAGATTTTACAGACACCTGTTAGCAGCCATTAGCCATATCTTTGGATTTTACTTCTAACACAGTGGCATTATTCCAAAAAAATTTCTCCAGCAGGTATCACAGATGGGCAATCACCACCTACCAACCAGATCAGTGTGAATACTGTGTGTAGTAACAGCTAGAATGAGGACTCGCTGTGTTTATCTGACATGATATTCTAGCTGACTTATCAATTCAGTTAATCTGACACTTGGCTAACGTTTCCTGCACAGGAGCTGTTTACAGCTCAAATGGCAGAAAACCCTGTCCAGGCTTAAGTGGCAAGTGAATGTCATAGAATTATAGAAAATTTTGGGTTGGATTTTGAAAGGTCACATAAGTCCAATCCCATGCCAGGAGAGGGAGTCCCTCAGACATGGCAGAAGTAACACGATATTCCTCAAATTTATGCAGAAAACACATTTATCACTCTCTTCTGCTCTCTGAGGAGTAGCTTCAGTCAGTTGCCATGACTCCAGCCATGAAAGTGGCACAAGCATGGGCAGAGGTAGAACCAGCACTCTACTTCTCAGCCCCAGCAGAATTAAACAGAAGATTTAAAAAGTCAACTGTCTTGGATTAGATAGAGAATGGAGTGGCCTTGGTGAATAGCCACACAGTGGATCCTCTTCCTTGAGGAGATCTTGTTGATGTCTAATGATATACAGGAACACATAAACTGTTTGTCCACCTGTGTAAAACTCTTCTTCAATCTCAAACTGCTTAATAGATGTTCAGTAAGACTCACTCCCCTCCTCTGACATGGGCTGGATGCCCCTTTTGCAGACACCTTTTTGGTAACTGCCAGCAGGGGAGTAGTGAGTCAGAGGTAGAATCATGGAATCATAGAATGTTAAGGTTTTGGAATGGACCTTAAAGATCACCTAGTCCCAGCCATACAGCCCCCTCACGGCATGGGCAGGATATCTCCCACAAAGGAATCCTGATTTTGAATTACTCCAGTCACTGTGTTTTCCTTTCCCTGGAAAACCTTTACACTTTTGCCATACAGAGGACAGAAACATAAATTATCTGCCTTGTTATTACTTCTAGGCATAGCTCTCAAGAAAAGCAACAGGAAAAAAGCCTGACATTCCTTTCCCCCTTCCTACTCACCCTGGTAATGACCATCCACATCCTACTGAACCTAATAAAAACAATAAATTTTATTAATTATGACTGTCAAAGTTGTGTTGTCAATAGTTACAGGAACTTTTCATGATAATCAGAATTGTGCCTAAGACGAACTTTTGCAAATGAAGACACTGATACTCTGTAGTCTCTTACATAGTCCAAAAATCAGATAATGACCAAATAATAAATCATCTAGATTGGAAGAACAGCTGTGGCTGGGGGAGCAGGTGACCTACGTGCACTGTATCATGTGTCTGGCCAGGAGACTATGTTGGTCTTGGGGCCACTTGATAATCTGAGCCCCTTGCTATGAGCAGCCTGAAGCTGAGTCCACCAGGTCTTCAGCAAAGGTGCAGGATGAATTTCTGTTCTCTTGCATTTGCTTTGTTTTTAGTAATAACATTCATTCCCCCGCCCCGGCAAATGTCCATAGATCCATTCAATGAATATGTCTTCAAGGCAATTTGTTAGTAGCCTGCATTTCCATAAACTGCAGCAAACATCCTCACAAAGACAGCAAATAAAAAAGATACTGGATGCTCAAAGATGTTTCTTTGAACCTGAGCAATGACTATTGCCACACATGGACTTCTTCAACATATTTTATCCATAATTCCCCTTCTCTGGGTTCTCTTGGTACCTCTCCTTAATACATTTCCCTTTCCTTTTTGAGAAATACTCTATTAGCTTAACTTTTAGAAATTTAGGTCACCCATAGTTATTGCAGACCAAGAATTTTTGATGTTGAGCCCTACACTGTAATGATGCTTTATAAGAATAAAGCTAAAGTAAATCTACTAAACCTGCTGTCCTGCTTACCTCTACCACAGCAGTGTTCCCACTAATAAGTTAAATAATTGTTCTCCTAATCCATTGAGTCACTGTTCCACAGTGACTCAAAAAGGCATCTAAATGCAGCATTTTAAATTCAGGTACAGATAGTTTATTATTGCATAATATATATCCTGAAAATCGTAGGATTTACCAACCAGTAACCAGCCTAGGTATCAACAAATCTGAAAACTGCATAGCCTGGTTTGGGTGGTAATGGTTTTTAAAGGAGGCCTTTTTCCAAGGATGAAAAATCTTTCTAGTAGTTAAATTTAAAATTTTTGAAGCAATGTACCTGAATGCAAAAATAAGCTTGAATTCCCCACTGGTATCTGAACTCAAGCTACCAGAAATAAGACCATCACTGTAGTAAAGCAAGCACATGTGCTGGCTGAAGGGCACATTTCCAAGGACATTAGCAGCTGATATTCAAATGGAATGGTCTTCACTCCCATGGCAACCACAATTTTTCTCTTTCGAAGAAAGGAAGTTATCATCCTGAATGTTCTGCTTATGAAAAGATTCTTCTGGACTCATCCAAAGGCCACCAAGCCAACAAAAAGATTCTTCCATTGAGTAATTGGTTTTCTTATGTCTAGGGTTTTTCAAGTATGCATTGATTTGTTTATGAAAGATGGTGCTTACAGCTTTGCGGGCATAATTTCCTGTCTGCAAACTATAAGAAACAACACATTAAAAGGAAGCCTTTTTATCACCCACCATTCTCATATTTTAAACAAAAATTTCCCTGTGCATTTGCCTGGTTAAAATACTATTCATCAGAGTATGGGGATGCCCCATTTTGCAGAATAACTTGATTCAGTGACAACAGCCGACAGTGACCAAAGATTAAATGTTCCAGGATGAAGGCATTTACCTCAATGATCTTCTGTTTAAAATGACAAAAACCATTTTGTGTCACCACTCTCATCCGGCTGCTAATTTAGGCTTCCCAGCAGGCCTTCAACAGAGAAAGCAAAAACCAAGAGGTAGTTCCTCAGCCACTGGATGTTGCTAAGATCTCTGCTAAAGTCAGTGAAGCTGTGAAAATTTACACCAGCTAAAGATCTGCCTGCAGGGCTCAAAATGCAGTCAGTTGTTGTCCCTCCTTTCCCGTCACCATGCAAATAAAAATTTATTTAACTTGTACCATAATTCACTCAATACTATTGGGAAGATGAGAGAACAGAAAGGGAGTTCCCGAGATTAAACATTTGCTATCTGAGGCTTGGATAGAAACCCACAAAACTGTGAACAATCAGAATGCACCACATGGAAATGATGATGGAAAACCCCAGTGAATAAACATGCCAGCAAAGCAAAGCCTGTCTCTGAAGAACATATTATTATAGGTTTTCTTTTCTTCTTTTTAATAAGAACTTGGCTGTTGCTTTTCCTTAATAAACATTTTCTTAGTTTCCTGGTTTTGGCTTTTTCTCTTCTCTCCATAAATTTCTCCCCTCCCTCTATAGCCCCATTTGTTCAAAGCTGATTTGGAATATTAGCAACCAGGCCAAATACAACTGTAAAAATGCAGACACACCGAACAGGCTATGGGATGGATGGGATGAGTGCCTCATTTTTTTTCTTGTGGATCACCTGGTCAGCACTGAAATGGAGCTGATAGGCTATACCTAAAGTTCCTCTCACATCAGGACAGGTTATGAAATCTCCAAGCAGTGTAGCAAACTCCAGTGCACTCAGTTATCTGTGGGCAGAGCAGCTGAGCTGCCTGTGCTGCTCCAGCGTGGCTCCCATGGGAATTCCAGGGCAGAGACAGCACTGTGCAAACACAGCTCTCTCTGCAGCATAGTGCCAACCCAAACCAGCTGCTGGCTTGTCAGCAGTGGGATTCAGAATAATTCCCAAACCCCTGGAAATTTTCTCACTGTGTCCTGGGGTGAAATCAAGGTCAAGCTCTACCTGACACAGCAGGAAGGCAGGCAGGCAGGAAGGAAGGAAGGAAGGAAGGAAGGAAGGAAGGAAGGAAGGAAGGAAGGAAGGAAGGGGTGACGCTTTGCAATCTAATGTTATAGCTACTCTGGGTTGTCAGAGACAAGGATCTCTGGGTGTACCACCAGAGGAATCCTCCCTGTGTGGCAGCCATGAGGAGTCCTTGCACCTATACAGAGCTTAGGCACCATAAAACTGAGTGAGCAGAAATGACAGGATATATTTCACCTGCCTAAATGTGTAGCCTAGGTTCTTTCCATAGTCAAAAGAAACGTGCAACTCCCCAGCAGAGTTCATCTCACCCATTTCAGGATGGGCTGGCTCACTCTTCAGAGGTGCTGTTCTTTCTCCACTGTCTCTAGAGAACATCTTACATACTTTTAGACAACTAAGAAAAATGAAATTATTTCCACCCAGGTGTCAAAACTGGCTCCTTTTGTTCTTGAAATTTGACTAATATGATTAATCAGAATGAACTGACTCACGATAATATTGAAAAAAAGAGAATAATAGGAGTGAAGACAAGATAAAGGAATCCAAGTTCTCTCTGATGTAAAGGAATTAAATTTATGGTTACAATCTATACTGTCATTAGCAGAACATTATATTTCTATAAAGAAAGCTTTGTATTACAGTTCACAAGGTACAGAAAATGTGTCGATTGTGCCCAAAATGCCAGCCTAGTAATTTCCAGTCTGGTAGTTTTGACAGTCTTAATGAACGGGCTCAGCAAAAAACAAGGACTGGAATACAGAGATAGCTCTATTAGGTGTACTGGCAGCCCTTCTTTGAGAAGGGCTGCATAGGACCTGCCCTAAATATTCTCATCCATTCTGTACTAGCACTTCTCACTTTCTTAAGCATGAAATTGACTTACATATTCTAAAGAAGAAAAAAGGGGGGACTTTGAGGGCAAAGAAGAAATTGCCATTTTTAGTGTACAAGCATATTTACATAATCAGGGCAAAAACCTGCATTTTAAAAATGCTCTAAATACATATTTACATGAGAGAATGCAATGATTCCAAAGAGGCTGATAAAATGCATTTTAAGTATAGCAAACTACGTATTTATACAAGCAAGACAATAATCCCCATTAAGGATTTTTTTTTTTCACATTGCCACATTAGAAAACCGAACAGTTATTAATCCGTACAACTCCACATTAAGTCCTAGAGACTGCATGTCCTCAGGGCATTGCAGTACCAGCAAGCATACACTGAAGCCTAGAAAATTCCTCATGAGGAAAGGAGAGGTTCCCTGTCTCTCTGGGTTTTGCTCAATTATCAGTCATCTTCCAAGAGATCTCCCAGAACTGCAGTGTCTCTGCTGTAAGCGGAATCCTGCTTGAGTCACTGCTGAGCTGCACCAAGGATGGGAGTAAACACTTTTTAAAAGTCATGATTCAGAACAATATTTCTGAATGAATTGTGCCTACAGAGGCACATGTCTGGTCAGCATGGTCATTTCTGAGTGCAAATGAACTTGAGGTAGGGAACTCCCTTTTTCCTTAGGGCAGGAAAACCCGTTCTCCTCAGAGGCTACAACAAACAGCATGCAGGGCGTGACAAGGCAGGGGGATACATGGAGAAAACAAGAGAGGGTCTCTGCCATCACCACCAAACACCTCTCCTAAACAATATGATGTAGTGAATAGATTGCTAACATGAAAATGAAGCTTGTATTCCCTCCTCCATACCCTGTGAATTTTTCCCATCAGAAAATCCCACCTCATTAATATGTTGAACAGTATTTTATATATATTTCCCCCCTTCCTTTCTTCTAGCTTCAATTTCAGTGACAATGAGTTTCAGGAAGTAAGACATAGTAAATTTTGTTTTCTGGTAATTCACTATCTATGATCAATACAACAACTTCAGTGTATCTGTGGGAACACTTTAAAAATTAATGCATGCTCCATTTTAAGCAGCTGTCAAATTCATCTGCTCCTCCTCCCCGCAGGAAAACATCTCTTCCCCTAATATCAAAACCCTAAAGACAACCAAATACAGAGCTTTTACTGGTGCAGAAAGACCATCCTCACAAGTACTGGCTGTCTTTCATATCTTTTCTGCATTACCTCACTTTCCCACCACTCCCAGCCCTGTCCCATCAACAAAAGGCCTGAACAAAACACCCAGCAGTGCACCTGCCATCTGGTATGTGCTTCATGCTGCACGTTACCTGCTCTCAAAAGGGAAAGCTGGGTAATGCAGTGAAGTGGTTTAGTAGGGTTTTGTTTTGGGGGATTATCCACGTTTTCAGATTTTCAGTATCTAGACAAAGCAGATATCCCAGGGAAGCCCTTAGATTACATTACACCTGGGCAGAGATGGGATGGGCAGGTGGAGGATTCACTGGCATGTGGGAACTTGCCCAGACAACTAGTTGTGACACTGTTCTTGGGAACATTCAACAACTTTGTCACGTACATGATGTTTTTACAGCACTTTTGCTTGCAGGTTGAACTTCCTTAAGCCTTTATTTTGCCTTAACTGACTTTTGCTGCTATAATTCTCAGACTCTGTGCTTTCACCTCACTGGAGAACTTCCAGAAAAAAAAATTCCTCCTCTGACGTGTGTCCATCTTGTTCTAATTCCCTTTATACTTCTTCCCACATTCTGCTAATATACGAGGTCCAGCTCAGCATGCCCCATCTCCACTGATATGAGCCTTAATCAGCTGAGAATCCAGTAGCAAAGAAGGTCCAGACATGGGAGAGGTAATCTTTTCAAGGGCATTACCTCTTCAGCAGCTGCAGCCACTGACAGGGTACAGGGAGATACCAGAGACACAACACAAGTTCACATGCCCTACCTAAAAGCAGTACCACATGATAATAAACAGCATCACAGGCCACTGGACCATGAAAAAAGAGAACACTGCTGAGAGATTTTAAAGGATTTTACCTATTTCTCAAAAGAAGTATGGAAAAATAAGGAGTCTGACTCCCAGCATAATCTATGCTGCCTGTTAGGCATTTTCATAAACAGTTGTGGTAATTTCTTACTCAAACTAAGCGAACAATAGCATCGACACACAAAAACACGTGAATGCACACCTGAAGAAAGCTCCAAGCTGTGGCAATCCCTGAGGTTTGTTTGCACAGCCCTCTTCCATTTATTTCTCTTTGCCACAGACCTGCTGGCCTGAGCACAACCAATGCACAGACATCAGAACAGAGACAGCACAGAAAATAAGCCTCAGAAGGGTCACCAAGGGAAGAGATTGATCAAGGAGAAAGTTTGGCAGCCAACACAAGTGGGCTGAGAAAGCTGTTGTGCTTTCAATAGTATAATTCCTTGGGCCATAAAGCTGACAGTGGGGCTGCACACTTGCATTCCAAACCGACACATTTATTGGAGAAGTAGAAAGCTAATGTTCGCCTATTAACAATTGCTGTCTGCTGTAAATCACTGCAGGACCTCCCTTGAAGCATATTGCCTTCCATTTATCTCACTGGCATCAAGGAACCCTTTGCCCTCTTCAACTCATTCTTTGGCTATTAAATCAAAACATTGTCTTTCAGGGGGAGGACTGGTTCACAAAAGCCAGAGCAGAAAACAGACCATTCCAATATGAGGTGCAAAATATCATTGGGGAATTTACATTATTTGATCCAAACTTGCAGTAAGTTTGTTGCAAAGAGGACTCCTTAATTTTATTTCCCTCTCTGGAAAAGAATCACTGCTCCTAAGTTTGGTCAGTGTTCTGGGAGAGAAACTACTGCAGAAACCAGGATATGATACATAAACAGATTTGCTACCCTTTGAAATGAATGGAGATTAAGAGTTTACTATCCGTTTCCTATGAGCTTTTTGGATACAATTTTTCCAACAGAGTTAATATAAGACTGGAATGACAGAATTTAATTCTGTAATTATAATTTTCAGGCTTATGCTGAAAAATTGCAAGGCTGAGGTTTGTTTTTTTTTTTTAACTCAAAAGCATCCTCTGTAATTCCTTTACTATTCAGGGGAAGACCAACTGATAAATAATTGTAATGGGAAATAGGAAGTGTGGAGCTGAGATATTTCTATGAACTTTCTCATCATCTGGACTCCATGGATTTGGTCAGATACATTCCCTGATAAACTCACTTCTTCTGTGGTCAGTGTTCTTTCTTACTGACAAGGAACAAACTTCATACAGTAGAAAAGAACAATAAGCAACAGAAGCAGCAGTGAAGTTTATGTGGGAGCATCCTGTGTTCCCAGCTCATACCACAGAGGTGGCCCCATGCGAGAGCTCATCCCATGGCCACTGTCAGACAGGGGTGGCCCAGGTCTGTCTGGGACAGGAGGCGAGGTCCTGGCAGTGCCGACAGGTGGGAATCCTGTTCTGCAAACACCCTGGGGGTGTGAGCTATCACACCCTCATCCATGTGAGAGAGGCCAAAGCTCTACAGCTCATACGAGAATGAGAAGAAGACAAGAGCTCTGGTGCATGTGTACGGTCTGAGGGCCCAGAGTCAGGTGTGCACTCAGGCATCTGTGCCAAGGTCCTGGGGCAGGGCAGAGAGAGGTGGAGAAGCCACACAAGAGCAGCATGTGCTGGTGCCAGGGAGGGGATTGGGTACCCACAGATGTCTTGATTTATTCACAGACTTCAAATATAAACCAGATATTTCTATACTCTGTTATTAATGTTAACCACAAAACTATAAAGGTTCCGAGCAGCCAGTAAAGATAGCAGTGTGAAATCCAGGGGGGCCAAGCCACTAAAGAAATGTCAAGCTGTAGAAAAAGTTAATAAATTCTGGAGGAACGTTTCAGGCTTAGTCTGTTTCCAAGGGACCCACAGATCCCTCTGTGCATAGCTCATGGGTCTGGCCAAAGGGGACTTGGACAGACTTCAAGGGAAACCTGCAGCTATCTCTGTCTCTGCTGCCAGAAATTTAATGGTGCCAAGCAGCAAAGCACCACTGTTGATTGACAGAGGGGTGGAAAAACAGATCAAATGCTTGCCTGCCTCACAGAAAAGGCCCTGCAGTCCAGGACAGCATCCCATCATTTTGATAAAGCAAACCTTCTGAAAAAACAGTTTCAGATCTTTTTTATCCAAAGTGGACAGACCTGGGCTCCCTGACCCTGTCATGCCATGGTGCTACAGAGTTCCCTGTAAAATTCAAACCTTCTCACAGAAGCAATTTAAAAGAAAAAAAAAAAAAAAAAAAAAGAAGAATGCTATTTCTACACCTTGAAATAATTTAGGAAACTGAGAACGTAAAAGGAGCAAGTTGATATAGTTGTGTTCTGCTGTGTCAGCAATATTGGCCTTGTGAAGTACACTTTTATTGCAATGGACCAAGTAAGTCTGAAATCTAATGTGATGGTTGCCTGTGCCATCACTGATCATGTGGGGCCCTGCTTGCCTTGTACTCTTCCTAAGGCAGCAGTTTCAACTTCACTTACATTAGGAAATCATCACATTGTACTGACAGGGAGGTACTCGGGGAAAGGGAAAAAGAAATGAAGAGACCTGGTCACAGCTGGCCAGAGCCAGGGCAGACCTGTATCTCCCTGCTCACACTCGGGCCCTGGTTAATTTTGTTATGGACACACTTTGATGCTGTGGACAGTAAGCCTTGTTTTTTAAAACTAACACTGGCATGTGCCAATGGATCTGTATGTCTAAAAATGAATGGATTTAAGAGCACATGGACACAGCACAAACTTCAGAAACAGCATTAACAATAAAACCCAAAAAAACAAACAAAAAAATCAAACAATCTCAGCAAATGAAAACAAAAATGTAAGAAGGTGCTTTTGATATACCAAAAAGAGGAAAAGACAATGAGTAAAAAAGAGAAAGTTATAATTTTCCTTTTATTCATGCAATACAGCAGGATAAAAAACACTTTTAAAAAGGTCTTTTAAATTCCTGACAATGTGCACAGCTAAAAGCTTTTTTTTACCTTTCTGGTTTTAGATAAAAGTTGTTCTGTTGATCAGAACAATTATGCTTATAATGGGGAATAAAAAGAATTGGTTACCTATAGATACACAAACTGGCAGTGCTGAAGATACAGTTACAATCTGCTTCTTAGATTGGTTTCATCTGTGCATTTTATTTGTCTGTAAAATGTATATACTTTTTCTTTTATTAGCAGCTTTAGATTGCCTATGCAGTTAATACTTTCACAAGCAAAAAAGCTTTCAGCTTGGGGGGAAAAAAAGAAAAAAATAGGGACTACAAAAAAATTATGAGGCTTCAATTTACAGCTAAAAAACCCTCAGAAAAACTATTATAAAACCTTTGGTTAAACAGTGACTTTACTCTTGCTACCAATGGGAAATGCTGTTGCATGCAATGATTTGTGCTGTGTTCATCTCATGCTCTGTGCTGTATCGAAAACCCACCAATATCAGTTGTTGCCAGAAACAGGAGAGCAGACAATGTGCAATACTCACTGTCACAGTTCTTATATCCCTAGAAGATTCTATTCCAGTGGTATGATAATGGAATGTTCTTACACACTGTCTATCCAGAAGGACTGCATTTTAATTACCCCTTAGATGTCTGACTGGAAGTTGGCAGTCTCAGTAGTTTTGCTTTCTTTCTTAACATTGCCTTATTGCTTAAGGCTGTACAGATCCCTTTGTGATAACTGCAAGCAACCAAAGAATGGAAACATCTCTTGGAAAAGTAAAAACAAATCAAGATTTGGGTTCAGGATGGCTTAGCAGAGTGAATTCTTATTCACAGTCCTCACATTCTTGCTGAGGCTTCACTTTATTGAATTCCCAACATTTTTCTGTTGCTCTTTGATTAGTAAAACTCACTCTAGGTTTCTAGGGCACTGTTGAAGCACATGTTCTTTCAGTATCCCTGCTCAGTGGTGTTACAGCATGTGGAGAAGAAATGATGAATGAGTACAGTAGAAGAAAGAGGGGGAAGTACAGAGACACCAAGTCTTCGCTGGGATCTAAAGGGAAGTAACCTCTCACAATGAGATTGTCAAAGAACTGATCATGCAGGTTTATTCTGATTTCTATGTCAAACTAGAGTCTCAATTGCTCCTCAAGTAGCAAGAATGTAGCAGAAAAATGAGAAGGTAGTGAGGTAGGACAACCTGCACCGGAGTGACCTTTGACTTGGCTTTAACACAGCGTGAGCTACAAGAGCACTTTCTCCTTTTACATCAAATTGGTTCCCAAAAAGAAAACATGACTCTCTAATAGGTCTAAATAATTCATAGACTTGAGCAATTCTGGCCTTGTAGGATTGAGGAGAACAGCAAGCAGTGTGCAGCAAGCAGGATCAGAGTTTGCCATGGTAATCATAGGGGCATGTCAAAGATCTAAGTTCCTTCACTTGCTGAGATTATAACCTTCATTTTGCAAAAAATATAATCCTATTCATCACTGTTATAAAGGAAATACTCACAAATGAGCCAAAGAAAAGGTGTCTGCCTCCATCTGGAGGAAGCCTGCAAGAAACTGTTTCACCAGGTGCAAGCAGTACCTGTTCATCTTAACCTCAACCATACCCAATGTGTGGGGTCAGGAAAGGAGCTGAGGCATAAAGGCTCCATGTGAGGTAGAGGGAGAATTCTCAGTGCTTTAATCCATGACTTGTGATAGCAATTTAGGTGTAGCTTCTCCAGCTGAGCTTAGAGCATTCAGGCATGAATAGACTTGAGCAGTGTGTACTACCATAGCCATTGCTGTCACACCAAAACTCAGAAGATTTGGTTTCTGTGCTGTCCATTTGTAATTTATATTAAAACTACATTCACTTCAAAATTAATTTGAAAATGAACAGCCCAGGCAATGCTAACTTTGGTACATTACAGTTATTAGAGAAGACAGAGGAAACAACAGTGTGCCCTGCACAAATGGAGGCCCCACTGGATCCCAAAACAGGATCCCACAGTGTCTTTTAAAGTAAATTGTTAAATTAGGACTATGCAAGTCACTACACAGCTGTCAGACGATACTGTTCCCAGTTTTCAACATTCTTTCTATCTTTTGCACACAACTATGTACACAAATACTCCCACAGATTCAACAGAGCTCCTGAATACACCTCTGCCAATTCCTTGCCTGCATATGTATGACTTCCACTAAAACTGGCATAAGTTCAGTGAGAAAAAGAAAGTATTTCTCTCTGTGCCATAATGCATGAGGCAGTGCTTTCTACCATTGCCATTTGTTGTTTATAACAATTTCAGTTTATGCAAAACAATTAGAAATTCTGAAAAATTAGAGGGGAGAGAACATCAGGAACAGATATATTTGTCCATGACCTTTTGGAAAAGTGCCATGTAGAATAAAAGACACCACTATTCTCCACACTTGAACTTAAATTAATCCATCAGTCATCTAAAATAACAGGCTATAATTAGTTAATAATGTGAGGAATTAAATTATCATAAGCTTGCACTAGAAAATTACTTAAACACAACCACAAAATACAGAAGGCTGGGAAAAGGCTGAGGTACAGGCAAGCCAGGCTTCTTCTATGAAATTCCCTCCCCATTCAGCAGCCTCCCACCAACTTCAGGGCCCTGATTTCTCTCCTGGACTCTACCAGATTTTCCTCTCAACTCACTTTTCAAGATCAAACAAATTTCAACACCTCCATTTCTGCCAAAAAGGGAAACCAATCACCAAATTCAGGCTACTGTTCAATCTGCTGTGTCCTTGTTTCAGCACAAGGCACTGTGGCTGTTTTTTAAAGCAAGAGTTATCCAAGGTATTTTTTTAGCCTCTTAGAAGGATGTAAAATGCCATTCAGTGTATTTGGTTGGAGAAAGGCTTTTCTTGCTGATAAGATGCTGCATGAAAATACCTGTGATCTGAGCTGGGTCCCTTTGTCCCCCATCCTACAAGAATCAGTAGTAACCATGAAGGGAAATACACTTTTCTTCCAAACATTTCACTCATAAGTGATTATGGCATGCATCACCAAAAGACACTGTCACATGAAATCCTGCCTTCATGTAAAGCTGTAAAAATAATTTTTAAACCATTGTCATCTTTCCCCTAAAGGACAAAGTCCATACAGATAAAATAGTGCTCTATTACTGTGGGAAGCAGAATGACAATTGAGACATAGATGGGGAAAATGATATCTGTACTCTGAACCATCTCTTGCCAAAATTTGGTCTTGTTCCCCACTCCATCAAGGTGAGGGCAACAAGGAGTGGGACAAAACAGGGTAAAGGATTCATGCAAGGGGCAGTGGCAGCAGGCAAGAACCCAGACAATAAACAGGAAAAACAAACCCAGCACACTCTGGACAATCACTGTTTTTTGTTCTTAAAACAATTTCTTGAGGAGGTGAGATAATCTAGTATTTCTCATCTTTAAAGAAGATTTCAGGCTGATGGGCAGTTAAGTGAAACTGTTGGAAATCGCACAGAGCCCAAACTAAGAGTGTGAGGAGGCATCAATTGATGAGGTCTGCTTTGGATTTGTGCAGCCCAGCTGCACAAGATAAGGAAAACAGAGCTCTGACCACAGAGACCTTGTATGTTTCATTTCCCAGTATCATTCCAGAAACAATTCTTCACTCTTACTCAGTTTTTCACAAATGTCCCCCAAGCAGAGCAGTGGGGGGACCTCATGAGTTGTGGCCAAAGCAATGGGGGTGACTTGGGCAGGGTGTGTTCAGAGCCTTGCTGCTACATCAAATCCCATCAAAATAACCTGGCCTGCTGCAGAGGGGACCCTCAGTCTCTAAAAGAAACGACAGCCACTGACATCTGCCACTCTGCACATTTAAAGAAACATTCAGCAGCTGACAGAAGAGCCACTTTTGTGAGCTGGGGTTTTATATTCAAATTCATCTGACTTAACACTGGACATCTATCTAGCTCCTGGGCTGAGCTGGGAAACATGGTCACATGGGTACTCCCCTTCCTTCAGAAAGCAGCTGATGTCTTAAGCCAAGGGTGACTGCACTGCTCATTTGGGACCTTGTGTGAGGTGGGAAGAATAGAGGTCTTGGTGACATGTCTCTTTGTTTAGTAGTACCTCTTGAAGCTCAGAGGACTGGAAAATCCTGAAGGGGGAAATGGCAATTCTGTACCCCCCTAACATGAATGCCCAGGGTGCAAAAAGGCTACAGTAAATCTCTGAATTTTTTGTCCCTTGATTTGATCTTCTTGGCCATGGTCTACATTTCTTAGAAATTCTTAGACCATTTCTTAGACGATTCCTCCATCTCTCTGTTGGCAGATCAATTCTACACTTATCACACATGTGCTGCTTTAGCAGATGAGTAACTTAATTTTCCCCCCAAAGCAGTAAAATGCTATACAATTAACATTTCTGATTTTTCTAAGCAGTAAAATGTCTTTTATTCAACCTGTTTAATAGGTTAATAGATAATTTTGCATTAAAGAAACATGAAGTCTGCTTTCCTTCCCAATATCTCTCCCTCTTATTTAATTTGATGTTTTAACAGTTTCAAGATCAGGAAAGTGGTTATTTTTGGCATAATATTTAGAAAGACAATCTTTCACCAGTACTCTCTACCAAGTAAGTGCTCAAATGAACAGAGCTTATAAATGATTAATATAACAGCAGTGAGATAACCCTGACAAGTACATCTGGTGTTTGTTAACGTAAGATTATTTCTTTTAGAGTTTTAATTGGGCCATGTTAATTGGACGCTTTTGTTCAGGAGACATTTTTCCTATCACAAAGTTAATCCAGGTTTTGTTCAGTAAAACTGTAAACATGCAATTAATCACAGAAAAACATGGACCCCTCCTTATGCTTGGAAATCACAGACACTGAAAGTAATTTCTACAGGATTTTGCTCCCTAAAATCAAGTGAATTCATATGGCTGAGGTCTTGCATAATGTTCTGAACGCTGACTGATGTCTCTGTAATTACCATGAGCCTGCACAGCACTGTCAAACCTGTTAAAAACCCTTCTTGGTAGAAATACCCTGTGTACTTCATCAGGAGTGTTTCCATGAGAAATGGCAGACAAGAACAGACTGGTGACAGCCCTAGGCTTCCCATGCCCTTGGAGCAGAATAAACCTTTCCTGTGTAAAAGAAGGCAACAGCTCTGCTTCTGTGCCAAGGGCCACTCAGAAATGGCTCTGCCAGTGTTTGTGAGCAGTCTCTTATAGCCCTGTGACCAAAGCCAGCAAGGTGTTAACACAGAGAGGGCACAACAAAATGCACTACCACATCTCCTATTTGTAGTTAGATTGGAAACCACCTTTGAAAAAATACTGCCAGAAAGGCTATACAAGCCCTTTCTGCTTGGCAGCTGGGTTAGGTAATGGCACAGGGACTGTGGGAAGGGACTGGGTAAGTGCCAGTCCCATCCACCTTGGATGGGTGAAATGTGTGAGCTTCCCATAATTTTTAGGGTTTGAATTTCACTTTTTAGCCCCTTCCCTTCCCTTCCCTTCCCTTCCCTTCCCTTCCCTTCCCTTCCCTTCCCTTCCCTTCCCTTCCCTTCCCTTCCCTTCCCTTCCCTTCCCTTCCCTTCCCTTCCCTTCCCTTCCCTTCCCTTCCCTTCCCTTCCCTTCCCTTCCCTTCCCTTCCCTTCCCTTCCCTTCCCTTCCCTTCCCTTCCCTTCCCTTCCCTTCCCTTCCCTTCCCTCCCTCTCTTCCTCTCTTCTTCTCTTCCCACCCCTCCATTTGTCTTTCCAAAATTAGGTAAGCCTTTTGTGTAAAAGATGCATCCACAGGCCATCACTGTAGAATCCCTCACTGATCCTCACCTATGAAGCTTTCTGGAGCTCCATACAAGTTTCTTTCACGTTGATAACACACAGTGTTGTGAGAGAAGATGAGAAAACCACAAAATCAATATTATTTATGGGAGTACCTTCAACTTTTGGTTCAGAATAGGAAGAAATTTTCATCTATAGCTATGATGGAGAATTACATAAAATATGCCTATGTGGTACTGTGGTACAGACACACACAGCACAGGCCAGAGCACTGACATTTTCTGCTTAACTGAAATTATGACTGTACACAAGCACCTAGTGCATTGTGTAGGCATGATGATGCTTTTACATGAGTCTTCACAGCTATATGAAGAATAGCTATATAATGTCTGTTCTCATTACATGGTAGCTGCAAAGTTCATTTGCACTGAATTAATTAAGTTGTTCCTGTTACAGATTCATGCCAGCAGGAGTTATGATTGATTAAAAGTAGTTCCAGACATGATCTCCTTGAACATGTGTCAGAGGTCTGCAGCTGAGTGCCCATGTAAATTAGAGTAATACAATTTGCTTTTCATTAGCCATCAGGTCTTGGTTTGAAATGCCCCCAAGGAAACTATGACCTACTCTGTGATCTGTAGAAAACACACTTTTTACTCCACAGACCCAGTTCAGGGCAGTGCTCAGCACAAGCTGGGCATTAAGTTAGTGGATACACTGATTTGTCTCATGAACTTAAAACTGTTCTCCTGCACATACTAGATGAACCCAGAGCTGAAAGTGGATCAGCATGAGAAACCAAATACATGCTCCATGAACACTTTCAGACAGCCCAAGGCTTTTTCAAAATTTTAACATGGGCAAAAAGACAAATGACAGACATTTTCAGGGGACTAAAATCCAGAATAACTTCATTCATGATGCACAAGATCTCTCCCAGATTTCCAGCAACAGCCAAGTAACTGCTTGAGCACTAAGGACCTTGGAGAGTCACAGCTCTGGCAGCACCACAGTGGCAGCCACACCAGGACCATGGACATAGGACTTTCAGAACATGAACTGGATGGGGGACTCAAAGCCAGAAGGAAGCTCCAGAGCCCTTGGAGACCTGGTTGAAGGGCTAGGTCTGACAGCAAGTCTCTTTCCATAGTGACAATGAAAATGCCAGAGGAGCCAGCTGACTTGGGAGTCTGGAAATTATAAAGTCCATTTCCTTCAGGTTGACTATTCAGTAGGGATTTTTTTGAGCTGAGGTCCCTAAAAGCCCCTGCAGTTTTTACTTTGATGCCATCTTTCAGGCAGTTTCCTAAGTCCCTGGGGAGGTAAGCTGGCAGTAAGCCTGTGAGGTTTCTGAGGAAACCTAGCTGGCAGGAAGGTTTTGAAACCTGCCTGACAGGCAAGGTCATGTTGGAGCTTGGGGTGATTGACAGAAAATCAACTGAAAGGAGCATGTTTCCATATGATGTTTTACATCTGAAAAAATCAGCATATTCTAAGATAAAAGAATTCTTTTGGAAAATTCCCGTAACTTCTACTTAGAGGCTATCATCATCTGCCACAGTCTCTTAGAGCCTTACAGAACTGGATCACCGTTTGCTTGCTGCAAAAAGTCCTAACTGGAGTAATTTCTGCAGCAGATTGTTTCTCCAAGCAAGCTTCATTTGGCCATGGAAAATGATATAGTATTTGGCTCCACCACAGTGTCATGCTATGTCAGATCAAAAATATGATAAAAAGAAAATATTCCCATAACACAAAATATTCTCTTGAAAACAAAATCTGTGGGATATGTGGGTTATGTGTGCTATCCAACAGCTATCAAATAACTGAGTGGCAGCAGACCTGAGACTCTGTTTCACTTACTTAGACTTTCCTTTTTATCCATAAAGTTTTGCATGAAGAGCTCACCCTACCAGGTTGCAGCAGTTAAAAAACGCTATTAGAAAGAAATCTACCATCCAAATTTTAATAGGGTTTGAGCCACTTCAAAGCTGTTCATTTCTAACAGTTTTAATCCTTTTCAGCCACTAGCTGTCTCCCCACCAAAGTCAAGTCAATTAGTTAAGAAGTCATTAGAAAAGCCCTCAGATATGAGAGCCATGTCGTGAAGTCCAGGTCTTTTGTGACCTCTCTCAAAAGACAGGGCTGCTAATTTGGCATGGTTTCTGCCCCTTGGTCTACCTGAAATGCAAATATAAAATCAGCCTGACTCATCTGCTTTGTCTGATTGCATCCTCAGCCACTGGAAGAGGCTTTCTCCAAGAAAGCAGATGAGCAAGTACCAGCAGAGCAGCAGCCACAGCTTTCGTGCTGGCGACTGAATAATGAACCCATCGCTTCAGCAGACCTGCTGCAACAAAGCTGTGCCAAATTTTTAACGTCTTCAGGGATGCTGTTGTGCACCAGCCTTGCGCAAAAGCCCTGGTGATCTGTGGCAAGTTCAGTCCTAGTCAGTCCTCCATGCCATGAGTCAGTCCTCACCCCAGGGCCAAACGATGTGTGCTGGTTCATGACTGCTCTCGATGTGGGGTCCAGAGATTTCTCCGCCAAGAGAAATATTTGCTTTGTTTCTGACTGGAGCTGTGAATGCAAACACTCATACCTCCAGCGTGGGTGAAGAGTGGAGCTGTGCCCAAGGGCAAAGCAGGGAGTGAACCAACCTGACAGCACAGAAACATCCAGTGAAATTTATTTTCATTTTTGGCCCATCTTCTCCAGGGAGCTTATCTTTTGTTGCCATACAAGCTCTAATTCATGCCAGGACTCAAAATTTTCTCACTTCTATGCTTGCTTTGAACAGAGTCAGGCATCCTGACGGCAGCAACGCCTGTCCTCAGGGTGTCACCATGTGCACCATGCTCCCTGGATATTCCATCGCCATGACGTGCCAGCCCCAGCTGCACCAAGGACAGCTGGCATCCATGCCACTGCCACACTCATCCTGCCAAACATGAGACCCTTCCCACTGCAGGGTTGAAGTGTGGCATTTGCTGATGATGGATCCCATCGTCTCACTGAGCCACACCTCAGCAAATAGCACAGGGAGGATGCAAAATAAACCCTGTCTATAACATCCAGCCCTGTGATGGATTTCCAATGATGGTGCCTTGGAAACTGTCTACCAGATCCTTCTACTAAGCCCGTTTACATCCTAAGGCAGGCTGTCATCAAACTTGGCATTGCAAAACTGAAACTGGCAGGGACCAAAGGCAAGAAGCATGTGCCTACTGCAAGTATTTCCTCACACATCCCCACAGCAGCAAACAGTTTTATCAAGCAACCAAAAATCACTCAAATTACATATATTTACTCCTACAGTAAGTCAGAATGGGTGTTGATTCACTCCTTACTCCAAAGAAACTGGATGGAGTAGAATGATGTGGAAATGATCATAATCTTCCCTGCCCTTAATTTTGAAACGGAATTAAAAAACATACAGTCTGATGATGGCAAACATAGGCTGTAAATATTTTGAAATGGCAGCATGAAAAAGGAGGCTGAGTGTTAAAAGGCATCGCAGCAAGAAGCAGGAAGGAATGCTCTTACAAATACTTGCATTTTCATATGGATTGTACAGTGCCAGAAAGATGTTGTCAAAACAGAAGAAATTTGGTAAATAGCAAAATGAGACAGTGATAAGCTTAACTGAAAAGACCAGGAGAAATACCACATTTGCTGCAGAATTGGTATAAAGATAAATCTTCGAAATACAAGTGCTGTAATGTGCAAAATGGGAAGAATAGGCTGCACCACAAGGATCAGACACAAAAATTGTTCTCTGCAGCCTTACTTTGAAGTTTGGACCACGCAAGAGCCAATAGAGACAAGTAAACAATTGCTTCTGAGGGAAAATATGGAGGAGAAGTAGATTCAATGCAAATAACTTGTCACCATGCCAAGACAGGGTGAGGGTTCCTTGCTCAGAGGTGTGTGGGACAGCTCTAGCTGTGCAATGTCTATCTGCCCTGGGGGATAAGGACAGCACAGCCGGAGGACACACTTGTCCCTGATCTTCTGGTGAGATGAGGGGTCTGTCACTTTCTTCTTGCCTTCTCTGTTAACCAAGATATTGGCTCCTCCAGCACAGCAACTGTGACCATTCTGCTAGAAGTGATAAATCAGAGAGAGGAGAGCACACACCCTTGTGCACCCACACTGCCAATCCCCAGCCAGGCCCTCCACACCTGTAGTAATGCGGGGTCCTGCCAGGGTCCAACTAGCTGTGGTTCAGCTCCCTTCCCTTGCCTTGTGCCACAATAACAACCCAGAGATGGTGGTTTTGGAGGGAGGTGGGGCCCCTCAGGGCAGGGGTGGGCAGAAGAATGGGGGGGCAGCTGGTCTCTGGGACTGCAACAGGGCACTTTTGCACAAGAAACATACTGCACAGAGGAGCAACCATGGGGTATGGAGAGGAGGCAGACAGAATGAAGCTTGTGCCTGCCTTCTGGCAGTTCAATCACAAACTGCACAAGGATATATCTTACAGGTTTCGAGGGTCTACTACTAGGCTCTTGGAAAAGCTAAAACTTCCTCTTCCCTCCCCTAAATATCCACATGATGGCAGATTTGGAAGAGGTAGGTGGAAAATGTCCTGCATGTGGAGGTAGACGTACTCAGCATTACTCTGTGTGCATGGATGTTTTCCAGGAGTTCCTGATGTCCAGAAATACCAAGGACAGCTGCTCATGATGAGCAGTTTGCCCCAGGGCCCAGGGCAGTGCTGCAGCCCTGGTCCCAGACCAGGACACTATGAATGTAGCTGATACAGGACTAATGAACATACACCAACAGTGCAACACCACCGGGATGGTGTGAAAGTCATCAGCCCCATGCCCTGGCTCTGGATTATTGCACTGCTGTGGAGGTGTCCAAGGAGATGACATAAGATTCCTGTCTGTAAGATGACTCTGTTACTCTAAACAATGCTGAGAAACAGCTATGGACAGCATGTGGCTCGGATGCCAGATTTGCAGAGCTCCTCAAAGTCTTCCCAATGTCATCCTGACCCGTAAAGAGACTGATATTTCAGTGCCAACTTCCTTAAGCATACCTCTGTTTCAAATAAGCCCCCAAACAATCTATTTTGTGTGTGTTTTAATTTAAGGGGAAAACATCTGGCTGCTAATGATGTTGTTGTTATTGGCAGCATAATTAAGACTTTTGTTTTTATAAACTAAGAATAATGGTGAGCAGTATTCAGCAGCCTGAAATCTTTATGCTGTATATATATGAGTCATGATTTTTCTAACGAGTTGTCTGATTGAAATGTGTTTATGTGTCTATAAAGAGAGCTAAGTAGCATGTTGTGATGTTAATTGTAGAGCTGACAAGTTGTTCTACCCTGTTATTATGCTGCCCCCTTCCACATGATCCTAATTGATAAGTGATCCAAAAAGTTGTTTTGTTTTCCTTTAAACAGACCTCCCTTGGTGGGGCAAAGCTCAGCCTGCAACTAACCCTGACACAGAGCTCACCCAAGTGTGATGCTCGGTTGTAGTTCGGTTTCAGCCTGGCAGTGGCTCTGGCATCCTGGGAGTTAAGTGGATAAAACAGAACACCTCAAACCTGTTATCCACCCTGTGCAAAATCTCATTTGGAATGCCACCCATTTCTGGGAAGGGTCAAACTCAGCTCCTTATCCAGGCCCCAGAGAAGGAAAGGAAAGGGTGGGGGAGCTCTGGGGTTTCTAGAGGTGTCATCACCACCTATAGAAGCAATACAACCAAGCAACACCATGACTGCAGCAACAACCATGACTGCAAGAAGTCAGGTGATATCTATATGTCTTGGAAAAGCAGTGAAGGTAACAACCAGGGCAATGCATGTACATTTCTGCACCCACAGACTGACTGGCATTGGCAAGGGACAGTTTGCTTGTGGCCAGCTGCCTCTGTGGCTGTGAGTCAGATGAAGAGCATGATCACACCCAAAAATCCACTCAAAGTCCACACTCATTAGAGAGTCAGTTTGCAACAGGGAGTGGGGAAATGGTCCAGCAGAGAGGAATGACAGCACTGCGAGCATCTTAACTCAGAAAACCTGCAATTTGGAAAAGCACTGTAGGTTCTGCATTTCATCTGCATTCTGCAGAGCTGCAACATGCATGGTCTGTTTTTCCACGTTAAAAGCTGGAAGTCTAACTATCACAGAACTTCATCATAAATACACAAGGTAGAGCGCACAGACATCTGCCAAGTGTCACAGGATTTGCAACAGTATCCCGACTGCAAGTGCTGAGCTCACAAGGCTCTTGGTCGATGCAAGAAAAGGGATTTATAGTTTATTTGTAGGTGGCTACAGTAAGAACACATGAAGTAGAAGAATAATTGCCAGGGAAAAAAACAAAAAAAAACCAAACCAAACCAAACCAAACCAAAACAAAAAAAAAAAAAACAAAAAAAAAAAACAACAAAAAAAACACAAAAAAACCCAAAAAAAACAGGTGCAAGAAGCCACAAGAAAAAGAGAAGTTTTTTACTGCTGAGGAAACAGGAAAGTAGGACTTCCTGCTTCTCACTGGACCAGAAATATCACAACCTCTGTCTCTCTCAAACCCTGGTATAACTTGGGCATTTTTGTCTTGTGAGGAACATGGTGTTGACAAAAACAAGCACAGAAGAGGAAAGAGCTACCCATATGTTTTTCGTGATCACAAGGGTCTTGGCTGGGGACCTGACGTCTACGTGAGATGCTTCACCAGTGGTTTATTAGTTCCAGCCCATTGGACGATCCTGCTAATGCTGTAATGGTATTTTCTCTGCTTGGCCCACCCTAGTACACAATAACACATGGTCAGTATAAGCACACTCTATATATAGCTTGCCCCATACAGTTAACGGATACAGACTGAGTGGGGGTTTCCTTTTCTTTCCCTTGGAGACAACTTATTTCAAAAGAATGTTTTCTCCTTATTCCTCCTTACAGATGCCATTGCCTGGGAATTGCAGCTCTGACACCAATACACATACACTTCATGAATGAGCATCCTTTCCCTCCATTTCTTTTCAATCTCTGAGGACACAGAGAAACATCTTTGCTTAACACAATCAAGACAGAGGCTAACATCCATCATGTGAGCCATCATGGAAGTCTATCCATTTAATCTCTTCTCCAATACAAATGCAACAAAATAATGAAGAGAGTCAAGCTGAGCAGAAGAAATATATCACTGTGGTCTGGTACAGTTACAGTGGAAAAAACATTTCTGTTGTGTAGCCAAATGTACAAAATCCTGTGTGACAAACTATAAAAACAACACACAAACCACTGAAGGGGCAAGGCATTCCTACCTGGTCTGAAGGAATTTGCTCTACTTATGAGGAAGCCCAGAGGAGCTGAGAGCTTCCTCTACCATTCTGATGACTCCTTTTCAAGCTAGGCAAACTTTAGCATGCTAGCCAGGGACCACTCTTTTTTCCTTCTTTTCCTCTTTAGAAATGCTTAGGTTCATTTGGGGCATTTGAGGAAAAAAAAAACCACTTGTTTTCACTCGTTACAGAAAATGATGTATTCCTGCAAAATGATAAGCATGTTCAATTCCGACTGACAGAATGGTTTTTTTAAAATAATACACTATCTTTGCTGACTGACACATGTGCTGACAGGTTATATTATTAGAAAATATGTGAGGAAGTTTATTTTACCATAATCCAAATGGACAGAGTTCAGGTTAAATGCTATTGTTCGGCTTTTGAGAGATTAAGTTAAGGAATTTACCATTCTCTTGATTTTTTTTTTATTTGTATCAAGTGTAGAGTGCATCAGTACATGCAGTCAAACAAGATACTCAGTAAATACAAGAGGTTACAGCCTCTGGAGATTCTGACAGTTTCTTTTTTACATTCAACAGACATCCACCCAGTCTCATAGGATAGATCCTCCATTCAATCAACTTAGTTTACAGAAATATAGATGAACAGTACTTAGCTGCAACTAAACTCATGCTGTCTTCTGTGGCAGGATCCATAACAACCACTGATGTACTGCCAAGGGTTTGGTTAAAAACACACACCTACACTCTGCAGCAGAGACCCACCAGTGGAAATTAATGTAATAACACAGTCTAGGGAGAAGCACATACAAGAAGATGATGGTGGCCAAAAACATGGGTTGACTCTAAAACTACTTGACCATAGCCATGTCCCATTGAAAGAAGGGCTTTCCACAAACTGGAAAAGTGATGCTCCTATATACACTCTCACCTTATGTACACAGGCCCCCTTGTCAGAAGCAGGGACAACGGGGAATCGTTTGATCAGGGCAACACAAAGGGCTCTCTGCCCTGTTTCTTCTAGGTCAGTGAGCAAGCACTGCTGCTAAATTGGGGTTTAATGTATAAACTGCCACTCAGTTGTTTCTGGTTGTCCAGAATGTGTCTTTGTTTAAACACATAAACCCCCATCTGGTACCCATTACTGGCCCACTTCTTTGCCTTGTGCATGGGTAACTAAACACAGAAACTTGTAGGGAAGTTGAGGCTTGTCCACATGGCCCCACAGCTCCCTCAAAGAGCCAGCTGGACAGCCACAACATCTACTCACCCTGTCAAGGAACCACCTCCACTGCTGAAAGGGGACCAAAAGGCAGGCACTCCTTGGTCCAGGAAGCAGATCTCTGAGACAGGGTTAGCAGAGCATGTTTCAGATAGGCATGTTGTAGCAGCAACAACAAGGAGTGATCAAAGGCAGAATGACTGAAATAGGGTGAGCCCAACCCAAAAGGGTTCAGATCACATGCAGAACTCTTAAATGTGGAGTGCAACATATGTTTCACACAAATCCACCTTTTCTTGTCTCGAACATACATCTGTAGGTGTCTACAGCTTACATCACCGTTGTAATAGAAATCTGTATTTTGAGCTTACTTAGTCTGAACGGGATAAAAAACTCCATCCTCCAGTTCTGTCAGGTTCAGCAATCTTCCCTCTCCTATCAGATCTCAAGTTTCATGTACCCTCAGTAGTTACTTCTGAGTTGACATAAGTGACTGTCCTAGCTATCTTACTTCAAGAAGGCTTTGTGGAACAAAACCCACCCCAACCCTATGCTCACAAACCCATTTATTTTCCAACCAACACAGACTGCACATAAACCTGTCCTGGCTGTGGCCCCTAAAATTGTCTGTCTCTTGTAGAAGTGGCAAACATGAGTGGGTCATCTCTTTGTCCAAACCGACATCCACACCCTTTCTTTTTTTTAACCCTGCATTTTATATATTTGTAACTCATTGTATAAACACCTAACGTTTGTGTCCCCCTGAACTTGAGTTGAAGCTTATGCTCTCTATCACATAAGGGGATACTCCCATTTTGCTTCTGGCCCCCAGTGCATGAGGAGGTCTTGGAGTAGCTGGCTACTCCAGGAGCACTGCAATGCTGTCCCAGGTTTTCAGGTCCTGTCAGCCAATGAGGAAAAGCATCTCCTCTTTTGACTATGCCCTCACCCTCACCTCCATTCTCCCATACTGGGAGCTGACAGAGAGCCACTTAAAGGCTTTTGCACTCTAATTCCACTCGCTGTATTCAGAACTTCACAAGGTATCTTCACAGTGGGTCCAGTGAGTGGCAACTGTGTTCACACTGATGTGAAAAGAAGAATCAGCAAGAATTAAACTACTCAGACTGATGTGATTTTAAAGATAAATGACAAAGGGCAAAACCCACACTTTTGCTTGACAGGTCCTCCTCTTCTGAGATAAGGATGACCACCATGTTAATAAATCATTTTGGGTCTACTTTCTCTTAGGATGCATTCGGTCACTGAAACGCATCAGTTTTTCAAGTTAAGTGAATATCACTAATCATCACAATACTTTTAGCTTTCTTGGTTGCAGGAAAAAGCTTACACCAAATAAAGCTAAGAAATTGGAAAGGAAATTGTTTTATAAAAAGTAGGTAATAACCATGGTAAATTTCTAGTCCTTGACTGACAGTGTTGGCAAAAAACACTGATGCAGCCAATCTGCTGAGAATTGGTGCAAGAATTTGGACTTCTATGATGACCTTCATGAAACACCTATGGCCATCAAAGGCTGACATGATAAATTAGCCTGTCACTGCCCACCATGCACTTCCTATGAGATTCTGCTCTCCAATTCTCCATTGGCAAAGAAAATCCAACTGCCATGTTTAAAACAGCACAGTGGGAATGGGCACAGTGCTGAAAACAGAGCAGGAAAATCTCGCAAGTCCAACATTCAGTTTGTACAAAGCCATGGCCACGTTTGACATCACAGTGGCCAGAGTCTGTCCTTCAAATACCCGTGTCCTCAGCTCAGTGAGGATCACATGGGACCAGGACTTTGTGTTTCTCTACCTGCCACTTACTTTAGGGCTGCCACTTGGATTCCCAGGAACTGAGGAGGTGATACACACATACATATACACACACACAAATACACACACACACAAACACACACACACAAACACACAGAGACTTTAATCAGTCAAGAAACAATCACTGCAGAAAGGACCTTGCTTGTTTCTAAGGAGTGCACTAATGAATGCTGTTATCCAGAAACTGGTCAACAATAGCACTGGTTTTCAAGGCAACCTTTTGCCTTTTTGTGCAAAGCTGAAGTTGTTGCACATTGTTCCCTCAGAACAGAATTTGCAGAAAACTTTTATGGAGTGGCTGGTCATCAAAATGGTATGGGAAGAGGAGGGACGTGCCACAGAAAATACTAATTTCAAATAAATTTGAGATGTTTTCACATCCCTGAGGCAGACTCATGTTGGTTTTGGCAAGCACAACATAAAAAATAACACTGAGTGTGCGGCTTATGAGCAGTTTCCTGCACAGGCTGTGAATTTGCTTTGTTTTCTGTTGTTATTGTTATTGTTATTAGATGGAGGTAGTGGAAAAGAGCATAGGTACATGCAGGAGGTGAAATAGGAAAAAGTTAATCTGTTGTGTCATCACTCTTTTAATTCAAAGCATAGAAACTGAGTTTTTTATAGTGTGAGGTCTGATAATGATAATCCAGCACCACCTGAACAAACAGTCTGCGGGACAGTCCATACCATAGCGAGTGGGAAGAGAGTGGTTCTCCGTCTGCTCCCTGCTCCTGCTCTGAGAACACTGGCCATGTGAGAAGAGGAATGGGGCACACATTTTATTACTTGTCCTCTCAGCTAGGCCAGAACATTTGAATACTGAAAGTCTTACTCACCGTGAAAAACCTGCTTGAAAGGCTGGCCCAAGACCTAGCCCCCTGCCAGCCATGGGTTTCAGAACAGCCTCATCTATTGGAGACAAGCTCATGTCTAAAGAGGAGCAAACCTGTTAGAAGTGTTTAATGTCTTGCTTGTATTAATGTTTACCAAAAAAAAAAGGTCAGTAGCAATAATGTTTCTATAACAACTAGTACCTACAAAAGGGAATGACTTCAGCTTGGGTCATGGAAAGATCAGGTTAGAAAGTACTTAAATGGACAGATCCTCTTAAAACACTCAAGTCTGAGGAAATCAATCCAAAAGTACTTAGAGAGGTAACAGAGGCAGTTATTAGCAGGCTCATTAGTGGTCATCCCTGAGAACTTGTAGATGGTTGAAGAGGCTGGAAAAGGGTAAGCATGAATCTTTGCTTTAAAAGGGGGAGAAGCAAGATCTCCTGGTAATACCACACTGGAGGAGGCTGCCCATGCCCCAGAGTACAATTCAGGTTGGAAAAACAGTCTGAAAATAACATACTGTAATTCAGTTTGGAGAAAGAAAGCTTCTTCGTGAAGACTGGGAGAATTAGCTGCAATAGTAGTTTATGGAGAACCATCTGGGCCAACAGCAGTTGTACAGGAGAGGAACCTGTGGTTACAACAGAGCACAGGGGCTCTTGTATAGCCTGGCTTAGTACCAGTCTGAGAGGTGATACAGTAAAGGAAAGTTCGAATGGGCAGAGATGCTCTTCTATTCAAACAGGGAAGCAAGTATGGGCAGAGAACATCAGTGAGGGAACGTGACCAAACTCACCTAGCCCTGAGCCCAAATGGCACCCTAAGATGGGCAAAAAACTTGGTGAAGAAATGAGACAATAAACTGAGGATAACAATACTCTAACCAGTGTTGAGATGAAGTCTCCACTTTGTGCTGCTTTGAGTCCTTTCTCAGTTTTCTCATGACCATGTATCCCAAAGGACTATATCTCTCTCTCTCTCTCTCTCTCTCTCTCTCTTCCCAGGCTTACAGAGAAAGTTGCGTATCAACCCTCCAATACCAACCCTACAGCAAAGCTAGAAAGGGACTCTTCATCAGGAACTGTAGTGATAGGACAAGGAATAATGGATACAGACTGAAAGACAAGAAATTTAGGCTAGATTTTGGGGAGAAATTCTTTACTGTGAGGGTGGTGAGATACTAGAACAGGTTGCCCAGAGAGGCTGTAGATGACCCAACCCTGACAGTGTACTAGGCTGTATTGGATAAGGCTTTGAGCAACCTGGTCTAGTGGGAGGTGTCCCTGCCCAAGGCAGTGGGGCTTGGGACAAGATGATCTTTAAGGTCCAATCCAGGCCGTAACATCCTGTGATTCAGTGCTTGTATGAAAAAAAAGATGGGAAATTTAATAAGGCTAATGCCAGATGCATATTAACTTCATCCCTCCATCACCAGATTGTTTAGCTTCAATGTTTCTTTAATTGATACAGTCTTTAGATGTGTCAATCTACACAGCATACTCCTCAGGGCAATTGGCCAGAAAAGCATGCTTTATGCATTTATATATCTGTATTGTATCAGTGACATCAGTAGTGACATAATTGCCCAGACATGTCATCAAGTCAATACATTCAGGGATTTGGGGTTTATTTGTTTGGGAAAGTGAGGAAGGAAAAGAACAGCAGACCAGAAATTAAGAAAATGCTGTGCCTTGAAGGCTTCCATGGGTAGGTTTTGTCTGCAAGGACAGAAAAAGATTTAGCAGCTGGAAGAGGACTCTCAGAGGAGCAGCTGTGCCGTGTCATGGCATGGAGCTGCTGCAGACATCTCTGCAGCGCTGGCTGAGAAAGGGGCAGCCGGCACTTCAGGACTCTACAGAAGGGCTCTCCACCATTTTATCATTCACAATGATGTGTCCAATGTGTGAATGTGAACAGGAGCAGCTGCTTCATGAAGGGAGACTGCGGTATCCAGATTCTCCCCAGAAACTCCCTAGCACTGTAAACTACTCCACAGTTTTACAGGAGACACCAAACGGATGCCATTCTCTCTCTGACTGTTAAGCTCCTTGTTGCTTATCTTAGTAAAGAGAGGAAGAGAGGCAATACTGATCCAATGTGAATGAAAAGAAATGGTTCCTAGATAAAGAAAAAAACAAGCCACTTCTTGTTCATTGACTCAGACATTCTTCAAGTGAGGTGCTTCTTTCACAGAGAGCTAAAGGCTCAAATAGTCACCCTGTTGGTTAACCCACTGGTAGATCACCATACCTTAAAACAAAGCCATTAGTAGAAAAGGGTCTGGACTTGTAGAAAAGCTCCACTGGAACTCTATAGTTTGAGTATGAACCTCACATGGTTGAGAAGAAGGGGAAGGAGAATCACAGAAGTTGGGAAATCATATAGAAAAACCCACAATTTAGGTATGAAAACCAGAAATAATGGAAGAGATAGAAATCCTGAAAGGTTTAATCAGACACAAGGAGAACATAAAGGCTCTGAAGAGTGAAAGCTCTCTAGATAAATTATACAGTTAGTTAACACAAAAAAGTTAGACACAACTCACACATGGGACTAAAGGTTTCTTCAGCTCACCATTTGAAACTCCCTTTGGTGCAAACTCAGCTCAAGTGGTTTCAGTAAATCAGTGCAGATCCTTAGGTTATTGTGTCTCATCTCCTGTGCACCACAGGATGAGGAAAACTATGCAAGTGTCCACAGGCTGGGGTTGCCAACTTACACCTCTAGTTAAACCATGTCAAACCTCTAACTGTGTACCTTTCCCTCTTCCATATGAAACACAAGAGCCCTTAATACTGTTCAAAATGCAGAAATGCTTTGCTCCCTGTTTTTTTCCTGCTCTATGACACAACATGAAATCTGGTATTTGTAGCTGTTACTTTTTCTGTGATTGACATTGCACTTGGACGACACTGCCTACCACAGAATTTCTCTAACACATGTGACCATGCCAGCAGCCAGATTACTGCCCTCAAGTTAGTCTTCTTTATCTTGTATTTTGCATATGGGTATGGATCTTTTTTAAAGATATAATATTATTTTTATTAGGCAGGAAAGAAGCTTTTCCTATCTGCTCTCCAAAAACTGAGGAAAATCCTATAATATCATTCCCCAATGTATTTTCTGTGCTAAAGGTGAAACATTAGTCTTGTTTCAAGAAGGTATTCAAGAAGATGCCTAATGGTAAGAAAATTAGTAATTTGACCAACTACATTGGAATGAATCATCTACACCTCGATGAACCAGGGCTAAGAGGTTTATTTTGATGTGTAACAAGTATGTGCAGAAAAGCACAGATGGGAATGACCTGCCTACAACCAGAGACATGAAACAAGTCAGCCATTTTAAGGAGCTGGTATCTGTTGGTCCATTCACTCTTGAATATTTTATTTTTCTTTGCATATAGGAAGAAAAATCTGCAAGACCTTGCAGACTGGTTATAGTGGAAAAGAATCAAAGCATGTCCCCTGTGGCACATTTTTCCTTCTCATCCCAGACTTATTTAACCCAAGAATGGGTGGGCCAACAGGCAACAATGAAATCCTCTTGAATACTGCCTATGGACTCAAGATTTCTCCCCTTTAGTTTCTTGATGATTATGGAAGCTTATCTGTGCACAGTCCTGCTTTTCCCACAGAAACCATCAGCTGTGTCCTGCAGCCTATTTCAGTTGTGATAACAGCTGCTGCTTGCCTCCCTGCTTTCCCAGTCTTTTCTAAATTGCACTAAATTTCCTGTGGTTTACTGGTTCTTCCAGCTCCTAAATTGCTTTCAGTGTCACGGTGTACCATGCCTAAAAACTATCCACAAAGAAAAAGAATGAGAAAACGAGGACTGGAAGAAAACAATGAAGGAACAAAAAGTGCAGTTAGTGATGCATCTTAATTTGATCCTCTCAGGAAGTCCGCTGTCCTAGAAAACAAACCAAAAAACCAACCCAGCCCAGTGAAAGAAAACATTCAGAATTCCCCAGATAAGATCACAAAACATGGGGGGAAGAGTGCTGTTCCTCGGGGCACAAGCTGCAGTCAGCTGGGAGGGCAGCAATAGATAGCAATAGATAGGCAGCAATGCAGGGTGTGGGTTTCCCAGGCAGTTCCCTCTGTCCTCTGCAGACAGGGTTTGCCCGTGGGCTCCCCCCTGCATCCCTCCAGCACATTCATCCCTGGCTGCCGGCAACGGCTTCTGCCTGAGGGGCCCCTCTATCTTCGAAGACACCAACTTTGTGGTTTATAGGTCTGTTTTAGGTTTGAGGGCAAATCTAGGGAGATGGCCTATTTTTTCCAGTTTTTCTTGTCTTTCCCCTCTGGCTTCTGGGGACTTGGAGAGGAAGCATCCCTCCTTTCAAGGGAAAGTCAGCAGAGAGAATGATACAATCTCAAGTGACAGGATTTGAAACTCAGTCTTGGCTAAGAGACAGTATGAGACAGGAGAAGAAAATGGCTGTGCCCCTGGATTTTAGATTGTGCCAATCTGTGGATATTTCTGTGGGGCTCAGCAGTGAATTATAAACATATTTTCCACTGCATGCCTTCCAAGTCCCCCTGTGGGGATAAAGAGTGAGGTGAGGAGGTGAGGAAACTGCCACCAGAAATCTAACTAAAATTGCCCTAGCCAAGTATGAAAATTAAGCTTTCCTCTCTGCTGCTTCCAACAAGATCTGGAGACATTATGGTCTTACAGTTTCAGCAGAAATAGTTCCATTGTGGCCTAGAACACGCTGGGGGCAAGTTCAGTGGCTGGGCTCACATCTGCTGTTTTCTGAGAGTGAGAAGATTATCCTCTCACTGAAAGTACATTTCTCAGAGTTTTAAGCACCCAAATCACAACCTTTTCCCTTCTTTTTCTAAAAAGACACAATAATTTGTAAAGCAGTGTAGTGTACGGGGAAGTGACACCCATATCCCATCCTGGCAATGGGCTAAGTTTTATGGGTGAATTACCCTTGAACATGCAAGCAGCAGTGTGTGTTGTGAAATGAAAGAGGCTGCCTTGAAAATAACATTAAACATTTAAACGTGCTCAGTACTGCTGTTCTGTTTCCATTTATTCATTTCCCTGCTCTTCCTCTTATTCGTGCATGTCCGTGCATGGAGATGGCAAACCCCTGGATGGAGTCTGTTGTAATAACAGAAGCAGTGCTCACCTTCCTCCCAGCTACACAGGAGATGGTACCTCTTTTGCTATTTCTTTCCCTAAAGCTACCAGAACAAACACACCCACTCATCGTCTCCAAACAGGGCTAAAAAAGTAGTATATCATCATACACACTAGAACTAAGTGCTCCAGGGGCAAATAAACAATTTGGTGCATGGCAACCTGGAAAGCAATTGAAATGAAAAAGGACATTTGATGCTAACCTCTGCTTTTTTTTTTTCCCTTATCAGGGTTGGCTTGTACTTCTGCTGCACCCTGGGAAAAGTAGCTGTGTGCTGTGAAGATAAGCCTTCGTGACAGAGCAACCCATGGCACATATTCCCAGGTCCTCACAATGCCACGTGAGTGCTGAGGATGAGCACTACATCCCTCTGCCTTTTCTCCAGCTTCTTTCTGAACAGCAGAGGAAAAGCAACTTGGAGATGGAGTTACTGACTTGGCTTCTTGCAGAATGAACATTTTTCCTAGTTCCCTTGGAGTACCAGTGAGGAACTTGACTTTCATCTATATATTTTCCTCCAAGACATCTCAATGTCTTGTTCACAAGTCATTTGTCCTAAGAGTCCCATATGCTGTTAAGTCACTGAGACATATACATAGCAAAGGCCCCTCTACCATACACCTTCCATGTCAACAGTGTCACCTGACTAATATGGCTGTCTCCTCAATTCCTACTCGTAAAGGGAACCATCACTTGTGGCTTCATCTCCCCAGGCTTTCAAGAGCTTTGCGAAGCCAGCATTCTGGTTCTGCACTGATCCGAATCAGCCACACTCAAAACCCTTCAAAAACCTCAATAAAATCCCTGCTTGGACCCAAACAAACACACACTCATAAATAAATACTCACAAGTGTGCCCCAAGTATTCAGGTCTTAAAATTCAGTCTGATATATGGTCAACCTAAAACAGAACAGAGCATCTCCTCCCTCCAACTCATCAACAGCTGTGCACACATCAAGAACATACAGAGGTAAGGACAGAAATCGAAGCAGTGCATATTTCAAAGAGCCGGAGTCTGAACTTCGTGTATGCTGCAGGTATCCAAACTCTCTAGGATCTGAAGTGAGTAGGCACCAACAGGAAAGACAACCAGCACATTTTTTGACAGCCATGGAATTTTTTTTATACCTCATTGGATTTGGAGAGGGGGGAGAATGAAAAAACGGTTAGGTAGGGAGGTGGCAATGAAGCAAACTGTTTGCTGTTTCTCTCAGGACCATCCACAGACCCATTTGGCAGTGCTCATCTTTGCTCAGCTGCTGTGCTGTAACATGCATGACCTACATTACAATGCCAGGTGAGTGCCAGTGTTGTCTCCTCCGTGGCAGGATGGAACATGCCACCCAGAGAGATCCAGGCCCTCCAATTTTGGATAAGCTGGGTGATTCAAGACAGAAGCAGAGGTCATGCAAAACGTACATGTGAATTTCTGTGATATCTTGTTTGCATTTTTAGGAAAATCTCCTCTTCTGTGTATTTCTGAAAACATCATGTGTGACCAAGAAGGATTGCACAATGTGTGAATCCATCCATTTCACTGTAAGGGAAGAGTGTAAAGGTCAGTAGCTCCACTCCACCTCCTACCTTCCCTTTCCCAGTGCTAGGAGTGCCTGCTTTGGGTCTCACCCCAGACAAAGTCAATGACACCAGATTGCTACCAGCAGGGCCCCTTGCCTTGGGATGGATTCACAGCATGGCACCTTTAGTAATAGAGTGCTTGCACATCATTTTTGTGCAACTGGTAGGGTATGTGAACAATGCTGAAAAGCAACATCTAAATGGGGGGAAAGTTCCTGCACACAGAAACTCCTCAGCCAGATGCAAACCACCCTATCTGCAGACTGATGCAGGATGTGAATCTGTTCACAGATGAAGTTTTTAGCCACAAAAAAAAATAATGGCAACATCAATGAAAAGGATGGAAGGAAGCGGATCCTATTTTGTTACAGGCATCCACTTGGAATAAAAGCTTTATTGCATTTACAATGAAAGTGGAACTAAACTTAAGGTTGTTAAGTCCATGGCTGAGCTGTGGCTGCCCATGTAGCTCACTATTGAGAAGAAAACCCAAGATCCAGTAGTAAAAATCATAGTATGAGAATACTCACAGTGCACAACTAAATGCAGTGACATTCCTGGGAACTCCTGCTGTACAAGAGCAGAGAAGCCACAATTATCTATATAAGCATATGTGGTCAAAATCTGTGCCACAAAACTAGGCAGAATTTCCCATATCATATCCTCTGGGGCTTTTTAATTTTTTTTTTTTTTTTTTTTTTTCAGAAATGAAGACAGAAAATTATCAATAGAGTTTACCTAAAGCCAATTATTTTCTTGTCTGCAAAACTCACAGTTGCATTTTGAAGAGCTGAATAAATGCCACATACAATTGTCAGGTGGTATGGATAGGAAATGCATTCAATGATCAACCTAAACACCTGTTATTCATCCAAAATTCTTTCTTTACAGCCCCAGTGAAAAAGAAGAAATATTTAATATATCACAAAAAGACACAGATTATATTGCATTAAACTAAAACAAAATAATTGCTTCTGTTTTGGTATACTTAGTACAGTTTAAAACCTTCCTCTATGATTTTACAAAATTCAGATCATATATTTAAATGAACACACTGTTTTAGAATTAAAACAGTTGAAAAGTTTCATTTATCAAATCTGAAAATGACATATTTTTGTGTTCAGAATATTGCTGCAATGAAATGTTTTGACTTTGTTAAGTCTCACTGCCTCTTCTTTTCTGTCAAAAATACTAATCAAATCTAATCCCTTTTCTTGAACAATTTCAGTACCTCTGAAATGACATTTTAGGCAGAATTAACCACGTATGTCTGACACTCCTGGAGGATGGGATACCATCCAAAGGGACCTGGACAATAAGTGGGCACTTGTGAGCCTCATGCAGTTTGGGAAAACCAAGTGCAAGGTGCTGCACCTGGATCAGGGCAAACCCTGGTATCAATCCAGGCTGGCAATGAATGGATCAAGGGCAGCCCAGTCAAGAAGTATTTGGGGTGCTGGTGGGTGAGAGGCTGGACATGGCCTGGCAATGTGCACTGGCAGCTCAGAGAGTCAAATGTCTCTTGAGCTGCATGAAAAAATGTGGAGTGCTGCATCCAGCTCTGGGGTCCTCTGCACAAGGACATCAACCTGCTGGAGCAAGTCCAGAGGAGGGCACCAAGATTATTAGAGGGATGGAGCACCTCTCCTATAAGAACAGGCTGGGAGTTGGGGCTGTTCAACCTGGGGAAGAGACAGCTCTGAGATGACCTTTGTGGCCTTTCAGTACTTAAAGGGGCCTATGGGAGAGCTGGAAAGGAATCTTTGACAAGGGCACGTAGGGACAGGACAAGAGGCAATGGCTTTAAACCAGAAGAGAGTAGGTTTAAATTAGATATTAGATAGAAATTCTTTACTGTAAGGGTGGTGAGGCACTGGAACAGATTGCCCAGAGAAGCTGCAGATGCCCTGGAAGTGTTCGAGTCAAGACTGGATGGCTCTTTGAGCAGCCTGGTCTATTGGAAGGTGTTCCAGCCTGTGGCAGGATGGTTTGGAACCAGGTGATCTTTAAGGCTGTATCAAATTCAAACCATTCTGTGGTTCACAATTCTATGATGTACCGATTAACTCATCCCCTACTGTATTATCACCTGTCTTAAGATGATTCTCTTAATAATATAAAAGCAATGCACTTTGTCAATTTTTCATCTTTTTTTATTTTTAATTATTTTGATCTTTAACTTCTATGAGGTATGCCTGCATTTTTGTGGCCTGGTCACAAATATGCTTTGAGAGTGAATTTCCTTCCTATTCTCACATATGTCTTAGTTAACATCATTTAGTGCTTTGGGAGCATGCAAACTAGATTACTTTCATACAAAACCAAACTGCAGGGTGTGCTTGAGGAACAATCTAACTCAGTCCAGCTGCTGAAGGGTGTTCAGTCCACAAGGCTGGGTCTGGCAAGCCCCTGCAACAGGCACAGTGTAGGGACAAGTTCTCAACACTGACTTTTAATTTTTGTGCCTACTCCTGCTGCCCTGAACTACTGCTGAGCAGACAGAGCCAGAGTCCCCCAGGGAATGTCTGTTCTCAGTTCTTGACATGCTTTACAAACCTGGCTCAGTGACACCATTCCCATTTTGCACAGGGAGAAAGTGCAGCTGGCACTGTGCATTTATGGTTGGTATTTTCCCAGGTGCTTGCTAATTTTGTGTACATCATGCTGGGCAGGCACTGAGAGAAACTCATGGTAGGAATCACCCAGCTGGGGAAATCTAAAAGCTAGACCTCTATGTCTGAGTTGGTCAAGAAAGAAGAACCTTCACAAGATAATACATTCTCATCCACCTTAAACACCCAGAACACAGAAGGGTTATGGCTCTTCCATAAAGTAACACTGACCATAACAAAAGCCAGATAACCAGCTGAAATTTAAGTGCCTTACTTCTAAACGTACAGCAGAAGCCAGAATGCTTTCAGATAGTCCCCAGAATAAATGTTTGCTGGTACAGTGTTGACAACCCACAGGGGACTCTCTGGATCAGGGAAACTCTCTGGATCAGGGAAACTCTCTGGATCAGGCTCAGGCAGAGACTGGAAAGCACATCTGGAGCACATCCAGCCCCACCCTATTCAGGGCAGGGGCAGATGCAGCCAGTTTCTCACAGCCATGGTGTTCTCATAGCTGGGTTCTGAGTATCTCCATGGATGGAGACTACAAAACCTCACTGGGCAACCTGCTCCAGTGTTTGATTACATTCACCATAGAAAAGCTTTTTCTTATTTTCTGATGAAATTTCCTGTCATTTGAGTTTGTCCTGTCACAAGATACCAATGAGAAAGAGTCTGGATTCATCTTCTGATAGTCACTACACCAGTAGTCAGATTAAATCAAGCAATTGCTTTTTAAACATAGGAATATGTTGAATTTGTTCTGGTGATCAATAATCCCTAAATTTATACACCCCATCAGATTTTTCTTACTAGCCTATTTAATTCCATGAACAAGTCAAATAGCCATTTTCTCAAGCCTCAGTATCAATCTCCAACTGCTTGTATTTAGAAATTTCACAATTACAGTGTTTATTCATGTTTCATAACCTCAAATTCTGTGTTGAAAGATGCAATGATACACCAATAAACTTCTATGTATGCAGTTAAATGTTTATTGCATAACCCATTCCAATTTTCATGAGATTTTTTGCTCATAAATTTCTGCAATTCATTTCATCATTGATATGTCTGCACAGAGCGAGAGAGAAAGATGACAGATAGACAGACATTTTTATGTTTAGTCCTGCGTAAATGAAACCTAACATTCAAACTGGCTTTGTAAATGCACACTGTGATATTCACATAGCCATTGAAAATGTGTATGCAGAGATGCATGAGATGGTGCAGGTGTGGAACTGTGGTGCACCACTGGGCACACATTTTTAATTTTTATTTTCTTATTTGAGTGTCATCAATGTTTATGTCTATATCCATTCTTCCTTTGACAAATTATGATTCAATCAAATTAAATTGTATGTGTGCATCTTCAGCCCTGTGTCTCTCACATTACAATCCAAAAGCCACTTTCTAAAGAGAAGGAAATCCACCAGGTGCCTGAAACCAGCTCACAGCAAACAGGAATTTAAAATGCACGAGGTCAAACTCTCATGGCTGTAATTATGATGGATGTCGGTGCTTGCCTCCTAATAGAGGTGATTTAAGACAAGCAGAGGCAGAGCACCAAGGAAAAATCTATTCTAATGGTTATAAAAATATTTCCTTTGCAATGTGGCCACCTGCCACAATGCCCTCAATTGAAAAACTCCTTTCTCATCTACCTCCAGGAAATCCATTCAATTTCTACCTGGACCAGATGAGCAAGTCTTGTTTGCCAGCTGTAAACTGAAAGCTGGATCAGTTCATCAATATATGTACAAAATGAAAGACCCTCTAATATGAACATTTTTAATTAATTAAAAGATGGAACAAATCTTCTGGCTACAGCTTCTGGGAAGGAACTGAACCTGTTCCTCTTCCTGTGACAGGGTAGACCTCATCCAGCCTCGGTTCCTGAGACTGTCACTCTTGCCCACACCATGAATATGTCAAACAAATGGATGAATTATTGACCATGCATTGGTGACACAAGACAGGCTTCCCCAAGTGTTTTCCCTAAGGCTTGATGCTGAGTTGAGGCCAGGCCACTCTTTCAATGATGGAGTGTTAGTAAATGCAGTAAAGAAGTTGTGCATCTGAAGATGCTCCCCACTGCCTGTTTTCAGTCCATGTCTAGGCCAGACCAAAATATCCTGCTCCCTCGCTGCTCCTGAAACACAAAAACTTTCAGGGAAACCAATGGAGCTTTGTTTTTTAAGTGCAATTATTTATGAAAATAAAAATTTGTAATATGAATTTTAGTCCTAGCTCTGAGCAAAAAGGAAAGACTCTTCCACTTAATTCTTTCTTTTTTCCTTTTGTCTAAGGAAGCCCAGCCAGCTGTCAACAGCATTTCATTGACAATTTTGTAGTGAGCCCATAACCAAAAAGAAATCTAAAAGCAGTCATGAGCAGCTTAATGCTGGTCCTAATTTGCCAAGTCTTGGAGTGAGTGATAAGACTGTGTTCAGCCTTCTTCCCGTGCTGAGGCTGCCAAAATTTTCAGAAACAGCAATGGAAGTAGCATTTTTTAAAAATTCCTATCTGCCTTTTTTTTCTTTCTTTATCTTTCAAGCAAGAATATGCTGTTCTCTAAAAAAAGCAGCAGTAACTACTCCAGCTTATCTTGGGTGACTTTGCCTTCCAACAGGATGATCTTTAATGCTATATTTAATGCTAATTCTAAGTTTCTAAACTGGATTTTCCTTGTAAACCTCCATAGCTAAAGGAAAACAGAATGTACTTCAGAAGCAAAATGAGATCTGTCCATAAAACATCTTTCAGATGCCTTCAGTTGATCCTCTGCTTCTTCATCAGTATCTTTAGCAATAATGTGAGTATTATGTGATAATGTGAAATCTTTATAAGCCAGAGACTTTAATGGAAGTTGTGGGCAACATGCCCAAGCAGTTAGAGATTTCTGTGCTCAGCTCTGAAACCTCACTTGACCATTAAACACCACACCATGTCAAGGTCACATTAACACCTTTGGCCCTGGAGACCTGCCATAATCTGTTGAAATAAGCACATCATATCAATCAGTTGGGATGCCCTCCTTCCCTGTCTAATAGCTATTGAACTTTTGGCAATATGACAGCCTTGGAAGTTTCCTGGAGAGTTCTAGGGAATCATATCACAGGAAAGTAGGAAGATCTCTCAAGAGAGCTCCTTGTTTGGTATAATCATCAGGAGAATGATATTGCCATATTACAAGCCTTCACTATTGTTTTATAGAAGCAGATGGACCTTCCCCGTATTGCAAAAGTTTAGAAAGCAGCCCTTGCCTTACTGCCGAGCTTAGTTATCTCAAATGACTATCATTCTGTTTATAGGAAGATTTGGGACTAGAGTAACTTATAAATAGTTTGGCAGTGCAAAGCTGTCATAAACATATTTGGGGAAACAGCACACAGCCCAAGCATCCTTCCTCTTGGCAAAGTCCCCTCTTCTTGACATAATTACCAATTGAACTTGTGGGTAGCCAGAAAATGGCAGAGTGGAACTGAGGCAAGACAAGCTAGATCTTGGTCAGCTCTAAGACAGTATATAACAGGAATCCATATATGATTTCAGTATCTCTCTGGGAAACTGAAGTGTGCTGCAGGCTGGGTTCAGTATACTTGCCACCAGTTTAACCACTGCATTGTAAAAAGAGAGATAGAAAATGCAGTATTTTTACACACTAAATAATATTAGTGTTAGAGACTAGCTTTGGAAGAAAATGGCCTTTGGAGTTCAGTGAGGTGATATTCAGCCTCTACATGGAGGCAGTATTAAGAAGCAGCATGTCTAATGCCCATGGAAACCAAGACGAAAGGATTCCCCCACTGGGCAGCATGGCAGTAGCTCTGAGCACCACGGATCACCTGGGAAGGGCTCACCTCACAGGACCACGGTGGAAAACAGGGGCATTTCCAGTGGCTGATATTATTTGCTCATGAACATATCTGCTTTCATTTTCCAACACTGCTTTTAAAAACCCGTTTTCGATTGCCCCACCATTCAAGCCAGCAATACTCTCTGCAATTAAAAGAGTAAACTTTTTAAATCCTTCTGAAAGTCTATCTCTGAAATACCAACTTCCCTGAAAACACTTTCTTTCACTTGCTTCTCTGACAGGGGTAAAATTACTTCAGCAAGTATTTCTTTCTAAGAGATGAAAACCAGAGATTAGTGGGATTTCCAAGGGTGTATTTGGTGCCTTTTCTATATGAACTGTGATATGTAATTTTGATTTAGGACTCTCCAAAATTACAAAGTCACTTGTGTTCTTTGATATAGTAAGGAGTTAAAAATAAACCAAACTGTTTTAGAAAATATAGATAAGTATAAAATGTGATATGTATAACAATTCCCAGACATCGAACTTGCAGCATGCACATGTGCATGCACTCTACATATTCATACACACATTTATGTTAGCCTAGTAGAAGTGACAAAACATTCAGAGATGTATCACGTAAAATCCTACAGTCCTTTTGGGGCTAAGATTTACAAGAATGTTCTTAAGCTAAGGTCTGGAACAGAAAAACTACCATGAACTGGGGATTTTTGAACCTGTATTACAAGAGAAGGCTAAAAGTCTTCAGCTTTAGTCCTCCAAAATGAAGGCTGAGGGATTATAATGGTGCCTTCTCTAAATTCACTATGGAGATGAAGGCAAAAAATAAAGGCAGACTGTGGAAGTTGGTTCAAGAACAAATGGTCAAAATCTGGCCAAAATTAACTAGGACTAAAAATTAGAAGTCCTGTAAGTTTTAGAGTGAAATCCTAGAAATTCTTCAAAGCAACTCAGAAGACTCCCTACATCATTGGTGTTTCCCTTAAAGTCATCTCGTGGCATGGTACTGGCCAACCCTTCCACTGTCAGAGTTAAAACTCTAATGACACACATGACCTACTCCACCACCAGGGCAAAAGAAGGTATTTTGGTGTCTTCAAAGGGAAGGATTTTTTTACAAGAGCAAAAAAAAATAATTCAACCAAGGCCAGGTCGATGGGGCTTTGAACAACCTGGTCTAGCAGAAGGTGGTGGCAGGGTGGTTAGAACTAAATGATCTTTCAGGTCCTTTCCAACCCAAACCACTATGATTCTATGAAAAAGCATCTTTATGAATGATTGGGCTGACCAGACACCAAGGCACCCCTCCGTAGTGTTTGGCACCTTGCTCCTCCAAGCACGCAGCAATGTCAGGGCCTTGCCCCGGCACCTGGCTCACATGACTCTGCCCCAGACTGTGTGACTTGCCAACAAGAGGCAGAGATTTGGTCCCCATGTGCACTCAGTGCTTGGCTTGTGGTGGCTGTGTGGTGTCTGTGGCCCTTGCTTGGAGCAGTGGGAAACCAAACACTCTACCTGCAAAGATACCTTCTTCAACTAACCCTTTGAATTTGTGATTTACAAATACCATTTTAGCTTCCGGGAACAAAATCACAAAATCCTTGGAAGCCACAGCCTGCCCACAGAGACACAGGATTTGCTTCAGTGAAGAGGAGATCCAACAATTTCACTGGAACCTTGCTATGCAGCAAAAACCTTACAGAAGTGGCTGGGCAGGTATGAGGGCAATGCCAGTCCCTACTGGGATTTGACACTTCCGAGGCTGAGAGTCACCAGCCAGGCCTGCTTTCATTTTTCCCATTTGAAATGAGGGCTGCCCTCTTCCTCTCAGGGACCCAACATCACTGCAAAGCACCCTGACTCCAGGGCACCCACACAGGCAGCTCCCATGCTGGCCCAGGCACATTGTCCTGCCCCTCTCCTTTCAGCAATGTGCTGGCAGCAGCTTTACTTTTGTTTTGCTGGCTGATCCCTCCATCTGCACAGCGGCTGGGCCCATTCAGCAGCCGTGTGCCTGTCTCCCACTGCTCCCAGCCCCGGCCCCAGCGCAGCCATTGTCTCTGGAAAAGCAGTCAGTCTTTCCAAACAAAAGTCCCCAGAGCTGGGTAAATCCTTCTGACATCAGCCCCACAGCAAAGGCAGCTGAACTTGGACTTTCTCCCCAGCCACGCTCTTTACGACTTGTTCAACGTTGCTGACCTCATGTCAAATAAGCACTGAAAGAGCATCCTCACCCCCATGTGCACTTAAATGTCAACTTGACTGGATCAGGAGGGACCCACCAAGAGCCTGGCAGAGCTTGAAAGCTGCAGAGCCCTTCTGGGCTCTCTCAGCTTGAAAATCAACAACAACAATGCAGGAAAGGCAACATTTCTGTGCAAGGGCATCCCTGCGTTCTCTGCAATGATGGATCAGAGTAGAGCCATGCAACCTCTGTATGCTCATCCTTCATTTCTTCTCCTCAATGTGGAAGCATGGGATGGAAACTGAAAGTCTCCTTTGCAGACTATGGTTCCGTTTTTAAGGACAAAGGGTGAAAAAAAATGTAGAGGAAGAAGAGATTAAAACTTCTGACTGTCCAAAGTCATCTGATTTTTAATTGAGAACAGAGAAGCACTAAAGGAAATATGTAGGAAAGACTTGGTCTACATTATAGACACCTACTTAGACTTTTTCTGCTCTTGACTGGGAATTCTTGTTGACTTCCACTGTGGTGTCATGCAGGGTACCTACTTACACAGAGCTTACTGCACCAGTCATGCGCAAATATATACTGATCGGGTTGTTATTGATCCAGAACAGAAAAATGGGGAAAATAATGGATTTTACAATGAGAAACAAGAATTTCCAGCCAAAAGGAGCTAAGCATTAGTTCACAATTGGGATGGTAACAGCACACAAAAATGTACAATAAACATCAGGTAGATACCTGTACAGCACAGTTTTGATAGAGACATTAGACTAAATCTGCCATATCAGAAGTTTCCCACGTGGACCTGGCACAAGTAATTTATCTCTACCAAATACATACCCCTCCCCATCTCCCAGGACATCTGACAGATTAAAGACCTCAAGAGCAGTGACATATTTGAAGGCTACAGCATCAAGGGCCATGGGAAGAGCTTGGACGGTACACAGGTCAAGAAGCCAGGCAAGTCTCTCCTCACACTGTGCTGCTGAAGGCTGGCCAGAGGCTGGAGGGGCTGAGCTGGCACTCTCAGCCACATCACCCTGTGCTGTTTGAGCTCAGCATCCACACTGATCACTCGTGGGCCTCACAATGAAGACAAGCTCCAAGGATCATCCACAGCTAGAGGTGTTTAACTAGCACTTAACCAAACCATCAGATTTACTTACTTCCAACCAGATCCTTGGTACTCTGAAATACTTTCTAATTCCATTTCTACAAGTCCATGAGATTTCCTATGACAATGGATACAATCACCTAGGAGCAACGCTGTGAGGCCTCTGCCATTGAAGACCACCAGGCCTGCTACCACTAAATAAGGGAACTATGGAAGACCCAAGCACCCATTTCTCCTGCAACCACAGCCTCAATTCTCATTTCAAGCTGCCTGGTGCAGCTGGGAGGCTTCTCTATATATTCTTCTGCTATATGCATTTTATCATTGATGTCAAAGGCATGCAAAAAATAAGTGCCCAGGGATCCACTTTTCCATGTAATACATTAAAAAGTAAGAAAATTTGAGCATCTTTAAGTGAAAAAGTAGTTGCCAGACTGAATAAGAAAGGAGTGGGGAGAAAGGGGGAAGAATGGGATAGAAAGGGGGGAGGGAGGGAGAGAGGGAGGGAGGGAGGGAGAGAGGGAGGGAGGGAGGGAGGGAGAGAGGGAGGAAGGAAGGGAAGGAAGGGAAGGAAGGGAATCAGACAGATTCAAAACTAGAAATGGTCAAGACTGCCATGTTCATAGATAAAGAAAATGGATTGGTTTATCTAGATACTATCCTCTTCTGCCATAGTCACTGAGATTGTGATGGTATATTCAGCCATATTTATGAAGCTGTGATTGAGAGCTAAATAATATTCTCCAAATTAGGAGGAAGAAAAATATTACAGAATCCCTTCACTAACCCTTCTCAGACAAGGATGCCAGTCAGAAAAGCCCCTCCAAGTTGGTGACAGTAATAACTCAAGAATTCCAAGTACCTCATATTTACAAAGTGACAACTTTCAAAAAAGAAACTTAGAGCCCTCCAGGGATAGAGAATAGTCTGAAATAATTCCTCAATTACCTAATTTAGCTTTCCTCTGACTTCCTCATGATGTGGCCAATGTAAACTTTCCCATTTTCTGCTTTTTTTTTCTCTCTCTTAGAGATCATGCTTTACAACAGAAACATGAAATCCCATAATTCCAGTTGCCATTGTGCCAGGGTTACTTTTAGAATCATAGAATCATTTAGGTTAAAAAAGAACTTTGAGATTATCCAGTCCAACTGTTAACCCAGAACTGTCGAGTCTACCACTAGACCGCATCCATAAGTGCCACATCTACTCATCTTTTAAATACCTCCAGAGCTGGTGACTCCACCATTTCCCTGGTCAGCCTATTCCAGTGCTTGACAAACCTTTCAGTGTATGAAGATTCCTAAAAAATGGTGGCTTTGGGTCATTAGTATGCCAAGCATATCCAAGCATATATTTATATAATTATAAATATTTATAAATAAATATTTATTTATTTTTATAGACAGTTCACCTTCAGGTTTCAATACTGCTCAAAAGCTTCAAAGAATATTAGCACTTTTAGCATTACTTGTGTGATTTGTTTTAATCCTCCATAAAGACAAGAGAATACTTTGAGTCTTTCCCACTGCATCTGACAAATGTTAACAATGGGTATTTGCATAAGAATGGCTCATGATTTATATTTTGATTTTCAATCTATAGTCAAGATAAGCCTAACCAGAGATCATTTGGGGAAGATAAATATTTATCCCATTTTTTCTTTGACAAGCTGGAAAATGCAAAAGTTCAGAATATATTAAAAGGCAGGATGCAGCCTTCCTACACTAAATTTATAGACCTACATTACTGACCTGGCCTTCACAATTCCTTCCCGCCTCACTTTTTCTGTGTGAAAAATCTGTAGAGCAAAGACCTTGTGCTCTTTTTTTTTTTTTTTCCTAAGGCTCTTAGTACTTCCTAGTGGTGTCTGAATAATTAATCATACTAAATTTGTATATGGTTATGCATGCAGAACTATTTGTACCAGAAAACAACAACATGAATATGCACAGAAACTGTGCACATACTTTTGAGAGATTGTCTGGCCTAAGTGTTCCATATTGGTTTAGAAGGAATGAATATCTTAGCATTGAAAGCCTTTATATGATGGTAGTATTGTATTACTGGTTCTATAAATCCTTACAAGAGTTCAGACCTCACAAGAATAAAAACGTGTTATGGGTAGGACGATTTCTTTTTTCTCCAACCTTTCCCATGAAAAAACAATATTTTGCAAATCTTTTCCACCTGTTTCACTTAAGAAATGCTCTCAGAAGATAAGGTTAGCACAGTACATATGTCCCTCTCCAAATCCTCACTCATCTTCCTCACTAACCATGCCTGACATTCAGATGGCTGGTCATGCCCAGAATTCATTCTGTGCATGGCTTACTGGGTCTTTGAGGAAACACAGCTTCAAAGTCATTGTTCCTTAAGGTGTTTTTTAGCTGCTGCAGCATTTTCCCTGTGTCCACATCCTTTACCTGCAGGGCTTTTCTTAGCAATTATGATTTACGCTGCTCTATAGCAATTTAACTGTGGGACTTTGCCCTACCTCATTCCAGTTGCTTAGTTCCTACCTTCATCAATTATAACTGATGTGTTGGCATCTCACCCAGCTCTTCACCTGACAGCCAAACAACTTGAGCTGGTGCACACCACTTCCAGATCCTGCAGTCTGTAGGACATAAACAGCCATTCATGGGAGCATCCCTTATTCCTCCTCTCACCTTCATCTCTGCACCTCAGCACGAAGCTTACACTTGAGCACTGTTCCCTTGGATAGAGTGTTACAAATCCCATCTCTGTCAGCTTCCCCACGTGCCATAGTGGTTGTATCCAGTTATCTGGTAGGGAAGTCTCCAGGGACATGCATGAGTTCTGCTAGAATGATGTGGTGCTCCCATCCAGCCTGTGCCCTCCAACTCCTTGGCACAGCAGGGAATGGGAAAGAAAGGTGTGTGCTCTGCTCGTGCCCCAGCAAGGAGTTTGGATATGCCTGAGGCACACATCCAGGCACAGATGCTGGGAAGTTCTGCTGGGTTTATCAGCGTGGGCATTGCATGGGACAAAGGCTGTTATTGCATTTCACAGCTACTCTGCTCAAAACCGTGGGACACTGACGATTATTAAAAGCCTCTGAAATACGTGCCACCAAGCATGGAATTCCTTACTGCCCTCCAACAAACAAATCCAAGTAATTACTTTAACATCTGTATCCGCCAAGAGTGTTAGATGTTGGCAAAGCTGGGGATATTGGCAATGCTGGGGAAGGAGAGGAGAAGCTGGTGACACAGACAGGAGGGAGGTATTTTTCCTTACATACAGAAAAAAAAGTAGTCTCAATCAGAGCTCGTGATGTTCCTTCTGTGATCTTCTCCAGCCTGCATTTACCAAAAGCACAGCAGAAGTCACTCCAATCATTATGCACTAGAGTAGAAGGTTGTCACTGGCACAAAAGTATGTGTGTGCCAGACATGCCAGAGTTACAGCTTTCCAAACAAATGTAGTTCTCAAATGTGCACATCACCACTGAGAAGGGGATGACCAGCAGGGGAGGAAAAGCACAGGCTCTTGCAATGCAGCTCTTGACTTTTTCAGCCTGAAAAAAATGCAGTCTGTCTGTAGGATACACTCCAGTAGCTCAAATGTCTTTTCTTTTTGCCCCCAGTTTCCATTGCCCTCTCTTGCTGTGACTTTGAACGCTCTTGCTTGCTCTGCTTTTGATTGACTCTCTTCCCCCTTCACAGGCAGAACAGCACAGCTCACCAGTGCCCTGTTGTCCTACAGTGCCCACCAGCCTTTGGCTGTACCACAGCCTGGAAGAACAGCTGTCACCTACTCTCACCCTCTTGCCAAGCAATGCCTTTTGGTTTTCCTTCTGTTGAGCATTTGCAAGTTGGAAGACCCCCTGCAAGCTGCCTAAGTGTTGAATGGGGAGGACCTTGGGATGCATAATCTGCAGAGCAGCAGCTATCCTGCTCTGTACCTGCTCTGACTACCATGGGGGTGGGTGCATTCCTCCAGGACTCCCTAAAAGATTAGCAACTAACTTGGGAAGAGATAAGGGATTAAATCAAGTCCTTAAGTAGGTTGGGCTACAACACAGAAGAAAAGAAAGCCAAAGGCAAACAAAAAATTAACCTTAACTCTACTCTTCCCTGAAGCTCCAGAATGGACAAAAGATTTGGAAAAAATCTGCGAAAATACAGTTATGTGAAAGGGAGTGAGGCCTTCTACCAGCCTCCTAGATCCACTTTAACGTCTACTTATACTTAGCAAGAAAAAAAAAAGTCTGTTTAGTGCAATTTCACATTTTTATTTTTATAACAATAATTGTTATTAATGTAGAGAATTTCTTCATGTGATGACTCTATCCTAAAGCAGAGGCAAGTTTGAAAGAAAAGCCCTTCATCTACAAACACAGGATGAGATTCAGTTAAAAGCTATCAGATACAGATAAACCTCTCAGAAAGTATAGCTGGCTATTTCTCTACTATTTAGGAAAAAAAAGGAGAATTAAAGAACTAATAATTTATGATGTTTTTCTATAGGTCTCTGTGAAAAAGTACCATCTTGCAAGCAATAAAAATTCTTTCTCTGTCCATACAAGTAAATTTCTAAAAATCAGCTGCATGCACTTATTCCCTTGGAAATGAGGGAGAGATTCAAACTATTCAATGTTAACAACCTATGTAAGGTATTTCACTGAATTCCAATAGAGACCTGAATCTCTTTCTCTGTCCCAGTGATGGTGTGAGAGGGAATCCAAAAATGGACCTCTTTCTTCATTTGGGCTCTGCAGGGAAGTGTTTCAAGTCAGGTCAGATCAGCACCGGGTTCAAGTCTGCCAAGACCTATCTGAGTAATTGGTCTTGGCAAAGGTAGCAAATGCAAGAGCTCCACTGAAAGCAACCAGCTGTCCTCCAGGTGAACATCCCACACAACATGAGCAAGCATAGCGGGATTACGCCAAACCTGAGCAGCATTATTAAATCTTATTTACCTAAATATGAGATATTACTCACATAAAACTTTGCAACAACAGGCCTCTGGTTATTTTAACTTCTAAACCCTGCAATAACTTTGAAAATATTCATTTTAATACAGTACAATATGAACAGCCTAGTCCTCCCTTCAGGAGGTACTTCACATGTCAGAGCACTTCATATACTTGTTACCAACAAGTACAGGCCCTTTAAGTAAAAGAAAAATACTTTGGCAATAAAAAAAAAAGCAACAGCCAGCAGCTACAGACAGTATTATTTAAATAATAGTGACTTAAGGGTCACCTTTTGAAAGGTAAAATAAATAAATCCTTACTGCAAAGGCAACATAGCAAAGCATTCTGGACTTTCCTATCTCCAACACCACCACAAGTCTTGTGTAATTTTGGGTTCTGGGAAAGGAAGGTGCTGATAGAAATGAAAGTCCACCAGGCAAAAAATGAAAGTAGTTAGTGCATGATCTAACAACAGAGGGAAAATGTGGGGATTTATTTGACAATCCTTTCTACAACACTCCAGAAATCTGATAAATGGTTGGGACTTTTCTCTGGAAAAAGCAAGGGTTTGAATATGACTTATTTTTTAAGGATAGCATGGAACTAAATCTCTCTTCCTTGATACTGCCAAAAGACCCATTATGAAAAAAAAAAGCAGAAAAGCAGCAGTTATCTGTGCAGGGCTGCAAAGACTCACTCACTCAATGATTTAAAAACACTAAATTTGTTTTCATAAGGATCCCGCAGGGATTAGTCCATATGTTGTAGGAAAGGTGGTCACACTTTTCCTTGGAAACCGACTGGTCAGCCACCCTTTTATGGCGATGGCTGCAGCGAGAGGAGCAACACATCATGGCCAAATATGGAGCCCGTCTGAAGTTGCTGAAGCCATTTCTTTTGTTGGACCCAAGCCACTAATTCTGCTTTTTTATTGCATGTTGTGTTCAGCTAGCCCAGATGTTATAGAGGCATTGAGATGCAGAAACACTGTGCCTTCCCTTCAAAATCCTTCCCCTGAAAATACTGCACAGCCTAATTAAATAATGACATTTGCAACAAGAGAGATAATGCAAAAATTAGAGCAGCATTTCAGCTTGCACTGCACCCCTCCTTGACAAGCAGCCCAAAGTAGTTGACAGTATGCAGAACATCATGCTGTGCTAGAAGACCTGATGTGCTCAGAAAAATAAAATCTATCCTCAGCTTGTGCTGCAGTGGGGGAAACAGGCAAGGAAGTCTCCTGGGAGTCCTCATACAAAGCAGTCCATCACCCAGACCTGCACAGCGGTGCTGTCCAACGGCAAGAGCATGTGGCAGCGCATGTATTTAAAGGCAATAGTGCTGCTGAGAAATAACTACAAAGAAGGGATTCTCAGAGACTCACAGATCACCACCAAGATATTCTTCAGCTCCTGCACAGCTCAGCAGCAGGCCCTGGCTGCAGTCTGAGCACTGGGGTTCAGCTGAGGCAGTGAGAGGGCTGGTGGCTCTGATGGATGGCATGTACGTATGCAGACTACTGGAAACATGCTCAGCCAAACCTGCCAGGCAGATGGGGGAAACCATTCTATACTGAACTATATTAAGCCCTGGAAGCAAAATGCAGTGACTAAAAGCAATTGGGCTCGTTCACAGATAAGTTGGCCTTTAGGTATAGTACCTATCACCATTTCTCCATTTCTGTAATTAGGCTGAGGAAGGAAATTAAAAGCAAACAAGGAGACACAACAGCAATATCTCTTCATCAAACAAGGAGAAGCAAGCAAGAGCAAAAGGCAAAAAATTCACGGTTGCTTTACCCCAGCCCCACTTCTCCAAGACATCCTTTTGTGCTCCTTCATCTCTACCTTTGCTCTGCCTTGTGCTGGCACAAGCATTTGCTCAGCTCTGTGGTGAGCCAGACCAGGGGAACTAATCCAGGCTGAAACTAATCTTGCAAAAAGGAATTACAGCACAGGGGCAGGAATGCACAGCCAGGGAAACAGGAAGGGTAAAATCAGCTCCCTCAGCAGCAGTCTCCCCAGGGGTGATGTTGTACCTGTGAGTGCAGATGTTATCACATGGCAGGGAAAACGGTTCCTGTGGCCACAGGCACACAGGGACTTTAAGCTCAGTGCATCGGATGCTTGCTAGCAGTGGAGACAAGAAAGCACCCAGCTCAGCACACGCAGCAGAGCCTGCTTGACAAAGCAGTTAAATATTCAAGCAGTTAGCTCTGTGCTGATGCAGCTCCACAGTTAGCCCTGATTTAATGCCAGCTTCAGTGCATTTGCATCCATCATAGTCGCCACAGAGAATTAAGCACTGCAAGTGTAGGTCAAGAACTAGAGCTGGTCCCATGTCTTCAAATTCAAACTGTTGTTCCAAATGCAAAAAGCAGCAGGATTTTTAACACTTTTTCCCGCATTTCTGCTATTTGTAAATAGCCTTTAAGAACACTGAGACGAGCACTGCTTCCCCAGAATCAGTCACAAGAAATTATTTCCCTGTATTAGCCTTTGATCTCCCTCTCCAGACACGTCTGATTTAAACCAGAATTCATTTATAGTGTAACCTTGTTGGCTACAGAGAATTACAGCAAAAATAAGGCAGACCCACCCCTAATTAAGATTGCAGTGTCTCCTTCACTCCAAAGCCTCTCTGCTTGCGCCCAGCTGAGCTCTAAGCCACTGTGTTGCTTTCACCAAACCCAGAGCTGAATCTGTTGCTGGCAGAAACCAGAGCAATCTGGGGGCTGTTAATGAATGCTGATGTGCAATGGTTTCTCAGAAGGCATTATGTTGGGAAGGCAGATCCAAGTGCTGTTCTCTTCAGCCTCTGGAATGCAGTATCCCTCGCCTTGACATGCTTCCTGCTACAGGAAAAACCAAGGAGAACGAGCATCAAGCTGGGCTGGCTCCATACCAGCCAAAATGTCCTGAAGCAAATATTCATTTGCCCTGATAAGGGTGCATTTAAGACCCTTATGTGCTCCTCTAGCACTTCATGGTGACCTCTGCAAGGAAGGTAACTGTAGTAAACTTCACCCTTAGCAAAGGATAGGGGAAGAAGAGAGGGAAAGAGGGAAGGAGGAAAAGAGGGAGGAAAGGAGGGAGGAAGGGAGGTAGGATGGGAGGGAGAAAGGGAGGGAGGAAGGATATTAGAAAAATGAGTTTTCTGGTAATTAATTTGCAACATAGTGTAAGTAAATAGTCATTAATCCTAAATTAAATGCCAGGGAGTATAAAAAGAACAGAGAAGGAGAAAGGACAGGCCAACACACACAGACATGTGTGACAAGTTAACTCTCAGAGTCTCTCTGCAGAGTCACTCAGGCACTAACGAGCACTCCTGTGATGCGAGGGGTGGATGCCATGTTCCTGATATCTCCGAGGAGGAGATAAATTCTGCTCTCAATTACACCACCAGAAACTTAGAGTAATTCCCTTTACATCTGTGAACGTAAGATCAAAACCAGATCCAAGGTCCCTGCTCCACAAAGCTTGCTGTGTACTGTTGACAGTTAAAATGATGAGCAAAGACATCAAACCTCTGGGAAAGAAGGAAAAATAAAGGTGACCAAACAGCAGGAAAAGGGGGTGGGGGAAGAACCACTCTTACAAAAGCAATTATAGCATCTATTTCATGTTTCTTTCTTTATGTTTAGTGGAGACCAAGCGTGCCTTGCTTTTAAAAGCCAGGTATGCCAGTAGGAATGGAGAGAAGCTGAGAAGAGATTAATGGGAATTTCAGAGACAAAAAGAACTAACTGACTTTTATTCTAAAAGCTCTCAACAGTATCCAGCCAAGGCCAGTCTCCTGACTTAGCAGGGTTGGTACCAGTCTTTGGCTGGCAGGAAAGTCTGTGGGTGCTGTCCTACCCTGCCATACAGATGAGGCATGCGGCTCTTTCAGTAAAAGAGCACACAAAAGACACTTTGCAAAGGGAGCTGGTGTCATCATAGCTTGTTCCTCAAAAGATCTAAGCCTGAAAACGTAAACCTAGGGGTGATTTGTATTCCTGTTTTGACCTGAACTCCTTCAGTAGGCTGAACTTCCCAATCCCAAGCAGCAGGGTTCTGCTCCACCTATCAATAAAGATCAGAGCTTGTACACAGCAATCACTCAGATACACGATGGAAAGCGGTGCATATGCACATGTACACACATTTCCATGCATGCACATGCAACTGTTCAAATTTAATTTTGGGCAATACCATAACACTTTAGGCTGAATGGCAAAATAGCCAAAATCATAAAGTGCCAATCACTAATACTAACTTAGAAATACAAAAGATACCTAACACTGTAACTCCTCGCTTAGGGTGCTGGGACTTCACTGGCTATCAGTAGTCATGCATGAATGGGCCAGAAATCCTCTGAAATGCAGAGGGAGTGGTGCCAGTGGGGAAGGCATCCATTTCTTTTTTTCAATAGCAGGCACGTTCTCTTTCCTGTCCATTTTTGGGCAACCAGAAACTCACCCATGAGGGCTCTTTCTAATGTGGCACTGCCTAAATGCAGACATGAGTAATTTTTCTGCACCACATAGATCAGCACCGAGAGTAAAAGCCCAGCTTCTCACCTGCCCCCCTGCTCACCTGGGGCTCCTCATCTGGGGGTCTGGGACAGGCAGGGCTGAGCCAGCCTAGGGGCTCCTGGGCTGGAAGGAATCCCTCTGCATTGCCCCCAGGTGAAGAGCTGCCCATTCACAGGGAATCTCCTTGAGACTGCTGGGGCCTGGCAAAATGTTTCTGCCACATGGTGCTTTTGGAGGTGCAGTTGAAGTAAAATGAAGGCTCTTGGTGAATTTTTAATCAACTGAGACTGCCGCATAAGGAGGGCTGCAGAATTCAGCACCACTTTACCAATATGCTGACTAATAGCCTTGATTAAAATCCTAGGGCACTTTTTGTAGCACACACGAGAATTAATTCCAGTTCAGTTAATTACCTGCGCCTAACGAAATGCCATTTGCAGCTTCAGCCAGGCCTGAAATTCGTCACCTTCCCTCTTAAAAAAATGGTGCCATATCCAAACACACAGCTGCCCCATCTCCTTGGGATCCAAGGTCCTCTCTGTCCCTTCCCACTTCACCCAGGAGGTAGGATGATGCCTGCATGGTGACTCCAGATCCACAAATGAAAGATGCGATACAAGGGCAAAATATATGCGCTGCCTCCATGACCTGATTTTGTCCTCTTCCATTTATCAGACGTTGGGTTTTGTAGCTTATGGCTGTTTCAGCTTCTTTTGTGAGTACTGCATTTTTAAATGGGAACTCTCAACTGCACTGCAGTGGCAGCTGCCATTTTGCATTCATGAGCAGAGAGTGAGGCCGTGAAGGAGCTCTGAAGAAGAACTCATGTTACTTCTTTTTTTCTCATTGTTTTGCTATTGCATTTAAATATAAAATAAAGGTCATCCTGACTGAAAGGATAGAATTGCTATATGGAAGCATATAATGAATGCACTGGATGTAAAAAGGGCAAATGTCCTTTAAGGAAAAACACAAATCAAATTATCTTTTTTTTTTTAAAAAAAAACCAGCTTTTTCATTCTCAAACAGTTTCTTTTTGTGACTAGTGTGGGTCAAGCCTCAAAGAATTACAAGCCCACATGAGCTGCCACAATAGCAGCAGAGGAAATGCTTCCACTGCATAGGAGCCATTTTCCTCTCTGAACTTTCCTAGTCACTAAGTGCAGAATTTTAGGAAATGCTAGACCTGAAAAGTTATGAGAGAAAAATTACTTTTGCATGTTTGACCTGTTTCATGTGCTGCTCAAACCTAAAATTATTAAGCATCTCCAATTTCACCATCAGGCTTACTGCTGTGAGGTTTATCCCTATTTGAAGGCTATGCCACTTCTAGCAAGGAAATTAAACACAGCAGAAGGGAAGCCAGTGGCAGAAGGAGTTTCCAAGTGTCCCTGCCTGTTGCTCCACTGGTACAGACAACATATAAGCTGACCTAAAGAAATCATTGCATGTTTTCTGCCAGGTAAGCTCTGCAAGAGGAGCATCCAGAAGGGGGCACAGTGCTGCTCCTTGATGAGCAAACGACACCCTGCAGGCCTCTTCCAGCAGCTCTTCTTTGCAGTGCCACACACAGAAAACAAAGACCTTGTCTTGTGTAACACAATCCAAACCTACATCATAAATGCAGCAATGCTGTGATGGCAAAAATGCTGGGCTTGTAACACTGATGCTGCTTGCAGTACAGTTTCCTTTCTGGCCTTCCCTATCTCATCCCTTCCAAAGATGTTCCCAGCTACAAGCAGCAACTGCTTGTTATAAATCAGAAAACTTTGGTGGGTCACAAATTGAGGAAATCGGAGTTCTATTGGGTGCAAACACGGCGACACAGTTTTGCAGGCTAAGGGCCACTTATATGTTGCAAAATATATTTAAAAACCTGATGTACACATGCACTGAGTAGAAAAGCAAATGTGAAACCTCATCAGCCCAGCCAAGAATTACCCTGGAGTTTGGAGAAACCCACTACAAAACCTATGAGAACAACGGTATCTTAGCATTACTATGCAAAACTGAGTTTCCAGCCAACACAGCCTTATGACAGCCCTTTCAAAAGGAGATGCTAAATGACAGGAAAAGGAAGGAAATAAAAATAAATGGGAGTTTCGGATAATAGTAAGATCCTTGGAGGAGAAAGATCAATCCCATCTAGAAAGAAGTTTCAGAGAACAATAATAGTAACAGTTCAAGCCCCATCTCTAACTACCACTTTATGGACAAATGATTTAAACCTGTTTTATCAGTTGCTTTTCTCTACTGGTATATTATAAGCAATATTTTATTTTTATATTTTTACATATTAAAGTGCAGTACATGTAGACTCAGCATATAATCCAATTAATAAAATCATGCACACATATAGCAAATGATTGGAAATTTCAAAACACATAGACTATGCAGCACTGTTTGCCCCAGGCAATGCAAAAACTGTGACTTACACTTCAAGCCAGAATAGAAGTAATTTTAAAATCCCAATTAAAAAAAAGTTTGGAAAATTATCTTGAGGAGATCTTAATTCATGTTCTGCCTTTTGAAACTTTAGGATTCCTATTTGCCAGATTTTCACACAGCCAGGAGGATTAACAGATGCAGCCAGAATCTGAGACTGAGAACTATGTCAGGAATTTGAAATAAACCATTAATCTCCGACAACTCTGGAAAAGGCTGAACTCAAGTGACATCCTCATTTATTTCATTTTAACTACATGTCACTCCCAGACCCCGACTGGGTTTTTGCAAACTCAATAACCCTCCATAGGTGATTTTCCTAGTGAAAATGCAGCCTGCAGTGGACACTGGGCACAAGCTGTGAGGTCCAAGCTCTTGTCATCGGCAGTGAACTGCTGGCAAGCACCGAGGCTGGGGTTCCCAACCACCCCCACACCCCCTCCTGCCCTGTCACTGCCTCACTACAATACTCATTCAAGCAATGAGTAAAGAAAAAAGCAACCATGTGAATTTTGTAAAACTGATTTTTAGAGAGGAAGCAGGGAAAAGTTCCTGCAGGTGTTGCCACAAGCTGGGATGCTCTCCTGCCAGGGCTTTATAACCCAAATGGGGTTTTTCAGTGCACAGCAGCTTCAGCTCACAAGTCCTGGCTGCAGGGTGGGTATTCAGCAGGTTGCTCTGCCAGTGGCAGCCCTCTTCTCTTGTGCTAACACCAGCAATTTTGGCAAAGTGTCTCACTGTGCAGGGGGGAAACGTTAATTTTGCAGCATCCTGGAGGAAAAAAATCACTCGTGGAAGCTTTCAGCTTTTGAAATTTTCATCTTTTTACCCCAAAAATCAGGACTGTGCTGCAGGCCAGGTCGCATGTTGGCAAGGGTGGGTCTGTCAGATGGGGCCCTGGCCTCGTGCTGTGGTGCCTGGAAAGCTCGTGCCAACACCCTGACTGTTGCCACTGGCCACCTGAGGCAAGTGGGGCTGTGAAAACATAGAGCAGAAGAAAATCGTCCCCATCTGTGCTTCTTCTGCTGCCCTTGAAGAGCATTATTTTTATCATCCTCTTTGAATCCTTACAAGTAAGTTCTGCTCCCATCCTCTGCCAAGTCAAAGGTGGTGTGTACAATGAACAACCAAACAACAATGGGTAGGAGCAGGTCTGCTCTGCACACACCACTAGCAGGGAGAGCAGTGTTTCCAGCCAGGCGATCTGGAAGCAGCATGGAGTAGGCAGGGAATTCCAGGCTGTGGAGAATGCACAGCCTGCACTTGGAGCTGCTCACGCCAACACAAAGTATGGTGTTACTACTTCATGGAAAACATGGGAGACAGTGCTCCTTTACCTCCACCTCTGCTACCAGAAACATATCACTCAATGCTTCCTTCAGATGCACTCAGTACAAAGCAGTGTGACACGCCTACTGACACACTGACAGGAATTTTAAATTCTTCAGCATCTTTGCAACCCCTTAACTCTGCATGTGTCTGAGAGTAGGAAGATTCAATCCTCTGCCTTTTTTTTTCAGACTGTGCTTTTTTTTCCTTCTTACAAATTCCCACAATATCTCCATTTATCAAAGCTGCCACTATGGAACATGCAGGTTTCTTCACTGCTCCTCCCACATCTCCACGTTTCTTCTCCTGAGAAGAACATCCTAGTAGTTGGATTCAGTGATCTTAGAGATCTTTTCCAATCTTAATAATTCTATGATCTACAGAACTGTGTACTAGTTGTAATGTACTAGACATTGACCCTTGCCATTTTAACTACAGTGTCTGCTGGTCTGCCAGAAGCCTCAGGTCTTGGTATCACCTGATTGCCTGTTTTGATTTAAAACTAAATTTCTTCTAGCTAATCTCACTGCAGATTAATGAAAAAGACTTTAAACACTTCAAAATGTTTCAAGCCCTAGAATAATAATAACAAGAATGACTTTTTTTTTTTTCCTTTTCTTTTATAAGCAAATCTCGGGTGACTTGGACATGACTTCTGCACACCTGGGGCTGCCAGCAAAGCAGAACTATTGCACATATTCTCCTTATCATGGCAAGAATTCCTGCAGGCCCAGGAGGCCAGAGAACTCAGCATCCTGACAATTACAACGATTACAACTTTCTTGTGAAATCGAGAACTCAGCAGAGGTACAAAGAGATGTAAATAGCATCCAATGAATCATGTGAGAAAGGTAAAGCCAAGCTGCAAAACATCCTCTCTCTTCTTGGCTCCCAGCCCGGGGGCTCAATCTTACCATAAAAGTCCTTCACAGATTATCTAGCAGCAGAGCATATAAATCTCCTTTTATTTCAAAGCAGTAGGTAATCAATACCCTAAATAAGACAAAAACACAAGTCTCTTTAGAAGATTGTTTTCTTGATAGAAGACAGGGAATAAATATTCCTAATAGGCACCTACTTACTTTTAAATAATAATGGCATCAGCTCAGTAATCTGTGATGCCTCAATTAGAGCCCCATTGTGCTATGAGATGTACAAACAGGTCAAACTGGTTCAAGCTATTCTTGTGATAATTTCTGAAAATGAACAGAACATGGGAAACATCAAAATGCTAAATGTAAAACCTCCTGTAGTTCTCTGTCAGACACCTTGACTTGAGAAATCCCCAGGAAACAAATGAAGCAAACTACTGGGATAGGCAATCCTTAACATAAACAAACAAACAAATAATGAAAACACTGAAAACTGATTTTACATTAATTCTTGTTTTGTGGATTGCAGGGATGAAATGCAGCAAAGAACTGTGCCTGCTGAAGTAACTCCCTCTTTTGATAATGCACACACATGTACATGCACTTGCCCTCTTCCTACGTACAGTAAAGTAAATTATGCTGCTTTGATTTTCATAAGTAATAAATGAGTCACATCTAAATTAACATGATTAATAAATTAACATGATTAATACTGAAGAGCAATCCACTACTTTAAATTTGCTCACTAGCAGTTGCACACACAGAAATTTTCAGTGTTTTTTTTAATTTGATTTTTAAAAAATGAAACCATTTCTCATCCCTCAGTATCTGACATATGAACGAGAGGTGGTTTGAGCCAGTAGCCTCCAACACTGAGAACGCATTTCCTAGGTCACTTAAAAATGGGTTAGAAATATGATGAAGGAATGAATTTCCAACCTTCCCTTGATTTTGTTGCTAATTACACAGATAGTCTGACCACCGCTATTTTCTCCAAATAATGCTTTCCATCCCACTATGTACAGTAAGGGATGTAGAGTCTTCAGTGCTGCTCAGCTATGTACAGCCTTCCACAACGACTCCAAAGATCCTGGAGGTGTAAAATGCAGCAGATCGTGGTTCAGTTACTTTTATTATGAGAATTGATAGAAATTTTTCTTCTGGAAAACAATTATGCAGCAAACTGGATTTCTGCTTAAGGAACACCTACTAAACTTCTGTATTCTACTGAAAACCATCAGTACACTAAATCCTGTAGAGCAAAGGTGTTAATGCTGATGCAGTGAACCTGGGGAACTATTTCCATGTGTTGCTCATGGTGTCACCTTGGGGTTGTATCCTGCACGCCTCACAACCCCACATCAGGTGCCTGTCTGGGATGGGCTGTGTCCCTTTACCACTGGGAACCTTTGCCTTGACCAGGCTAAAGGGAAGAGTGGGAGCCTTAAGTATCTGTAACTATAAAAGTCATAAAGTGCCCTGACACTATTTCAGAAGCAATATATTTAGGTGTTAGAGAATGTATTTCATTGAAACCTCACAAACTTTATGGGAGGAAAAAAAAATCCCTCCATTTTCAGGTCCAATTACCACCATGAGAAGCTGATGTGATAACAGTACCAGTGTCAAGTAAAAAGCAGATAGGAGGACCTGCTCTCTGCCTGGGGGAGTTTGTGATCTAAGTATTTCACCACTGTCTGCCAAAGTAATATGCAAAGGTATGGTAAGAAAGATGTAAGCAAATGCTTCAATTTGTATATCTGAAATATTACGAAGTGCTGACTCCTCTCATCCAGTGTCTCTCAGCTGCGTAATTCTATGTAGAAAACAGAGTTAAGGAGTGTCTTCAGGGCCAGGAAATGACTTTACTTAAAGATCAACTGTAGATTTCATATCTAAAGTATGGTTGGTAAAAGAAAAATAAAAATCTGCGGGCAAGGTTAGCAGCACTGGTGGGGCAAATGAGTCAGAAGACAGTGTGGAAGCAAAGCATGCAGAGAAGAAAACCTCTGAGGGGATAAGGGTGCTTGAGCATGAAGGGAGGAAACAGAGGCAGCCATTCAAAGCAGGTGACAGCATGGCTTTAGAGAGGGAGATGAAAGAAGAAAGGCTGTGGAAGAATAGGAGTGGTGTTAAGGGAGATAGGTAAGTTCTGGGTGGGAGATGGGAAAGTTCTAGGTGGAAGATGGGAGTCTGGCCAAAGCTTCTACTGCAGATGGTTTGGGACATGAGAGCAAGAGGAACTAAAGGTCTTTTGGCATGAGGATCAGGGTGGAGAAGCAGGATGGTGAAGTACAGCCACGTGTTTCCAAAACAGGTACCTCTGTGTACTTCTCACTGCAAAACTACCTCCAGCTTTCCATAATGAGCTCAGGCAGCCTTGGCCTCTCTCCAGCCACCATCTGAGCTTCATTTTACAACACTGATGTTTGGGCAGTTGCAAGTGGATTGTAAGCAGATAGGAGATCATTACTGTATGCTCTCCATTGCTGTAGCCCCTGCAATGCTAGAACTAACACCCAAGCTTTTTCCTCTCCCCCAGGGAATTTTCATGTCTTACAATGGCTCTGCAGTTGAAGGTCCTCTGGGTTACAGGGAGCAGACCTACAGATCCTCCTTCTCTTCCTGTCCTCCTAGCAGTGACCTGGCAGGAAAAGCCACGTCCTAAGAGGTCTCCCACCCAAAGACTTATCCATCACAGGCACCCGTGACAGATGTGAACCATATGGCCAAGCAGTGGAGAGCTGCTGGGACTCTGGAGAGTGATCACCACAGGCTGGTAGGCAAGAGGTACAGGAAGAAACTTCTGCGTTCCAGTGTGGAGAGGTGCCAGGAGCACATTCAGCAGCCCTGACCTCAAACTGAGGAAAGAAAGAGACAAACTTGCAGCAGCTTTGTTCAAAAAGATGCTCTTACTTACAGAATTTAGGAGAGACTCAAGTCTGTCCTAGCAATTGAAGGGTTCAACTTTTTGTCATCATATCTGAAGAGACCACAGCAAAATAGAAGCTGGTACTTTACAGAGCTCTTCTAATTCCTATGTGTACAGTTATATAGTTCAAAGGAGGAGAATAAACAGAGACACCTTTGAAGAGGAACAAAGTGACACTGCCACCTTGAAAAACCTTTCCTATAAGTGACTTGGCCCTTTCCTGCTCACAGGCCTGGTCCCCAAGGAAAGAATTGTTGAGCAGCTCTGTCAGAGCAACCAGACTTTATCACAAGTTGTCTTGGCCATGGCTGAATTCAGGTCATGCCTCCATGATCATTAATCCTGGCTCTTTGCTCTCAGTACACATTTGATCTGGATCAGCCCAGGGCACATAATCACATTTAAGATGAATTAGCTAGAACACATGATATGGAGTTTATGCTGGCCTCATGCCAGCTGTGGGAGGATGAATGACACCCGATCCTGCACAAAGCCTGCCAGCACAAAGTTACCCTGGTGCTGTTTTTGGAACAAACGTGAACCAGCAGAGCCACACCAGTCCCCTGGAATCAGCTCTGTGCACAGACTGGTTGCTACATTTTTGGAGCAGTTATACTTAGTCAGAGGTAGACTGACTAAGTCTCACTTCATTATGAAGTCAGGGCAATCAGACTTTCTCTTAGTCAAATCACATTTCAGTCCTTACATCAGAGTTGTCCCACAGTTAAAAGGATCTACATTATGCCTAGACTGGGTATAAACAGACACATGGTACCTTCTTAGCTTTGTCTCCTTCCTTGCTGGGTCTGCTCAGGGCACATCCCATGGTTCTCCAGTACTAGAGCAAGCAGAGCCACATTCTCACTCCTCCCTCTGCATTTTGGAAATGAATTGCCTTACTCTTTTGGGCACATAAAAGAAAATTACAAGACTCTCTAGACATACAGCTGATTTAGCCTATGACTTTACTGTTGAGTTTCTGCACCATCAACCTAGATATTGGGAGGTCGAGGAGGAGTCAGGATGAGAGACCCCCCAGGCCAGTGCCTACTGTTTTATTGCACCAAAGCAGTCAACATCAGCTGCTATCTCTGCTTGAAAATGTGTTCCCAAAACAACTGCTGTGTGTGCCACCGCTAAACATTTTAAAATACCATATATTATATGACTTTACTGAATTCAACATAGTAGTTAGAAAGTATAGAAAACTGACAAGTGTTCAAATTGCAGTGTGCATATAGACAGACAACACAATGCACTGTTTTCCTGCTAGTGTCTGGGTGACAATATCTATACATGTCATTCCAACATGAGCTTGTAACCAAATACTTTTATATTCAGATTAAAAATAAAGTAAGTTTTCTGAAACAAATATGGTACCAGTTATCTTTTATTAGATACAATTAAATTGTAGTCAAACTTCTTGGATTGAATCCCTAACAGATAATTTGGAGGAAAAATGTAAGTTCTAGAAAATAAAAGCCATAGGTACCTCGACATGGGGATGTCATAGAACTGAGAGAATTTGAGCAATTCCACCATTCTCCTCATGACAATGAAGGGAGCAAATGGAAAGAGAAAGGCAAAGAGACAACCTGGCTCATCTCCGGGCCTCCCACTTTGCCTTGTCCTTTGTCTTAGTCTGCTTTTCCCTAGTAGGACAAATCATTTCTATCCTACATCTTGAACTACATATTCTAAGGTGTGATAATATTTCCTTATTCCTACCAGTTGCAAAAGAAAGCTTTCAAGGACCTTGGTGAAACATCTGCTGTTGTAGCCTTGCTGATTCATGAGATAATCTGTTCTTAATGTATACAGTCCTAACCCTGTGGTTCTTAAGTTTTAGATCAGCACAATATTCATTCCTTGCTGTGACTCAGTGGAGGCTGCAAGGGATGGCGAAGGGGAGAAAAGGAAAGTATTTTTATAGCAGGTTATTTTTATTAGAAAATAGTGTGTTGTATAAAAACGGCCTTATTGAATTGAAGTGTTCAAAGCAATTCCTGCAGAGTAAGATTATAGTGAGCAAAGTGCAGGTGAGAAGGTCAGAACTGCAAACTAAATGCAGTTTATTCCACTGGAGCAGAAACCTGGGAATGTACTCCAAGGTAATCATAAACATATGTGATGCAAGTATCTCACATGCATAGATGTACATCCCACCACAGAAATCTTGAACTGTACACAAAGGCAGTAACAACAACAAAAAAGTACAAACTTTTAGTCTCCTTGCTAAATCATGTAATAGGTTATATTGAGCACAAGTTATGAGAACAAATACATGGCTAAAAAGACTACACTTGTCATATGTTTAAATAAAGCATTTATGAAAAAAAAGGTAAGCATACAGAAAGAAGGATGTGTTTGGGTGTGTCTATTTGAATCCATAGTAAAGCCCAAGGCACAAAGGAGATCAACTTGAAAATAAAACCCAGGTGGTACATTCAGTGTATATAGGTATATCTAGTGTATATAAACAATACAATGCAGTGGAAGTACACAGGATTCAAGCCAATGCAAGGGGGGAGATAAGACATCTGTAAATTGCCCAGAGGACACAATGTATGAGATCATACTGATTTTGTAGCTGCTTCAATGCATGAAAACCAGAGGACCCATTTCTGTAGAATGATCTCACGTTCATTAAAGACTGAGCTCTTGCTGTCCAGTTGCTACCTCCTCCAAGCTCATCTTAGATGTCCTATGTCCACTACAGAAGAGGGTAAGGGAATGCACAATGAAAGAGTCTGATAAAAAGCAGAGGTAATTTGCAGTGCCATGAAAATGGAGGGGATGAGGATGGGAAGAGCAAGAGCAGTACACAGTGAAGTCACCAAACCACATGGTATCTTGTAATATCTTATACAATATACAATATCTTATACAATATCTAATATCTTGTATTTAGTGTGAAGACTAAACTGCTCTGAATGCAAATCCAAATTGTTCACCAGCAGTATTTTGACCAGTGGCTTAATTAAAAACACATTTATACATATTGACTCCTCAAAAGTTACCCAAGATCAAAGCAAATGAGGATGGGGGTGGGAGGTGAGAGGTGCCACTGGGAAAGGAAGTTTTTCTTCTTTATTCTGGAAAAAGATCTTTTCCTCCATTATTCTCTCACTCTGAGTATTTTCTGAGTGGCATGTTCTTGTCCATACCAAACTCATGGCCTGTCACCTCTAGTCATGTTTAAGCCTTCCAATTTGCCAGTGGAAATTAGATGTTCAAGTCTTGCCAGCATAGATGCCATGTCCATCAGCAAAAGACCACACAGACCATGTTTGCTCCACTGGCATTTTATCACATTAAAATAACTGTGAGCCAAAGAAAGCTGAGAATTGTGGTAACACAAATTTCTACTCACCTATATTCTACCCTGCTTCAAAAGGCAAGGCAAAATGTAGAAAAAGGCCTATGGAAACCAAACACATGGAAACCCAACATATGGTAAGTTTCTTGAAGGAATAATCCCTTTCTCTGAAGAGCATCTGCAGAATAGTATGTCAGTCAGAAACTGGAATTTCCTGCAATTAATCAACTTAATAAAAAAAAAAGTGACAGCCTTCCTTCAAATACTGCACATGGTTTGGTTGCATTTCTGTTTCTGGATCTTTTGATCAATCATGGAAGAAAAGTGATGGGCTAGACTTGCTCTACTGAAAATGAAAGATGAACTGAGAAGCTCATTTATTTTATTTGGAGAAAGAAACAAAGACAGACAAACTGACCAAAAAGCCAAACCAGGCCAATGGCCAAACCAATTATTTGTGTCTTGCCAATCATTTCAGTCCACATTTGTTCCTCTAACAAAACTGAGCAGGCTGTTCATACAGTTATTTGCCTAACAATGAAGAGGCAATCCAAATTTTTCTGGATTGTTTCCAAACAAATGTTGAATATAAATTTACATTCTGGTATTTTTAAAAAAGAATGAGTTGGAGGCTTTCAGGCCTCTGCATTTACTAACAGCTATTAAACAACCAGACTGAAACTGAATCACGAGAGAAAATGTCTTCTCAGCTGATGGAGCCATAAAATTTGGCATTTCTGGCTTGTGTTTGGAGAGGAAATTGATTTCCTCTATAAATTATACTTCAGACGTGCCAGTATCCAAACCAGAACTACACAGTAAACACAGGTAGGGGAAGGTTGAAGAACAGGATCCTACTGGATACAACTAGAAGGTTTGCACTTGATTTATGGCCTCACAGCTTGAACATACCTCACTGGTGCTGCTGCTATAGTAACAAAACAGACCAGTATGCAGGTTTGTGGTAATAATGTTTGTTGAAAGAGTTTTCTCAGTTTTATATTCATGCTTTTGCCTTTTTTTTGGCCTATTTCTAATGAAGGTGAGTATATGAAAGCAAGAAACGCAAAACTCGAGGGGGGGAAAGGGTTGTAAAAGCTTTATAAGAGAAACATATAAAACTATGCAGTTACTTCACAGAGATAAGGGAATCACCTAAGCATTTCAGCAACCCCTTGCCTGGGCTTTGAAGAGCTGACCTGGAGGCACAGTCCTCCCAAACTCTAGAAATATTGGCAGCTTTCTAACTGAGGCAGCAGTGAATGGGAACTGAGGGGAAGAGAGCAAGACTCCGTTTATTCAAGGCCAAGTTCATCCTCTGGTCCCAGTGACTCAATGCCTTGCACACCTAGTTTTCTCTAAATGTTACACACAGCCCTTGCTCATGCAGTGGCAATCAAAAGCAAAACTCCCATCCCCTGTATGCATAAAATTACCTGCAAGATTTTGCTCTTATGTGGAAAAGGATTAAACCCCATTTTTCATACTGACCCATTGAATGAAAAGAGAGTCTGCTCTTTGGCCTTGACTCAACAAATCCCCTTATCCAGAGAAGATCTCCTGTATTTGATCGCAGTACATGTGCTGCTGATCTGAGATCTTAAATACATCCCTTAATTATCACAACATTAAGGGCATGGAGGTTAATTAAAAAGCAAATGAGGGCACTCTATGAAGGTAATTCCAGTTACTCTGACCTGTAGAGGCATGCAAGGTTTTTGCTCTGGGTATTTAATAGACAGGGAAAGCAGTTTACTTAAATATTATCATGGCCTCTTGAATATAGCATTTAGCATGGAAACCCAGGAGTATGCTTTCATTTCTCATGGACCTAAAATGAGACTAATCTAATATTTAAAAAAAGAGCCAAGAATTTTGAAATCAGTGAAGAATGGTATTTGTCTTTACTTGCATGTTTTCTAATATATATTTTCAGTATTTTCTATTATGATATAATTGATCTGTCACTTTATTCTTTCATTTCTACTCTCTGTTTCTGTAGAGCCACAAGAAAGAAGAAGGCCCCTCCACACCTACTCACACTAATTATCTTTCTTACTCCTGATGTCTCACCTACAGTCATAAGCTGAGAAATGTGAATCTTTGACTCACTGAAAAGGAGGAATGGAGATCCATGCAGCTGGTCTGTGGTTCAGTTCCTCCATTTAGGTCACCAGCTTAAAAATAAACCAAGGTTAAAAAAATATTTTCATGGACTGTAGCCCATTAACATGTAAGAAAAGAATGGTTAAGAAATGGCATGGCTTTCTGGAGTAGGAAAAAATCTCCAGTCTGGCATAGAGAAGAGGAAATGCTCATCACCTACAGGACAGATCACTTTATTTAAAAGAAGTGTTTCTGCACGGCAAGTTGTTTATCCAAGGCCAAAACAAGGCACCAACACCATTTTTACCATCAAAACTACTGAAATTCAAGGAAAGAAACCATCCACCAACACATCTCTCTAAAAAAACCCAAGGCTCTGCATGCTAGTGCAGGAGGTCTGAGCCATTTATTCAGGCCTTTTCACCTTTAGTAAATAAGGGCAGCTACAACATTGTTCTTTTTGAGTACATCAGTTTTGGCTTTTGGTTTTCTGGCAATGCACCAAGGTATCGTATCCTCTCAATTATAAAAGCCTGTGATCCCTCTGAGACACCAACTGGTTTGAAAAGTGAAATATGGATTAAGTGGCCATTAACTGTCAGCCCCCATTAATGAGACTGAGCAAGAACAGTGATAAATGAGGGGGTAAAGCAGATACTGTAATAAAGTACCCTGAGTCTGGTGGAGAGTTTTAAACTCAAAGTGGCACTCTGGCTTCCTTCCCCTACCCCCAAAAGAGGTCAAGAACTGAATCAGGAAATTATAGAGAGGTAGGATTACCATCTGGCACAGGAAAACTTTCAGGGATGTGACATGAGAACACCTGGAAAGACAGTTTGATTAAGGACAGCCAGCATACATTTAGACACAGGAGGTCATGCTTAACTAACCTGCTGGATATCTTTGAAGATAATGCTGCTGTGGCAGATAAGAAAAGTGTGACAGATGCTGCATAGCACACTGAAGTTAGATTTTTTCAAACAAAGTTTTGACAAGGTCCAGCATCAGAGATGACTAATGGAGACAAACAGAAAGTTATGGATTGCAAAGTAAAAGGACAGAACAGTGGCTGTAGAGCAAGAGTTCAAATAAGATATAAAAAATGTGTTGGGAAAAGGGTACTGAATGCAGGGGTCAGATTTACAAGGGTTATCCCATCCCACTTGCCCCAAGCATTGTTTCTGTGTCTGACCAAAGCATCAGCATAACCTACAATACCTGTGATTAGGGCTCTTACATGAGGGAAGTGATAAACTGTGTCCTTTAGACCTGCTTTTGGTTCACAGTACTGAGCCTGTACTTGTACACTGATGTCAATGGAGAAACACTGAAGAGAATACCTTCACAAGGGTTCAGGCTCTAATCTAAGCATCAAATCTAGGCTGAGCACACTCAGTGCTGAAGAATCTGGTTCAGTCAGCAAATCACAGAATCATAGAATCTTTCAAGTTGGAAAATACCTCTAAGATCATCAAATCCAACTTCAACTTAGCACCACCACCATGTTCATCATTAAACATCATCCTTAAGTGCCACATCCACATTTTTTGAACACTTCTAGGGATGGTCACACAACCACTCTCCTGGGCAGGTTGTTCCAATGTTTGACAACCCTTGCCATGAAAAAACATTTCCTAGTATCTCATCTAAAGCTCCCCTGGCACAACTCGAAGCCATTTCCTCTTGTCCTGACACTTGTCACCTGGGAAAAGAGGATGGCCCCTACCTGGCTACAACCTCTTTTCAGGTAGTTTTAGAGGTTGATAAGGTCTCCCCTGAGCCTCCTTTTCTCCTAAACAACCCCAGCTTCCTCAGTCACTCCTCAGACTTGTGCTCCAGGCCCTTCCCTAGCTCCTTCTTGGGACTCACTCCAGCACCTCAATGTTCTTCTTGTAGTGAGGGGCCCAGAACTGGACACAGGACTGGAGGTGTGACCTCACCTCACCCTGCTGAGTACAGAGGACAATCACTGCCCTGGTCCTGCTGGCCACACTATTGCTGATCCAGGGCAGGATGCCACTGGCCTTCTGTTCCACCGGGGCACAGCTGGCTCATGTTCTGCCACTGTTGACCAGCATCCCCAGGTCCTTTTCTGCTGCTTTCCAGCCACTCCTTCCCCAGCACTGCCTAGGGTTGCTGTCACCCAAGTACAGGACTTGACCTTACTGAACCTCATACCACCAGTCTCAGCCCATCAACCCAGCCTGTCCAGCCTGTCCAGATCCCTCTGCACAGTCTTCCTACCCTCCAGTAGACCACACCCACCCAGCTTGCTCTGCAAACTTGGTTAGGGTGCACTAGATTCCCTCACCCGGCTCATTGATGAAGATATTAAACAGGGTTAGCCCTAGTCCTGATCCCTGGGGAACACCACTTGTGTCTGATCACCAGTTAGATGTAACTCCATTCACCACCATCAATTGTAGCTCAACACAAAAAAGCTCTCCTTCCCTGAGAAAGGAATCAGGCAAAGCTGAGCATGCTAAGTACCATAACAACATGGCACTTTGTTGAAGCAAGGGATTTTAAGGGTTGTAGTGGGAAAATACATAATTAAAGCCACCAATATATGGCAGAACATCAGAGAAAATGAAAAAAAAAAAAGAGAGAGACAACTTTTGTTGTTCTGAAGATGGAGGCTTAACAGATGCTCTGTATTAGTCACTGTATGACAGAGAGAATATTATTGCCTCAGAGGGTGCAAGAGGAGGGCAGCAAAAAGTGAAAACAGATCTTGGCTCTTACTGGGTCCTAAATTATTAGGCAGGTGAAGTGAGGGCAAGTTATGCTTATTTTCATTGGAAAAGAAAATATTTTGATTTGACCTAGTAGATGATTTTCAAAATCATGATAGAGGTGATCAAGGTAAGTTCTACCAAGCTAGGATGGAGCAACAGGGGAAAGGAAGGTGAGATATGCCTAAACAGGCTGCAAACATCTTCAATAATACAACTGGGAGAAAACAGAGAAGTTGTCAGGCACAACTGCTCCAGCTTAAAGGCAATAAATGTGGAAGATGTTCTCATGAGAGGCAGCTGAAACAAAGGCTGTATATGAGCTCAAAAGACACTTGGACTTATTTCAAGAGAAGACAAGAATTTGAAGATTTTTGTGAAAACCAGAATCTTGGGATTAAGATGCACTGTAGAACGGTAGGTATGCCAAGCCAAGTCAGGATGCCTAAAATTGTTCATCCTGTCACACACATAAAGCAGAATTCCCTGTTCTGCTGCCACACCTTTACCCTGGAGCCACAGTTAAGAGAAATATTTCTGTGTAGAAATCTTCCTTCCTGCAGCTTCTTTTGGTCAAACTATTTAAGTTGAGAAGAGCTCTTCTCCCAAATGCCTCAAGGCTACAAATAGCTGTAACAAAGGCAGAAATGAGCTGCAGGAGTGCCACCAATTCCCACTTGCAGTGACCTCCTGAAGCATAAACTGTGCCTGCTGCTGCAGCTGCTGCAGAAGCATTTGCTGTATGACCCCCCAAAATACTGGCTAAGGTCTAGAAGGAAAGGAGCAAACAGAAACAAAGTTGTGCTCACTTTTCATGGGGATCTTCCCATGTTCTCAGCCTGTCAAACCCTGAAATGGTCATAAGGTTTAAGAATCAGGCTGCAACTCCAAAGCTGCCCCAGCTCCAGGCTACCACAGACACAGCCAAAACCTCTGAAATGCAATGGGGCAGGGGCTAGGACTCCCCACTGCCGAGGGTCCACTGCAGGGACCCTTAAAGCTGTCTGTTTACCGGTCTTCTTTATGGCATTTTGGTCTAAAATATGAAAGGAAAAAAAAAAATGCTGGGCATGTGCACTCTAGAAGGAGTTGCACTCATCATTCCCATCCCGAGACCAGGATCTGATCCACTCCATGTTGACATCCCTGCCACACCAACAGCCATGTGAGGCAGTTTTGACCAGAATCATGAGCAGGTAAGCAGGATAATTGAAAATGGGTTTGTAAGAATCTTAAATCTTTCTGTTTAAATTCCATTCTTATTTTGGAATAGCCACCTCAGAATTAGCCCCAGTTTTGTTATGAGAAAAAAATAATGATCTCTGATTTAGAAATTTATACCCACCAGTCTACCTTCAAGCTCTTTCTTATAGATGAGCTGTAGCATGCAGAAATTAGGCGACTGTTTTGGAAATTTTCACATGCTTCTTTCTAATAGAGAATTCACCACCATGCAGATTTATGTTTATGTTTGCTATGAGTGATAGAAATATGTAACCCTGAGACTGAAACAGGTTTTGTCTTCTGATATTTTTTCTATTACCTGATATCCTGATATCTTACTCTAGAAACATCATTAGTTCCTAGCATTTATTTCATGTTAATATGTCATAAGAAAAAAAAAACATCAGAGCTGTTCAGAAAAGCATAAATAGCAATGTAAGTATTGCAACTCTATATAAGAGCAAGAATAAACTAGATGAAGGAACTATCCTGTCAAACAGCAGCATCCTGTCCTAACTACAATGATAATAAGAGAGACAGGATTTAGGAGAAGGCACGAGGGAATTTTTTTTTAAATTGTATTACTGTTCCTTTAGACACAACTTAGCAAATGATGCTACCTTCAAATATTCATCGGATGGGTGTGTTTATCTTGTTCTGCAAGCACTGAATCCAAACAAACACTAGTCAAAAGCCCAGTCAGTATTCTGCTTTCCCTTGCAAAACAGAGCTGTATCTCCCATCTTGCTTTCCTTCCCTCCTCCTTTCCCCTGGAAAGAGTATTTCTCTCCAGGGGACCTGCATATAATTGATGTCAAGTATGAATGTTCAAGTTTTTCTAGTTTGCAAATCTCAGGCAAAGGATTCCTTATCCCTCCTGATCACAACCAGCTCCCCAGCAAGGGCTTTAACTGGCCCCATCATCACACCATCAGTGACAGGGATAACAAATGGAGACCCCTGGTGAAAATTAATATTATTAGACAGGGTGTGAAAACAGTTAACACTGTTTGGGGTAATGACAAACCACATTCCCCACAGGTGTAAAGGGACTTTTCACCATTTATTGGAAGGTGGAATTTGGCTGTTGGAGAGCCTGCCAGACTCCTCCATATACTCTCCAGCATTCACTATGGGAACCTCAATGAAGACCACCCTTATTTACAACTGTAGGGAAATTCCTTCCAAACCCATCCATTTTTTTTGTTAGAAAGCTCTCGTCTGAGTGATTAATTGAGATTAAATTGTCAGAACTCCATTTTCTTACAGAAGACAACTGGCATTACTCAGGCAAAGGGAATCACTAAGAAAACCAAGTGATGGGTCATGTCACACACTCTTTTGCTCAAATATGTTGCTCTGGATTAAGCAACTTCTAATAAAAATGTGCATTTTACATTTGTTCCTTGCTTGTCACAAATTCTCTTCATGTTTATTTAGGATATGTCTTTTCAGTTCAAGGATTGAGAAATTACTGTTTTCCTGATAAAAAATTGCAGTTTTCTGTTTTAATTTTATGCTGATAAATTATATCCATAATCATGATGACTATGCTGTGTTTTGCACAACTAGTTAGAGCTTGAGAAATATTCCTTCTGCCTTTCTAGAAGTCATTCTGAAAGAGGAATACAAAACACATCTCCAGTTTAGGCCACTGAGCAAACTGAAGGACGCAAAAGTGGCAGAAACATTGTAAAACAAGATGAGAAAGATTAATTATATCCCAGGCTGCTCTTAACAATCTCCAGATGACCTGAAAACCAGAAACAGCATGATAAATGTTGCTGTGATACTTGGGTCCAGGCTGATAATGTCCTCACCACTATTTCCAAGTATGTACAAGTATAAATCTGTATATGCCTCCGTGTGTGTGTGTGTGTGTATGTATTTATTTATCTATCCAAACTATGAATCTATTTTGAAAAAGAGGAGGAACAAAGTTTCTTGTTCCATATTGGCACAGCAAAAGACAAAGAAACACATCATCTTCACACAGAAGGAGTGCATGGAGCCAGCTGCTTGTGATAGAAATAGGAACAGCCGAGGATCCCTCTGAACAGCAGCGTGGGGCTGGGAGCCTCCCATTTCCCACCCATCTTCCGTGTCATTTAGTCCCAGCACAGTGAGTAGGTTACATGAGGATTTTTTGCTCTCCAAAGCTTTCTTCTCCCTACAGCTTTATCATAGTGGAGCTTGGGTGAATTGGGATCACCTCGGTGTACAGCAGTGCTTTGAAAAGCTGGGAAGAGTTATGGTTATAATGAACTGTCTGCATCAAGTTTTTTGCTTCCCTACATTAAGTGTCTATAAAAAGCTCTGATTTCCTTTTAAAGAAAATAAAAATGAAGAGTCTGTTTTTGCTTAGATGCATGTGCCGGCTGATGGCCAAAAACAGCAGTAGGAGCAAAAGCCTTATCAAAGTTTAAAAAAACCCCAAACAAACAAACAAGCATATCCCAAGATAGACACTTAGCTGAACCCACTTTGACACAATATCCAAGTTCCTGTCCTTTCCCACTTCCTTCACTGCTTATTTGGGGCTTGACTATGCAACAATCTTGCCAGCCCACCCTAGGGAGTCCCAAGGGATGCACTTTCCCACTCCTCTGTGCAGAACTGGGAGAAAAGGTATGGGAAAAGAAAAGCTGACCCCACTGAGCCACCCCACTCCCTCGCAAATCAGCAGGAGGCAGAGCAGGAGAATCAAGGTAGAGACATTCCCTCTTGCCTTCTCCACCCCACCACCCCAAGAACTATCTGCCCACAAGAAGAGCAGACACTGCACTTGGTGGCACAAATCCTCTCTCTCCATCCTACCCACTGTGGAGCAGGGGGAGAAGGAACAGGAGGGCTGGGGGGTGCCTTCAGCTGCCAGTGCCCAGCTGAGACTGCATATTCTGGAGTGAGAAACAGTCCTGTGTCCCCAGGGAACTGTCAGGGTTTCCAGGGCAGAAATCTTGTATAGCAACTAAGGCACCAGTGGCATAAATAATCAATGTCAACAGAAGAACAGCAAGGGAAATGTTCCACTACAGCAAATCAGCACCTACGTCCCTCATGAAAAAGTATCTCCCCACTTTCTTAATGGGAATAACAAAAAGTACATTTAATTTTGCCAGAGCAGTAAAACAAGCATAAATATTCCCTTCCTGTCTTCATAGTTAGCATTTTACATAATGATCCATGCCAGCACATCCCCTTCTCCTGCATGTCCCAAGAGATAGTTAAAGTGAGCATTTCTTCATTCATACACAGAATGCACATTCCAGTGCTGCTGTACAAATGCTGTGATGCCAAAGAACAACTACATGATTTTCCTATTCAGGCTGTTTTTTTAAATGAAAAACAAGAGTTTTATCCTGAACTGTCTGCTTTTGGCTGACATTTTTCAATTTTCATAGAAACCCACCAATGAGATTCTGGCATCCAGCAAACAAAATGCTTTGGTTCTAAGCTAAAAAGTGAAGTTTTCCATTTGGAAATATTCACAGATACTGCTTTGCCATTGATACAAAATAGACATCATCTTTCCTGCAAAAAGACATTGTTTGGTCTTGACTCTTTCTTCGAAACAGCTTCCTCCTTTATTTCTCACAAGAGCAGCCCAAGACTGTCTGTCTAAATACTTCAGTCTCCTTCTGTAACCCATGCCCTTTGCTTAGCTGATGCAGCTCTGATCACAGAGCAAGGTCATGTCATTCCCCTCAGGCACGTGCAGGGCCAACTGAAGAGCCTGGGCAGCATCTGGAAGGGAGAGGGGATAGCAGAATAGGCAGCTATAGAATAGATACCAGAAAAGGCAGCTTGATTTAATAAATACAAGTAAATGTTCTGCTTTTGCTGATAAAAAATGCTTTTTTTCCTTTAGGGAAAAGAAAGGGAAGCTTTCTTTGGCCTATTCCCTGTCTCGAAATTACATCACCTCAGCCCAGAAAACAAATATACTTGGATACCTGATTAGTGGGAGTTGGACATGCAGGTATTTTCATGCAGCTGAGTCTATTCTCTTAAGCTCAGTTCCAGTGCTCCCCTTATACAAATCATATCATGTTGCACAGTAATGGGTTAGGGAAGGGATTTCCAGATCTCCCTGAGAAACCAATTTAGTCTTGAAGGCAAGGAAGCTGAATGAATTCACGTTACCTCAGACTACACTAATTGCATTAAAACCAAGGACATGGTTAAGCAACAGTAGAACACAATTCAGGTCTTCATGAAAAAGCTGCTTCTTGATTTCTCTGTTGTTTGTACCCTTCTGTTCTTCCACCCCTCCCTGCTCCAATGGAGAACAGAAGCTGCCGAATCACCAAGAAGAACTTTAGTCCAGAAAACAAGAGCCAAATTCAACCCCACAAAGTGTCCCAAGGAAACTACTGCCCATACAGGTCATGCAACAGGTCAGCCGTCATTGGATTCATTCACACCTGACAAGCAGAATGACAATGTCTAGAAAACAAGGAACCTCCTCTTCCCCCACTTGTGTCAGGCCCGTGCCTGTGTCTAGTGGTGGCAATTAGTTTCACCAGCTGTGCCACACAGACTCAGACACAGGCACTGCACAAACACCGTGGGCGCAGCTCTCCCAGCCCTGTAGGGTACCGTGCCTTGGGATTGCTTAAATGGGTATAAGAGAACTTGCTGGGGAACAGTGCAGAGAGGGGAACCAGCTTGCCCAAAATCACAGAGTTAACCCATGGCTTCACCAGTCCCCACCTCCTAATGCCCTAATGACCAAAATGGGACAGTACTGCCAGCTGCAAGAGAGCATAAGGATGGCAGGTGTTTCAAGGGCACTCCCTTCTCTCCCAAAGCACATCCTGTCTATGTTAGGCCATCTCCTGCCCCAGCTCATAACTCAGCTGCACCACACATGCCAGGCTGGCACCACAGAATCTGGCCTCCCTCGGGCAGTGGCGGTGTGAGCACAGCAGTGCCCTGAAGGAGCTGTGGCAGCTCCCCAAACCAATAACAGACAGGGCTTGTGGCAGCTACTGCAGGGTTAACACAGAGCCACCTTCACATTCTGTTTCCTTGGTCAGGTCTTCTGACACATGCTTGAAACCCAGGCTCATTTGGAAGACATCAGGACTTTGGGTGGAGGTGCTGCTCATGTCCTGGACCTGCACTTGGAGATCTAACTTTTAATTTCAAACTTCTCAAAGCAAGACAGATGGTATTCTCCCACCCCTTTGCTTTCCCCATAGAAGTGTTTTCTAATGACTTCTGCAAAGCCAGCCTTGCCTGCAACATGCAGCTCTCCTCCCTCGACTGTTTCAACACACTGAGAGCTTACAGACCTTCACCTGGTCTCCACCCACTGCCTGAGACATGCAGCAGCCACCAGTGCCCCTGCCCCACACACCTCTGGGGAGAAATGAGCTGGTTGGGAGTGGGGCAGCTGGAGGAGAAGCTGTGAAGAGGCACTGGGTGCTGCCTGCACTGGGGGCTGTGAGAAGGGGTAAAAACCTGGCTGTCACACACGGCCCATCAGTGCCACGCCAGGGATGGAGATGCACACAGCTTTCAAGGCCAGTGGGTGTTGCCTCCTTAGCAGACCATGACATCAGTGCTGTGTACTGGCTTCATTTCACAACAGCATAGTGGAAGCAGAAGGTTGGGTCAGAAAGAACAGAAAAACAGTACTCAATCTTTTGCTTATATTTTTAAAAAAACATTACAAGACTGGAGGGGAGGATCCAGCCCTCCTAACTTTGGGGAGGGACACCTTTCTTAAAAACACCTACTCTCTTTCCAGTGAATATGCAAGAAGCCCAGAGGACTGCTCCACTATCTTCCTAAAATAGGTCTGGGTGGGTCGATGACACTGTCACACTCTCCTTCCAAGTATAAAAGGTCTTTAGTCATATTAATCCTCCTGCACCAAAGTGCAATATCTCATCATCTGAACGAAACCTTAATTGTATTCTTTCAATAAAGACTTCCATGAGTTTTGGAGATTTGGGGTTTTGGATTTTTTTTCATGCATAATATATTTAATAATAGATACCAGAGAGAAGCCTCTATATAATAAATCAATGGCTTTTTTTTCATCCCATTCACAGAAAACCCCATCTCCAGAGGTGATCAAACCAGAATAGGCGGAGAAAACTGAAGAGCTGTTGGTTCTACAGAAGATCCCTCCAAAGGAGACAGAAAATTCTCAACAGGCTTTACCTGGAATAGCTGCAAAAAGTAGAACTCATGTGAAAGCCGTAAGGTTAGTTGGAGAAGAGCTGACTTTGCTTTTAGGGAGTGGTGACACAGGGCTGAAGTGGTGATACACAATGAAATAACCAGGTGCAGGAGAAAAGTGAGACTTGCCTGCAGGCCAGCACTGAATATTAGCAAGCTGGTATAACAGGGGTTGTGCTGTTCAAACAGCTGAGGAGGCACTTGGTGCATGAGATGAGCATCCTGTACTGTATCTCAAGACATATTTCCCTTTACAAAACAGTTGCTTGTACAGTTCTCAAGGCTTTTTGTTTATCTCGTAGGTTTCCTGGGGTGACAGAAGAGGTCTATTTGTTTTTAAACATCATGCTTCCTGTCTCTGAATAAAACTGGTGATGTTTATGACACTCAGTGCTCTACAGGTATTTATCAACTGTACAGAGTGCAACAGGCCAGTGAATAATTCTCATGTTGCTACAATTAAGCCACTTCAAACTCCATCACTGCTTGAACTCCTGGTGAGACTTTTGCCTCTAAAGTAATATACTTTTAAAGCAAGTAATTACTTGTGCTGAAGGTTATAAAAAAAAAAAGTAGAAAAGAAACCTCAAATCCATCCTCTTTGTTTGTCAGATATTGGTAACTCTGCCTCATTTCATAACCATTATGTTTTCAAAAAGTAAAACAAATAGAGGAGAGTGAATGCTGAGGTTTAACAAATGTCAACATGAAAACCTGTCTAGAACAGAGTGTGCATTAAGACTATACACAAATGTTTCTCTGACCTCCCTCTTGAACCCTGTGTTTTGGTAGCCACCTAACTTAACCTGTTTAACATGAAAGTAAGCAGTGAGTCAGAGTCTTAAGCCTCCATAAATGCATGCTAGTAGAAGAAAACATCAACAGTATTTATTTTTGACAGAAACCCTAATATCAGGAAGACAATATAGCAATGGCATGAAGAAAATATCTCGGACACAGAATTTCTCATTCTCTTACATTAGAAGATAGGCTTCCAGGTTACTCCAGGGACAGCCAGTGGCTTGTAGGGCAATTCCCTCTGATCCCTGAGTGCCCTGAACTTTTATTCACACACTGGTCCATCTCCATCTTGCATAACATAAACACTCCTGCAACAAGTCCTCAAAAGTCTTCCAGACCATTGCTTCCAATAGGGTAGGGTCTAGATCATAAGTTGAATTTCAGCATCCATGTGCCTTTGCTTACCACCCCCTGACAGAGAAGCAACATTTATTACCGGCTAAAGCAGGCATCAGGTCTGTGTGTGCTTTCAGACACTGCAAAATGGGGTACAGGTATTAGGGTCCCAAAGGTCAACAGTGACATTTCTAAAATTAAGTTTTTCCTTCCCCTCAAATTATGCACATGAATCAAAACTGAAGAAGACAACAGAGTAACATTTATACTGACTATCATTTTAACCTAAAAGTGATAGCAAAGTAGAGAATATATTTGTCCTAAAAGACAAAAATTACCTAGTAGAAGATGGGAAAAGGACTGTAGGACAGTGAAAAGCACAGAAGATATTCACTCAGAGGGGAAAGAAGAAATAAGCTTTCTTTTAATTCCCCTAAAAAGACAGCACCATGTGTCAATTTCTACAATCCAGACCAAAGGCTCTCCTTTGCTTCACAGAGTTTGAAAGAAGGGAAGAGAGAGAAAAAGAAGAAATGGAGCTTCTCTAGCAATGTGGGTGTTGTGCCAGGGTGCCTTTCAAGTGCTGCAGCAGTGGTATTCAAGCATTAATTCCTCTTTGCCACATTGCAGAGAGCCAGTGGCATCTCAGCAGATTCCAACTTCACCTTAGCAATGCCCAGCAGAGCAGCTGCACTTCAGAGAGCAGCTCGCTGGCACGTCCCTGAGCTGTCAGTTTGCAGCACATCACTGCAGCCATCCAGATGGGAGGCCAGCAGAGTGGGGAAGGCTCACAGTGGCCTGACCAATAACATTTTCTGCAGGTTGGAAATCCCAGTCAAAGCTCATCCAGTCCTGTTGTAACCTCCTGCAATCAAACCTGACAAGGAAAGCCAACTACAGAATGCATTTCAAGCCTCACCTGCTCTCCCTAGAGTAGCTCTACAAGCTAGAAGCATTTGGATGGCCTCCCTGAAATGTCTGTCTGGCTAAAGTGACCTACAAATACCAAGGTATGGCACATCCTTTATTCCACTTACCTCAGTTTTGGAAACCAAGTGCTGTATTTAATGTTGGGGGGTAACCACAACACAAGTCAAGTCAGAACAAGGAAGTGGGTAATGGAAGAGCAGAGGAGCAAGAACTAGCTGCCAGATTTTGATAGAGGTAACTATTATCATCTGATGGGTATGTTGGCAAGTATGTTATGATGGGGACTATTAATTCTTTTCATCAGCTATAAAGGTGCCTCCAGAGTAGAATTGTCTTTACTTATTACCTCTATAAGTATGAACCTGAAAGAAGGAATGGGAAACAGCCAATTTGCAGAACTAAGCTGCATGAGCAGGACAGGCACTCCCTGCTCCACCAGTGTCAAGCCCCACACATATGTGCCAACACAAAGAGCAGAACACTGTGTACACAGGGCTGATCTTTAGCACAGTATTTTCTGCTAATAATAAAGTAAGAGTCATTTAAGACATTAAAACAGGCCAAAAAACCAAAAACCTGGACTCAGATTCACAGGCCCAGGTAATCAGTGCAGCTTCAGTGATATTCGCCAAGTTACACCAATTTATTCCTACTAAAGTCTGGTCCATTAAATGTGAACACCATCCTTGAGTTTTATTTTCTCTCACTGGATTTAGGAAAATAGGCTTATTTTTTTAAAATAAAAACTTCCTTCTCACTGTCAAGAGTCTGTATTTGAATTCAGTGAAAAGGAAGCAGCAGAAATTATTCATTTTTCAAAAACACTTCCATCACTACAGGTGTGGGAAAAAAAAGTAAGGCTGTGTATATATATGTATGGAGAGATTTTAAAATCCCACATATGTGGCATATGACATATATGGCATACTCCATCCACATACCATGTGTATTTGCATGCATACCATACACACACACAAACAGTACAGGAATGGGCCTGCATGGCTGTATGTAGACACTCGTGGCAGAGATGTCTGGAGAGAGGGCAAAGAGAAGTCTTCATGCAGTTCAGCCTTTCAGGCATGGCCTCTCCAGGCACCAGGATAATTGTTACTTGGTGACCTTGTGGAACAGAAAATGTTCCTTTCTGTAGGGTCAACTGTTGTGGAGCATTCAAGCAGGCATTTCCAGCCCTTCCACACCCTCCAGTAATGTTCTCAAACACAGAAGTTCTCTACTAAATCCTCTGCATTTTCAGAGTTCCTTCAGCAAGGCCTGACAGGTCTCACCCATTTTAATACAGAGTACATAAACTTATGCCTGCACTGGAATAGCCTTATCCTTCATGCCTAAGATTAAATGCCATGCTCAATCAGCATTTCAGAGGATGTTTTTTTTTGTTTTTTTTTTCCCTTTTCCAGCAGGAAAGGAAAAGATCTGTTGCATCTTTCTTCCCAGCAGCTTTCTGCAAGCAACAGTGAAGGTGTTCTGGCTAGGGCAGGCACAGGTTCCCAAGGATATCCTTCTTATCCCACATGAAGAAAAGAGGCAGGGGGCAGTGCCAAAAGGAATGCCAAATTTTGCTTTTCCCTTTTTGGAATATCAGTGCTCATTGATCCCTAAATCACCTAAACAGCTTATTAAGTAGATGTCATAGAGAGTTACTGCCAGTCTTCTATTAATTTAAAAATACTAATGGAGTTTTTTTGAGTGTAATTTCTTTCTGAATGAAAAATGTTCCTTGTGTTAAATTATGAACATTTTGGTCCTCACTAACCAGTGCGCAAGGTTGTTGCTAACACATAACACAGATTTAGTGGAAATTTTAATACCACGATATGTTTTTAAGGTTGCTCCATAGCTTTGTTGTCTTATTTCTTTATCATTTCAAAGGATCCCTTCCATTTGGTTTTTCCATTTGCATACAAACTGACATTCTCTTGATATATATTATTCACAGGTTCATGTCAATACCAGCATAAGCAGAAGCTATCAATCACTTCTCTGATGATAACAGTAAATAAATAATGCACACTTTAAACCTTCAAAGCACTGCATAAATATCAGTTTGCTTTCACAACATCCCTTTAAGCGTTGAGGAAAGCAGTTTAACCATTTCACTAGACAAAAGCTCAGATTCAAGCACAGCTTAAGACCTGTATGAATCGTTTTGTATATTACCACAGAAGAACATACATTCTGATACATAACATACACACAAAAGACAGGGAAAAGCATATTTCCTGGCTCCCCTCCGCCCCCCCCGCAAAAAAAAAGAAAACTGATGCTATTTATTATTTTTAACAGAAAGACAGAAAGCATTTCTCTAACAGAATTGCCATGCAGTATTACCAGACTGTGCTGCCTTTGCCTTTGGATACTGAAAGCTTCTGCTTCCCCACAAACATGAGGAAAAGGGGAGACACCATTGCCTGCTACCTCCTAGTGCCCTCTTTCCCACAGGGCGTGAGGCTGGAGCAGCAGCTACTTCTTCACAGGCACTTCTTTGTGGCCACCTGCGCTGTGCCACTCTCCTATACAAGGGACAGCACACATCTGCCACAGGCAGGTCTGTGCCCTGGGCACTAAAATGAAATACAGGGGGAAAAAGATTTCTTGTGGTGAGGCTGGTCAAACCCTGGCACAGATTGACTGGTGAGCTTGTAGAGTCTCCAAACTCTGAGAAACTGAAAACCCAGCTGGACACTGCTCTGAGCAACCTGCTGCAGCTGTCTCTGCCTCGAGCAGGGGTTGGGCTGGACAATCCAGAGATGCGTTCTTGCGTCAATTGGTCTGTGTGTTTTTCATAAAGAAGCTGGGAATCCCTCTCATTTGAACTGCTACGTGTCCGTGAAAAATAAATACCAATGCTTGAGGACACCAAAGATTTCACTGCCTTTTACTTTTCTGGGGATACAGCTAGAAATGTCATGCCCATGGCTGGAGAGGTCATCAACTACCCACTCCTGCAACCAATGATATAGGGAGCCAGACACATGAAACAAAAAAACATAGACTGAGGACCAAACTAGACACCTGATTCCAATATTCAGTGCAAGGAGCAGATGGGGGTTCTTTGTGTTTGGAAGCCTTTCAGCTCCAAAATAAAACTACTGTTCATTCTCCAACAAAAGACTGGGATCAAGTATCAAACTTTTTTTCTTTTTCTTTTCGCTTCTTTTTGTTCAACAGCTACCAGCCAGACTTTGTAGCATCCTTCTCTCACAGTTTTCCTTCACAGATTAAAAAAAAAAAAAACAACCTTCCTGCCCATTACATCTTTGGTTATTTCACATCCATTGATCATTCTGCCGGTCCACCCAGCAGAACAGGAGAAAATAAGCAAGAAAACTAAGATAAGGCTAGATTTTTGTTCTGGAAAGCTGCAGCACTGTGCGGTTTTCCCTGCCTTCTCTCCTTTTCCCCCTCCTTACCATATCTGCTTTCATCCCTAGAGACATTTCCAATAGCAGATAAATCAGCACTTTGAATTCTTCTTCTGATGTTGTAACAAGCTGGCAACTGGCATGACATGTTGTAGAGAGACACATGTGAATACCTAAGACAGAAATAATGAGATTTCTCTCTCATATTCAGTGTGAAATGAGAGGCAAACAACATTACTACTGAAAACAGAGGAGTGCAAGAAGAGGTGTGGGGAAGGGAGATAGAAAGAGAGGATGTCTAAGGCACCTTGCTTACTACAGTGGATTTCAGAAGAAAGACTGTCTCACAGCACCCTGGGAAACACAGACTCAGAAGGATGGGGCAGTTGCAGAGGGCAGTGTCTTCAATCCAGGCAGCTCCACCCCATATCCCAAGGACACATCCCCCATGGCCAAGCACTGCTGTGTGATGTGGCCAAATGAGCCAGCCTTTCAAACAAAAACATAAGGGACAAAAGGAAGAAACAAAAGAGAAAGGGAATAAAAGGTCCCAGTAAATCAATTAATGCAAAAGTCTGCTTCAGTTAATAGGCAGCACTGGTAATTGCTGTGTGTGTTGCCTGTGATGAATAGGGGCTGGTTACCGTTGCACAACTCATCCTTCTCTGCACGGCTGGGAACCAACAGAACGCTGATCTCCACTGAAAGTCTTTAATTATTGTTAAATTAATCAGGGCAGGGTGTCAGGTCTGAGTTCATGCTTAATTGTCCCAATTTCTTGCAGCCTAAGACTCCCACCTTCCTTCCTTATGCTCCGACCCTGCTCCCCCCACATATGCATCATTTTTGTATTGGTGTTGTTTACACAGCAATGAGTCTCACAAAGGCTTTTGAGATCCCTCACTTCACTGCTTCAGGACTCTGTGTCTTCAAAAGCCATAGTGTAACACAAAACTCTGGAAAGCAGAACTCCAGACAAACCACTAGACAGAGGGTAGTGTATTTTGCCACTAGTGCAGAATTCAGATATAGTTGCTGTTGTTACTTCTTGGCACTGGACATGCAACCACTTCTCAGTCATGATCTCATTCTCTGGGCTGGTAGAGAACAAGGGGCATCACCGTCTCAAACTTTCTTGTTCCCACTAGTGATCACTCCACTGAACAGCTTTTGTCTAAATAGAGCACAAGCCAGGTGAAAATCTTGTCTAAACTGTTTTAGTGTTCAGAGCAGAGGTCAAGAGCCTGTCAATGGTTAAAGGTGATTTCCACATATTCAGAAGTCTTCTTCACAAAGTCTCAAGCCCCTAGTTTCTATCTTCTCTCTCTCCCCAAGATGCAAACAATGAGTGGGATTGGACTAGCATATTCCATGCAGCTTTCAAAGAGTTAAGCCACAAGTACATAAGAGACTACAGCAAGGAGAAAGAGGCTGTGCTCCATGAATAGTCAGGATAGGACAAGAAATAATGGAAGCAATTAAGGAATAATTAAGTTGTAGCAGAAAACATCTAGGTCAGGTGTAAGAAGAAAAAAGGCAAGTAAGAACAGGAAATTACTTGAATAAATTTCCTAGGGAGACTGGGGGATCTGTCACCAGGGGGTATTAGGAAGCAGACATAGCCTGAAGACATTGAGGTGGTCTGAATGACTTCTTCCAGACCTACAGTGAAAAATCAGACTGGTGTAAGGGGAGGGCTATCAGAGATGAGCAAAGCAGCAGCAGGGATCCTGAGGACCTGCTCAAAATAGAACTGCAGTGACAAATGCAGTACTCCAGGTTTGGCACTGTAGAATTCTGAAAATTACCCACACTTCAGGGTCAGTCAAGCCTTTACACACTACATAAACAGGAAGGAATTTTCCATGATTCTTACAATGTAAACATATAATTTACAGCAAAGTTTTGGAGGAAAAAAAGTAAGGTGCATTCAATTGGACAGTTTCTTCATTAATCAAAAAGCATAATCTTCACAGCAGTCTGAGTTTAATATTTTCCATCGCTATGCAGAAAAAGTTAGCTACTTTTATAATGCAACCTGCATGACATAATCATACTTCTCTCCTTTCTCACCCAGCTGAAATGATCCATAGAGTGAGGCACCACGGGAAAGTCATGAAAAATCAAACCTGTGCACAGCCAGCATAAGCAATATTTTACTTTCTTTTTAAGAATAGGCTAAAGAAGACTTAATGGAGATTGTTCAGAAAGTTCCTTCATTATTTCTAAGTCATTGACAGGAGCAAGTTAACTGTTTTGAAGAATATATTATCAAGAGATGCCCAATCTAAGTGATCTAATGCATTTAACATTGGGGCTACTCACTAAAAACTTGGCCATAAATCTGACAGAAGAAGAAAGACTTGAATTCTGAAATCTCTGGTAGGATCCCTAGTCATTTATTTATTCCTTCATGTTACTATATAACTTCTTTACTTATGGCTTCTCACCAATAAGTAAAAAACCTTCAACCTGCTGAAGTTAGACTGCATAAGAATATATCTTTGCATACTTACATTTGATAAGAAAGCATTTTGGGTAAAATGTGATTGTTGTATCACTATAGTGATTCTTTCTTACTTTCTAAAAATGGAGACAAATTAGCAAGTCTTTATTTTCCTAGAAAACGGCATCTAGTTTTTTATTGGCACGCCCATATTTGCTTGTCTCAGTTTTACATTCATCAGGGATGATATAATTTACATATTTTTATTTGCACAAGAGTGGCAATTTAGGATCATTGTGCAATCCCAATAATATGTATCACACTGCACAGCTCTGACCTCCCCACTGTGCTGTGAGTAAGGAATTTAACACCAACGTAAGTGAGGTAACACTTTCTCTTTACCTAATTGACTGCTTTCTGCTCTGAGATCTTATTTTGGGATGGTTGAGGGAAGGGAAACAATGGGAAAGAAGAACAAGAAACAACAAGAGGGGCCACAATGAGATTCATTCCCTCAGAAGAAAATGTCTTTTGCTTTTTATTCAGCTGTGTGAAACAGCAAAGATAATGAGATAAAATTGGTCTTCAAAAGATACATTTCAGTCAGCCCATTTTTCTTCCACTGAAGGGCAGATACGGAATGATCTTCTTCAAAGATGATTATGTTGGGGTCCCACTGTGGCAGATAGATGGACTATAGCAGATACTTCCACAGCACTGGCCCATCTTTTTCCTCCCAAATCCAGAGTCATGAATGCCTGTCTTCTCTTCAGTCTCCAAACTGCTCTAGACTGAGGAGCTCAGACAACTCCTGGTCTTCAACTGCCTCATTATCTTGGATTATTTTTATTCTAAAGGTACTTCTTCTAAAGAAGATAGGCCTCCATTGAAACATCATTACCTATATAACAACAAATGCTCTCTCATACATGTCTATTGCATGCACTACCTGATTTTCTGAGGGTCACTACCCGACTAGCCAAGAATGGCATTTGTGGGAGAGTTCTTATTTTCTTTATACATATATTAAATGATCTATTTCACAGGTAGCTTTAGCTGAGACATATTTTTTTCCTTTTTATCTGTGTGATACTTGCATAATAAAAATCACCGTGTTTGATACTATCAGGAGAGAGTAAAAGGACAGAGTGGGTAAAACCAGTTCTAGGCACAGTGCAAACCAAATCAGGACATTGTGAATTTGCTGGCACTTCTTATCCTGCTTTTCTTGTCCATTCTAAGCATCATATCGTTATTCCTGAAAAATGTTCTTAAATTCTATTTTTGAGTTTGTTTACCCCTGGGGCTAGTATTTTGTGCTGGAATTTTAGCTCTGCCAAAAGAAGAGTCAGTTGGACAGAGTGTTAACCAATGCTTGTGCCCCCATGCTTTATTCCCAGATGCCTCTTTACACTATAGTAATTCTTACATTATTGTTAAATTATTGGAGGTGGGGAAGATGTGAGAAGGAAGTTACATGTATTGGCTTCTACAGATGAGAAAATAAAAAAGACTTAAAATTCTCTCAAATGGATAATTTCTTAATTATCTTTATAGATTTTCTGTCTGTCTTGCTATTGCTACCACTGCATCTTATTAGGGGTTGTTTAGCCTCAGATGGTCTCACAATTGTTGTTTCACAATGCTTTTGAAAATTACTATAATTTGTTTGTTACTTGTGTTAAAAAAGGCTTGAATTATGAGCTTTTTCAACAAATGTGTACTGAGTATTACAGAAACCATAATGAAATTTTACTCTGTAACACTTGGTGGTTTTATTTTTTATTATTATGATGTTCTTTTCTTTAATCATCTGAAGCATAACCAAACAGTTAAACCCTAAGCAGAGTTAAGTTATGGTTAGCCTAGAGTTCTGGAAGTAGGACTTCATTAATTTGAGCAGTATGTTATTATAGCTTATACATAACAAATCATAGCCATTAGTAACTGAAAATTATTACTTGAAGGCTAAGGAGAAACAAGATGACAGTCTTACATGACCTTCCAGAACTGTGTGTCAATTCTCTGTGCCACAAACAAGTTACACAGGATATACTCAGAAGAGAGGTCAAATTAAAAAAAAAAAAAAAAAGTTTTTCCCTCCTGTGAGACAAAATGTGTTTCAGCAATCTTGAGTTTGGAGAGTGGAAAACAAGAAACATGAAAATGCCCTCTCCTGGCACCACTTTTCTAAAGTGGAGACTCAAATGATGACCAGAGGGTCTCCACTGCCCTGTTTACAGCTGGCAGGACTTGTTAGTGCACAAGGTAACAACAGAGAACATGTTAGATGGCCTCAACCTCCTCCTTGAGCACAAGATGGAAATGAACAGCCCTGCTCTGAGATGCCTGAAGGGATATGACTGCAGACCTGTCAGGAGGGAGAACAGAGCTATTTGTCACATTAGAATATCACTTTTCCTTCTCTGAGTACTGCACTCAGTTTATATAGTAAAAAAAAATTCCTTAAAATGCTAGAAGGACTTAGCAAACGTACTGCTCTTCTCTATTTTCAATCTGTTTTGCTTCTGGACTTGACAACAAGAATCTGTGACCAGCCTTTTTCACCATGTGTTGGAAGGTGCGTGCTCTCTGCAGGCTCTACAACAGGACGCTTTCCAGAAACAGCAGCAACTCTGAGAGCAAAAGGCCCTCAGGAAGATGAGTAATGCAGAGAGAAAAGGGAGAGATTTCTGTGGGCATGAGGCCCAAACTGCAACGCTTTATGAAGATCAATCGGGTCTGGATGTCACTGAGCCTGAATGGAGAATGCCTCTGTGAACAGAAAAAGTGCCTGCCCATCACTCATCACTGTCCCATGGGAGGCAACTCACTCATTGGGCTGTCCACTCTCTGCATAGAATTTGGTGTCAAACCACATCAGCCTGAAAATTGTATTTCTCCAGGCTAGCACTGACATTCATAGCTCAGAAGAAAGACTATAGGCCTGATTCATCCTCATTTCATGCCACAGCAGTTCCACAGAAGCCAATGGAACTGCAGCAGCACATACCTGGAATGGGTCTGGCTCAGCAGTCCAGAAGTGCGGGGGCCTCTCCTAGACAGCTTCTTGGGAAGAAAAGCTCCTGCAGGGAGTTCCCACCATGGAAGCAATAATGTGCTTCTGAGAGTCTGTGCACAGGATTTTTGAAAGGGAAAGATTCAGCTCTGTGGGAAGTACAAGCCCAGTATGAACACTTCACATGGCTATCCCGTACAGAAAAAAAACATGACTGACAGGGCACTGATTTACTTTAAATCCTGACACTGCTTCAATGCAATTGCCACTGCATTTTGGTGATGTTGTAGTCTCTTCAAATGGCATATTCTGGAAATTATTTTCAGTGCTGCTTTTTATGTTAACATTTTGAATTATTAAGCTGAGTACTTTGAAATCAGCCCTGCTGTGAACATCTGTGAGGATTGACCAGATGATCTCCAGAGGTCCTTTCCAACCTACAGTTTTCCCTGAATTTAAGATTCAGAGATTACTTACTTCTGGTGATGCTTATTCTGCAAAGACCTATTTCAAACCGGACTCAAATCATGCACACCCTTTTGTAACCCCTTTTTTCTAACAGTACTGAGTGCATTACTCCAACAACATTACCAACTAATCTACACCAAATCTGCTTTTAACACTTACATTTATTTGTGCATGGGAGTTTGTTGTAATTTCTCCTTACTTAGACATTACTTACACCTGAGAAGCAACATTTTCCAGACTGCCACCATCCATTTCCCCAGAGCTTCCATATGGCTTTAAACATCTCACCATTTCTGTTATCCCATAGTAAATGAAGAGAGCTTGATGGCAGCCAGAACAAGAAAGAAAATCTTATTTTGTTTTGCTTTTTAATTAAAAATAAATAACTTACACACTGCTCAGATATGTGGTGATGTCTCCCTGTGCTCCATTCTGTGTGTATGTCTATACACCATGTTTATGTAGAGTCTGTGTAAGCTGTTTTCCCAGGAAAAGTCTGTCTAAGCCCCAAACCGACACACCCTGGATACACCACTCAAACGCAGACAAATTAAAAATGTGAACGTGCTGCATCACTCATGTTTCTCTTGGCACTTCCCAAGATTTTCTACATGCTGTGCCAAAAGTGCTTCTGTCAGTCAGGATCCAGCTCCTCACCACAAAGGCAAATGCCAAAGTGATTAGAGCAAGCAAAGATTTATGGAGGGAGGATTGCAGGAGCAACCAGATAGGATGGGCTGCCTGGCCCACACCTCTCCAGTTACTCTGCTGTCCTCTCACCTCTACCACCCATATTCTTTCCAGCGCTGCAGACACTCCAGTGCTTTCCAAAAGAACTGCCTCTGCCTGGTGGCACTGCAGGAGCAAACCAGTTCATTTGAGTTGGTAAGCCTGTCAGTTATTATATAAAAGATGTTCCAGTTTTGCAGTATATAAATTAAGCTTGACATTACTGCAGTAGGACCTTTACTTTCCCTGCATATCCAGTTACACTTTATGGGACTTAATAACTGCAGGCAGTAAGAAAAAGACACTGCTTTTAGGAAAAATAGTGAGGAAGAGATTTCGGGGGATATGAAGATGCTCCTTGCAGTGAAGAATTTTTAAAATTAGCTGACAGTCAAATACCCCACAACACTTACTTGTATATCCCTTTGATCTTTTGTGCTCAGCACTGTGGTTTGTTGGACGTGGCATCTTTCCTTCTCCTGCTTGCTTTGTGCAGGAGTTATATTTCAAGGCATCAGAGTGCTGAAGGCTGTTAGTAGAAGGTATCATTTGTGTGGTCCTTATCCTGATTAGCTGTGTTTCCACATGTCCTTTAATTCACCCAACTAATCCTACTGATATCATGACCTTTATCTTTTACCTCCTTTATCACTCTCAGCTAATGAACTAGTTCCCATAACCTAGGTCAACCTTTACAAATAATCAGCCAGGACTGAACTCTCTAGCTTTTGTCTGGAAAACCAAAATACCTTTGCTTCGCCAAATTCAAATCACAGCGACAAGCTAGAAATCATATTAAAATGTATTTGTAGCAAATATTTTATGCAAATTCTTGCACTGTTTTTTTAATTAAATATTCCATCAGACTTTGACTAACTTGATTATAAAATAATATCCTGTAGATATTTGTCACAAATCATTGCATTATGTTTGAATGCACTCTGATATAAAAGCAAGCTGGAAGAAAGCAGCCATGTCATGGCTGATATCACTTGTGTTTGGACTGTGCAACCAAATCTGGACCATGGGAAAAGGATACACCATCATGTCAGGAGACTCCCCCCTGTTCTACTTTGATGCACACACAGCTTAGGTGGTATCAGCAAACAAACAGGCCAGTATTAAGCATGAAAAATGAGGATTTAGGTGCTTAAGCCCTGAGCATATTTCCTGTGTGGAAAGAAAGTTAAGAAGGCAGAAAACACAGCAATCTGCAAAACTGGGCATTATTTGGTGCACCTAGAAGAGTGGAGACCAGAACCCTCCTTGGAGGCAATCAAAAGCCAACACAACAACAATGTGAGATGCCAAGATATGCAACCAGACAGCAGGAATGCCCTCACTGCATATTATTAGAGTCACCTGGAGCTGCCATACACCTGGGCAGTGACATCCTGCACTCACCACCAGCAGCTTTCGGAAAACAGCCACAGACACAAGCTGTCTTCCCCCACAGGAACTAATCCAGCCTGGAGAGTGGTCCCTTAGTGGGGAGCAGACCTCAGCCAGGCTCACTTTGTATATCTGCCCCATTGGCTACATATATTTGCTGGTCTAAGCAAACATAAAGAGCAAAACCAAAACCCAAACCCAAACCAAAAAACTCAAAAGCATCCTACTTCTCCATATTTGCACAACAAATTTAGTGACTCACAGTGTCACTAAACGAATAGTGTCAATAGGACCAAAGCACACAAAGAGCAGTGACCCACATCAGCAGCAACTATTCTGCCTGGCACAGTCCCCAAAAGAGGCATCCCCCCTCTCCCAACTGCAAACAAGGTCCATTGTGTCTTTCCAGTGATCCGTTCTGTTTGCTGAAAGCTGAAACGGCCAGGGGCTCTTCTGTTGGCATCCCAGTCCACGTTTCGGCTGCATGCCTTGTTCTCTCCTCCTACCCCCAGCCAACCAGCTCGCTTAAACAGACAACAACATTCGTTTGGATTTATCGTGCAGTTGTGGCCCGAGTCCAGACCTGAGCTGGCAGGATCAGTGGAGGACCAGCATCGTCCTATTCAGCTACACACAACCTACTTGTCATCCTTTTGGGAACCACTGACTCAGATGTAACTTCATTGTGGCCTGGCAGCTGGTGGGACCGGGTGAGACGTACAGAGACAATAACTTTGGCACCCATCAGGCCCTGGAGTGCAGAGCAGAAAGCCTGACTGCAACCCTCATTCAAGCCCTAGCATAATTAAAACAACATTACCATTCTTGGTGGCAGATTTTCACCTTCTGTAAACCCAGACTTTCTGTGTGTGTTTTGTTTTACTGATTTACTATATCTGAAAGTCAATGGATTATAAAACAGAAGAGCAAGCACTCTTTCTTTCTTCTGGGCTACTGCTATTAGCAAAATCACTGTAGCCTACATTTGGGGCTGTACATATGGTGGATACCTGACTGCACCCTTGGCAGATACCTGGGAGACAGCAAATGAAACTAAGGGTTTGCTCTTTTGCAAAGCTCTAGAAAGGATCTTTTCTCAGGTCCTATTTCTAAAGTGGATGACTGAGAGAAATCTTGTATTTATCATAGGCAATCTTTCCCTCTTAGGCTGTGGTTTCAGAGGAGAGCTGGACAGCCCCATAGGCTCCTTGTGTTGCCACAACTTCTTTCCTCCTTGCCCAGTGCCTGCTCACACCTGCTGCAGAGCCCTTCCAGTCCTGCTGATAGAGCTGGTTCTGCAGGCTTGCTGAGCCTGGACCAAGGAACTCATCTGGGTGGCTAAGGGGGAGAAAGCAAAATATTAAGTCACCCTAAACTGAAAACAATTGCAGCCTGTATTATTATTATCTGCTCCTTCCCAAAGGGCCACAGTCCTGCCAATAAGCACTACAGCATCCCTGTAATGCCCAGCAGAAAGCATGTCCTGAAGGTAGCTTTGTATATGCCCTGGCTAGAAATCCAGCTCCTTTCTGTCTTCTCAGTTACCAAGGATCTGACCAGTACCAAACTACAACATCTGTGTCTTTCCATAAATACAGATTTTAGCTCTGCCTCCACACTGCTAACAGAGGACAGTAAGGGAAGAGGAAACATTTTCAGGGTCGCAGAGCAGAGACTAAACACATCTCTCCTTTTCCCTTCCCAGGATGCAAGACAATCTGTTACTACATCCTCAGAGCTATTTACAGGTGGATGCAGCCCATGCATGCCCTGTGCACCTGAGGCATGGCTCACTCCTGGTCTAGGCACCTCCAGCAGCTGATCTCCCTCCTCCTCACACCGTGGCTCAGCATCCTATCCCCTCCCCCAGCTTCAATTTTTGTCTGCTCTTCTAGAGAGAATAACTCCTGCGGTTGCCTCAGCAGCTGCTCTTCCCTTTCCCAAGCAGCAGCAAGAGCTAAATTGACCTAATTCCTGCTTGTTTCCCTGCCACCCACAGAATCCGAAATAGCAGCAGTGAAAACTGCCAAGGCGCTCGTCAGCGGCCGCTCTGCCGCAGCGTGGGACCCGCTCACGTTCACTCCATTTTCTGCAGGTCCCACAAGGCTTAGAAACTTCTCAGACTGCAAGTTTTGAAACCTGCAAAAGTGGCGGACAATTACCGCAGACAGCTCCTTAAGCAGCCTCAAGGACAAGTGGATTTTTTGTACCCTACGGCACATCCTCAGCAGTGCTCTTTATACTGCAAACATCAGACGTATCTATTTGTAAAAATCCGTGGATAAATCTTGCAGCTGCTCTCTCACCTCCTTTTCAGCTGTAGTTTGAATTTGCAGCCAAGTTTAGACTATTAGGCTGATTTTTTTTTTTCTTTCAATGAAAGCTGGGACAGTCATGATCAAAACTTCAGCCAGAACAGGAGTTGAATTTGTGTATGCAATTTGGTAGTGAAATAAGCTGTCACCTGCCAGGCAATGTGAGTGACCTGTTACAGCTTCATCAGAAGCAAATCCCTTTGCTGAAGTCTACAGCCTCAGATACATGGAAAAAAAACTATATAAAAAAATTATTCTTTCCCTCTGATGGCAACACGCTGCCACAATCCAAGCTGCCCAACTGTCCCCAAAATTTACCAAGCTACAAAGCAAGCAGGAGTGGGAGCATTTACGTTAATTAGTGTGTGGAAAGGGAGCCAACGATATGGTAAGACTTGATATGGCATATGGGATCCAATAACATGTCATTAGAGGTAGAAAGCAACCCTTCACAGTGTAGCTTTTCAGATGCTTATTAAGTCTTTTGGTTCAAACTTCTGGCTGAAATTTTCCATGCCATAATTGCTACTATTCTGGTAATTAAAGCTTGCTATAGTACAAAAACAAAAGGGCATTTCCTAGCTTCTGAGTGTGTGCCTCTGCAACTTTACTCATGTGGTTTCTAGTAACAGCTGAGGGAGAAGTAGGCTTAAATCTCTCAACCTGAACATGAGCAATGTTGGCATTAAAGTTCTCCCATACCTGATGAGGAACAGGCAAGGATATAAATTTTACAAGAACATATTTTCTGTCCTTGCATCTGCATTGCTTTTTATTGCTCTTGAGACTCAAAGAAATCTCAAACTTATGTGGAACTCCTGTGTCAGTCAGAAAAGCGATATCACAAAAAATAACAGTGGCCAAGCACTGTCCAAATAATCCTCCTTCCCATACCTCTGGCAAGGGGAACGGTTACCAGTAGAAAAAGCTCATAAGGTATCATAACATCAGATTTCAACATTTAACTGAAGTTTCTGTAGGTATCTTGGCCACTGCCCTTTCCCAGCCCTCATCAGCACAGTGACCAATGAATGTCATTCACTTAAAGCTTGCCAAAGCTTCCACTAAGAATTTCTGGCACTGCTTAGACTCCTAGGGAACGTCAGAGCCAAACAGTCTGTGTAATAACTATGAAAATTGTATTATTAGCTTCTAAACAGAAGCAGCATGACACTACAAAGGAAATATGCAGGCTGTCAGAGGCACTGAGAGAAGGTGTCAGCTACAAATTAATGGCTATTAAAACATATTATTTGTTCCAAGGTGTTAAAAATGAGATTTTTAGCTCTGACTGCAGAAAAGGTGGTGATGTCAGGTCCCACATTGGCATGCCATTTTTCCCAGCTGCTGTTGCCAGCATTTCAAAGTTGTTGATTGGTACCATTCAGATACTCTCATGGAAGCTTCAGGAGAAGCAAAAAGAGGCTTCATTCCTTTCCCTTGGTTTAACTAAGGTAGAGACATTCCTCTTTTGGCTCTGCTGACAAACATGCATGATTAAAGAAATTAAGGCAGAGGAGCAGAGATCACCTCAAGTTAACATGGATGGATAACTTGAGCACAAATCTAATTGGTAGATCCCTCCAGAATTGAGGAACTGAAAGTACAGCTAGTTGAGAAACTGAAAGTTAACTAAGTTTTGGCTCAGTTAAGTACAAGTGGCTTCTACATCCCAGACTCAGGGTACCACAGGTTTCCAAAAAGCAGTGTGAAAGCAAAGAGGCCCTCACAAGCATTTTTACTGATTTTCCCATTTTGCCCATTTAAAATGTATCACCTGAAATCTGCAGTCTCTTATATGGAACAGCCTAGGAAAATTAATTGGGAAGGTTAAAAGCCAAGCCAGTGGCAGGCAGAAGTCTCTATACTGTCTGTAACAGGCAGTGTCTTAGCCATGACAGCTCTTTTTTGTGGAGTGGGTCTGTGGAGGGAGGTGTGTTAATCATTGCTATTGTAGATGGAATTAATTCCATACGTGCTGCCACACAAGACACTTGGAGACTAGAGGCTGGTACTGCTAAGTGGAAATACTACTGAAGTATTTTCACAGCACTTGTAAGGAGAGGGAACAAGTGTGGCACACACTGGTACTGCACAGCCCACAGGTGAAGAAAAGACCATTGATTTTAATCTGTTTGAAAATGTTTTTGTTGAACCTACTGCAAACATACTGACGGAGACTTGTAGGTCCAAGTTAAATAACTTGCCACAGCCACATGAGCAGGTCGGCAGAGTCAGTGCTTGGCATGGCATGCAATAGCTGTATTTCATGCCAGCACTTCATGAAAAATCTTCCTACAGGTCCCTGAGCCTTGGAAAGCAGGGACAGGAATGCTCAAGGACATGGGATGTGTAGAGCTTCAGAAAAGTTAGGCTGATTTCAGAGCACCAACCACCAGGTTCTGCAAGGCCAGACTACCAAGGACACAGACCTGAGACTTCCCTGCTCCTGGCTCCCTTGTGCCTGCTGCCTAGGTGGGGATACGGTAGAGACACTGCAGAGAAAGTTTTCTCGAGAAAACTGGCCAGAAGCTGGCCAGTGCCTGTCAAAATTTCAAGCTGGCATTGTCTGATGGAAAAAGTTTGGTATCAGAATATGCCCAACCAACACATCTGAATATAAAATGAAGAACTTTCCCTGAGTCCACTGTGTCTGGGGACAGGCTATCTGAAAAACCAGGGTATTTCACATATTTCTCAGTGATCTTTTGAGTCAAAAATTCAATGGGGACTTTCAAAACACCAGCCTTTTAAAGCTATTTCTTTCTAGAGATCTAGCACCAACCTAAGGCACACCTCCTTTACCTGGTCAAAAGCAGTAAAATATCACAGAATTGGTGCATCTGTAATTACATTGGCACTAAATGTAAAAAAAAAAAAAATTCTAAAAAAGTACCATATGAACTCAACATGCTATCCAATGCCAAAGAGCAGCAATCCTAACCTAGTTACTTACTAATTTCTCTTTTCAGTGAATTACATCTTTGTAGAAAGTTGCACAAACCACTGACATCAATCTCAAACTCTCACTAAATGTCACTTCATGAAGAAGTTGGGTGCTCAGAATAACTGAGATGACAAAAGGATGTAAAAGTCTGAAGTGTAAAAACAAGGAGACCCGGGGATGCAAAGGGAAACAATTACAGGCAGCCTGCACTGGTAAACACTGTAGCAAGAATTCACACCATGGAAGTTAGGAAGGGAGCTTAAATTAGAGGAGGTACTGTTATTCTTAAGGTTTGTAATCAAAATCCTGTGGTTCCAATTAGGAAAGAAAAGATGCCTGGACAACATGCTATTACCAGCTTTTTGGCACGAAAAGCCATTTACAACAACCAGCCTGCCTCTCCTGCACTCAAGTATTTGTTTTTACATTCAACAGCTCTTGGAACAACCACACTTGTACAGGGCAAAGTCCATATCAGATGGATCATCAAGCAGAATAAAGTGTTATTACTTTCTCAAAGCTGTTATTCAGTCACACCCCTTACATTATTTCTGTGAAAATGAGGGAGTGATTTCAATTATGGAAGTATGGAAATTTCAATTATCCAAGTATGGATAAAAAGAGACTGAAAACAGGAGATGAGCTGTTGGCTTTTTTTTTAACCTTCAAGGCTGAAGCTCATAGTAAAGGTCCTCAGAATAACACAAAGCACCTTCCTTTCGATTGTGCTTTTCCACCTGTCACTCTTTGGAACATGTCTGGGAGCACCCCAGTGCTGTGCAAGTTGCTGAGTGTTGGAGGTGTTTGGCTATACAGAAGCAGAAACAAGAAAAGGAAAGGATGTTCACTAAGACTAGCATTGCCTAGAGAGAACTGGGGCTCCTAATGTCAGACTCCTGCTCTGAATCAGTCACAGGAAGATCTCTCTCTCTCTCTCTTTCCTTCTTTCTGTGTCTTGATCTTCAGTGACTTGAGTCTCTTGGGAAAGCTTCCTTTCAAGTTTCACTCTTCCACAGTCTCAGCCCAGTGCAGAACTGCATGTGTTCAGCAGAAAATGTCCTCCACTTTTTTTTACCCATGTTATTTAAAGCTCCACTTCATTATATTTACTGTTATTCTGATTTTAATAAATAATAATTGCATGCTTCTTGGAGGCTCTAGGCATCTTAACGTGTAATTAATCATAGTACCAAACCCCATGAGCCTTCAAATCATCATTAGAAAGAAAATCTTTCAGCCAAACACCTCAGTAAAAAAATGAGATCCTTTCCCTTAATTGGTCTGGGAAACACACGCACAGCTCTCTTAAATGGTTATCTTCTACACACTACCCACAGATCTGGGCTCAGACCAAACCAGGGAAATAAATTCCAGAGATGCACAGTCCCCACACAGACACATCTGCCAGCACCCCTCTCTCTCTGCAGCGCAGTGTGTCAGGTTGGAATGACCATGAGCAGAAGGAAAATGGAAAGAAAAAAAGGGAGTAGCCCTCCTCCTCAAGTAGTGTAAGAAGAAATATGTAAAGTGATACTTCAGGGACAAAACACTACAGCGTGCACATGGGCGATTTCACAAAGCTGCCATTAAATGACAAGCACTCCTCTTCTCTGAAAGGTATAAGTGTAAGGCTTCAGAGGTGCTGTAGCTCTTTTTCCACCCAACACCTCCTTACATCTGGAAAGTTAAACTCAATCTAATTTCCTTTACAGTAAACATCAGCCTTGATTACAGCTGGAGAGTCAGCTCCAGCTAACAACAGCAGAAGGTTACCTCTGGTCTACACAATGATATGAATCATAATCTAACCTAAATGAGCACCATGGCCACAGGTAGAGGGTTTTGTCTCACCCAGACAGAGCTCCAGGTTAGCCCTGTCCCTGTGATCTGTGTTTGTTCAGGACTCCTAGAGCTTGGAGAGTTTAACCCTCCCTGCCAGCCTCAATAAGCAATGAACAAGTACATCTATCTGGGAGCAGGAGCACAATGTTTCCAATGGCCTTGGATCCAGTGCTCAGGCCACCCCCACTGCACCTCCTGTATGCACCAGACACAGCCATTGGCAGGTCTCCCCAGCACAGATGTCCTGCAAAGCTCCAGTTTTCCCAGTTTGTAACTTCCAGCTCACTTTGTTCACCTGTGGTGCTTGCTATTGGCACAGCCCCATTACAGGGCTAACCCCTGAGCAATCCTAACAAGTAAGAGTAGACAGCTTGAAAGACAGCTTATTTCATTCTAATTATTTAAATTCCCCTTCAGTTTTCACATTTTCTACACAATGAAGGAAGGTCTAATATGTAACGGATTATTGGCAGGGCAGAATGAGCAAATAGCTAACTTATTTGTTTTAGATGGAGTAATACAATAAAAAGCGTGCAACCTACTGTATTGTGCCCATGAACTTTATCCTTCTGAATAACACACAGCGTCCAAGAAAAATTTCCTGCTCTCAGAGTCTGCAACCTGGGACTGGAGCCCAAAGACTCCCAAGAAGCTCCAGCAGATGGTAAACAGCTGCATGTCCTGAGGGAATGGCTAACCTGGCAGTGGTTTCCCATATACTAAATCCTCAATGCTTTAACAAGGTTGCCTGGAAGTGGCTTGAACAGAAGTAAAGGGAATGCTGCTCTGATCAAGTGACTCATAGAAAGAGAGAGGGAGGTCTTAAGAAACTCTCTGGAAAGGATTTCAAAGCTGAGCATATTGTTCCAGGAAATGTTTACAGACTGGAAAAGAGGAAGTTTTGACTTTCATTGGCTTATTCTGTTGCAACATGGCATGCTTACCGAAAATACAGAAAGAGAGGGAAAAGAAAAGCTCCTTTCTGAAGAAGAGCTGGGCAGGAGGCAAAAGGAGTGCAGCTCTGCCCACTTTACAGTGCCAGTCAACAGGAGAAAATTAACTCCATCCTGGCTCCAGAAGGCACACTCATACCTCAGCCCCACAAGCATATCAAAAAGGAATAAATGCCAGGTAAATCAGAGAGGTCAGAGCATGAGGAGTATACTCTCACTACAGTTTTTAGGACCATACCCATCATATACTACTCACTTTACAGATGCCAAAGAAGACAGTGCTCCTCCCTGGAGACATTAGTAATGTCTGGGAGATGGAGCAGTTACAGAGAGACTATATTTAGGGTTGTGGTGGGGTTGAGATAATTTTTTGGGGTTTTTTTTTCAGATTGAACAAGTTCACAACAACTAACAGAAAAAGCAGGACTTTATGGATGCTCCTGTGGAGGGGTTTAAGAAAATCATGTTACATTTTAGGTCAGTGGCTCCTAATTTTTTTTACAGCTCAGACTCCTTTGATAAAATGCGCCTTCCTGTTTAGTCCTTCAGTTACTGCACTGTCCCAAGCCAGTGTAATTTCATTCCTCTAATCCACTTGGGATGTCTCATCCCCTACCAAGAGGCTGCAAAATCCTCCTTTTGCTGCCACTGGGTTTTTGGCAGCAGCATTAGCCCAGAGGAAGAGCTCATGCTCCTCTCTACCCCTGCAGAGGGGCCACATGCCAGGGCTGTGAGACAACCACACTTCAGCTGCTCCTCACCCTGACTGTGCTACTGACTCTCCAAAGGAGCGCTGTCCTTTGAGCTGCAGGAACAGAGGCCTCTGGAGGAACTGTGTGAGAACAGCCCATGAGAATGTAAGGGCTAAAACAACAGTGCAGGCTCCTCAAACGTCACTGCGCTCCCCTGTTCTGAAGCCTCAGAACACCTCCTCTTTTTCTCCCCGCCCTATAAACCTGACTCCAAAAAGGGTGTGAGCACTTTCAAATAGGCCACAGAGCCTGTTGGGAGGAAGAGCAGTGAAAACAAAGGGTCATCACAGGCCATGACAGCAGTCATCAATCCAATACCCATCAAAGGTGAAATGATGTTCATTTGGACTGACAAAAAGACAAGGAGCCTGATCTAAAAGGAGTGAAAGAAAGTTTGACAAGAAGGTAAGCATTTCACTTCTGGAGATGTGTGCTAGAAGATGACAGGACATGCAAAAGTCATCCTCTTCATCCTTAGCTCTTTTTGCAAACCATACATATCCATTTTCTTGAACTGCAAAAAGCCTAATGAGGGAAAAAAAAACCACAACAACAAACCTCTAAGGTTACTTTGTTCTGAAGCCATTTTTTAAAGAAACAGAAGTCCTTCAGATGTCAATACTACGCTAACCTGTGGTCCCCTAAGTGGACTTGCTTTTGCTTGGGAAATGAACAGTCCCTGCAGTTTGGTGACTTAGATATTTTGAAATCCTAACCTATTTGAAGAGATATTAGTCAAAAAGCAGCCAGAATGTGTGAATTAATAGGACTCATATGTAACTGCCTAATAGTAACCACTTGCTTAATACTGTGTAGCTAAATGGTTTAACAAAAGAATTAGCCAGTGACATCCACTTAGGAAATATGATCCAATCGATACTCTGATTTCTTTTTAAGTGCTGAACTGGTTTTGACACATATAAAAATGTGGTTTCAATCAGACCAAACTGCACCACAAAAAAAGCCTTGTAAAGAAGCCCAGACCTGTGGTCTTTAAACAATGCACTGAAGTAAAGAACATTCACAATGGGATTGAGACTGGGAGCATGAGGGGAAGAAATAAGTGGTCCCTCAGTCATTATTACCAGCCATGAGATCACACAGACCTTTCATCTTATATTATCAATCTCCCTTTGTGCCGGACGTACAATAAAATATGTAGTGTCAGGCAGAGCTGTAACAGGAGGAACAGTCAAATTCCTCTTGCTTTTCTCCTCCTGACTGCCCTCATTTACATTAACTTCTCAGCAAACAGTAATAGCTAATGGAGCAAGACTGTTGCAGTCCTGGTTCAGTGACACTGGCTAACTGGGAACACTAAAAGGATGTTCAGAAACACAGATCAAAAATGACAGCAACTGATACAGGGAAAAAAAAAAAAACAACCAAAAATGAAATAAGAAAATAACCCCCCCAGACTAAAATATCCCCCACACCAGGGCCCACTACAGTGTAATATTTTTATGAAGAAACCCCACTGATCACAGCTGATCTAATTTTCTGTATGTCCAACAGGAGCTGAATGAAGTTTCCTCCTGGCTATGGTCTCAATCCAAGCCCTCAACACACCGAGCGCTGTTATTGTCTTGGCTCCAGCAAGACACAGCGCCTGAACAACGTCCCACCTGCAGTTTTAAAATTGTGTTTCATTAAACTGAATTATCTTAGTGCAAAATGTACAGATTAGCTCCCCAGCTAGCTCATATTCATAAGTACACACAAGCACCAATGAAGCCAGACATGTTTGAACCCATGCAGGGATCAATGGCAAAGCTAATTGAGCCTTCACAGACCTACTGAGAGTAACACATCTGTGCACAGGAAGTCAGAGGAGAGGGCCAGGAAGAGCACACGCCCTGAGCAGCATGTAGGGAGTGCATGTGTGTCCATCCCCAAATCTGTATGCCTACCCTTGGACTGTGCTGGCAGGCAACAGAGAAAGATGGCCATGAGCTCTGCACGAATATGAAGAGCTTAAAAATCATAAGGGCTATGGCAGCCCATGGCAAACAGGGACACTTCAGTTTTAGAGCTGAATGTATCACAAGGACCTCAAGAAACAGGGTGCCACTCTTCCTCAAACAGGTTAGTGCTTGTTTTTCAGCTTCTGGCATTGCTCCCCCTGGAGCTGCCCCAATGGGTGCTGAGCCCAACACCTGCAGCCTTTGAGGGAAGCCAGCCCAATGCTGTCCTCAGGGTGCAGCTGCAATGCATTCAATGCCTTGTCACATGTATGCCTCCACAAGATTTGTGCTAACTGAGCTTGCATCCTTGTAGGACTCTAGGCATCAGGGTGCTCCAGTGAAGCTGCCTGCTGCAGTATGTGGCTGGCCTTTGCAGGCTCTTTTGCAGGCTGCAAAACTGGGGTGGTGGCAGGCAGACAGCTACCGATACCAGCATGGCTAAAGACTTGGCTGCATTTCAGCAGTCCCAGCAGGCTCTACAGAGCAAAGGGGGTGAGGTCCTTCTCCTTCAAGTTACAAAATGAACAAGTCAGCACTCAAGTTACTCAGCCTACCAAACATTAACTTTCCCAAACCATGTCAAGATCTGAAAGAAATTTAAACTTGTTAAAAAAAATAACAAGTTGCTGCTTTTTAAAAGCTTTGAGTTTCTTGGCCATTTCTTATCAAACATCTCATGGAGTAGGTTTTAAGAGTCAAAGAACTGTTCTCCTGGTTGGGAAATCTGGCTTCACAGCTGACTGAGAATGGATAGACATGAGTAGGTTTCTTTGCTTTCTGAAACAAATGTTCATTCCCACATATCTGAGTCAAACATTAACAGTAATGTCTTACTCTAGGAGCCCATAACAACATGAAAGGTGAATGTGCAGATTTAGAGCAGTCAGCTTTTAAGAAAAGACAAGTAAGGCTGATGCCAGCAGTATCTTGGGGAGGGCTTCATCAACCCTTGTACAAAAGAAACTCATGTAACCCAGCTTTGTACTATCTAGGAGTAAAGAATAATTTCTTTGTTGCTTTCATCTGTTTCTTTAGTTTTATTATTCTTTATTCATTATCTCACTGGCCATGTCAAGATAACAAGCCATCCTGAAAAGAAGGACATCACACCAGTTAGGATAACAAAACTTTCACCAGAGAAAGGACAATGGAAAAATCAGCAGTCCAAGTCAAGTCCCCACTCTTCAGGAAAAAACAAACAAACAAAAACAAACACCAAAGAGTCAGTAAATTCAATATTTAAAGCAATTTTTGCTCTATCAATTAAGTGTTTCCTCCATGTTCATGAACTGCCTAGCAAAAATCTAAAGAATCCCCACAGCTCACATGGGAGGAAAGGAGGGGGCTGAGGCACATCCCCCTCCTCTGCAGGTACAATCTTGTACAAGGGGGTGAGAGGAAAGATTCTGCAGCTGGAGGTGCCACATGAGACTGAGCACTCTGCACCATGTCAACTTCACAGAGCAAAGCCAACATATTAATAGCTACAGAGAAAAAAAAATCCAGTCAAATGTTTGCCAAAGCTCTTGTAAGAAAAAGGACCTGTTCCAAAAAAGGTTATTCTACAACGAGTTCATCTTAGAAGCAGACAGATAATCTGGTGAACTGCAAGGACAATCCCTCTGTTTTTGAGGATGGAGTTACTAAAGCTTCTGAAATGGCCCACTGGTGAACAGACACTGATGTTAACCCTGTAATAGCACCACAGCAATAAAATAGAGAACCACTGTGTACCAAGGAGTACAAAAGGGTGAAGAGCTGATGGATTTATTCATATTTATTTCAAAGTGATCTAAAAGCAAATGTAAATTTCAAACACTGCCCCCCAGCTCCTTTTAACCTTATTCATTAAAAAAATCCAAATATAGTGTACTGATCTTAGGACTTGCATTTGCAATTTCCTGGTCACTGCGTTAAGATCCCAAGTGCTAGCAGAACTCAGGCATGTTTTTATTTAATTTACACATTTCAATCACAGACTAAGGCCTGGAATAGAGATTTTAATTTTTGTACTGTGGGCCACAAACAATATAGGGGGATGTCTTCCCCTCTGTTCAAGAGAGCGCAATATATTGCCATAAAATCCTGCAGTAGTTTCCTGCAGAATAGGCAAGCTATACACGCCTGGTACACATGTAAAAGCTTGTTGACGTGACTCAGTCCTTGAACAGTGGTCTTCCTGTGGATACACCTGCTTATGGGAGTCCCTCTCCCACTGTCTTCAGCCAACTGTCATTCTACTGCAGGCTCCACTCTTCTCATCCCTGCTGCATCCTGAAAGGCAAGGATCTGCCTCAATTGCTTCAGGCAAAGATCACCTGGGTTCATTTAAATAGCTTGGTGGTTCAAGCTAAGCCAGTCCCTCTGGGTTTTAATTCTTCTATAGGCCTGCTCTATCCAAAGTCTCCATAACAGTTTGACTACTTTGGCTGTGGCTGTGATGTTTTACCTGTAAAATGAAAGTGGTAGCTACAGATGTACTTACACTGATAAAAAATATTTCACAACCCAGTAGTTCCTTTCTCTTTTGTGCTGTGAATACCTGCAGCAGAAGAAACACCTTTGCACTGTCACTAGAACATCCATGAACATCCCATGTAAACTTCATGAGGTTGAGCACAAGGTCAAGTGCCAGGTGCTGCACCTCCAGATTCCAGTCCTTGCTTGACTGAGCAGCTTCTTGAATGCTCTCCCATGTGCATCTGCAGGTATCACAATGCTGGAAAGGCAAGGGTGGGGATGTGCTCAGGTGACAGGAGCCCTTACTTTGATGGCCTCCACAAAGCAGTGGGACCACATTCCTGGTGGGTTTTATTCAATGCAGCCTGCCTTTTTCCCTCTGCCCTGTGCTGAGCAGGTGCATTTTCCATCATTCAGCACAGTGGGCAGTGTAAATTTGAAGGGACAGAGAGCAAGGAAACTTTTCTCCTAGCTTCTCAGTATCACTTTAATAGGTGATTTTTTTTGAGGAGACATGTGAGCCTGTGCTGTTTGAACCAAAGAGAAGCTGGTTGCTGTAAGCAGGATGTGTGCATGTTCAATAAGATGAAAGCTAACCCCTCTGTCAAGATCAGTGCCAGATACATTTCCCTACCAGCAGGCACAAGACTTGCTTGGAAGGACATACTTTAACAGGGTGAGAAGATACTAATGTCCATTTCAGTCCTGGCATCTCCATCACAGATGCCAGAAAGGACCTGCTAGATGGGGCTGTGGGGAACGAGTAGAAATTTTTCTGCTGATTATCCAGACAAGACCACCCATCCATTTCATTGGAGGCTTTGCAGTCATCACTAGTGATTTGGAAAGTGAGGTTATACATCCTAAGCCATCCAGCCTGGCTTTCAGGTTTTATAGTCTTTAATTTAGGTCCTCTTGATTTAATCCTTCCATCTTTCTTTCCTGTTGCTCTGGAAACTGTAATATATCATGGGCAGAAAACAGAACTGAGGGGGAGGGCAGGAAGGGAAAAGGAACAACAAAACTACAAAAGTGATCAGGTCAGCCAAAGCAGGCAACAAGAAGAAGAATACAAAATGTCAGCAGTAAAAGTTAAGACTGAAGTGACTGGCAGGGCAGCAAAGTGAGCAGTGGGATATAAGGGTTTTCCACAGAAGATAATCTTTTAAACAACAAATCAACTCAGGGCATTGTCATAAAATACTCCCCGTACAGAGGGTAACTCAATCCTCCAAACATGGGTGGAGAATGACCTCTTCACTCAAGCTACAGCTGTAGTCACCCCCTAAGCTTTCCCACAAAGGGCAAAAAGGGAGACAGAAGTGACCTGGCCAAATACTGGCAATGAGTCATAACTCCACCCTGCCTTTAGCTATTTGCAAAGAAGTGTACATCCAGCGGAATACTGTGGATTTTTACCAGAACTGTTTTTTCAATCCATCTGTAATATTCCAAAATGAAAAAAAAAAATTAAGTTTTATACTGGTACCTCCTTATTAATCAAGCTGACACCCCTCAAGAAAACCCAGTAATCACATCCGGCAACTTTATTAACTGCATAAAGTGGTTTTCTTACAACCCAAACTCCTGATGTCAGTTGATTGATGGGAAATTAAGATTACCATTTTAGTGACAGAAAATGAAAAAAAAATTAAACCTTATGATTGTGAAGAAGCATCTACAGATGAGCAAAAGTTTCAAAACAGAGAAAAGTTTAAAATAAACCAAAAGCATTATTATGTTCAAAATTTAGTGGTTTTTTTTTTGTTGTTTTAATAAACATCTCTGTTCTAAGACTAGATTTTGACTATCTGTATGCTGCAACTCACTTCAAATAGATTAATAAGGTCTAACACAACAACTCTATTTCTCTGCAATTTTTGACTACTTGACATTTTAGAACAATCCAATCAGTTTCAGTATTTGGAACCTCTGAACTAAAAGGAAACAGCAAGAACCTACACTTTGTCCACCACCTCTCCTTACTGACTCTTGGATAAGGCACCACTCTGAAACAAACATTTTCTGCAAGTAGTCCAAAGAAAGAGAAATTAGAAAGAGGAGATGTCTAGAAAAATTATCTGAGAGTACAAAGAGAACTGGCATTGTCTAGTCTGAGAAAAAGTGGGGTGCAGGACAACAGTCTTCAAATTCATGAAGTCTGTCATGGAGAAAAGTCAATTTTCTATATTCATGATGAACAGAGAAGTAACCAGCTTACATCCTAGAGAGTACAACTCCAGCTGGGGACACTTTCTAATGATAAAAATAGCAAAGCCCTGGAACATGCTGACCATGAAGACTTCAATATCAGAGGCTTTTCAACATAGGTTAAACAAACACCTTTTGAGAAGGACAGTGGTACAGTTGATCTGCCTCAGGGTGAGGAGATGGAATGCATGATCCTCCAAGGTCCCCTCCAGCCTCAGCTGCCTGTGACTGCATGAATTTTAACAGTTGGACTAGATGATCTTGAATGTCTTTTTCAACATAAATTATTCTATGTTTGTATGAATGGTTTATTAAACTAAAAATACTTACACTTTAAGAATACTCTGCCATATCATATGAAATTACTTCTGAAAACAAGCTAGCTTGTGGGAGAAATATCCTTTGCAAAGAATTTCTCTTCATTAAAAAAAAAAAAGAAAAAAAAATGAGGAATTTTCTAATTTTCTTCTTCATTGTAGCAACAGTATTTACTCATTGGTCTCACTCCTGTAGCAAAGTAAAAGGCCTACAGAGCATTCCTTTTAATGAAAACAAAAGCTTAAAATTACTACTCTCTTCTTCCCTAATATTTTGGCTGGTTTTCAGATCACTTATGGGCATCTTACCTGCTCTCCCCTCAGATTATCTCTGTCCTCACAACAGCTATACTACAGGATAACTCTTCCCCTTAGTTTCATTTTCAGCTCTCTGCTACACTGTAATAGAAAATACATGTCCCGATTGCATTTGTAGCTGACATTTCCCCCACCCGCAGATTGATGACGCCTCTCCCTAAAACACTCTCTCTTGATTTTTCACGCAGGGATGTAGAAGAATAAAATAGAGACAGATCATCTAGGCAGTGGTAAATGAGATTTCAGAATGGGAATATGCCAGAAACTCATCCCAGTTCCAGAAAGACAATCAGGAAATGCTGGAATACTGAAGCCCAGACAGTGATCTGCAGCCGTGACTCGGTCAAGTACATGGAAGCATTTGTCAACAGTAATATGAACTGATGGCATGTTGTAGCAAAACCCATCAATGGTGGACAAGTCTCCTTTTACAGGATTACTCCTGTCATCCCAAAAACCTGACAAATGAATCTGAAAACTTCTCTCAGTCACAAATTCAGCCCATCTTTGAAATATCACAGGGACTGTACCACAATCTTTCTCTCTCTTCCACTGAGAAAGAAAAGGACGGCTCAGTGAATTCTCTCCATAACAACACACTGGTAGAGGCAAGTTTTCTCTCAGAAAGTGCCAGCTTTCTTTTAAACACACTTGTGATGAGCAGTAACAGAGAGGATGCTACTTAACAATGTGTCAGACCCAGCTCTACCCTCCCAGGAGAAGTTCTCAGGGGACTCAGTTCTTGCTGACTACTTGACAATCTTGTTGACTCAGTAGTCAACAAGACTACCATCCAAATATGGGTGGCACAAAGGGCCAAGGGATAAAAAAGAATGGACATTTGGAGAAAAATAGTTAAAGATAAGTAAGATGAGAAGATGAGGAGCAAAACAGTGAAGCTGTTGTGCTCACCACCAGAGATGTGAAATGGTAAATGCCAGCACCTTTGCAAATTCATAACAAATCTTAGTCTGGGAGCAAATAGTTTGAAAGAGAGTACTTAGAGGTTATAAAAATATAGTGTGATGCACGAGGGATTATAAAAGCAGGAGAGCTTCCAGCTTCCAGGCATCCACACTACCTCTGAACCAGTCAGGATTATTTCGCACCATTCATTAGTAATGTGTTGCACTTACAAAAAAAAAAAGTTTCAAATACATTATCTTTATTATAGCTAGGTTTGCAGGGAAAATCTGAAGAGTTTAAAATAAATTAAGTGAGCAGAAACAATTATAGTGGTTTCTAATTGTTCTCAAACACTTCTGCATCTACTGTAATGACCATATCTGACACTCAGGAGGTAGCTGCTGCTCTTTGGAGGACAGTACATTTTGGACAGTTGCCCTCTTGAGGGAATATTGAAACAACTAGTCCTGAAACAGCTCTATTGTGTCAAACATATCTCACTGACGAGATAAACATTAATGTTTTCAAAGAAATCACAGTGTTCTTAGGTCACTGAAGCATGCACTTAAAGTTTTCTGAACAGGACATGCCCTTTTTGCTTGTAATAGCCTTAGAGAGCCCAGAGGAAGGTTTCATAGCCTGTCATTTGCATTGTTGTAGCTTTTTGACTAAAATACCTAGAATCATAGAACTGGTTAGTTTGGAAAATACCTTTAAAAACACAGAGTCCAACTGTTACCCCATGTTGTGGTTTAGGAATGGTATTCCCCAATTTTGTGTTCCCACTGAGACTCTCCAAGCCATGTGCCCCTCACAGGTGGCTGGAGAGAAGAACTGGAGGCACAGAAGGTAAATATCACCAGTTGAGATAATAACTATTTACTGGAAATGGCAAAGAGATAAGAATATTAATAACAAAAGTGTACAGAAGAATGGCAGCTCTGTTTTGCTGTTCTCCCATGTCCCTAGATCTAGCTTATTACCAGTCCCTCTGAGTTCTCTCTCTATAAAAACTTTAAGCAGTTTTTTGTATCATCCTCATGCACAATAACAAAATGCTATATGTTACACAATATGGCAAAGTTAAAACAAGCTCACTCTCTTCCCTACCCTTTCCAGCAGCTTTTCTATCTGCAGGAAGGGGTGGGGAGGTAGAGGGCTGCTCCCCCTCCGTGCTCATTTTGCCATCAACCTCCCATAAGCTACTGACAAATATCAGATTGCTGGCTCAGCTGGAGCATTCAATAAACAAGAGATAAGGATTACTTATATAGGAACTCTAAACCCATCATCAAAATGTCTATAATTGCAGGAGAAAACAGCTGTCCAAAATGCGGAGGTCTCAGCTGAGTTTTGCCCACAGCCTGGGGCTTTTGCTTTCACCTCCCCCTTGTACTTGTTCAAAGAAAACAAAAAAATCCTCCTTTAGCTCAATTAGTGGGGGCCATTTCCTCTGGTAGTCTATGTCTCTAAGTAAGAGAGCAAGCACCTGCCAATTAACTACATAAAGATAAGTACAAAATCCCCAACTTTGAAAGGCTTTCAAAGGTGATGCCTCTGGTGTAAGACTTGCCTCCCTACCTACTCCTGCACACAGTGCAAAGCACTTCATCTTTCTCCCTTTGCTCTCCAGCTTAGTTTATCTAAGGTCTACCAAACACACATGCTTACAAGGAACTTTTCATCAGAAGCAGGGCTTTTGCCAGGATACACAAATACAAGAGCAGGCATAAGCTACCTGTCTCCCCAGTATCGCCTCATTACACTTCATGATCTACTTTGCCTTCTTTGCACCCAACAGTGACCTAAACTTCTCAGCTATGAGACTTGGACTTTTATTTCCAGCAACTCATAGAAACAAAAGTCAGGCAACAGCCCCTGTGCTTTGATATGTCAGAAGTGCTTGATCTCAGTAGCACGCCAGCCTGCCTATGAGTAACAAGGAATCATTTCTCATATACTTTCACAGAAAGGAGGATAAATGGAGGTTCACGCCTGATAAAGCAGCCATCTCAGCCTGTGATTGAGTCATGACGGCTCCTTCAACCATGATAGCATGGTATTAAGGAATCCTATTTCTATGCCCCTCTGTTCTTCCTCGGCAGTTTCTTTTTACGTTTTAAGCTCAGAGTTTTATTGGGTTTTAATTCTTCAGTTGTTACAAAAACTATGGATCATTTGTACCTCTTGAAATTCCCAATGACCAGTACAGTCTGTCTGGACTGATGTCAATTTTAAGTTGTTTTTCAGAAACTAAGTAAATGACAGACTATGAACAGAAAGGAGTAATTAAAGAGGACAGAGATCCTGAAGGCTGCAAAGGTGGCCATTAATCAGATGAAAACTAAATCTCCAGGTTAAAAAGCATGGATGGAAGCTTGTCATAAACAGCTGGTTTATGCACAGCTCAGATAAGGGGTCAACAGATCACCAGTGCTATTAGTGAATTAAATATGCATTAATTGTTTCATTAATTATTATTAATTACTGAAATTTCATCCCAACTCGTCTGAAGAAAAGAAAATGTCATTTCTGGCCAACATTTCACTCCTTGTGCCATTCAAAGTAGCGACAGAGTGACAGAGCTGCAGTGAAAGTAAATGAAGAGCAGAAAGCCATCCAGAAACAGCCAGTGTCCTCACACTGTATTGCATGCATCCATCATCTGGCAAGATAAGAAATGAAAAATCAGCTTCCTGTTCTTGTGAACAAAAATAGACATTTGAGTTTGGGTGTCACAGCTATAGTGTTCTCCTACTCTCAGCTCTGTGCCTTTTTTTCCATACCACCCACAACACTCAGAACAGCTTCCAATTTCCTTTTTACCTAATGACCTAAATCTCCACAGAACCTATTTTCCCCTTGAATCCTTCCTACATCTGCCAGATTTGGCCTAGTGAATTTGCACTATTTCATGGCCAAACACAATATCCTGGCACTGGTAAACTACCTTAAGGAGTAGTATTTCCTCACATAAAGCGCTATGTGCACTTTTGCAGTGCTGTATGCAGTGGGAATCTTGAGGATGACTTCCCACATTACTCCCTGCATTCCTATAGCATGCACTCTCTAGATTTGATTACAAAAGCCCTAATCCTCATGCCTGAATCTGTCTACTGCTACAGCTACGACACCAGCACGGTGATGAAGCAGCTGTATGGGGGAGTCCAAAAAAGTGCAGCAAGCTTCTTTTCTGCTCAACATGCATTTTGTCTCCTTCACACTTATGTTACTTGCAGAAAAGCAAATAATTCATGGTCTCAAATATATATATGTTAATTTTGCTGTTAATGTTATTATTAATGTTTAATTAGTCTTTGCTCTGAAGATGAAAAACAGTGAAGCACATAAGTTAGGCTCCTGCAATTACTGTGATTGCACTCACAAAACCAGCTAATTGCACTTGCAAATTACAACTTAGCTATTTGCACATGTACTTCTGCAGTCTGCCGGCACCACCATGATAACTGTGGAGAGAGCCTGGAAAAAAATAGGATGAATTATAGCAATTCTGTGGATGGTTATTGGAGCTTTGTTTCCCTTCATACACACTAGGATTTTCTGATTCTGTTGGCATGGCACGAGGGTTTTCAGATGATCGCATGCCATGATGCATGTGAGACCTGGAGCTGTTCCAGGGGCTGTGGGCCCCAAGAGGTGCTGTTGTGGTGTCCCTCAGCCAAAATAAGCAAAGAGAGGTCTGCAGGTGAGGTTGTGGGCATGGGCCTTCCCTCCCCACTGTGTCAACCCTAAGGGGAATTGCTTCTCCCCTCCAGATGTGAAGCCCAGCAGGCTCATCTCCTCTGTGGTGCATCCACACTCATGAAAAGCTGCTAGCCCTCAACCTGTGCTTTCAGTGTTCAGCTGTTTCCTAGCACTGTGGTGGCTCAAATCTGGGTGTGGGGTGAATGAGCTTGTTGAAATACAAAATAAAGCTCCCAGGCCTGACTTCTGCAGAACTCCTATCCTGGGTTAAATGATTGTTGTAAGATGGTCTTTTTGGGATACTTGTACATGCTTTTCAATCTGACACAGCATGCTCAGAAACTCCACCGTGTCCTTTAGGAAGGTGGTGACACCAAGGTAGCTTTGGCCTTTTGCCTCTTTCACCTCACCATGCCCTCAGGAGGAACTGAGCATTTGTACAGTGCATGGGTAGCACACTTAATTGCTCAGAGCTCCCTGGTGTCTCTGTCTGGCAACACTTAAACCCTTCACAGCAATGCAGAAAGGATGGGACTCATCAGTCACCTGAAGCAGCAATGGAGAGAGTCTGCAGTGTCTCTGTGGCACAATTCATTCATATTTGACAGGACATTAACAAAAGTGTCAATGGTTGTTAATTTTTGGTGATGATTCCTTATTAAATGCACATTATCTGGATATCTGAAAGTAGCAGGAACAAAAGGGTTGATCAAAACCCTTTTTTCTGAGGAGAGGATTTCAATATGTCTGTTTTGCAGCAGTCATGTTCTTTAACAGCAGCAGGGCCTTCGAATCCTTTCCCCTCCCCCTTACAAAATTAAACATTTGCTTGTTTTTCTAATCTTGCTATAGACAGCCTCCACGGGTCACGCACAGAATCGAGGACATGATATTAAAATCAATCTGTCCCGCATACTCATTTAAATGGAGGGGGAAAAACAAAGCCACAGAGCAGAACTGCAGGACTGGAATTAAAACCAATAAAGTGCCCCCTCTCTAATTTCTCGGAAGGTCTTTCTAGAGTTTTATTCCCAATAGTGCTCCTTAGATGCCTCGGTTTGCCTGCAGAAACACTTGATATTTCTGTAGCGCAAATCAAAGTGAATTAAACATTAAAGCACTGTGATAGCATAGCAGGTCTGCAGTAGGAGAGAAACTGGTTAATATGGCACTGAAATTTATGAAGCAGTGGACTGGACTTTCCCTCCCTTCCGCCTTCTTCAGATGTATTTACTTATTTATTAGTTCATTCATACATCCTTCAGTGCAAAGCAGTGAAATCTTTTCTAGTGTAACTCTAGTTGTATTGGTCTGGCACTTCGAATTTTCTGCATATTGCATGACACAGTTACATACACACAAGCTGTGGGACATGCTGCATGCTGATGTGTCCTCACAAACAGTGCCTTCCAATACTCCCTCATTAAAAGGCAGCACATTAACTGAGGGATCCCAAACACTGCTCAGAAGAGGAATCCCTCTTCCTTTAACAGAAGGCTAAGGAATACATAAACACTCACTACCTGAACATCATTACTACCAATCTTCTTCCACTCCAGGGTATAAAAAGCATCAAAGCAGTGTTATTTTCAGGTGAGACCCTGGAGCACTTCATACTGGCCCCCATTCTCTCATCTGACTCACAATGGAGCTGGCAAGATAACCAGAGATGACAAGTTTTCTGCAGTCAGTTTTCTGCCTGGCTCCTCCCCCTTTTCTTGACAACAGACACCCCCTGATTGCCTTCCCTTGGCCCCTTGGCCAACCCTGCACAATTCTAATACAAGAGAGAAGCAAGGACTTGTAAACATCAAGGGGAGCCAGCACTCACCCAGGTACCAAAGGGTCTATAGTGGCTCCACACTCAGATGTGGTGAAGAAGAGTTTGGCACCTGCACACACATGACCACAATTTGCACACAACCACAGCAAGAGCTGGAGCTTCCGGAAAGAAATTAAAGAAGTAATTCAGAGGAGCACACTGGAGAGCTGGTAAAGAGAAATAATTCTTAAGGCCCACTAAAGGGAAAGACTCTAGCCAGGACCTTGACTTCTATATAGGAGAAATCTGCACTTCAATTAAGCCCACAGGAAGTTTATCCACTGGAGCTGAATAATGAAACCATCATTCAAAATGATTTCATGTAACTTTTGCGGTTGGTTGTGGCTTTTTCTTTTCAAGAGAGAAGCTGCAAGGCAGTTTAAAGCTCAACTGCATTAAGGTTCATGGGGGCTAGGTCATCTGGAGAAGCTCTGATTCCCTCTGGGCATATTGATGATTCTGACTCCCCTCCCACACATTTCTCTCTCTCTCAGCATGTCATATCCATGGCTATCAAGCCCTGAGCAACAAAGGCTGGGCAGGTGAACATCATTCACATTCCATCTTTATTCTATTTAGAAATCTTTAGCAGGTTATCTCAAGATAACCAGGTTATGTCAAGACGCTTTTGACTAACTGGTATGTTGGACAAAAAGTTCAGAGCCTCCTTCAGCACTGGTGATCCCTCTCCTTGCCCTGTTTTCAAACTGCAGACCTTAATTTCACAGCTACTTTTACTTCAGAAGGATGATTTTGCACCATCAGAGAGATTGCTCTACACCTCTGTTATGGTGATCCCTGCAGTGTAAAGAGGAGATGCAACATGTATAGGTATGTATCTGTGCATGTGTATATCTGTATCTGGGTCATCACCTGTTGGAAACCTCAGCCAAATAACATTCAGCCAAGTTCCTGAAGAGAGGGCAGAGCACTCATACATAGGTTCCCACTGTCACTAGGAACAGACATAACACATTTTTGGAAATAGTATTTCCACCTTGAAAAGGAGAGGCGGGAAGGACATAGGAACATCCCAGGTGAGTATTTGGATTTTTTTTTTTTTTTTATTTCAAGAGATAAACATACAGAACTCCACTGGAAGCAAGCCAAAAAGCTTGTAAATAACCTTGATCAGAAACTGGCAGATCAGGTTCCTTTTTTCCCCTGTTATTATTATTTGGGGACAAAGTCTTGTGGAGCATTAAGGAAAACAAGCATCAAATGTGTTGTTGTAGTGATACTAATGTGAAGACAGGATGAAATTTTGTATTTTAACTTCATCTATTCTCTTTTAAATATTCTTTATGCATTGTCCCTCCATCTTCACTTTCTTTGAGAGCATGGCCACAGCAAGTACATGCTATCAATTATTTATTAAAATCCTTAGTTTCTTCTGCTCTCACTAACATCTTCTTCCTCACTAACATCAGAGCCTCTTTGACCCAAGTATTAGTCAGTATCTATGAAAAGACTATCCCTCCCCTAAGAGTTTTATAATATAAACACTCATGGAAAGTTGAGACACAAAGGACTGAACTAGCCTGCTTGCGAGAGCAGGCTACTAATATATTCCTTATATATTAGGCACAGAATATATTCCTTATCTCCTGTCTCTCAACAGGAGTGGTGGCCTCTTGCCACATTGCTGCAAGCTTTGCAATAGCTTGCACCAATACTGCTTGAGATTCAGGTTGACCCAGTGAAGCTGGCTCTTCTCCACTGTATCATGAGAAGCTGGAGGTCTATTAAAAACTTACTGTTTCTTTCTCCCTTTCATTGGTTGGCATTATCCCTCAAGAGAGGTCCTGCAAGTAACCAAAAAAAAAAAAAAATAGTACTTCCTTAAACAGAGGATATAAAAACATGGAAGCATGTATGTATAGAGATTTGAGGAGAGGTTGTTTAAGTTTACCAATCTAGGTATTTAACTTTGGTTTTGAAGCGTTCTCTCTGAATAAAGCTTTTTATTGACAGGAAATGTTTGGCTTTTTTCCCCTGAAAATTAATTCTGAAAAAAGTCTGTATATTCCTCTGGCAAACTGCTGATTTAGAGAGCAACAAGGGGATAATGATGATCTGACACCGCCTTCTCTCAAAAAAAAAAAAAAAAAAAAAAAAAAAAAAAACAAACAAAAAACAAAAAAAAACAAAACAAAACAAAAAAAAACAAAACAAAAAAAAAAAAACCCCACAAGTATTCCCCAAGACACTGATTCCCCAAGACACTGATGCATGTAGTGTGGCTAGTCCCCTTTTTCCCCCCTGTAATCACTGCACTTCTCAACAGTCAAGGACATGAATTTTTACTAAGAACACTTCAAAAGGCCTCCTGATGTCCTACCCTCCTGAAGGGCAGCAGCTAGCTCCCTGCACACATGAAATTTCTGCTGAAGCTCAATTCCAGCTAAAGTTTACATGCCATTTATATCCCTGCACTGAACCTACCTCTTTCTTTCCCTTCAAGCAGCACCCTAAGTTTCATCCTCTTTCCTTACTGCATCCTTCTTCCCTCCCATTGTTAGCATCCTAACCTGCCACACTAGGCCCAAATAACACCCACCTGTGTTCATTTGCAGCAGTGATGCTTCATGACATGTTAGAGCACGTGCAGTTGAACAGAACTAGATGGAACTGTACTTCTGCTATAACATCATGTAGGTGACTTCCACAAAGCAAAGCACTCCATATTGTAACTTGTGGAAAAGCAGCAAGAACAGCTTAGGCCCACCTTTATCTCAGACAGGATCTGTTTTGCAGTGTAGTTGTAGCATGAGTTTAGGATTTCTTACGCTGTTTATTTTCAGGCATCACCCAGCTATAAGAAATTTCATACTGGGAAAAACTAACTTAACAATGGGTCACATGAAAGCATCTGGTTAATACAGCAAAGGCCTTTTTTTCTTGTCAGTAGTTCAGAACTCAGTGCAGAGGGACAGAAGTACCAGAAGTTTTATTTAAACTGCCCTCTAGATAGAACTCCCTAGACTTATTCAGCATAAGCATAACTGCAACAGAATGACAAAGCATGCTCCATATTGCAGTATTACATGAACTAATGAAAGTTACTTTAGAATCACATCATTGTAGAATCGTTTGGATTGGATGGGACCCCTAAAGAACATCTAGTTTTAATCCCCCTGCCATGGCCAGGGACACGTAATTGACCAGATTGCTCAAAGCCCCATCCATTCTGGCCTTCAACACTTCCAGGGATGGGGCATCCACAACTTCTCTGGACAACCTGTTCCAGTAAATCACCACCCACACAGTAAATATTTTTTCCTAATAGCTAATCTAAATATACTCCTTGTCCTTTCACTACACACCCTTGTAAAAAGTCCCTCTCCAGTTCTCTTGTAGACCTCTCCTAGGTACTAGAAAGTGCTATAAGGTCTCCCTCTCCTCTCCTCTCCTCTCCTCTCCTCTCCTCTCCTCTCCTCTCCTCTCCTCTCCTCTCCTCTCCTCTCCTCTCCTCTCCTCTCCTCTCCTCTCCTCTCCTCTCCTCTCCTCTCCTCTCCTCTCCTCTCCTCTCCTCTCCTCTCCTCTCCTCTCCTCTCCTCTCCTCTCCTCTCCTCTCCTCTCCTCTCCTCTCCTCTCCTCTCCGTTCATCTTCACAGGACAGGTGCTCCAGCACTCTGATCATTTTTGTGGTCCTCCTCTGGACTCCTTTCAACAGGTTGAGACACTTTGCAGGAATGATGATGGAACTGTTTGTTCCATTGACAGAGTCTTTTTCAGCATGAGCTTCAAATGCCACAACTCACATTTAAAAACACAAACAAAACCACAAAGAAAACCATAAGAAACACAGGGACTACTATGACAGTTTTATGATTTTAATGGGAAATAGGAAATACTTTCATAGGCACAAATCTGGGAGACACTGAAGGGAGAACTTCAAACTATATGCACATAATTTTCAGGGATACAGACCTTTTTAAAGCACATTTCTAGCATTCCATTATCGAAAACCTTTTAAAATATTCAGACATGATTAGATCAAACATTTCCCTACAAAGCCCAACGAATGAGGTATGGCATTTGAGCTGTCTGAAAGACATGACTGCAGAGTGAAGCCTAGGGGAGGAGAAGAGACTTTAAGCTTCACTGACATATACTCCATATAAAAGGCATGCTAGGCAGACTTTTTGGGTCAGTGGTAATCAGCAAGAACATTAAAGTCTAGATGTACTGTAACCATGGAAAAAAATCTATTTATTCTCTAATAGCAGAAGCAGTCACAATGGTTGTGGTGAGCAGCCAAGTGAGGGGCCACTTACTCTCCAGCCGAGTCCACTGAAGCCAATGGTGCAGTGGTGAAGTCAGCTTGTCAGAGCCCCCAGACACCACTGTGCTCCTAAGCTGCACAGGCACGCTCCGGTTTGGCACCACCTGGTTAGGAGACAGCTTCAGCAGAGACAGATCTAATGAAGATGTTCCTCCCCACCAAAAGCATATCAGTGAATGCAAAAGGGCACTGATGACCAGTACTGAACAAATGTGTCACCAGCCCCCTGATTCACACACTAAGAAAAACTGTTGCACTTTATGAGGGGCTTGGTGTTGTTAAAATCAGATGTCAAGAACTCAAATCCCTTGCTCGTAGGTTTGTATTCTTTTCTTTAAATTGAGCTGTTCAAAGCAAGACAGTCTTGCTGACTGTCAAGTCATTCAAATCCTAGATTTCATTCCCCATTAAAACAGTACAAAATTACAAGAAACAGATCCTTGTTTTACTCCAGCAGTTTTCCCCTCAAATTAATCATTCACACTATGAGCAATTAAAGAAAATGAAATCTACACATAGCACTTGGATAGATACTGCACTTGAGTATATGTAAACAGGCTCCAGCTTGTTTGAAGGAGATTTTAATTACCTTACAATCAACTGGAAATCTTATGTGGATGACATAGGGCCCTTTCCCAAATTTAAAACATACAACTTTAAAAAAAGACACACTATTTAAAAGTAGACCCCCAAACACAGCCTTTTCAGAGGTTGTTCTTAGGTATGGCTGGCTTAAAGGCTTATATCTCTGTTAAACTCACATGAGGGAAAAATATCAGGACTTCACCATGAGTAAGATAGGACAGAGGCTATCAAAAACCTTTCAGCGAAGAAAGATCTTTGAAAGTAGTTTGAATACTCCCTCCTCCTCCTTTGTCTTCTAAAGTCTGTCTGCCTCATCACTTGGTGCTACCATAGTCAAAGGGCCCAAAGCATGTTTGATTCTAAGTATTATTGACAGCAATAATCTCAGGAGAATCAGGAGAAAACTTCCTGAAGAGGTCACTTGAGGAAAATCCATAAAACCTTCCACCACATGGTGAAGACTTGCTCCCATCAAGTCCCTGAAGGGTCTGGCTCCAAACCCTGCAAAGACCTTGCAAGAGCACCTCGTACACAGAGTCACAACTTGTGTCTCCTGCAAAGCCATCTGACAGGAGGATGCCACAAGTGCCAATATTTGCCTGCATGTCCCAGAGTCTTCATGATGGGCACAGCTACTTTTAAGAGGAAAGCAAGGAAGCATTCACTTGGCACTCAAAGCCTGGGTTTAAGCAGGTACCTGGAGCTTCCACAATTCAAATTCTAATAGCACAGGCCCAAAATACAGAAAAAGATCATAGAAAATAACAGGAGATAAATAAACAGGAAATAAGCATTTCCTAACTTCTAAGGAATGACAAAATTACCTACATGCATTGCAATTACTGACCACCTTTCCTTTCCTCTACTGGAGCCAGAGCACCTGCACACCATCACAACTCTACAGGTCTCATTTAGTGTGTGTTGTGAGAATTGTTATGTAAAACTGAGTTTACTCTTTCATCCTGGAAGTGCTCTGTGTTTTGGGAAGCTACCAGCTGATATTTGTTACCCATCAGAACCAAGGTGTGAAGCATATGATGCTGCTTTTTCAGCAAGTAAAGAGCCTCTTGCTGGCATAGAAGCAAATGAGCAGCTTTCCCAGGAGTGTTTTTACAGAATACCAGCTCAATATTTAAAAAAAATAAAAATAAGTCAAGGATTATGTATGATGAACAGCTGGAGAATGTTAAACATATTTTACTTTAGGTTTGGCAGGGTTTAGTAAATCATGATTTAATCACACTCCCAGGCCATCACTGCAAGTGAACTCTGGAAATGCTCAATAAGACATAAAGAAAGGATAAACAGAAGAATGGAAAAGACATTTTACCAGGAAGGACAGAGTCATTTGTTATTCAGCTTTGGAGGGAAACAAATGTGAAGACGTCTCAGAAATGAGAGATGAGAACAGCTATGAAAGAACACCATGTCACCTTCCTCCCTCATCATGGGCACGCTTCAGCTGCAAACCTGGCCTGGACCTCTGGCTGGCTGTCCCACTCCACACACACTGGCACACACAGAGCTGCAGGCTCCAGAATGAGAACTGCCTGTTCTTTATTCTAATAAGACTCAATATCTGGAAACACTGCCAGCTTTTTCAATCAGCTAGGCAGTGCATAAGTGCAGATAAATTAAAATTAGTTCCATGAAAGTTTTGAGGAATATTGTCATACGTGTTACTGAAAATCAAGGGACAAGTCAGAGAAAGCTGTGTAACTGACTTCAGTGGCACACTGTTGAGTTGTCTGAGCTCTGCATTTAACTTATTTGAGCAATTTTAGTAGCTGTAATAGCTAAGCCAATGCTCTGATTGATTCTTTATTAACACCACTTGTTCATTTTTTGTGGTTTCATTACCTTCTAGAAGCCAAAGGTTTATAGATTCTGGGCCAAATTCAGAAGCAAGGCTTGTAAAACTGATATAAACTATACTTGCATAAATTATATTCTACAAGATCTTCTTACATCCAAAAGAAATGGGAAAACAAACTGTTAAACTGAAGGTCAAAGTGATTATGTGTGATTTATTGCACAAGCCACACAATCTTCTGGCCTACTAACTGCTTGTGTGAACCAAAGAATAAAAGACCCTTCCCAGGTCAGACCAACATTCTGTGCAGCACAGCAGCCTTCCTTCTGTCTTTTGATGGATTTTAGGTTACAGGCCCTGTATTATACAGGTGAGACAGAACAGGAGCTGGCTCCATCCACTCAACACAAATCTGATGTGGCAGCACCTCCCAAAAAACAAATAACAGCACCAAAAGTAACCCAAGCCAAAAGAACATGCCATGACTTTTCTCCCTCTGGAATTTCCTGGAACAGAGCAGATGCCCCTGTATTTATCAGTGCTCAGCAGATCTCCCTTCCACTTCCATTAGTGGCCCAAATGTTTAGGTGAGGAGCTCCCCAGGTGGCCAAGGATTCACCTCACATAGCTTTGAACTCGTCACTTGCTAATTTGTTTTTATGTTTCCAGCAGGCCTCTACAGCAACCCTCTTTACAACTCTTCTGGTTTTCTCAGTGACAAGCTACAGCAATCCAGGCTTCTGGTCGACAGCCTAATAGAGTAAACTTTACGTGGCTTTAATGTCAATATTTCCACCTTTTTTTAAAAGGATTATTTTACAAGAAAATAGCATAAAAATTAAGAGGTCATTTTACAGATTAATTTTTTCACAGACTTGTGACTTTTTATATTATAAAATGTTTACATCACAATGCAAGCATCTTCAAAATCTTACTGTTTTCTGTTTTTCATGTCTCAGGTTTTTATGAGAACTGCACAAAAAAATGGGAGTTTTTGTAACAAAATTTCCATTCTATTTGTTCAATTCTTTTTCTCTACTTACTACATCTCTCCATGTTCTTTGTGAAATCACTGTGCTGATATAAATGAGGAAAACCCTACCTAGTGTCTTTCATTTTCTCCTCTGCCCTGGAACAAACTCCTCTCCCTTCCTTAATCATACACAAATTATAAAAAAGGATTAAAACTATGGAAATTTTTACAATACAAAGAAGTTTGCCAAGCATTCTCTTTTAAAGGATAGCATGTGACAAAGTGGCAAACATCCCTTCTTACCAACATAGCTAAAGCTCCGACCAAGTAGATAGATTGTCTTTAATTCGTTGGGGTTTTTTAAGCATTTAGCTTCTTGATTATTTCTAATGGTTTGGGCAGAAAAGATAGTTCTGAAAAGTCCACTGAAGTTGAGGCTTGAGAGCTTTCTTATCGATGTGAGAATGATATTTTTTCAAGCTTACTCTTGCTGAACATCCACACTTCCCAAGTTTTGAAGCAGGATGGCACAGCTGGCAAAGTACAATGGAACCAGTCAAGAAGGTCTGTGTGAACACAGTTTATCACTAATAGTTTACCACTAACAGCAACTGCAGGTGGGCCATGCTTTGAATATCAGACACTTGAAACTTAAATACAAGGAGCTCACAAGTCAGTTGTGATGACTTGGCACCTTAGCACTGTTACGAAAATGGCATGTTCTTGAAATATTATCCATTTTGCCCCATGGAAACACAGTTTTCTAAAAATGAGCAACTAAACTAACAACTTTAACATGCTTTCAACTTGTCCTCTCTTGGGACGACTAGTGCTGAGTCAGATTCCTGCTAGGAACTGGCTGGATTTCTGGAAGGAAGGTATTAAAGAATCTGGTGCAAATTAATCCTTTCCACTTAAGCACATTTTAAAGACTGCTGCCAGACACTAAGATCTGGCATTTTATATATATATATATATATATATATATAATATAGGACAACCCATACCATCTTTCCAAAAGGGAAAACTAGAAAAAGAAGGGAAGGGAAGGGAAGGGAAGGGAAGGGAAGGGAAGGGAAGGGAAGGGAAGGGAAGGGAAGGGAAGGGAAGGGAAGGGAAGGGAAGGGAAGGGAAGGGAAGGGAAGGGAAGGGAAGGGAAGGGAAGGGAAGGGAAGGGAAGGGAAGGGAAGGGAAGGGAAGGGAAGGGAAGGGAAGGGAAGGGAAGGGAAGGGAAGGGAAGGGAAGGGAAGGGAAGGGAAGGGAAGGGAAGGGAAGGGCATGAATTACGGCCCCATTTTAAATCATTCTTCAGACGATGACGGCAACAGGCTGAAACACAAATAGTCTCCATTCAGAATTAAGACCATTTTTCACTTCACAATCCACACTATAAAAATCAGTGTGTGTACATACGGTCAGGACCTCAATATGATACTTCCTGCCATTGTAAGCATGGAACAAATGGCTTCAGTTCAGATACATAAGCTGAGACAGTGTGCACTGAAACCTTTCCTCCCAGCCCTCTGGCTTGCAGTGGCTATCAGAGCCTCAGGACAGAGAAGATGACCTCAATGGACAGCTCTATCCCCACCACACTCAAAGCCAGGTAGCAGAGGCCCATGTCACCCAAAAGTAACAGCAGCCCTTGTGGGCCCACATGTTAGTACTTCCTGTGTGGACAATGGCCAAGAGGGCATCCCAGCTGAAATCAATGGCAAAACCCACATGTCAGGACATTATACAGTGTGCCTGTTGGGAGCTGAGACAACAGTGCCATTGCTTCAGCCACCTCAGAGAGAATGGAAGACACCAAAAAGAATTAAAAATTAAATCAAATGGGGGATTTTGCTGTGAAGTCTAAAACTGAAAGAAAATAAAACTCCTTCAGATAGTGATAAATATCGTTTGCAGCTTTTATCTAAGCATCAGCTCAAAGTATTTCCTTCTTTTCTAATTAAAATAGGGATTTGAGTGCCAGAACAATGATCTTTAGTCAAAGACTCTCACAGACAGAGGGATCACACCAACTCATTTCCTACTGGAACAATAAAATCAAACCAAGGTTTGGGAGACCGGCATTTGTTGCTATTATTCAAGCTGGCACCATGCACGCTCTGCAGTACTTTGATGTGGCTGCCTTAGGCAGCTCATAACAGGAGTAATAATATTGTAAAATATAAACAATCCCAGTTAGCAGTTTGGGAGAGGATAAGAAAACACAAAAATCCCCAACCCAGAGCCCCTGCTTCTGGAGCAAACATACTGCCTTTCCTGTTTCCAGGTCCTGCTAAAACTAACCCCAAATTTTAACAGTGCTAAGACCATGCTCCTGAACATGCTGAAAAGGGAGATAGGTGCCAGCACAGAGACTCCCCTGAGCCAAGATGAATAATGCAGTCATATCCCAGAGTTACCCCAAATCAGAGTCCCCCTGATTACCAGTGAAAGGGCTCTCCTGATGTCATGGGGGCTACATAAATTTTGAATTGCCAATGAAAGTGATAATCTGAAAATAAATTTAAGTACTGAGAAAATATTGCTCAACTTACAATGCACCCCTGACACATAGGAGTAGATAATTTTTAAAACTATTACCTGCTTTTCAAATGCACATTGCAGTGCAAGTGAAAAAAGTGGGCACTGGAAAGAGCCACAGAGCATATCTAATGGCAGATAAACCCCCAGATCCCATGCCATGTGACCAGCCAGGAATCCATCCTCTCAGAGGGTGCTGACCAACAGACATGCTGACCACTTAGGAGTAACACTATTTGCCTGATTCTGAACCAGGTCCCTTTTCCCTCCTCCCATCTTCTCACCTCTTCCCTTTCCACTGCCATCCTGATCCAGTGCCTCTTGAAATCAGCAGGCTTCCTGATACTGCTTTTAAAGGCCTTCAGTCAGGCTCAACAACACTTAAGGCTCTGCTGTTATGAGCAAACCCCACCACGTGAGGAATTTCCATCATGAGATGTGATATGTGGGAAGGCATGACCTGAAATGCTTGGAGAAAGGGCCTGCCATAGTGGAGTTGAACCAGGAGGTTGAACAGAATTACTAAAGTCACAGAAATCCCAGTTTAGTGAGGGAAGACATAGCCTAGCCTTGAGATGGGAGAACAAACTGACTTTGTTCCAATAACTGCAGCTCTGCAGGAGACAAAAAAAAAAAAAAAAAAAAAAAGGCAGTACATGTCACAAAATTAGAATAAAATTAATAGTATTAATGCTAAGAAGGAGAGGGCTCCAAGTGAATCCAAAACGGTTATTGTCCTTCTGCTATCCACTGCTGTGCTAAAAGCCTTTGTATTTTAGAGCCTGAAGCCAAGCTCACAAGCCTTAAGATTCATTAGATCAAAAGAAATGGAAAAGCAGACAGATTTAAGGACATAACCAAACATATCTATTTACAGGTCTTATCCTGAAGGCATTGGCTGCTCTACCCAGTCTGTACACAGACAATGGTATTGGTGGTGGTACTGCTCCAACTCCCTCATGAAAATACATTCAGATGGAGACATAAACACTGACTTGTGTTTTCTATAAGTAAACTTACACCTATCAAAACCGGACATTATTCCTCACATTCTTTATCACGTTATTTCCAGATAGATGGAATGCATAATATGAAATGTTGGTCACAGAATATGCAGCCTCTGAATCATAAAATGAGGACAGATTTTAACTAAGTCTATTCAGTAGCTTAAGAGATTAAAAGCAGTTAAAAGACTGGTTTAGAGAAGAAAAAAAATAAGCATATGGCCACTCCTTAGCATTTACCTTTGATTCTTGTAATTTAGAAATTAGTTAATAAGAGGAATATCAAAAGAAAAAGATCTAAGCATTGTCATAGGCACTGGCCAATTATGAAAGAAAAGTATCTCAATTCAACCAATTTTAAGAGTTATTCTTCTATAATTTTTAACTTTCTTTGCAAAAATAGAAGGTAAAACTACCACTTCCAGGTTAAATAACAAAATCTACCAAGACCTCCTCTAAAAAAATTAGAGGGAAAAAAACCTATAGAAGTACATAGTGAATGCAGCAGTAAAGTTTCTTTAAGTAGGATGGAAAATTGCTTCTAATTGCACTTAGAGAAAACATAGCAATATGCCTATCAGGAAGTCCTCTAGACAAACAACAACCATTTATTTATGTTTTGGATTTATTTTAAGATTCTTAGATCAGTTCCAAGTAGAATCACCTTATAAGGGAACTTCTATGCCAATCTCTGTCCAAGTTCAAGTATTCAGACATCAGTAGTCAAATGCCATTGGCTCCTAAAAGAGTGTCTACATACATAACATCTACTCAGAAGTACCAGGGTTCTGTGGGTTGTTTGGTAAATGACAGGTTAGTGCACTTCATTCACCTTTACAGCTGTAAAACCCTAGAGTTCAAAATAACTAATGTTTACAACCAGACTAGCTAGTAACTTGGGGTTTTTTAAACACGGAGGGCTAATGCTCTAATGAGCATATGACTCTCGTTTTTGGCAGTCCAAGGTGGTCAATAAAATCCCAGAAGTTGTCAACACTGTCCAGAGTGTCAGTAAGCCTTGAACCAAGAGCAACTGTTCATCTACCGTGTTACAAGGTCCTCTTCCATCAGTGTTTTTCCAAACAGGTACTAACAGCATTCTGGAACAGTACAGCTTATGCACAAAATGAATAAGATTAATAAAATAGCTGTTAATTGCATTCAGGAATAAAGTCATAACAAGATAAGAACAAAATGCCTTAGCTTCATCTGCACACTTAGCAAAGTATGCTCAGAACAATGCATTTCTCTCATGCACAGTTTACACTTAAAGGCAATGAAGAACCTATAGAGTACTCTCAGCTTCACTGTTTGACTCATTCTCATCTTCCAGAGGCCACAACCTACTCCTCAGCCATCCACCCTTTCCTCATGTCATGCAGTGACAAAGGATCCAAAAACAATCAAACTAATTTCCACAGAGATGAGGCAAGGAGCACAATTACACACTTTGATTTTTCCTGCAAAGCAATCTGTCTTAATGCTTCTGTGTTTTAAGCACAAAACTGTGTCTCTGCTTGCAAAAGCAAACAGTCCTAGCCCGACTTTACGCCTGCACAAGGATGCAGCCACACTCCCCACACTTGTAACCATATTCCAAAACCAGCCAGCAGCCTCCCTCCCCTATGAAACTTTGCAGAAGTTTTCTTCCCTGCCCCATCATTGCTGCATGCAGCCTAACAATCTTCCAAGCAAAGTTACCCTTTGAGGGCAAACACCTCCTTCTGAAAGGCCCTCCCACTTGTTTCCTGTCATCAGAATAAGAAACCCACAAGCCCTGGTGACTGCTAGTTTGTGGGTATTCTGCCATGGGACATGAGCTCTCATAAAGCAGTTCAGGCCACTCAGGCTCTAGACAATCCATTCCTAGCTGCATATCACAGCAAGTTGCCATGATAACATCACTAACATCACTTCTGCCTCCATGCCAAGACAGGACAGACACTTTCTCCCTGCAGTATCTCCCAAAATGTTTCAAAGGACAGGTCACACTTCAGAAGATCCCCAGCAGGGCTAAAACACCACTTTATCCAGCTCTACATCAACATAAGGACAAGAACACAACTGTAAAAGAGTCAATCCTCCCAATGTGGTATTTTTCTTTATTTTATCTTAGCTTAAGTGAAGTAAAAGTATGTATTTTGCAGTACAGGTGTATGCTAACCCAGGTCTACAACGACTAAAGCTTTTTTTTTTTCCCCAAATCATCCATTCTACAAAATTTGGTTTTCCACATGCTTACAGTTAAGGTGATTTGCTTGAGCTTAGTTTCTTCGGTTTGTTCTTGACATGAAAGATACAAAATTGTAACGCTGAATATTTAAGAAGTCATTTATATGAAACAAAGTATCCCACACGGTCTAAATTTTCTTGCTGCTACTCAAATGAGTTAGTCTCAGCATGTTTGTCAAACATTGTCCTTTACATTAAGGCTTTGGCAAGTGTGATAAAGTACAAGCTCTATAAAATCAAATTCACAACACAAATTTACCCTTACAGCGCTTAATTATATGGGACAGCAACATTAGGGTGTGCATATTTGATGCTTTTTTAAGTTGCCAAATTGTAGCAGAAGAACATGATTTTGAACATCTGAGGACAAAGATATAAACATTAGCCCCTTTGATACAGATAGGAGGAGGCTTGTACCTACTAACTGAACTCGTATTCAATAAGAAAACATGTAAAATAAAGCACATAGCTCATTTTTCTCAAGAAAAGAAAGATAACACTGTTCCCAAGCTCAGTACCACTGATTAGCAGAATATACCCTCATTTACTGCTACTTTATAGCCTAGACATACATAGGCTCTAAGTTCCATAATTAGTGTCCTTTGTTACAAGGGTAGAGTATTACATTCACATCAGAAAGGAGGGGAGAAGGAGAGGGGTGGGGGAAGATACTGTTCCATATAAAAGAAGCTACTGTGTTTCACTGGCTCTCTGCAGAGGGGTTCTGTAGGTGGCCATTTAAACAACAAAGGAAGTTCAAGGGTTCAAAACAGATTTCTGCTCCTTAATACACAGAAATCTGCATTTTTAAACCCAGTCTCCCTGCTGTGCAATAATGTATGAATTTAAGACCAGTTGTTTTCTTACAAGAGGCTGTGTTGTGCAAGTGGGAGACAAAATCAGGTCACCCAATCACAAGAAGCAAATTTTCCCCCACCAGCCACTGCACTCCTGAGAGAGACAAAGAGAAAAAGGCAGATTTTGTTACCTGCTCAGACTAGTCCAATTTCTAATTATATCCTTTGGAATTTTGAATACCTCTTCCATTTCCCTTCAGACCTAGGGACTAACATGGTAATCTAATTAAACTATAAGTAGTGTCTGTTTAAAACAAGGCACCTGTCCTTTCTGAGACTCTTGTGTCTATTCCAATATCATTCTCTCTCTCTTACTTGCATTTGAACACTAAATTTAAAGTTTCTTCTTTCCTCAGAGACATTTTATATATCCTCTCAGTGTGTTAACTATGGTCCATATGCACTGAAGTTCATACCCTTCTGAAGCAGAAAGCCTAGAGAAGAACAGATTAGTCCCAATTGCTGTGCTTCATCCCATCCCTCACCTTAGAACCTCCCAAACTGTCAGCAGAAATTCCTCCAATTTCACAGAGGCTTTGCACAGGCAAGAGAAGCCACAGCAGCAAAGCCTGACCCATGAAGAAGCCTCCCTCACCCACCACCCTGTGATTAATGTCTGCACACAAAGAATATGAATATTTTACAACTCTTCTGAGAAAAAAAAAATTAAAAACCCACAACAAAATACAAACAAACAAAGCCCTATCTCCTGGTGTTGGTCCAGAATTCAGCATTAGTGAACATCACTGAGACAAAATTTCTATTGCTAAAACCAGCTGATTTCCTATATGTTTTCACAGAGAAACCAGTAATTAGGGCTAAGGCTTTTTCCAGAGAGATATGGGAAATTAAGTACATCAAGCTCAAACCATAGGACTACATCTGTCTCATTTGCTCCCAAACATTACCCTCTGCATCATCATGAATGCACAGATATGTTTGGAAGAGTCAGACAGGGAAGAAATTACCTCCCTGACTACCCTGGAGGAGATTACTCTAAAACCATTCAGCAACAATTGCTTCCATAGGAAAGATGTGACCCAGGTCCATCAACTTCATTTATATATGGCAGTTCTGCTCTGCCAGAAGTTCTGTTACACAGTACAAATTCAGGATATGCTGCACTGTCTCATATAGGTTGGCTGTTCCAGGACTCCCAGTCAGTGTCTTATTTCCCTTAGGAGCAGTCATTCTTTAGTTTCTGTATTAAAAAATGAGTACTATCAGACATTTCTATTTATTAGGTATTAAAAAAAAATACTTTGTTGACCAAATGTCAACAGTAACTATCTTTTGTTATTCAAAGCTTATTTGAAAAAGAAATGGATGCTGTACACTAGAGATTACAAAGTTAATTCTGTTTAGTTTTAACATAGGCAATACACTGCACTAGATCAAAAAGTAAAAACAAATCAGAAAATGCTCTGATTCTTCAATATAGCCCACAGTTCTAACTCTCACCCAGTGTAGTTCAGTGCTGAAGAGCTGTGGATTAACTTGTGGTTAGTGATTCAAGAAAGAAAATCAGTCACTGGAATCACAGCATAGTACCCTTTATCTGTAAATAAGAAAAAGCCTGGGGTTTGCCTTTCATTTCCCTATACAATAAACTACAAATAGCCACAAAGAGTGTTGAGAACAAAGTTAAAATGTGTGAATAAATCTAATAATTTAAGATATTACAGTTTAAATATACGGATGAATAAATATTTAACTGCAGGTATGTATCTGTGGATGTTAGACTTTATAGATAAGGTTGCCATGCTCAAACTGTGTTAAAAGACCACAGTCAGACAAGCTACATGCTTTCCCTTGCAGGAGTCACAAGACTACTTTTTGTGAGAGTGAAGAAAGTAAAATGAAGGACAATTTCGAAAACAATCTTTTTTTCAGCCTGATTTACCACTTTTCTATCTGAAAGAGGCACCAGCGCATGGTCTACTGAAAACAACCTCTTCCGTCTATAATTTTGTTCCTAATTCATGGAGCAAATTTTTTTTCTTCCTGCATAGGCAAGTTGTCATAGATTATGTTCAGAGGGCAGAGACCTCAGGTAGTCCCAGATGAGCTACTAAACATCTGTGTGTGACTTGTACTGAAGTGTTCTCCTGGAACAAGAGTGAACTTCAACAGTACAAGTTTAACTGCTGCTTCTTCAGCAAATGTCCCTCCAATGCTAGTTGAGGGACAACAACTTCTCTCAAAAACCTTCATCCTCCAAGCACTTAGAAAGCCTCTTTTTTTTTTTTTTTTTTTTTTTTTTTTTTTTTAATGCATTTTCACAGATCAGATGCAGGCCTGGGACAAAGGAGGGGACTAAAGAATTAAGTTCCGTCAAACCTGTGCTAGCTTTGGGAATGCAGCACAACATTCATCACCAGACAGAACTGTCAACATCTAGCTGTGTGTATGAATGCTGTGGTGGAGCCAGCACTGCAAAAGCCAGAGGCAGGGACAGCCCAAAGGATAAGGAAAGCATCAGCTGTGCTAGAGGCAGCTCAAGCAAGGAAATGGTAAAGCTAGGTGAGAAGCTGGATCCAGACAAGTCCAGGACCCACTCAAAGCTGTTTCACATGAAGCATGTAAGTGCAAAAAGATTAGATGGAAAAATAAAAAGTAAGCCCAGCATTAACAGTCCATATGCTAAATCCTTCCAGATGGGACCCATGCACCACTGTTCTTACTGTCTGATCCTGTGTTACAAAGGACTGAAGCCACAAAACTGCTCTGAGATCACACACATCTATAGTGAACTAGATCCTCTTTGAATTCAATTTCAGCAGGTATTAAAATGCTCTTGTTAGCATTTTCATCCCATTCTGGAATTTGTCTATCATTTCTATCTTTTGATTTAGAAATGTTAATAAAGATTGATGGTCTCTCTGAGGAAAAACAGGTGAGGAGATAGCACAAATTGGATTATATCATCCCAATAAATCTTCCTTTCAAAACAAACACAGCTTTCTCTTCTTGCAAAATACTGCTCTTTAAAGACAATACTTTGTTTTTTTAATAAAGAAAAAAGGCTTTTAACTGTGTTAATGATTAGCAAATGATATGGCAGCTCACCAAGATACTTAATACTGTAGCTTTAGTTACTTATCAGATTAATACACATAAATGAAGGATTCTGTATTCTTCACTTACAATGGCTGAAGTTATCAGGTTTAGTGAGGGAAGGCTACAGCAGTGAGCCTGAAAAATGGGGAGGATGGAGGAAGAAACTGAGGAGAAAGGAGCTCCTTGAACACCCTCATAAGGATACTGCTGTCTGCAGCCTCCTTTGAGTTGTGAATGATACTGAGAAATAAAAGAACTCCAGAAGCAGCTTATGAAAATAATTAGTGGCATGAAAAGATCTACAGATGGAAAGACACTGGAGAGGTCTAATGTATTTAATTTAGATATAAGGGCACAAGAAAGAAGTACACAAAGGAATGAATAGCACAGAGAGAGAATTCCGGGATTCTTTAATTATCCAGCTTTGTAATGTAAGAACAAGTGGGTATTCAGAGAAATTAAACTAATTCCAGAGAGTTCCCAGGCAATACACAGGTAACCAGCAGAGCTGCTAGCCATGTTTCATCACTAAGATCAAAAATTTAGGAAGAAATTTTTTAAAAATCACCCTACACACCCACTTCAGTTAATAGTAGCATGTGCAATGACAGCAGAGTGAACAAACAACATATAAGAAGCTCATGCTTCAAAGGACATGTCAAAGCCAAGCCTTCCCTCTCTACGATAAAGCTTCATGTGTGGGCAGTTGTTACTACTTTTTACTACAGTACTTCTTACACTTTGCTTGAACCATCTGGTACCAGCCATGATTTTCTGATGAAAACTATTTTTTCTGAGTATTTGAGGAATGCCATTAGGCTCAAGGTAGAAAGAATATTCTTTTCCTCCCCTGAGCCTTCTTTCCATGCTACCTCAGCCTGCAGCAGTCCACGCCTGGGATGGGAGGGAGCCTGCGCTGCTCTCTCCACTGTTACAGCAGAACACTAACATGGCCAGGTGTTGTTTCCATGGCCCTGGAATACATTTCATTTCCTCTCCAGCAGCAGCAAGGCTCACTGCAACTACTCAAACTGGCTGTCATCCTCAGGTGTTTGAGGAGAGGACGTGCACGGACACCACTCCATTTTCCTTATCAACTGATAAAAAGTGGATATTAATATAAGTCCTCTGCCACTGGCCATAGCTACAGAGTCCTCCTTAAGCTGTGGAAGCAGTTAAAATGAGTCTGTGTGCACCCAGGACCACTGGTCTGGGCTCATTTCCACAGCTGAAAAGAAAACCACGTTCTCCCCAGGGAAATGGGCAGAGGAGTCAGTCCTGCACCACATCAGCGCCTGGGGAGCACGGGGCAGAAGGGGCACCCTCCGTACACCTCAGGCGTGGGACAACTTTTGCCTCCAGAGGGCAGAGAAACGTAAATGGAAACAACCCAGCTCGCTGTGACCGCTCCGTATGCCCGGTCTTTTCACTGAATTCCCAGGGAGATGGAGGGAGAGCAAAAAAAAACCCCGAAGTGGTTCATGAGGGCGGGAAGCTTTGTCTGCCCGGATAATGAACTAACGGCTGGCCCGCCACAGCCCCGCGTCCTCGCACAATCGCATCCGTCTGCGCTTTGTTCCCGGCCCGCTCCGCCGTCAGCTGAGGAGTTCATCTGTCTCAGCAGTACGCGGTAATGATGGCAAGGGTTAAATACCACTTACGTGGAGGTACAAAAGGCCAGTATCATTTTATATGAGGCCAGACAGCTGGTTTGTATAATTCCAGTTTTCACAGAGCATTTTCTTTCCAGTGCGTCCCCTTAAAAAAGCTTTTCCTCGTGAGTTAATTCTCTCACTGGAGAATGTCAGTGCAACTCCAATTATCTCTGAGATAATCCCAAGCTAAATTCGCTGTCAAACTCAGACCTGGGATAAGACTTCACGAGAAAAACTGTTATAAAAATCTTCATCAGTAAATCATTTAAAGACAAGGCAGAAAGTTTGTTTTGTGTCTATCCTGTTGTGTTTTTTTCCCCCCAAAAAACCTAACCACTCTATGTTTCTAAGAGTTTCCAGATAAGAACATCTGTTTTTAAATAATCTCAGCGCTACTTTGGAGTTTCTACATCTTACAATGACACAATCAGCTGCTTTTTATTAACTTATTTGTTTGTGCAACAGCATTGGTGAATGTTCATCCATTCATCACTGCACATCAAGCAACTGGGGCAGATCCAGTAGCAGGAGTGTTCAGTGCTTGCCAATTCTGGTATATCAACACTAACTAGTAGCTGAATCACACTTGCCTTGCCTGAGCAGGCATTCAGTGGAGACAAACACATACAGAGGTGCTTACTGAATCCTCTTTCCTCCACATTTTAACAGCTAAGAAGTGAACTAAAAGCATAAGGCAACAGCAAGGTGTTTAAGGTGCAGCTGAATCCTCCTTCCCCTAACTCCCTGTCTCCAAGACTCTGTCTGTCATGAAAAAAAATGCCCTTTTTCAGGGATATCCCTGCAACCATGAGTACAAGAAGGAGCTGATCCATTAGGTCTCTTGTAAACAGGGTTTACACTATCGTGCACAGCTTTGCAAGGCTTTGGAATACCATCCTAGAAGTTCTTGGAATTTCTCACAGTGTGAGATAATAGTCTCTGACAGCCAAAGAGCTGAGGGGAGGGGGCAGAGCAAAGCAGTCTCCTAGTTTGATAACATGCTGTATGACCTTCACCTCAGCCCACTACTTGAAGCCTTTGGCACATGACTCCCCTGTTGAGAATGGATGGAGGATACTGGGCATCACTCTTCAATTCACAGAACAAAGAGCAGGAGCAATAGTGAGACTCACAGGTGCAGGGTGTGCCACAACAGCCCTCAGGGACCAAATTTAAGAGTTTTACTTCAACTATGTGTAACAAGGGAGAAAGCCCCCTTTACTGCACTCAGTCGGACTGACAAGCAATTCTTCCTTGCAAGTCTTCCTAATGGCTCAGAGCAGTGGACTTGATGCCTGTCCTTTTAGAGGGTAAATGAAAAAGCATGGTCCTTGAAGCTTTTAATCATGGCACCTCAAGCTATTAAATGCTTCAAAGACTGGATTATAGAGAGGCACATGGAAGAACCAGAAAATTCCACGGAGTCCAGTCCAATTTATGCAACTATATATATTCCGTAACTACCCCTTTGACAGCACTATTCTATCTGATCTGATTTTGACTTTTTGCAATGAGTGGAAGTGGACAAGCTGCTTGGCAGCTGTGAAGATGCTGTGCATGATGGAGCAAGGGGGTGTTTCACTGAAAGGCAGGTCTCAATTTGTCCTACAGTGCCTAATGATCTTACAAGAAGATTGCAAGTAGTTTTGAAATGTCTTGACCAAAACACTATTGCTGTCCCTGCTGGAAACAAAAGCACCTTGCAATCATGCCATAAACCAAGATGTTTTATAACAAGCCCTCTCCTCTACCAAACTGCCACCGTAAATAGAAGAATGGAGATCTCCACCTCCAGTAAAATGAACAAAGTTGTAGATCTGGGTTTAAAAGGTAAGGGGGATATGATTACACTTTACAAGCCACCTGCAGGTCTTGAGTAAACTACTATTTAATTAAATCACTTTTCTGAAATTTCCCTTAAAGAAAAAGAAAGATACTGACTCATTATGGTTTCTTTGATCCTTTCCAACACAAGCAGCTATATGAAACAAGTAATTTTCCTTCCCTGGGTCCTCCCCTATTTGCTTCCTGAAGTGTCAGCCTGCTCCAGGAGACTGTCCCTGCTTGTGCCATAACATTGCTTATCCTGCCTATCATCTCTGTTAAAGATGCAACAGTTCTGATTAAACTACCAATGAGGTAGGTCTACTGCCATGGGTGGGTAAATCATGTCCACCAAGGCACAGCAAAGAACAACCACATCAGGACATGGCTTGTGACTTTCCCAGCCTCCACCAGCATTTTGGGAAAAGGCTGACTTCTAATACATCCTGTTCTGTCCACATCCCCTCAGAAATAACAATCAAACCTAATGTTCTCCAAAACCATTTTATGCTGGAGCATCTCTTTCTTGAGAGACTTAATACTTAAATGATCATTTAAATATTCTTCTGCATGTGCATGATATCTACACTCCCTCTATGCTTGTGAACTACAGAGGAAAAGCTAATGGTAGTTTAATAATACACTAAGGTGATGACAACAAAAGCATAGCTACAGCTTTCCATAACATTACATTTACTATATTAAGCTTTTAATACTGCAAGAGATTAACAGTGACAGATTCTCTTGTAGAGTAGCAAAAGCTATTGCAATTCTTGCAACTTTCACATTAATCACATTTAAACATGCTGCTAACAGATGGGCATCATGGAGTGCTAGGTCTCTCACAAGCCAGTACTAACAAAAACAAGGTCTAAGAGATCTTGTGGCTTCGACAGTTCAGAGGGATTGTATATCCAGGCACCTTGTTATTGTTTTCATTGTATATTATCTAGGATTATTAGAAAAGCTCAAGTTAAATAGATGACAGACTTCAGCATACGTGAGCAGGAAGGGAGAGGAAGGGGGGCAGAAAGAGTAAAAACAAGACCACCCACGCAAAGTTCCTCTAAGTCCACATTTCACATGCATGATCATGATTTTTCCACTACACAGGGCAAGCATTAGGTTCTGCAGTGCAACTTTTCCTCTGACACTACTACCTGCAAAAACCTTTCCCTGAAGGCCAGCTACAAGCCCAAGCTGTGGAAAATGAACTGTCAGGCTCAAACCCGGCTGGACAGAGAGTCTGTCCTCCCTCCCCTTTCTTTAGTGCGGATGTCAGGTTCGGGTGGCCCTTTTTGACTGAAGCTGGGAGAGCACCTGAAGAAAGCCAGCATTAGAACTTGGCACCCAGATAGAACATAGATGTTTAATAAACTTCCCAGCACCGTTTTTTAATTAAACCAAGTCCCAAGGTAAAACCTCATCTTTACATGACTGTAATTAACCAGGACAAACTGTCTGTAATGTAAGAAAGCTCAATCTCCTCTATGAGCCAGACCTCAAAAGAAAGACCAGCAATTATAAACTCAGCCCAGCCTAAAGTTAGTCCTCACAGAGTAAGGCCTGCAGATCTCCTCAGTTCCAGCCCGCAAGGACTCCTGCTTGCCAAAAAGTAAGACTGGAGAATCCCACCTAGGGGGCACTGCCTTCATATGGCACCCAAAAGCATTTGCCCATGAAGGACAGAAGCACTCCTGATGTGGAAGAGTCTCAGCCTTGCAGATTGCCTGTCATTTACAAAACAGGTCTGTGTGTTGTTGATCTATCACCCCACAACCCAACTTGCTCTCACTGCTTGTGCAATAACTCCTCTGAGAGGAATGATGTTCTGTCACTCTGCCACAGACCTGAGAAGAGAGTGACAAAAAGCCTGCAGCAGTACCCACTTCACACTGTGGCATTCATAGAACTTAAGGGACTCATCTGAACTAGAAACTTCCTGTGCTCAAGAATGAAAGACAGGCTCACCTTTGAACAGGATGGATGGCCCAAAGCTTAGAGTGCTTAAACTTGGTGATCTGAATGGCACTAACAACCTTCCCCTAAGCTGTCATGAAAAGTCAGTGGATGAATCCAGGTCCCCTAGGCAATAGCATTTTAGCCACTGGGTCCTCTTTCTCAGTTCCAGCCTGCAAAACTAAACATTCTCAGCTCACTCAGGTGGAGTTCAGCACCTGGATGGGTCTAAGTCCACTCTACACACTTACCAACCACTGACTGATAGCAGCGGAGTCCACCTAAATGCTATTTGCTGTGTTTCCTCATAAATCACATTCCAGTGTCCACAACGTGCTTGGCCAGGACCACACTGACATGGGGCTTCCAGGGAGCAGAATTCACATGATACTCACAACTGACCACCATGACGCCAAAACATAGCAGAAAAAAGGCTGTATAGATATGAAAGGAAAATTCAGGTGAGCTTCCACAAGCTCTACACATTTGTAAAATGTTCCTGTAGTGCTATCAGGGCACAAAGTAATGGAAAGAACTCTGTATTATATCAATAAAAATAATATTGGTATATAATTCAGCATCCTCATACCCAAGGAATATGATCTGAAAGGAAAAACAGGAATTACTTTGACACTGGAGATGTAACTTGGACAAAGAAATATTGTAGTATAAACCAAAGTTTGTCTCAGTCAGCTCCAGCCTTCAATACTAGAGCACTTAATTATGCTATCCAACATTTAGCTCAAGGGCTCTGTCCATCTGGCTCACGCCATTAGAATCAAGAAGCTACAGAAGAGCAGACTGCAGCAAACAAGGTCAGTATGTGCCAACTTCTGTAGAGACATATTTAACAAGCTCAAGGTTGGACTGTCTCAAAAGGGAACAATGGCACGGGAGACATCTCTTTGTGAAAACAAATACAACACATTCCTTCAGTGCTCAGTGCATCTGCAAATGACACTACATCACAGAATGGCAGAATGAACTAGGTTGGAAAAGACCTTTTGAGATCATCAAGTCCAACCTATGACCTAGACTTACATCACTTTACTTTTCACTTACCCATCTGTTTTCCTGGAATATTTTATTTCATTAACTTGGGTTTTCTGCGTTTATTTTTATTTTTCAACCCTTGCTGTAATATAGCAGGGGCAGTTAATTCAAAAGCAAAGTCTTTACTCTTGCAAGTATGCAAGTACCAAACAGCAGAATTCCCACATCCCTAAGCAAGATGTATCTCACTTCTGATCACACATTACATGCAGTAGAAGAGTTTCCATCAAAAACATCACAATCAATGAGTCCAAACTTATCTTCTATTGAGAGAAGGAGGGAGTGAGAAGAAAGTGAACTCAACCATAACATGCTTTTGGATGAAGATACAAAGCCAAAACAAGCAAAGAACAGGATACATCAATTACCTTCAATTTTTACCTATGTAATGAGAGGTGGAGTAATAAATATTTTCTCTCATTTGACCAGTTTGCTGCTAATGTGGCTGTAAATTTCTTCTCCCATTCATCAAGCTTTCCTAATCTCAGAGACCAATATGACCTTGTCCAATCTTTACGCTGGTCTTCTTCCATTATCTGGATACGCATTTCTCTATAAATACATATATGTATTTATATAAATTCACCAAGTTGTTCCTCCTCTAGTGACACAGAATTTTGAGGAAGAATCTCTTCTTGTTTTTCTTCCTCATTGAGGAAAACCTATTTCAATTGTCGTTTAAAAAGGTCTGCACAAAAATGGGCACACTTACTTATTTTATGGTGACAGAACCTTTTAGTCTCACAGTCCAAGACAGATCTAAAGCCAAACAAGACTCAGAAAGGAAATAATCAGCCTCAGCTATGATATTTTGCAGTTCCCTCTTATTTTCTTTAACTAATTGCCATTCTACTGGTTTCTTAGGAACAAGCAGATAAATGAAACATACTTTTAATCTACACTAATAATTTGTGTTAAGTTCCACTTGGACAATTTCATAAATTAATAGTCACATTATAGCTGGTGAATGTAGCTGTAACCCATTCACTCATTTACAGACACAGCACTTCTCAAATACAGGTGCTCATTTTCATATGTACCTGTAGGCACATGATTTTATTGTTGGATCTGAGAGAGAATCGTACTCTAAATTTTGTGTGTATTGACAGGGTTCCCTAAAAACATTTACAGCACAAACTGGGTAAATACCCATACTTCAATCTGGACAGTGATTCACTTCAGCTAAGAGAGATCTATAATTAGTGATAAATCTTCAGGTGAGCCTCCTAGTCTCCCTTAGGAGGGTTTTGTCCAGAGTACAGCTTATCCAACCTCTGTCTTGGCACCAAGGCTATATCAAGCCTGTGGCAGCTGTAACAGAGGCCTAAAAATACTACTGAAGTAATGAAGTAGTGATACTTATTTTAGAATATTAGCAGAGTAATGATTGCCACAAAATACACCTCAACTACAGAGCAATTTGAAAGTACAGGAACTTAAACCAGTGCTTTTAATGGGCCAGCACAATGAGTGCATTTACAACACCTATTAAAAGCAGGGTATATTTGGGGGAGGGGGATAATTACATCTTAACAGGTAGTTTATTAACTGAACAAGACAGCATCACATTAAAGATAATCAATGGAGAATAAACCACAGTTATAAAAATTAATATTGTTCATTCACACCATGAAGGGAGTGAGGGGGGGTTGTCTATGCTATTAAGACAGAAGTAAAAGTATAGCCTCTGTGAAACCACCATGAGAAGAGGAATAAAGGATAGGATGGCACAAAATGAAAGTCATTCAAGGCATTAGTTTCAAAAAAACAATATTGAAATTGAAAAGAAATAATCAGCAATTCTAGAGGGGAAAAAAGAATATGAACAACCAGTTTTGCAAGCAGTGGAACTAATGAAGCCTGGTTTTCTCCAGCTTTTATGCCATGCAAAGACTGACTTTCACACTGAAATAAATGTGAACTCCAACTGGAGAAGCACCTTTTTTTATTAGATTGGAACATTTAGATGGGATTCCTTCCCCAGTAGATTTTCTAGTTTCTAGTAAAGAACAAGACCTTCCTCCAAATGCAGTAGGAATAATCTGTCCTCTCCCTTACCTGGCAGCCTCTTTTATGATTTCTACATTGTGGCAATGTAGTTGAAATTGTAGCTGAGTAACAAATATAAAATTCCTGAATGGCTGGTGTGAGATACCCAGGCACACCCACCTCCTTCTCTGCTATACACACAGAATGTGCTATTCCTTCCTACTTGTTTTGGATAAGAAACAAGGCTAAAAACAGTGCTGCCAGGATAATCCAACTTATGGGGAAAATTTGTCTTTGGTATGCTATCTGTGTGCAAGGCTTCAGGCAATTTTCTGCAGAGACCAAGACCTCAGGTTCTTGCAGCAATACTTCTTGCAGGGAACAGTCAGCACAGGAGGGGAGATGAGATCTTCTCAGTGTGCTGAGATGGGATCCTCTGTGATGATTTTAACTGCTGGGGTAGAGGAAGGCCAGAGGAGCTGAGTTTAGTACAGCCTGAAGCAGAAGAACCAGTCAGAAGTGGGTTTGGATAAGTATGAGAAAGTCATCTGCCCCCCAAAAATACAAGAAAGAAGAAAAGCTTGCATAAAAAATTTGGGCTGTGCAGAGAGCTATGTAGTTTCCAGGGTTAAGGCTGGGCATGTGAAAGTCAGTGGTTAATCCATGATATATGATTTCTTTTCTTAGAAATTAATTAAGATACATCTCTTGACTCTGCATGTACACAACACTGAACCAAAAACCACTTTACCAAAGAAAAGACCATGCCTATGACAAGAACTGGCCCTCTTTTTCCTGCAGGTAGATAAACTTTACAGGGAGAAAAAATGGAACTGAGTAGTATCCATTCTTTGGACTCACTCTGATTTGCATGGTAAGCATTAAATCATAATTAATCTCTTGTTTCACTTAAGATTAAATCACTCCTTATCATAGATCACTAGATCACTAAGTACTGGATGCAGTGAAACATGTATAGCATCTTTAAAAAGTTTGCCTCTGAGCATCACAGTGAGTTACTGCTGCCTATCTTGAGTTTCATCATCCAGAAGATCTGATTTCTGCAATTATGGACATGGCTTCTGAAGAGAACAATGCTTGGCAATGCCTTTTTGGGAAAGAAAAAAAAATTCAGGCAAAATTGAGCATGCACAGAGAGCCCAGTTTTGCCTTTAAAGCAATCCAAAGCCTCTGGACACACCGGAATTTTTCAGTGCACCTTACATATTCTGCTCCTAAGAATGACCCAATTCTGTAGCCACTGATACACCTTCAAGAAGGATTAGCACTTTTTCCCCCCAGCTCACCCTCTGTCCAGGTCAACTTAAAAGTCTGTTCAAACATTGTCAAGATAACAAAAAACACTTTAAGAAGGCAGGGGGAAAAGCTGTGGAGGCCTGAAGACTCTGTGCATTTTTATAGCACAAACACATGCTCATTCCCCTTAATCACATGCACACACTTGCAAGGCATCTCCTCCAAACTTTCTCAGGGACTCAGTCTGCGTGGCTGTAGTTCAAAGTCCAACTGCCTTGGCAGCTGAAAAGAAAGAGAAAAACCATGGTGGCTTTGTAAGAATTACAGTGATCTTATTAAAAAAAAATATGTCATTCTCTGCTGGGACTTAACATGGCAGTGCCACGCAGCACTATTGAATTGAGCAGCATTTCAAGCACACAGCTCCTGGTATAATAAGACTACAGGCTTAATTAGGTTCCTATCAGTATTGCTTTTTTCCTGCCTTCAGCCAAGAAGGTATAAGAAAAGATTGTCCAATACAGATACTGCAATTTAAAGTCTCAAGTTAAGAACACAGTGGGTGTATATCTACTATAAAATCTACCCTAAAAACATGCCAGTTGTTAAACTAAGCAGTGCATTAGAAGCAGTTAGATATAATGAGAATGTAAATGGAAAGTATTCTAGGGAGATATTTCAGCTAAAAACAGCATACACACTATGCTATCTTTTATTTTAATCATGCTTTAAGCCCTGCCTTTTTGAACTTTTTATAAATTCTGCTATCTCCCTTTGCAGTTACTTACATATTGGTATATAAATTCAAAGACGAGAAGCAATTAGGAATGAAGCGAAGACTCCCTCTCTTGATGCTAATACATCAAAGGAAGTGAAAAAAACCTTCCCCCTTCATACACACTGGGTAACACAGAGTTTCTGCTCTTCACAGCCTAATAGCTCAAGTAGTTCCAATCGAGAGTCTGATGTCAGCCTCTGATTACATGGAGATGCCAAGCAATTGGAAAGAGCAGCTTTTGAGAAATCCCAGCTCTCTGACTCCAGCGACCACGCAACCCTGCAACAATGCATTTAAAACATACACATGTATTACTCACATCAGCTGGTCCTATTTTTTTCCCCACTTTGGAGATCACAACATTGCTATTAAGAGTTCCCTGGGGGTATCTGCTTGATTTAGGTACAACATGTGTGAAGGAAATGTGTCGGATGAGGGGCGTTTTTAAACAGCTGTCGCTCCCCTGCACCCGATCTCTTTTGCTGTCCAGTTTGGAGAGAGGAAGAGTGAGATGCTGCCTTTGAACAGACACACTTCAGAAGTCTCCTTTTGCCTGAATGGAGAAGGAGAGGTTGGGACTGGCTCATGGCAGGGATCAGTAAGGACTGTTCCTATTCTTTTTCTGCACCTTTGCACATCTCTGCCAGATCAGCCTAATCTGATCCTCGGAACTGAAGCCTCAGAACAGGTAAACCTATGTAAAAAATGCCAACAAAACCTGATTCTGCTGATCCAGAGCAGCAGCTGAGTGGCACCCTGAAATTGGGTATTCATATTTCCTTCCTGCAAGTCCTTTCCGCAAGTCCTTCCCTCATTCCAAGGACATTTGAGAACTGTGCAAGAGTTTTTGGAAACACTCCAGGCCCTTCATCTTTCAAAAAGAAAAACGAACGTCTCTTATGCATCTGAATCAACAGGTGAATGACCTCCCCATGCCCTCAGCACGTTACCAGAGTCCATTTATTTCTTAATCACCGTATCTTCCCTGTATGAGCAGGGAAACTAACCAAAAGTAGGAATGACTCCATTGATTTCACTGGAACATTCATCTCGTGTTTCTGCATGAACACAAACATTACGCTATTAAGGCTTTTAAATAGAAGCATGAAGTTTTAAAGGGGCTGTAGGAAGAATTTCTGTTAAACCATTAGATCCACAGTAAGTTCATGTCTCTCACAGGTCTGGTTCTATTTTCTCTGCAGTTTTGCTCCTGTGTAAAGGAGACCTTATTGGTCTTAAAGGAGCCAAAACATTTCCAGCAGAATTTCTAATAAACCCACTGGAGACTCTTGCTTGGCTCTTGAGCCTGAGCCAGAAAGAAGCTGCACTAATTACTATGATATTACACAGCTGTGTAGCTGCAGTGAGGTGGAAATCAAGCACTGAATGTTTCTTGTTATGTTTTTTTTAACTGGCAGGCTCTCCATCTAGCAACAAAATCCCCCAGCATTCAAACCTGGTACATTAGCTTAAGTACTATTTGTGGAATGAGAAGCAAGGAGCTGTAAAACAGACAAATGCTTTCTGAGCTACACCAGTGGAAGAGTACATGACATTCAGCAAAACTCTAGAAGATTTACACCTGTATAACAGGGAATGGCTTTGGAGGAAAACCTCTGCTTTCCCTCTTCATCTGTTCCCTCTTCATCTTCAGGCTCTGCCAGACAAAGTCTAGCGCGTCTACCCGAGCACTGAGCTCTCAGAGCCCTTCCACCGAGCATCTCACTGGCCTTGGCAGGGCAAAGGATTTTATACTATGCTTTTATCTGCAAAGAGACCAGAGTCTGCATTCCACAAGCTAACAGGGCTGAAAGTGACAACCCCAGCTTTCAAAAAGTTACATCCCTGCCAAAGCCACCTGACAAATTCCATCCCATTACCTTCTATCAGATACTAAATGCATGAGAAAAAAATACCTCAAGGAAAGCCTCTGAATGGGTGTATTCCTGTGTTAAAGGTCTTCTATCACCGTGCTGTAAACAAAGATAAGGCGTTTTTCTGCTAAATGACAGTACTCTAGTTAATGGTGCTCTAGTAATGTTAAGGTAAAGTGGAGAAGGGATCCTTAAGTGAGCAGGTTTTTCTTCCTCTGTCCCTTTGTTGTTCTGACAGCAGTAAAGGCAAGAAGGAAAGCCCATGCTTTGGCCTCCCTCTCCTTTCCACTCTGCTAATGTGCCATCAATCCTCTGCATTTAGAAGAAACCATGCACTGAGGAAATTCTCCAACATTCCCACACCCACAGCTTTGGTTATTTACATTCACGGGCAAACTACAGGCAAGTGTACCAGAGAGGTGAGTTCTGTGACACAAATGAGTACACAGTGACCAGCACAACATCAAGAAACCAAACCGGGCAAGTAAAGCCAGAAGCCTTCCTCCTTTTCCAAAATGACAAGTGAAGAGGTTGTGTCATTCCATTCAGGTAGGTAAAGGAAACAAAGCTGAAAGTGATGGATTACTACACCAAGTGTACAGCTGCTTTTCTTTGGAGGTTTTATTCTGCACCCAACAAGGACTTGCCAATTAATATCATTTCAGTGAACAAAGGGGGCTCTGAACACATCCTCTTGCTTCATGTCCCCCAGGTTACATTAGTGTGCACCTATAAAAGTCTAACTACCCTCACACTTAGATAGGCTCACTAACTATAAAGGACAAAAATGCAAAGTTAAAGGAAGCTAGGAATCTCTTCTGTTTTGTCTCCAGCAGTATCTGAGATATTTTTGTGTAAATGTATCCAACCCATGGAGATCTACAGCTGCACCTCAGTACCACAGAAAATCCATATAATGAAAATTGCATTTTGAATCTCAAGGATCTTGAGAAGCTGAGATAAAGTGCAATACTTATCTTCCCAACATGGATGCTTTTTTTCTTTCAAGATGCATCTACTCTTAAGGTCTTATGTACCTCCCTGAAGATGTCTGCAAGGATGCTCATCAATCCTAAGCCTGGGATGGCCTTGCAATGCAACTGAATTCTGAGATGGAAGCATGACAATTTTTTGATTACATTTCAACAGCAATTGAGACTTCAGCACATTAAGTCAAGGAGGAGGAGGTGCATTTTCTGATGAGCTTTGGGTCCAAAATATGTTTTGTAAAAATTGTAGGATTGTGGCAGAAAATACATGAAAACCTTATAAGGGATTAAAAATTTCCCTGCAGTGCTCAAAACCCAAACAGAAAAGCATAATAGCAGTGCAGTTAAAAGCCACACTAGCAAAAACCCCAAACCAAACAAAATCAAATCAAAACCACCTAAAAAAGCACAATGAAAGAGACTAAAAGCAAGAGTGAAACTTGCCAGGCTGTTCTCCGTAACCAACTTCAATCAAACAGAATAAATTAATGCAGAGCCTAAAATTATAAAGAATCAGTTCAGAGCTGTCTTTTTTATCTCAATACTGACACTTCAGGAAAAAAGAAAATCCTATAGAGGAGCTCACTAGAGATTCAGGGGCCTCTGAAGAGCAGAGTAACACGGGAGATCCCCACACTTCGAAGCAGCTGCATCACTAACTGTTAGCAAATAGCAAAATCAGGAATGGAAAAGTGGAGCAATGAAGATACAGCAGGCAACTTCTGGAAACCATACAGCTTTTAGAAAGATTGGCTACTGGTAACACATTGATGCTTTTGAAAAAAAGTCTGGAATGTGTGGAATTCTCTGGGATGCCAGGGTGCAAAAAGGATCTCATTAGCTAGGGCTTTCAAAATCTGCTGCCCGGTTGTTGCCTATTATTCAGAAAGCAAGATGGCTTACATCATCACTTTCTGTAAAGTACAATATTCCACTTAAACTGCCAGATCTCTAGTCCCCTAGACTGAGAAATCATCTTTCCAAATAACCATGGAGGCACTGAGTCCCAAGTCTACACACTAGTCCAGCACTTCTGTGTTTCCGTATTACCAAAATAATCAAGCATCTAATAATAAAACTGGGCAATACCACACTGCTCAGTTCTCTTGCTGCCAACAGGAAAACTCTAAGCAACATCCAGACTGACAACAATCATGTTATTTCCCTGGAACTGCTCATGATGAAAAGCAGTAGAGTGGCAGAAGGGCAAAGTAGTTAGAGCAGGAAAGCATTTCTCACCTTTGTTTCTCTTACATTCAGAGGATGGGAAAGGATTCATATTTGCATGATGCTGGCTGGCCAGAGGCTTAAAAGAAAGATGAAAGGACAAGCAGCATCTGGGGAGGCAGAGGCGAGGGACCTTGAGTTTTTGAAGATGACCTGCTTGTAACTGCCCAGAATTCATCCTTTATTGCACCTAACAAAGTTTTCCAATCACACTGAACAGTGACAAAAACAAAGGGCAACTCATAGGTAAATACCTTTACCAGTAGCTTAGTAGAGGATTTTAAATACTTTTCTTAAAGCAGAGTACACACATACTTGCAAATGTTCACCATTGCAACAGCAACAGAACTGAGAATGTTAAGTCCTCATGAAAATGACAGCAGTAGTGATAAGCATTACTGGAAAAATGCCAGTTTTAATTAATTTTAATTCTTTGTTAATATTCCCTGAATCCAACATAGATGTTTTAATATAATGATACATAATTTTCAGTATAATATAAAACATTATTATGCAAAACTGTATTATGTGCTATTTTTCAGGAGAACTCCTTTCCTGCTCCCCTTCCCCTTGGTATCATCTCTGCAATTGCCAAGGAATGGTATTCTGGGCAAAGAATGTCCCTCTAACCACTGGCTTCAATAGCTCTTGAGATGGCATTAGCCCATAATTTCCTTTTCCTAATGCAGCCTGAGTGTTCACCGGGGAATCTCAGAATACAGCTGGCTTATGAGGCCTGGAGAAAAAGGCCTTCCATTGTCACAGCTCAGTATCCGGGGTGTGTCCAGTAGCATTATTCTCAAATCACTGTGCTGCATTTGAAGTTGGAATATGAAGAATGTCTCACTGTGGCAAGATAGGCTAGTAGTTTTAAACTGAATACTTGAAAAACTTGTGGTTGGGCTGCACTGTCCTGGTGTTAACATCCCAGTACATGGTGCCTTGGTCAATGCACCAATAAGCCCAGCCCCTCCAGCCTCGTAATATGCAATAAATTCAATGCAGCCATCACAGTCATGCCATGGGTGGGGTGGCTACATGCCTGTCACCAGCTTGTTCCTTGTGGTTGTGAGTCCAAAGCTCCAGCCAGTTCTGAATTATTCTTAGATGTGTCATTGGGGCTGGACAGACAAAAGACAGCCCTGAGGCCATCCCATCATTTCCATGCTCACCACAGGAGATTGAAGTCAGTATGGCCTTAATGGGATGCTGATTAGGTCCTGGGCAGATCTGTGACCACCTGTGATTGCTCTCTTGGTTTCAAAAAAACTACTGGGTGTAGTAACTTGAGTGTAATACTTTCAGGAGTGAATTATGTAGGCACTTCATGCATAAAACAAACATTAGCATAGTCTTGCTGAAAGTAATAATGAAGGAGGAGGCGTCAGCCCAGAGAGGAGAAAGCACACTATCATTATACACTACAGGGAAGATGGGCAGCTTCCTGCCAGGCAGTTTTATCTGTCCCTTGGGAACAGTGAGCGGTCTGGAGGCCAAAGGGAGGTATTGCTGTGGGTGTGTATGGATTTTGGGGGAATGTGAGGAGATAATGCGTAGAGTGGTGCTTTTCAGTTCTGGGTCTCAGCTGAAATGTTCAGATGCAGCACTATGTAAATGCAGCTCTGCTGATCCAACACTGGAGGGGGAATAAAAGCATCCAGAAGAGGCAAAGAAGTTGACTGTTCATGTACGTTGGATTGTATCGAGGCTTTCACCTTTAGGGAAGATGTGGTACAGCTGCATGAAGTGATGAGGACAGAGAGGTGTGCTTTGAGCAGCTGTACAGCTGCAGGCAAGACACACGCCTACTGGAGGATGGGTGGGGGCAAAGCCCACCTTTGTGGAGAATCCCATGGCTGACCAGACCTAGGGACAGCTGCAGATCTATCAGTGGCACTGTGCTACATACAAGAGGAAGAAGGAACAGCTGGCAAATACAGGGAAGATCATGCCCAAAAATTTCTCCCCTCTTAAAGAGAGAAGGATTTAAAAGAAAACCAAACACTGAAAAAATTTATCATCACATGGATAAAGCCAGACTCTCTAATTAAGCAGATGACATAACTGTGCTGTAATATCAAGATTTTGCTCTGTGATTTGCAAACAAGCTGCACTTGCACAATCCAGAAAGAAAAAAGGCATACTGATTAGAACAGCCAAACTCTGCTCTCACTTACATTGGTATATACCCACACTTACTCAGCTCAAAAGACCTACAGATGAGAATGTGATACGAGGAGTTTCATTTCCTCAGACAGTTCCTTCACTAGTCTAGCCAAGCCTCCTTCTCACTGCAGTTTCCAATCACAGCCCAGCACTCTGCTCTGATTACACACTCATCCTGAAACCACAAAAAAATCTCCCTTGGTCTCATCTATGGTTGATGTATATTAACATATCACCAGTAAAGTCACTGTACAGATGCTGAGTATGCAGCTTAAATACCGTTGAACACTTAAGGCTTGGTTCTGTTAATCAGGACAGTTTCATTGATCCTGCAAGAGTTACATATATTCCACAATGCTCCGAAGGGGAGGAAATCCAAAGCACAATTTTTTAAATGGCACATTTATGAAAACCACCTAGAAGAGGGCATGGTCTTGCTTGCCATAGTATAAACTCACTTTGCTCTACTTAGTGGAGCTACTTAGGATTTAGAAGGGTACAGCAGAAGACAAAAACTAAGCCAAATTCTCCTCTCAAGCCACTACTTTTCTTTAAACAGATACTGAAAGATCAGAACCAATACCAATCTCTGCTACTCCAGACTTCCAACCCACAGCCCTATTTATCAAAAAAACCACATATCCACAAGTGCTCGGGAAGCGTATGCACCAGTGAGAGTACAAAATCATTACAGTGCTGTGAACACGAGCCATATTCAGCAGAAATCAGCAGCTGTTAGGACTACAGAGCTTTTCATTGCTTTTATAGTTTGGGTGGAGAAGAAACAGGATTCAAGCACTGCTCATAACGCAAGTTCTATATTGCCTTGATCTTTATCCTCCTCCCCCTCCTCCACCCTCCTCTCTTCACTCTTCAGGGCCACTCTTTAAACAGAAAGAAGTCATTAGCCAAACTTCCCTCATTTTACGGCCCCGACAGTTAGGTAACGACGAAGCAGTTTTATTATTTCTACTTAAGAGTGTTCGATCGGGAATTCAGAGACACTTCTAAGGGGAATATATCTGTCGGGGAAGGGGGACAGGCCGGCAAAGGGAGAAAACCCAAATATGCCCGAGTGCGGTGGATCATCTCCATCAGCCCTGGCGCCCAGCTGACAGACCTCGTCCCACTCCCTGGCCAAACCCTTGGCTGCAGAAGATGCGTCCCGAGAGCCCCGCCAGCCAGCTCCTTACGTAAGGCACAAACCACTGACATCATCCCTCCCGCCGGCATCGCCGCGGCGCCCAGCGGCGCCCGCAGACCCGACCCGACCTGCGCCCGCCCGTTCCCTTCCCACTCTGCTGCCCCGCCAGGGCTCCTTTCCCGCCGACTCTGGCCCCAAACTTTGCACGGCAGGTTGCCAGGGGATGGGTTTCCCCGCCGGGTGCCCCGTGCTGCGGTGCGCTCCCTCCATCCCGCGGTGCGCTCCATCCATCCCGCGGCGCTCCCATCCATCCCGCATTCCGTGGTACTTACGCACTGCCTCCTGCTTGGGGTCGAGGCCGCGCACGGCTCCCTGGAGGCCGGCGATGCGGCCGTGCAGCGCCCGTACGCGGCGGTGGGTACCCTGGATGTCAGCCTCGACCTCCTGGAAAAGGGTGCAGGCGTGCCGGGCCACGTCGGAGAGCTGTCGGAGGATCCGCGACAGGGCTACGTTGCTGACCGAGCAGAGGTCCAGCACCATCAGCACCGCTGCCGCCTCCTTCTCCCCGCCGCCAGCCGCCTCGGCGCCCTCGCTCGCCGTTCCCGGCTCCTCCGGCGGCGGGTCCCGCGGCGGCGGTGGCGGCTCCGCGCCCCAGCTCTCCTCCAGCACGGAGGCGGCGGGCTGCCGCCGGCACAGCCGCTGCGGCTCCACGGTCCGCTTGGCGAAGGGCATGGCCGAGCCCTCGGCCGGAGCTCTCCTGGGCTCCCGCGGGCACTGGCGGGGATCGCTGTCCTCCTCCTCCTCCTCCTCCTCCTCCTCCTCGTCCTCCTCGTCCCTTTCCTCCTGGCCGCTGCCGCTCCTTGCCCGCCGCCGTCACTCGCGGGCGGCCGCCGGCGGGCGGCTCATCGCCTCGCTCCCTCCCTGCGCGGGGCTCCTGGGCTGCGGGGCGGCCGCCGCGCCGCCGAGCATCCGCCGCCGCCGCTGCCGCTGCCGCCGCGGGGAGCCGGGGCACATCCGCGCCGCCTCGCTCGCTCGCTCGCTCGCTCTCACGCCGTCCCGCTCCGGCGGCGGGTGTGAAGGGGCGGCCCGAAAACGCGGAGAGAGGAATCCCGCGGCCGCGAGGAGGAGCGAGCCGCCGAGCCTCCCGCCCGGGAGAGCGGCGGGGCGGGGGCGGGCGGGGGGACCGGGGCGGTGCCGAGCTCCCGCCGCCGCGGGGAGGCGCTGCGGGGCGGCCGCGGTCCCGGTGCGCGGGCGGCGGAGGCACCGGCGGCCCCTGTCGGGCGGGGACCGCGGCTCCGGGCAGACTCTGCCTCCTCGCCCGCGGCGCAGCCCGTCTCCTCTCCGGCGGGAGCAGTGCTCAGGTGCGCAGACGAAAGAAGCTGTTTCGAGGGGCAGAAGGGAACCCAACTCAGCAAGGCCCCGCTGCTGCGGAGGCGGGTGCCCGCCCACTGGTGTCACCTCCTGGGGCACCGCGGAGGTTGTTGCACTCCCTGAAGTCAGGTGCCTGCACTTGGGCACCAGCTTCTTAGGAGGTGTCAGGGAAAGCTGTGTTCCCGTCAGACAAGGAGCACTGCTTCTGACGCAACACAGCTCAGCTTGCGTACATACACTTCTGAAAGGTGAACGTGCCTAACAAGCAGGCATGAAATCCGAACACAAACTCTAAATGATTGGTAGTAAATGCCTCTGAAAGAGGTACTGTGAAAGGAGATCCAGGCAGATGCAAGTGCAGGCATTCCACAGTTTGGAAACAGCAGCTTATTTGCCCACTTGACCTTAACTTGTCATCCTTGCACTTGAGTGTTGTGGTACAGTCTGTCATTACATGACCACATAGAGGCAGCTTTTAATTACCTCTGGTCAAATAGCCTGAGTTGCAGAGAGCATCGCTGCCAGCCTGGTGATACATATACTCCACGTTCTGCAGATGCAACAACCCACTCCTGGGACAAGCTTAGGTCCAGAGAGGGGATACAGCTGCTTTCACAGAGATCAGAGTCTGAGCTGATGAACTTTGCTGGCCCTGCTGCTGGCTTTTAGCATGGTTCATTCATGTGCCTTCTTCATGCTTTGCCTCTGGAAGGAAAAACACACCATGACACAAAGTCAGCTCAGGTATTTAGCTGAGGTTTCTGACTTGGCTTGAAATGGGTCCCAGCCCTATGCTTGGGCAGGGAGGAAGGCACAGAACCTGTCCAAATCTCAGCACCACTTGCCCACACTTCCTGAGGGGCTTGAAATTCAGGTGTGACCTAGTGGGAGCAAGCAGGGACATGAGAGCTGTCAGAGGTCCAGGGGCAGTGCTCAAATAGTACTAAAACTATTTATTGGACCCAAGGTGAGCCACTACTAAAATCACTGGGGTATTTGTACCCCAAATTGCTGAGTTTCCTCTGCAGCTGGGAGGCTTTTAGCTCTTGTAATGAAGCATGGACTGTACTCCTCTTCCTAGCTGGGGGAGTCATGATATGTTATTTATAAGCCACTGAAAGGTATTTTAATATTTCACTTGAGATTCATAAAGCAGGGGAGAACTGTTAAGTTTTAATGTTTCAGAAATAGCAGCAGCTACCCAAACTGATGTGGGATCACAAGAAAAGGACCAGGAAACAGCAGTATAGCATTACCAGACAGGAGCAGGAGATACCTCTGAGGAAATCAGCTCAGGCACTCATTTGGCCTTTCTCTCAGGAACATGATAAGCCACTGAATTAAGTCAAAGGTAACAGGTAAAAGCTGCAAGGGGTAGGATTTTAGATTGCACCTTACTACAGCCTCCCAATTGCACCTACTCTCTGATTAGCTTAGACAGGACAAGAGCTGTGCAGCTCTCTTCCTTCCCTTGAAAACAGCACCTTGGTTCTGGCAGTATATCCCTACTCAACCTCAGCAAAGCTACCAGAAGCCAGTGCTTCTTCATTTACTTTTCCCAGTCTGTTATTACTACTTCACATTACATAGACTCCATGGTCTCTTTTTTTGTCCCATGTTTGGAAAGATACAGCTTACCTTAGGGACCCTACTAGTCCCATGACAGTTGTGTGACTTGAGTACATGACACACAGCACCAAACCACACAGGAATGAACCTGTTTAAAGGAAGAAGGTTCTGCCAAGTCTGTGCATCTTCACCATAAGGAGCATGTTTTCATTTTGAAGGTCTGCAGCATTACTGTCCTTCCCTGCACAAGTCTAGATGCTGCATTTTTCTTAGTTTTTCATTGCAAGCAGAACAGACTCCAAATGCAGCTTGGGTAAGGGGCACTGGCACATTCTACCAGGCAGGTGGAGATACCGTGTCACTTTCCTCTGGTCGGAACACGGCTCCTCTCTTTTCAGGTGCTGAGGAGTCAGGTTGCCTCCTGTGTGGTTTTTTATCAGTAATATTGTGTGGTGCAAATCCCAATTCAGTAACTTCTCAGCTGCCCCTGGGGTTGCTCTTGGTATATCTGTTCAATAGCAGATGTAGTAAGAGGGGAGCAGTCCAAAAGATTAAACTCAGACTCACCCAGTGAGGCTTTGGAGCCTCTTACAGCAAAAGGAGAGAAAAAAAACTTCCCATGGGGGATTTTAAATGTTGTCTCAGTTCTGAAGTGCCCCTCAGAGGTGCCAATCCCTCTGCGCTAACTGGAGGCTTCTCTTGGCTGGAGTTAACCTCAAGACCCAGAGTATTTAATTTGTGAACACATCAGCCTGGCCCAACCAGCTGCGTTGCCAGATTTCTAGAAGCACTTGCTAACCTCAGAGATTGAGACATGTCAGAAAGAATATGAGTCGTGAACAGAGATGAATAGGTGAAACGATTCCTTGTGTATTTATTTATGGCAGGAAAAGAGTCATATTGGACTGTACTGCTTTCTTGCATGTGCATGAGCTGTACTCACTGTGTTACTTGCTACACATTTAGGTTGGGATGCTGCTGTGGATGGCATTGGCTTTCCCCCACGTCAGTGAAAGGCAATGGTTTGCTTTCAAACACATACAGTGTGGAAGTGCAAGAGTGAGCTAACAGAGTAAAAGAAAGGTCCTGCTTGATCTCTCACTGGTGCTGCTGGGGGTAGTACACACCTGGTCATAGTCCACAGCAGCTGTTGTGCAGCTTCCCACCCCCTTCCCACCCCCTTCCCGCTGCTGTGCTCATTCCCTGGCTCACCCTGGCTGCTGGTAGCCTGGCTGAGGTGTGACTTCACTGCAAACACCAGCTGGGAGTATTCCTGCCGTTGGAGACAGAGGGCAGAGCCATTGCCAGATAAGAAGGGATCTGGTTTCCTGCTGCAGCGTGCTACAGGAAGCAGGGAGGTGGGATTAGGCAATCTCATCCAGTTTGGACGGGCTGCTCTGGCTTGCTCCAGTGTCTCTTGTTCCGCAGTGCCAGAAAGGGAGGAGAGGCTGATGAGTGCTGTAGGCTATTGTCATTTCCTCCTCTTTCCACAGCTGTCAGGAAGGTGCCTTTAGGCATCATATTAATGAAGTTGTGGCCTTTTGGCCATAATGTGGAATCTGTCATCGCTGATGCTAGCCCACCCTAAATATATCACCTATTTATTCTCAGCAAAGATGTCACAGACAAAGCATTCCCAAACCTGTACCCACTTAGGCTAGCAAAATTATCCTCTTTTGGAAAATCCCTTCAATATTCTGCTGCCATTCTGTACTTAGATCCAACAGCGACATTCCTTGATCACAATAAGGTCACATTAAATATAAAAGGCCATAAGGCAGGAAAGTAGCAGTCAGGGCAGCTCCCTGTGAGTTTAAACCTGCTCATTTAGGACTCTCAGTCCTGCCAGTTTGTTTCAGCAGGTAAAAGTTAAAATCATTTCCAAAAGGTGGGACATAAAGGTTTTACTGGGAAATACCTTTCCTGAAGAGGATCCCTAATTTTGCGTGATTTAGTAAGGCAAAAGGATGGTAATTCAAAATTTTATGGTATGTCCAGGACACAGAGATGACTTTGTCCTTTAGTGAAGGCCATACTGCTGATGTACTGATACACATATCTTCTTACTTTTGGTTCCTGTTTCCCTAAAACTTTATTGGCACAATCAGCTATACAAATGTATGCAGCATGCGAGAGACCACAGATCTCTTCTAGGAGCTGCTATATGAGTATGACTAGATAGTGGTGTTCTATAGGTAGGTGTATCCCCTGTTTCTCTCACAATACTCACAAAATCATTGTTGCTGCCAGTTTGCCATCACTATTAAAGCTGTGCAGTCTGAATTTTCTCTTGTTTTCTGGGCCAGGGCACCCTTTTCCCTCATTTTTTCCTTCTTTGAGAAGAAGAATTCTACTGTCCTCAGTAGAGCTGTTTCCTAATCTTTCTCACACCTCCAGCTGAGGACGCGTACAGGCATTAGAATGATGAGTGTTTCTCTGCATTAATCTCTCTCCTGTCCAACTGCATTTCCCCAGGCACTCACGTGCTGTCACCAGCTTACACTGATCCAGCCCACTACTGCTCTCTCTGGTAGTTGTTAATATTTGTATTGCCATAAACCTTTTCACCCTTGAACTATAAGCCCACTGATTTAGTCATTGGTTTAAGTGGGGAAAATACAGGGCCTGCAGGAGTCCTTGTACCTGTAGGAAGAGGAATTAGTGGACTCTGCGTGGTGCTGCAAAATAGAATTGAATACATTCAAACTAACTTCCTTTCTCCAAAGCCTCCTAATTAGAGTTGTTATGGAGTTTACTTGTAATCAGAGTAGGGATGACATTTCAAACTGAAGAGTGATTATTAAATTGACACTTCCTTTAAAATGTGCCTGAAGTCAAGACTGACATGCTAAGCTAATTGAATTTTATTAGCAAGAAATGTCTGTTTTAATAGGAGATCTTCCTAATCTCTCTACCAAGTTCATGCTAAGTGCATACCTACTCAATATTTTCCATCATTGCTACCTGGTATTGCTAGTCAAAAAAAAAAAAAAAAAAAAAAAAAAAAAAAAAAAAAAAGGCGCCTCATTGGAGCATCCCCTGAGCAGCAAATGCTGTAATTTCTTTTGATATCAATATTAGTTTCACATTCATATATCCCATTGACTGCAACCACAAAAACATGTCAAGGAAGAAAAATACCAAAGCCATTTAAGCCTTTAAAAATAATAGTGGTTAAGAATGTGCAATAAATCCAAGACCAAATCAAAATGATGCTGGGTATTGTTGGCAAATTTCAGTGTCTCCTAAAACACATTAAACATTTCCAACAGCTCTAGTATGACAGGTATAAGTATCTCCACCATTATCCTAGAGAATACTGATGCTCATTTTGTCATCTCAGAAGAAAGGAATTGTGTGGAAGACAGCTGGGATAGCTCTCCTAGACTCCGTATCAGAACACAACACAGCAGAGTAACTGCAATACTGGAGCAGCATTCAGCTCCAAGCTGGACTTCAGGGAAAAAAGATTCTACCATGTGGGCTGTGCCACTCTGTGTTGGGAAAGGGCAGGTGGTGCTTCTTCAGAAGACAATGCTCTCAAAGTGAAGTCAGGCTCTGTTCTATGTAGGAAAGCTCTGTTGAGGCAACGTCACCAGCAACCTTAGCTGGAGTGCCAAGACACCTGACTCCCACCCTGTGCAGAGAACTGGTTAATTCAATTTCTACAGTCCCAAGTAGGAACAATGACAAAATGTTAACACAGTTTATTATTATATCTTAATAAAACACAGTAAAAGGAGAAGCAGACAATAATAAGTGTGTTCTTTACAAAGAAATAGAATCCCTTCTAGGAAAACAGAAAGGAAAAGGATGCTTTACTTCCAGTGTGATCTCCATCCACCCTCTTCTTTGCTCTGACTTCTTAATTGCACTTGATTTGATAGCAGTGGGGGTTTAACCTATGTTGTAGGTATTTTCACTGTTGTCTTTAATTTTGCCTGCTGGCATCAGGCAGTTTGTGCACATCAAGCCAAGTCTGCTGTCTTGATTCAGGACTCATATGACCTCAGCTGACATTTTGCCTGTATCAGAACAGTGGGAGTACACTAGTGTAGAGAAAAGAAGATTTATTGGGAACAGAATGTGAAAACCCCATCATCCACAGATGAGCTTTTATCCAGTATTAACAACACACGTTTTTACACATTCCAAAATAATTTGGCACGTGCAGTTTGCATGCTGAACATGTCCTAACTCTCTGTCATACAATCTAAATGTGAAAGTAATTTCAAGTTTCTGTATTCTGGAGCCAATCTATCTTGCAGTTCATGTCACCAAGTCAAGGGCAGTAAAATGTCATTTCCCCTTATGTTCATGATAAAGAGCTGAAGAAGGAGATAATCTGGGAAAGGCTAGATCAGGTCGATGCCTCCGCACTTTCTGTTGCTTCTCCCAGGGGCAAGGAACTTGGGTTGGGTGGGTGTTTGCCTGGCCTGTACCTTTCTGCGTTGGGGTGTGACCTCAGCTCACTCGGCCCTGGTGCAACGTGGAGGGTGAAGCACGCTGAGCTCCCTCTCTTTGCAGTGCTGAGGGGGGAGGCTCAGTCTGCATCACAGGTTTCCTAGCAGTGCCTCATGCCAGCCATTCCCCCTGGAGTTTAGCCAAGCTCTTGACTTGGGCTCGCTGAGGTGGATTCCAGGAGAGGAAGAGCAAGAGTGACTCAGGTTGGTTTCACCAAACTGATGAGTTTCCAGTCTCACGAGAGAGAGGGCATTAGGGTATCACAAGCTCTAACCTACAGTGTACAGGCTATATTCCAGCTCAGTGTGTCAGTGTGTCAGAAGTTTAATTTATTGGAAAATTCGTATAAATTTGCTATTTGGACAAAATAGAAAAAAAGGGCAGAAATTAGGATTGAATACTACTGGGGTAAGTAAATGCAAAAGCTCATGCTACCCTGCACGTACTCTTTCCAGCTGTATGATTTCCATTATGAATAAATTTTCTCTGCCAGGAGTAACTCTTTGATTTTGAAAGAAATCAAAATAACAAAGTAATATATAATTACTTTGTAGGTGGGCTAATTCCTTCTTCCATTTCTTTGTCCATGACAGAGGCAAGAGGAGCAGTTTCATGCTTGGTGGCTTGGCGGTACTTTCAGCCCTCTACTAGCAGAAGGGAAAGGCATCCTAAACATTAATATTTTAAATCTTAGCATAAAGCAGTGAAGGTTGGTTCATACTCTTGAGCAGGCTGAATAGTTCCTCCATGTAGCAGAACTGATGCTGGAAATACAACCAGTATTTTAAGCCCAGCTTTTAAGAAGAATCTTCATCTGATATAAATAATTTTTAGTTGGAGACCACTTGTGGTCTCATCATGGCCAGTCAAATTAGCTTCCTGTTTTGTTTTACAACAAGTAGTACTCTAAGTGCCCTGAAAATGCACCATAATAGGGAAAGTCTGACGAAGTAACTGATTACTATTTCAAAGGAAGACAAAGTTTATAGAAGCATAATTAGTCATCTGCTCTTAAACCAGAAAAATATGGTGGAAAAAAAGATGTCTTTGGGGTTTTAAAAAGAGATACAGAAACTGTTAAATGATGGAACGTCATTAGAGTCTGCATTTATTTTAAGGATAAACAGAGCTATTACACAGTTGCTCACCTTTACATCTACTCTTTCTGTTTTCTGCCTAATGGGCTTTCTTCCTTGTGTACAGAAAAAAACCCAGCCCTATCCTGTTTATAGTTGAGTTGCAATATGCTGAAAATTATTACTTCAGATTTTGTACATTAAGTCTGTCTGCTGGCAAGAGGAAAACCCTCTCATATTATCTAATTATGGCTTCAAGCAGCACTAATGAAGAAGTTGCGCAGGCTGGGACCTGTTCTCTCCTCTCTGGAGGCGTCAACAGAGAGTCTGTGGTTGTGGTCACACAGGAGTGGGGAGGGAGGCTGGGGCTGCCAGGCACAGCAGCCTGCAGAGGTTAGGTTAGCTTTCAAGAGCACAAGAGTGGAGTCAAGTCCACAGCCCCAGTGTAGGAATGCAGCCTCAATACAGGAGGCTGAGACCCCCTACCAATGCCTTCTTCCCTTGCCGCCCTGGTAGCCTCAGCTGGGATGTGTCTCAGAGGGGATGGAGCCCTCCATGCCTTGGGAAGGAGATGTGCACAGCTCTGCCAGCACAGCAGCAGCACATGTCTACAACTCTATCCCTGGCAGTGGGCTGCAAGCCAGCGTGAGAAGCAGCTGTCCAGCTTTGGGGAGGTTGTGTCTGATTGTTGGACAGACTCAGGTATATATTCCCTGGAATCAAAGGAGCTATCGATGTAAAAATAAGGCAACCTCCGTGGAGACTCATGCTAGACAAGCCAGGCTGCCTACTCAGAGCAGAGACTGAGGCATGGGAATGGAGATCAGGGAACTTGCTAGTTTAGTAACAATTGCAATTTGGCTGTAAAACCCACTGTTAAAGTCAAACATAAAAATCACACCTGCGTTCCCTGCTGTCATTGCTTACCTGTTACAGATTCCAGAGTTAACTAGTTTAGTTGAGCATTAGCTGTGCTAATTCTGTAAACACGGTTGAAACCATAGCACAGGCATATATGGAGCCATTTAGAGTAGTGCAGAAAACAGTAAAGATACCAAAGAGAATCAGAAGAAACTCCACTGATAGCTGGCCTACATGAAGAAAAAAGAGACTCAGACTTAGATATGAGTTAATTGTGATTTTTCTTCTTCTACTTCTCATTAACCTCTTGGATGGAGATTCCAGCAAAGCTGTGATTTATTTACCATAGATGCACTCAAAGGATACTACATAACTTAGAGTTCTGGCACTGTGAAAGTTATTTGCAGTAATGAATTTTTTAAATTCTTTGGAGGAAAGTGAGTGCATATTCCCTTCCCCCACCAAATTATATTAAAAAAAAAAAAAAAAAAAAAAAAGAAGAAAGAAAGAAATTGCAGAGTAACAGTCAAAGGCTCATTAAAAGCAACCAGGGAAAATAGATTACGGAGACTTCAAAGGCTCACAATACTGGTTAGGAATCAGCTCTCTTTTTCAAAGAAAATTTTATTAGCTAATCCTTGAAATTTGGGTTTTGGCAGATGACACAATATTTCCTGCAGGTGCAGAAACTAGACAGTATTAAAAGACTTCTGGTAGTGCACAAAAAACTTCTCAACAGGACTTATGGTTCCCTCTGCTCAAGTCAGCTTGGGTGCACTCCCTCTTCCCTCATACATGTACTGAAATGTAGTAGCATTTCAGGAGGCTGTAACTACATTAAGATCTTTATTGAGAAATCAAGTCTGTTAAGATAATGTTGTTTGGATTTCATTAGTAGGAAGAATAATACTTTAATTATTACTGTTATCAGTAATATTGGAGAGAATAACAGAAAAGTCAGTGCAATGAATAATGGAAATAATATCTACATAACAAGTACACAAATGAAACACTATATACATGCAAACAAATGCTATTCCACTCCACATTCCTGCTTACATCAGTATGGATATGCTTTGGCATACTGTCCCTTTTAAGATCATCTTTACAAAGTCCCATGTGTGTTTTTGTTTGCTCTATCCATGGCTAATCCCAACTTCTCCATGAGTTAGAAGTCCCTGCTTATCAAAAGAGACAAGTCCAGCCAGATCTGTCTAAAGTCCTTTGTTATGCTGTGATCCTTTGGCTTTGATTTGAAACTTGCCTGTCTCACAATGATAATTCTCTCACTGAGACTTTCACCTAAAATTTGGCCCAGAAGATGCCCAAAGCTATGTCTTACTGTTTCCATGGCAACAAATTGCTTGAAGTCAAATAACTGAGCTTAAGTTGCCCTTAGTAGGCAGCAGCCTGAAAAGGAGCACCAGAATGAATAGGCAATGATGGAGTAGTGGCGAAATTTGCAAACTTATTCCCATTTTCTAGAAACCTAAAGACATCTTTTGCAGGTATTAATTTTCAGATCTAGTCTGAGCAACACTGCTTATAAATTCAATTAAGACTTTCAGGTGAAATTTAAACTGTAACAAAAGTGAAGTTCACAACTTGTAGAAAAGAGGTGATGGGAGCTCATTAATTCTAGCATTAATGGTAGACACCCATGTCTGCGTACATTAGGAGATGAAAATGTCAGAGGGACGCAGTAAAGCTCACCGTTTTACTGAGTGCTTTGCACATGTCTTGATGAAAGTATTTTGATGTGTTTTGAGATTTTTGATATGTTATACAGGCACTTGCATTTGCTTGTAAGAAACAGCTACTCATATTACTCACAAGTTCATTCTCTGACATGTATTTTGCCCCCATACACAGTATCAGGTATACAGTGCTGACAACTAATATCAGAAAACTTGACACAGTTACAATTGTTTGAGCCATGACAAATCAGACACAAGATATCACATTGAAAAGTTAAGCTAATTCAAAAATGAATATTTGACTTGTCTGATTTGCTTCAGCACCTAGAGCAAATACATTTTTTCCAATACATTTTTTTAATTAAAGGTCTCTGAACAGTCTGGGAGAAGCGGTGGAGTATGACTGATGACATCAAATGGGATTAATACAGCATTATTAAACAGACGTCACAAACATGATACATGTATGTGTCCAACCCTTCCTGCAAAAAAATCCAAATGCATGCACAAAACCCACCTAGATCCATGTTTAAACTATTGCACAAGTATTCCAATTTTCAAAAGCATCTCTTGTTGTCCCTTATTTCTCTAGTTTTATTGATATTTGCACAGATGTGTCAAAATGCCTAATGAAAAGTTTCATCCAATATAATACTCTTCAGAGAACAAGAGGGCTCAGGACCTTTTATTTCTTTTTTGTTAGAAAAGAGGTTTAAAACAATTTGGGTGCTTTATTGATCAAAAAAAAAAAAAAGCAGAAGTTAGCAGTTGAAGTAGATGTTTTTGGAAATAAAAAAGCTACGTCGTGAGTGCAGGACATTTGAACAGAGCTGTAAAAGTTGTTAAAGTTCTTGTTTCTTTTGCACAGATTCATTTTCCAGCAGATGACAGTAAATTTTGGGTGTACTGCAGGATCTCTCCCATCCCAATACAGACTCTTCCCTGTGGGAAGAGGCCATTGAGGGCAGGTAGGGTAAGGAGTAGGAAGAGAGGTTGCAGAAATAGCACATTTTGGGGGATACTCTGACCATAACATGAATCCCCTGACTGTAATTATAAGAAAGGTATCTAGAACCCTTGTATATGCTCTTTACTTAATGCCATGGTACAAGGAGTTGTTCATCTTGCTAGGACCAGAACTCTGCTCTAAAATTGTCCTCATCTGGCCCTGGTTTATAGAAGTCCTGTCTTCCTAGTTTGGACATCTCAGAGATAAACTCGGTACCAGTAGTCAGGGGGAATTGTCCCAGTGTCTCGCTATTAAGGAGGATATGCTCACAATATATCTCAACATCATCTGTATTAGATTAGTGATATCAGGGTTTCCAGTAAATTTTCTGGAGTCTCTTGCTCTTCACGTCTAGAAGGCAGAGAAAAAATGACCTGTGGGTGACGTTGAGTGAGAATGAGCTATAAGAGGGGAAACATCAAAAAAGGACAGTGGCCACAGTAAATTATAAAAGCCACAGTGGTTTTAAAGTACTTTGGTATTCTTACCCAGTCTAAGTTGGTAGGAACTTTAGTAGTAGAATAACCAGTTTAGGGGAGGTGGCACTGAATCATGTTCTATGACTTTTGCTGCGTAGAATGTTTTTTGAAGGCAGTGTAACATCCATTCATCACCTGTTACATTCAACCAGAGAACACTTCCCTCTTCATTCACTAGAATGACAGTAAGACCTACATCAAGATCCTTGCCCTGGCTCATTGTAGTTGTCCTGGCTATATATTTTATGTGGATTTCTCCATAGCTGCCATAATGTCTGATATCATTTTTAGTTTCCAAATGATAGGTGTTTATTACTACTTTAATAAGAACATTTGTTTAGTTAAGAATATTTACTATTTTACACATATCTTGACAGCAGCCATGCCTGTACAGGCAAATAAAAATGTTCTGAGTATCTGAATAAGAACTGAGAGCACTCCCTCTGGTTCCTTACAGTACAGCCCATGCTACCCACACTAGGCTTCCTTTTGTGCAGGGGTAATGATGTTTCAGTGAGGCTATTGACTGGAGAATATGTCAGGATGCTGTTCAAAGGAGTGATGTGGCACCCAGAATAATTAGGACTATGCTACTTTTGGAATTGCATGTAATCGCCTCTTCAAAAAAAAAAAAAAAAAAAAAGCTTTGATACTTTGATAATCAAGAGGAAGGAGAAACATGAAGAAAAATGTGCATTTTTTTCAACCTTGTTCCTACAACTTTACCTGCATTTGTTACTATTTTAACATTTGTCACAATACTTAAAGTCTTACCACAGGCAAAATGTCTCAACAATATTGTTTTCACTTCAAAACTAGACATAGAATTGCAGTCCTGCGAGTCTGCCTTGACAAGCATACAACACCGAGCATTGTAAAGTAAAATCAAATAGAAATGGCAATTCAGAAAAATACATGTGCAGAACACATTAAAAATTCACTGCAACATCACTGATCAAGTATAAGGTCTTAGGTTACATGAAATTAGTTACTAAAGCACGAATTGTTCCTGAGAGCTACTTATCTTGTTCTCCATAATTAATTTAATACCTTAGATGAGGAGAACAAAGGTTAAGGCTTACTCTCCAGTGGGGGTCACTGTTGAAGAACAGCCTCTAATTTTTCTCCTACAGAAGTTTAAGCATATCCTAAAAACGCTAGACAAAATCTATACAGCTCATGCAAATGTATTGGAATTTGGTTGGAGTAGTTCACATCAACTGTCAAAGTGAATCCTATGTAAAGGCAAAGTGTGTGGACTGTAGAAAGTAAATTATCAGGTAATTATCTGGTAATTAACACTATATGCATAACAAAGAAGTGAAATTAAAGATGGGAGGGTAGGTACAACTGTTTGACCTCAGTCAAGGCTTGGTCAGAACTTGGCCCATTAACTCTGTTTTGATAACTGTAGTGTAGGTCTGTATCCTCACAAGCAACACTTGAGGTCTGAATTTCATCCCATTAAAGATATTTACTACTCTTCACTGTTGGTATTAGATTTCTTACTGAACTTGCTATAGTGCTTCCATTCTAGACCAAGAACTCCCATAAAATGGAAAATACCCCTTTAGAGCAGCATCAGTGTTATCTGATATGTTGTTTCTCGACAGCATGGTATTTATACCTGGTTGTATTCAGATTAAAAAGCTGTTATTACTCTTGATTTTCAGAGGACAGCAACAGCAGGCCTCAGGCTACAGGAGGCAGACAGAGTTGCAGGCAGCCCTTACGTACTCTTAGAGGTATGGTTTTAATAGAATAGAATAACCACGTGATCTAAGTCAGATCTTTTGCTCCCATAAGTTGGAGTGATGCCACCAGTTCTGTCACTTGTAGTAGCCAACATGCAGCTCAGAAACTTTCAGGCTGTAAAAAGGGGAGCAGGCAGCTCATCTGGCATTGGGAATGAAGGGAGGAAATATTTTAGTAGTAGCTCCAAACATAAAGATGTTAATCCCTGCCTGAAGGGATTATAAACTTCACCTTTTTACAGTTCAAGGAGCAGCCCCTACCACTGTTAATCGTCCCAAATAACTCTTCACTGAGAGTAGGTTACAAGGTCTGTTGCAGGAAGCACATTCTCAGTGCTTCAAATAGTCCTATCAAAGTTGAACCAAGCTGGAGACATTTGAAATGCAGACATGACATTTCCTACCTACTACAAACACTTTGTGTATTTTTTAACCATTAGTGTTTGTCAGGGTCAGCAACTTCATGGTACACAAGGGAAACCAGAGAGCAGGAGAAATATATTTCATTTGTTCCTGAGCTAGGATTGAGCTCTGCCTTCCTCACCAAGCTGCTTCAGACATGTCCACACATGTAGCATGCATCCATCTGGTACCTGGAGATGAGACTCTTAGCCACAAGCACAAAATAAATCAGGATTTCAAGAAAACCCTGAGAGATCTCTAAGAAATTACTCTTTAAGAATTACTCTGAGAAATTAACACTATGAAAAACCAGAATTAAACTGTTATTTTTAGAAACAGAATCTCTGTTTAAGAGGAAAATTGCTGGCAAAGATAATTCAAAAAGTATGTTCATGTAGCTGTAAGCCTCATTCTTTGTTTAATGCTTGCAATCTCAGCATCCTTACAATTGCAAAATACCAGTTCTTTCACTTTTGTGCATACCCGTGTCCTTTCATGTCATTGAACCTTCTTTCTCCATTGCATCTGACACACTGAAGTGTGTCAGCCAATGTGGCTAACCTGTGGTTAACACTTGCTACAAAAGGGAAGATTAGTTGTAGCACAAAGTATTTAATCTAGAGAACTTGGATATGGTGTAAGGAGATGTATATGGAAAAGACAAAAGAAAATCAGCTTCTTCTTAGCTGAACAGATGTAAAACTGTGACTTCATGATGTGCTTCTGTTGCACTCTATTATAAAATGAAAGTTGAACATTTAGTTCTGCTCCAGTTTTAGCATCAATTCCACAGAGATAACACGGAGCACTTCACAGACTTTTCAGAACATTTTTTTCCCCATAATGTTTATGGAGAAAGAAATTTGTCATGCTACCTTGCAAAAGGCAGTTGCTTTGTTGACCAGATGCCAAAATGAAATTCAGACATGGATGGCCAGAAATAAGATTTACTTTAATCCTACTAATGCTGAGCTGTTGATTGGTACAAGGCACCATCATAGCTGGGTAAGCTTCCCAGGCTTATCATCTGATTCTCTTTGGAGTCATGAGATCATTTTGGATTCTCAATCTTTCCCTTGTAAAGGGCAATGTTCTTGTCTCATGTTCCATTTTCTACTATAAACAATAATGAGCAAAAGAAATCATGTACTTTTTCTGTCAGAAAATGCAGAAAACTGAGGACAGGTGTTGTATTGAACCTGTGATATGCTTTACCAGGGAGAGTGGAATGAGAAGATATGGGCTGTCCTTGAGGAGATTAGCAGCCTGTCCAGGTAGTTACAGGGCCTTCTTGTACTGACTTCAGTGAAGCCCCAAGACATCTTCAGAAGCTGAAATTGTACTTACAGAATCATAGAATCATTTTGGTTGGAAAATACCTATAAATCATCAATTCCAATTGTTATCCCAATACTGCCAAGCCCACCAATAAACCATGTTTCCTAGTGCCACCTCTACGTGTCTTCTAAATAGCTGCAGGTGTGGTGATTCCACCACTTCTCTGGGCAGTCCATTATAATGCTTTACAACCCTTTTACTGAGGAATTTTTTTCCAGTATCCAATCTAAACCTTCCCTAGTACAACTTGAGGCCATTTCTTCTTGGCCAACACTCACAGGTCCTTTTCCATTGGGCACTTCTCAGACACTCTTCCCCAAGCCTGAAGAGTCACACGAGGTTGTCGTGACCCAAGTGCAGAACCCAGCACTTCAGCTGGTTGAACCTCATACTACTGGTCTTATCCCATCAATCCAGCCTGTCCAGATCCCTCTGCAGAACCCTCCTACCCTCCAGCAGATCAACACACATGACCAACTTGGTGTCATCTGCAAGCTGACTGAGGGTGCCCTTAACCCTGATGATCAGTAATGATATTAAACAGGACTGGCCCCAGTACTGAGTTGTGGGGGACACCACTAGTGTCCAGCCACCAGCTGGATGTAATTCCATTCACCATCACTCTCTGCACACAGCTCTTCAGCCACTGTTTTACCTTTCATTCAAACCTAGAGCAGCCAGTTTCTCCACTAGAATGCTGTGGGAAATGGTGTCAGTGCTGTCAGGTAGATGATATCCAGAGCCTTTCCCTCATGCACTAAGCAGATCACCCTGCCATAGGGGGAGGTTGGTCAAGCAGGACCTGCCTTTCCTAAACACCTGTTGGCTGGGCCCCAGTCCCCTAGTTGTCCTGTATGTGCCACCTGATGGCACTGAAGGTCATCTCCTCTATGACCTTCCCTGAACTGACATCAGACTGACAGGCCTGTAGTTCCCTGGATCTTCCTTCTGGCTCTTCTTGTAGATGGGCCAATTTATGACAGGAAGATTTCACTTTTTTTTTTTTTTTTTTTTTCCCTAATGGGAAGAAGGGGAGAAACAGAACTACCAAACCATTTTCAGCTGGATTTGAGGACCACCAGAGATCTGGTAGGATCATATTTATGTTTCTCTTCCATCTGGAAGTTGCCAATAGACTTTCATGGGTTTGTGACTTATGAGGTGGAAAGCCACTCCAGGCATGAAGTACTGACCCAGCCCCATTAACAGCTGTACCCAAACCCTGAATGCTCACACTACTTGGCTGGAGAATGAATAAGGTCTTTAGAGTAAGGTTGTCTCTTGACAAAAATCTGCTTTGTTTTTTTTTTTTTTTTTTTTTGTTTTTGTTTTTTTTTTTTTTTTTTTTGAAGGTAATGATTGCATTATGTGTTCCAACTTGACAGAGCTGCCTCACAGTACAGAACACCACATTTGGTGTGCTTTATACCTGACTGAAATATTATCTGTCAATCTGCTGTCTGTATCCAAGATCCTCTGGAAAAATTCCTGCCCTTGAAGCTTATCTGGTTGTAGGGTACTTAGACGGACACCGATTCCAGTACATCTGATGTACCGTTTGTTGCAATATTATCAAGTTAACACCATCATATCAGCAACACAATTGGAGTTGAAATAAAAAGATACATATTCAGTTTTAGGCTTAAATTTATCTAAGGACTTGTAGATAAGACTTAAAAGAACAGAAGATAAGTAACAAAAAGCTTCTGAGTCATAGTTTCACCTAGAAAGAAAAGGTGAAAGTTTTAGAGATGAAAATGTCTGAGTTATGTTGATTTTTCCTTTAAGGTGTCTTCAGGGATCTATACCTCAGATCAGTTTTTGAAACTGTGACTGTCTTTTTTAGTGTGTTCATGGTATTCCTGAAATGGAGCCTGTTCTGCTTCTGAGGTTTATAGGTGCTATGCTAATACAGGCAATAGCTGGTAGTAAACAGCATAACCTCCCACGCACAATATCTGTATGTCAGATGATTGAGAACACTTCCTATGATCCCTTTTAGCAGTGGATGCAATTAATTTGTTAACATTTCCCTGTAGTCTCACAAAGAAGCTGAGCAGCACAGAAATATAAACCGGATAATAAATGTACATCGTTGATTCATCTCAGCCCTAAGAAATTATTCATAATTTGTACTAAACATTTTCAAACACACTCCTCTTCTGCCAGTTCACAATGTATTCTTGAGGCCATAAGGTCCTTCCAAACATAATAAAACTTTCCATGCCACTGTTGTTAGGGTAGAAGTTAAGAACTGTATAACTGAGGTCAGTTGCTGTACTGCTGTCACACTGATCAGCATCTCTAGTTACTGGTCTGCAGCCTACCCAACTCTTGTCAGTTCCCTGAGGAATTTCTAAAGGCTACTGATTTACAGAAGTACTATTTGCAAATATTATCACGAGTGTATGATTTGCAAAACTAGCAGCTCATGGAGTGAAAAATGGCTGGGTGTCCTCTCCCAAATCCTGCCTCCCAGAGGTAGAAGGACGTGGAAAAAACCACTTTTGGAAAATGCTACCTGGCAGAATGTCAAATGGAAAGAAATAAGTTGAGAAGCAGCAGATCCAAGCTATGCCAGGGTTTGGGATACAGCAGGAGGTAGAAATGCTTGCATCTGTGAGAAGCTGCTTGAGGGGAACAAAGGAAAGTGGCATCCTGTCCAATATCTCTTATCTCCCCCAAATGTGGTGCATAGGCATAACTTGTAGGCCTGACTCTGTGCTGCTGAAGTCAGTGGAATACTGGCAAGTGCATAGTTGATTCCAGTGGTAGGAAATAGACAGTGTTAAAAAGAGCCGTTTAGCTGCTGTCATTAATACAGCAGCAACAATTTTCACTGTTAAGGGTCTGTCTAATACTGGAGGAGAATCTCTGAACACCCTTTTGAAAGAGTATTGTACTTGCAAGGAATTATTACAGTGAGGTCAGGGGATTAGTCTAGTAAGTTGACTGAACTTGTCCTAAAATTTCTGTCCTAGTAATTTTAGTGGTGATCTCATTCTCCTGTTAGACAATGGGCATTTCTCCATGTGTTCCCATCAAGGAATGGGCAGTTCAGAGATGCCTCTGACTGTCCTAGCTTCTTGATTTCGGATTATATACTGTTTATGGTTCTGACAGTTCACAGAAATAGTCTCATTTAATGCAGACCTGATGATCTCTTAATGCTTTTCTAGGCTAAGGTTTCAAAAGCGTTTTCTCTTTAATTTAGTTTATGGCAGCACTGTATTTCACAGCTGGTTTTAATGTATTTTTGGAGACTATATGGAATCAGTACTTGAGTTACAAGGTATGTATATCAGATGGAGACATAGCCACCATTCCTTGGCAAACTGTTAGATCAAATGAGCTGAATCTCCTCTACTTTATTGCCTAATTAATTCTTGAATGATTGCTGAATTGCTGGAGTGGGAAATCTTCCAACTTTGGTCACACTCTGTATTGGGTTATGTCAGAAAGGATTGGAAAGTGAAGGTTTTCTTTAATCTGGGTTCACAGAGGGAAACTTCTAGGTAGGTGGGCAGGGATTGCTTTTGCCTGCTTTTACAGCTGAATAGCAAAGGAAGCAGCTTTTCGGCCAAGGGTCAAAATCTCCAGGGAGGAGCAAATCCTATTGGGGAACAGGACCATGAAAGTGCTCACACTTCTCAGTTGCCAGCTTGCTGATAAACAGGATGGGTTTGGTTTTGTGCAGAAAAGTCTTCCTTGTATGACTAGATCTTTTGTGAGTTTTGCGGGCACTTTCAGTAGTGGAACAGCAGATTAGTTGGAGAGGTAAGTTATAGGCTGCTGAAAGTGGAGTCACAGCACAGAAAATTTTTTCAGAGAACTGACCCTGAGGCATTAAAGGAACAATGAATTAGAAAGAACATTGTTTCTGGCATGGTGATGTTAGATACAGGATTGTCAGTGAAACACTCTTTCTGGAGCAGCAGTTTCCTGTTTCTGAGGTTTTATCCTGGTTTTGAGCAGAGGAAGACTCTTTGGTATCTGGTGACATGACAGGCTTACACTCCCTCCAGGAAAATACAAAATGTTTATTCTACAGCCATGGGCTTCAGGAGCACTTGACACACTTACTGCCTCAGGTACAGGAGGGACAAGTCCTTAGCTCCTTTGGGCATCTCTGCACAGAGCTGCCCTGTGTCTGTTAGCTGCACCTTGGACATCCCAGCAGGAAGGAAATGAGAGGATATGCAAAACCCAGTACCCTACCACTCACCCATTCCAGTGCTTCCTCCAACAGTGACAGTGATTAGAAATGTGAGTCAGAAAAAGCATACAAACCTACTCACTTTCCTTTCACACTTCCAGCATCCACAGTTCATGTATTTAGGGTGCTGCCTTTAACATTTTTGTATATAACTGCTGTCAGTGAATTTGCCCAGTTTGTATAAAGCAATAGGGTGGAAATGTAGTTGGCAAGAATACCGGTTTGTAAGATAGTGTGGGTGTTGTGGCTATGCTTATTCCTGGAATGAAGAATGCAGCTAAAACCTTATGAATGAATGGCATTGCACCCACTTACTGTGTAAGCTCAGGCCAGATCTCACTGTGGGTCTAACTGAAGGCAGTGACACATTGCATTTGTTTTAACGAATGAGATAAAATGGCCAAAGACTGATAGAAAATTCTAGATATGAAACTTACTGGCTGTTTTACATTTGGATGGCAGGCAAACAGCTTTAACCTGCTACCTTTTCTGGGCATTAGGGAGCTCTTCTTTTCCAACAGATTGAATCTCCTGGATAGGAGTCAACCAGAAGTGTAGGAGCTCAGCACTGCAGTGAACACCAGCAGTGGATCCAAGGCAAAGTCCTGTAACAGTACTCAGGCAGACTTTGTTTTCTAAATGTTTGTTGAGATGCATTTTCTTCCCCTGTATGATTTCTCTCTAAGTATCACCTGGTACTTGTCTTATGTTCTCATAGAGTCATAGAATCACAGAATCACAGAATATCCCGAGTTGGAAGGAACCTAGAAGGATTACTGAGTTCAGTTCCTGACTCAGAACTTCTATGCTATGCAGTCCTCTGAGGATTTGATGGTGACCTCCTCAGACGTAATGTGGATTTTCTTCACAATTTAAGAATTCCACCTGGAAGACTGGTGCTCAGATGGTGTGCAAGCAATGCCTTCCTTCCCAGTGACTTGGCTCACATCTGCGGTAGTTCCCTGGGAGCAATTTTCCCAAAAAGTTATCTATGATGGGCCATGAGAGCAAGCAAATTTTTGCAACTAATAAAACTGCTGCATCAAGACCTACTGTCATTTTTGGGGAAAAAGCCTTCATAAAAAAATATGGAATGTGACAACACATGCTAGCTGAGTTAGACCCTAAATAAATAAGTGAAAAAGATAATGCAGAGCAGCACCACCTCATGCTGTCTATCACTACTGCAACAACAAACACCTCCTTTACCTTTTCACTGCTCTTGTAACTATCAAACTTCCATGGACTGGGAAAAGCAATTGAGAAAAATAAGCCCGTTTCTAAATAAATGTCTGTTGGCCGTATATGGGCTTATACCTTCACTGGTCACATTACCCAGGGATCATAAATCAAGAAAATGTTGAAAACACTCCTATAGAACCTGTATTAAACTTGTACAAAACCAGACCTGTTCCAAAAGTCCCTCTGTCATTCAGAGGTAGTTACAAAGGGGGTAGACTGTCTCAGTGATATGCTTCTATTTTGGTCTCTCCAGGGACTGGAGAGAGGAGAAGACTGAGCTCCCAATGTGACAGGGAGCACACAGGAAGGTAGGTGTTCTCTGAAGTATTTTTACCTGAAAGACTGTTGTCTATAGGAGCTCATGGTAAGAGCATGAACAGAAATGTGCTTGTTCTTTCACTGGCCTCATGAGAGAACTGCATTGTACACTGGATCTAACACTGGAGACACCCATTTCCCTGCAGTGTGTAATGTGTAAAACTGAAGGGGTTGACTTGTTCTTGTTGAAATACTGACTCATCAAAATTTGCAAAAGACTAACTCTTCTTGCATTTTTAGTGCACTTTTGAAGTTCTCACACAGAACTAATGCAGAGAAGGACAACATTAAATTCACTCTACAAAATCACCTGTTTCTTTTCTTACCACATATGTAGGAAAGTCTTAGGGAAACACCATGCCTTTTCAAAGAGAAATTAAATGAACATAAGAATATGACTGCTTTTTATACTGATTTAATTTGTCTATATTTCCAGAACACTCAATACTTTCTCTTCTTTTTTTTTTCACTGCAAGCTATTATTTCCACTATCAGTTTAGCTGTGGATGATTTTTCCTTAGAGCAAGTCAGAACCAGTTTCCAGAAGGTGAGGAAGAAGTGGCCAGAGGTAGTGGCCGAGAGCTGCAAAATGAAGCAGTGCTAATGCAGCCCCTTGGGTGCAAGGAACCCAGCTCTGTTGTGGTACCCCCATGCTGCCTGCAGGAAAAGCAGGATCAGGGAGGCAGGCACGTTGTGTTGTGGCAGATTAAGGAGGCAGGGCCTCCTGACCTTGCTGAAGAACCATGCCTGTGCCTCCTGCAAGAGACTCAAGACACCCCTCATGCTGCACACTATGGGCACTGGCACAGCTGGGCTCATGCCAGCATCACTGGTGGAGGTGCCCAGGATTTCTTGCCTGCCCCATAAGCCCAGTCAGCTGTGGTTTGTGTTGTGATAAGCTTCTTTGGACAGAACCACATGAAAGTACTGTAAGTGACCTGTCCCACAAGCAGCGCTTTCATTCCAGGAGCATTTGTTTGTTCTGGCTGCTCTGTTGTATGTCTGTGACACTATAGCATTTGTCAATAGATACACATCAGTGTTTGTATGCTCAGCACCTTTCTTGCATCTGAATTTTTTCCAAGCCAACAAAGTTACACAGATCTGGCTGATATGTCTGAAGCCTAGAAACTTCCTTTTTTCTGCTCCAGCCTGTAATAGCTGGCTGCTGGTGATTAGTCTGCTAATTAGAAAGGGTGGACCAAGAATAGAAGAAAAAAAAAAAAGAGCTTTTAATTCAAAGACATATCCCCCAGGCACATAATTGAGGGATCACCCTCTCCTAAGAGAAGTTGCTTGCCCTGCAATACATGTATTTATGTTTCACATTGCATGCCATATCCTGCACTTTCTTTCGGAAGAGTTAAATACAGCAGAAAATTATACTTAATATTTTAATAACCTTTAACCATGAACCCCTAGCCTCACTGCCCTGTAAAGGAAGAGACCCAGGAAAAAAATACTTATTGGAGAAACTTTAATTAGCTATGCAACTTGCTCTAAATTATTGCAGGCTTTCAGCACTTTCATGAAGATGGTCTTGGTTCCTCAGGCTTGTTCATACAGAACGACCTGGAGTTATAAAGCTCCACCAGATGCAAACCCAGCAGCATCTTTTCTACCAGACACAACCCCTCAGTTTCACTACAGCCTCCCTTGCAGAGTCATTGTGGCTTTCAGATGTAAGAGCTTTGTTTTGTTTGCAGCTACATTTCCCACATTAATGAGCAGCCTCAAGAATTCAAATTCAAGTGAGAGGACCATCACAGAACCTTTGGTGCTCGGAAGGCACATATACAGTGCCCGTTTCTAGCTCCAGGTGCTCTCCCTTCTTAAGACAGAAAAGATGCAAACACAGTTCCCATTAGGGGGTACTCCTGGAGGACCACACAAGCACATTCGTCTCCAAAAGCGGCCTCCAGCCTTTCACTGTGTCAGCACAAAGAGTAATTCACATGCATATGAATGCATTTGGCTAATCATAGTGTAGGGATAATTCTCTGTATATAATTACACGCAGTACTAGGCAGTTAACACTGCAGGGATGTTAAGGTCTACTTACATGTAAGAAGGGAGATGGAAGGTTGTTATGCAATGGACAAACAGGCAGTTTCAGGCCTACTAGTATATTGTGCATAGACATTGAGCCAAAATCTATACGTAACTCAGTGCAGTCCTGATTAAAACAAAAAATAGCTGTTGCTGGTGATGTTCAATTTAAATTCTATCCCCTTATCTTTGTCAAAAACTTATGTCTTTGCATGAGGATCTCCATCATACCGATAGCTGAAGCTGTCTGGCTTGCTGCATTATTCTTAAGCCTGGTCCTATGCACCGTGCTCGCTGTCTCACTTTCAGAAGTTCTGAGCAGCTCTATATCTCATAGACAGCAAGGGATTAACAAGTACTTAGTATCCCTGAATATCATGACAGCTTTGTCTGGGGTTAAGGCTTTTCTGAAATCAGTGAGTGAAAGAGAAATATGGAGCCATTTGAGTAGAAAGAAACTAATATAAACCTGAAAGCAGAATGTCCTTTCCTCTATTCTTAAAAATGTCAAGTACATTTCAAAACTGCAGAATAATTATAGAAGAAAAGTAAAACAACATCCTTGAATTAGGTGTCAAGAAGGTGGAGAAAGCAATTCACACCACTGGGGATACAAGAGACAGGAAAACTCAGAAATATGAGCAACTCAGCAGAAAGAGAGATCCAAGCAGTTACAAGTTATGAAGCTTTTTTCCAAAGCTCAGGAGTCAGGGTGAAAAATGATAAGGTTTTAAAAGAATAGAAACTTCTATTCCAGTTTCTAAGCATGGAGAAGATACACCAATCTGCTTTTGTCCAAAGCTATTTTTTACTCTGCTGTCACCACAACTAGAAGCTTAATTCATACAAGCCAAGTTTGAAATCATTAAACAATTAGCCAGCTTTCTAAGAAACAGCAAATATTAATAGACTTGTGAGAAAGTCTTATGAATTGGCAAAGCTGAATTAGGAACCCCTGGTGTCAGAGCAAACCCAAACAGAGACAACAAGAACTGCTGACTGAAGCCAGGGCAAATCTCCCTATAAATCCTGTGTGAGCCAGTGATTCTCTGCGTGACCTTTGGCAAATAGTTTGGTCTTGGTTTGTTCCTCTGTCTCCTCAGCTGGAAAACTGAATTAAAAAAAAAAAAAAATGCAGGGGCCGACTGACAACCAGATGCTGAGCATGAGCTAACTCTTTCCAGGTAAATAAATTATTTAAAAATAATTATGATAACAAAATGTTACATATATCTCATGTGTTACTCTATGCATTTACTGCTGGACCCAAGCCCATTTTCCCCAGAGGACTTACATGGCCACAGTTGAGAGGGGGGATCTGGTGCCAAATCCATAGGGAGAGCCATCAATCCTTGCAGGGTATATTGGACTGCCAAAGACAACACAGTGATAACAGCAAATCCCCCCCAGATTTCCAACCCAGCTCACGGCTGGGGCCAAGGCCAAGGGCAAATGGTTTTCCTCTATGCAGAAAGGGACAAGGAAGCTACCTGGACCCCCAAGAAAGCCCCTGAGTTGATCTCTGTGGAGCTGGGGAAACCCCACAGGGACAAGGTTTCCCATTGGGTTGGTTTGGATCCTTGGAAGTGTTCCTGTAGTTTCTGCCAAAAGACCAGCTACTTTTCTTAAATCCCACTCCCCCACTTCGAAATAAGTCAGGCTCAATAACCTTCCAGGGACACACTGCAGAAGCTATTTGCTCGAGCTAGTATTAAGCAAGGGGAAAGGGATGTTGGATTGGGGTTTGGGGTTAGGTTTGTGGTTTGGTTTGTTTGGGCTTTTTTTTTTTAAGATTTGATTTATTGCCAAAGTTCATTTACTAGCGTTTATTTACTGCTGTTGGCAGGCTCAGCATGCACACTGCCTAACAGATTTATCTGTTAGACTGGTGGGTGGTCACCATTCTTGTGTTGTAAGATTAATTGTAAAGACTCCTAGGGCAACTGGTACTGGGAAGTTTAGGCCATTTAAGTAAAATAATGTTGAATTTTTCTCCATGGCCACATCCATCTGCCGTAAGGAAGTCAGGAACTGTAGCAGACCAGTGGTGGAACTCCTCAAGCCAGGAGGGGCGATGGCTATCTCAGCACAAACAAGGTTTGTGTACTTTATCAGCTCATTCTCCAGTCCCAGCAAGACAACACATCACTGAAAACACTGAAACTTGCCTTGCTGCTCCCTTTGTTCCTATGGGAATGCCACAGCTATGGGCTGTAAATTTTTCACTCTCAGGGATTTCTAGACCTACTGGTTCAATTTAGCCACCAGTGAACATGAAATAAGTTGCTGGCTTGGAAACTCATGTCTGAGTCCTCAAAAGGATCTAATTATCTTTTGACACCTAAATGCTATTGATTTCTCTAAGTCTGATTTGGAGGTCAGCACAAAAATCCCTTTTGGGACCTATGTGTAAAGCCAATGATCAGTGAGAAAAATATAGTTAGCTGTAACTGCTGTGGTCTGAACTGAGCTTTTCTTATTGTCCTGCCACTGTGGTGAGTTCAGGAAATGTTCACAGAAAGCACTGAGTTGTCACTAATCCATCATGTCTCCATTTGGGTATCAGAGGTCAGCAGTTTGGGCTGTGAGGGAAATTGCTGGCTTCCACCCCTTAGGGCCAGACAGCGATCACCAACAATGATGTGGAAGCACAAAATTTCAGTGCTGATGACTTCTCTTATTTGAGCCATGAACAACACCTGCTAAGCCAAGAGGAACTACTTTTGTAGAGGTAACTCCACTGGCTTCACAACCTTACAGCCATAGTTTTACGTGGGAGCTATTGGGGATGCCATGTGTGCTCACACCTGTGCTGCCAGAGGTGTTTCACCACTGAGAAGGGGTTAATGGGCATCCCATTCCCTGGCAGCACCAGTAATTATTGTGTTTGCAGTTCTTAGAGTGAGGGGAAAACTCCATTGTAGAGAATATTTTTAGACTGATATTTTTTATGGGTTTGCACTGAGTAAAAGTGAACTTACTTGCCAATTCAAATATCAATTTTAATAAAGCTTAAAGGACTTTGCCAGTTTGGGAACCTAGGGTGCCACTTCTCTGGGGTATAGAGATTGCTGTCTGGGATTTTTTTTCTTTTTATGCTTCAGTGACCATTTTTTTTTGCATTAGCATTAGCTTCTCATTTCCTTACAACTGAGTGGGCAATAAAAAGACCTTAGACACACAGGGACTGCTGCTAAACTCACAGGCACACACAGCAAGCAGAAACTTCACAGTAGATCGACCAGACTTCAGGCAGCAAATAACCTCCTTCTGGCTTTCTGATGTTCCAGCTACAGTATGAAAAGGTCAAGTGCCAGCTAAAAGCTGCAGAAATGTTCCCTTTCACTTTTTGTTCCAGGTCCAACCCTGTGTTACGCAGTGCTTGCACAGCAGCCCATCAAGGAGGGAGAGCAGCTGGCTTGCATCCAGTAGCTCCCAAATCAGCCAGTGCTTGGACAGCACAGGCTCCCAGGAGCTGTGAGCTCTGATGTGTGACTGAGAGGAATGAGTTTCCCACCCTTGATCAGGTTGGTGGAAGGTTATTAGCAAATGCATGGGCCTGTTTGCTCTTGTGTTGAACAAGCAGTCCAGCATTGGTTTTTCCTATTATTTTTCCATAATTCCCCTTTCCAGGGACTTCTCCAGGTTGCTTTGCTCCTGCTCCCCTATACTAGCCATATCTCTGCAAATTTGCCTCTCCTCTGCAGTGGTTTCATCGCACAGCCCTTTCAAAGGAGAACAGACCTTCTGCACTGGTTTCTTCTTCCATCATGAAGCCATATTTGCCACCTCTGAGTACGTCTGGCAGACTAACCCTTCTCCTCTGCAGCTGCCAAGCCAAGAGCAGGGTGATAACATGAAGGTTATCATATATGCACACACCTTTTTATTTCCAAATACCTAGGTTTTCAGGAAGTCATCCATCAAAGGCACAACATGGGCAGGAGGTGGGGAGGAAGCAAAGAACTGAAATTAATTTTCTTAAACCAGCTCTAGACCTCTACTTTTTTTCAGGCTGGAGCACTCCTGGGTTACAGGAGCATTTGGAGGTACCTGAGAAAGAAAGTGAAGTGGCACCATCAGAGGGCAGGCAAAGCCCCTCAGCAGATACATGTACTCAGTGGCTTTTGACTTGTTGGTCCATGAAAGGATCTGTCTTATCCATTCCAGGATCTTTGGAAGCAAATCTTTGCTCTCACTCTGACAAACTAATCATGCAAATGTTTTACTGTGGGACAAGATTGTAAGTGTTGCTTCTCAGAGGTTGGAAAGGCTTGCTAAGCCCTATGAAAACTTAGGGGTTGAACTAAGTGACCTTTAAAGGTGCCTTCCAAACAAATTATTCTGTGGTTCTGTGAAAACCTTGAGAGCCACCCCTAGTTATGATATCTTAATTAATGGCCATAAACTGGCTTGCTCCAGACTGTCAGAGAAGTATGTCCAAGAACATCCTGGGGCAGCTTGTTCTTTACCACATTACCACGATCACCCCCTTGTACTCTTCTTTCCCATAGGTGGCTCAGTCAAGAAAATGGGCTGCCAAGGGTCACTTTGATCTCTCTGATGAACAATCTCATGCAATCAAACCCCTAAGTCCCCTTCTCCTTTGGCAACTTTGGCCATAAAGGTTAAAATGCCTGTACCATGTCAGGGACAGAGTGAATAATCAATGATAGAAATGGAAAAAAGCTTACAGAACACACTAGACATTCATTTTCTTCTTCTCCTAATTACAAAATTAATTACATTATTTGATAGATTCTTTCATGCTTGTATCTTGCATCCAGTTTACTAGAAGTTTTGAATGAATGAGAGTTGTAGTAGCTGATTCATGATAACCAGTGATATATAACAACATTAGTGCCAGAAAAGATGACATTTTAATTGCAAAGTTACCAGTTCTCAACAGAAAATGAAGACTTTTTTCTAAAGTGGATTTGTAAATTCAATGCATGGTTAAATTTCATTCTCTGCCTTTGAGCACAGTGGTTAGTCATAAAAGCAGATCAGAAGGTGGGGAATAGAAAACACAGCTTTGCAACAGCTCAACTCCTTTTTCCCTTTCTTCTTGTTTTTCAGTAAAAGGGATAGATATTTTTCACCAGAAGAAAGCTGCTGGTGCCATTTTTTTTTTAACAGAAAGGCCTTCTTGCCTCTCTCAGCAAAACTGGAGCATTCTTGTCTGTAAAAATGTCACATCTTCACCTGGGGCAAATTCATGGAAATTTACAAAGATTTACAGCAAGAAGCAAAGTTTTAATTTTCATGAATATGCCCCAGGTGAAAATGTGACATTTTTACAGAGAGGAATGTACCATTCTCCTCAGCAAAAGAGTATTTTCCTAAAGAAACAGCAGTTCAATTTTAAAAGCTACCTTTCATTACATTTTTTAGACCTACAAAGGAGAGTTTAATGCACCCATAAACTCCTCTCCTTTTTCCAGTTTGCCGCAAACTGGATCTTCTCAGTCAGAGAGACAGTGCTATTTTTATTGTCATTAGATTTCAGATTCTTAATCATGGATCAAGACGCCGTCATGCCAGGCACTGTGTAAAGAGAAAACATAAGGCTGGCTCGTGCTCCAAAAGCCGAGGCAGCTTTGCATGGGGGAGCTCATGCAAGAGGCAGCAGCATGGGCAAGCACATGGGAACGAGACAACAGATCATCGGCAGAAGAGGTTTAAAAGTTGATGTTCCGCAGCCACTTTGCCTCGTGCTGGGAGAATGGAGTCACCACCTAACAAATCACAAAACCTTTGAATTCAAGCGAGGATTAAGAACAGACTTTGAAGGATCTTGCTCGTCTTCAGCAGTCAGAAAAAGATGACATGCAATGCCACTAATGCGAAATCCTCCATTTGTCCTGCTGTCACTCAGATAGCAAGTTGCTTATATAGGAAGACAAGACTCATAAAGCACCAGAACGGAGCAGCAAAAAGTAGAGAAGGATTTAGGGGTAACTGCGGCATGAGAAAGCAACAATGTTCTGCTACTTCAGAAGCTGAAAGCATTGTACTGGGGTACAGCATCAGGATCACCACTTTCAAACTGTCTGACATACCTCTTGTCAATTTAGTGCTGCCAAGGCCCTGCCTAGGGTATTTCATTTAGTTCTAAGCACATCTTAATTTTTTTTTAAGAGGATGAAAAAGGAATATGTCCCAAGTACAGTTCTTCAAAGTAGCAAAATCAATTAGAGATCTAGAAAATACAATTTATGAAGTAAGACTGAAAGAAATTATGTTGTTTAGTCTAGAAAAGACAAGACTAAAGGGAGATAATAAGCATCTTTAAATACATCCAAGTTATCTGCAAATATAGGGGAATCATTTTGATCAGAGGATTGGAAATAATGGACTCTGATAATTGCAAAAGAGATTCAGGATGAACATAAAAAAATTCTAATAATAAGGATGATTAAGCACTAGATAGATTGGCTGGGGAAACTGTTACATGTCTATCTTTTTTGTTTGTTTTTGAATAAGAGCTTAGGCAAAGATCTGTTGTGAACAACTTAGGTACAAGCTGATCCTGCTGTTGGGCAGAGAAGAAATCAGATCTGTGCTAAGCCATCAGGTAAGCCATCAATGTGCCCTGAACAACACCAACTGCCCAGCTGGAACTGCATATATCTGATGGGTACAAAAATCCCCAACCAGACTGAGTGGAGACACGTTTGAGAAACTCTGAAATGTACTGGGCAAGACCATCTCTCACAACCCTTTCAAAAGTAGTCAGAAAATTTATGGCACGTAGAGTGTAATATTTCCTGTGACATGTCTGAGATGTGTGTGTGTGTGTGTGCTTGAACACTTTGAAGTTTTATGCAGCTTTTTGAGAAGGTGATGGACACCAGCCCTCTGGAAGCCAAAGAAAAAGCTCTCAGTCTTTTCAAAAGCTTGTTCCTCAGTCATTCGTGTCCTCCACTAATTCAAGGGCACCTCTGCTCCGCAGTCTTTTCCAGACCACTTTGGGCAAGACTTAATCAGCATTCATAAAAAGAGATGATTGCTCTTAGAGAGTGTAGAGAAATGGGAAGCAGGAAACGTGGTTACATTGATGAGAAGTACAATGAGTGAGGCTTGAGTACAGCAGTGAATCAAACCACAAAAGTGCACAAAAAAGGGATTCTGGAGACATGCAGAAAAGCCAGCAACTTGTGCTCTCCCAGAATTTGTTCTGTGGTTTGGAGATTTGGGTCAGACCACACAGATCAGAGGGAATTGCAATGACAAGGGTGGGAAGCAGAGAGACCCACACTACAGCAAATGAAACCCTAGAAGCGATTTATAGGAAATGCCTCAGTCTTACCAGCCTAAAATCCCTTTCAAGTGGAGCAGGGGGGAGAGACTATGGCTGCCACAGCATCCTGCTGCTTTGGCAGCAGTAGGTGCTGCTGCACAGCTTTGAAACAGGCATGTCAGGTTCTGAAGGCATGAGGATATGAAAAAGATTACACAGACACTCTGTAGCTCTATTCTGTGTTATGTAGCTTGTCCTGAAAACAGGGAAGAAGTTGTTCCACTGTTATTGGGGTAGGAACAAATACACAAACAAGTGCCAGGATGAAAGACGTGTCGTAAGATGTAGTCATTAAACTTTGTGACACCTCTTCTGCTCCTTACAGTATGGTGGAATATTTAGGAGTACTTAGCTCTACAGTGCTTGCTTGTTTCTTTTTAAACATTATGACTTGATACATGAAGATTTTGCTCCTTGGAAACGTGAACACCTTGTGGTCCACCATAGAGAAGGGATGGTCAAGAGACAGGTTGTTGCACAGAAACCACTTTGGTTCTTGCCATTCCATCATGCTATCTGCAGCTGCAGCTTGCTGTGTAGTCAGTTAAAAGCAATAGTTCATTGACATCACAATTCTGCAGGAACATGTACTCGCCCATCCTGGCATCACAGATGCATGTGTGTCTTCACACCTCTCCTGCTAATACCATGGGATTTACCCAAGACCAGCCATGGAAAGTCAAAACAATGATCTCCCACTGCCTCCATGAGGAAGTAAAACGTCTGGAGAACGTGCATTCAATACCTTCGCCCTCCATCTGCAATGCAACTCCTTACCAAATGTTTCTGCCCAAAGAAACAAACCATAATGGGGAGTGATACAGACAAAAAATCTTAGTAATAAAAACTCCTAACCCATCTCAGGAAGATGCTGCACATGGAAACTTTCCCTAATGGTGCTGTCTTTCTGCCTAGCATCACTCTGGTGACAGACAGGGCAACCAGAGAAACATGAATGTCAACAACATTAGGAGAGTTTCAGCAAGTGCGCCCACACAGAGACCAAGTTTCCAGCAAACAAAGTGGGGGGATGGGGGGAGGGGGGTGTGTGATGCTGCACTGTGGATGCTGCCAAGTGTATTAGAAGCAGGTGGAAGACTTATCTCTACCTACATAGACTGTCTGAGTTTTCTTCAGAAATTTACAAGGAAAATGTAGCTCTCTAGTGCTGAGGAAAATTAATAATTTCTACATGATGTGTGCTTTGTGCTTGAGTTTCCTCCACTGATAGAAAATAATCTCTGGTTTTCCTCCTTTTTTTTTTTGTTTTTGTTTTTGTTTTTGGTTTTGGTTTTGGGTTTTTGTTTGTTTGTTTGTTTTGGTTTTTTGTTTTGTTTTTTTTCTTGGGGGGTGGTAAAGCAGTGCAAACCAGAAGTGACCAGGAGGGTGTTTGTCCAGTGGTGAGGAGATGTCCCCATAGGAAATATTTTTCCTGCCAGGTGGTCTCCTGCTTCTCAACTTTGTGAAATGCCTGAAAGACCTGGATAGATCTACCAAAGGTACACATATGCACATGGGAGAGGGGAGTGAGTAGAAAGGAGGCAACAGATAACAAATTACTTTTGAGATTAATTTTGACAGGAAAACACTCTGGAAGTCAGGTCACCTATGGAGACTGATTCATTTCATCTTGAAGCACAAATGTGGTTGCTAGCCTAATCCCCACAAAGCCACAGAGAATTTCCACTAAAGAATTCATTAGACTTTGACAAACTATATGCACTGAGCTGTGTGTGCTTGCTGGGCTTTCCTGAGACAGTGGAAAGTGCTGAATACACTGCCAAACATCTTAGAATGGGGGTTATATTTTCTCATATATTTCCATGTAAAACCTTTTTGAAATATTTAGTCAATGTAATGCTGAAGTTGCCATGTAGCTCCCAGGAACAGCTCTGACCTTGGTAACAGATAGGAAATCAAGCAGCTCAGCTCTGAAAACAGTCTTCCAAAGCTGCTCTCAAGTTTGGTGTTGCAGTTTTATGCAGGAACTTCCCAGTTCAGTGCCCATGTGGAGGGAAAAAGAGGGGGGGAAAAAAAAGATGTTTCTATTCACCAGCTCGGCCCTCACAAAGTACTATTGTGTTTCCTTCCCAGGGAAGTGCCTAGGGAATGAAGACATTATTTCCTTAAGGACTACCTGCTTCAGTTGTTTCCAATGATCGATTTTCCTGTCTCTTTTAGGCAGTCTAATTCACTTTAAGCAGTCAATGGTAAAAAACAGCAATCAAATTAGATCATATTATCAGCATAAGATAAAATAGTAGTGGGTTTAGTTTTTGAAGCATTTTTATCTCAATAGCACAATTTGGAGCAAGTCCAAACACTCAGAAATTCTGTAGATTTGCTTTTAAGAGCCCAGCAGGGGGTTTTCACAGAAAACACTCCAGTATATGAAAGAATTTTTGAATAGCCAAGCCAATTTACTACAAGATTTAATGCGGGTTTTTTAGTGTGATTTGAAGTCTATGTATCTGGTTGTTACTTCCTACCATTATGTTTTCATTTTAAAATGCAGGAAAGTTTTCCTTTTTAAAAAAAGTTATTACACTAAATAGCAAAACAAGCAAGTCCTTAATAGGATTATTAGTCTAGCTGTAACGTCTTGAAGTTTGTGGGAAGAGAAACATCTTTTGTTAGAGCTACTGACAGGCCTTGGAAAAACAGACAAGTCATTTTTTCACGCCTGAAGCTGCTATAATCAAAGCCCAGTTCTGTTTGTCCTCAGAGAGAATGATAAACTCTTATTTTGATGGAAAATTTATTACCGCAAGCACAGCCATGAACTCATGTGCACTTCCATTAGTGAGCTGTGCTCTTAAAACCTAATGAAGCTTCCATTTTTAGGCTCTGATACAGCCCAGCAAGCTTGTTTAAGTTGATGACGTATCCTCAGCCACTGACATGTCAACCTGAGGCTGAAGGAGCACCAGGCGACGAGGAGAAAGAGCTTTTGCAGTGATTGAGCGCCAGGCAAAAGCCACGTTGGCCCACGTGATGCAGGACCATGCTCCTCCCTTGGTTTCCCACAGCGTCGCAGAATGCCATGAGGGCTGGATCCAACCCAGAGATATGGACATCTCAGAAATCCAGTCCAACTCAAGCCATAAAACCAGACATTCACGTGATGGAGATATCATGACAATGCCCCACTTTGACAAGGTTTTGCCATCTCTGCCCAGAACAACCACAAATGTCCCATTCCTATCCATGAGGTGGTTCAGTCCCCACAAGGCACAAAAGAATTCCCAGCTTGGATGTGTAGGAAAGGATCCTTCATGGGTCTTGCTGCCCTCAGGAGCACAGTGCCCTCCTGTGCCTATCCCATGGGACTCTAATTGGAAGTGAGTCCATTACAGACTGCTATCTGCAATGTAAAAAAGTTCTCAGGTCTCAAAGCTGCTGCTCACACCACCACCCAAGCACCAAGGCCCTTCATATTGGCCCTCCCACTGCACCCCTGCAGGGGAGCACTGCACAGGATGTGGCCCCAGCAGTTTTCAAGTGCTTTGGGCTGGTTCATCACTGTTGTTGATGGTGTAGTCTACCTTACAGACGATAGGAATCTCCAGGCATTGCAGAAAGATGGCAACAACCATCACAGGCTTGCCTCAGTCTCTAGAATCATCTCTCTCCAGCTGTCACCAGGACGGGCCTGGGAGGATATAATCTGTCATACAAAACCTTTTTTTTACTCTGAAAAATACTGATGAGTATTTGTGTTTTCAGCTATCAAAACTAAATCCATCTACTCAATAGCTTACCTTGAACTCCTTAGCCATAAATATGAAAAAAAATTAGCTAATAATTTATTTTGCCTTCATGAGGCTCTAGCTGTGTATTTTTCCCTATCTTTGCACACAGCTGAGAAGGAGCTGGGCTACCCACTCACTTTCATGGCTGAGAAAATTGCCAAAGCAGTAACTCACCCTGCAGAAGTTTGTAAGAAAAAGAAAATTGCCCCCAGCTTCTTCCCTTGTTGCTATGCAAAGAGCATCCTTCAGAAACCATCCAGCACTCGTGACCTAGTCTGCAGCCCTTCAAACATTGTGCTGACAAGGCATGGGTTTTTTGGATCAAGAGGGAAAGGGAGAGGTTTCACCCAGCTCTCCCAGGCAGGGAGCTGTTGGGTCCCTCCCACCACTTACTGGCATGGGCTTGTTTTGCATCTTGTGAGAGCTTAGGATCCAGCTAAGGAGTTTTCAGCAATATTTTCTAGGGTATCGATGGCCCAAGAGCAGAATAGCTGACAAGAACAATAGCCAGATCTGCCATGCCAAGGGCCAGCTTGGCCATTTGTCAGGATAATAATCAAAGCAACTAATTTGCATATAAATTACTTAGAATTTTAATCAGAGATTAATAAAGAAAGGCTATGGTAATTAGCTATATACATATATCTATATTATCACAGCAATAGTTCTTCACACAGCACAGTGGCCAGCATTACTTGCTCTTGGGGCTTCAGAGAAATATGGCTGGAAAAGAGAAACCCACTGCTCCACTGGATCAAACTTCTCCACACAGGACTCTTGTTTCAGCAGTGACTGGACCCCCACTAGAGCATGGGTTCCTCCTTTCCCCAGGGGACAGGGAGCTCTGCAGCTGGGCATCTCTGCCATGTCCCTGGCAGACAGGAAGCCACTGCTGCCTGAAAGCAGGGCTCAGGCCTGAATCCTCACCTCCTTCTCTTCTTCCTCCTTAGTCTTGTCACCAGGAGCCACCCTGCTTCTGCACAGCTCCAGCAGGCTTGGGCCATCCAGACTCCCTGAATTGCCACACATGGACCCCACAGCATAAGGTGACCTTGCTAAAAAGCCACCCATCAAGAAAACAACCCCAATGCATCAGTGTTCATTGGCAGAGGATCGCCTGCCTCCAGCATGCCTATGACAGCTGGAAAGACACTGGCATAAGGTGTGCACAGACCAGTGCCCACCAGGGAGTGTCAAAGAGGGGAAAACATCTCTTCCCCACAAACACTTCACAGCAAAATAACAAAAAGCTCAGGGAGATTTACACTCCTCCATATTGGCCTTAAATCACAGATTTGTCTATTAATTGGTCCTGTTGATGCCCCTCTTACACACTCATGCATGCATAGGCTGCAGTTCAGTTAAAAAAAATGGAGATTGGACTTCAAGTTCTCACAATAATATCAACCATTTAGCTTTATAAACGATTAGCTGCTATAGTTAGTCATATAAAAATAGAGGATTTTAAGTCAATACTGCCTAGAAACTGCCGTTGCATGCAAGAGACAGGAAAAGAGATCTCTCTCATTAAGGAAATGCAGGACTAAAACTATTCCCTGAGCACAGAGCTGGTCTGTTCAGCACAACCACACCAGTAGCCCAGCAGAGTAAGGTCAAAGAGAATCTGTAATACAATAAACTTAGTAGCTCACTTGTCCCTATTTAAGGATTCACATCCGTAGACACTGCTAAACAAAAAACTCTAGGAGGAAGGTACTGGAACACATCATCAACATGAAGGACTTGGGGTGATTTTCCAAGAAACATTAAATGATCTGGGCTTTAAGTTTCATTTTCCTCAGCAATGCTAGGCAAGAGCAGGCACAGCAAGACTATTTTAGCTTACTTTTTGTTAGTGGTTTGCAAACGGAAACTCAACAGCTTAACAGTTTAACACAGCTGGGGATATTCAGCTTCAATGACTAAATATGCCTGAAATATGTCGTAGCTGACTTGGAGGATTTTATATTTATTCTGCCCAAAGACTTGCTGTAACACTCTTTGGCAGGTAATTGGCTCTGCTCAGTCTCTGCATTCAACAAAGGAAGGCTCCAGATTTTCCTGTCCATGGGTGAAGGAGACTGTGTTTTTCAGTTCATCTTGGTGGCAGCTTTCAAGATTTCTTTTCTAAGCAGTTATCCAGAAAGGACTGATTGCCATTCAGAGATGGGCTGGGCACAAGCCAGTGAGTGGTGCATCAGGGTTTCATTTAACTCCTTTTTCTTTATTTTTTCCCTTTTTTTTTTTTTTTTTTTTTTTAATTCTTATTTTCTTTCCATCCCACTGGGAATGAAAAGAAAAAGAAGAAGCCAAATAAATCTACAGCTACTTCTGAGACGGCCTTCCATCCAGGTACAGATTCACAGGGATGAGCAGAGTTGTGGGCAGGAAATGAGAAAAGAGAATTGCAGTTTCTCTCTCCTATTAGTAGGTCCTGTGCCTCTCTGGCTACACAATTTTTCTCCTCTCCTCACTTCTCCTGATACGTTGAAATTGGACATGTCCTCATCTTTAAAAAAAACACCTGCCACCAGCACTGCCTTTTACTTCTGAGATGCTTTGCTCTGAGCAAGCACCTCCCCACCTCCTCCCAACCTCCTCATCCTCCTGGGGCTGATGCCCCTTCCTCATCAGCACTTGTTGGCCCAAACTGAGCATGTGGTGGGTCCTGGCTCCAGTGCAGGTAAGGATCATTCCTACTTCATGTTAATCTGCTGAGGAAAAATCTCATTTGTCTTTCTCACTTCAGTGTGCTCAAGCACCTTCCCAAAACCTTCCTCCAGATAATACTTATCAGCCTGGTGGGGTGCTTGGTGAGGAGGGTGGAAATACATGGGTGAGATGAGTGTAAGGGAGCATGCAGAACCTCTGGAGGAACTGACAGAGAAGCTGCTGCCTGGTACAGTTGTGCATAAGTTCCCAAACTTTTGTCTCTTTCTCACCACTGAAGACACAATTCAGTGAAAACACCCTACTGTCTTCTTTGTGAAGAACTTTTTAGATTATAAAATCCCCCCCAAAAACCAGTGAAACCAGTGTGGAAGGGGCTTTAGGAGGTCCTGTGCTCAGAGCAACTCCTGGTAGAAGTTTCTCAGGGTTATGTCCAGTTCAGTTTTGAGTGTGTCCAAGAATGGAGAAACCACAATGCCCTCTGGGCAGTCTGTTCCAGGGTGGTGGTCTAGTCCAGCAGAAGCAGGTGTCACCATTTCCCCGAAGATTCAATATGTGCACACCCTGGGCCTGACACCACTGGATGGCCTGAGAGAAGGAAAGACTCCAGCCCCCCCTGCAACTCGTTTTACATGCCCTGGCATCAAGCAGTATTACTTTACTTGCTTTTTTTAACAGGGGAGTGGGGCTATTAGGATCCTTTTGTCCAGAGAGGGGAGAGAGCAGCCTTCTCATGCAATGAGTGACACCATGGGCATTGAGGAGGCTGTGAGCTTTAGCCTCTAGTCACTCCTCTCCGTGACTGCCACTCAGGGGTGCCATTGGATGTGATGAGAGTGCTCGGTGCACACACCGTGGTCTCTCATCCTCACCCTCCAGGATGAGCCACACAAGCTCCTCTTTGGTTACTGGGAGGAACATGACTCTCTTGAGAGTGGGTCCTGAGGAGGGGGCAGCAAGAACAGTCTACAGCAAGCTCCTGGGTTGTCCCTCTGAACACAGCATGGCCCCCACTGGCATCTTGTGTGGCCTACAGTTCTCTTGTCCATGTCCATCATGGAGAGGAGTGACACACCAGAAAATTTCCTGCATCCTGACTGTAAAAATAGAGTCAAAGTAGGACATTTCCTCTGCTACTTCAGGGCTCATTCTTTGTTACTGAAGCACATCATGTAACAGTTTGCAATTAAAACCATCAACAGCATGGAGGGCCATACCACAATAGCTTTGTAGTCAATTATTTGATTTATAATTAAACATGCTGAATTTCAGCTTACTGACTAGAAAGTAGGACAAGTACTTTGTGTTTGCCTGGTTCTAAAAAATAAAAAGCCAGGAATCCAGGCTGCAGTTTCAGTAGTATGGATAATTTGTCTCCTCCAGTGTGGGCTGTCTAGACAATTGAGTAGGTAAGGACAAAGTAAGTTTTGGACTGCAAATTTTAAGTATTACCATAACAACAATTAGAAGCCCCAAGATAAACAAACAGCTGGTGGCTATGAAAGCCCGTTAGCCATGTGGGAAAGCAAGCTGGGTAAGACAGAGCCCGTGGGTCAGGCTGGGTGCTCCCTCCATGGGGTGTCATCCTCCTGGGTTTGGCAGTGCTGCTGTCGGCTGACACACTCGGCAGTTTTGAGTCAGCGCTCCGAATCAACCCCGAGCACAGCAATTTCCAGCTACTTTTTCACTCACACACCAATGACATGTCATCCATCTCTTCATTCCCTCTTTACCTCTCCCTCAGATGGCCGGGAAGATTTGAAGGTGGTTTTCATGTCAGAGTCCTGCAAAGGACATGGAGGAGTCTTTTGTGTTTGTCAGCTCTAAAAGACAGAATAAAGGAAAGGCCAGGAATGCGACTATTCTCAGTCTGACTGACACACTGAAATTTGCTTTGTTAAAACCCCCAAATCCTTGCACTTCTGAGGCCAATCAAACACATATTGGGCTGGACCATCTCTGCTAGGCATATCAGAACCTGACACCTGTGGCCAAGTTTTGCAGTTCTTCATCTGGTTTCCATTTTTTATGCACACAGAGTGATATATGGTCTATTCCATGGGCATCCTGTACACAATATGCAGTGTGCTCGGGCTAATACCAGGTTTTACTCAGCTGAAGGACAGAGCACTACACTGGGCTTAGCCAATTCATACTCATTCTTCTCTGAGAAGTGGTGAGCATATCTTAAAGGCTATTACACTTTTCTAACCACTTCATACAATTACTCTTGAGGATCTTTTTAGAAAATTTTTGTGAAATGTATCCTCTCCACTACTCTCTTGTATGGATTCAATTTTGTTTTTATCTTCCACAGCTTTGTAAGAGGCCACTAGAAACTTACAGACTCTTCGCCTCCACTGGACATGCCACAAAGCTTATGACAACTGCCAGCTCCCAGTTCCTCTGGGATTTCCATGCTCATGTAATGAGAATGAATGCTGAGCCACAGCTCATTGTTCAAGATCCAAAACATCTGTTTGTGGGATAGAGATTCTGTGTATCCATACAACTTATTCTAAAAGTGACTTTCATGCGAACACATTGTGGCTTTTGCTCAAGACTTGGATGTTTCTCCTACCCGCTGCATCATTGGAGTAGTAGAAAGACTTCAAGCTGTGACTGGTCAAATGCTCATTTATCTGATCCATTTTCATACCTGGAGAGAAGACAGCTTCCTGTGCAGTAAAACTATCATTACCTTTCCCATACTCTGGCTTTTGAACATTTCCATTACTTATCCTGGAAAAACATTTAGGATCATGACATGGCAGTGAAATAAGGCCTGAATAGTGGATATCTGCCTATTCCAGCTCTTGACAGTAGAAAAGGGGCTTTACTTGCTGATTTGTATATTGGGACATTTGTATGTCTGCTTGCTAGTCTGCTTTTCTACAGTGGTGATGAGCTGTCCTTTGTATATAAGACTATCGTGTCATCAGAAGAACCTACCTACTTGCATGTGACATTTTAGGAAAGTGGAGCTGTAATGTTTCCTTGTTTCAGGGATTGTTTCAGGAGTCATTTTTACAGGTTGATTAGTAACAAGTATGCCTTAGTGCAGAAGTGGTTCCTCTCTTCTCATAAGCCTAGCCTAAGCATAGTTTCCAAAGGCTTGGATTATTTTGGTATCACAGTGGTTGCCTCTGCAGAAGAGGCAGATTCCTACCTTGAGAAGGTTGCAGTAATTGGCCTAATGCCTTGCAAGAGTTCAGAGGAGCTCAGAGGTGTTCAGCTGATGGGTCAGGTTGCAAGGCTGGAAAACCAGTGACATTTAATAAATGCCAAACAAGTAATATTCTTTTTGTGTGTCAGATGCAATTAGCACAACACTAAAAATACTCAGCATGGTTACAATTGTCACACAGAAAAGCAGTGATGCAGAATAGAAATTACTGGATTTCAATGCAAGAAAACAAAAAAAGAAGAAATTTCAACTTACAAAAAAAACTACGTATTTCATTTAATGCATTCTTCTTGTTCAAGTCCCATTCCTGAGCAGACAGTCAGCAGTGGATGTTTTTACCCTGTTTTCATCTTCAGTACAGAAACACATGTTTTGTAACCACAAAGATAAATGGTAAAGTACTAAATAAGGGTTATGTCCAGTATTACTTCAACAGCAAAAATTGTTAAAAATAAAATTAAGACTGTTGTACCATACTTTCCTTGCTTTGTCATCCAGCCATTTTCCCCAAATTAACTTTTCAACTGCAGAGGGCAGGGGTTTAAGTATGAAGGAACCAACTGGGATTTTTGTATGACTAAATGTTATTCCCTGGAGTCTGGGAAAGTTTGCATCCGCTGTTGCCAAATCCTGCCTGCCTCCCAGTGAGCACAAGGCCATGGCCTCTTGCTGATGAGGGGAAGATGTTCCTCTGAGCCCACTAAATGGGGCATGAGGTGACTCAGAGTGACATGGAAAAATCTTCTTCCTCCCAAATCATGGCTCAGGCACAACACTGTACCAAGTGTAGTTATTTACCTTTCCACAGTGTAAAACAGGAGCATCCTTTTTTCTTTCAGCCAAATATCCAGAACACAAATATCCAGAATATCCAGCAAAGAGCAGGAGCCCCTGGCTGGGTTTCAGTCTCTGGAAGGAGACTGTTGGCACATCTGAGCTCCTGGGAAGGTTGGCATGCTTAGACAGGCATTTCAACCAGGCAGTTAAACTTCTGCCCACACCACATTGTCACACCAGTGCATGGTGGGGACCATCTGTCCAAGCAGCGGCCAAATGGTCTTACAGATAAACATTTAGTATGACAAAAAAGTCAAAATGAGCTTGGGGTTCAGCTCCCAGCAGCACAAACCTTCCACAGCGCATCCCCCAGTGCTTCATCCAGACATGATTAAACTTTATGGTCAGTGGTGTGGGACCCTGTAGGCACAACAGAGCAGGGGTGCCCACAGGTGCTGACTGAGGCCAGTGATTCTCAGTGCCTCTGGCCACCACCATTGTGCTGTTCTTTGCCTTCCCCACACACCACTATGCTTCTCCCTCACTGGCTTTAGGCTGTTTTGTTTGATAGACAGAAGTATTTTCTGCTCCTCTTCCTCTCTAACATCCCAGCCCTCCAGTGCAATGCTTACTTTCATCACACTTGCCATTTCACCAGCTGTAACCTGCATCTGTGACTCTGGCAAGTACAGAATGTTCCAGGTTTGCCCATCCACTTCCCTGTGGTCTGTAATTTCTCATGCATGGACTCCAGTTGCCACCTTCATGGCTTCCCACAAGTATCTTTATAGAAGAGGTGATTGCAGACAATCTCCATTATGGACACTCCAAGAAAGCAGCAAGTGGTAATTGATTCCTACCCAAAGCTAGTTATGTATTTTCTTTTCTGTATCTAGCATACATGAATCTCCTCCCACAGCCAGGAGTCTGAGGCTTACTCAGCATGACCTGGCTCTCTCCCAAAAAGCCAGTGTTCTCATTTCAAATCTGAGGAGTGATTTGTTTCTGAAAGTGTGCAAAAAGCCCAAGAAGTTCTCAGCAGCAATGGGCACTGAAAGATGACTCTCTTTTTTCCATGAAGTTTGCTAGATCTCATTACTGGAACTTCATTTCTAGTAGCAATGCTGCCAAACATTGATTAGCACACTAAGAGGTATTAGAAAAATGCAGCAAGTGTCAAAATCCAGTCTATGTCTCCAAGCCTCACACCTTGCTTTTTCATTATGTTCATTCACTTGCAAAATCCGTTTGTTTATTTTTGGAGAGTGAGAGAGTCATTAGGGAGAATTAAAGAGGATCTGCTGAAACTGAGGAAGAAAAGCTCAAACATCTGCACAGAAGGGAGGAGGGAGGGAGGGAGGGAGTGGCACTTCTGCAGGTTGGCTTAAGGCTGCATGATTAGAACTGTACATATTCTTGGAAGAACAGAAATTGTCTGGAATACAGGTCTGCAGTCCAGAACCACCTTCATCCTGGAAACGCTGATTTCTGTTGTGAGCTGGGGTAATTACACCCACAGACTCATGAGCACAACAAAAGTGGGGAAGAATTTGTGGGAAGGAGAAAGCTGCTTATATTTTGTTATCACTCGTGGAGGTAGTGAGGGATTTAGCCTGATTACACGAGCTGCACCTAATCTTTCATTCCCCAGCACCTGCCTCTTGCAAGGACTCTCATCAGATAATGAGGAGTGACACACGGTGTGAAGTGCCAGCCCTATCTAATCGACGCTGTCATCGCCACTGTCACAAGGAAGCACTACGGGAGATAAATTTAAGCCTGACTGGTGTTTAGAATTTGGATGTTGTTTGTTGCTATTTTAATGCAACCACTCTTCAACTCAGTTCTCTAACAGAGGCAGAAGGAGAACTGCTGAGTTACTGATCATGAGAAACAATTCCAGCTAATTAGTGTTTCTGACCCATATTGGAAAAACATGGTTGTTCTTTTCTCCCTGGGTGATTCTAAAATGCAACTACAGACTTGAGTCTGATGCAGAGGACTCACTGTAACTGCTGGATTTAGCATCTCAGTACCTGCTTTAGGGATACAGTTTGGGAAAATGTTTTAACTATTTTATATGCAGTTTCCCCAAACCAGTTTTGACTTCTCAAAGGTCAGATGTAAACTTCATTTTGTGGCACTGTCTTGAGCCCACATGAACTACTGTACCTAACAAAACAAATGCATGAGTTGGCAAATTTTTCCTGTGAGGACTGACGTTTTAGTTTGATTCTTCCAAGAGATTATTATAAATGACTGTGGGAAAATGATAAAAAAATGCAGAGTCCTTTAATAATTCTTGCACTGAGAATTACAATAAAAGAAAAATAATTCCTCTTTTGTCTCTATTTTTTTGAATAATCCTTGATGTTAGAGCTGTGATTGTATCTCTAAGCCCTTTTCTTAACAATTGCTCATTATAACACGCCAGCCACATTTCTCAGATAGTAACTTCTGACCTGGTCATGCAGAAGTGTACACCCATGTTTAAACTCCTGTACTGTGAGCAGCCTCCTTGGCTAAGAAGAACTGCTCCCTGTAAAGAAAAGTAGAGCCTGTGTTTCAAGTCCCACAGGAGGACTGGAAGTTGTGACCTCTCAAATGGTCTCATTCAGCTCAGTAGCTGTGCAGAAACCTCCTCAACGCCTGACATTTGCAGAGGTCCACCCACACAAAAACAAATGCCAAAATTTTTGCTTCAGTCTGTGGCAATTTAGGATAAAAAGTTCAAAAATATTTTCACATTTATTTTTCCTGAGCCAATGAAAGGAGCATTTGACCGTCTCCAGTGCTAACATCCATTACCATTTTGGAGCATGCACAGTGTTTGCTTGGCTGGCAGTGAGTGCAATTATTGTTTGAAGGACTGAGAAGTGAAATCCTTGGAAGCAGAACTCTGTGGGCTGTCTCCAGACCACAGTATCCTCCCACACATGGGAGGATATAGGACACGGTGTCCCCGTGTCTATAGGACACGGTGTCACAGTGGCCGTCCAGAAGCCTGTGGTGTGTGTGTTGCAGTGGGATTCACCTGTGAGCAGTGTGGATATCCATGGGGTGTCCACAAATGCAGGGATATTATATACATTTCTACCCTCTTTGGAATATTCTGACTTGCAAGGAAAGCACCTTCCTTGGTAGGTGGTGCAAGGTAAGTGAGATGCTTACCTTATGTAAGTGTTACACTAAAGGGTAGCAAAAAATCCTGCCTTTGAGTCCCACAGCCTTTCCTATGGGATCCTGTCAAGGCTCCTGGTAGACCCCAAATCTGAACTGCAGTTTTTCTCGTAAGCAAATGAAGCATATGCTGACCACAGGGGCTGTGGACCAAATGGGCTGGCCTACTTCAAGACAAACAACCACATGGCTTCTGCAGCTGCAAGTCTGAAAATCCAAAGGCATTTGATTCTTGGAGTATTGAACTCTGTTGGCTGACTACAGAGGGGGTTAAAGACCTTTTTGTTGTCCCCAGTCTCACCAGCAGCAACTAGACTATAATTCTGGATGGTGAAACCCTATTGCTGAGCAGCAAGTTTCTCTTTAACTGAGCAAATGTTTCAAGAGTTATTATCATATTTTGTTTCAGAAGAGGAAAACATAGAATGATTTATGTTTTCTGGTTGTGTGTTTTCTGTTACTGCATAATATTTTAAAAGAAATATTCATATATATAAATTTTGTGTATATCTATTACTACAGAAATTTTGCATAAAAATCATCATGCAAGCTCTGCTCCCACTCACCCTAATCAGTGACTTTACTGACTGAAGACTAAACACTGATCACTAGGTCAAGATCAACACGTGGATTTTGGTGTATTTCTTCAAAGAAATCAATTAAAATCACATTAAAATGAACACACCCTCTAAAGCCCACTAACAGCTTCCCATCCTCTTCCTCGAGAGTCAAAGAAAAACAGATTTGTCAGCAGACTTAAATTCCCCATGCAGGGATCCCTCCCCCCACAGGAAAATCCTAAAGGTTCCAGAAGCCAAAAATACTTCTAAAAACCCAGCTTTACAAGGTAGGTTTGCTCTCCCTTGTGTCTGCAGTATGCTGTTAATTACTCAGAAATAATTACAATGTCATAAAGGATCCTTCTGCATGCAGCAGAGAGGTGGATGACACCACATACACTGCCACTGCTCTTCTCCCATCATCTGGGAGTCAAGACACATTTCACATCCCACTGGACTACAGCACCATGGGCTGCTCACTGGCAGCAATGCAGAGGTCCCTGGTAAAACTTATGCAAATGATCTCAGTGACAAATGAGGGATGGGAGAAAAACAATAGATCCCGATTAATATTAAATTAAATAAACCCGTTTCCAAAGTTCTGCACAATTTATCTCTTGGGTTTCTCAGTCAGCTTTATTCAAGACCTTCTTAAAGTCCAAGTACCTTCTTTGATACTTGTTTCATATCTTTTTACTGCAAGAGAACCTGAACTACAGCCATAGATAGGATTGCTGAACTACAACAGCATGACTGAAGCATATCCTTACATATTCCTAACATTTAGAAAAACCAGGTTTCTCTGCATTCCCTGGCTTCAGACTCAGCTACACTGTTCTCGTCCCTCTTTGCTATTTTTCCAGCATAACTTGACAAACCATGGATGTCTGTTTTTTTTTATTTCAACCAAGACATCTCAGTTGATCTCCACTTGTTGGTTAGCAGGAAATTAATGCCAGTTTAACAAAGGTGACAATATAAAAACATCCATGAAAAAATTGCTCTGTACTTTTCTGAATTTATCCTCCAAATCTGACGTGACAATTAGGTCCACACAAAGAAATGTATTTGTGATGATGTGTGAATTTTGTGCTATGTCTTGATCCATGTCCATGTCTCTACAGATGGAATTGCATTTGGGGAAAATGTGGTCTTTAGTATATCATTTACTCCTCACAGAGGAAGGAAAAGTCATTTCAGGTGGAATCCAGGTTTCTTTGTAAAAGTAGAGCTCACCAGCTGAGGAAAACAGCCTGGCAAGGTCTAGGACAGGGACTTAACAAGCACTCTCCTCAAATACTCACAGAGCAAAGAAATCCTCCCAGCTGGCACTGGTTAGGAACCCACAAGCTGAACTCTGTGTGTAAGATCCCTTCACAAGGCTTCTTAGCAGCAGCAGCACTGGTTACAGCTGGTCCTCCACTCTGAGCCCACCCTGCTTTTTTTTTTGTTTCCTGTTTTTCCAAACAAGAGTTGAGTGTGCAAAGAATATGAGCAGTTGCTCTATGGCTGCCTGTGGGATGTGCCCATGGGGAGGACAGTGTGGGAATGCCATGGAAACTACAGTAGTTTAGCATAAGGCATTTCCCCAGAGTCCTCTGCCCCCCAGTGCAAATGAGCACATGCCCATCACCTGTCAGTTTGTGGCTGTCATCTCCCCAAGTTCTGGAAAGTTCCCCGTTCTCGTTGTTTCTAATGGTTCCCTCTGTAAACCACTCCTTCCCTTTTCCCTCATTGGCCCGGTTTCTGTTACCCATCCCTTACACCCTCTTCCCACTGGATCATTTGTACCCTAGGCACTCCTTCCCCCCCCAGTTATATACTCTGGCCCCTCCTTCCCCGGGGCTCTCTAGGAGTCTGCTTCCGTGAGTGTGGTTGTCTCCCTGCTCCCATTTCTGCCTCCCTACTCCTTTGATCAATCCTCAGTAAACCCGCTCAGATTCCAGCAGCTCAAGAGTCCTTCCGTCTTCCTGGTGGGGATTTTAATTACGCTATCCAGGCACCTGTTGACAGCCAACTGAGGGTCACCCTGTGGGACTCGGTCCGGGGTAGCCTAGAGCTGCCTTCTAGCTATGGGGTGGAAAGAGTCACTTTCTGAAGACCACCCCAAAAACACTGGAGATCTGCATTCAATTCATCCTCAGACAGCCTGAGGGAATCAAATTCATCCCTGCCTTGAAGTGGACCATGCAGGGGAGAATAGCTTCTTCTCATCACAGAGATTTTGACATTTATTTGGTGAGAAGAAAGAGGATCCAGGCACCACTTCAAAAAAATTATCTGTAAATTTCATAAAAAATCTCCATGGAGAGGGGGTTATTTTTACCTCTCTTCCTTGCCTAATTAGTATTTACTGATTACATGTGAAGTGGGACAGCTTCAAGCTTGAGAGATCCTTTCTTGGAAGTACTTTCCCACTGAGTGATTGACTGAAGCCTACATCTCTGAGAGAGGCAAGAACAAGACTTCCATCAGTTTTCCCAGGAGCAAAAGGTATGTCCTTTAAGAATCTGAGACTGGAAACCAAGGGGATGGTGTCAGTCAGTCTCAACTCCCTGGAGAAGATCTCTGTGTGCTAAACCTGCAGTGATCTTCTGTGTCTCTGCAGTGCTGTAGGTCAAGGATTTCCTGCTGGTGCACCTCACTGCTAAGTCACAGCTTTGGGCAGTGCTGTTGCCTTCTCACACAGCCTGGCAATGGGGTTTGGACTTAAAAAGGTGAAGACATCCCTCTTGATGCTCAGAGGTACTCCCTGAGCTGAGCTGCACAGCTCTTCATTGATGTCAGTCATCCCCTCAGTTGTCCCTTGGCCACATGACGGGCACCAGCTTGGCAAATGGCCTCTCCAGTGCCCAGCTTTGCTTCACTTGGGTATTCACTACAGGATCCAGCAAGGTGGCTCTTCAGGCCACATCCACATCACCTTGGTGTCTGCAGGCTGAAGCTGCCGTGGGAAACAGGGAGGCTGCTTAAACCTCCAGCTCTTGTTTTAAAGATCCACTTGTGGAGACAGAGACTCCTGGCCAGGAGCCAGGCAAACTTCTAGGAAACTGCTCTCTTCTCAATGAAGAAGGACAAAAAGACCCAGAATCCTTGCAGTCCTAAGATGCAACATCCCACCACAGGTCTTATTTTAATATGAAAGCTTTGGTCTTTATAAAATAAATGTCCCCACAGTGTAAATGGGCTCACAACCTAAATTGTTCTAGAAGTGGAAAAATGATCCCTAGGAAAATGTGCAAATGCTGTTTTGCATATTTACTAATTCAAAAGTAACAACTGGATCAACTGCATGCTGTGAGATTATTTAGCAATACTGTAATTTAAAAACCCTTATCTAATCTTGTTTAGCATAGTGGCTTTTGAGATGTACATCTGAGGTACTGACCCTCCTTACAGATGTTGCAGAAAATACTACAGCAGGCACATCAAAACCCAGAAGGATATTCATGTAAGTCAGTGGGATGCACTGTGACCTCCTGCAGTGGTTTGGCTGCACACATGCTCCTCAATGCTTGGCACTTGGGTTTGTGTGCTGGGCTTGCCAGGGATGGCCTGTGCCCACTAAGTACCTGTTTCCTCCATTAACTGGAGCCAAGTGATCATCTCACACTGCTGGCTTTAGTCTTTATTCATCTTTAAGCAGATTAATTACATCTGTGCTATCTCATTTAGATATCCAGCCACTAAGCTCTGCACATACAATGAAGCCACCATGAAGTCACTTTAATTCCAGCTGGAATAACCATATATGCTATCTGGACATGTGAAGAAATTCTTGCAGGGTTGAGGAGCTAAAGAAATGCAGCCTGATTTCCCTGGGAGTCAGCGGAGTGCTCAGATCTCCTGATGAATTCAAAGGATCTGTAGGTTCTCAGCACTTCAGAAAATCAGTTTGCACCAGATTTTTATAACAGAATGATGCCATGCTGCACTTAAAAATAAACATTTCCCCCTCCTGCCCCATCTCTGTGTCCCATTTTAACTTACTTTTTTTTTCATTTGACTTTCTCCATAACTTTCTTGGTATGAGCACAGGGAAAAAAATGCTAATTTTTAATTAGAAAATAATCTTTCAACCTACAATGTAAGCAAGGCTTTAAAACCAAGCAAAAAAAAAATGTTTGCATAGCTTGTTATCCTTAGTTAGAAAATAAATATGCAAACTATGTCACCGTATTCTTCATAAATATCTTTCAGCTATTCTTTTTAATAAAGAAAAAGATGAATTCTCATGTATTACTCTGAGTTTAAAGTAGCTCAAATGTTTGGTCTACCAACTTTGACAATGTCCCTTTAAGTTTTCTGATTTTTGTGGAGGATCTAGCCCTGGGGTTTTTTGGCTTAGACACAGTACTTGTCAAAACCCTTCAGACTCTCTTACTGAAGTGGCTGATGCTGTTCTGGAGGGTTTTTTTCTTAATATTATTCTTTTTTTCCTCAGTATGACCTTATTTCCAGTTCCAATTTCATGAGAAAATATGATTGTGTCAGAATTTTCCTTTGGAGAGAATTTTCATTTTATGGATCTGACAGATTTTCAATTTCATGCTTTGATTTGAAGTTTCTGTGATTATTTTCCTCTTTCATTTTAATGTGACAGTCTGTGAAGCTAGGGGGATCTATTCTCAAATGGTTAAAGCAAAAGGTTTTGCATCAAGAGATCTGAATTCTATTTCTGGTCTAATCTCCAGACTTGCTATGTAATTTCAGCAATATGAATGTATGAGTTTGTACGTTTGTGTGTCTGTGTGTATTTTGCTAGGTCCTGTCCTATAAATACATAAATAGGCATTTAAATAGACAACTATGGGCATAAAAGGCAGTAATAGCTACCCACCCTCTTTCAATTAATGTTTTTGAGTATTTTAAGTTTCTTGGCTGTGAAAGGAAAAAAAAAAGAATAATGCATGTAAGCATTATGGTATCAGTTACGGTACTCTCTTCAGCAGTTGAATTTTGATATATTTAAAACTAACATTGATTTGCCAAAGCTTTTCATGTCTGTGCATTCATGCAATCTCCTAAACACCATTTTATTTCAGCAAACAGGTAGGGAAGGCTGCAGGCTGTAGAGCTGAGGTGGTTGCTAGAACAAGTTTAGGCTTCCTGGTCAGTGACTGAGAGGCTCCAGCCACTGACAAATAGGTGCCTTGAGAGCAGGCAAATATTGCCAGTTTCCTGTTCATCTGATGGAGAGAAATTTAGGTGCTTCTGTTCCACAGAGCATACCTTCTTGGGAGACCTTCAAAGACATGTACTTGTCAATAGGGAAATTAGGTGGTTCTTTTAAAAAGGCTATTTTATTAGTTGCCAAAAATGTAGATGCAAATTATGTGCTTATGTTGGCTATATCTCTGCCACAGAGATGTGAATATTTGGCTTCAAGAGTCCTTCATCTGTTTCTCATCTGGTGATCATTGATATTTTTACATTTCTGTACTTATAGGTGAGGCGTTCCTCATTTATAGAGGTTATCTGAACATTAAAAAAAAAAAAAAAAAAGGCCAGTCCAAAATGGACAAAAGATCAAACTGTTGAGCACTGAAAGTACTGCTCCATGAAAATTGACAGTATTCCCATCCAGGCTTAGAAACTCTGTGCTGCTCTTGCAGGCTGTGTCTTGTATTTGTAATCAAGACCAATGCTTTCCTCTTCTAGCTGTGAAATATAACTGGGAAGGGAATGTGGAAACCCACAACTTTGCTTTCACAGTTCATCTATTTTCTCATTCATGAATTAGATGGGAACTATGGGACTGTTTACAATTTGGTTATTACCTGAAATGTGATCTGTGTAATTTGTCATAGAATTCATGTCTATTCTCTCTCAGACCAAAAACAATTTCCAAGACCATAAAAAGAGGTTTCAGTCTTGTGCCACCAGACTTGCCAGTGAGAGTCCCCACATGATGACTATCAGTTAAGTTTTCATATGATTTTCATTTTACAGGCTTTTTCTGGCAAAACAAACAAACAAACACCACCAAAACACCCCAAACCCCAAAATAACAGCAACAACAACAACAACAAAAAAAAAACCCTTAAAACAAAACTAACAAAAGATAATAAAATTCATCTACTTGAATGTTGGTGGAAAGCAGATAAAAGGAGATCTGATACTATAAAAAAGAACTTGCTATTGTCTTCAAATACCAGTATTTTATCAACTACTGCTCATTCAGATGTGATCTGTGTCACACAGAGCTTATCAGATGTGATGAATGATCTGATTCGTTTTCATTCATATTAATTTCAAGGGGAATAATAAGCATGTAAGAAGAAACATATCTCTTCTATCTCTGGCTATATACACATAAGTTTAGGCCATGGAAGAGACTGGTTCAAATCCTGTCAGGACCTGAAATCCTGAAAGGGTTTCATTCTTCATCATGTAAGTCCTTTCTGACATGTTTACACAGTGTCTGCTACAAGCAGCTGGAGCATAAATGCACATGGTGTACCATGAGAGTAATATTCTTCAGTGAAAGGCACTGCATCTAGGAAGTAATATAAGCTGAGAGGGAAATAAACTTCAGAAGAAATAAAAATTCACAGGAAAATGCTATGTTTTAACTAAGATCACATGCATTGTTTCAATAATAGTCTTTTTTAAAAAGCAGATATTAAAAATGGCTGCAACACAACTAACCTGTTGCTGATATCAGTCTCTCTGTCTCCTAAGGAGGGAGAAGATCCAGCAGCACCCTCAGCTCTTGGCAGACCCACAGAGCTATGGCAGAAGGAGCAGAGTGGCATAAGCATGGCCCTAGGGGGGGATTTTCCTAATGCTCCATTAAGGTGAGGAAGTTTACCTTCAGCTGGGAGGGGGATGCTATCTTGCTTTTGCCAAATTTGGCGCAAGATAAGGGTACAAATACAGGTAGTCATTGAGATAACATGTATCTCATGTTTTTACAGTAACTTACTGCACTGTAATTTCCTGAAAATATGCTGTGTATGGTAACCTACTTAATGATGCTACTTTATTTTTCTTGAAATATAATCTCTTTTTGGTTTTGGTTGGTTTAACAGAAGTGTGGGGAGGTAGTGAGCAGGGATGGGTTTGCAGTGGGAGAGACTTATTTATATATGTGTCCAGTACTTTTAAGAATTTATTTCATATTGCATTCTTTTTCTCAGCCAGCTATTCTCACTTCTCACTGAACTGTGCTCAAAAGGCTGGGTAAGTTGTGTGTGAAGGGACCCCCTCAGAAACACTGATGTTGCCCAGCCTTGACATGCCCCACATGTTGGAAGGTCTGGCTGCTCAGTGTGGGAGCAGCACAGCTTCCTGCAAGGGACACCCTTCCCCTCCCATAGACACAACATATTTAGTCCCATCCTATTTAGGTACAGGAAACATTTAGAGAGCCTTCTTTCCTCCTGGCAATAAAATTGCAATTTATTGGTCTCTAGTAAAACCATCACACAGTAAAATCCTTCAGCTTTTCAGTTAGAGGAATTGCAGATCAACCAGCCCTCTTTTCATATCCTCTCCAGTTCATTCCCTGTGTTTACTCATCATCATTTAAGCCTTGATGCCATTGCTTGTGGAAGGAGTTTATTTGGTTGGCTTCATAAAAAATGCACCTCTTCCAGGAAGCTCTGAAATCCCAGCCATACTGATTCCTCCTAAGCAGGAACTTCTGTGGATGAAGAATGGGGTTTTTTGCAATACCAAGGACAGACACCTTCTAGGTGCTATTAGTTTCAGAGACAGTTACTTTAAGCACCACAGGAATGCTTCTCTAATAAAGAGCATTGCAATGCTGCTGGAATGGCTGCCCATTGACAGCTTCTGACCCTTTTGGGTAGGAGTGGTATCACTTACTGCTCGCCATCAGCAAGCAGGGTGTTTGCTCTGAGGGAGCCATGTGCCCTCTCTCTATGGTCTCTGTGGAGAGATGGTCATGTGAAAGAACAAGATCTCCTTTCTGCTCCACAGAGGGATGAGAGTCAGGGCCACAGCAGCTTTTTGTGATGGGATGCTAAGGCGTGGTACTGTGAGCCTGGAATGTGCACAGGGTTATGAGAGAGTATTAGGTCTGTCACAACAGTGCTGGGGCACAGCCCCTGAAGGTGTGGGGCAAACTGTCCTGTTAGCAGTGGCCAGCTTTCCTCTTGAAACTTATTTCAGATGGTGTCTGGGGTGGATCTCAGCATGAACTACTATGTTGGCAGTGTGGGGAACTGATTTGATAGCACAAATGTACCTCATGTTGTTGGGATGAATCATCTTGTGGAGGTGTTTGTGGCTCCAGGTCCAATAAAGAGAGCTGAGGCAGCCTGGCAGAGCTCTGCACCCTGCTTTCAGACTGCTAGGTCTGGAAGAGAGGAGCCCCACTGGTGTCTCAACCCTTTCCAGCCTCCACAGGTTTGATTTCTCCCCTATTTTACTGTGTCTGCTGGGACACAAGCCAAAGCCACACGGAGCTGGATCTGTTCCTGATGTTCTTCATGTTCCCACTGTTCATCTCTAAGGCTTTGGGTTGGCCCTTCAGAGGAGCTGAGGCCAGCAGGGAAATTTGGAGCTTGATCAGCTTCCTGAAGCAGGGGGGAGTTTAGATTCAGCGGGTTGTTTCAATCACATCCCCACCAATATTTGCTAGAATAATAAAAACTCATTTCTTTCCATTAGCTCAACTTGGATTTGCTGTGTTGGTGGTCTCTTTTCCTCTATTTTCTTTAAGTGTTTCTCTATAAACTTAAAACAAGTTTCCTAGATTTGCTGAGTGATTCCGTGACATTTCCTGACTGCTGTCTTTCATGTCTGCTTTGCCTCTTCCTCCCTGTCCTGCAAGGATCTTTAACACAACCCTCTGAACCCACACAGCCCCAGTCCTTCAGTCTTCCCTTCATAATGCACTGAAACAGGCTGAAGTAGGCTTGATTATTTGACAGAGTAAAGCTAAAGGGTGTCTCTCTGCTGCTCCAAGGGAAAAATCCCTTTCCCTAACACTCAGCTCTGATTTACAGCTCATGTTCTACGTGACCATCAGATCCAGCTCCCTGTCACCTCTCCCCTCTTGTTAGTTTGCTGTTTTCCAGACAGTGGCTCATGATGTCTGTCCTGAGGTACCTCACAAACTAGGAAACTCGTTGTGTCACTCTGATGGGTGGCGTTAGAGGTGGGAAATGGTGGCTTCCCCCTGCCCCAAGCCTGGGTGGAGGCATGCCTGCTGTTCAGAGTGCAGGGTGCAGATCCCTCCAGAACACAGGGCTTACTCTCCAGAAAGGTCCATGCAACCTCTTCTCCCATCCTGGATAACGGTGACTTACCTTTCTGCATCCTTTTACTGCTCTCAGATGGAATGAATGCCCTTTCTTAACCTTGCAGGAATGTGAGTGCCTACTGACTAGAGGGGATGTACAAAACATGTCAGCCTGTACATAATACCCCGTGAAAGTGCTTACCTGGAGACACTGGGGCATGAAGACTACAGTGTGCTGCTGGGGAGTGGGAATATTTATTGGTGGCTTTAGACCTGACAATCTTTTCTGGCTGTCAGAGTGGCAGGGAATAGAGGCAGAGACAGATTTGTGTTTCACTCCTGTTTAACTACCAGGAATTTATTGTTCAATCATTAACATCATAGAACCTCCTTCCTCCAAAAGCTGCAATTATTAGAGGGGAAGGAAAGCCCTTTCTGCTCTTTCCTTGTTTCCTCTAAAAAAACCTAAAAAGCCCAAGCTACATATCCTGTGGAGTGTTTGTTTTGTTTTAAAAGTCTTTGCAACAAGATGGAAAAAAGTGTCAGAAAAAACGCAGCGGTTGCTTTGTGTTTTTCCTTGTTTCATTGTGTTCCAGCTGACCAGCTGCAAACTTTTTTCATGCCTTTATTGTTGTTTTTACTGTCAGTGGTTTTACTGCTTGATTTCTAATCAGACATTTCTTGCAGGTGTACCTCCAGTGGTAAATCAAGGCTGCCCTTGGTTCTTTGATCCGGGTTTTCAAATAACGAAACCGAGCGCTTATCTCTCCCTTTTATCCAGATGGCTGTGTACTTTGCCAGTGCTAATGAGTGCGGTCTCACAGCACCGAGGAGACAAGCTGTAGGTAACTATTGTCCCCATTTAAACAGAGGTACAGAAGGCTCTCCCAGCACAGCAGTGGTGCAGCCAGAGCAGCACACCCAGCTCCGGCTGCCAGCACGGCCTCTCTAAACTGACTCCCCCTACTTTAACAGTGACACAGGGAGAGCAATAGGAAGCCCTGGCAGGTGCCATTGTTCCTTTGTAGATAGAAAGACTGGTCATAATAATGAGAACACATGATGAAGAAGCATGCTTCATCTGTAAAGCACTTTTCAAAAGTAGTTCTGTAACTTCCCAGGTACACACTTTGCCCTGTGATCCCTGCTCAGCTTACTGAAACTGCTTATCTGCTTTGCTCTTAATAATTACTGCCAGAGCTCAGGACATTTTCCTCCTGGGAACTAAGGGTGTTCATGAGACAATGAGGGCAAGTCAAAAAAGAAAAAGGACTACAACATCTCCCATCTCCATCTCATTGTTCCCATCCTGCTGTAGAGCCCATGGACAAGCCTGGTGCACAGCAGATCTCACAGCTTCACAGCTGGAGACACAGAGGGCTTGAAAGGGATGATCCATTTGAGGCTGCAGGGCAAACCAATAGGAAAAGTAGCTGTGTTGCTGACAGGAATGGGCAATTTTGGTGTAGCTGCCCAAGCTTGCCCACTGAAATGCGACCTCATGAGAAATGACACAAAAGTTGGCTTTTAGTGGTCGTATAATCTAGTAGCTGTTTCATATCCACTGCTGGCATATTTCTCCATACCTTCCAGAACTTATAATTCAAATTTTAAGAAATGAAAGGTTGTATACTCCTTGTTATGGTGCAAACTGTGTCCAGATATAGCTTAATGTGCAGATGTGATTTTAGCTGGAGGTATGGTTTCACAAGGCACCCCAAGCTGAATGACTAACTCACAGGTCTGCTGTTTTACTGCTCCAAATTGGCTTATCTTACAATCAGGCTTATCAGACAACCAGACTTCATCTGGAGTGCCAGAGCTGGTGCAAGGAGAGTCAGGGAGGTGGGGAGTGGGTAGTGAAGACTGGAGTCTGGAGAAGAGCATAGAGGGGATCCAGGATGGAGCAGAACAGGCTCTCCCCTCCTGTAGCAGCAGGCAGCTTCTGGTTCAGCTCATCCATCACCAAGCCCTTACTGACCAGAGAGAGATCTGATCACAGCAGTGTCTGGACAACTGAGTCACCTCTACAGCTGTAGGGGGAAAGCTTCTGAAGGATCTCATGACAAGCTCATTGCTCCAGGATACCATGGTGAGGACTCAAAAGAGACCTGCAAGAGAGGTGTCAGCTTGGGAGAAAACAAAGGCAGCTCTGCTACCAAGATCCTGCAACAGCAATTAGTATTATAGGTTGGTTTTGTACTCCCACAACAAGGAATGCAAGTTTTAATAAATACACTATAAAAAGTAGGAAAAATAAGGGAAAGAAAATATGCATTCATGAGCCATGCTGGTTCAATAATGTAATAAATACTTAATGGATAATGATTCCAAAACAAAACCAAACTGAACAGTATTGCAGAAAGGTGGGAGAAAATGCAAGCACAACTGAAACAAACTGGAAGATGGTGAAATTCTTAATGAGGTCTGAAGAGAGGAAGGTAAAGAGAGGAGCTGGTCAGAAATTTCTGCAGACTCTCCCTCTAGAATATCTCATAAAACCCCACATAGCTCAAATTAATTTACTCCAAGACATCCATTGTAAAGACAAACCTATTATTAATGGGGAATTTTCCTGATATGAAAGGCAATATGAATTTGATCTTGTTCTTGCCATACGTTTTCTGAAATGACAGCTAAAGATGGCTGAATTGCCTCCAAGTGCTAGACAGTGGTTACTGACTAAGGAGCTTTTTTTTAATTGAGAAAATTATTATGTTCCTTTCCATGATAATAAAATTCTTCATAACCCTCATTAAAAATTCTAAGACTTCCCAGGTATCTGCTGTGCCCTGCCAGGAACGTCGTGCTCTCCTGGAGTTCAGGCAAACCCAAGTAATGTGTAGAGATGTCTGTGTATTTTCAACATCTTTGCAATCCTCCTTTAAGAACTTGTGATTTGAATAAGCCCAGGAGTGTCCTGATGCTTCTGAGCTGATTCTTATGCTGCTAATCTTTGCTCCACTATTTTTAGATAATTTTCCAATCTGCTTGCTTTTCAGTTACAAACTTGCTCAAAGTGACGGCTTATTTATGTGGTCCGGGAGCGTTTGCTGTTTGCCTCAGCCTGTCAGTCTGAGCTCTGCAAACGCTTCCTGACAGAAGTAAGCTCCAGTTCCCCTTATCCTTGGCTCCCTGCTGTAGGAGAGGTCTCCATGGGGCACCTTACCGTGGGGTGCAGGAGGAGGGCAGAGTCCAGACCCCTCTCACTCCCACTATGTGTCCCTGCTGCCTGCCAGTAAAAGATAATCAATAAATAGTATTCTTCATGGTTTCAAATATTCAGAGGGAGTGAATGATCCTACGGGAGTGTGAATACATTGTCAGCATACAGCAGTGCCCCCAGCCATGGCTGCAGGAGAGCCCTGTGGTACATGACAGGGGCAGGGAAGGTGCCCTGGAACACTTACAAGCTTTGTTTCACTATGTGTCACCCAAAGAGAGGCACACAAGTGAAGCCAGAGGGTCTTTGAGCCAGACCCCCTCAAGCCCATGTTTGTACAGATGTGCAGTGATCCGCAGCAAGGAGCAGGGTAAAAAATTATAACTTGTTTCCAAATCTGTTTTACTCCTGCCTGCCTTTAAATAGCAGCAAACCAAAGACTGACTGTTGGAACTCGGTGGGTGCAGGAGCCAGGCTGCTGCATCCTGGCTACCTGGTCCCATGGATGCTTTGGTGGCAGCATGGAACCTACTTCTGCTCCCAGATGAAATAAAAACCTCCTCAAGAGCAGTGAGATAACCTGCTGCTGTCCCTTAAGGGACAGAGAGGGGGCTTGAGCCATGAGGGGATGTCTCCATGTCTGTTGTCCTTTTCACCATCTGAAGTGCTCCAGATCAAGAAATGAAGACTTAATACATTCAAAGCTTTATTACAATAAATGGATGGATTCAGAGCTGCCTTCTGTGTCTGAAGAATAGGCTCCTCAGGCTGCAGCCACTCAGTGGGAGCTGCCAGTGGTGAGTGACATCTGCGTTGGCACTGCAAAGCAAGACTGCCATTCTGCTGTGAAAAAAAGCAACATTTCTTTATGCAGGCAGGCAAGTTTCACCTTGACTTAAACTAGGACAACTCATGCAATGTTTGCTGTAGGAAATACAGTGAAAACAAACCTGTGATGGCAGAGAGATGGGCTGGATTGTTTTTGCCTTCATCTCTGAGTCTATAAAAGTGAGGAAATCTCACTTAGGGTCATATCTGAGCATCTCTGTGGATATTCACAAATCTGTCAGGTTTTGCTCAAAAACAGCCCTGAGCTGTTCAGATGAGACAGTTCAAAGCCACCCTCCTTCTCTGCTGAAGGAGCTGAGAAGCAGCGGAGGGTCAGGGGAGCGTGTTTCAGCTACAGTGCAGCAGTTTGTATTTCACACTCCCATGCAAACTGTGTGGGTTTGCACTTTTAGGAAATGGGGCTGCCCTCGAGGAAGAAAGAGAGGTTTATCTGAGCTGATGCTGTGAACAGCACTTGGCTGCTATAGCTGCCACTTTTACTTAAGGCCAACATGAGCTCACGTGCTTTACACAACTGCAGATGCTGTGAGTGCTGCAAAAATTCAGCAACTGCTGACAATATATCTACAGATGAGCCCAAACCAAAGCAATTCCTTGAAACTTGAACACTGAACTTCACTGGAATGCCAACTGCTATTTACATAGGGTACAGGCAGAATCTTAAATCTCAAGATTCTTACAGCTAAAGTCTTCCTTAAAAATAGATCCAAAGTAGCCAGCTCAAACCCATTAGTAATTTGTTTATTTTGGGTTTCTTTCTTCATATTTGTGACTCAACAACCTGGCAGCAAAAGGCCTCAGTTATTCTCATTATACAGGGCAGTGTGTTTAAAGAAATTGGACCCAATTACGTTGGTTGTGTTTATCTTGCCAAACTATCTCTTCCAGCAAAGAATTACGTAGCCAATACAGTTTCTAAGTGATAAATATCTCTAATTTCCTTCCAAACAAGTGCTTTTTGCCCAGAGAAGACTGGCCAGAGCAGCAGGTAGGTGAGGCCATCTCCATCCTCTGTGCCAGCAGCCACCCCTGTCCCTTGGCAGACTGCCTTGGGCACCTGTCTCCATTGAGGGTGCCCAGGCCACTTCTTGCCTGGGGTCCCTGGTGCTGAGAGAGTTATACAGCAAGGGCTCACCACCCACTGAGACGTGACCTGCACTTGGCTGGTGCAGCCTTGGCTGGTGCAGCCTCTGGGAGCCCCAGTTTCACAGCTGGTGAAGCAGAGAGGATAGAGCTTGGTTCACCTTTAGGACTGCTGCATACTACAGTAAAAGAAGTCCCAGAGCAGATCATGTGATAAGAAAAATTTGTCTGTCTGTGGCATTATCACTTGTCTGTGCTGCATGCAGGTATGCCCTGACTGAGAACAGGAGCCAGCAAGGATATTTGAAAACCTCAGTATGGTAAAAGCACATGCCAGTGCTAAATTTACCATACCAGGTCATGGCAGTGCAGCAAATCCCTTCAACCACACACAACAGGTTGAAAGGCTAAACAACTATTTCTTGGTGCATCCTCAATGTTTTCATGTGCTTATACAAGGGCTTAAACTTCACAGATTAAGCTGCTCACTGGAGAACACAGACTTGCAAGAAAGTTTACTGCAGACCCTCTTCGTTCCCATATCCCCTCTGATCAGACCTTAAAACCTCCTTGCTCTTCCCCTGGAAGCCCATTTACCACCTCACCAGTCTGCTCTCCCTGCTCAAGTACCTGCTGCTGTCTGCCCTCCCCTGCATGGCACGGAGTCTGCCTCAGGGCTTTATTCCAGCAACAATGCTTCTGGAAAATTGGTTGATCTGGGAAGTGCACATGTAAATATCCTCCAGAGAGCAGAAATGTTTTATTTCAAACCATGAACTTGGATTTAGAGAAGCTGGGTGACACCTGATAAGATGGAAATTTGTAGAAATGGATATGTGTTTTTAAAGCCCATAGAAGCTGTTGGCATAGTTATTTCCATAACCCTATTTTTGGGTTCATTCCTCTCTTTAGGAAGGGAGTCCTATTGAAAAAGAAAATTAGAAGAGGTCAGCTTAGCTTTGCTCCCCAAGTACCCAAAATACCTAACTCCCCAAGTACCCAAAATACCTAACTAGTTTTCAGGAGGTGATGGTAATGTTGGAAAGGGTAGTCTTTGATAGGAAGAAAAAATAAGGACCATGAGAAATGATGCCATCAACAGGGTCGTTAAAGAGTCAAAGAAAAAAACAGGAATGTAGAGAACTGCAGAGAACCACTGCTGTCAGTGGTCCTTCCCCTTCCCTTTCCCCTTCCCCTTCCCCTTCCCCTTCCCTTCCCTTCCCTTCCCTTCCCTTCCCTTCCCTTCCCTTCCCTTCCCTTCCCTTCCCTTCCCTTCCCTTCCCTTCCCTTCCCTTCCCTTCCCTTCCCTTCCCTTCCCTTCCCTTCCCTTCCCTTCCCTTCCCTTCCCTTCCCTTCCCTTCCCTTCCCTTCCCTTCCCTTCCCTTCCCTTCCCTTCCCTTCCATCTTTTTTGAGCATGTGCTATTCATAGACTTCAAGGCTTCCTAAGTTTTCAGTTAAAATGAGTTCTAGTGCAAAAAGTGAAGTCTCCCTATGGATTTATTACTCTAATAAGGAAAAATGATGGAATGCCTTGAGTCAGCAAACCCTGCCCAGTGTACATACAACGCACACAGGTAACTACTGACAGTTCATCAGGATCAGCAGGAAATAGGCAGGGGAACTGGGAGGTGGCAGTGGCCCATTTAATTGTGCAAGTTGAGGAAAATGGAAAATAATGTCAGAGAGGAGCATCAAGAATGAGAGGAAAACAAAACTTGAGCATCCTTTCAATAGGCATGACTGGTAAAAAAGAGTTTTTTAAAACCTCTAGTGACATTCAGAGATACCCAAATCAAAAGCAATAAGGGGCTGATGGGGCAAGATAGGGATGTGATGACAGGCTGAGGGAAAATAAATAGCCATGACCCTGCTGAAGCTCATAAAGCCCTGACTTCACCCTCCATATTTGTCATGCAGACAAGACAAAAGCCTTCAATTTTTAAAGCCTCTCACATTCAAGTCCCTTTAAGGCACCTCATAGTGAACAGGCAAAATGTAAAGAGCTAAGGTTGCAGACCACTCTGGGAATGACCTAATATATTTACTTCTGGAAAATTTTATTTTGAAATTATAACTAGTTTTATCTATTGAGGATTTTAAAATGTTTTAAATTAGTAATGATTTGCATATTTTGGAAGAAACTGTATCAATTGTCTTTTATTTAAATGTGGAAACAAAATGGAGCTTTCCTGGTCCTCCAGCCAGCACTAAATCAGGGAGGATTAACCAGCATGCAATGTATTTCTCATTCAAGCTCATTTGGCCTCTTTTTTTTTTTTTTTTCCCTAGAGAGTTTTGGCCTCTTCAGCTGACATTACACACCAATCACACCATCAGTGCTGAAAGCCAGGCTAACATTTGTGGCAGAAGCTACTTCTCAACTAAATCCCCATGTTTACCTTGAGAAATGCCCATCATTCTCTAGTCCCAGGACCCAGACCTTGCAGTGTTGGTTAATGGCAACGTTTACCAACTGCAGCAAAAGCCTCATCTGAGCAATCTTCACTTGGAGAGGCAACTGGAAGAGCAATGGCAACCCATGGACCACCTTTCCCTGTGGGAGCCAGGACACCCAGAAGCTCAGCATTGGGAGGTGGAACTATTTTAAGCCAGGAGACACCTGACCCCCTGAAGCCTCACTCAAAAGGGGAAGTTAGTGGAGGTGATAATTATTTGAATGAAGTTCCTGCTGAAGTCTCCTGTCATCTAGAGTTCATAATTGAAAGGGAATTTAGCCCTCTACCTCAAAAAGTTTGTAAGCTCAAACAAAATTTTCCAACAAATCCCCTAAGTTCTGCAAAGATCAAGTGTAAGACCTGAGGAATTTGTCAGCTAGCTCACTGAAGTGAAGAAAAAAAATGGGAAAAAAAAAAGAGAAGGGTTTTTAATAAATAAAATGCAACCAGAGTAATAAAATAAGCATAGCAGATTCAGTATTATTTGTTTTTATACTAATTTTATGCTGCCCCCACAAACTCAGTATACTAGAGCTTTGTATATTAAGAAAATATGTGCAATATGGAAAGAATTAAGGACGTGTTGCAGAGGTTGCTTTAGAGGAGGGTCGTTACTTTTGGCTGTCTGAGGAGCTGTCTGGAGTCGAGGAATGTGTGTGTCAGCTGATTAAAGACCACAGAAGTGATTAGTGAGGGAACCCTTAACAATGCTGCATGTCAATGCACATCTTGAGGTTAAGGAGTTAATTGCCTCTCTCAAAACGGTGGTTTCAAGACTTCTGTAGACCTGGGAAACAAACTCAATGGCAGTTTGAACTTGATCCACAGTTTTCAAAATTCATTTCACAAATACAAAGGCTAGATATGTCTCCTTTTAATTCCTGCAGAGCATTTTACTGCTGTGTTAAACAGCTAATTCTGTGAAGAATGAGGCAGCCATGAACTACACAAGTGTTTACCCATCACCTCCCCTGTTTGCTCCAACCTCCTATTTTCAGGAAAGCTTTTCCTTGATTTATGAAGCACACTTCTCCAAGAGTTCAAGTGTGTGTACCTTCACAAAAGTGCTGATGTACAGTGTGTCCTTCAAAATGCCCCTGGGAAAAAGCACTGGCCATTCTTCTCATCAAACCATCCTCTTCCCACCCATATAAGCCTGAAGGAATAAATATTGGCCAAAAATTAACAGGTCAAAGTTTTATAGACTGAAGGAACAGAAAGACCTCTTGATGATAATACTCTGGTGTCTTTATTGCATATACATGAGGAGCTGGAGCACTTCCATGTGGCAGCTCTGCCTGTACTCACCCTGGTGGGCACTAGATATCCTCCAGCCTCGCAGATACTGCCTGGAGAGCTGTCCTGGGAGCGCTGGGTACCCCTGGAGCCAGCCTGATCTCTCACCTGGACCCCAGACTGCTCACACTGCTCACACCCAGGCTGCTGCTTTTCAACTGAAACACTGGAATGTCAGCATTGAGAAAACTAGGTGATCCTCCACCAGAGGAGTCCCAGGCCATTTCCAGCTTTTAGAGCTGTCCCCAGACAGACCATGGAAACCAGGGATAACACACAGATATTTTTCAGACAAGATGTACCCAAGGCAAGTGCTGCTTATGTCCCCCACTGCCACTGCTGGGAGCACCGCACTGTGCTAGCCCAGTCCCAGGGTATGCAGGTATTGCTCTCTGTAATGCAGTGTGTGAGCAAATTAAACCCAGAAAAAGCCCCAACTGAACAGAGGAAAAATAAACATTTGTTCAGGTCAGCTGCTCTAATCTGGTCACATTTTGCTCAGCTCCCCAAACAAGCCAGAGAGATACATGATAGACATGATCTATAATCAAGTGGATCTTTTCTTACCACTAACATGCAGGCATCATCAATTCTACCTTGGCTGAGGCCAGTTGGCTCCAGGTGAAGCCCTACCCTCAGCCAGCCTTGAGTAAATGACCTTTCCCTGTGGCTTGGGGCCTGCAAACCCTGATCCATGCCCCTGCACTGGCTGGCAGGCTGGGAAGGAACAGAGCAAGCTAACAAGCTCAGGCAGTGCCTGCAGAGAATCCATCTTTTCAAACAGTAGATGTTTGGAGTGATGGCTGTGGCTGTGGACACGTTGTGTCCCTGCCAATAGTTGCTTAACACAACTATGAGTTTATGCACCAGCAGCTTTAAACAATTGGAGAGGTCCTTCATGACCTCAGCTAAATCTTTAACCTGAGAAGGGGAGAGCAGCTTTAATTTGCACAAGCACCTGCAGATTCAGATGTTTATTTCAGTTGTTTTGGGTTTTTTTAAAAAGCTGGGCCTGTCTTCTCTAGATACGAGTTTCTCTTGAGACATTCTGCATTTAATTACCAGCTGGGATAGGAGGCTCGCAAGCAGAGATGTTATTGCAATCTTTCAGTGCCCAGATGGACTGAGCTCTGCAAAAATGAGGAATCAAGAGTAAAGCAAACTTTCTCAAACTTTCAAAGCAACTGGATGTGAGAAAGAGACTGGGATGGATTAGGAGCGCACAGGGCGCAGCTGAGCCGATGAGTCACGGTGCCACCCTGGCGTGACACCACGCTGTGCTTCCCTGCCGCGCACAAGCGCTGAGAGGAGCGGCTCCTCCACACCGTGCTGCTCTAGATCTCTCTGCAGCGCTGGGTAAGGACTTGGCTCTGCCCTTACTTGATCAAATAGCCTTAATTCTTTTCCAGGAGCCCATCACAGATAAAGGCCTTGTTTGCAGAAGACAGTATTTGGCTACTGAGCATAGACATGAGGACAGCATGGGCTCCTTGGCTTGGCTGCTGATCCTTTCCTCAGCCCCGGCTGCACAAATGGCCTTGTCGCAAGCCAAAGGAAGGAATTAGGTTGGGGTAAGACAATGTGTTTTTGCCAGGTTGGTGTTAGCTCGTTTTTCTCCCCTGGTCGGGCAGCAGCAGGGCTCACGGGGCATTGCCATGGCAGGAAGGAGCAGCTGCAGGGCTGGGAAGGCAGGAGAGCAGTGCTGCTGCAAGGTGGTTTAAGACACAAGAGTGACAGGCCACGGTGAGGTGCTGGCAACCTTCCCGTGCTCACCAGCAAGGTGGCATGGCAGGAGCCTGCCCTCCAGAAATGCTCTTCTCCTTAGTGCAGAGGGAGCCCAGGCAACCAGACACCAGAGCTTTAATTCCTAACCAGCTTAGAGTTTAATTCCTAACCAGGGAAAGTTAACTCCACCTCTCATGACTTCCCCAGACCACAGAAAAGGATCTGAATCCAGATTTACATGGCTCATGCCCTAATGCCTGGACTATCTTTCCTTTCTGGATGCAGGCATCTGAGAGCCAGACTCTCATCTGCAGTGTCAGTGGCAAAGAATCAAATACTATGACACCAAAGACAGCCTCAAACACTTTTTTCTCACATAATTAAACAGATTATTTCCTTAGGATAATATTTTATGAATATAACTGTAACCCACCCCATTAATACCTACATTTACTAGCAGCTTCCTGTCAGGGGCCCCTGCTGCCTGTCCCACTGTGTGGGATATTGGCTGGCAATGCTCAGCACCTGACCTCCAGTCAGTCCCACCAGTTTAGGTTTCCCAGTTGTCTTCATGCTAATTCTGAATAAAGTCCAGGTCTCTATTTCCTTGTCAGCTGGTTACAGATAAGGGGAAAGGCATCCTGTCTCTCCTTGGGGGCCAAAGAATCCAGTCCACAAGCTTAAAGGAGTGGATTTCTAGGAAGGCAGGATTGCAGACAGCTTTGTGGAGCTCTCCCTATTGCCTGTGCAAGAAAATAATCTCTTTGGCAGGCTCATCCCATATTAGCTTCCCGATTCATCCCCCCTACTCTTGAGCCAGGGCCATCCATACTTCATTAGTTCACTGAGCCCTGCTGCACCTGCCACATAGATGTTATTAGGTCACTGCTGATTAAATAATTCAGTCTCTCTGAAAAATTACAGTCTTCAAAAAAGTGGGTTATATGCTGAGGCCAATCCTGTTTGCCTCAAGGAAGATCACTGCTCTCCTGCCTCTCCAGGGCACAGAAACAAGAACTCAGTTTCATTAAATACTCCTGGAGAAACACTCAGCTAAATAATTATGATCAGCTTCTGCCTAAACATGAGATACATGCAGGCTACAAATCATAAGCAAAATACAGCAAGGAATGTCTTTCAATTTCTTTTATAAAGCTGGATATGGTGGTCAATGCAGATGGGATGTTCCCATTTCTAATGGGACAATATTATTTTATCAGAGAATCACACACTGGATGAACTTGGAAGGGATCTCTGGAAATCCCCTCAAGCAGGGCCACCTAGACCTGGCTGTCCAGACCCACATCCAAATGACTTTTCAATATTTTCAAAAAGGGAATCTCTACAAACCGCTCTGGGCAACAACCTCTGTTACCCTCATAGTGAAAAAGTGTTTCCTGATGTTCAGAGGGAACCTCTTGTGCTTCAGTTTGTGCCCATTGCCTCGAGTCCTGCCACTGGGCACCTAACATTCTGGCAGTCTCCTCTGAGAAGGTAAGCCTTGGTCCTAGAAGAAAGTACAGGACACACAGGTTTAGTCCCTTGTAGTGGGTTCTTGGAAGTCACAGTTGCTAAACCCTCCACTAGTAGAAGGATCTTTAGGCTACTACTTATACACAGAATACAATGCTTTAGGATGGGAGCAGTGCTGTTGCATGAGTATTGACAGCTGAACAGCACTGCTGCCTATTTGCTCTCTCCCAGTATTGACTGTATTTCTTAAAGCTCCAGCTGTTGGAAGCAAGGGATTTAAAAAAGAGTAAGCTTAGCTTTAATTCAGAAAATTCTGTGGTCAAGAATTAAAAAAGGGCCCTGAGTAAAAATTCAGGGGCCAGAAGTCACATTAAGCAAACTTCTCATTTAATTTTTAAATCTCACTGTTTTTTAGCTCACCTCATGGTTTTGAAATCTGGATTCATAAATGTCGTTGACTGAGGCTTGTCACACCTTGGCCACCATGACACAGGGAAAGTGAAAATCTTTTAGATAAAATAGTTTTTCCTACTAATTTCTTATGGTCCTAAAGAACTTCTGGAATTTAATCTAGTTTTGCCACTTTATGATATATATCGACTTTGCCATTTATTCCACCCAGACAATGAAAAAAGACCAGTCTCTCTGAGGAGTGTGGCTACCCTTGACCTGCAGAGTTACTGCTTTAATCCTAAAGCACTTGCCTACAGCAAACTAACACATACAGCAAACAGGTTCATGTCTCCCCTGTGTCACCCACTTCCCGTTGCAGTAAAAGATGCATAATAAAGCTACTGTCAGAAAGTAACAGCTACAAACACATACATCTAGGTTGAGGATTAACACAAATAACTTGTGCCCTTCTAACAGATGAGGGGATTATATGGTATCCTGTTGTGTAGGAAGTGCATATATCAACCTCATTTCTTTTAGACAAAAGCTAAAATTGAGGCCTGAATTATTACTTCTTCCCTAATGATAGAAGACAGCTGCATAAGGCAAAATGTGCAGTGATGTCTGAGCACAAAAATGAGTGCAACTCTCAAAAGGCTTTGCAAAATTCAAAGAGGAGCAATAAATACTCCTGTTTAAGGGAAGCAAAAATTGAGACATGCATTACTTTTATTAGAACTGATTTTGTTATCTCAATCCTCTCCTGCCTTTGATCTCGCTTCTTCTCCCCGAGACTAAAAAGATGAATCTGCTAATGAGACACCTCAGGATGTAAAATTACCTGCAAGATGGTCCTTCTCCTTGGGAGCTTCCCAAGCCCATGCTCAGAGTCACCACTGCCATAAATTCCAGAGCAACCCATGAGCTTGGGATTTGCCTGCTCAGGAGATGCACACAGCAGTGCTGTCACCCAAGGGATTGGAAATCAAAGAGCACAAGGTCAGAGGACAGTTTTTCCTTCTGAAGAGACATCTTTGATTAGCACTGTTTTTCAGGAAGACACAGGCTTTAAGTCAGCTAAGGCCTGCCTCTCCAGCTCTTGCAGAAACTTTTCAATGCAGTTCTCTGAAAAATGCAGTTACAGAATGTACCTGCTATGGGGCAGGGTGGCTCACACATGCATCTGATGGTTTACAAAAATATTATTACTTTAAAATGATGATTCAGGTTTGATGCAAACATTGCAAAAAGAGTGAGACAGAAATCCACACTGTCTCTTACAAACTTGTACAGTGTTACTTACAAATTCTCAATTCATTAGTATGATCCCACCATTCCAGAATGCCAGCTGATGTTTGCAGGGCTGCCAGATAATGGGGAAAAAAGAAAGTAAGAACTATAAACTCCTGGGTGTCATGATGCTGTACTTTACAGAGTCATTGCTTTAGAAATGAGATGACAACAAACTGGCTTCAATTTGGCTACCTTACTACTATTACTACAAAAAAAAAAAAAAAAAAAAAAAAAAAAAAAAAAGAGAGAAGCAACAAAACCAACTAGAGATGAAGAAATGTGTGGAAGAAGACAGGCTGAACTGATGGGAATTCCCCTGTCTATACTGGAGAATAATAACACAGGAGAAGATTAAAAAAATACGTATCAAATAATGAACTGCAAAAGGGAAAGTAAAGCAGAAACTTTTATAAATATGTCTGTATAGATCTTACACTGCTGAATGTGCATTACAGGTATTTCGACTTAAGGCAGAGAGAAATGATTGTGGTCAGAAGTGAAACAGAGGCTGGCCTTGAGCACACGCTTCAGGTTCCAGGGATGCCAGAAGAAACATCAGCACGTCAGCCAAGGCAGTGGTCACCCAAACTCAATTTACTGAATTGGTTTTGACAACCTTAGGGCTCTTCCTTTTTCCTCTAACACTTTTTAGCACTGCATAATGTCAGAGTGACATCTTGAATGAGATGGGCCAACCTGGAGCTACAGCCCTGTGTATCCCGTGCTAGTGTTGCTATAAGTCTCAAATACCATTATTTCTGTAACTTTTCCCCAAATTATGTCATGCACTCTCAGGTTTCTGTGCTCAGTTGGAGCTGAGTGCAGGTTTCCACTGACCACTTATATATTCAGCTTGCAAAGCTGCAAGTCTACAGTAAGACCATGTCCATCCAGATGATGTGTCATAGAGGCCCCTTGCTTCATCACCTGCAGCCAAAGCCCCTTCCAGAGTCAACTAAATCAGAGCAAAGCCGTAAACCCAACCATACATTTGTACAGGAGAAAAAAAGCAAGATGAGTCCCCCAGGCTATGGGCTGAAAGCAGGACCAGCCAGTAAGCACCGTGCTTTGCTCAGCCTTCCCAGTTGTGCTAAACCAAGCAAGTGCCAAATCTAGAAAACAAGGCAATGAATCAAACCAGAGAGAAGAGTAATGAAGTACAGCTGAGGATCCAACTCATTAAAATATGAATCAGGCTGCTAGATTTATAACTAAGGTGAGGGAAATTAAACTGCATTTTTCTTCTTCAAATTACAGCTTACCTATGGTGGTAAAATTCAGAACAGGAGGAACATGCTGCTGGCCTGCCTCCACCTCAACCCCTGCAATCCAGCACTAGCCCTGGAGTCTGCCACACTTGACCCAAACACCCTTACCCTGTTTGCTCTCAGTCTGACATTGCTCCAGTGGTCAACTTAATGGCCAGCGCTAACTGGAGCATGACATACCTGCAGCAGCAGTTCGAAAGGCTGCACGAATAAATGCATGTGTGTTACTATTTTCTCTAATATGAGTGATTGGGTGAGTGATAGGAGTAAATAGTTTGTAGTGAAATGAGAAGGTCAGCTCCAAATCAGAGCCCCTAAAAGTCCTGGGATATCAGAAGTCCTGGGATGCTTGGATCAAAGTTTCTGAGGATTTCCACACCAACAAATTCAGAATGCGCAGCCCTGAGGAGGCATCTTCTGAGTAATACAACCAGATATTTGGAGAGCAATCAGAGCAACAAATTTTTTTTTTTTTTTCCCTATGTGATATGGTACTACATGCTGGAAACATACCTTTCCCAAGGAGGGCTTTTTAATCCCAGGAGACATTTTCACTGATAGCTTCAGGTGACTGATGATTCTGGCAGCACTGGTTTCTTTAGCATCCAAACTGAGACATCCAAAAAGGAATGCTTTTTCTGTTGGTGGAAAGTGGTGCCCCCAGTATGACCCACTGGGAGGGCCAATTGCTTTTGGAGGTGCACACCTCCTTCACCCAAGATGATTACTCTGAAGGGAAATTGCTGTAAGAACTCATTAATGAAACAGGAAGCCATTATTTCTGACCAAGTATACAGTGTCCTTTACAAACAGCATGAGGCTGGAAAACAAATCCAGGTGAGATCATGTGCTGGCCTTTTCCTCTCAGATAAGAGTGTGAAAACTGCAGTAAACAATGTGTGCTCTGTATCAGTTTGCTCAACTGGTATCACTGCCTTAACACAACCAAAACTTGCAACAGATAGCACAAACTACTGAATTCCTTAAGTGACCTTAGAAGGGAATAACTCATGTATCAACTGGCAGCCCTACTCCAAGCATCCTGGCAGTGAGTAGTCAGCAGAGCATTTTTAAGCATGTTATCCTTTCGTGTGGCCACGGAGCAAAGTGGTGGAGGCACACTGACTTCCCTGCCACCTCAGGAGCATGATTACTTTTCCAGAGTCAGGTTTTTTTCTCCATCGTAGTCCTGCCAGAGCTGACATAGTGCCTTCTTCTCCTCCTTCCTCCTTGCTGGGCTCTGGATGCCATTTGCTGTCACAGGGCTGACACGCTATCCTGCTCTGCTCCTGCTCATCTCTGGAGGGCAGTGAGGTCCTGCTGGAGGACTTGTGGCAGTGAGGCATTACCTGCACATATGCCAGCTGTTATACCCATCTTATTGAAAACCACAGCACACTGATGAGCTCCCTACATGAACCAAGGGATGGCATGTAAAAAGTGCACATTTCTTGTGGGACCAGCCTAGGCTAAGGAAGCAATCTCCCCCTCTCCGTCCCACAAAAACCAGACTAGACACAATATACAGCCTTAGTCTTGTCTAGCCCATCACGTTTCTGATGCATAAAGCATCTTCAAAACGTCCTCAGGTAAGATATTTTTCCTGTCTCATGCAATTTAAGTTAACAATCAATAAACATAAACCAATCCAGGATTTAACTGGAAATACTGATTCAGCACGTAGTAGGGGGACTACTGGGCTAATACATCTGGAACACAGCTAATGCCACTCCTTCCAGATGTGTGCCCAAAACAGTGGGTAGTGAGGCAATATTGAGGATATGAGAGCCTGCTGCAAGTGGAGCTCACATCCCCAAAACCTCCTGCTCCAAGGTGCATCTGAGAGCACTGTAAAACAAGAGGAGCAATGAGACCATGAGGTGAAGGAGCTCTGATTTGGCTATGGACTACAAATACCTAGGGATTCCATTTCTTTGTTAATTTTCCTTTATTATGCTTTACTGTAAAATCCATGTAAACATCCCACTGAAGCAGGCACACTTGTAAAGCAGCACTACCTTAAAAACAGATAAAAAATGGCTTTTGAAGCTTCTCCTTTTCTTTCCCACTTCAACTAAGAACTTTTCTCTTGAGCAGGAAGATGCATTTTTAATTTTTAAGAAACATTATTGGAACCATGAATTTAAATACAGAGAGCCAATCTAGATTTGCATGAAGGCACCCCCGAGTACCATCTAATTGTAAAAACTAAGCATGGAGGAGCCATCTAAATCCATCCCACTGCTGACTGAGAATAGCTCCCCACAGGATATTTACAAGTTTTTAACGCCTTGGCCTTGTGCCTCACGTGCACCAGAGACATACTTTTAGGCCAATAAAGCATCCCTTGTCATGGCTTAATGCTGGAAGAATTAATTTATCACTCATTATTTCCTCTTTTAAAACTCTGCTCTTTGGATAGCTGTGACATAATTCTTAAAAATCACACTAGCTAAAGAGCAGAATATGCTGTACCCTCTGGCTCCCTGCCCACAAAGGCCAGCTATTCAAATGGTTTCCTTTTCCCAGCCTAATTTCAGCGCTTGCAGCTGACAAGGGGTCAAATCCACTGATCACAGGGATTCTGGGTGGAACACCTGGAGTCCTCCCGCAGGTCCTGTCTGGCCACCCTCTTGCTGAGGGTCTATTAGAGGCTGGGAGCTTTTCCTTCACAGTGGTGAAAAGAGTGTCTTTGGGCTAAATCATAACTGGGAGTTATGGCTGAATTCTGACAAAGCAAGGCCTGACAAAGCAAAGATGAAGTTCTGACTTAACTGGAGCCTAAGGAAATATGATTTCACTTTAAGTAAGTCTCTCTCTGTCTCTTTTGTGTACACACAATTCCAATGTAAGTGATTTCATCTTTCAAAGCTGAAGGTCAGCCATTTCAACATGGTATTTTTTCCACTGGGTGTCATAGTTTCTGGTCTCCTGGCAGATCTGTACCATCAACATCCTAAATAAACCACAAAAGCAAGGCAATTTGAACTCATTGGACGCTTTTATTTTAATGTAGCACCCAGCTTCATATCACATAGATTTTTCAAAATTAGATGGGCATAGTATAGAACACTATACATTTTGCAGCTTACCATGGGGACAGTCTGCAGCTGTGAAAACAAATTACTTAAATCTGGCTATCTAATTTATAAGTTAAAATTCAAATATATAATAGCCTTGGGGCATTTTTTTAGGTTAACAACCATAATGCTTGCAATACAACTTCTTTGTATCAAAAAATCAGTAACAGAGTAAAACATAATGCATATGTTCATAGCACATATCAAGATAGCTGAAAAAAGCTTCAAAATACATTGTCTCTTTTCAAAGATACTAAATCACTAAGATTTACTTTTTTTCCTGAAAAAAAAAAATTTACTCTTTAGTCAGTAAAATATGCGGCTTCATGAACCCGTGTGGTTTCTTGTCTAAGACTGTGTATGTTGAAGACTGAAAGGCTGATGGTACTGGAAAATGGACATCCCTCATTTCCCAGCTAGCAACTTTTACAGGATCTCTGCATCCTGAGTTGGAAGCTCAGCTGGGAGGAAAGCAACTTATGCACCACCAACAGGCAATTTTCACATTATGCCCATCCTAAATGCTTTCCATGAAGGTTTCCAAATCCCAGCCATCTCTCTGTGGTCATTTTACCATGCACAGCCTCATCACCCTACACTGACTAGCCTTGGCAGTGTTGTAGAATCAGAGACTGGTTTGGATAGGAAGTGATCATGAAGATCATCTAGTTCCAACCCCCCTTGCTATGGACAGGGACACCTTTCACTGTTCAGGTTGCTCAGAGCCCCATCCAACCTGGCCCTGAACACTTCAAGGGATGGGGCAGCCACAATTTGCCTGGCAACCTTTTGCAGTATCTCACCACCTTCACAGTAAAGAGTTTCCTCCTTATATCTAATCCAAACCTGTCTACTTTCAGTTTGAAGCCAATCCCCGTTGTCCTATCACTACATGCTCTTACAGAAAGTCCCTCTCCAGCTCTCTTGTAGCACCTATAGGTACTGAAAGGTGCTATGAGGTCTCCTCAGAGCCTTCTCTTCTCCAGGCTGAACAACCTGAAGTCAGCCTGTCTTTACAGGAGAGGTGCTCCAGCCCTCTGATCATCTGTCAAATTGGAACTGTCTGGGTAATAGCCAAACAAATTCCTCTCCCTGATGTGGATACAGAATTTCCAACAGGAGAAAGACTGCCATGCAGTCTGAAGATAATATTTTGACTTTAACAGGATATCCAACAATTTAACAGTAACAAGGCTGCCTTGACTAAACACACTTTTGTTACATCACCAAAACTCTCTGGAAGAGCAAATTAAGGACTTTCCAGAAATGTCTGGAAAGTCCTTAATTAAGGAGTTTCCACTGCATCCTAGTATAATATTAATAACTAGGAGAAGGACATTGATCCTTAAGGATTAATGTGTGTTCACAGGTAGTTTGTTTAATAAAGGAATGCCTCAGAAATGGGAACTGTTTGCCTTGCTTAATTACCAGGTCATTATTTATTTTGAAAGGCTCAAATAAAAATGGCTTATCTACAAAGGCAATCAGTCACTACACTTAGCTGGGCATTTTTCTTTTTTTCAGCACAGAATTACCATAGATTGAAACAAATATAGGTATCAGGTGATATGAATGACCCATAAAGAAATGCATGAACAAAAGGAATACATGTGAATGCACACTTACACACACACACTGAGGAAGATCCTTATCTGCACTTCCTAGCCCTGTTCTGTAGGCAAAAATATTTATTTGCCCACTGAAGACCTGAGAAGGGGCACCAGGCTCATGGTCAGCACATCCTCTCAGATGCAAGGATGCCGTGCTCCTGTTCCCACTTATCCTCTCTTGCTGGGCATGTTGTGCTCTGCCCAAGTACCTAGAGAAACCAGAAACTGAGGACAGTGAGAACTGATGCATGGGAATGTGATCTCACTCCTTCAGCAGGCTGGCAGCTGGGGCAGGCAGTCCTTAGTTGCTGTTCTGCATCAGGGATGTCAGGGGCTTAAAGCTGAACACTCACCTGTAGCTCAAGAAAGTACCCTGAACGTTAAGCCTGTGAGGTCTCCCTTTCTGACCAAATGGTTTTGGATGTAGGAGCATCTCCAATGCAAAGTTTGAGAAAGTAAAGGTTTCTGAAAGAAATTATGATTTTGCTCCACCTACATTTTTCTAAAGAAAAAGTAATTTTGAAGAAAGTCTGTAATACTGGATTTAGATGTGAATTTGGACCAGCCAGAGCCTGCTAACAGTAGCCATAAACACGGCTGTATGGAGCAACTGGCAGAAGCACTGTCACAGATAGCTTCATGATGCCTTCTCCTCTCCTCAAAATGCTAACAGCTTCCCAAGAACAGACACATTTTTTTCATTTTGTGTGGGCTATCATAAATGCTTAACCATTGAGACATACAGAAGGGTAACCTCCTGCATCATATGTATAACACATCAACACCTCTCCTCGAATATTTCACTTTGCTGATGTGTGGTGTATCGTCATCATGGCTGATATTTCACCAAAAAGAATACAACTCACATTCTAGTCATTGAAGCTGAGTGGAGTATTTGATTGCAACGCTAAAAGGCAGGGATTGCTAAATACTTTTATTTATTAATCCAGCGGTAAAGTAACAGCCAAGCAAGTATTTCATTGTCGGCTAAGCAAGTAACATAATTTCCAGTACATGAAAAGAACTCCTGGATTTTAGAAGGGAGACATTTGAAAAAGACAGTATAAAGCAGACTCTTCCACTCTTCCCTTGAAGAGTGTCTAGTCCATGAATAACTAGGTGAAATAAATGGGAGACTATTTCAAAGGAAGCTCCTTTCAAACATGAAAAAGTCCTCTACTGCCTTAAAAATGCAATGTACACACTTTTGTAATAACTTAAAAGCCTTCCTTAAAAAATTACCCATAAAACAAAAAACAAGTGTGCCATATAATTATTTCCTATGAAGCAGTTAGGTCTTATTATCCAAATTACAATGTATGAACAAAAAAGCAAACAGGGCGAGCACTTAACCTCATTAAATCTCAGGAATGACTCAGTAGTATTATGAACAAATGAAATAAATGATGACAAATTTTCAGCAATACCACTGTTAGCAAGAGGGCAGTGGCTCTTTTGCAGATTCCCAGAAAAGCTTGCATTCCTCACATTTTGTCACTGACCAGGAATGACCATCTGACCCCAGCTATGCAACAGCCACATGAGAGAAGTCCCAAATCCAGAAGAACAGTTGTTGCTTGTTGACACAGTGATCTTTAGTTGAATCAAAACTAGCACATTACAAAAAGAGACTTTCAGTAACAATTCTGCTAATGCTCACTATCACCTGCAGATTTCTGGATTCTCGTCCCCCTTCCACATTCCTTTCAGCAAAAGTAGACTGTTTTCTTACCACTTTAAACACTCCCAGTGATGCCTTTCTTATCTCTCAACAAAACTTTTTGCTGCTCTGGTGCCCTCTGATATGCCACGGCAGCCATTCCACGACGCACCCCAAGGAGACGTTACGCTGCTTCAAACCTGCTTCTCCTTCCTCTCAGCCCCAGGACTATCCTACAGCTACGGGGAGCAAGCATCACAGTCACAAGGGTGAGAAAATTGCTGCACCTTTCTGCAAGGCAACCACATACACTTAAATCAGGTCAGTGAGACACGTGCAGGGTCATGTTTAAGGTGGACAACAGGTATAACATCCCCTTGCAGTAAAGCACACCATACCCATGGTGGGAGTAGGGTTGACATTTATTATGTCTGAAGTCAGCCAATCCAAGAGTATTGCCCCAAGAAATACTGCAACATTCATTAGCCAGCTTCCACTGTAAGAATCGAGACCAAAGCCACCACTGCAGCCACAGAAAACTCCCTACAGGATTCAGCTGGCCCTGGATCAAATGCAGGTTAAAGATTAATCTTTGCTTCTTCCTTTAGAAAACAGATGGGCATTAGCAGTTTTCTCCTATCAGTAGCATCTCCACTGATGTGCAAAGGAACCTTAACAAAAGTCTGCTGTAAAAGGCAATTACTTCCATCTCACATTTTATAGCCTCATACATAACACTTCTGCTATCTTCCCTCTTCTGGAAGTACAGTTCTTATACACATCCTTAAAACAAATCAGCAGCTATTAAGACAACAAAGCAGACTAATACAAATGTACATAGAATAGCTTTTATAAAAATGCCCTGAATGCATTTTTAACCTCTTGTTAGAAATACACTGTTGGTTAAAGGAAAAAAAGAAAAGAAAAAAGCTATACACCAGCCATCTCAAACATGCTAAAAGAATGCAGAGACACTGGTAGATGCAAGCAAGTGCTCAAATACTGGTGATTAGAAACAGCTGTAGCTCAAAAAGATTTCTTTTTCCTAATTTCCAAAATAATTATATTTTTTTATTTTTTACTGTTCTCTTATATGACTTGAACTAATAAAATACAAGTTCTCTAACATTAAAATACATCCGTGATTGCATAATAAACAGTACTAAGAAAATAATTATTTGACATGTGATTGAGGATAAAGATTCTGTACATCTTGCAAGTTCTATTCCTGTGGTATGTTAAATCCACAGATACTCTACAATGATACAATCCTACAGGAATCAGTAACATCCAGAAGCACATATCAGAGTATGAGTTTTCAATTTAAGCAAGAATTCAGGAATGCTGTACCTCTTAATGATCAGGGCAGGAGGTGCTGCCAAAATGCATATAAATCAGGAATTCTTTACATAAATAAAATACTCTCAGGTTATTCATTTCAGTGATAAACTGCATTTACACATTAGGCTGGGAAGGGGGAGGAAAGAAGGCAAAGCATCCCCCACTCGGAAATATTCCACAGCCAGATATTTGTTTTCTGTACCTTCCTCACCAGCAAAGGCAAAATGTGTGTAACAGGGCAAAGAGAGACCCAGCAAGGCCAGTCCTCCCCACTGCCTTGGCAGACACCCTGCTCAGCTGCACAGAACTTCTCTCCTTGCAAGGCTGCTGGACACTGCTCTGCTCCTGCTCGTGCACAGCCACGCAGGAAGTCACAGGACGGTGACAGGACGAAGCTGCTCCAGCTGCGTTTCCAAGGCAATGCGCTCCTTGTGAACCTCCTGCGGGAGGAGAGGTGTGTTAGAACTTTGGGGATGCTCGCGTGCAGCAGCCTGCTCCAGGAAAGGGCAGCCAGGTAGGCTCTCACTGACCTCCCATGAAAGGGCTCCCTGCCAGTGTGGGAGCTGGGCTGGACTGCAACTCCTCCAGGGTCTGCTTCCCCATCTGGGCAGGCTCAGAGCCCAGAGTGCACTCCCCCTGAGCCTCAGTGCAAAATGTGCCTGAGGAGTACCCATCAAGTCCTCTGGTCTCCATTAAAACAGCAGAGCTCTGCTCTGTCAGAAAGCTTCCAGACACCGATACAATTTGAAGGACAAGTTCAGTTTTCTTCTCTTTTGTGAACTTAGACAAACTTCTCTGTCTTTTTCTGCTGCAAAATACAGGTAACAGCACTGGCCTGCTGAAGATGGAAGCAAATAAGACCTGACCCAAGGAATGATCAGGTCTTTTAATGAGAGCAATGTGCTCTCATTAAAAGCTTTCATCTTTGTGCTTATTTCAACTACTGTCCTATATTTGCTCTGTTTTCAGTGCTGCTGGAGGTGACATGTAACTGATTGCAGGGAGCTTTGTCACTTTTTCAATGCATTCCTTACCTTCAGCTGCTGCTGGAGCTCACTGTTCAACCTGGCCAGCACAGCATTGGCTTCTTTGTTTTTTCGTATAGCAGTCTGAATAGCCCTTTTCTGCTTGGAAGACTGTCTGCCAGACAGATAAATACAAGACATTTCAATTAAGAGTCTCAGCACTGGCTGATGCCAGAAGAGCAGCCACCCATTCTGCATAACTCTCTGCACCCTGGACTATTCATCAAAGACAACATATAAACTACAGATTTAAGAGAAGAAAAATGTAACACTGAAATAAGATGACTGAATCAGGTGGAATATTTGAAACTTGTTAACCTGAATGATAGAAATATTTTAGGCTGTCTCAATTATTTCAAAATCACTGCATTCTCATTGAGCTTAAGAATGATCCCTGCATAGCTATGCTTATTGCAGTATCTTTGCATTAGCTGTTTTCAGAGACTTGTAGAGTTTAAAGAGCCAAGAGAGGTTAACAGAAAATACAAAAATCATTCTATACAGAAAGAAAGGACATTGGCATGAAAATTCAGTCTCAGAGTTTTGCTGACTCTGATGTTTCTTTACTTCAAAAATTAATACTTTTATTCAAAGCAGTCATTTCCACCAAAACCATCTGACATCACAAACGGGAAGATGACTGATTGACTTCCCTCAGCTCTTTTGCCGCTAAAATAAAGGATGTACCTTTTTTATTTTAAGAATTAATTTTATTAATTAAGAATTTTTATTGCTTCATAGCCTGTGGTAACTGATCTGGAGGAAATGACAGCTATGCAGACAGGTATAAAAAGAGACAGCTGTAGATAAGGACCAACGTATTCAAAGCAAGAGAGATAACAACAGCAAAGAAGAAAGAAAATACAGAAAATACTGACTGAATATCCAAGCCCCTTTCCAAATAAATTATTTTAAAGTTTTACATGAGGAAACAAGAGCTCTTTAATGCCAGATTTGATCTAAAACAGATGCTCTATTCAAATATGGTCCAGGAGCACACAGTCCCCATTAGCTCTTCTCTCTTAACAGAGCTGTTGACACTGATTTTTGCAATAGACTCTCTCTCAGCATGGTGACAGGACTTTATGCTGTTATCTTCCAGTGAACTGTCAGTTTTCTGCTTCACTATTTTCCTGCAAACTACTTTCCATAGGCTATAAAGTAATAAATTACAGGAAAAGAAAAAAAAAAAACAACAGGGCAATATATGTCTGTGGCCATTTTAACATTTTAGGAAAGATATAGACAAGACAGGATTGAGATGTTAACAAATGCTGTTATCTTTCAACCACTATGGAATAGTCACTCCCAAAGCACAAAATAGTACTTTAAAAGCATCCTAGGAGCCTTATTACTTATTCTAATCTCCAATTATGCAGCACAGATTCAGTCTACTGATAAACAGTCTGCTAAGAAACACTCAATTGATTTGGGCAGCTTGATTTTGTTTCAGACTGAATCAGATGTCTTTTGCAAGGCCCTGGGTGATGGTGGGGTATAATGTTTGCACAGTGCTTCAGCTGAGGGAGATGCACAGACCCAAAAGGATTTCAAGTGGCTTTGCTTACCACTGGTACAGCCCCTTCTCCACCACTATTAAATACACATAGAGTGAAATCCCTGTAAGTCAGCTGACAGCTCTGACAGCTGTATTTACAAGAGCAAACAACACACGTTGGGTTTGGCCATTATCAGAGTGGTCTGTGGCTTGTCTCACACCAGTGACAAGCCCATTTCCAACATGCCTCACAATGAAGAAATATCACAAGGATATGACCAACATCAAGCATTTCATGACTCAGCTTCCTGGGCATTTATTTGGTCATATCTGTCCACATGAAGGAGCAAAATTCCAGAAGACCCATGCAAGGCAGAAACACGCACCCTCACACATAAAACAAGTTGTGTTAGAGATGGTTAAATAGCTAGGCTTGCTCCTCAGTCATGTCTACCAGATACAGAACTAGGACACCTTTGAAGAGGTTATCTACCTATCAAATACCACTGACAGTCACTACAGGCTTAGTCTGCATTTGAGAAGACTGATGTAGATTTCAGAGACCCGTGTCCTGTGACGCATTCTCAGAAACAGAACTATTAAGCACAAAATTACACAAAGAGCAAACCCTGCTCCATCAGATCTCATGCTGCAGTTTGGCATGCTTGGTACAGGTTTTTACTTTTGGACTGGGAGGTGAGGCTTGACTGCTGGCAGGGAAGAAGTCACATTTATAGTGGGAGAAAGCTCGGGGGTCTCCAGCCCTTGTGCCTCCGTCCGGAGTTTCCTGCGCGCGGGTTTGGAGGGTGGTTGAGCAAGAACAACCTCCTGAAAGGAAAAAGCACAGCAACATTAAGTCAGGCCATATGTGTCCCATCATTAAGCTGGAGAATACTTGTGTCACATAAATTGCTGACAGCTGGTTAAGATTTCATAATTTAAAGACATACAGAGCATAATTCCAATTTGGTAATAGCCTCTCAGGTTTCTGACTTTGAAAAAGGAACAATAACTCCTGCAATCCCTTCATGAATGAAAGAGTGTTTTGCCTTCATCTGGATGACAGGCTCTTCTCAACTGGGTTGTACAGCTTAGTGTGCATTGGGTGGAGGTGGAGGGAGGGGTATAAACACATGTACTAGCCCCCAGTTGACCCAAAAGCATTAAAAACAGAGCAAGATTTATTTTTGACTATGCTCAGTTGGAAAGAATCAATAATTAATCACTTGCATCCCAACTTACTGCCTCACACGTCTGGCACAGAGCCTCTCCCTTCTCCCCTCCTCTCTTACATGAAGGAACACTGAATATAGTTTTGAAATACAAATACATTAAATTATCCATGCAAAATTAACATGTTGAAGTATAGAAGGTCAGCTATTTCTCTTGATTAGTTACATCAGAGAAATAGTCTGTGTTGCCTAGGTAAAGCAGAGTCTTGGATTTTTATGACTTCAGTGGTAAGAAGTGTTTTCATTATTATAAATTAAGATATCCTTTATTTTGCAATGAGAAGTAGTTTTACCACCATACAGCTGATTTAAATTATAAATATAAATGTGTCCTCTTCAGTGCATTTTATTATTAGATCTATTTCACAAGGGATAAAGCTATTACTGTTTGTTTCATGAATGAGAAAGCTAGGACTAAAAAGCTGAATTGATTTGAGACACATTTTTTCAGCATCAAAGACAAAACCAGTGATTAAATTTCACTATCACACATTTTACTGGCTACTGTGTTTTTGCCAAATGTAAATAAAATAAGAAAAAAAAATAATGGGGAAACATTTAATGACAAAGCAATTACAATTAAAAAAACCAACACTGTAGTAAGCAGCCTGACTCACAAGAAGAGACTACTATGAGTGATACAAAATGTAACCAATGTAAGACCAGCAATCATTCATATTAGAAGGGTTGCAATTATAAAAATAATTTGAATTATAAGGAAAAAGGTCTAAACATTAAAAAAGAGTTTTGTAATTACTGAAAGAAAATCTAAAAATATTATCAGATGTTCTGATCAGGATGTCAGCACATCATGACTGCACAGATCTCTGGTAATGCCGTGCTCTGAAATCCTCTGCACAGGCACAGCTCCCTGCAAACACAACCCATACAGCAAGGGAGGAACTTGAATATGCCTTCCACAACTATAATGCCAAACACACAATGCCAGTCTACCTCAAACTGCCCAAACCCTACCAAATCCACAGGATAATTCCCTCTTCCCTTTCAAACACAATACTGTAAGCAATGGTCCAAGCAGATCCCTTGGCAGGGGCTCTTTGGCTGGCTGCTGCTGCACCAGGCTTTGGAAGGTGGCTCAGCAGGGCAACAACCACCTGCCTCCCACACCCCACAGCCTGGGGCTTCGCTGCATTTTAGGGAACCAGGTGGGATGAGGGTGAGCATGAGGTAGGAGGACCACAAGGACTTCATTTCCCCAGCAGGTCTACAAAGCATAGCAAGGAAAAAGCAGGGCCAGGCTAGAAGTAGCATATGATAAGCACAAGCAGAGCAAGGACACTGCCCAGAAAGCACTGTCTCATACAAAACATGACTACACTGGATTTTTGTCTGTGCCACATGTTACACTAAGAAGTGTGATGGTGCTCCCTGGGAAAGTTACATCCAGCACCTGCCAAAAGTTCTTGGCTGGGCTAAGTAAATGTCTTGCAGGTGTTCTCTGGCTGCAGGAGGGGCCAGAATGGGGAGGATCTGTATTTGCCCCCTATCCAAAGCTGTTCTGGCTGGGGCTGGTAGAAGGAGGTCGTCAGAGCATGATCAGAAGAGGGAAGATGCTCACAGCCACTGCTAAGGCCACTCCATCCCTAAGCAAGGCCCTTTGAAGTGTGCTGTTTTAATTTCAGTGCTTACTTTTTACAAATGACAGGTTCATAAAAAAACATATTAGAAACTGCACATCTTGTGCAAATCCCTTCCAGTCTGCGTACATTTAGTGGCAGATCCTGACCTCTAGCAAACTGGTGCTTACATCAAAATCAAATCCTCAATAACTGAAACCAAGAAGTGCATCACAATTTGGAGGAACTGTAGTGAGACAGGGCTAGAGTACAATCAAACTCTTTTTTGTTTTCCCTAAGGCTCCACAAGCCCCTATTGATTTGAAATAAATGGCAAGCTGCCACTCTCAAAGCACGTGCATCAATGTGTACATATTAAGAGGTTTCTTAATGATTTATGTGAGTTGATGTCACATATGGTCACACTTCTCTCCAGTGTCTTGACCTCCAGAGAAGGTAAACATGTAAAAACATAACCCTAACCCTCTGTTTAACTGCTTTTAAACTTAACCACATTTGTTGATGAAGGCAAATCACTCCATAATGGTACAATGTGTGCAGATCTCACCTTTTTTGCTGAACTGTTTTCTTCTGCCTGTGATGGGGGTCTGTTCACCTGAGGATGTAATTCAACCTCAGATGGTTGCTCTGTCTGCAACAACAAATCAGTCATTGCTATATCCAGAAAATGACTAGCAGTCACATACAATAAAGTCAATGAAAGGAAATGTTACACACAAAAGAAAAGTTACTTTAACAATTCAACAGTAGGGAAAATGGAGACCTAGAGTGACAGCTGAATGGATGACATATGTCTTTTGCAGATTTTTAATGAAACCATACTCTTGCATTTTTTTGTGCTGGGAAAATGGGAGAAAAGTTTTTTTAATGAAGCATTAGGAACCATGTCTCTGGATGTAAACAATCTAGTACCCAGAATTTCTTCTAGAATTACCATTATGGCCTAAATACTGTGAGAAAAACTAGGACAGTAAAAAACGCTATTAAGACCTTGGACCTGTCTATAAAGACCTGTCACCTTATTATCACCTGAAACTAATGAAAATTAATAGGCGTAAGCCTCTGTCTTTGAAGTGTGTGAGGCTGGAGTGGCAAAGCCAGAATCGTAGCAAAAATTCCAGCAAAGCTACTGAAAACGCAAGTCATGAAAAAGCAGACAAGTCTTCCCTCCTCCCTTCTCACATTTCAAACAGAAACCCAGCAGAAAACTCACCACCCAGATCTGCAAAACCACCACCCAACGGCAAAACAAAACACCTGATTCCCAAAATATCTGACTGAGAAGCAAATTAAAGCAGAGGATTAATCACTTGCTTTGCCTCTCATGAAAGTTTTTTGCACCTTTTGATTTCCTCCACCAGGACAGGGCACAGCACCGGGCAGGGTGGCAGGATTTAGAACTGCCTGTCCCCAGGTGCACAGCAGCAAACATGGTATTATAAACATGGTGTGGCTGTTTTCTGTCCAGAACATAGGGCTGGCTCTCCAAGATGGGGAAGGCAGGCAGGAGCAGGAGGCTGAGGCCACTTGGCACTGACAGACAGCCTCTTCTCCTCTTTCCCAGCCTCTGCCAAGTTGGAGCCAGGCTGGCAATGGCCCCCAGGCAGCAGGGGCAACCTGCCATCCTGCTCTGTTCCCAATGAGGCTCATTTCTACACAGGTGAAAGTCTGTGTTTAAAACCAAGTCAAAGGCAAACCTCAAACCTTTAAGGGGCCAGGATTTTAGTCGTAATAACAATCTGTTGCAGACCAAAGAACCTAACTCGCTCTTGCCAACAGGTTTCTGCATAGGCCCACCAAGCTCTGTAGCAGTCACAAGTTTCCAAGTGCTTAACTGTAAGTTAAATAAAAACAACAGAAAGCACTGAATTTGGTATATTTAAAAAGGAGGAACTTTTCCATAGCATTTTTATTTCTTCCGTAACAGACACAATAAGAGCTGTACAGAAAGGCGCAGGGTAAATGTGGTTCTGTGGTACTGCTTTTCTCCAACCATACAGCATCAAACGTGAGCACAGAGGAGGAAGTCTTGAAACCAGTTTTTTAAAAACACACGTGAAGTTCCTCAGAAGAGAGGGAAGAGAAGGACTGACAAGATTTCTCTCCCACTGACAAGATTTCTCTCCCACCCCTTTTTTAAGCGTGCTACATCTGTAGTGTTACCTGATGGTTAAAAACCCCCAAAGATCCCTTCACACTGTAATATTTCCAGTATTTGAATATGAATATCTTAATTATTTAAAATTTTAATAACTACTGGATGCTAACATTTGAATTTTGAAAAGCTTTTTATATATTGAAGGGCTTCCTCTGTAAATGTAGATTTCTGGTGAAATAGAGTAAAATGGAAAAAAGCAATTTTTTTGTGCGTCTATAAAAATCAAAGACCTTTAAACATCCATTGAATGCAACAGAATATTTTCTTTATCAGCAAGCTGAATAGCCCATAACCTCCCTGATTTCTACAATAGGTTTTTATATATTTGAAAGAAATGAAGGCTCTAAGCACTGCTAACAGTAGCCTAGCAAAGTCCACAAGGGTTTCATGAATGATTTGGGGATGGCAAAGCTCAAATAATTAACAGAACCACACAGTAAGTTTGGGCCACATCGATTTGACAACCCATTCATTCATTTAGGGACAGCAAGAGTAAATCCAGCCCTTCAGTGAGATATGTAACACACATACTATAAAGTCCTCATGATATAGCTTTGCTGCACAACAGAACAGTGCCAGGGTTCAGGAAAGAGAGGTTTTAATTACCCTTTAGTGACAGGGAGCACTAGATACCTGCCTTAACCAGGCAGGCAGGCAGTTTCTGGTGCTCACAGTCTTGTTGGAGTCTACAGTAAACCTTGCATCAAATGCAAGAATATATTAACTTATTCCACAGAATGGAGAGGAAAAAAAAACCTGATCAACTCTATGTTATTTATGCATAGATAAAAAATGCAGCTTTTGAAGAACTAGTTTATTCCAACAGTGTAGAAGTAACTGAACAGATTGGTTTTCTATTATGTCAGTTTCAAATAATCAGAAACATTGAAATCACGGTCAGATAAGGGACCTATAGAGGAAAGAAAATAAAAAAAAAAAAAAACAGAACACAAACTTTTGCAGAAACATCCTTTTTTTTCCCTTTTTTTTTTTTTTTTTCCTTTGTTTTAATGGTCTCATTTCAGGAAACTACTGTTTTAAACCAAAGGGAACTGGAAAGGAAAAGAAAGGGTAAACCTTGTGTTCTAGTGAAAGCAAATACAAATCACAGTGAAAATGTCAAAAAGGGTAAGATTTCAAGATTTGTGAGAGCAGGACATGTTTTGCGAGCTGGGTGCTGTGATGTGTCTGCCAGGGCCAGCCTGCAGCCCATGCTCAGGGCTGTGGTACCCGCTGGCTGCGGCTGGGTCACTGGGTTGGCCAGGTCTCCCTGCCAGGACATGCAGATGGCAAAGTTCGGCAGCCAGCGGTGCAGGGGCAGGTAAAAATAAAGAAATAGCTACATCCGACCAAAAAAAGAAAAAAAAAAAAGCCAAACAAATACCCAAAAAAAAAAAAAAAATCCCCTAGTTCTGGTGATGCAGCTCCTGCATAATGAATAAAACCAAGTGACTGCCGTGTCCCTAAACTGCCACCTAGTGGCACGTGGGACAGGACACTTCTGAGTGCTTGGCACATGCTTCGTGCATCCCTGCAAAGGTTTGCTGATGCAGCCGACCCAACAAAGTCCTCTCAGAAAGGCTTTGTGAATATATCTGCAAGCTGATGCGTCCCCCCACGGTCCCCACACAGATTTTAAAGGAAAAAATAACTCCTGCTTTCTCTTTTGGCAGAGAAGGATTCTTCGCAGATTTCCTTCACTGATTTGGATGTGGGGTATTTGTAGCCTGTGGGTATTGGGCAGAGAGAACCTGACTCAGCAGTAGTCTGGTCCTCTAGTGGAGTACAAGGAAAAGGATGTCCTTCAGAAGCAGCTGAAGTGAATTCCCTATAGTTCTTCATCATTTTAATACCATGCTTAGCATAGTCTGCCCACAACTCATTCAGAAACATGGCAATAAATTACCTCCCTCCAATCACAGAAATGTCTTACATTTTCACACATCTTGGCACAATTATTTTTGGGTTTAAATTCTTCACCATTGGTTTATTAAATATAAATTATGCACTATGGTCTTCCAAGGGAAACTCCATTTATGGTAGTGTAGAAGTGCTTTGATGGAGGGTGTCTCACATCCTGAAAATGCTGCTGTGCTGGTTGGTATGGCTGGGAACACATACAGGTTTACAGGAGATGGGCAAAGAATATCCTGGTCATCTGCACTGCTTATAGTGCATTGCAGAGTCTGCAGACCAGGCCTATGGGTATCTTGATTTTGGGAAGCAGGGTAAGAAACCACAGAAAAGAGCAAGAGAGTGCTCTATTCCCAATCTCCTGAAGAGAATCTCTTTGCAGAGAGCAGTCCAGTTACATTAGCAGACAGTGTCTCCTGTTTCCTTAGCACGGTCTTGACTTTTCTAGGAATAGCCATACCCTTCTCATTCTTCCAGGCAGAAGGTAGAACTGGCCAACAAAGTTTCTGTGCAATGGCCACAGATAGAGCCCAAACTGCAGCCTATGGCCAAAACTGAGCATTAGAACAAATAACTCCTCATCGTTAAGAAGAGTATTAGGAGTTGCAAATGCTCATTATTTCATCGCATGATCCCTGACCAGCCATTGATAATCTCCTCACTGCTCCATGTGACGATACTTAACAGTACCTTTCTACAAGAATATGTAATGCTCACTCAAGCACTGAGTGCTTCAAAAGCCTCAGATGAAAAATTTCATAACTGTAAGAGAACACAATATCTTAACAACTGGTTCTTCACTTACATTTCCAGTTCTTTCCAGTTCAGTGCTGGATTACATGTAGATTACACACCCACTTTTCAAGACAATCCGTAACTGATCTTCCAGAACAGAAGATCTACACCAAGCTTTCGTAATTTCTGTTACCTGATAGCCTTTTCTCAAGAGGTCAAGTATATATATTCAATCATTGCCACAATTCAATTTCGCCCACATTTATGCTCCAGGCTAACTTTACACATGGAAATAGTCCCATTGTAGTCATTGGTACTACTCACAGAAATGAAATTCTCTTTGTGCATTCACTGGAGTAGCCCATAGTAATTACCTATATAGTGCCACTGCTTAGCTTTGCAAAAAAAGTGTTGAGAACAGCTTATCTGTAAGGAAAAGTAGGCTACTAAATATGCTTAACGCTCTGCATGTGCCCACTGCAATCTTCTATCATCTCTGCGTAAGTTCATTTAAGAGGTACTTTGCTCCTTTCTAAACACTCGTATTTTTGTGCTTAAAGCCAATTTCTGGGAAGTCAAGACATCTCAATTCCAGTTGCTGTGAGTCTCCTGCATCCCACACTGAATAATCAATTCTTTTTATTGCTTATTACAAAAACTGAAAAGAATGAAACAGAAAAAAAACCCCACAGGGATGCAAATGCAACAAGCTGCCAGGGTCTTAGTGTGCTGCCTGCTTTCTCAGCACCGTGCAGCCCTGAAGTTTTGATAAGCTTTTTCTTTCCCTGAGCTATCTGAGGGCTGGTGATAAGGTTGAGGAGAAAAGCAGTAAATACAAACAAATTGCTGCAATGTTCAGCTCATTCACAAGGAAAGAATAGGACCCAGATGGAAGCATTAACAATCTGTTTTAATACTTCAACTTCCACAAAACCAGATTAACGTAAGCTAGAAAGGCATATGGGCATTCCACTAGAGATACAGGCATTGGGTTCTTAGCTTCTTTCTTTGTTGTTATGATAAATGTGAAGCCAAATTAAAAAATTGTTACAACACATTTTAATTAAGATACTCGCCTTCTTCCACTCTTCCAGAAACCTCTTTTGAAAGGATTTTACAGCATCCATCAACTATTCCTCAAATTCAATTTTAACTGTGCTACTTTCCACCACTTCTTAAATTGCAATTTATTTTGTCTGGCTGTCTTAGATTTAATACATAATTTTCATGAGAGGAAGATAATCCATTTGTATTATATTAAAGTGGCAGATGGCAAAATCTTTCATGTTATAGAAGACTTTCAGTTTCATTACTGTTACATGCTTCTTCAGTACCTATTGCACGGCTTATACAACATATGTTATTCTGCAGCCAAAACCATGGAGATAATTAAAAAAAAAATCCCAACCTTTCCTTGCATGGCGGCTGTAAATGCAAGCTAAAATGTATTCCTTTCATTTAATATAAAATAGTTATTTGGGAGAGTACCACCATGTATAAAATTGCATGGTGCCAAAAGCAAAATTTTCACTTTTTTGTGGGGGTAATTTTTATTTATGTAACAGAAAAGTTCCTTCCTGTAAAATTCAAGGTGTCCTGCCAGCACTTGAAATTCCTCACATAATTTTACAGAATAAAGGAATGCCTGAGTATTTTCTCCAAACAACCTTGTAAGCAAGTCTGACCTCATCCTCCATGTGTCTCTGCTTAAGCCAAAGACACCAGTTGGGGGGGACACCTGGACCACCTCCCAGAACAGAGCCTGCACGTGGCCATCCTGCTCTGGAGACCCAGAGATCTCAGCAGGATGGATGCGAGTCCTTCCCCACCTCTTGGTCTCAGCATGGGCACGTGTAACTGATGGTTAAAAATCCAGCCTGAGCCACATTCGTGGCTCTCCACGGATTCAGCAGGACGTGGAGGTATGTTAGTAGACAACTTCTTGAAATGGGTCCCAGTTTTCACTTGCAATTCTGGATGATGAATGGCCAAAAAGCTTCAAGGAGCTATGAAGTATCAAGTAACATTTGGAGAGCAGAACATTTCATATGTTAAAAAGACTAATATCTTTGCTTTCCAACACCACCAGGGGCTGTGACTGGGCAGGGTGACCCACCCATCACCCCTCGCAGTGCTTCATTTCCAAGATTTCACCAAATCAATAACATCTAACATCTAATGATGGCCACTGAACTGAGAGCTGAATTCTGAGCTCATGTAACACAGTGAGATTTTAATCTTCAGAGCTGCACTGTATTCAGGGTACTTGAATGTGATAATGTTAACAGCTGCCTACCTACTCTACTTCACTTGAATGCTTTGCCTTCACCCATAATTTTTTCAGTGCCTGCCAAAACTGCCAGCATGGAATCAGTGGGAAAAACACATCCCAAGGTCTCCAGAAATAAAAGTGCAGCACAAACCACTGTGAATTTACAAAACCAACAGGCTTAAAATTGTGACTCTGGGAAAAGAGACCAGGAACATCAGTTTTTTCAGCCAAGATACACAGAGTTTTCTTCCAGTCCCACTGTTTTCAAATTCCCTTATACAGCACAAGCAGTATTGAAGATACGCCTTCATTGTTGCATGGGAAAGTACTGAAATACAGTAATTTAAATAAAGGAACACTGATATAATTGGGCAACACCGCAGATAGTTAGCTGATGTTGGCTAAAATCCTAAAGTTATATTTGCTTTTCAGTGTTCATCCATAATTCCTATTAACATAAATAGGTTACTAAATCTCCCAGAGAAAACAGCTGTGGTAAATTACTTCTGCAGGTTTAAAAGCCAACAGTAATAAAATACTATTTTGTTTTCCATTTAAAAAATAACAACAGGGGCTTATATGAAATGTGCATACATGCTTGGCTCCGGCAAAACGTTATTCATGAGCACCCAATGTTATTTTCTATCTGAAATCTGTGTCACTGCAAATTAGCTGCATAGCTATTGACTTCCTACCATGATCCCTGCACCTCCATGCTACATAAATTTTCTCTGTACAGCCCTGGATCTGCACAAAAGTTTTGGGGCCACCTTTATGCCATTTCTCCTTGATGACTTCAGTTCACTATCAAGTTAGGAACACAGGATAAGGAAAACTTACCCAAGCCACTGAACCCCATTCTCTACAAGCCCAGAAAAAAACCACAGTAGGTATCTCCAAAAGCTGCAGGTTATCTTTTCTATATACTACAGTACGCCATGGAAAATAAGCAGAGGTAAGGCACTGCCAGTATCCTAAGTCTGCAACAGCTTGTAGTATATTAAATATCAATGGCCAATAAAGTTGGAAAAACGATATGGATAAAATTATCCTTAAATCCAAGAAGCTACTGCAGACTTGCTAAATGTGAGATGTGCTACTAGAGATCACAGAAGGTGTCAGTGAAGTTACATACAGCCTTATGCACAAAAGGAAAACACTTCAAAATAACAAAAAAAACCAAACCCTCTCATCTATGCATAAGTGCTTTTTCATACATAATCTTTCCAAGAACTGTTTACAAAGTTGCGACAAAACTTGAATGACTTTTAATAGGAAAGCAGTATGAATTGATGAATCTAATACAAGAGTTCATTCTGCAATTCACAACATCTTACTGTAAACACCAACTAAAAAGGGCTTGGGGTGCAGAGAGGTATGGGCTGGAATTTGGGTTAAAAGATCATGAACTGATGATAGTTATGTATCCACGCTATTTAAACTGGCCTTTTGTCTATCTTTATTTATTCAGGTTATGTACAGTCACCATAGGGACCTCAGATAAAAGCATCACTGCATCAGAGAAGTGTCTGGTGAAAGCTCTGAAGAAACCTTAAGTACAGCTTATGGACTGATAGAAAGTCAGTAAAATGCTGACTTTGGCAATGGAGACACATCCTGAGAAGGAACTACCATAGCCTTTTAGAGGCCATCAAGAAAAAAGCGTTAAATCCACCAGCTCAAAAAACTGTCGTAGAAGTAAAAAGAGATGCAGTCACCACCTGTAAAGCTGTCTGCCCAGCAGAGGTGTGGAACAGCATGGGCTGGCAGCAGCAAGCTGAGCAGAGAAGCCAGCCCTGCTGCTATTTGCCATGAACTGGCCAGATCCTCACAGCATCCCAAGACTCAAGCCTGCCACAGTAAGCCTGTGCATCCCCTAAGCTGTGAAGTCATGGCCACAACAGCATCAGCTGTATCACCTTGTGCTCTGCTCACCCAGTGATACAGTCCTTGCCCTCATAATTCAGCTTCCTGGACTATGGAAGCAGAGTTGGATGTGGACATCACGGAGGAAATTTGTGATATGAGTAGAGATGTTTGGCACGCTCTGAGTAACGAGTGATTCAGAAACTTACCAAGGCGGATTATCTTGGAGGTTCTGACAGGAAAAATAATGTTTTCCTAAAGGCTGAAATAAATTCTACTAAAAAGCACTGCAACATAGGAGCAAAGTCAAGGTGCCACTTCTATATTCTGCTTTCTATATTCTGGATTAGTGATCCACTGAAATGTAACACCTACCCCTGGGTACCTCTCTGTTATGCACTTTGGTCTTTACATCCCATGAGCCCTTTAATCTCACTCTGAAGAGCCAACTGGTTCAATCTGCTTCTCAGTCATCCATAGAAAACCACAGACCTCAGAAAAAAATTATATCCTTCTCCTCCTCCATCAACTGATTTCCAAAGCTGAGCCAAAATAACCATATCATGAGCATACTTATAAGGTGCACAGCCACCTGAAATATGCAGGGTTTGCTTCACTTACAAGCTACATTTGTCATTAACAGTGCTTAACTGCAGGCATACAGCAAAATAACACTAAAGAATGATTTTCAATAACATTGTTGAAAAATAGGTTAAAACAGAAATTTAAGGAAAGTTTGGTAAATCTTGAAACAAGAAAAAGCTGAATATGCAATTTCAGCCTCATGGCTTTTTTTTCTTCAGGTCTTGATCCTGTCTCAGCTTTGAAAACAGATCCCTTCCTCTAACTTCTCTGTGCTCTTTAAATCAAGGGCCCCACTGGACTATGGTAATCCATATGCTCACTATTGCTTATATGCTATTTGCAAAGGTCAGCTCAGCTGAATTATGACCCCATCACACATATTTCCCTACTCTCTGTTACCTTTATCACAGAAAGGCATGCTTGGAGAAAAAATAAACGTGATGAGCATGAAGTGTATTACATTTTCAAGAACTGGTTTTAGATAGAGCTTTGAGAGACATAAGTACAACAATATTTTGATATTTGATTCAATATCTTTAAATATCATCAGATATAAATTAAGTAAATGTAAGTGATGCATGTTAGCAAAGCATCAGCTACATGTTCATTACTGAGCAGAGAAACTACTCTTTTTTTTTTTTTTTTTTTTTCTTTCTTCCTTTTAGAAACCAGAATTTGTAATGGAGAGGATTGGATCAAAAATTTCGTATGAGAATCTTATTGTGTTTATAATTTTAGGAAGGTCCTGTATTCTGCATGTCCCAGTGTAGGATGAGCATTTGGTTCAGTATTTGGTTAGGAAGCTGCTGGACATGCATAAACAAATTAAGTTGTCACTCCCCAAGGAAACGCAGCCTGATAACAGGACAAAAAAATGGACAATTAACAGAACCTTGCTTGAAACCAATGGTTTCGTTCCCTGAGAACAGGATTTGCTGTCTTTAGTGCTTTTCCCAATAGCAGCAAGAGGGCTTGCACTGCAAAAAGCCAGCACTGTGGGAAGCTGAAGCAGCGGCAGGAGGGCTGGCATAGGTTGCGGCAGTAACTGCTGCAGGCACACCACTGGGAGGTAGGGAGCTGTGCTGTGGGATCTGGGGAAGCCAGAGGGAAAGGCTGCTCTCTGGGGAGTGTCAGACAAAGCAGTAATGTGATGGGGACACTAAGGGGTGTGTGCTGGTAGCAGCATGGCTAATGCCATCCTGACTGGGGAAACATGCAAGCTCAAACCAGAGTGTTCTACAGTCCTCAAGGCAGAAACTGCACTCAGTTCTAGCAAAGGATGGGGAGAAGGAGAGCACAACAAGCTGCTGATGGAGCTGCATGTGGCAACAAGCCTCCAATCATTTCTATCATAAGCACTGTGCAGTAAGAGGTGTTCAACAGCCCACTCTTAAAGGGTAGATCCACAGCTCAAGTGATGACCATTCTGGCCTAAAGAAGGTATCTCACCAGCTTTTTGTATGTAAGGGCTGTCAGCTCCCCTGTGGATTTGTTTCCTATCATACACTTCATCTAAAGGAGTAATACATGAAGCATTATTGCTGCCTAAGACTTAACACAGCCAACAACACAGAAAAATATTGTGATCCTCCATGATTTCCTGAAAGGCGAAGAATTATCTTGAAGCAGACATACACGATATTGTCAATTTGTTTTGTGCTGTAGTTGTGCCATGCTATAAAAAACAAAACCCAAAAACTCCCCCAAAATGCAAAATAAAAGCACACCACTAATGGTTTGAAAGTTAACAACATAACTGACATGGCATTCGCTTACTTTCAGCATTATTTTTTTAAGCCCATGGGTACAACACACACTTCCATGCCATGGTTCCCTTAGCAGATGCCCTCAGTGTTTTTAAAGCTCAAGAAGCAAATAGCAACAGCAGGTATCAAGCCCATGCCTTCAGGCATGAAACACATTTTAGTAGACTAACTTTCTTAGCCTTTTATTTACAGTTAGGTAAATAAAAGTTAGTGGGTGCATGTCAGCTTCACTGCAAAGAGGTTTAATTAGTCTGTAATTTGACTCTGCAATACACTAGCCAGACTGACACAGGAAGGAGGACATGGAACTCCAAAATGCAGATTTTCATTAACTTGGAAGCAAGAACAACTGCTGTGTCCAAGCCAACTGGTGCTAACCACTGTGATGGTAACATAAATAAACAAATAACACACAGCAAAGAACTAAAGTTTGTCCATACCTGAGATACAGAAGGTCGAGGGGGCAGTGCAGGTGGTGGTGGGGGCAGCCAGCCAGACCTCACAGCTGAACAGTGGGAAAAGAAGAAGATGATGATGATTAAAAAAACCCATCCAAACAAAACCACTGTAATTTAATTTCAAATAAACCCAGAATTAAATCCCAGGATAAGTGGAAATTCCTCCTAGTGAAGAGGCAGTATTCAAGATTTAATAACAAAACCCAAACTTGATCTTTATTGAGCAAAAGCTTGTTTGAAATAACCTCATGAGCAGTGAATGAGTAGTGATTTAATTGCTGTAAACCCTCAAATGTTATGATAAATAGCAGAGAAAGAAGCCAGTCAGCCACAAAACCTGTAGGTAAAGCAATCCGATTCCAGTTAAAGAAACCCAGAAACAGGGTCCACTTGTTCTTCGGACTTTGCTCTTTGTCATTAAAAATATTGCCCTTCTTAAAAGTGACACCCAATGTAGACACTAGCATTCACTCTGGATAAAACATACTCCCTGATAGAGTACAGCCTTAAAAAGAAATCATCTGCCATGGAATTAATAGAACAAAAGCCTAAGTGAATAAAAAATAAATCCATTTCTTTGGTTTTATATTTTGTATTTGCATGCTATTACTCAGTACAGATATTTCAGAGGGAAGAGGAAGACAAATCCTAACAGTTTGATCAAGCCCCTGTAAGACAACATCATGTCAGCTTTGAGTTTGAGCCAGCAAAAGGGAGGGTAATCATCATGTAGGTACAATGGAGTCATTTTTAGTTTTCTTAAAATACCTAAAAGAGACAAAACTAGAGGACAGATGATAGCTTCCAAAGGCAACTGTGAGGAGGCAGAGAGGAGGACTAGGCTGGCACAGAGACATCAACCAGGACTAACTGGGTTACCCTCCCCAACCTCCTGTTGCGCTGAATGCTCAGCACTTGTTCTGGCAAAGACACCAGACAGCCCATCTTGCACTGGTGTACTTTTGTGTAACAAAAAAACCTCCAACAGTATTCAACTTAGAAATGCTCTTTAGCACAATAATGCTAAGCAGTCAATTACATTTATACACTTTCTATTTCCATACATATTTTTAAAAGACCACAAAGACCATTAAGAGCTGTCTTATAGCTTAGCCACTTACATATTTTATACACCAAATCTAAAAATGTCTATATGGCTGAAAATAAAAAGAAAAAAAAAACTAACCATTACAGGTAATTGTGACATGAGAGTACAACTGTGTGTGATAACATTGAGAACAGTCATATTGATTATTTACAGCTCCAAAGAGACTTATAATACACTGGTGGGTTTTTTCCATTTTCTGCTTCATCGTCTCTTGTATCTTATAAAATGTAGCCTAATATGACACACAATACCAAAGAGAGAGTTAAAGCAACTAAAACAGAACCAAAGTTATGCCAGGGAGCCACTAACACACCTACAGGTGTAAAGAGAGATTTGAAAAAACAGTCATCAGGATCCCTTCTCTTGCATTTAATTAGTTCTGTTTATAAGACCATTGCAATAACAGCATGATGTGGCAACTACATTCTCCATCTCTCCTGTGCAACTTTCTCACTCTCCTGTGATCTTTAGAAAGGAAGAAACCTTCATTTTCTTTAATCTGAACTTCAAGTTATTACTTCATTTAGCTGGGGACTGGCAGTGGCTTTGGCATTTACAGCTTGCGACAATATTTGAAAACAACACCTAGCTCAGACACCACATGTTGGAAAAGCATCTTCTGAAGTCACTGGACATACTGTGAAACTCCATGAGTCTCTTGGGATTTGGCCCACAAAATTCCAAAGGGAAAAGTAATTGTTCCATAAAATAGTCCAATGAAAAAACACCCATCATGGCACAAAATAAGCCACTACACAAAACCTCCTTCTTCAGCTTTCAAAATGCAACATATAGGAATCTAGCATTAAAGAAGTTAGATGCTTACAACATGTGCATTTGACCCAGTTTCTTTTTAATCCTAAAAATTCTAGCTTAAGCTACTCATGAAATATTCATAGAATTCCTGCTGTTGCAGAAGATCTTTGGCCTGTTGTTAGAGGGAAATCATGCTTATGTGAGCACAATTACCAGTGAAAGTTAGCTGACTTTGGAGGACTTGTAACAACCTACAAAGAAACCCCCAGGCCTCAGCCTTCTCTGGTGCTACTATCCTAAAAGACGGCAGCACGAACAGACACTCGTGGGTTTTCGTATGCTTTGGCAGGTGACTCATACTATCCAGCTGTTCCCAAACAGCCTGGAACAGGGCTCTTCTCTCCTTCCTGGGACAGTGCCTGGCACAGATCAGCTCTTGCTGTCAGAGGTAGCAGCACCACTTATCTCAGAGGAAACACAAAAAGAGGGGAAGATCTGTTTCCAAAATAAAAGCAAGTACCCTGGGGCTGAGCAGCAAACAGACAAATAAACAAATGTGCTTGCAGGTGCACACCTCAGAGTTTGGAGAAGCTGATGTCCCTGATCTTTGAACACAAGTCTTCACCCTGTGCAGAATCCCAGGGAGCTGGATGGGCCTTGCACAGGTCCTCTTGCTATTGAGCAACTTGCTGGCATTCAAACCAGGCTGAGCCACAGAATCGTGGAACAGCCTGGGCTGGAAGGGACCTTAGAGATCAGCTCAATCCACCCCCCCTGTCACAAGCAGAGACATTTTCCCCTAGACCAGACTGCTCAAAGCCCCATCATATAAGGCAAATCCTACAGAGAGCACTGTGGAAAGCCCATGCAGGTACCAGTAAAATAGATTTAAGTATCCATATCAGATGTATTCTGACAGCATTTTCATGCACTAGTCACTCCCACAAAGATAGTGTTTTCAGTTCAAAAATCATGGCTCTTTACTTAGCATGCTTACATTTTAAGACGGATTATCTGCATGGAAACTTTCCAACACCACTTTTCTGCCCTATTTTGGCAACCACAAAGGTCTGATAGTACTAACATGACACCACAGCAGATTAAAAAAACAGGTTTTCCAATCTGAAGGTAGATTAATATTTTAAAACAAACAGCAGGCTGCAATTGTATACCCTGAGAACTGGTCATGCCATCTTATCTGACCACTCTGCCTCCAGCCTCCCTAGCAGACAACAACGCTCAGCACTTAATCATTATTTGTGTCAGTGAAAAATGACAATCCTAGGAACCACTCAGATAACTCCTTTACTTATTTGACGTAGGAAGAGAAGATGAAGGAAAAATAGAAGTTGTAACAGCCCACATAAACCTGTGGAAGTAGGTCTTTAAGTTACCAGATATAGCAGCAGTGGAGAATCCCAAAACTAGGATGAATGAATCTGGGCCCACGGGATCCTTTAGAGCAATATAAGAGCAAGGTGCTGTACTTCTCTTACCCAATGACAGTCACTTAAGCTCTTGGCTTTCAGTATTGAAAAAAAAACTGCCATAATACACTGAGCTTCTGGATGCCTGCTATTTTTGAAAATTAATACTGGAACAGCAGCATATAAAACTACATTTCATGAAATATTTCCATGTCAGATATTTAATAATATTAATTCCCTACTGTCATCTGGATGACATCTTTGTTTTAGATGTCTATCACCTTAGCTTCAAAATCACCTCGACACAAGTTAAATTTTGGATGGAAAAAATGTACACCCTTGTTCCCATCTGAATTGAACACACATTTAAGCAGTCTCCTGAAAGAAGGGAAGGGTGCATTTTGCATCTTGCAGACCAAACTGAAACGAGATCCTGCCTATCCAAGGAGACTGACCTCATCTCAAGTCAAAAGAGAGTCTGGCTGATGTATTTGGCATTTTTCAAGTGGATGCTACAGTACTGTTGGATCAAAGGAGAGGCTGGTTGCATGGTAGATTTCCATCAGTTTATGCTGCTTCAAAGTCCTGAGCTCCCAGAGCAGGTTTAACAAAACACCAACCAATTAAATTTATCAGTAAGCAAAGGGAGTATGATACTGCAGTCAGCTCAAAAAGATAAGCTAACAGAATGAATTATTCTTCTACTACTATTCTATTCCCAGGTACCTAAGGCTTTGGTTCCTCAGGAAAGCCAGCATTTTCACCCTTCCACTGTTCTGGAGAGGTTTTTGAGATACTTTTCCTGCTTCTGTTGCCAAAGACAGAGCACAGAGAAGTTCTGTGTCTAAGCTGGTTTCTGTTTACCTCCTTACTGAACTTCTATTCTTGTTCAGAGAAATTAGTACTTGGTTATCCCCTAACATCGACAACATTCTTTGCACAAATGTATTTACATTTAATAAATAAATAATGTAAATTTATTTACATTCCTGACAGCAGCATTACTAAGTGATTGTGAAATAACCATTTCTCAAGAGATCTGATTTATTAATTCTCACTGCTATGTAAAAAAAAAACAAAAAACAAAAAACAAAACAAAACAAAAAAAAATACCAAAACCCCCCCAAAAAAACAAAACAAAAAAAAAAACCAAAACACCAAAAAACCCAAACAAACAAACAAACAAAACCCTGTAAAGCTGTAGCCAGGAATATAAATTTAATAAAGGATTATAGTAAGGTGGTTGTGAAATACCACTGATCCAGGGATCTGTTTCAATAATTCTTGCTAATGTCTCCTTGGAAGGTAATAGCATTGCAAAAAAAAAAAACCACCTGTTTTAGACTCCTGACATTAACTTTGTTACCAGGTTTGTAGAAATGCTGTAGAAATCATTGCCACTGGCAGAATGACCTCTCTTCTCACAGTTAGTTTTGGGAGCCTGCTCAGCTGGCAGTCACAGCAAATGATGCACACACCTGATGTTAGAGACACACACTCTTGTTACAGGTCTGTTTCAATGCTAACTATAGAGAACGTTATTTGTACCTTAAATGAGTGGAAAATTACCCATGTACTTTCCAAGTAATTAGGAAAAGATATAGCCAGGCCTTAAGTAATTAATGTTTTTGCACTATCAATTCACAGGTGTGACCATTTAGAACATTGTGTTCTAATGTATCTGGTGGGTCACTTCCGAATCAAACAAGCAAAATATCATTAGAGGATTTTTTATTATGTCTGGTTTTAATCTCCTATCCATTCATTTCAGCATGTGTTAAGAAATTCTGTAAAACAGATTTTTTTTAAACATCTGTTTTCTGGTTTAAGTCATATATCCATATCTGTATTTTTACCTCCCTATCCCTCATTTTCCTTAAACCATTTTATTTTCTAGTTACTGTTTTTTCTACCCTTTCCTTTTCTGTGTGTTTCTATCTGGGACTGTTTCCCCCTCCTTCCTTTGCCCTTAAACAAAACTATCCAAGATTTTGGTCTGTCTCACTTCATGTTTAGCTTCATTCTCCACCCACAGGGAGGCACAGTCCCTCCACCTACCTCCTACAGATCCATGTTGCCACAACTTCTTCCCCCCAGAGACCTGGGGGCAGAGCTGGAGGTTCCAGCACTGGCCATCTGTGACCACTTCCAATGTGCACACACTCAGAAAGGGCACATGGGAGCCAGGAAGAGCAGGGGGCTACCAGTCATCACCCCTCTGGTCCCTCCTGCAGCTCACAGACTTCTTGGGGACATCTGCATCTCCAGGGTCTTCCTCACAAGGGAAGTACCTTGATCCCTGTTCCACATGAGACACAACAGATCCTATCTTGTTGAACCTATAAAGCTGTTCCATGATGGATGAACATTTTTTCACAGAACAGAGTAACTCCCATGGGATCATGAAAAAGATCAGTGGGGCTGGTAGGGCTAGTCAAGAACATTTCAACCTTCACAATTTTCTGTAGAAGAGCTTTTGGATTAAAATTTAATTTTTAACAACCTGCAACAGGATGAAAATACACTGTAAATCATTCCTCAATCCCTGAAAGAGCTAAGCTTAGATAAATGGGAAAATATAATTTTTTAAAAGTTCAATTCATTCACATAAATTTTTAAAAAAGCAGCTACACTTGAAAGGCAGGTAAGATTCACCCCAGTAAAGTACTGTCCAGACTCAACCCTTAGAGATATATACAAAAATCTAAAAATGCAAAAATACGTTACCCCATCAGATTCCTGTCATGTAATAACTATTCATCCATATATATTCTCACTATTTTCTCCTTCTTTTTTAACCTTAATTATGTTCTTGTCCAGTTGGATAAAGAAGTTACACAGTTGTAAACCTATATATCCTTCATAAAAAATTCTAAAAGGCTGACAGGCACAAAACGCTTCCATTCAAATCAGAAGGAAGACATGAATATTTTATTCAGAATAAGCTCAGTTCAGTAATCAAATATATTCTGAAAGGGAGTAAGACTAGAAAAAAACAACAGCTCCAGTATCAGATCAGGGCCTGAGTCCCAAAAGAAAAAAAAATATTTTCTGATTCAAGAAAGTATTTTTGCAGCAATTATTTTTAAAATATACTTCATAGAAAAAAATACAAATAGCAGCTCAATTTGTGTTCTCTGTGCTCTACATACAAGACATTTTTAATTCAAATTTGTCACAGCTCTTACAACCAGTCACTCACATGACTCTACACTCCTCACTCAATTAAGTTTGCAATATTAGCGCTCTTGTACCCTATGCAAACAATAATTTGTGAAATGCCATATTTGGTGAGGGTATTTGCCATTATCTCGTCTCTAAAATAAAAGTCCTTCAGAATTTTCATCTTCTTAATTTAATGTTCAATGGTCTGGCTAATAAACACAACACAGTAACATGCAAGAGAGTACAGTATTACAACACAAACAAAACCCCAAGAAAGTAGCTGGATTTTATTAAATCAGGACTAATGTAAGAGCAACGAGAGGAGGGAAACCTGAAAATTAATGACTTAATTAAATTCAGCCTTAAAATAGGAACATTATTTTTCTAAGTTCCCCCTTGTCACTTTGGCTTTCAAATAAAATTTTTAAGAAATCTGTACTTTTGGTAACACAAAAACATAACTGCACCACCCATTAATAGCTTGTCTTTAGCCACCACATCTTTCAGACAGCTAACCTCAATGGGCACAGACATTTCCTAGCAAATACAATTAAGGATAAAAGAATACAGAAGATAATACAGTAATCATGCTTATCTAGGTTAAGTTTTGCAGGCTTTTTTGTATTCAGTTACATGTACAAAAGGGAAAGTCACTTGCATTTGGCTCACTCAGCTAAAAAGACAATCTAGCTGAAAAAATATTCCTGAAAACAACTGGGACAACAGTATTATGGTTACTGTTTGGGTTTGTTTGTATCAAAACATCCATGACCCCACAGCAACAATAATTTTAATTCTCAAAATCCTCTTTCCAGCACAGTTATGAACTCTTTCATTTTACATGTAGACTTAAAACCATTTAGAAATACAAAGAATTCAACTTAGGTAAATATAAAAAAGCTAAGATATGTCAACATACATTTAATTATTCACAAATCTCCACACAAAACCCGCCAAGTCTGTAAGCTGAAGGAAAGGATGTGCTAATTGAATGAAGTAATGGAACTCTGATGAAGTAAAGAAGTAATGAAAAGCCTTCTTCAAAGGTATGAAAAAGAGGGTAAAATGTGATGCTGAACAGTCTTCCTTTAGCACTAATGAAAATGAGAGGGTGCAGAAAGACAATTGTACTGGTAGAGTCTTAATGATACAAGTACCACTTCAAACTGCTTGGGAAACATGTAGGTGAAGGAATACAGGAGTGATGTGGGGACACACTTATATCACTGATGGGAATGCTGATGCACACCAATAAATTCTATTCCCTTGTTCCTTTCCTGTGAGCACCAAATTAGAACAAACAGGATGTTTTCTTGTCTGGCAGCCATCACTAAGCCCAGCAGTCCTAAGTACAGTTTACAGATCTGACTGTCGTCAGGAAAACATCATTTGTGACAGAAAATACTGCACTTGCAATAAAATGCTTGCTGTGTTTCCACCTGATCTAGGGTGGAACTTAACACCTCACATTTTAAAAGGGAGAAAAATCCCCAGAATACTAGCCCTTTGTTGCTGGTTGAAACCAGCACCCCAGAAACAGAGAATCCAAGTTACAGTGAGTGTTTCCTTAAAAGCCTATGTAAAAAATGGTGCCCGCATTCCACATGTTCTTCACCACAGGGACAGCCACAGCAGGAGGTGAGTTTCCAAAGCAAATGAGTGCTGAAAATCTCCAGTCAAAACTTCATTTGTAAATAGTTATATGGCTGTTTTGTTCAATCTGGTTTCAGATAACACAAAACTACGCTTTTTATGACAAGCTTGTCATTTAATCAAAGCAAATTCTCTTTTCCTAACAAGTATCCTTTGTTCAACAGAACTGTTAATTAAAAGTAGTTATGTGACTCAGAAATGAAACTAAATGGGAAATAAAATGTATTTAAGAGCAAACTGTATGAATCCAATAAGACTCAGACTGTTGTCACTGCCCAGAAGTAAATTCTTTATTGGCTGTCATGGGTAGCAAACAGAACTGAACAAAACAGAAGACAATGGATGCATTTTCAGGTTTTAATACTCAAACTGTGACTTGTCCCAGCCTCGGAGTCCCCCCAAGGCAGACTCTTAGCTTACTGCTGCTGTTGAGGCTAGAAGGTGGCTGGGGCTCTGCTGTAGGATCTCTGGGCTCTGAGCTGCCCCAGTTTTGGCCTCCTCAATACCCAGGTCTTACTCTGGGAGCTCTTGACTTGTATCTGACCAGAGACTGGGCTAGGGGAAAAATGAAGAAGTAAACTAGGTCATGTATGCATTTAAAATGACATTTTTGTTTCTACTTAAAACCTGCTGTTGTCCTTCCAGGAATGCATAAACTCTAGCCAAGTATTTTCTTAACATGAACACAGGCCAAATGCCAGAGATTACACATTCAACAAAAAGAAATACATTGAGAATGCAGCAGCATTCTCTAACATAAAGACTACATGAATAAAAACAGAAGAGATTTCTGTCTCTTAACAGAAATTCATTTGGATATTTCAGAAAGGGTGCTTTTCAATAAGTTCTCATGCTTTTTTATGTCTGTCCTGGGTAACACTTGTTGCAGCAACCCAGAGAAGTGCAGCTATGAAGGTGCCTTCTTCCAGTCCAGTTACCTCCCAGTGCAACAGTTGTAAAGCACATTTCTATGGCTAATCCATTGCTGGACATCCCAGCCATCACAGATAAATATTCTGTGTGTATACTGGCTAGGAGAAACGCATAATAAGATGATGACAAACATGATATAGCAGCAGTAAATGAAGAACAAAAAACAAACAAAAAAAAATCCAGTGCCCATAACAGGGATTCGCCACAGTCTTAACTGAATTTACTTGAAGTATTTCTCTTTTTCTGCCTTTTAAAATTGAAATAAACAAAACAAATACCTCAAAGCACAGATGGTTTTACAATTGAAGAAATTATACCTATAAGATCAACATGACCCATGTGGAATTGAAAAAAAAACTCAGTACTGCTGAGCATTCATTTGTGGGTCTGGAATCAGATTAGCCACCGATCTCCCCAAACTACAATTATTTCTGAACTAGAATTAGTAGGACAAAAACTAATGCACTGAAATAGGATTATTCTAGTCATGCTAGATATACACAGAAGCATAGAATACCCTGAGTTGGGAAGGACCCACCAGGATAATCAAATCCAACTCCTGGCCCTGCACAGGACACCCCAACAGTCACACCATGTGCCTGAGGGCATTGTCCACGTCCTTCTTGAACTCAGGGCTGGTGCTATGACCAGTTCCCTGGGGAGACTGTTCCAGTGCCCAGCCACCCTCTGGGTGAAGAACCTTTTCCCTTTTCCTGATATCCAACCTAAACCTCTCCTGACACAACTTCAGGCCATTCCCTTGAGTCCTGTCACTGTCACCACAGAGAAGAGATCAGTGCCTGCCCCTCCGCTTCCCCTCACAAGAAAGTTGCAGACAGCAAAGATGCCTCCCCTCAGTCTCCTCTTCTCCAGGCTGGACAGATCAAGCCACCTCAGCTGCTCCTCATACAGCTTCACCTCCGGACCCTTCATCATCTTTGTAGCCCTCCTGAACACTCTCTAATGGCTTCATGTCTTTTTTATAATGTGGTACTCAAAACTGCACACAGTTTGTTAACTTCTCCAAAAGAAACCACTTTGTGGCTTTCAAAATTAACTACTGCAAAAGCAAGATGTACATTTTCATTCACAGAATGACTTCTTCAAGAATTTACATTCTTCTTTCATTTGTGTTCCAAGCGAAATTTAAACCCAAGTTTATTTCTTTCCAGTTTTCTTCCAGTTATACTTGTTATCTGGATTCCAAGAAGATTTGCTGCAGTAGAAAATGTGCACTTGGCTCTGTTTGGGTTTTATTTTGATGTATAACAAAATCAAAATTAGAGGCACCAGATCCCTCAACAGGAACAAAGTTAAGGAATTACTCTGCTGTGTAAGGCAAAAAAAAAAAAAAAAAAGTTTATTCCTATTGAGTTTCAGAGACCAGCACACATAGCAGGACTCTTGAATTCTCTCTAGTGTTTGCACAAAAAAGTCCCATATAGCAGGAGGTAAAACTCTTTTCTACTCCAAGAACCACATTAGAGAGCCCAGTTAAACATTCCTTGACACAGGCAAACCTTGGCTTTCTTCTGAAGCATAAGCATGACTGTGTTTAAGCTGGTCCTTGAGTCAGGTGATTGGTGTGCAGCACACAAACCCCTGGTCTGCTTCAAGGACACTGCTGAAGCTCAGCCACGCTGGCTGACTGCTGCCCTGAACAAACAGCTCCTCTTCCCACTTCAAGGCAAGAGGCACACTCGAAGGGTAGCGTGCTGAAAAGCCGTTTTCTTTCAGTTCACCCCAGCTACTGGTCTACATTTTCTTTCTCTCCCCTCAACATGTACCCATGTCAAAAGAAATCACCTTTTTTTTTTTATTCAGAGCAGCTTCTGATTGTTCTCAGGCATATGTTAGACTTTAACATCAAAAATGTTTGCTTTCTTTCTCCCAGTTTAAACATTAAGGGTTTTCTTCCTGCTTCTGAACTACAAAAAATAAATAGTAATAAAAATCAGTTATACTGTAGTTACTGATAAGAGTTGTCTCAACAGCCAGACTAGTTATACAGTCAGTGATGACAGACTACCATATGTTAAGCTTCCCATCACTGTGCCAGAAAACATTATAATCACCTTAATTATAGAAACAGTGATTTTTCCCCTCAGTGACAATGTAACACAAGCAAGTGCACGAGCAGAACTCCTGTTCTGCAGTGCATTACTGTCTGCAGCAAAGGCCAGCATATGCACATATTGCTAAGCATTTCTGCAAACAGATCAAGTTGCCAAGCATGGAGCTAACCTGAATGGTCTCAGAAGGAGCAAAGAAAGCAAACTTTACCTTGTGTGTTTTGCTGAAATATTTTGTTCAGATCCAAAGAGGAAGCTCTGGAATGTGATTTTTGTGGCCTTGGAGGTGGAGTAGGGGGCTCTTCTCCCTTTTTCATAGCATCTTCTATTGATGTGCTAGAATAAGACCTAAGGAAAAACATGTTGGGGAAAAGCAGAAAATATTTTATTTCAAAAATTAATTTTATACAACTAACAGTGAATAGTACTTAAAAATACACTGACCAGAAGTCAGGTTCATGGTGGAAATTCCTTGCCCTAATGACTAAGAGCTCCCTCTTATAACACAGATTTATTTGGCAACAGAGGGACCTAAGCATGTGGAGAAAGGAATGAGTCATGCTTACAGGGCTAGTATTTTTTAAGGCTTTTTGTAACACAGCTTGAGGCCTTCTTATGTAACTTTGCCAGCAGGATAATTGTAGCAACTATTTTGAATAAACCAAAGTAAAATTCCCCACATACACCCCTTGGAGTTTCTGTTGCCTTTCCCAACTGCAAGGGTAGTGTTTATACAGGTTTATTCAACCTACCTCTTGCAAGTATGCATTTTGTAATTTGTGATATTCTCACTAGTAGAATAAATTTTTAACTATTACAATAAATTTTCCACAGGAAACACTCACCAAATTCCACAAAATCCAGAAAAACTGAATGGCTCCAAAGTGACTACAACTGGTCAAATACATGGCTCAGTATCTCTTTCCAGGTCCTCCCATAGCATATTAATCCCAATGTGGTATGGTGAATTTGCTAACAATTTTGATTTTGCTGAATACTGTCCAATTTTTTTCAGCTGTTGCAGTTATGTATGCAGTTAGAAAAACTAAAACGAAGCAAGACCAAGACTCTGTTCAAAATGAGCACTGGCAATGTGAGACTTACTGTAATACATACTGCATGTCAGGGCAAGACCAAAAGCACATTCGGGTAAAACAGAAGTAACTCCCACTAATGACAAATGGACTATTTTTTTTTTTTTTTTTTGCCGAACAGGTTCCTAATATCCAGTGCCAGCTGTCCAGTTAAGAGAATATTGAGCAACATCCTGTTACCCTCACTCTCCAGGTCCAAGTTTGTCCTTTTATGAGCCACTTCACACAACTATTCATGAACAGCTCATGGAGAGTCTCTGTCTCCCTGCTTTACCTCATACAACTTTGCAAGACATCTTTTTTGCCACTCCATTATGAATTCCATATAAAATCAACACTTTTACTCCTTTGAATCCAACATCTTCAATTCAAGATCTTCTTTAGGGAGAGGTTTATCAGGATTTGATATTCCTGCTCCCCCAGTTTTCTGATCTAAAACTTTTCTCCTATTCAGTCCTTCTTTTGCTTTTTCTAGAACTACTCTTTTTTTTCTTCACAAATAAACAAATTTCTAACCAAACTTATGTATCTCCCCAGCTGGGGTTACGTGTCATCATCACAGATTTAATAATAAAAATGCGTATCATTTGGATTGTTACAACGAGATGCTACATCCTGTTTCCAAGTCAATAACTCACATTTAGTAAACAGTACATGCACACAGACAGCTTTCCCAACAGTCCCACAATTTTTCTTAAAGGAGCCTGAATCACTGATTTACTTCATCCTCTTGTTCTGGTTCTGCTAGAGACAAGACTTCCTGATTTACTTTTTTCTCTAAGAGGACTGTCAGAGTCTTCCTCACCCTCTGAATTTTTAGGACCCACCAGAGGAGCCACCAACAATTCTACTTGTTCATTATCACTACCAAGTTTACCAGAATTACTTTTCACACTACAATTTCTTTCACTGTTTTTATTTATTTTCTCAGTTACTGAATATATTCCAATCTGGATTTGAAGTCCATTAATACACATTTTTTCCTAATATCCCAATCATTCTTCAAAGAGAAAAATAAATCACTCTATGGTATTTTATCCCATTTCCAACAAGCACAGCAGATCAGAGTTCAAGGATGTGCTCAAGCATCTTTAGTCTCAACTTCTGCATTGAAGCAGTGACATCCAGTCAGATGTGAGAGAGCCACATGTGACAGAGTAGTCACATTCAAGTGACTTTTTCTGAGCTTATTTAAGCATTTAGTGTTCTATGTATTTGTGCACATTTTTTGCATATTTGCAATTTAGTAACACAGCAAGAAAATTTAAAACTCTGCAGAAACGAAAAAGCTTTGGCTAGCAGCAGAAAAACAGCACACAAGGCACTTCAGCCTTCCCGAATATAGGTCCTAAGAACAGAGGATTTCAACCCTCAATCACCATGCTTATAGCTGATCCTCTCTTACTAGCAGGCTTTGACAAGACTGTAAGCAGACAGCTTCTGATTATACTCTCATTACCCAAGCAAAAAATCCCAAGCAGAGCCCTCTAACTAGCACCAAAAATAAAAAGTTTAAGGTGAATTAACAATATGGCTTTACACCAGTAGGTGACAACCAACCCAAGATGTAATCCATTTATATAAAATGTTTTCTGGCACAGGTTTCCCTTTTCTTTCAAATATCCAAATTCAGCAGGTGTCACTTTCAGCACACAACAGTCCTGAAGTCCTTCCATCACACAGCAATCAACCACAGCCGAGCACATGGATGCTAATAAAAGAATTCACTCACCCACAGCCAAGAGCTGAGCTACTACTGCTGTTTCTGTGGGAATGTGCAGTGCCTCCCTCCATTTGAAATCACCGTGCAGGTTGCAAGAGCACAGAACTGCTGAGGATGTTCCCTGCAATGGGGTGGTCCCAGCTGTCCTGCCACAACACTCCTGGGGCTGGGCTGGAGGCAGTCACCACCCTGACAAGGCAGCAGGGCTGGGCAGATAGGCAAAACTTCCAGCATCTTATGACCAGAGATCATGGGGCCCTAGCGCAGTATTTGTGTAGGGTCTATAGCTTACAGATTCCTTCTGGTAAATCTGTCTGATCTGAGCTGTACTTCCAGCACAACACCAATTAAAAAAAAAATCCAACACCAGTTCAGATGCCTTGTATCTAACACCAGAGGAACATTGCCTTTTCCTGAAACAGAAGTGAAAGCAGTACCTGGATCGTGGTCTGGCTCTGAGTGCATTAGGTTCTTGAGCAACTGGAATAGAAAAGAAAAAAGAACCACTAAAACATCATATTTTAAATAAATGTCTTTAGCTTCAAAATCAGTGTCCATTAAACATGTGAGTGTTGCAAATGTGGATGTGAGAGTACACTCATCTCACATGAGCAATGGGGATTGATTTTCACTTCTCCTTCCCCTTTGTTTTTGTAGTGTGTGAATGTCCTAAGAATTCAAAAGCCAACAGGTAGTGAGAGCTTCACCTTTTTAATTTGGTTACCAGAACACAGGAAGAACAATAGGTCTGGTAGCTCTGACCTGTAGTCATGGATGTAGCTGTGATACAGCCATGTAATGAATAACAAACTTTTTATAGAAAACATCTTGTTCTTAGTCCAGGTATCTATTACTTGTCTGCTTCCAAAAGCACAAAGGTTTATGTGCTTCTGAAATACTTTAACTAATTAGTATAAATGTACATCACCCATAACAAAATACTAACATGTCATGTTGAGACTGTTTTGACCTCGGGAACGAAAGGTATTTGAATGAAGAAAGCTTTTAAGTCTAAATGTTGATCAAACACTTTTCCATTAATGTAAAAATGTGTTTCTGTTATTTGGATGAATTCCAAATATCCTGCTACATGCAGGTTTTATGTAATAGGAGAACAACAGTGCTGAATTATCATCTCTAGGTAATTCCTTGAGGTTGTTCCTTGCTTTACATTGTGTTTTCTGTTACTCTCCTTACTAGAATCAGATAATTTTGAGAAAACATATCTGCATGATTGCTTTCAAATTCATCCCACTGAGATATCCTCAAGGTATTACAGCAGCATCAGTGATCCCAGGGCACATACAAAGTGAATCCTTGCATTTTTCTCAGTCTACTAATCAAGGTACAACACTCAAGAGAAACGAAGTAGGTTGGGGAAAAAAATAATTGTCAGAATTTCTAGCTCTCTTCAGATATATGCCTACTTTCAAGTCAGACATTTATCACCAGCTACTACAGAGCATTTATCATCAGCTACTACAGAGCACTACCTGAGAATACAATGGATCCTCCAAACCACAGAGCGGGAGCTGCCTGAGGCAGCAGCTGGCAAATACTGAGCTTTTAATGGCTTGCACTGTACTACTGCACAGACCATCCATAGGCGGCTTTAGGCTCACAGAAGACAAGTAGCAGCATATGGCACATGTACAGCCACACAACAGCTCTTCGTAAAAGAAACTGCTTTTAGGATCATGCAGAGCTAGATGGTGTTTTGGATAGAATAAACCCCACTGCAGCTGCTAGTGACCACTTATAAACCAAGTTCTAGGAGATTGTCATCACCAAACTGGTTCACAGTCATTCCAGATTTCTCTGCAACAAACTCTTTCTAGCAGCTAAAGAAGGGAGAGGGAATTAATATTAAAATATGCAGTGGTGATAATCCTCCTCCCTCTCTCCGTGTCAAACTCCCAGAGGATACAACTTCAGACACTGCTTCCCTACAGCCATATGACCCAATTTTCCAATGCTGAAATTGCTGATTATTAAATTACATGCACAATTATTAAATATGCCACTTAGAAATAAGAAGTATAAATCCTTTCCAAGCGAAACCATTTTAGTTTAAGAATCTTCAAATTTTCCTTCTCTTATGGAGACTGTAATTCTATTCATACTTCTTTTAGAAAGCCTTTCATATAAAAAACCTGTAGATAAAACTGACATTCAAACTCTCCAAGGACATCCTGTTGAGGTAAACAGGAAAGCACATAAGCAAGAGAGAATTCCAAAACGACTACTAATAAAAAATGATAGCAATAGAATGCTACTACCAAGGATTTTCTTTTTAAGCTTTTGAAAAACTAGGAAATTCAAGGCTAAAATTACAGAATACCCAGACTTAGCTTTCCTTTCAAAATCAGTAGTATAATACAAAAAATACTATGAAGCAGGTAGTTTATTATTAGGACATACAAATAATTGTGGCAGGATTTCCAAGAAATGTGCAGCTATTTTGGTACATTCAGTGTGTGCACACTTCATGCCTGAAGAGCAGGTATAAACCTGACATGACAAAATCATTCAAGATGATACAGAACTATTTATCCAGTTCACAAATTTTCCATATTTTTACTGCTATGGTTACACAAGCCTAACTTTCATGAAATGGGTACGTTAAACCTGTTGAGTAAATAATTTACGTTGATTATTCAAAAGTTTGTACAATTCCTGGAGTAGTAGAGCCTGACGGACTGAGTAGCTTGGTATGCAGTAATTAAAGAGGCTGTAATTAAAGTTCCTGGCTTGGGTGTTGAGCTGCTCCAACAGCCCTCTTGCAAGACAACTTCATTTTAACATTTTGAAGGATGCTGATTTGGTAACTTTTAACTGTGCTCTAACATCTTACACTCAACAGCTGTTTCCTTGCTTTACAGGCTTAAGATCAGGTGGAAAAATTGTGCTGAAAAAGGTAAAAGGCTAAAGAAAAAAAAACAAAGCATTCCCCACTAGTCAACATCAACAACTTATCTCTTATTGGTCATTTAGGGAGAAATGTACAATTTAAACAATTGAAAATTTGGCCCTCAATCCTTTAAAAGGCTAAGGTCAACAATGCTCCTGCACTTAGGAGTCTAAATAAACTGGCCAGATATTCAGAATGCTGAGTTTAAAAAATTCTTACTGATTTCATATTTCCAGACCTTCTGATGGCAAATAAAACTTTCACAGACTATCATCTTTCCTGAGTTTACATAAACACCCTAAATGAATAACCAAAGAAGCATGCAGAATTTCTCCCACTTCACCCCAACTGAGTTTTCAGGCTGGAGGTTAATGATTACAAATGACCTTTCAAAATGGTAACTGATTCTGAAACAACCACTCAATTACTGTGCTGCATCTATTCAGCTGGATAGATAAACATTTTTACTTTTCACACCAGTTGTAGCATGCAACCTGAGAATGTGCTGGCTCAAATCCTTAATGAGCAGCACAGCAAGAGTGGAACCCTGCAGGGACAGGAGCCACGACGATGGAGTGAAATTCTGCCACTGTCCCCCTTGGTATACAAACACAGCAACACTGTTGGAGGAGTGCAGCAGCATGGGGACGACCTCCCTGACCAGGAGATGAAAGATACAGGGGAAGGAGATGTGGAGATGGCAGTAAGTGTTTTTCCTAAATGTACTAAAGACAGATTGCTGAACTGAAATTAAAACTCCCTTGTGCTCCTGGGCAAAACCAGGGGGAACAGAAAGTCATGCAACCACCCTCCCCTTTCCCTGAAAGGGATGTGCAAGAGTGTGTGTGGAGGAGAAGCAGCAATCTTTTGAGAATAGAAGCTGAAGATAGCAAATCTGGCAGCTGCCAAGTGTTTGGGAAGAGGCCAGGAAAAAAAGTTTTGGGAAATGAAGCATGCAGCTGTTGAGCAGCCATGAATAAATCGAGCTATAAGACAAAACTGCTGTGACAGACGTGTGGGGTCCATTTTCTTAATCAAGGATATCTTCCTGAGTAAAAACATTCATGCAAAAGAAAGAGAAAGGAAGATTTTAGCTTGACTGGGACCAGGGAGGGCTTACAAACATTCTTACCACTGTAGAAAGAGATTAACAAAGAGGAAGGCAAAGGAGGTCTGATGAACTGAACTGAATGCAGGGGAAGTTTCTGGAGCAAATAAGTAATTTTGACATATGCTGTTCCAAAAATAATGTTTTCCAGAATGATAGGAACAAGGAGTGTATGTTGGAGCTGAAGACAGAAAAATCAGGAGTGGTTTCAACAAAGAAACAAGCCCTGAATCAAAAGCTTGTATCAGTGTCTTGGGTGCCTCAAAGTCTGCGTTTCCAAAGGCTCTCTGTCCTGTAACTCCTTGACACAAAATAGGAAAGCTGAGCTTTCACAAAGAAATAGGCAATTTCAGAATAGTTACCAAAACATTACATAGTTATTCTATACTTTAGATGAGTTTTTACCAAGAGGTACAATATTCATGCTCTTGCATCTTGTTTGTAGCACAGAAGAACTTCAGAATCTTTAAAACAGCTTAAAATATCTTCCACACAGGAAGAACCCATGCACTAACAATGAGGGAAAAAAGGCAAGAAAACCTTTTGACAACCTGAAAAGGTAATTAATATTTATCTTACAAATAGTAGTCATTATGAGGTAAAAGCTAGTATCAGTAGGGAAGTAGTACAAGTGCAAAATGTTCTTTCAAAAATTAATCAAGTTACACTAATTAAGGCTTACTGTGATTTAAAATACTCGATCAAAATTCTCATGCAAGTAACACATGGCAATTTTTTCCTTACCTGCTTTCACAGTCAAGTGCTGAAATTCCTTTGGTATAGTTTTGAGAGTAGTGTTTACTTTAAGAGCTTAAGAAAAGAAAAAAGATAATCACTTTAAGTATGTGTGGGTAAAACCCAGGTCTGAGAAAGGAACACCTAAACTGGTATTAGACATCTTATAACGCCAAGCATACTTGAAAAGTGGCCAAATACCCTCAGAAAACTGAAGTACTCAATTTCCAAGAGCACAAAGTCAAGACCAGAAAGAAAGAGCTATGCTCAAGTTCCCAAATAATCTCAAATTTTGAGAATTTGTGGGGTTGAGTGCTTATTCCCCTTCCACATTCCCCTTCACATCCTTTCTAATGGAGTTTTTAATGCACCGTAGTGTGTTTTGATGAACTTTAACACTCAGTGTTAAATGACCACTTGGAATTAAATCTCTCCTGCTCTAGGATTAGCCTGCTTTAGCAAGGAGGTTGAATCAGATGTCTCTTCCAACCTTACCAGCTCTATGATCTGCCTTTATCAACCAAAACATGTGGGAAAAGTTTTGGGTCATGTAACCCAGTCCAATTTACATTATCTTCCAAAGTTAACTACACTATAACCAAAGTGAAGTTTATTTACTTGGATACTTTTGAAAATGTAGGAAAATTTGCTTCTACTGTCCTGAACTGCAGGTTCTTGACTTCTGGGGAGATCCCCTCAGTTAGGAGAGTGATCTGTTCTCATGTTTGTCAGAATAGTAATAAAAGGTAGAACAAAAGTATTTGTTCTTTGGCTAAAAAAGTAGCAATCTGTGTCATAAATACAGCATATCTTCAGCCCTGAAGGAGGACTGCATGTCTCAAAACAGGTTCCCATGTGACTTAACATGTCAGCTACAAAAATAAAAGCACAACTTCATCATCTGAAGAGGGAAAAAATATTCCCTTAGTAAAAAGTAAATCTTCCCTAGACATTTCAAAGCAATAACCTTCAAGGTTCAAGTACTTCTCTGGTTCATTATACATTTTACAACAAAACAAACCTTGTCAACAAAACATTGATTTCTTGGAATATGCCGACGTGTTAAAATGTTTTACAAACATATGTCAATCCTTTACAAACTTTCTCTGAACGAGGGACTCTGGGAATCTGTCAAACTCTGTCACACCTGAGTGTGGAAGGTGAATCAGGAATGTGGACTACCTGGTCTCACAGCTCTGAAGCAACCTTAACGTGTGGACATCTGGGAGGTCGAGATATTTTTTATTTTAATTCATACATAATCTGCAGCTCTGAGAATCAGGCAACAAAATACCCACAACTGTTTTGTTTCTGCAACAGAGGGACAGCAAGTAAGAATTAGGAAAAGGGAATATAAAAGGGAATGAATGGCTGTGTGATGATCCAGTGCCAATTCTGGAAGCCATAAAAGCTACTGCAGCAAAAAAGAGAACGATCACTTCAATTTCACATGACTTGCTGCTGATGGATGTCAAATGAAATGAATGAATCAATTAATTTTTTCAGTCCAATTTGACTAAAACTTTCGTTCTGCAAGAAAATACAGTGATTATTTTTTTCAATTAGGAGTAAAAACTGATTTTGAAGTGTTGATGTTTCTTGCAAAAATGGAAATTGAAAACTTGGCACAGTGCAATCTTTACTCTTAAAAAATTCCTGATAACAATTAAAATTTTGTTTAAGTAAAAAGCACAACATTAATTGTCTTAGGGCTAGACATATTTTAGGAGGTACATTTCATATCATTCACATATAATTTAACTAATTTCGAAGCAAACCCCTCCATTTATTTGTCTTCAACTCAGCTGTGGTGAGCTGTCTCTTTAAATTTTTAGCAACACACAGTCAGCTTAGAAATTAAACACACCCAGCAAACATAGGGGTTTACTAAAAATACACATAATTCAATCCCTAATGGAAAAAAGTTATTTATTTGAATACCTTGTTTGTCATCTTTCTTTCCATCTTGTAATAGGGCAGAGTTATCAGGTACCTCTTCAGCTGATGACTTCTAAAGATAGAAGATTTGTTAATTACACTGATTGTTACAGCTCGTACCTTTCCACAGTCAAATATTTAAGAATACAGATCAGCATAAATAACGGTGACATTTGCTCTTGCACCACAATTTCTCTGTTAGATAAAGAAGTATAGAGGACCTATAGAAAGACAATATAACTCTACTTTTCAAGGTACAGCAGTTCCACACCAGACATCAGTTAAAGGAGCACTTCAACAGTGAGCAATTGAAGGAGGTAAGGACTGTGTGTAAGGAGAGACTTCTCCCACCAGAGCCATATGTAACACCTGTGTAAGGATAGATGAAAGCTTCTCCGGTCTCCATGAGAAAAGTCCCTCTAACCAAAACTCCAGCTGTACTGCAGAGCCTGATGGTTATGCTTTAAAGGCTCCTGGCTGAACTACTCTTTTCTTTCAACATGCAGTCATAGAGATGGGAAAAACAAATTTCATTAGCAAGTCTGTTGGAGGCCCATTCAGGCCTTTGATAGGAAAACAGGGAATTTCTCTCCAGTCTTATTCCTTGATTTTCTGTTATTTCAGCAGCAACTTATAGGCATTTATTATTCTTGGAGCTTCTGCTGGAACAAATTCTACCTCTGTTATCTGTAAGAACAAGAATACACTCTGCAATGAAATATTCAAGCAAATATCAGAAACCCTAAACTTCTCTAAATATTAAGTGATGCTGTTTTTCACCCAGGGAGCACAGAAGAAGTTTGACCTGAAAATGTCCTGAAATAAATTTGGCCTAAATAAATGAATTGAGAAACCTAGATTTCATAGACATTTTTAAAAGACCACAAAAATCTCAAGTCAGTTCAGAAAGGAAAACTCCACAGTAAAGGTCTGTGAGATTTGTTTTATAAAGTTTCTGAGGAATGGGATACCCTAGTACTTCTGAGAAAGCAACACAACAATAATATGGCTTGAGGACTCTTATAATGTATGAACAAAATATTTCACATCCATAGCTAGCCCTGACACTCAAGTGAAGAACATGAGACCACAGACCTAACTCAATGCATGCTTTAATTGATGGAATGACTTTCAGAGATTTCAATGAAATGTGAGCATGACATTTCTGAGGGAGCCCAGAGGAACCCCAGCCAGTCATTTTATGCATGTTTTAACTTTAGGATTTTGGCAGTGAGAAAACTTGCAGAAAAGAACCAAATGAGAGTGAGAGACAAAAACTTGAGAAAAAAGAAGACAAACCTTCCTTGGTAAACAGAAATCAGTCACCCGTGCCATTCCCAAGCATAGTATCAGCAGCCTTGGTGTGTTTTTCAAGTTTAACAGAGTCTAGCATGCAGGTGACATGTCTCCTGCCATTATTTTCTTTATGAATGCATTCAGGAACTGCTTCTATTTTATTGCACTATTGTAATTCAGCAGTCACAGTAAAAACAGGCATCTGAAATGAAATTAAATAGCCTGAATGGATGAGAGGTGGAAATTTAAAAAGACATGGAAGTAATGCATAACAGATTGCATTGATAATGTAATAATTTTAATGTAGTGATCAAGTATCTAAAGTGTAATTCCTCCACTAGCCAAGATACAAATGAAATTGCAACAGTGAATTGCTGCACTTCCCACTGAGGGAGATGAATGGAAGATGACTTACTGACCTTCCAAATGGTATTCATACAGTGAATTAATTCTGAATGTAAAAACATAAGTTGAACAAAAGAAAATTAAGTCGAAATTATTCTCAAATCACTTTTGAGGAGATTTTAAAGTCCATTAATCTTGGACAATGTAAACTGAAGCTTTTAAATTATGTGTACGAAAGATACATAATCATATATTTGTTTACATTTCAAATATAATTTAATTCTATATTATATCTGTATCTTCATTTATATTTCAGGTTGCAAGCCACCCAAAATAAGGTCATAAGCAAGGGATTAGGTGATTCTGGTAAAAGACCTGCCCATGCTGCCAACATGCCTGCACCCTGCAGTACCAGACCTGCAGTGCTTCTTCCAAAGCCCAGCATGGCTGCTGTGCTTTGGCCAAGCTGCTGTAGGAGGAGCAACATCTCCCAGGGATACAACATAAATTTTAACAGTTCCAGAAGATACAATGGGTGCTCGATGTGCTGGCTGCACTGCCCAAAGTGAACACTGCACTCCACAGAACCTTAGGAGATTCTGTTTGGTGGTATCACTGTCAAGATGGATTTGATGAGGGAGCAGCTGTGTTCTGGCCCAGGGACTCCCCAGAGCAAGGCACTGGGAGAAAATAGCTGGAGAACAGCCTTGCTGAGCTGCCATGACATACCATTATTTTTAAACTTGGAAGAGTGTCAGAAGAGCCGGTTCCTGCAGTCAGTCTGCCACTTGATTTACTACCTTAACACTAAACCTTTAAATCCCACAGCACGTATACTGAGAGTTGCAATATTCAGGCACAACTCAGTGGCCATGATTATTAGTTCAGCTCTATAGGGTCTTTAAAAGTTTGGGATTTTAACCTCAATGCTAAACTCTTCTCCTTAATTCAGTTTTGCTTGCAGCAGATTTCACGGCATCATACAATGGTTGGGTTTGGAAGGGATCTCTGGAGATCTAGTCCAAAGCTCCTGTTCCATCCAAACAAACCTCCTGTGTTCACCTGTGGGCCCCTCACTACAAGAAAGGACATAGGCATATGTTCAAAGAAGGGCAAAGGAGCTGGTGGAGGGTCCAGAGCACAGAAGGAATGCCTGAGGGAGCTGGGGTTGTTTATCCTGGAGAAAAGGATGCTCAGGTGTGACATTATTGCTCTTTACAACTATCTGAAAGAAGGCAGTGCTGGGCTAACAGTTGGAATTGATGATCCTGGAAGTCTTTTCCAAACTGCGTGATTTTATGATTCTAGGTCTGTGCTGAAGTCTCATATTTTCAACCAATTCAGACTGAGCAGATACTTCACCTGAACAAGGCCCATATGCCCCACTGCCCCTCCATCAGCTGCCCTGCAGGACACCAACAGGTAGAGCCTATTTCTCTGAAGATTCCAGCATCTCACAAGTCCCTCAGTGACTACTGTGAACTCTGTTATGTGGAAATACCTCTTGAAAAGTCTGTCAGCCCTTTCCATACACAGAAGAAATGGCTGAGCTGGGGGTTTGAGGTGGCTTAATAAGAAGCTTAGATACTCCTAAAGTCCTCTCAGAGACTCACAGTCCAGCTGCTCACATAGCACAGTCTCTGTGAAGCTGGTGCAGCCCCCTCCCCTCTAAAAGGTAATGACCCAGCTTACAGCTTCTCACCTCTGCCCGACTGAAGTCCCGAGTCTGCTGACTGCTTGGCAATGGCTCAGAATAAGAATCAAACAGTGCACAGTCACGCATGGGCTTCAAACAAGCTGCAGGGAAAAGAAAAAAGTAAAAAAAACCCCAAAACAATAACAAATCAACCCAAAGCCAAACACAGAGACACACCAAGTCCTTGGTTAATACATACTTCTTAGAAACCTGTTCTAGCATAATTCTGCTCTTCATTTCTACATGTCAGACCTAATCCATAAGACATGGATGACAAACACCATGAAGAAAATCTTTGTATCTTGCATCTTAAGTAAGTCAGTGTCATGAAACGGATAGCTTGTATAATTTCTGTTGTAGAAATAATGGTGAAATTTGGAAGACATTTTTTCTTCTCCCAGTCCAGTATCAACTATCTTATAGTTTAATCTTGTTCTCTCAGCAATGTTAAAGGTACTTATGTTACCTTCATCTGCAATTTTGACTTTTTGAATATTGAAAAGTATAGTAGAATCTACATTGTACTCTAAAATTGAAGGCCAGAAAAAAGCAAAGCACTCAACAGAGTGGATGCTGTAGTATATACCACATTCAACTAAACAACATTGAAAGCATGGGAGAAAAAACAGAAGGAAAAAAAAATCACATCTAACTTCTCAAAGGAATATTCACAACAAGCTAATTTCTATCCCACAGCTCAGATCCTTCTGCTGGTATCACTCTGGGATTAGCTCCTCTGAGATAAGTCTGTCTTGTGAGCTGGAAAACATATTTTTTTAAAGATCAATATATTAAAGGCAGAACAACCACATTTCTAGTTTTTGGCTAGCATTTATTTATCTCAGTAAATTAAGCTCTTGGAAATCAATCTTAATTTACAGTACAGTGGGTTACACAAAGGGCAAATAGCTTTTGAGATTTTGCAAATTAGTTTTAACAAAAAGTTTCCAAAAAAAGGTGGTGGGTCAAATTGTCAATGGAGCTGTGCCAGGAGAGCATTTGGACCAGTTGTGCTGGTAGTTCACGGTATAAGCCATAAAACTAGCAAGATTAATGCATTCTTAAATGCTTTTTTGCTCCCAGTCATTTTATTTGAAGCTTTAACAGCACTCTTCTCAGATGCAAATACTTCAATTGAACCAAATTATGCCTCATTCTGAAACTAACACAGCAACCTAATGAAAAACTGTACTCTTCTATGAAGTCCTAAGAAGCCAAAGAATTTTGAAAAAAATGTCTAAATTTCACAGAAATCAAATGATGAAAACATTAATACACAAGATTTCTCTTGAAAATTGCTTTTGACATTTTAGGCAACTGTATGAGGAACTTCCATTCTTGTCAATGCTTTTATTTCAGAAGTAATACAACCAGGGCTCTATGCTTTCTGTGATTCACAGTTTCACAGTGTGTTGAGATGTTCTGCTTTTTGTTAATGCAAGTCCTTCAAAAGACAGATTTATGAATCCTTACCAGAAAGCAGAATGAGCACGAGATATTTTCAGATCCTCAGATTAACCAGAATTAGTTCAGTAGCTGGGGTATTTAAAGGACCCACAAGAAACAATTAGTCCTTTCACCTCTTCCATGTAGATTTGCTTGAAATGCTTAGTCTCGTGCAACAGTATGAAACAATAATCATCTAAGAAAATGGTAGAACTAAGTGCTGAAAGGAACAAATAGGGAAAAAGAGGACTCCCAGGGAACAACTGCAGCTTACCATGCTATTTCTCCCATTGACATAATGATTCCCTGCTACTAGAGATAGTTATTTGCATTGCAGTTTTACCCAAAAAGGTTCAATGTGAAGACACATCATAAAGAACCTGCATGGATGAGTTTACAAGCCAATTTATCACGAGACCAGGTATGAAAGTAGTGAACAAAGTGGTGGTCCTGGAGGGAAAAGGGTAGTTGTAATTATGACAGGGGAACGTAATCAGAGAGACTAGAAGTGATGAAGATTTGGCAGTGCATGTTTTCCAGGAGCTTATTGCTTTGGATATGAATATAATGGATTACAGGGAACATGACTCCATCAGAAATTATTTCACAAATCTGATATGGGGTCAACATTTAATTTTCCTAACTGCAGTTTGATTTGTTCTTTTCCTGCCTTTTAATATATTCAGTGTCATCAAATTTAATGGAGATTTTATTAGGTCTTAAATATTATCCCTTAGCACTGTAATTATCATCTGTGATTAATCCTCCTTGCCCTCAAGAGTCATGCACAGCTTTAGACGTAACAGTATATATTTCAACATTCATTTATAATTAAAGAGACATAACTGAAGAGAACAAATGAAAGGGCAGGTCTTTCACTGCACATTGTTACTGAAGTATGTTATATTTTTGGATTAATTCACCCTTGTGCTACCCAAATTGTTGTAATCCTCCTGTCATTAATGCAAACTACCCACAGAAGAACCTGTGGATTATATAAAATAAATTACAAAAAAATGAAACCTTTGATATAACCAGTGTCTCCATCTAAAAAAATACACTAGGATATTAAGTTCTAATGCAGTCCAGTATCATTTTTAACAAATTTTCAATAGATAGCTACTTTAAGGAAAAATCATCAAAATAATTAAAAGCTGTATCATAGATTCACAGAATGGTTTGAATTGGGAGAGATTTTAAAGATTATCTAGTTCCAACCTCCCTTACCATGGGCAGGGACACCTTCCACTAGACCAGGCTGCTCTAGGCCTTATCCAACCTGGCCTTGAACACTTTCAGGGGTGGAGCAGCCACAGCTGCTCTGGGCAACCTGTTCAAGTGACTCACTGCCCTTACAGTATACAATCTCTTCCTAAAATCTAACATAAACCTGTCCTCTTTCAGTTTAAAGCCATTACTGGGCTCCCTTTGCTTTACAGGCACTCTGTCCTGACACCTGAAACACAATGGAGCAAAGGGGCAGACATTAAGAGGCAGGAAACTGTTCCACTTTGCATCCCTGTCTCTATGCTTTGGTATATTACTTCTTCAGCAATCACCTCAGAAGCACAATTAAAAACACATGCCTTAAATGCAGCTGGAGAATCATTACACAGCATAGAAGCCCATTCCAGGATGGAAAGTGAACCTGTCTTACACACACGTTGGATTTCTAAGATGACTGCAGGGACATGACTTGCCATAGGAGCTTTACCTGTTTGAAGGTACTCGGGCAGCAGTGTCTCTGGCAATGTCTCAGGCAGCTGGTAACCATTCTTCCTTGCAACCACAAGGTGGAAAGCGGCACAAAACTCCGGGAGTGTCAGCGCCCCATCACAATCCACATCACTCAGCTCCCTGTGGATAAAACAGGCACATGTTTTCCAAGGTGTTACCTCAGGGAAACATATGTGTGCCATCACAAAGGAGACAAAAATGCAACTTTGAGAAGGGATGTTTTAACACAAGACAAGCATCTCTGCCATGTACACTTGATCCTGACTTGCACATTTGTCTCCGGGAAGATGAAGCAAGCTGATTTTCTGAAACTGACTTACCACTTTTTTCTTTTTCAGTACATTTCTTTAATACATCATGCCATTGAATATGATGGTATGTGGATATTAGAATGTGAAACATATAACCTATACTTATAGAATCATAGGGTGGTTTGGATTAGAAGAGACCTCAAAGACCATTCCAACCAATTCCATTAGATTATTCCAGATCTAATTCCAACTCCCCTGCCATGGACAGGGAGCCTTCCACTAGACCAGGTTACCCCATCCAGCCTGGCCAGGAACACTTCCAGGGATGGGAAGTCCACAACCTCTCTAGGCAATCTGTTCTAAGGCCTCATGACCCTTATAGTAAAGAAGTCCTTCCTAATATCTAATCTAAACCTGCCCTCCTGTAGCTTACAGCCCTTTCCCCTTGTCCTATCACTGCATGCCCTTGTGAAAAGTCCCTCTCCAGCTCTCTTGTGGACCCCGCTAGGTACTGGAAAGCAGCTAGAAGACCTCCCAGACCAGTTTCTTCAGGCTGAACAGCTCCAAGTCTCTCAGCCTGTTTTCGTAAGAGAGGTGTTCCAGCTCTGTGAACAATTTGGTGGACATTCTCTGGACTTGTTCCAACAGCTTCATGTTCTTCTCATGCTGGGGAGCCCAGAGCTGGATGCAGCACTCCAGATGGGGTCCTTGCCAGAGCAGATCAGAGGTGCAGAATCCTTCCCTTGCCCTGCTGGTCACATCTCTTTTGATGCAGCCCAGGATGTAGTTGGCCATCTGAGCAGCAATTAACTGCACATTGTTCCAAGGATGAAATTAACCTTCCAATATTAGGAAGCACTTTGGCTAATCCGTGCAGGATCTTAAAACATTTGAAGCAGAAAAAGTTAAATATGGACTTTAGCAATGGTTACTCAGCACCATTGACTAACTTTTAAAAAAGAGTAAAATTAATGCTCTTGACAAGCTTAAATATTGTTAACTTCTTACTAAGCGTTTCTCTCCAATTCTAGCACACTTCACAAAAACTAAACTTCAGAAATTCAAGAATTCAATTTTATAAATTAACTCTTTGCAAAAATTGAGTAATATTTTATCTTGGGCACATGGTCTAAAATAAACATACAATTTCTTACTGTTTGAAAGTAACAAGCATTTCTCAAACTGTTGAGGTTATAGTGACAAGGACTGAAACATCCCATGTGTTTAACACAGCAACACAACCTGATAAATCACAATGCCACAAAATTACAAGCACCTACTAGAAAGGAATACTTTTCTTGAAACTCTGCACAGAGAACAACTTGTGTCAGCAATAGAAAAAAAACCTGATTTGCTAACATATTAGGTTAATCCATTCTTTTTAAATAATCTTAAATTTAAATTCCAATATTCACTTCCCCCAGCACTACGTTTCTTCAGTTATTTTTTTTTTTATTTTCACAACTGACAATCCGCTTTGAAAAGATTCCAGACGTATCCTTTGACCCTGACAGATGTTTAGGCTCTTGCAAGCTTTTCTTCTCATCTCTCTTCATAAAAGCATATATAAAAACAAAATCACTATCAGCATTTCTGATCCGTGTTTAAAACTGTTTGTTCCTCCTATCAGACATGCAACGATGACAACAAATTACAAAGCACCATGTTGTTGATGAAAATATAATAGAATCCTTGTCAAATTTTATCACGTACAGTTCCATCCACAATTGTTTCGCAATAAGCTCATTAAAAGTAAGAGCACTGGTTCATTAGAAAAGCACTAATGAATTATGTAGTTGTTTAATTAGGCCTCCTCTGACAGAACAGAGACAGAAACATAAAACCAACAACACATCTAAAACATTCCAGAGGTGCTTCTCCTCTGTGTCATTTCATGAAAAATGCCAGTTCTTTGAGCTAATGATGCTGCTTACAATACACTTAAGAACAGCTCTCAGCTACGTTGTGGTTCAAACCTTCCCAGTCCTGCTGAGTAGGTGAACATCTCTCCAGAAAACAAGTGTGTCAGGAAGACCAATGACCTCCCTTGCTGCTTGGGCCTCAAAGTGATTCTGGAGAGAAGAGCAATAATTATAATTGAAGACACTTTTAAAATTTAACAAGGACTCTTGAATTAAGTGTTTTTTAAAAAAATGTGATAGGCATCCCCAAAAATATTACAGTACTCACCAGATGTGAGAAAGTTCTGGGATGGGCAGCTTCGATTTTGTGAAGAAATTCTTTGCTACGGAACCTGTTGGGAAAGCATGCCTCATCAACCACTGGAAATTAATTCTCCAATTAATTCTCCAAATTCTCCTTTTATCAGGACTGCCATGCTAGAAGCAGACAATTAATTTATGTCTGAGAGGTGCTCAGATTAATCGGATGCTACTATAGATGCTGGACCATTTGTCTCCTTCTGAGTAATTGACAGAGAAAGTCAGACAGAGCTGTTGACCTCATTTCTCCATTCCCTCCATATGGGAAAAATAAATAAAGGGAAACCTACTTTAGTACTAGTAACTCTAACCTGCATAACAAGTATGTCACCAATGATTAAATAACAGACACAAATGGCCCTGTTCACCCAGAAGTCATGTGCACAGCAGTATGGTGCTTTGACATCTGCACTGCTCTCCCAGTGTGCTGCTTCAACCATAACTTTTCCCTGCAGTGAAAATTTTACACAGGGAAAAAAAAAAAAAAATAAAAAAGAAACTGCAGAAGATTCAGCTAGCACACAGCTCCTGTCCTACTGCAGGCATCCTCACTCACTCTGCCATAGCAGCCCTTCTCATATTTCTAAGTTAACAAACACACTTCTTCACCATCTCATATGCACAGGCTGTCAGGGGTACCCTGGAAGCTCTTCCTGGGTACACGCTTACAAATCATAAGGAAACAAAGCACAGACTTCTGGGACAATAATCCTCTTCCCCTTGGGCAGCCATTGGGGAAAGAACCAACACTGAACAACCATTTGTTCTTTGAAGCAAACTGCATGAAGGAGACTTAACTGAGTTGAAGAACTGCTGAAGCAATAATTTCAGTTAGCAGCAGGTCATTTCTTTAAACTTTTGGTTGCATCAAAGCCTCCTGAACCCCAGTGACAAGGCTCATTACAACTGCCTCAGTTTAAAACCTGTAACATATTCCTTGCCAAACCAGCTGTCTGTACATGGCCAAGTCTGGACCTTCTTCTATTCAGGATGGAAATCTGAGTATGATCAGGGCCATCTCAGTATGCTCTTAACAATACTTCAATCATGTGTGTGCTCTCCAGGATTGTTTCCTAATTACCTAGAGGTCAAAATCTCAGTCCTCTAGAACCATAAACCCTCAGGCTTGACCTCCCATGGCAGTTAACTGCATGCTTCACTGTCATCACATGGACACTGCCACAATTCTGCTGGATAAGCCAGCACAACCCTCAGGGGTTTTTCAACTCAATATACACTGCAGGTGTGATCCACAAATACAGCACATCAAATGAAGAGAGTTAATTTTAATTTTTAACAAATTGTCAACACTTCTCCCTTAGATGTAACCACTTTTCTAAAATCAGGACATTTAGGAGAAAATGTAAGGGTCACAATATTGATTTGAATAGTCTGCCTTTAAAAAGAAAACATAATCAACTCTTAAAAATGCACTGCCAGAGACAAAAAATAATTTATTTACTTACACTTTTCACCTCCCAGCCTGGTCCCCCTATTCAATGTGCACAGTGTTTGGTAAAAATTACCTGAAATGAAGGCGTTGAGGTCGGGCTGCAGGGACCTGAACTGGTTAATGTAGTAATCTCGCTGCTCCTCCGTTATCCTCCAAGGGTCATCTGAGTACTGGGTGCTGCTGTCCTGCTGCTCCCGCTCCACTGAAAGAGACTGAAGGGAGGGACACTGGCACCAGCCACAGGGAGGGCACTGGGAACCTCAAGAAACCAGACTCACACTCTTCTATGTAGCACAGACAGATTTTCAGAAGACGAGAAGCAGAAATGGCCACACCGATCACCATCCCACTACTTACCTGTGAAAGCTGAGGCTATTATTACAAACCTTTACCCCTGCAATTAAAGAAAGCTTTACATGACCAATGGCCAAAGGAAATCTGGCTACTGCTGACCACTAAAAGTCCAAGTCATATTTTATTACCTCTAGATTCATTTTGGGGGTCCTTTTTTTCTGCCATGCATTACAACCCTGAACTGCACACTGTACACCTCAAATGGATGGAACCAGTAAAGCCCCTAAAGCTGCATTTATGCAGCTTTGTGCATGAAAATTTATCTTCGCTATCAAACTACATATTTCATCTAGGAATGGTGCTGTAACTATGGAAATATTTCACTTCTGGACCCTGTGCTCACCCCAGTAACTCAGCACTCATTATGCTAAGTTCGGGAGACACACAAGCCCCTAGAGACCCCCTCAAATTTCTATCACTTCCCAAAGTTTAAGCAAAAATCTACCTTTGGGTAAAGGAATATTCTGGAGAAGGGTATTCAATCCAATTATTTCTTTGCTCTATCTTTGCTCTCAGATTAACTTTTTTAAGAGAGGCCTGTACCTTTTGCAGGTTGGATGGAGGTATCTACAAGAAGGTTGCCAGTACAGCTGGTGTCTTTGTTAAAATGGAATAAATGAGTATTCAATATTTAAGCCTGCATAATAACAGTCTAAAAAAGGGAGGGTAAGAATGAACAACAATCAGCTGTGAAACCCTTTCTCTGACATACCTGTCTATTTCCCAAGAATCAAATGCAAAACACCAGTTCTGAAATACATCAAAAGATCCCTGAAACAGGCAACATCATACACCTGCAAATTAATTTTCATTTCAAAGTGCTACACAAATGCACCCAATTTCATTTCAAGTTGGCACAAATCATGTGACACTACCTGTAGATCTCTTTTGGAGGCTTAGGTGACATTTTTTTGTGGGTGTGAGGTGCTAGGCACTCAGGAAAAGGTAGAGTCTCTGAGTCTTACTTATTTAGGAAAATCTCTTGCTTAAGAGAACTTTGCCCTTCCTTAGGGCAAACTAATTGTTTGCATAATAAATGCACAGCAGGCATACTGGAACACAGGAAAGATCTGCTTTCGCAACCAGCAGGAAAATATAAGACCCATTTTCATAAAAACAAATGCCCAGAAATTAATATATTCTCTTTAAGGTGCAATTTAACCAACTGGGGTGAAAAACCAAAATATGCAGAAAGTTAGCCATAAATACTGTGCATGTGTTACAGATAGCAATCTAAATGAAGAAGGAATCTCTGTGAAATCTCATGTACTTTCAATGAAAACGTTTTACCTTGATTTACCTTTAGCGATTTAATTAATTTGATTGTTTATTCTAATTTCTCCATCCCATCAGCTTTTTTCCCTCATATACCAAAAAAAGCACACTTCAGTCTCTAGTATAAAAACACCACTTTTCATTTTCAAAGTGAGAACTTTCTGCCTTTTTTAAAAATTTCTCTATTGTTTAGTTAGTAGTACTACTAAAGAAAAATATACAGTTCATTACCCTGTTAGGAGTTGAACAGGTGAGTGCAGATTTGGTTCCATAATTCCCAGAAGATGGTCCATCCTGCTGGTGAGTAGAGTGTCTGACTTCATAAGGAGCTACAATAAATATTTAAAATTAAATATATAAACATCAGGATAATAAAAAAATACTGCTAAGCTAAAGGAAATAATTAAATACCACGAGATCAAGAATGTAGCTTGTGAACATTGTATCTGAGCATCAAAGTCCATTTGGTCAAGCATCTACCAAGTGAACCCAGTATCATAGTATCAAAGTTCATTTTGTCTTATGCAACAAAACTCCAGCCACATACTTGTCTTTCTCATTGCACCATTCTCCTTCAGACATTACTGAGACACTGTCACTTATATACTGCTAGACAACAGAAATCACTGTTCATCATGTTTAAATATACATTTATACAGCCTGCCCATGCATTTATACATTTTATATACTTATAACCACATTTAGCACAGTAACTATTTTAAGTAAGAAGAAATAATTCATTTGGTCTATAAAAAATATGCTTTGACAATGCTATAAAATAGCAAACCATTACTTCTCCATATACTCTTCCTCTCCCTTCCCTAATTTCTGTTGAAAATCAAAATACACGATTCACCACTTTGTGCTATTTGGAGTAAAGTTAGTGAAGAAAAGTAAAAATTTCTTCTTCTTTTGCTAAAATAAGTCACTTAGGCTCCACTGCAGCAAATATAGTAAGCAGTGACACAACAACACATTTAGGAACAATGTTTTAAAAATAGGGAAAGCATGCAAACAAAAAGGCAACTCACTTGCAAACCCTTACACAGCTGAGAACTGCCGCCAGCCTATTTAAAATTTACCATTACAAAGTCTACATTAGATACTCAGAACCTTAAAGACTCATGATGAAAAAGGAGTCCAAGAAATCTTATAATTTTTGATCTCACGAAGAGCTTAAAAATTATGCCCCTAACCCCCTTGTTTTCCTAAGGGGTCTTATCCTGTACTGTTATCTATTTTTATTCCTGTACAACTCACTGCTAATTTCAGATTAAAAAAAAAAAAAAAAAAAAAAAGGAAGGAAGGTGAAAGGTGAGAAACATTTAGATGCCCTCAGAGGGGAGATTTAAGCATGAAGCCTCATGGCTACATGCTTGCTAGCATGAAAAACTTTCAGAACTATAAAATGTACACAGTCGTGGTTGCAGTGCAAAGCGCTGTCCCTGAAGACATCCTGTCTAGTTTCAGGGTCAGATCTGCACTACAGCCCAGCCCAGGGCAGGGCACAAGAACCTCCTCCACACGCAGTACACACAGCTGCCCTTTGGAGTGCTCTTCAGGAAACTGGAATGGTCTTAATCTTAAAGGCCAGGAAGAACCAGCAGGTCCTGCATTAGGACTGGCATTTGGTACAGCATAGGTCATAAAATGTTAACTGCTCACTGCCATTGAGAATACACTCGGCTGAAGTATCCCCAGTGGGATTAAAATAGGAGTGATTCCTTTTCTGGAAAACAGGAAAAATTGCTTTCTGAAAAATAGCCATTGTTCTGCACCTCTAAGATTTTATTCCCTTAGAAATTTGAGCAGTTAAATAATTAATTTTGGAAGATGTTGACAGCTGGACTGGATGCTGCTGTCCCTGGTCACTTTGCATAGCTGCTGAGTCCATGAGAAATTTCACAGAAGTTACATTTGCAAACAAATTTAGAAGGAAAAAAAAAAAAACCCAAACCCAAAATACTCCCGCACAGCACTGACAGATCTGGGACAGAGTGCCAGAAAAGAGCAGAGCACTCAACAGGTACATGGTCAGCCAGTCCTGACAGACACCCCCTGCCCAACTCTCCACAGCACGGGCTCTTTGCCACTCTTCTTCACTGGGGCAGAACATGCATTGTACCAGAAAGCAACTGCACTAGTGTGCTTCTTTCAGAATTAATCCCACCTCTGAACAAGCTGCAGTTTACCTACACAGCAGGGGAATGCCTGTGACTCAGTACTGGTACAATTTTCAGGTGGAGGCCACTTTATAGTGTCAAACACATTCTTATCACAGCTGTACTGAGTTTCAACATGTTGAATAACTCTTTTGTCACTTATTTGTAAATAAGGACAAAAGGTGAAGGACTAGCATGCTTCAATCTTCACTCACTACAAACACACTAATGTAAAGTAGGAGGCATGATGGTATACACCAATGCCTCCTATTGCCACCAACTTGGTCACCATATGTTGCAATTACCAGAGCACAGATGCTTTACCATTAAGAGGAACCTGTAAAGCCATAGTTAAAATGGTTTCTGCTCCATTAGCATCTTATTAAAATCTGAACGTTTTCCCACCTACTCTAATGGCACCAGAATGAGAGACAGAATAACCTACATAGTGGCTAGTTTTTGTCTGAATTGCTGAAGTTACACTGTGGGACTGCTTCTATACTCTCATCCTATTATTATTTCTGTTACAAAAGCACAGATTATATTATCTGTTCCTGCAAATGATGGTTCACTTCCAATCTGAAAATTAATATGCATCTACTGAAATCGGGAGCAGGCTTTTCTTGCCCTCTAATGAAACCAAAACCATCATGCACTCTGACAATCCTTGCAGGCTCTCTGCCACTGGGGTATATTGCAGAGCCTTGTCAGAGATTAGGTATTAGCATTTGTGAGCAGTCAGACATAAATCTAATTTAATAGAAAGTGAATAGGAAGACAGGATTGAACAGTCAAAATATACTGATCAAATAATTTTTCAAAACATGAGTCTAACTGAATTTTAAAATCATTAGGCTGACTGTCACTGGCATTTAGAATTTGGATACTTCTCATAAAGGGAAAAAAAAAGAAAATATATTTGAATACAATGTGCATTGCCATTTTTATCCTACCTCCATGCTGCTGTTCCAGCCCACTTCTTGCTTTACCATATCCATAACTTAGGGGTATTCTCTGGTAAGTAGATGGAGAAGCAGGAGGTGAGCAAATTGGAGACATCGGAGGAGACTTGGGCTCCTATTTCAAAAACACACCAACACAAAACACAAGTCTGAGACCAAAATTGTAAGAAACAACCAAGTAATGCTGCAAAGTGGTCCAAGTGCATACAATATGATGGACAAACAAGAAGAAACTACTGCAGCATGCTCAGGCCCTTTATTTCCAAGAAAAGGCTTAAAACAGACAAGACAGGCTTTGGTACTGAGCCTTTGAGGGATAAAGCATGGCAGTGCTATAACAAAGCTTTACAATGGTCAGCTCCATGTATTTTACTTCCAAAGATGTCTGAAGTAGTATATGTAGAAGGCTCAGTGTGGGTGGATAGCTTTGAATTTACATAGCGTGAGTGCATTCTTTGTGGGATATCATTTTTCATATTAAAAAAAATGTACAAAAAATTAAAATTCATATCTGGATCAGTATTTTAAACACTGTGGATTTTTAAGTCTCACTGGGTAATTATCCTAACGCTTCCTCTTTCCTTTGATTTACTGAGATTGCTTGAGAAAAGAATGTAAGCCTGAAAGGTTTTACTGAAAAAAGAGGAAAATATAACACAACACAGATAATCCAGATGGAGCCAGGGGTTTGAGGGCAGTGTTCTGCTTGGGTGTCAGTACACAGAAGACAGGCATACATGCTCTTCTTCCTGATCCTGCTATTCCACCTGTGCATCTTGTGATCAGCTCACTCCTGCTGGCTGACCTCAGGCTGGGAACGCCGTTACTGATGGCAGTGCACCCCATGATAAATGTGGGCACATGTTTTGGGAAGGTAAAAGTGCTTCCACCAGGCATTTAGAACATGACCTGATACAGTACCAGAGGAGAAGGTGTTAAGCCTGGGGAAAATTATGCAAATCAGTTTTTAGGAAAATTATGCAGCACTGTGAAGCTTCTCGTATCTGAACAAGTGCTCTTTACTCTCCTAAATACAGGTAATATGAATGTCCCTTGGATGCTTCATTAAACTAGCATCTCAGAACAACAGATGATGGGACAACGTTTCACTCAGGAAAAAAGAAAAGCAGGCATCTTCTGGACTATTCCCTTGGGGAGATAAAAAAATGAAAGAAAACTTGGGGTCCTTACCCCACCCAAAAATAGTGGCTCATGATTGAACACCTCGTCTCCAATTGAATATTTCTAGAGTGACTAAGGACCATTACCATACTGGCCATGACAGCACTTTCCTGCTCTCTTTCACACACAGATTTCTATTTGCTGCTTCTCACACTTCCTCTCCAAGAAACAGTGTTGGATTAAGTAGGAGGAAAACACTGAAAGAACTTACACAGAATATTACAGGGCTGACAGCTTTATACAAGATCATATAGAGAATTTTCTTCAGGGAAGCAACTGGAATGCATCAAAACTAGAACACCGGCATGATGGGGATTATTTGCACATCAGGAGTTCATCTCCTGTAGAGTACTGGAAAATTGAGTAAGCCCCTGTGAGTGTAATCATTTACAGGGCTGGACCCAAAAGGAGGATCCATAATGACATGTTGGCCTGAAGGAGACAAGGCTGTTACCTGTTTGTCCCCTTCATCTGTTCTTTTGTAGGAATTTTTTTCTAAAGTTGCATGTGGAACCTGAAATTTAACTCCATGGAATTCTGCTGCAGTCCCATAACGTACTTCAGTGTCATTTTTCAGCGCCATAAATCGTGGTAGAGGCAATTCTGTATTAAGAGAGAGAAAATTCAATTGAGACTACAGAACATAAGAAGCACTTTAAGCAGTATCATCTTTTAAAACCAATGAAAATTTATCTATAAAAGACTGATAGTTATATTTTGTAACATTTTAAAGTGTGGGACTCCTTTGATTGTTTTATGTCTTAATAAAAATGTGAATGTTACACAAAGCTACATTCACTAGCTTAATATATAATCTCTCCATGCAAAGAGAAAGAAATAAGCCTTGTGCATGTTATTAAAGCAAGCAGCAAACTCATTTCCTGCCTTCAAAACCTTTCCTGTAATGAAAAGAATAGTTTCCCACAGAAACTGTGGGACAGATAAATTAATCAATCAGGAGGATCAGAGTATCCTCAATACTGCCATCATAAAAGGAACAAATCAAAAAAGTTAGGGTTCAGAGATCACACCAAGGCCTAGAAAGACAGCTGTGTCAAAAGGTCCCACGTTGCATCTGCTGTGCTGAGCAAGAGACTGACACTTTTTCACTCTTTAAGACAATTCCCAATTATTTTGCAGAAACACCATTTATGTTTGTGCACAGTCACCCTAAAAGATCAATGCTATCAAAATTAACAGAATGCTCAACACCAAGTAAAGTTATTCATCCATCAACTCTGTAATCTTTTACACCTACAGTTACAACCATGAGAAAAATAAATAAATTGGAATTTGGTACACGTTACTCACTTCACTCTAAAGGCACTCATATTTTCAAAAGAAAATGTAATTAGCACTGGAAAAAGTTTTATTAAAATTTTATTGAAACAGTAAGTAAGCAGTATATCAATACAAGGACTGCAAGTACCTGTTTTCACTCAAATTTGTGGATTATTTGCATATGCTGGATTTGTAAAACATACAGAGTAAATCCCAGTCCAGGTTTCTAATTTAATTTGTTGAGAGTTTTCTGTTGTTTGGGTTTTTTTGGTGTTTTTTTTTTTTTTAATTAACATCTTTAAAAGGACAGCAATGCAAGAGAGAGTGCACAAGCTGTTTGTAAGGAAAACTGACAGACAAATCCAGGCCACTCCTCTTCACCCTTGGTTCAAGCTCCTATTCCAGCAAGGCACTGAACTGAACTGTGCCAGCTGCATCTGATGCCCTACACTTGGCCAGGAGCTCTGCACCACAGGAGCTCAGCTCACACAGGTCATCATGTACTTGCATTCTAGCCTTCCCTCCCTGGCATGGGGCAGACCTGGGAATCCCCTCCCTGTGCCTTGCAACACACATGGATTTGACATTTCATTGCCCTTATCAGGGACAGCAGAGAAGAAGCTGTGCTGAGAGCAGCGACCTGACCGCAGAGTTGTGAGTAGGTGCTGCCTTTCCAGCCTTCTCTCTGATCCTGCAGCTGGTTGCATTGCTCCTCCAGTGGGATGGTGCAAGCACAGCCTCAGGGCATGACTTCAAGGTCCACCCAGGATACAGAAAATAAGGGTTCCAACCTGTTCCAGCTCAAGCAAAAAGCCATGTGTTTTGAAGCCTGAGCCCTGCTGAGGCAGAGTGTGCATCACTGAAGCAAGAACACTGAGCCCCTTCCAAGTTGCTATCAAGGTTTCACAGCTGAAAGGGACCTGCTTTCTCTCTTCATAGCTTGGGTTAGATAAGACTATTTCAAGAAGCTTTCTTCTCCAACAAAAATGGTACATTTTATATTACTGTCAATTCATTGGGAAGAATAAAACTGTTTTAAAATATATCTAATATACATTTTCACACCTATTCACAGTAAGCACTATGATTTTATCACCACTACCCATTTCTTTCAGTAGGATTATTTGCTAAAGCAGGCGAGTGTTACAATTTGCCCTGCACAGAGAGACTCCCTGACCTGCCCATGTCTCCCACAATGCGCCTCCACCCAAAACAGCTATCAGCTCTCACTCTGGACAGCTGACAAGATTAGAGGCTGAAGGTGAGAGAGAAATGCATCTTCCACACTGATCATCTGTCATTCCTGCTGCTCCTTTGTAATGCCTTTTCCAGAGGGAGATGTCATCTCAGATCTCCCATATCTGTAATTCTCTGCAATTTTCCACCACTCACCTGGAGCATGTAACATTACCTTCCACTCTTTCTCTGCTCCTTAAAATTGTTCATAGAAATGTAAGGAGAAAGAGTTTACCATGGAGAGTTGACAAGCATTAAAGAAAGGGAGAAACAAGTACATAGCACTGCAAGCAAAATTTGCTACTTACCATTCTTAATGCTCTCAATCCGTACTGGGAACCCTGACTGTGCTGCCGCAATTAACTTCAAAGCAATGTAAAATTGAGCAGGACCAAAATAACCCACACGCTTGGCTCCACAAACTTCTGTAATCTGAGAGAGAAGAGACACATTGTCAGTTAAATGCATTTTGCTCTTCCAGATGTCAACATCTCCACATAAACAAAGAAAGAATTTTAAAAACACAAAATGCTTGTTGTATTTGAAGCTTTCTACTACATGTATTTGTTTCAACTCAGAGCATTAGTACGTGAGAGACAGGTTGGTAGCTGTTATGCTTTTCAGAGGCACTGCTGGTTAACACTGCTATCCTAAAACAAGTGATGGGTTTTCATACTATGTAAGATTTAGCAGCAGGAGAAACTAAAAGTTCTTAAGTACACTGTCCAGTAAAACATTTCCACCAGGAAAATTATATATAATATTAGCCCTAACAACAAGAGTTCAGATAATTACCATAACTGGTACATAAACATAACAAAAGACCCCAGCACACCACTTGAACAAATTTTTTTGTGTGAAAAATTAACATGGTCTCAGCACTGAAGTTTAAATTCTGTGTATACTTCATTATTTGCTTCACTCTGCCACTTTTCATGAAGGAAAGAGCACCATGTTCAGACAATGCCTAAACAGCAAGTATCAGCAGATTTTAAGCATAGGCACAAATTCTCCCATGCCTGGAGCTACCAGATGTTCACAAATAAACCTCAGACAAGCACTGGGGTTAGAACAAAACTCCATTTGCCCCATACATAATAGGAAATCTCAAATTATTTTCCTGAAAATACACCGACATTAGCAATGTCTACTGGCTGGCAAGTTGCCGCCTCTGTGACAGTTCTCCATGGGCAAGTGTTGCTTCTGGAAAGCCATGTCTCTGGATTGGCTCCCAAGCTACAACAGCCTGACAGAAAGTATTAAAATGCATATAAGCAAACAGCACAAATGAAAAGTCTATTTTTTCTGATTTCTTTTTATATGTATATATACACATATATACACAGTGGCAAAATGTCAGGTCAAAAAATTACTGAAAAAAATCAAATGTTTTGGAATGGTAATTCTTACTAATCAGAGACAATTGTTTTCAAGCAAACCCCTTCTTTTCTGTATGTGGCCTCTGCTTTGACCAAATGAGCTCTGGCTACTTTCTCTTCCTACAAGTTTCAGACTTGGTCACAAGACACATCAAATAGTTTTTTTTCTCTTACTGCTTGATCAAAAGGGAGATTGAGTTTCTGTATAAGGACAGTTTCAATTAACCAGAAGCATTTGTCATTCTCTTTCCTTTACTTTCTTCTCTGTTATTGCATCCTTTTTTTATTCTGCCCTTCCCTCTATCACTGGCCTTGCTTCTTTCATTTTCCAGTGGGAAAGCAAGGCACTTGGGATGCACCGGAGATGGATGACTGGGCACACCCCTGCTACCCTTTCTGAGCTGCAACGCAGGGTTCTCCCCTTGGTCCTGGATGCCCTGGCTCTGCCTGGTGCAGTGGTGTGGAGTACAGATGACTGGACTGGACCATGGACACAGAACATGCACAGGAGCTGCACTTCAGACTGCTCCTCATGGGCAAAACCTCCAGGCACGCCAGGATCCGGCAGCTCTGGGGACAATGCTGCTGTGGCAGGTATATGAGAAGCCACCAGCTTATCCAAGCCACCAGTCACCAGCCTGGGGAGAAGCAGATGGAGAAGGGTCACAACCAAGCTGAAATTCAATCTGGGTTCACAGCTCTGGTCTGTAATGGAGATGTTTGTTTAACACATGCCAGCACTGAACAAGGCAGTTGGCAAAAGCTAGGCACCCACCGGCAGCCAGGCCCTCCCATGGAGGCAGCGGGTGCTCAGCTCCTGCGTGACCCACGGGCAGTGCCTGGCATGGCTCCTGCTGTGGGGCAGAAATGGCACACAAAGTCCCTGGCTGTGCCTACAGGGTATACCTTATAGGGACTTTTCTCCTCTTGGGCTCTTTTCCTGCCCTGGCCACACTTCCTGCCCTGCCTAAGCTTGCTGACATGGAGCAACAGTGTCACCATGATGTGTTTCCTCCTGCTGGCTGCTGGAAAAAGGAAATACTGAGCAGCTGGGACTTTCACAGAGATGCTACTACCGTCCCAAAGAGTTCATTTTCCATATATTTTCTATAATTTGAAATATTAAGGTTGCTGAATGCTGCAAATGCTCTTCTTACTCCTCATATGGAAACATTAATATTTTATTCTGAACAAGCAGACTAAAAATTTTTATCAAGGATATCTCACCCCTCAAAAACATACTTACAGCCAATCAACCAGAAACTGCCTCTCTGTAATTTTGCTTTTTGATGATATCAACAGAAATAAATTTTGTAGACACAAGCTTCTGTTATTTGTGCAACCAGACTCTGAATTATTTGTTAATGGTCCAGAACAGAAGATGGAAGCTGACAGAGTAGGCAAATTTATTATAAATTATTTGTGTGTATTTATATAGATTAACTGCAGCTACAGGCATTTACTCGCATCAGGTTCCTTGTCCAGTTAAATGAGAGGGTCTTGAGTTCCTTCCAGCCAGCATTTCACAGTATCTGCATCAGAACCCCTGCTCAGAGGTGCCAACAGAGCAGCCCCTCTTCTGCAGCAACCACAGAAGTTGGTAGCAGATTAGCCTTTATCCAAAAGTAAATCCTCAGAACATGCTGCCTGCTCAAATTTTCACAGCAGCTTAAACTCAACACTGCATTATTTTTTTTTCCTGGTTTTACCTTTCACAGGGTCAGTGCACATAGCTTTTTGATGAGCAGATTACACTTAGTGATATGCAATTCTGAAATTAAGTTAGTTTGTGTGATATACTATTAGGAATCTCCCAAGGTCCATCCAAGTTAAAGGCACTGCATAGGAATGTGATATGGTAATTTTTCATTTAAATCCTTGAATCTGTTGTCAGTTTGGGCTGCATGTTTTTTAGCAAGCCACCAAGAAAAGAACTGGTATTTTCTGCTTGTGCGCTGCTAAACAGATGCACATATAAATAAAACAACCTGCATGCCTTGGTACTTCAAGGGATTTTAATGCAAAACAACTGACTGTCCATTTATATTACAATTTTTCCTTTAATTCTCCAGCAGAAAACTGAAATCCTCCAGTGATAGCAAAATACTGAAGTGTAATCAAGAATGTATTGGAAATAATTTTCCATGGTGGTGGGTTACAGATGTTATTTGCCAAATCTAACCTCAGGACAATAAAGAGAGTTAGTCCAAAATCACATAGAATCACAGAATGGCTGGAGTTGGAAGCGACCTCTGGAGATCCTCAAGTCCAATCTCCTTGCTCAGGAGATCAGGATCACCTAGAGCTGGTTGTACAGGACTGCACACAGGAAGGTTCCAAAAATGTCCAGAGAAGGAGAATGTGCCATTCTCACAGTAAAGAAGTTTTCCTCATTCAGAAGGCATTTCCTGTGTTTTATTTTGTGCCTGTTGTCCCTTGTCCTGTTGCTAGGCACCACCAGGAAGCCTGACTCCATCCTCTTGACACTTCCCTTCAGATACCTACATACATTGATAAAATCCCTTCTCCATCTTCCTCAGGCTAAACAGGTCCTGGCCCCTCAGTCTGCTCCTAAGAGATGCTCCAGTCCCCTGGTCATCTTTGGAGCAGTGATGCTTGAACTTTAACCACTTGGACCCATCCCATACCTTCTAGACCCCTAACCCATGGGATTCCTCCAAGCAGAACCCTGAAGAGGCCAAACTTAGCTCTCCTGAAATCCAGGGCTGGGACCCTACTTTCTGCCCTGTTTCCTCCATACAGGTTCTCCAACTCTACCATGTCATGGTCACTCCAGCCAAGGCTGCCCCAGCCTTCACATCCCAAACCAGCCCTTCTTTCTTCATTAGCACAAGGTGTAGCACTACACCTCTTCATGCTAGCTCCTCTACTACCTGTATCAAAAAGTGATCACCAGTGCTCTGCAGGACTGTCCTGGTCTGTGTGTCCAGTTGTGCTGTCTTTCCAGAAGATACCAGAGTGGTTAAAGAAGGTGGTGAAGGCCTGTGATCATGAGGGTACTTCCAGCTGTCCGTAGAAGGTCTCACTGATTCTTTCTCCTAATCAGGTGGCCTGCAGCAATATTCCAGTCATGGAAAATTGCCCTGTTCAATGGTTTGTGAGGCAAGAACACTGCTGAGTAGACAATAGGTATTCAGCAAGTAGCCTTAACACACTTGTTCTGTAGAGGAATTGCACCACATTCTCTACCAAGCACCCATAAAAAGGAGAGCAAGAGCAAGATCTATAATCCTGCACACCTTCTGACAGGTCAGAAGTTTTTCTAGGGTTGTAAAAATATATACTTTTTAGTAAATATTAAAAAAAAAATCTCCAATTCATAAACATTAAAATTTGAAAAGTAGCCATGAGCTCTTCAGAAGAGATGCTGTTTGAAACCACTGTGCTCCATGCAAACTTCTAATAGAAAAGCTCTACATCTTCAGGTACTGGAACACAGAGCAGTTTTTTGTATTTTTTATCCACTCACTGCTCTGCTCTATTGGCTGACAGTAAGTGTTATTTTTATAATTGCTCCTTGAAGACATCCCATATGAAGCAGCTTTTCCCAGCCCAATCTGACATTTTTCCAGTTCTCTCCAAACAAGTTTCCACTGCAGTCTCCAAGAGCACTGACCTCACAAACACACTGGGCAGGTCTAATTTAGATTGCAAGAACTAAACTTCAGAAACTGAATACAAGCCAAGAGCTGAAGCTTGTTTTTAATAAGTAGAAAAAGGAGTATGATCAGAAATAATTATACCCTATTCCTATGGCCAGGCTGAAACGGTCATCCTGGAGCCTCAAGGCAAAGGTAGATCTGGGGCTTTTGCTCTTTCATTTAGCTTCTGTGGCATCCTCTGTATCAGGCTGGCACACAATTTTTGTCTGTTCTCTGTTACCCTGCTGATACCTGCCACATAGATGGTCACTGCTGGTCATTCATGGGTAAATCCAGCTCAAAGGCTCTCACAACTCCATGTGGGATGAGGGATCCTGCAAGAGCACATGGGAGCTGAATGAGTCACCTCATTCGGAGAGAAAAACAAGGCGACCATCACTGGCTCCTGTGTCAAAGGAAATTTTGTCTCTACAATTTCCATCTCAGCACAACCCAGAATGCACATCTATTTTTTTTGTCTTTGCTCAATCTATAATGAGGTAGAAATATTTTCCAGTTTATCAACTGCCTCTCAATTTTAGAAAAAATGTTGAAAAGTTTTTGCCATTACCCAATGCACACCTCACCCAGCGCTCTCCCGAGGACAACCGTGATGCCACTGCTCAGTCCTCAACCACAGAGTGACCTCAGGTTCCCTTCTGGGTCAGCCAGCCACTTATAATAGTTTCAAAGGCAAATATTTGCAGCAGTGGCTTATCAACAGCTTATCTCAAAATTGTGTCATGCATCTGACCCTCTTTACCCTTTCTTTTTTTTTTTTTTTTTAATTTGTGTTTACAGACTCTTTGATCTGCTTATTACAGACAAGTTTTGCTACATTCTTAAACAGGTATTTCTCTCTCAATGGATCATTGTTCAGACATTTGTAATACTATTTGGAGCTCAGGGCTACATATCTGTTTCTTCAATATTTAAAGCAAAGTAAGAAACAACACATCAAGGATTACTGACTGGGAAGGCATTAAGAATATGCTGGGGGGCATTACATTCCCAGAAGTACATAGGAAGAGGCTCTGCCATGGATTAGGTTCATTACCTCTGCTCCATCATATCAGTGGTGCTTCTGTAACTATTTATTTTCTTCTGTCATCTTGACTTTTAAAAACAGATGTTCTATCTATTTTGGATGTTTTTAAGCATCACCTGAAATGCTTACTAAAAATCAAGCTATTTTAAACAAGCAGGGTTCCAATGTTTAAAACAAAATTTAAAACAGCTTAGTTTATGGCATAGAAGACACCGCATACATAGTATATTTTTAAAGAGCTAACTATAATACATTTTCATTGTTTAAGTTCTGCATGATCATCACTTTACATTTAAGAACACCATCATTTTAAATTGCAAGGCAAGCAACAGATAAACTGCAAAAGTTTCACAACTTCACATAACAAACATAGTGCTAAAAGCAGCAGAGAGCAACCCCCTGAGTTAGGCAAAAACCTGCTCACAGCATCATCAGGGTTTCCCTAAAGTCTCTCCTCCTGGCATGACCCAGAACCATCCACATCTGCCTGCACTAATGCTCCATCACACCTTTACATATCTGAGGGGAAAGCCTTCACTCTGGGAACAGGGAAATATATTTCTATCAGCTCCAAGCAAAACATTTTATACCAACACTGAGAACCACAAGGCTCACGGTTCAGCGCCCACTGTCCGCAACACCACCAACAGAACTGCATGAAATAAACCAAAAATCAGGTTCAAACAACACCAAGTCTGACAATGAAGCTTAACAGCAGAACCATTTTATGTACTGGAAAATGTTGCTTCCTTAGCAGAGGTTAAATATAACCCCAATCTGTAACACAAATGGTTTCAATCTTTAAAGAGCCTGTGAGCAGGAGCAGGACAGGAGCAGGACAGTCACACTTGGTCAGTACAAGAGTCTGTCCAGTCCTCTTTCTTGTTTAACAGTGAGCTGTGGATGCCTAAGGAAACCCAAGCATGTGAATCATGCAGTACTTCTCTTCAAGTGGGAAGACTCGTAATGCCAGCATACCACAAGTCACAAACTATTGATCTGAATTATACAGCTGTGAGGACATGTGAGTCAGCACTGATAAGTAAAAGATTTCAATTATTAAGGAGTGTTGACAAGAAAAAAATCTGCCAGAGAATAAAGGCTGCTGATGCATGCTAATACTCATAACCACTGAAATGTACCTGAAAGAAATGCCATCTCCCATGCTCAACCTTTGGTCTTTAATACACAAAGGCTACTCAACCATTTACCTGTATGTGATGTGGAAACACTGGATAGTTTCATCTCACATCAGTTTCATATGGGAGTTTAAGAAGCCCCATTCCTGAGAAACATCTGACAATCACCAAACCAAGTAAATTCGTTTCATGATAACAGTGCCTACGGGCCTTAAGTCAGAGGTCATTACACACATTTGCTGATACTTCATTCTGTCTTTAATAGGAAAACCTAGCACGACCTTCACCAAACACATACCTTTAGGAGCGTGTGAAAAGCCTACAGAGGTGAAAGAGATGAAGCAAATTATTTTCAAAACCTCCTTGCCTTTTTTTTCTCCCTATTTGGAAAATGAATGCTCCAAGAACAGCATTCATGGATCTAAAGTTGTTCTGTGTTTCATCACTGTCTGTATCAAATCCGTATTAACAAGATCGATAAATACAGCACATGTCAATAAATATGTGTAGGAGTATAAGTAAAATTTTAGTAATGCTTGGAACACAAAAATAAAGTCTGAGAACAGGTTACTCCAGCTTTAAGAACTTGGCACAAAGATGTCAACAATCACTACACATTTTTTATATAAATCCATTTATTCACTGAACTGCTTCACTTTCTTTGTAGATAATCAGTTTGTATCTAGATATGGCAACACAGATACTCAGCAGGTCACTCTCTGAAATGCTGCATGCAGTCTTGCCAAAAATCACTGTTAAAATCTGAAAATCCATAAAAATTTACAAAGTAAACAAAATTGAGTTATACATGCTTTATCTGCTTTTCAAATCTCGACTGTGGAAGCAAGGGAGTAAGAGCAAGTAAAATGGCAAGCACGGAGCTGTCACACTGCCCCATCCAAACAAGTAAAATGCAGAAAATTTCCACAAGGGTTATCCAAATTTCTTCTCATGCAAGTCCCTGCCAAGAGCATTTAATTCTCTTGGACATGGGTTTCATAAAGCTCATCCTACAGATGGTTAACACTGTATGTTTTATACAGTGCAAATATGGTAAAGGCACTAGTCATCCCAGGATTTCTGTTCATTTTCCTGCTCACCTCATCTCTTTCAAGAGCATATCTAGAGATATAACACAGAGAAGTCCAGGACATGACAGAATAGAACCCAGACTCTCCAATTCTTGTCCACTGAGCAGAGACTATCCTGAACTCTCCTTACCCACAAGCAACTGACATTGCAAGAGCTTGATGGAGGCAGGATGTAACTATCCACACTGAAATTTGGCCAGGGCTGGAACTAGGCCAACCAAAATATCCATCTTTTCCTAACACTTTAATTTTCTGAAGGTTGAACAAAAATAATATCTAAATCTTACTGCTAGTTAGAGTGAATGGGAAGCTGCTTTTTAGCTCAAGTGGAAATGCCATGTTTTGCACAGGAGCTGCACCAGTATCCTCTAGGAATGGAAATACAGGATGATCATGGTAAAATTAAAGGACAACACTACTTTTGCCATGCAAAATCCTTGTGGTTTGGGCATTTTAGACTACTTCGGCAACAAAGTTGTTTATTATTTTGAGTAATACTTTACACAAGCAGCATATCTGTTAGCATATTTTGTTCTTCAGAGTACATTTTCACTGACTTAAAAATACAGCACTCATTTATAAGCTTGAGTTCATTGTTAATCCAATGTACTTCAAAATCTATTCAAAAGGCTGTGTGTCTGTACATATGCAAAACTGAAATTAAATATAACTTGAAACCCAGCCTAAAAAATCAAACCTTTAAAGGAAAGATTTTTGCAATCTGTCCAAGGCTTTTTTCACAAAAGGAATAATTGTCTCTCCATTGTTGCAGTTCAGATATGAATTAAAATACCTAACATGAGGGTTTTCTAAAAAAAAAAACTGAAAATACTGACATTTTATAATGGAACTTGAGGCCATTTAAAATGCTGGACTCTCCAAGTATGCACAAAAACATATATATGAATCTTGTAGTTTGTCATTCATACAGAGAATCCTTATCCTACCTTTGTTAAATTTCAGTCTCTTAGCAGCATACCAGAGACTGAGAAATAACAGATTTTTCTGAAGAGAAAAATAAATACTCATTGGTTGGATTGATGTCTTATTTCTTGTTAGAGTAAAAATTCAGTTTGGCTGTTACTCCTACAAAACAAATGCATATTACAAAAAATTCCATAAGGTGTTGCTAGACAGGATTTAATTTACCCTTCGAAGAAGCAAACATCAACTCTTTGTTGCAATTTACTTGTCAATGAGTGAGTAACATCTGAAGTTCTGCAATACAAGTCCGTTTTGTTCTCATGTTAAAACATCATCATAAAAAGCCTCAGTATAAGTAACAGTCTGTGAAATCATTGCTCCACCACCCATAAAGAAGCTTGCCAAACTCACCTGGGTGAGTGCAACGAGGTGCAAAGAGTATATAGAAAAATGCTGAAAAAGCTTAGCATTAAGGAGATAACATCTCCTGTGGAAACACCATAATGTCTTATGAACAATCAAAACATCTTCTCAAATTCAGAGACCCTTTTAGCACCTAAAGAAAAACTATGGAAACCATTGCTAGATAAATGCTGAAGTCAAGTATAGTGAGGAAAACGTGCCAAAAGTCTTGTAACTTTTTTGTAAAAGTATAAAAAATAACTGTTATCAGAAATTTCTTTTGACAGTTCCACTGTTAAATTCAAGCCAAGGCTACCCAAAATATGTGCCTTTACAGTCAAATCTTTCTTTTCCCATTCTATCCAAGTAACTGCATTGCTATAAGTGAACCTCAGAAAACAGAGTTGTTTTAAGTCACCACTGAGAGGTCTAGTGGACTGCCTACAGACAGTACTGCAGTGTGCTCCTGCTGCCTCTACAACAGCTGCCTTATTATTTCCACATTTCTTTGTAACTACAAGGAAATACTTCAGGAGTTTCACTCTCAGATGCTATGCCAGGATAACTTTACAATCTGTTCCATTTGTAGGCGTTCTCACAGCTGAAAAGCATACCAAGAGCGACCGACAGCAAACCTCATCACAATTGCTGTTATCTTCTCATATCCAGGCAAAAACATTTCTCTACTTATCTTGGAAGGAGAGCAGCCTTTTCTTCTTAGCAATCATTTTCCTACTTGTTGATGGGACACAATTCCTCCAGCCACCATTGCAGTCTTGATGCACCCACTCACAAACTAGATCTAAATAAATTCTTCATCTCTGATCATACTCAAACAAGGCACCTCACTCAATTCCCCTCTGCAAGGGACAAAACACTTGGATGCTGAGCCACATGGGCCACGGTTTAATCATGCGGGACAAACTTTTGTGTGGGTTGTAGATAACAAAAGATCAAACACAGAGGACACCTAATGTTGCTTAGAAAGATTGCAGAAAAACATCCAGTGTTTAGCTTTTTTACATTTTAGTGACAACTTGCATCATTACAGTACAAGGCCCATGAAGAAATTCAAAATATTTTGAAGTTTCAGTATAAACATGAGTTTTCTGCTGTTTGAGTTCAAATACACAAAATACCCAAATAACAAATACACAAATACCCAAATAACAAGGCACTTTGAAAAACTAAAAAGCCATAGGCAGAGGTCACTGGCAGAGGCAGTAATCAAAACTCGCCTTTCAGCTGTCATCAGCACTTAACTCATTTTGCCAAGCTCTTTTGGCCTCAAGCAGCAGTAGCACCGCTGACTACAAGTGCATTGATCTGTTCTTCAGGTTTCCTTGCAAAAACCCTTACAAAATCCTAGCCCAAAGAGACTGCCACTTCTCATTCCCACCCTTCCAGAAGCCCCAGCAGCTCAGGGCACTGGCGGCCAGGCTGCACCCAAAAGCGCCCGGCTGCAGACCTTCCACTTCCATGAGCTCATATCCCTGACTGAGGGTTTTCAGAGGAGTCTGGAAAACCCCTCCTTTGGGAGATGTGCTGACAAAGGCTTAGAACTGGCTCACTTTGCTCTAAAAAATTGGCAATTATGTCAGATTTTTCAGGACTTTTGGGACAAGACCTTTAAAATGCAGGAGGAGTAACCAGCTTCCATAATTATTGAAAGAAATAAAAGCAAAGGTAGTGATCCTAAACAGAGCTGAGACTTGAATTCTGTGCAGCTGTGCTGAACTGTGGATCAGCTGCATGACTGTCATGTCTCTGGCTGCCCATGGGATCCACAGATTGCCCTACCAAAAGCCCACTGGAATACTGGGTTCTCAGGGCCATGGCAGGAGGACAGGCGGTACTCCTGGAGTACCTGTCGGTACTTCCATGCAGACGGCATTCCCAGGATATGCACCTGTGAAATATTCTCAGACCCCACCAAAATATAGTGACCCAAACCAAACCAGTGATACATAGCAGAGCTGGCCAAAAAAATACAGCAGCAAAGTTATCAGCTCCAGGTTTCTGGACTGAACTTTTGAAAGCCTGGCAGATGGAGCAAAGCTGGATGGCCTCTCCCACGCAAGACTCTTCAACAGCAAGATTTTTCTACAAGACAAAACTCTAGTTGACCCCTCTGGATCTATTTGTTTTCAGTGAGCCTTGGTTCCAGTAAAGAAATGGAATAAAGCTTTTCTTACACATTTTTCTCTAACATATGATTTATAACACCAGATTTTTTCACTCCAGCCAGTGCAATACAGATGAGTGTTTAAACATTCAGTTCAGCAACACCTTTACGCTTGTTTTCATTACATTTCCTCCCTACTCTTTAATTGCTTAAAACAACTCTAAGACCCAAACATCACAATATGCAAAAATAAATAATACATCACTTAAGAACACCGTCTTGCAAAATCTTCTGTAGCACTACAGAAAGAGATAATTGTCCAGAATTAAACTCGAGCAACATGGTTTTAAAGATTCAGAAACTATTTAGAAAAACTACTCTTTTTTTTAACCAATGTGGTTACAAAAATTAAATTAAATTTAAATTAAAATTAAATTTGTGGTTACAAAAATTAAATTCTGTACATTAGAAAAGGAGACCAAAAATCTTAGAGAGTGTTTTAAATTATGCCTTTTCCAAAACCCCAGAGGGAGTAAGTGATGAAGCTTGTTTTCCAAGTCTTCATGGCAGAGTGAAGATTTCTGCAGTTTAAAATTAATTGACATGTTATTAGAAGCATTGCACTCAATTGAAATGGGCATAATTCACTGACAAAGAGGTAACTCAGGAGTGAAATTCTGTAAAAGGATTTTCTAACCACCAGGTCAGTGGCAATTTGTGCGGAACAGCTTAGGCTGGTTCACTCTGGAAAGGCAAAAGTCACTTAATGGTGCAGCCTATTTCTCTGCTATCAGAGATGCTGCATGATCTCTGCAGCAGCCATTCCTGCTCAACTTTTCTCTCCTGTTCTGATAATGACAGCCTAACTTGCACTTGCAAAAGACTATCAGATATTGCTTTGGACTTCTAAGACATCACAGATACACAGGGTATCTGTGCACCAAACCAAGGAACTCACACACTTGCACAGCTGAGGGGAGCAACTCAATGACAGAGGTTCGTGATGGGTATGCAAATCCCTGTTTCATTTCTCCAATCTTGGCACAACTTTCAACAAAAATTTATAGCTCAAAATAGCAAATTAATAAGGGAGAAATTAAAACACTGTGCAGAGAAAAGACTGCTGATTTATTTGATTCTGAAGAGATGGGTAAAATGGAGAGAGATCAGTGACCAATGCCGCATGCTGATTTCAGCTCTCCAAAGGCACTAATGATCACTGCAGGAAATGTACTACTATCTGCAAAGCAAGAAACAAAGGTCCAGTCAAATCTTAGTGATTTTATAAGAATATGAGTATAGTGATTTGTGATCCAGGTCTCATTTGATATAGAATTCAAAAAACTCTGTGAATTCTGTATCAAATGAGACTTGAATCACAAAGAGCTATACTGAGATCTATTTGTGATTGACACAAAGTACATGAGCTAGCACTTCTTTAACCCTGCAAGAAATCCTTCTACAATCAAATGGATCAGTTCACAAATGGAACATAACCCAAAAACAGGACAATAAGTCTGCATTTGCCACCAGAAGACAGTTCCATGCTTGTCCGCTGTTGTGCTGCATATTCAATATTTACAATCTGCTCTAAATAACTATTCTATTAAGCAATTATATTGCATTGGCCCATCATTCATGAAAATGAAGCTCAGCAGAGATGCACTGGGAAAGAGCAAGTGTGTACCGTTCCACTCATGGCTGTTGCTGAAACACCTTCTCCAGCTCTCAGCACAGCTGGTTGCGCAAGAGGAGCTCACAAGGTGTTTGAAATGCAAAATTATTCATTTTCTCATTTTTTTGGTCTTAATGCAACAATTAACATTATGCTTATTTTAATGCACCTCTATTATTGAGGAGAAAACACAGCAGGCAAAGTATTTAAGAATATTAGCTGTAAGGCTTTTATGACTTTCACAGGACTTTCTGGCATTAATCTAGAAAAACAAAAGGACATCTGTACCCATTACTAGATATTAGAATAAAAAATTATTTGCAAAAGCTTGTCACATGCAGCTTTTCTAAATATCTGTTCGTTTTTAGCATTACTTTGCTTCAGTATTGAAAATTAAGCCTATGCACCAGGACAGTGAATGAACTAGTTAGCAATCATTTTTCCTTTCAATTGCTTTATTTTCTTTCTTGTTCTTTAATACTGGGAAGTTTTATATTTAGGCAGATGTCTCCAGGCAAATTATTGCTTAAAGTAAATGAAAACTAAATACCAGAACCCAAGCCTGTGTTGCACAACAATTCTTAAAGGCAGCACCCTCTCTTCCTTCTCCTAACCCTCTGCCCTATACTTTGCACAATTTCTGCACTAAATGAAAGAGGAGTCCTGCAGCGCAAATAGTTTATCATGCAATTAAACCCCACAACACATTCACAAAGAAGCCAAAGTACAGCAGCTTAAAAGCAAGAAAAAACAAACTGCAGAAGATTTTAATAAAATTGTATTTTACTAAGTACGCAGTCTTTGAATAAGTGAGCTAGAAATTCTTTTCTTCTAAATTTCTCTCTTCACATTAAAACAACCACATGAAAATTCACTAGGAAAGCTCAAGGGTTGAAAACCCCTGAGTCTCTTAACTGCTATGTTAGTTTGAAGCCTACCTGAGAACAAGCAGAAGTACTTAACAAATAAATACTCTTTCCCCTATTTTCCTTGACTAAACCATTTAAACTCCTCAGAGTGCAGGAACAGCTTAAGCTTTTAATTCCCTTAGTGCTTTTGCACAGGAATCTGTTGGCTTAGTAGACTTACAACAACCACTTTGTTAGGCATGAGAAGCAAGATAACAAGGCAAGTCCTATTCCCAACACTGCCCTTCACTCCGGTCCCACCTAACAAATATTGCTCTACCTCCCCAGCTGCTGCCTAGCAAGACTACCACAGAAAGTGCTGTCAGTTTGGGATATCTCAAGATTTATTTTACTGGGAAATTAAATTTCAGCTGTTCCTATTACTGACAACTTACTGAAGGCAAGTTTAAATCGAAGAGGAAAATATTTGAATACAACAGAAAACACATTATTGTCACATTTCTTCACTTGTCATTTTTCAACTGTGGCTTAGTTTTATTTTGCTGTTGAAACTGCGTCTACAGTCAGAAAGCAGGAGTGTTTTTTCCATGTGTAAATACTTAAAATAGATATAGATTACATTTCATTGTTGGTTTTGAGGGTAGGCTAACAGGGAGAGAAGGGCTGATGCAAGATTCTGGGAATTTTTGCAGGGAGAGGGAGGTGTTTTAAGTTGCTGAGGCTTGCACGGGGCAGAGGAAAAATGCCAGTTTTACATCTGCTCTCCTGGTGACTTGTCCACCAAGAAAACAAAAAAGCACCTCCATTGATGATCTGCTTCTCACCACAGTTGTGAGCTCATTGCTGACGAGTATGAATGGGAGTTTGTTTTTTCTTCAAGTCCTTAGCCATTCTAACGTTCTAAGTTGCTCTACAGTATCTGTACAGAGGAGTTTCAGCCTCTAAAAAAACTGTTTTAAGCAGAAAAAAAAAAAATCAAACTATCTATCCACAAGCACTTTTTCTCTATATTTTGCAATATACGTATTTTGCAATATGTGCAAACATATTTATACATATTTTGCATATACATACATATTTTGCAATACTATCTGAAAGACTCTCAGATTTTATTAAAAAGTGAAACATCAAGATAAAATTACTTTTAAAATAACCTATGGTATGACAGTAGTTCTGAATTAAAAAGACTTGCCTACTCAAACTAGCAACAAGAAATTAAAAGTAGCACTGTCCATTATACATTTTTAAAAATGTAAACTTCCTAATTCTCAGAAAAATTTCTGGTGAGTACAATTTCTTAAAGTATTTGGGAAAAAAAAAGAAGTCTTTTCTGAACATGTATGGCAGATACACAGCTTTTACTCACTACAATTTCAAAACCCTGTCTGGGATTGATGTCACAAATAATTCTGACTCTCAGCACAGTACATACCTTACTGGCACAAAGAAGGTATTTAATACTGACATATAAAATACAGCTTTGAGGAATTTTATGCCTGTAGGTTCCAGTGATCTTGAGGTACCTGCAAAAGCAGGATGATTTTAACTCTGGCAAATAACAAACTGTGTTACCTTTTCCTCTCAAATAAACCCTAATAACTACCCAAATTTACAGATAATCTGTATGTTCCTATGCAAAGAATCACAAAAAAAACTGTGACAATTGCAAATGTCACAACGCATTAAGCAGGAAAAAACATTCAAAATGCCACATAAACAATACAGTTAGTAACACCAATTAAAAAAAAAAATCAGAAAGGTAACCTTATTCTTAAAATACCCATGCCCTTTTAGAATCTTATGTGCTTACTTGTGTGTTTCATCCTTCCAGATTCAGAAATACAGAAAAACTTTTGTTCACAATGAACAAGTCATGCAAAAATGACTCAATTAAATTACAGTGTATAATAGAATTTATTTGTATTCTGTACCTTTCTTTTTAATGTCACAATATTTGGGCACCTTACTCAGGCTCTTATTGTTTTAAATCCCTCAGAACTGCTTTCACAATAATAATTCCCACAACACTGAAAATCTTTGGCATTATACTTTAATGTCAAAAGGAATTAATTCAAACTGAATGAATACAAAACCTTTTGTCCTTTTAAACAAGAACTCTTAATGAGGTATATAACTGTACTTATTGCACATCAACAATACAAATTTAATTCAGATTGCATAAAAATGCCAGATTTTTTCCCCTTCTTGCTAAAAAAGCTGGAGGCACTTCCACAGAGTATTAACTTTAAAAACCTTGACACTCCCCAAAGGAAACTGATTTTCTACAAATACTTTGGGAGGAGGTCAACTTGTATTCCTGAGCAAGACATTTATAGTCCATTTGGTTCCCAACCTACAACACAGCCCACAGGTGAGGGTGCAGCATATGGAAACCCAACACATTGAACGAGTCCACACTGGATGAAACTTTGAGAATAGGAGGAACAAAATGGAAGGTAACAGAAAACTAATTCTAGAGTTTAACATTTTTCCTAAGTCTCCTTATTAAGCATTCTGTAATGAAATTGTTTGCACAGTAATTGCTGATCTTCTATAAGACTTGACAGACATATGAGAAGCAATCATCCAACTTATTTGGCTCCCAAGAGCTTCATATATGACTTGTTTGTAAAGGAATTAATAAGAAACATTTCTGACTCAACAAGGAATTTACTGTGAACTCATTCCCTTACTGAGGGATGACTTTTGAGGGGGGTTGTGTGGATTTTAATTTTGGGGTTGTTTGTTCAGTTTGGTGCCAGTATTTCCAGCTGAGGGCCCTTTGAACACTGGGTGCTGTTACGAGTCTTTTATTTTCTGATCCACAACCAATGCTGGTTTCAGGGACAAGAAGTGTACAAGACCACACAAGGAAGCTACTAACAGTAGTATATTTTTAAAACTAAAATTTAAAGGAAAGAACACAGACACAGGTGAACACACCATACAACACAATCCACCATTTCAACACGTGTAGAAACCACAACCCTGCCTTGCTGGAAACTAACATGGTTTTATGAACCTCAAAATCTTCATGAACTCTTTATGGATTAGCCCACTGGGCAAGGAGACAGTTTTGGGGCAGGCAATGACCCCAGACACAGTTCACTGATGGACAGTAAAGATCCTGCAGTTGGTTGATGCATTTTGACTGTCTTGAGGGCTGTGGTCCGTGGTTGTGATTAGCAGAATGGGCGGTACAGCCCTGTCCACAGGGAGGACCTCTCCTGCCACTGCAGCTCCCCAGGCCTTTGAAAACATACCAGTGTGCCTCAGGCACAAGGGACTCCCCATTCAGAACCCAGAGGAAAGCCACAGTGGAATTCTCACTTCTTCGAAGAATCACTCCCATATGGGCTTTATGCTTACATCTGATGTGACCATTTGAACTGTCTTCTGTCTTACTAGCAAATGCTACCTCAAGATTCTTGATGAAAAGCTTTCTCTGCTTGCACTTTCCCAAGACTTCTTGCAGAAATGTCCAAATGTAAATGTCAGTCTGCAGCACTAAACTAAAAGGAGGCACGGTAGCAGTAGCCTTGAAGGAGACGAATAATCTGTTCTTTACCCTGGATACAAACAACATCAGGCTTAAAAACAACCTTGAACCCAAAGATAAGGCAGCAGTATAAGTCCATTACCTATAAAAGTTGCAGAGTTAGCAGCAAGGATTAACAAATTGCTCAATACATGGCAATGGGATTTTGCTATGGGCAGGAAAGGGATGGTCCAAGGTCCTTTCCATGCTTGTAGTTATTCAGCGTCCTGTAAAGATGTGGCTGATGTTATCACACCATACAATACTCTCTCTAACACTTTTCAGAACTCATAAGCTTCGGTGTCCATTTGGTTTGAAAGAAGGGCAGAGGTGTCAAGAAATGCATTTCCCAGACTATGATTTTTCACAGGTCTTATGGGTATTGCTGACACAGCTCAGCCCGTTCTCTGTGCTAACACAGCCATCAGGTGTCACGAGCTGTTTCTGAAGCAGTTAATGCTCCTGCTACCACTGGCCCATGAAAAGTGCTATGCTGTGCTCATGCTGCCACTTGCCTTTTTCCTATGAAAAGGCAGTGTAGAAGGCCAGGAGCAAGGGATGGCAACCCAGGGGCAACTTAGGGCACAAGTCCTAAGACCTGAAAGACAAGACTGTCCACTGGTCCATACCTCAGCAGCCATTTCAAGAAAAAAGTACAGGAAGACCACTAATTTTCAATGACACCTAACATCTACAAAACCTCATACATGCTTTTACTGATTATCCTTTCTTTTATTCCCTATCATAAAAGTGAAAATGACAAAGTCTGGTCTTACTGGGCAGCCTCTCTTCCTAATGATCAAACCCTCTTTCTTTTGTACACTAAAGGGATCCTTGATCACTCCAGATTCACTGGTCTTCCTCCCTACCAGCTTACTGCTCCAAAAGCAGCAGAGTCAGTAATGAAGAAGAGAGCAGAGGAACACCCAGACCCAGATGAGCAGGGCTGCAGGGATGAAGGTGAGCATTGCCCATTGCTTGTATCCTGCTTCTCAGAGGAAGTTCAGTCCTGGCATTTTCAGAACATGCACAAACATCTCTCTAGACTGGGGAAGCAGGTTAAACACAAGCATATATCCTCTGAAATTACTTTGCATTCCAAATAGTCTTTCAAGCAAACACTTTATACAGCTCAAGATCTAAAAAGATCTAAAAACACATTTACAAAGTCAAAAGATACATAGTCAAGGTGAGTTTGGCTCATAATTAGATAACCTTACATAATTTTTTTTCCAGGATTTAGTATCAGCAAAAAACATTTCTGCCATGAAATGAATGGTGGAGTTTGTTATTTTAAAATTCCACTGAGTATACTTGTGAAGGTTTTGTACAAAAAAGTACTTTCCTGCAATGTTTATACTTAAACATTTCTATAACAGAAGTTTTGAAGTAAGACAAATGTTCCTTCCAAATAAAGAAAAACAGACAGCAGAGGAATAATAAGAAATTAAGGAAAGTCTATTACTCTTTTTTGCTCATAATAAAAACCACTGGATTTTTTTAAAGATAAAAAAAATCTGTAAGTACTTTCAGAAGGTTCCACAATCCTCTTAATCAAGGATGAAATAGGTACGAAGATAATTAATGAGATAGATATATCACAAGAGAAATGTTTTGTAATAAGACATAATCTTGCTGCAAAGGAGTCTTAAGCAAGCAGAAGAAACTCCTGCACACCAGCACAACTAGGGCAGTTCTCTCACCACAGGCAGTGAAACCTGCAGTGAAACCAACACTAAATGATCTAGACCTCTTAGACATAGCTGAAGAAATTAATACCTCCTCACACAAACAAGTGAGGAATGAGCAAATGGCAACGATGTTGGGTATTTAATTTAGAAGTAGCCATCAACTGCAATATGCTGAGCTGGCCCACTGTGTGTGGGGCTCATCTCCTTACTGTGCCAAGGATAATCTACCTGTTCACCTCAATCCCCAGTATGAGACATCACTTGTGGTCACCAGAAACCTGGGCCTAAGTATAATTAAAAAAAAAAAAAAAAAGGGTGGGGAGGAGTGGGGAAAGGAACAGACATTCTCTCCCAGATGCTCCCAGGCAGATGGCAGTCACAAAGGCTGAAAACACTGGGAGAAAGAACTGGCACAAAAGGAAGAAGAATAGTGCTGGGGCACATTGTCTTCAGCTTCATGGGGAGTTAGAGGGAATTTATAGGACAGACATCTCCTAAAGCCCTGCAGTGATCAAATGGGGGTGCAGGTGCAGGTCATCCTACAAAGCACTCCCTGGGCAAGGCATGCCTGCAAACAGAACTCCTGGCAAGCCCTTAGGGGACAACATTAAGTCTCTTGGTGCCTGTGGCCTATTTAATAGCAGAATATATGAGAACCCATCTCCACCAATGTCCAAGCACTTGAATTTTTCTTAATGCCAGAAAACTAAGGAAACCAAGGAGGCGATAGGATTCAGCTCTAGTTTCAAGGGAATCTTCTCAAAGTAATGCATTTTAGCAAGGCATACAATTAAAAAAAAAGCCCTAAGTAAAGCTGACAAAAAGAGCAAGAACACATCCCTTCCGTTTCTCATCCCTCTATTTATTTATTTCCTGGCAGATGCAGAGAAGTGCTGAACCAGCAGCTCTCTTGGCTGGTGGAAGTCGCCAGCTGGAAATGAGGGGAACAAAGAGCAGTGCAGGTGGAGCCTTGTGGGAAGAGACGGGAGCAAAGAGGGGCACAAAAATAGCGACACAGAGCAGATACGGAGACACTCGCCTGTCCCTTTTGCTATTCTCCACTCACTACTACAGTGGTTTTTAAAATGATATTTTACAGCCATCTTTTACCTCATGCCCACAACACTCTTTAGAATCACAGAATCATTTAGGTTGGAAAAGACTCTAATTGAGTTCAACTGTTAATCCAGCACTGCTCCAGGGACGGTGACTTGACCGCTTCCCTGGGCAGCCTACATCGGTCAAGGAGTTGTCTTCGAGCAGTAGAACCAATAAACCCCAACGTTCTCTAAACCCTTGTCTTGAGGTGACATTCCTATAGGGATTCTTTAATGTTAACCATGGGCTCATTTCCTTATGGAACCTTCATCTCAGCAGCAAAATTAACAGGCTTTTCTTTCACCAGAGGACTTAAGTCTTCCACATAACTATTAGGTACTCTTCAAGGTCTCTCAATTTTCTTGAAATTTTGTTGAAATAGTTAAGAAATTCAGAAGTTATTACAGGGCTGAATTAATATCATCATTGCACCAGCCTTACCCCTTTTGAAAATCAGACCAAAGAAACCTCAGCCCTTGACATAGGAAATTGACAAATTTTAGATTACAGTAAGAAAAGTGAAGTAGAATAAGTAGTAATAAAGGAGACCTTTTTTTTTTTTTTTTTTTTTTTGCTGAAAGCACACAGCTATGTAGGAAATGGCAAAACCTTTCAGGAATATAGGTTTGTGGATAGTCATATAGTGATAACAAACAGACCATGAGCTGATAGGTCACTGCTAGCAGGAGATAAAATCTTGAATTGAATAAAGAACAGGGTGACATATTAAGCCAGCTCCTAATGTGAAACCAGATGAAGGATGCCTTTCCTGCAGTATACATTACACATTCAGAAACTCAAAGGTGTCTTCAGCCATTTGACCATTTAATGGTTAATGAGACTGATGGGTGCTCACACAGGGATATAAATAGCCTTCATATTCTCCTTGCAACCTTGGTAATAAATGAGCGACTGCTGCTACAGAGGGGTAAACTGAATGTTCTACTGCAAATAAGTACTTCTAGCAGTATGCTTGCAGCAGTTCTAGATAGACCACAAGAAAAGGGGAACTCAGCAGAGAGCGAGACCACCATTAAAAGCATTGACAGAAAATTCTAACAGAACAGAAACATCAGCAGCAGAGCAAAATAAACATTTTATATTACATGGTACTGAAAAGCCATTTGACGTTAAACATTTTTTAGGTGTTAAGTTTGGGAAATGGTCCACTATGACAATGTGTATTAGCTTATGATTCAAACATAGCTTTTCTTGGAACTACACAACTCCATTATACTCTTTCATCATAAAACTACAGCCCTGGCCATCTTAGAGCAATGATGAAATGCTTTTGAAATAGCTTAATATCCTTCTGCAAAGGAAAGTTTCCATACAATATTTCTTGCAAGACATGCTGTCTTGAAAGTGTCATCAGGAAGCAAAGCAGAATTTGAGGTATTTAAAATTGGCCCAAATAATTTCACTGCTCCAAATGAAGTTTTTCTCTGTAGAGTCACATATGACCCAAGCCACTCAATGAGACAGTGCTGTGAAAACTGCAGAAATGCTTTTCTGGGCCAATGCCAATTTGACCATAGGATGGTCCTGCAACTCTCCGTTTAGGGCCCTAAATATTACCAGAATTCTCCATATGGATGGGAATCAGGAACACATAAAGCTAGATAGTACTACTCATCGACTTTCTTAAATGTATTTCACATCTACAGCTCTTGACACATCGTTCCTCTTTCTTTTCATTAAAATGTGAAACACCTATGTTTTGAAACTTAACTTGACCAACTTACTAGAAGGACTATAAAAGTATTATGGTGCTCAACTATTAATTAGATGGTTACTAATATTTGCACTGACATATTCCCAAATAATTTAAACTATAAAATTTAAACAATGTAGTAAGGGTAAAAAGGAAAGAAAAATATTCACAATGTCTCTTTTACTTCTGCCTTTCTGGAAGTTTCCCTCACTCAGAGATGTTTACTTTAAACTCCATCCTTCAGTACCTGAACAGAAGACCTTCATTCCATTTCCAGAGTAATCTCTTTTGTTGCAGAGCTTAAATTCAGTAGTTATACTGAATACAAAGTGCCTTGCTAGACTTAACTAAAGCTTTACCTCTTGCACACTTCCCCTGCAATCAAATATATGCATAGTAAGTAATGCAATCTAAAAACAGCTAATGAGTATTTCCTATGGAAAAATACTCCTTTGGAGAATATACTCCTCAAGGACAGTCCTGATTTAGACTAGATCAAATAAAAGATATAATTACTATAATACAGCTGTGGGTAGAGGAGGGGGAGGAGAGAAAGAGAAAGAAAATAAGGGACTGATAACTTGATGTAAATAACACTAAGAATTATTTTCCTGCTGACATCAGTACTACCCAATGCTGCTCTTTCTTGTTCTGAAACATTTGCTCCGGACAGTAAACCTGGGACCTGTCAGGCTGTAGGTAGCAGGTGCTGTAACATCGTCAATCCCAGGCTCCCCATCCTAGTTCCTTCCTCTCACAACACTCAAAATATGTTTTGACAGGCATGACTTCACAGCCGTATTATTTTCGAGGTATACTGTATCTCCAGAATGATAATGTAGTGCTGTTTTTAAAAAGAATTCCATGGTTAAGCGAGGGTAGCAGCAGGGTACAGTACAACTGCAAAAAAACCCCCAAGCACACTATTTGTTACAGGGGTACATCTCCATCATATATTAAGCATAGAAAACAGAAAGCTGAGGCTCTCTTCATTTTTCACCCTGGCAGCGCCTTGTGAAAAACTCAACCTAAAAACGGGGTTAGATTTTGACTCCAAAATTTGGGTTGTTTTGGGGAATTTTGAGGGGTTGTTTATTTGTTTTGGGTTTGGTCCTTCTCTTGCTGTTGCCAGGCTTTCCAAGAGATAACCCAAAGACTGTAGGAAGCTTCAGGTCTCAGCACAGTTTTAAACCTTATGTTATCTCTCTTTAAAGGTTACTGGGTTCTAGCCTGTTTCATCTTCCATCTGCAGCAGACATTTATATTTATAACCTACTCATCGCCATGATACCTAAAGCATCTAATAAAAACCAGAAAAAAGCAGCTATCTGGACCCTGCCTTTTATTACTCAACAAGAGAGAGAGCAGCTGTTAACAACATAATTGGGTTTTATTTATTTTTGCCTTCTGATCTCCTCCCAAACCAGAGAAGCCCCAATAAACACTGGCCACCAGGATGACTCCTTCAGGCTCCTCCAATATCTTTCACATCCACTGCTAGCAATGCCATTCACTGCTGTCCTGCTTGTATTTATCTCACTCAGCCTCAGGTAAGGTCATTGTTTATACATTCTTAAAAGGGAAAACTCATTTCAGCCTTTCTATTCTTTATGCTTCCAACCATAAGGGATCTCCTGTTAAGTACCAGAAGCACAAAACGCTGCTGGGAGGCATGAAGTTCACAAGCACCAAACCCAGAAAGGAACCCGACCAGTAACCCAGACATCAGCCCACCACAACCTGCAGATATGTACTGCCTACTTTGGAATAGGCTTGTTTCTCCTTCTCACGCTTCTTAAAAAGGGTATTACTGTATATTAGGTCCAAAGGCAAATTTGTTTCCATTAATACTGAAGTCAGAGTTTACAGGCGACAGCCTGAAGGTAGGGGACATGTCCATGCAGCTAAATAGGAGAACACTTCTAGCAGCTACAATTATCTAGGTCTCCCACAACCTTTAGCAATAATAGAGAAAAAGCTCATTCTTCAGAGGTTTAAAAATTTGTTTCTTGCTTATCAGAATGAGTTACGGATGACTCTGCATGGCAGATCTGACAGCTGGTGTCTCCCTCATTCTAAAAGCAGCGTCTGAAAGCATTTGAAGTTGAAAAAACCACTGTAGTTAATATCCAGGAAGTAGGAAACACCGCATGAAAAATGTGAGAAATCCTCCCTAGCTAGATGGTAGTCACCAGATCTAGTCATCTTGAACAAGACTAAATGAAAATACTGCAATATCTTGAATCTTTTCCTGAAAAAAAAACAAAAAAAAAAAACAACAAACCAAACCAATTCCAATGAATTGGATTCCAAAGAACCTTTCCAATTTCTACCAGGAAATGAAATGGGTTCTTTTCAGGTCACCTTAACACAAAGGTACCACAGAGTCCCATAGAAGCTGTTGTTTTGATGTTTCACACCTTTGTGGTTCCTCAGCAGATGACATCTCTGAGGCACCACAGTCTCCCTTCTGAACAGGCTGCCCGGCCACCACCACTTCTATCTGTAAGGGCAGAATTAGTGTAAGGAACAGAAAAGAACTAGAGATGATGCACAAGAACAACCTCTTTCCCAAAAATCATGTGTTTAAGGTGTCACAGTGTTTCAACATCCAAGCAGTTCAAAACAAAGTGTTTTGATTTAATTCAACAAATTAAAAGTTTTTAAACATTTCTAAAGCAACTTTACTTGCAAACATTCATTGCCCTGGAAGACAGGAAGAAATTCTGGCATTTCCTATAAAAATGCAGTTCTGGGTTTTGTTCTGCTTTCAGGCAAAATGAGACTTAACTAATACAGAAATAAACAGAAATTCTGTGACACATTATGACTTTTTGCCATAAACAAATCTCTTACAGACATATCTCCCACTCCATCAAAATATTTTTTATTTCAAACGAGCTTCTTTCTTCCATAGTTACTGATATGTGATTTTTTGGACTGGATACACCAATAAAACCTTGAAGCTTCCTGTACCCCTCCTGTTTTATCATATTTGGCTTGTTTCCTGAGTTCACTTCCCTAGTGTTTCCAACTACAGCAGGTCCTTTTAAAGGCAATGCAGCAAACACACAAAACATTATCTTCTACAGTTGTGCAGTTATCTTAATCAATAATATTTATTAAAACCCTTCTTTAGTTGACAGTTACGGATTTTTTTTTTAAGACTGGAGAGTTGTCAAAAGTTTTCTTAACTGAAGGTGTACTCTTGTTCCTAATTCCATTGCACGTGGTGTATGCTGACGACACTTCCTACCCTTCCTTGATCTCATATCCCGTTTACCTCTAGTTGGAATCAACACATCTTTTGGAAAAGCAGGTTAAATTTTTTCTCTTCCGCACCACTAAACAAAACACTAAAATTATCACTACTTCACCCAACATGTTTGCACCTTATGTGCAGAAATGCATCCTTCAGTCAGTAAGAATCTACTTGTTTGTGTCCAAACCAAGGGTTTGTCCTCAATTCAGCTAAAGAGCATAGGATTTCAAAACAGCAACACTAGAGTCAAAGATGACACTGTCTCCGTACACAGTATGCCAGCATTTATGCCACATCTCCTACCACTATTTCTATTTCCAATTCTATCTGAACACAATAAAGGAAAGGCAGACTATGACTATTAAAATATACAGATGTTCTTATAAAGACAACAATTGTTCAGAGGAGGGAAAGCAAAAAGAAAAAGTTTTAATACATACAGAATCACACAACTGAGTTTCGGCCTCCCTCCCCTTTTATTCTTATTTTTGGCATTTGGGATCTCAAAGTACTTCACCTTTTATTGCTCCACTGCTGTTACTGTTCTCAACAAAATAATTTTGACTCTGTTTGTTAGCCCACAGCAGTCACCCTGTTTCGCAAATGATTAGACACATTGTTTTGTTCCGAATACCATCATCTTGGCTTCCATAGGACATCATTGTGTAAATTATGCCAGAAGTAAATAATGCATGAAATGTGAAATGTTGCCTATGCCAAAGCTGATCTAATGTTTCTCGGTGTGGAAAGAGATTTTAAGAAAAAGAAAGGATTAAAAAAAAAAGGTAAATTAATTTGAAAGGCTCACACAAAAAAAAACCACTTGAAATTTATAATCATAATAATAAAGTAATGCTACAGACATTTGCTATTGGAGGTAGAATTCAGCTTCATGACTCATATCGGAGTGAGCAAGCAGACACCACGGACCATGTTCAGACAGTTTGAATTCAAGCTCAGCCAAGTGTTTCCTATTAGTTGGCACTAAACTTTCAGTGCCACCAAGCCAGTGGGAATTATGGGGCCCAAATCCAGCATTTTATTATGGCTCGGCCTAAAGGAGCATCTCCCCACCCCTTCCTGACAGTGAAGGTGACCAACCCAGTCCTGCATATTCAAACTGGAGGACTACACAAGGGCAGGGCTAAAATACTAGAACCAGTATTTGCAGCTTTTTTGGATGGGGGAAAGACTGCAGGGCAAAAAAAAAAAAATTAAAAAATCCTACAGATGTAAAAAATAAAGCAGAAGAAAAGACTGAAGCTGTGCTCTGGTAGTCAAGCTATTGAAAGTTACTCAAGACCCCCCTTTTTTTGCAGGCTCCACAGTGCTGAACATGGGGCACTCCTGTAGCTCTGCTCAGCAATGTGTGCTCATTGTAAAGGCCTGCATGGCTCAAACAGGCACAAGAGATGATTGGACAGGCAGCCACTGTGTAATCTCAGAGAGGTTCTAAGCAGCCTGATCCAGACCAGAGAGTGCCCAGGGGACAGAGGAGCATTTTCAACACCCCTCTGCAAATATACCACCCAGTCTGAAACAACTGGCAGCACCAAGTGTCTGAACTTCACTGTTTGCAAGGCAGATTTTTGGGAAAAATAAGCTATTTAAAACATTATTTAAGTCCAAAGAGATAAGACCTTAATTTCATAATTATCTAGATAAAGCCCTGCCTTGTTAGTTGGTCATCATTAAAACAAGACTCTTACTTTTTTTTAAAAAATACTGTAACATTTTTGCTCTTACCATAAAGTAATAATTTAATATATATTTGAGCAACCACATCACCTAATATACATCTTAATTCTTATTTTATAATAATAATTAACTTCATTATTTAATTGTTTAATTACTTTATTAATTTTTATAATAATAATTAATTTCTTATTTATAATAAGAAATTTGCTCCATTATAATCATTAATAAGAGCAACACCTACTTGTATGTATGTATTTATGTATAACATGTGCAAAGTTAAATTTAGCTGAAAACTGGAATTCATTTAAAAATACAGTTTTCATCTGCTAAATAACCAAAAACTACACATTTCACATATATACAAAGATTTGGAACTTTATAAACACATTTTGCCTTTTAAACACTTTGATAAATGAAGTAAATATAATTTGCAGTTAATAATTTAGTTGATTAGTCCTAGTCACTATGTCCTACCAGATCAGAGAACTAATGGATCTCATCCCACTACAACCTTCCACCTCATTATCATATCTAAAAGGCATCATATCTAAAACATAAAAATGAAATTTAAAAAATAACTATAAACAAAAAAAGAGTTATTCCCAACAGAGTTCTCAATTTTATGCAGTGTCACCCAATAATGCTGCTGAATACAATGGATAAAGAAAATATTCCCCCTGTTCAGGAAGAGGGGATTACTACTTGTCCACAGTTGATTTTCTACTCCAGCAACCTTTTCTAGTTAATTATCCACTAACTCAGCTGTTAAACTGCTTGACTGTCTCAAAAGTTGAACTAGCACATATGGCTCATTAATGTTTTATTTTACCATACTGTTGGTATGTTTAGATGTTAATACATCAAAGAATCTTGCTTTACAAATATTATATCAGATGTATTTCTCAAATTATAGTATTTTCATTTATCCTGGTCATTTATCCTGATTCCTTGCTCAAGAAATGCTTGTTCCATCTTTCATTAATCTATCTTGGCTAAGTTTTCCAGCTCAGCTAAATTAATGTTTTCAGACTTTATACCATCCCTCTCTCACAGGGGGTGTTTGAGCCAGATTCAGACACTAAAGTGAATTGTGTTCAGCATCTCCTTTGCAAAACACACTGTGGCAACATCATCAATCTGTGTATAAACATCACAATACTGACAGCAGATTGCTATAGATATACACAAGACTAGAAGAGGTTATACTCAACTGTTTGGTGAACCCCACTGCACTTATGTAAGTACCATGACAAAACCACTCACTGAAAACATAAAAATGAAAACCATTCTTCATTGTCCCAGTTTCATACTGCAGTAACCTCTCATAAAGAAAGTTAACTCTTTTTCACCCCAGTGGATCTTTTTCCCTCATCTCTTTTGTATTATTTTAAATCGCTGGCACGGAAAAGCATTATTTTCTTGGTATATTCAATAATTAATTGACACTTGGCTGTTATAAGGGTTAATTACTAAAGGCTGCAGGCCCTGACCAGACTAATTCTGACCATCCCACTGCATGTCTGCGACAGGCAGGTCTAAGAGTCTGTTTCACAGTGTGATTTGAAATACACTTGGAAGGAATGGCTTCTACAAATCATCTTCTGTGTATGTCAACACTGAGGCACTCAGAACTACTAATCTTGTAAGCAGTGACTATGAAGTGATAGTTTACATCATAAAAATAGTTCCAAGATGTATTAAGATCGCTATTTTATATTTTTTAATTCAGCAAGAGCTCCAGGTGAAGTTTTAACCTTTACTTTGTTAAAATTTAGAAATTTTCTTAGTAACAATACTACTGTAGCTTGTACATCTGGGTTTTTCATTTTCCTACTTATGCAAACACAAGTTTGCTTGTGATTCTAGAAAGGCAATGACAACTTAGGAGATTGTGGTCAGAAGTACTGACACTGAAATGTCAGTTTCCCTTTCCTCCTCTTGCTGCACTGCTTACACAATGATGTACCATGCTTTTGTTTCTTCCTGACTCAAAGACATCAGTAGGATGCAACTTCTCTCTAACACCATTTCTTGATGGATCAACTGTTCACTCAGCAAAATCACATGGCCAGCACACACATAATGCCACGTTCTGTCAGCAGCTGCAATAGAGTGAACTTTATTTTTGTAAAGTAACATTGAGTCCAGACTTTCCTCACTCAAACAGCTCGCATTGTAGCTGCCACGGTTCTTTTTCCTTTCTGCCTGTTCGAAGCAGACTGTTAGTTCCACCCCAGCTACCATGCAGATAATAATTTATACTTATGGAATTAAGAAAAACAAATTTCAGAAAGCCAATCCTTACCGGCATTTTTCCAAAGAAATATCAACTTAACCATTTTTTTTTAGTCTATTCACACTTCTGCTTTTTGAACATAATACAGTTAAAGTGTAGAGTTGTAACTATAGAGACAAAACACAGTAAACACAAGTTAACTCACTAAGTCTGTGGAAGAAAAGCACGATGGTTTGTCTGTGTTCCCTATTCACAGTGCTGGAAGGAGAGTCCCAGCTAAAAAATGCAGTGCCTGTACAGCTCCAGCATCACACAATTAGTACTTGTCATCCTTGGAGCTCAAAATAACACAGTGTGTTCATTTGCAGAGGAAAGAATGCATTTTCTTAAGAAAATTGGATCTCTGTACTGATAGCGCCAAGTCCACAAATACAATTAAGGTTTATAAAAGTGAGAATTAAAAGATACTGTCAGACAACCAAGTGAGAATTAATCAAATAAGTTGGAAACTAATGAAAAGAAATATGCATTTTAATGTAAATCTTGAGTCCAGTTCTGCTCCTCAATTTCGTAAGACAAAATATTCAAAGACAATAGTAATGTCAACAGACAGTAAAACTAGCACAAGGTTACCTCTCTCCTTTGCTGATCAGAGGGCAGTGACTGTGTAAAGCATTATTTTATCCAAGATGCCTGCAGACATCAGCCCATTGTTAGTTGGCACTAACTACCAACAGATACACTTGGGGTCCTAGACTCAAACAGCAGAGGCTGTGTGTACTTGCTAGTGACCAGCTTCAAAACAGGGTCACAAATCAACTGCCCCAAATGAGACAGGGCAAACCAGCCATTATCAGCACCTGGCATAGCCATCCGTGTGGAGTACTGACACCTCAGTGCACTTGGGGAGCATAATCCAACAGATCTTCTTCCAAGGAATAGGCCCCAAAACCCAGAGAGTTTGCCCACATGGCCACACAAACCTGTTTTAGTCATCCACTGATGACCAACAGTGGTGCCTCCTGCCTTCCTCCCACACCTCTGCCTGCTGTTTCCCCTTGTTGGAAGGGTTACTGATACTGATCCATGTAACAAAGCATGCTGCAGGATCACTGGTGTTTTTGTGGTCCCAGTGAGTCCAAAACATTTACTTTTTTCAAAGTTTATTTTTTCTTTGTGTAAATTCAGTTCTTTTCCCCTTTGTTAGGAGCCTAAAGCACAGAGAACACAATTTTCAACCTCATCAACACATATGCAAAAACATTTAAATCCAGCAAATGCTATTTATTTTCTTCTAATTCTGACAGTCTACGTAAGTGCCTGGTGCATAACTAGTCTGCTCCTTCAACATAAATATTGTAAAAAATAAAAACAACCCAGCACAGACCTTTCAGGCAAATAATTACAGACATTTTGCAGAGTTACTTTAAATGCCCCTGGTAAAAGATCTGCCATAGGCTTTGTTCAAATCTAAATACAATCTTAATGGCTCTGTCTTTAACCAAACAATATGTCTAGCCAAAGACTTTCTGTACACTGGGGAGGTATGATTATACAGTCCACAAAACCCAAGCTGTTCTGTCCCTGTCATGCCCTTCTCTGTCCTATGAAGTGTCTGACATTTTTAATTTTAGTGCTAACTGCAACCTTTTTTCCAGAACTGAAATAACTCTTGCTGAGTTCATTGTTCGATCCTGTCTGTAAGTAAAGTGAAATCAGTACAAGCTCTGCTGAACCCTACTGCCTAGCAGAATTGCTGCTTTTAATGAGCCTGGGTGTAATGAATCTGTGTTCAATCACTTCATTCTTAGCAAGACCCAGGACTCTCGGGTGCACGCCATCTGCTCCGACTGACCCGGCTGCTCTTGGACTTTTTCCATTTATTCCAGCATTTCCTCTTCTACCACATGCTCTGGCATTCCCTACCTGCTCTCTGTTACCTAGCCTATTTCATCCATATATCTTCTTGGATTAAGCCAACTAACCTTTAAACCAAACCAAGCCCTTGCCTGTTTGCTGTCTGAGAGCACACACCACTGCTTTTCCCCTACCAACTGACATCCCAAACAGCACTACTCCATCCAGGATGCACCCACTGATTTTTGTCTTAACAGCAAACCCTGCCATTACAGGTAAGGAAATGGGGGGAGATTTCTTGTGATGCTTTTGAGCATCATCCTGATGAGTAATAAATCTCAATCAAAGAGTAGAAGGAAAAGCTCGTTCTTTCTCAGAGATTTCTCCCACTTATTACACAAGTTCAACTGAAGACAACAGCACAGGTTTGAGACTGCCACAGCACTAAATGACAGTTCTGGAAGCATCCTGATTTGTAAAACCACTCCTCAATGAATGTCTTGAGAATAAAAAGCTGCAAATTGCACATTGCTTACAAAACCATCCATAACTGTCCCTTGCCATCGCCCATGCAAGGCCACAAAATGGTGTTAAGTACCTGCCCGGACTGTGCCGGATCTGCTTAGTAGAAATCCAAAATTGGTTTCGAAACCGAATCTCCCCATTTCTGACATGAATAAACTCAGCATGATCATTTCTCAGTTGGTCAGTAAGGATGCTGCCTGTATACAAAGCACTAAGAGTGACAGATGGAGATTTTGAAAAGCATTAAAAACTCCCAAAAAACATTCATACTCAAAAATTATATCAAAGAAAGCATGTTATCTTAACCCAAATGAGCTGTCTTGGACTAAAATAGGTGTTCCCTGTACTAGCAGAAAACGTATACCAGGAATCTCTGTGTACTGCTCCCCTAACTGTTAGAATGGTGGGATTTTTTAATGTGGAAATATTAAAATGCATTTTTGGAATATAATAAGACAAAACATCAGAAAAATATCTCAAATAACATAGTGAGATTTTCCCTATCAAAACATCCCCATTTGCAATTTATTTTTTTAACTCCTTCCATTAATTCATTTTTCCTTAAGTCTCAGCAAACGTAAGAATACCTGGCAGCGGTGGGTTCTGAGGACAGGCACACCAGCAGTAGAGCAGAATGCCACTGTGATTAGTGCCCTATAAACAAGAGGGGGAGGGAAGGAAGGAAAAAGAGAAAGAGACCCAGATCCCAAAGGCCGTATTATCTGAATATTCCTGAAGCCAATTACAGGCTTCTTTGCCAGTAATGTTCTCACCACAACACAAATATACCTGGAAATAATCTAAAATAGTTTAAAAAATCCCAGAATGTCAAAACCAACAAATAAATCCAAAAACAAAACACCCCAAAACAAAACCAAAATCAATACCTCACCATTTCCAGGCTTAAATCACATATTAGTACCAAAACGACCCTGAAAAAAAACTATGATAGTAATATAATGACAAATTTCACTTAAATGATAGGGAAAGAAACTACATAGCTAAAATAAGATGTTTTTCCACAGTTCTTGGAAAAATTAAGTGGCTATTTGGACAAGCCTTTTTATTTGAAATTAAATGTCCTGTTCTTCCTCTTTGCAAAAAGAGGAAAGAGGAAGAACACTCCTAGTGCTGTATCTATGCAAAATCTCTACTCCATTCACCTGCAAGACCAAGGTCATAGTGTGGCTCAATACAAGGTAGTAATACAGTGCTTGGTAAGGTTTTTGTTTAATTGATCTGGTAAAGAGCACAAATAGGAAGAAAAATATTCTTGAAACACCACAATTTTCATTCAGAATCCCCTGTGCAATATGAATATCTATAACCCATTAAGAGATGATCTGCCAGCTATCAGGACAGCAGTTGAGTTCACTACCTTTGGGCAGTGCCTAGGTACATGACCTCCATTTCAACATAACTTTTTTCTGCATGGTAAGTAAAAGTCATTGAAGAACAAAATTCCTGTAAATAAAAGTTAAATTAATAAATAAATAAACAATCAGAAATATCCTATCTCTGTTCAGTAAGTATTAGGCAACTAGAGTGCGTTAGTTAAATTACTAATCCGCAGGTGGACAAGACCCAAATCCGGTTCCTCCCTGTTCCTGGAAACTGGCTGGCACAAGCTTTCTCCCACCCCGGACAAGCTTTTCCTCAAAAAGCAGGAGCGCTCCGCCTCTCAGCCCCTGTTGGGGACCACTTCTGGGGCTCTGCTGCTCTGACGGGGAAGACTCTCTCACTTCGCACCTTGTATTCGCGCTCATGAACTGACATAAAACACCGCGACATCATTTTACCTGCGGACTTTTTTCCCACTGAAACAACATTTAGGAAAAAACCCTCAGTGATAAACCAGGAATTTAGCACATGGCACGTCCTTTCCTACAACTGCCTTTATGACTTTCGGGGCCCTTTCGAGAAAGGCGACGGCACTACCGACCTGACAGGAGAGCCCGCCCAGAGCCCGGGGGGTGCGCAGCGCTCTCGGGTGCGCAGCCCGGCACAGGGCGGCACAGAGCGGCACGGGCGGCTCCTCAGAACCCCTCAGAACCGCGGAGCGCTGCGCGCCGGCACTGCCAGCGCCTGTCTGGAGGAGACAAGCGGGCACGGAGCGGCCCCAGCATCGCCACTACGGGGCGGGACCGGCCCCGCTCCGCTCTGCCCCGCTGCCGACGGGGCTGTGCCTCGTCGCGGCCCCGCTGGCAGCGCAGGGGCACCGGCCCACGGCACGCAGCCCCCAACTTCCCGGCGGAGGCAGCGCCAGCCCCTCTCCCGAAGGGCTGCGGGACCAGGTCCCGCTCCGCACCCCCCAAAACCGCCCGCGCCCCGCAGATCCGGGGGGAGCTGGACCGGATAGTCCCGGACCCACCTGGTGCAGCGTGTCCGGGGGCAGCTGGGAGGCCCGGAACAGCTCGCTCACGCTGCTCCCCCCTGCGGCCGCCTCTGGGGGCGGGCAGCACCGCGAGAAGAGCTCGGAGTAGCGCTGCTGCTCGGTCTCGCTCAGGGGCAGGAGCAGACCCCCGGTGCCGGCGGCGGCAGCGGCGGCAGCAGCGGGGCCGGACCCCCCCGGCGGCCCCTGCTCCATGACGGAGCGGCGCAGGCACAGCCGCTCGGCCGGGCAGCGGGTGCCGCGCCGCCGGGGAGCGGGGGGACGGCCGGGGGAACGGGCGGGGGGACGGGAGGTGTGGCGGGGGCCGGGGGCGGTGCCGCGCTGCGGCGGCGAAGGTGCAGTCCCCGCCCGGTGAGCGCCGCGCCGGCTCCGCAGTGCCCCGGCCGCTGCCGCCGGCCCCGCCTCTGCCCTCGCCGCGGCCCCTCCGGCTGCCCGCCTGCGCTCCCGCGCCTCCCGCTCCTGCCCCGCTGCGGGACGGCGCTCACGGCGCTCAGCAGCACGCGGGCTTCTCCACAGCTCGTAGAATCACGGAATGGCTTGGATTGGAAGGGACCTTAAAGAACGTCTTGTTCCCACCTCCCTGCCATGGGCAGGAACACCTCCCGCTAGACCAGGTTGCTCAATTCCCCATCCAGCGTGGCCTTGAACGCTGCCAGCGACGGGGCATCCCTCACAAGTAGCGTTTTCAAAGTACCACCCGGTGCTGAACGTGCCACGTGGGCACCACAGAAAAGAAATGGCATCATTCGATACTCTGCAGTGAGTCCTAATCCATTAACCATGACAGTTTGAGAGAGAAGCATCTCACCGTGTTCTCTCTCTCTCGTGTTTGCTTTAACGTGAAGGGCAAAGCCCCTTGTTCATGGAGACAAGATTCCTCTTTATTACTCCTTAGTCAGCAGTGACACTGTAAATGTTCCCTTTACTGGTCGAGCAACACCTCAAAAGTCAGGCAGGTCACAACCGAGGTGGGAGGGCTGGGGACATCTCAGCCAGGAGGTTGTTTGTGTGTCTCATACTGATTTTTGCAGCCTTTCTTCGCAGCAGTTCTTTAGGGAATTTCAAGGAATAAGCTGATCACAGATATTTACGAGGTGATCCTTGTAAATATCTGTGAGGAGTCAACAAGTTCTGTTCACAGCAGTTTTGGTGCATAGACATGGCCTGGCCCAGGAGAAATAGACTACGTCCTGTTTATTTCCATCCTGTGCCATTAGCAATGTTGGGCCAGCGTTGTTACTTGTGTTCCTGAATGCAAAACATTTGGGAAGTCAATGTGGTTTAATTTTTATATGCTTCTTTACTATTAATTCAGAAAAAAAAATGAAATCCAAATGTAATAATTTTACATAACATTTTTACTAGAAAATAGTTCAATTTATGGTCTGTAAAGCCAAAAATAAAATTACGATCTCATCACTTCTATTCTTGTTAATCAAACATTGTTACCTCTTTTTAAAACTACTTTTTTTAAGCTACTTTATCATCTTCACACCACATATCTGTGCCTCCTTCTCATTTGCACAAAACATGCAAACTCTTAATTTCTGTAATCCAAAGTGAAGATCTGTTCCTGCCTTCTCAGTGTATGGAACACATTGAATGGGTTGTTAGATACAGCTATTAGCAGGTGAATAATTTCTACATGTGTTTAAGGATGGACTTTCATGGAGAAGTCTTTTTTCTTTTAGGGACAGAGATTGTCATGGCATTTTCTCATTTTAAAGCATATTGTTATGCAGGAGGGCAAGACTATTTCAGTATCTGAATCTTGTAGCCCAACTTAAAGTGGCAAATATCTGTAGTAGCTAAAAAAATTTAGGCAAGTCCACTTGAGAAGGCTCTGCAGAGCAGAGAGTGAATGACCCCCCGACTGCAAGGTACATCATCTGGAGAGTCCTAAGATGTCACTGGCCTATTCCTGTATCTCAGCCAGGTACAAGGTACTGCTCTGAGGAAATGGTGCCAGCCATGTGGAGAGGAAGTAGGGCCATACCTAACTATTGCCATATTTAACTACATGTCTCTCATGATAAAATATCTTCAACCTAGCTTATGGAAGAACAGCTGGCTTCCACGTGAACTTGAACAGGAGAGATGTTACCCTGACAAGCAAAAGAAAACAATGTGAATAGTTTGTGCTAATTGTGCATTTTTCTGTGCCTGAAAATGCTCATTTGTAACTGACCAGCTCAATACTTGTGATGTCTCATCACAACAAATACACCCTATGCCAAGACTCCAGCAGACACCATTTGATCTTGGTTGATGTGTTAGTCAATTCTTCAAAGTTCTTCTAAGGTGGAACCTGGCAAGAAGATTTTGGAAACACACACAGTCCAGAACACAATAGTCTGTTTCACCAGCTACACCTCTTACTGCCAACACATACAGCTGCTTTTTTTTTTTTTTTTTTCCTTTGGACATTTTTCTCTTCTTCCTTGACCTTTAAAACTTGCATTCCTCTCTACATACAGCCCACTCTCATCAGAAGTTACACAGTAACTGTGTTCACAACCAGTCTACCCCAGTGTTGTTATTTCCAACATGTTGTCTCCAAGACATGAAAGAAGTGAACCCCCATAAGCTGAGGGGGGAGGCAGGGAAATCCATGCCTCTTATGCCTGCAAAGTACGTGTGAGCTGAGAGTTGTACCTGGTGTGAGCTGACCAGCCCTGCTCGCCTTTGGGGATTACAGGGAGTGCTCAAGTGCCTGCCTGCTCCCTGCAGGTGTTCTGCACTCAGCAATACCAACCACACCGACTTACTCTGCTGTACCCACTCCTTATAGGGAGTTTCATCCCACCCCATGTGCCAGAACCACTTTCTGTACAGTCCAGTGCACCCTGTGCAATGACATTTATGGCCTTTGTGTGCTGTAAAGTTCTTGTGAGGGTACATTAGTTCAGACTAAGAGGCACTTAATGATAACAAAAGCCATACAAATATCATAGGAAGAGATATTCAGCCTTCCTGTTTACATGGAAGTTTTGACATCACTACAGGTTACAAAGCTTCCCTACAACTAAGAAACACTGCATATAAGTATCAGAATCCGAACAATTCAAGAATTTATTTTTTGCTGGAAAAAATAGTCAGTAATGTAAACTGAATTGAAATCTGACTTATCAAACTATGGCTTAGATCTGTGTGTGGTCCTCCTTCCCTCCCCACCCAACTAGTAATGCAATTACTTACTCTGAAGTCAGCCAGCAGCAGTCCTGCAAATAATTGTGTGATCACGTGTGGGAGGGAGACAGAGGTCGTAGTAAAAAAAAAAACCCAACCAAAACAAATACTACTTCCAAAGATGTGCTAATGGAAATAACAGTAATACGAATGATAGGCATATTTTTGTTCAGGATATAAATTGGTATAAATTATCATGTATAATATGACATAAAACATAACCTCCAGTAAAAAAAATCTCCCAATATATTAGTATTTAGGAGATCCTGGGAATTTTTATTTGACCAGTACAACCAAACACTAGTCACTCAAATTCATGTGTTATTTCACAAGTCTTAGGGTTGAGATCATGTCAGACTTGTCCTGGCCCAAAAGGAATGAGATCTGGCTGGCAGCTGCTTTCCATTGACAGTGGAAACACTCCATATATCGCCAAGTAAAGCTTTGGAAACTCATGCAAATGGTTGGCTGGAAAACTGTGATTTAGCTTTTCCCAAACCAGTTCAAGTGAATCTCACCCAGTGTTCCTCATAACAATTCTTTTTATTTACTTTCTTTGCAAAATCAAAGAAGACTTTGATGGCAAGCAACTGGTGGGGCATGTTTCCTGACCATGGTATCAGACATGCTTGGAATATACTTGACGAGCCTGCTGTTTAGTGTATAGATTCAGCATGCAAATACTCATATTCTTCTTTGCATTGTTGCTTACATGAAGAGATCCTGTTTCTAAGAAAAACAGGAGAAATGCTTAATGAACTGTACAATTTGATTCTCTATTCTCCAGCTTGTTAACACCTTTAATGCATGAAGAAGACTAAGAAATAGTAACTGTTTTCTACTCTGACCAATTCATTGTTTCAAAAATTAGATAGCATCATAAATTGCACATTGTGGAAGATGCAATTCCTGGCAGGTTGTTTGTTTTCTGTAAGCAGCTGAGTACATAATGGAGAATTAGAGTTTGTGTCACAAAATATATGACAAATATCCGTATATTAATTAGTTGGGAGGAGAGGAGGGAAGGAGGGAAAGAGGACCACACACAGATTTAAGCCATACTTTCATAAGTCAAATTTCAATCCAGTTTACATAACTGACATTATTTTTTCTAGCAAACAATAAATGCTTGAATTGTTTTGATTTACTGGTATTAAAGTTTCTTGGTTCCAGGAAAGCTTTGTAACTTAAAATGATATTACAACTAGTTGTGTTTAGAGAGTCTTTTTGTAAAGTCCTTTTATGAAGATTTATGCATATAGTATGAGTTTTAGTTGCAGAAGGCAAAGCCCATGCACACATCTTTGTAAGAGCAAGGACAAAAACAGTACAGTGCTGTTCAGGTAACTTTCTGGGAAAATACAGCCGCATTTCCATTGATTTCCATCATAGTGCCTCCAGTTTATTTCTTTTAAAATAATGGTTTCATGTGAAATTGTAAAACAATTTAGGTGCGTGTTTGTTTTTAGTTTAGTTTTAGTTTTGAAATATCCAGTTACTTTTGTATTCTGCAGAAGCAAAAGGTCACTCAACAAACCAAGCACTAGAACACGTTGTTCCTCTATCATTTGTCCTTCAACTTAGGAAATTCACAAAGCCTTCAGCAACTATTCAAACTATTCAACCAGGTTTCACCCAGAACACACCAAAACTTACTTTGCAGGGTGATCATTTCTAAAGGTTCTATAATCAGACATTTGAATGCCTCAACCAAGAAATGCTGCCAGAGGAAAATCTATGTGATCCCAGAAATCCCACACAGAAAAATAAATTTTTAAAAAAGTAAATAAGTAAAATAAAAGAAGGACTTACTAATGTCTTCTCGCACACACACAAGGTAAAATGTACAACTTGCAATATATTCTGAAAATTGACTCTATTCTCATGGACAAGGAGAGAAACTGTTAGGCAGTAGGGGCTATTATAAGAGTATAGGTGATAAATCACTGTACATTTACTCCTCTGTGTGTCCTGCAGCTCAAAATTTTGCCTCCAGACTTGGAAACAAATTCTAGTAAGTGTTCAGTTATCAAATAACCTATTGACTCTAAGGGGTTTTCAGTGCTGCTACTGTAGTCTCAAGTTTCCTATGCAGTTTTGACCTAAATTTGTTCCCTTTTGGGCAAATAGTATATGCCCTTATGCCATTTTCCTGGTTACATTTTAACATAGCAAGTGGTCCATCTTGTCCTTCAGTTAATCCATGAACTCAATATAAACCACAAACAAATCAGCTGCAATTCACTCTGGCCTCTGCTGTTAGTATAGACAGTGGAGATAAACCAACAATAAATTCTATTTACGACTCATTTTCCCAGACTAAAACCAGCTACAACAACTCCATTGCAGCTGCAGAAAGTATTGTAGGAGGCACTTTCAGCAGGAGTGTGCACTGTGCTGTAAAGCTTGTAACCTGCACATGACAAAGCTTTTCATTCAGCATCAGCCTGAGAAGGGCTGTACTGTCACTGCGAGGCTCTTTATGCAAAAGGCAGTGTAACAGCAGCCAGTCCTGCAATGTGATAGCAACCTCCAGCTCTCAAATCCCACATGCCAAGACGGAGAAAGCCACAGTGGTTCACATTCCCCAGCAGCCAGAGCTGCATCTCCCTCACCCGCAGCACCATGCCCTGGCCTCACTGCCTCCTCCAACCTCCCACAAAGTGGGGTTTGTCAGAGCTGGGCAGCTGTGCCTGGTGCAGGGCAGTGGGACAGAGCTCAGGAGCATGGACAGGCTGGTGGAACAGCTCTGCGATGTGCCAGCCACAGTCTGGCTGCAGAACCACTCTGACACAATCATGTAGGAACCTCCTTTCCCTTCTCCCTCCCTTTTAAGTTCACAACAGATACTTGGGATATTGTTTTCAAAGATAAGAAACCTGAGAGACCTGAGTGGTGTTCGTTTGGATCAGGTTTTTTTTCTCAGCAGCACAGGAGAAGATCTCATTTTTTAGTAAAGCCCTCTCATAGCAGGGACAGCCTTGGACAGTCAGAGCCCCTGAGGCCACAAACAGGAGATACACAGGAAAAATAACAGAAATCATAGCTGGCCTTTCAGTGTCACTGCCAGCCCAAACATCACCAGCCTGTTCCTGGTCAGCGGTCAGCAGCCAGCAAGCACGGGAAGGCAGCACAGAGGTAATTCAGTGCCTCTCTCCCATGTGGAAGGCTGAGCTGCAGAGTTGAACACAAGAGGTCCCACATGGATTACACAGCTTGACCTGGGCCACAGTGAAGACAAAACACAAATGGTTTATGGCATGGTCACAGGAACAGCTTTCCCCTGAGAGCCTTTTGCAGAATAGAGCAAGATGGTCTCCCCAACTCCCTCTTTAAACTATGTCTCCTGCTCACAGACTCCAGGAGAGAATAGGGCTGGCTGACCCATTCTTCACAGAGTACTGCCAGCTTGCTTCTTAACTCTGGACCAACTTCACTGAAGGTATTCTTAATTTGCCGCAATGTGAGAAAAGAAATGGCTTCTATTCTTTGTAATATATTTCAAGTCTTTCATAGATTTGATATTGAGGTATCTAAAGAACAATTTAAAATAGGAATAGAATCAGGCCTGAAATAAAGGCTAGTCTGTGCATATATACTTTTTGTGCTATTGAGCCAATATCATGTCAGTTATTATAAAAATCATATATTTTTAGTTACATGTGTTCTTATTGCCAGTATTTGATTGACAAAGACTAAATATTGTTAGAGCACTACTTGCTTTGTCATTTATATACATTCACCATCTTTTCAGTGTAGGAATTCCAGGCAGTTGACAGATGACATATTATTATTCAGTACAGAGATGAGATATTAAATCTCAAAGGTGTGTGCAAGAAAGATAAATTAGTCTTGTGACTGAGGAGTGTAAGATTTTTCTGAGTAAGACTCAGAAAAGTGTGGTACTGCTCCTACCTTTGCTACATTTGCTGTGCAATCCTGCAGATTCTTTAGTAGTAGTAAAAGAAAACATTTTCCAATCATTCTGCAGTCTTGTGAGATACAGGCAATCTCCTCTGAGATACAGGCAATTTCTTGTGAGATTGTTGGGCATTGAGATGTTCTGAAAGGGTGAAGGGGACCAAATATTAAAAAAAAAAAAGAGAAAGACATCTCTGCATAGGCAGAGTTTAAGCTCTCTCCACTGGTTCCACCTGTCTCCTGTCTGAGCATTAGCACTGAAGAGCTCAGGTTTGCACACATGGATCTGCCTGGACATGTCCTGTGTCTCCCCTTGCCTGCATGGATTGTCCTGGACATATCCTGTGTCTCCCCTTGTCATGAAGCTCTGCAGGACAAAGCAATAGATGCAGCCTTTCCTGTTTACTACTCTGGGTGTGGTACATCAACTGCTCCTGGCCCTAATATTAGAAAACCAATTGGAGTTGGGCCACAGGATGTGTAGCTACTCTCTTGTGCTTGGTCAGTTAGGTGATTACAAATATTTCCTACAATACCATTCCAATTCTGCTCATAACTAATATTTCAATCCCTTCTGTTCAGGTGCAGGAACACTGCAGTGAAACTCAGGATGAGTTCTGTCCTGAGAAAGCACAGCTAGAGACAAAAGGTTTTACAAAAGATTGCCATTCTATATTGAAACTTCCACGGATGTCTGGTGCTTTTGCTTTTACATATCAAGCTATTAAAAGTGTCCATGTCTTGTAGCCCTGTGGAAACTTCAAATGGATCTGCTGAAGCCACAGGTGAAGCATTTCAAACTAGGATGGCTCAAAAGCAAAGCCCTTGCTCCTGGAATCCCTGGGTTTGTAGTGAATATGTACCCTCCTTCCTAGCAAGCAGACAAGCATTTTTGAACATTTGTATTTCTGAACACTGTTGTACTTTGCACTTAGTTTAAATCATAAACATTTGGCAAGACTTGCCTCCTCCAAAACTGTGCATATTTTAAGGGAGGAATATTTCCAATGTGTTGGTTATAATTTAATGAACATGCTGTGTAGTTAATTTGAAGGAGTAAGAATTGTTCAGATACCCTGGTTTGGGTTTTTTTGGTTTTGGTTTTTGGGGGGTTTGTTCTTTTGGTTGGTTGGTTGGTTGGTGTTTTGGTGGGAGGGTTGTAGGGTTTTTTTTGCTAAGTTTTGGTTTTTGGTGGTTTTTTTTTTGTTTTTTTGGGGTTTTTGGGTTTTTTTTTCTTTCAAGGTAAATAAAAGACAGTTTTATGAAATGTATGTTCTTATATAGTTACAGAAGAGTCTACTTATTTCTAGAAAAGAGTAGCTGTCAATGTTATATTTATGCTGTCAGTATTGTATTTATTAACTGGCAATATTGGAATAAACCTATATGAATAATTTCATAAAGTATGAATATCTACAGTCAAAACCAGAGTATGGGATGGGGGGAATTGCAGGGGGAGGGAAATTTTATTGTGCTTTGTAGCATAACTGAGTGTTTCTGGTGCTAACTCTTGGTACCTAAACACAGTCATGTAATCCTATACCCTGAGAGCAAGATCTTTTTGTACTTGCTTGCCTTTAAAATCCATGAAAGAATACTGAATTTACATAGGGCTGCACACAGCTGCTAAATTAAGCATGTGCTGGCTAATGGTCTAAAAATTTACTCTAAGATAGATAGCACTGTAATAGATTCACAATAAATGACCAGGCCAGATGAGGCCTGATCTCAGTATGATTTTCTATTTTAGTGAATTGTCATTGAGGCTTTCATGGAACAGTGCATCCTGAGCAGGCACGTAAATGAAAAGTCATCATCTAAAAAGTCAAACAACTTTTCCAGTTATAGGAAATGCCATGGAAAGAAAATTAAATACAAACAAAAGGGAAAGCTAAAAAGAATATCTAAGCAGAATGACTGGGTATAAGTTCTGCAAAATCCTTCAATATTTAAAAAATGTGTAGGAATTAAAAAAATATATCGGCAATTATCATCTTTCAGACAAGTATATTTCTTCTAAGATATTCACATTAAAAACATTTCAGCAAGGAGAGAAAAGATTATGGTATTGCAGGGTAATATCAGAGATGCTTGAAATTCGCAATAGAAAACCAGTCCTTCTGGGACATTCAGTGAACAGATGTTCAGAGACTTGCTGCTTGCAGTAGTTACAAATCAAAACCGTGTGACAAATATTATAGATGCTGAAGTCTGCAAGAAGGACAGATTCTCCTTTCTGGATTTTTTTAATGTCAGCTCTAGTAATCTTTGATCCTATAGATTCAGAAAAATCCAATTATCTTATCCTGAGAAAACTCATCAGAGATATGAAAATGGAAAGCAATTTAATTGTCAGCATTCCTAATGTAAAAAAAAAAAAAAATCAAGCCAAACCAACCAACTTTTTTAGTCAAAAAGGTTTTTCTCTTCTTGATGATGTCAGCATTAGGTTTTATTTGCAGCAGTCACTGAAGCCAATGCATGGCAATCTCATAACATTATTGAAATTTTTTTCCTCCTTTGCAGAACTTTCAGAGGTTTTTTCCTTGCTTTTTGCAGTTCAGTGGTTACTGATGGAAAAGAATCAGGTTGTTTATCCCTCTTGCTTTTCCTGAAGTTCTGTCCTGGGCAGATGTGTATTGCTCAAATTCCAAAAGCACTTGTGCAAAAGCACAGAGAAGCTTGTAGCTTGTAGCTTCTCTGGATCATCTGCGAAATTCAGCATTCTATGCTACAGGGAGAGAAAGCACTGTAGCTGCCACCGCAGCTATTAGCCAAACCCTGTATTATCTGTTAAATGAATACTGAGAAAAACCTTCATGTTCAGGAGGAAGAAAGTAGCATGCAGTTGGCAAGGCAGCTATATTAAACCAGATACCAATCTCAGCAGAACCAGAATTAATTAAGAGTAATTGAAATCTACTTCCGCACTGAAGAGAGTAATTTTTTAATGAATACATATTTTCTTATCTTTATATTCGAACCTTTAAGATTATGATCACATTTTTAAATGTTACTTTGGTTTGATAACTGAAAATTATATCTGATGATAGATGTCACTGTATTAGGATTGTTCTAGATAAAACATCTTACCAAAAAAATATTGAGTTAAGAAATAAAGTGCCCCACAATTAGGAAATATCACAAGCAAGAAGCCTACACAATGTTATTTTTTTAGCCTTTTATGGGCACAGAGGCTGAAAAGTGAAAGATAAAATAAGTTCCTTAATTTTCAGCCATACTTGCTAAATAGTGATGGCATTTACCAGATTATCTGCAATGTGGTAGATGTGGCCTTACTCTGTACAAATATGCATAGGCACAGATATACGCTGTCTGGTCTGACTTCTAAGGGTATGGTGGTTTTTCAGCCATATTTCATAATACAGCTTACTTCTACTTCCACAGTACTAAAATATCACCAAGAAAAAAAGATATCTTTTCTATTGCAACACTTTTACACATCTGTGCAAATTTAAGTAACTATGGAGCCAATGAGGCAAGAATAAGGCCCATGGCTGCTGGAGGGAATTCTACTCTGTAATTGGATCAGCCCGTGTGGATCTCAGCTCCGAAATCAGATGAAATGCAGGCTGTTGTGTTTATGTATGGCCATGCTGACTGTATTGTTTCCTCACGAGTAAAGATCCCTATCAACGTACTGCACTAATGACAGGGCTGGTCTGTAACAAAATTCCTCACAGTAGAGAACAGTCATATGTTAAGAGAAAAGGGAATACAGAGGGGGGAAAAGCTCAGCTTCTTCCTTTTTTTTCAATACTGCTCAAGATATTAATTGCAGAACATGAAGCACCTAAAAAGATCTGAATATTGATTTCCTCACAGTGCTGATGTTATCAGTTGTGCTCGTTTCTCTCCAGTGTTATCTGTTTGCCCAGTTCTGTTGGTCTTTCACTTCTGCTACTTAACAGCAAAAGCTGAGGATGTCACTGCCTCCCAGTAATAGTTGGCAAACAGATGCTTTTCAAAGCAACAGCTGCACTTTCACAAAAAAACTTTAATTTTCTTTTACAATTTTACAATGAGATGAAGCAGCTGGAATGCTTTGGAGACAAAGGAGCTCATGAATAATTCACTTGACACCTTTATACTGAAGTATGGGTGTCTTCATTAAATAAAATTTCCTCCTGTCAAGGGCAGCAAGAGGTCTTTGGGAGGAAGGCAATTTCCATTTGAGACCCCACAGAATGGGGGGTTGACAGCAAGGTGGAATTTAATGTCAGTATAATTTTTTTAAACTTTTTTTTTATTATTACCCTTTAAATAATTTCAATATAAAAATCACTTGAGTTCAGTACTCTGGAAAATAATGCAAAGTAAAAAAAAATCAGCAGGTATATAGATTACAAATGGTTGTGGCCAGTGAAAAAGAACAGATTATGCCTATTTACACATAAAATTGCATACTGCAGCATACAAGGTGTTTTATCCATTTTTTATTATAAGGTGGTGCTGTACACCCTTCTAAGTGTTCCTGAGGGCTGCCTGAGGTTCCCCCCAGAACTGGCTCAGTAGGGCCAGCGTCCTGGAGTGGTTCTGCACCTCATCTGTGGGTTGCAAGCACCTGCTGGAGCATGGTTTTGTTAGGCTCTAGCCAGATCCTTGGCATTCTTCCCCACAAACACACACCTGAGGCAGAGCATAAGCTGCAGGCACTTAACATCCTTGTGCTGTCTCACTGGCAGCATCATAAGAGATGCCACTTTGGTTAATTGCTGCAGAGCAGGAATGCCAATTTGGCTCTGGCTGGCACAGGACGTGGATGGAAGCATGGAGTCTTTGTTGGTAGAGAGGGCTGCAGGGATCTGAAGCAAGGTTAGAGCCTGCAGGTCTCCTCCAAAATACCTGCCTGCTCATATCCAGTAACAACTCAGCTTTCAAGCAAGCCCCTAAAGCTCACACAGCATGTAAATGTTACTGTTGGCAGGTGTGAGGGAGCAGGAAAATGTCTTAATCGGGTAGTAAACATTGCATTTAATAAATTACACTGACAGAAAAGCTGAGACAGGGCTTACAGCAAGGATACTGAATTACCCACAGAAGAGGCACAGGCCTCCAGTCAGAGTTCCTCAAGAGGGAGATATGTAGAGGAAGCCATATCAAGGTATTTAAAATGTTTTGGGGAGCTGCTGTAGAAATAACAGTGAGGTACCTCCTTCCAACCAGGGTACCTGCAAACAAGACTGAAGTAAAACAGAGTGAGAATTTGCAGGGTAGTTCTTCAGAGGGATTCCATGTGTGCACAACTACTACTACAGAATTAGAAATGTTTATTCATGTTAGTGTATTACTCACTAGAAAGCTGAATATACTAATGCAGGAAAAGACACTGTTTTTCCACACATCATTTGAGACTAGTCTTGTGTCAGTAGAGTCCCCTGGGCAGAGGATGTAAAATTCATGTTAACAAATACCTTCTGATTTCCAGTCACCCCTATGTAGAGAGCTTGACCACTAAAAGTACTGAGGATGTGTCCATACTGCAATCAGTGTGTGACTGCAGCCTGCAGAGACACTCCAAAGTGAACTTATAGGCAGGTGGTTTGGAGAGAGATGCTGCAGCATCTCGGGGTGGCCAGCACACTGAATGTTTATCTGAATTTTTAAATGGGCTTTGGAGCCTTTATTGACCTATGTGTATCATCTCCTATAGTTTCTTTAGTTAGTCTCAAGCTACCTTCAGTTCATCTACTTAGGTTGTACCTCTATCTTTGCCTTAGGGAAGAGAGGCCATGAGATCCATGACCTGACCATGATCCCACAGCTGGTGAAGGAAAGGTGAATACTCTGACTATAGCATCACAAAAAATCTCCCACTAAGTATTTTTTTCACATTTCCACCCTCAACTCTGCGTATTTGTGAATATTGCAAATAGCTGCAGCCTTCTAGACAAAACCACTGTATTAAAAAGATAAATTTACTGTCTACCCCAGCTGTACCCAGCTGGATACAAGAAGCAGAGCTGATCCCACTGGGAAGCTTTTGACCAGCTTTAATGAGAGCTCTTCTACTTGCTGGTACTTTTTGATGACAGTGCATCACTGCTATTTTGAGTCAGCCTGAGTTTGGTGCACTGTGAAGAATTTTGCTCACAGTGATTCAGCTGCCGTGCTGTTAGCAGCATTAGCATGGACAGTGCTGCCAGCAGAAACCTCAGGAGCAAGGATAACTGGCATGATACTGAGAGCAGTACAAAGCTGTTGACAAATACAGCTCTTAGTACCACTGACTGTGCTAAACAAGGATGGAAAGCCTCCTGCAGCTTGTGTGGTACAAGCACAAGTGCAAAGTCATTCTCTGGGCTTTCAGATTGCCTGGCTGAACCAAGGAACACTATGGGAGGCTGCTGAGTGATGCTGTCTGGCTATAATCCTGTGCTAAAAATACAGTGGAAGATAACTGCTAGTCTTTTCAGAGTTTTCCTCCTCAGTTTTCTGTGGCTTTTATGCTGTGCATAAATGGTGCTGAATGGGAAACAGAGCACCTCATTTTTTCACTGAACCTCAGAGCTTCTTTGGTCTGGTACCTTTTCTGCTCCTAGCTGCATTTCTGTAAAGATGCGTCATAGCCCTAGTGTGTTAGCAATTACAATTTATTAAATACTAGGGAGAACTTTACACATTCTTTTACCTCTCATTGTGGACAACTGACAATTTATGGGACAAAAACATAACACCTGTTAAATTTCAGAATCAGTGAACTTCTAGCCTTTCATTCTTCATGCAGACTTTCTAATTCAGTATTTTGAGAGCTGCAATTCAAGGCAAAAATCAAATTTCCACCTTTTTCATATGGTGGAAAAGAGAAACTTTTCAGTAAACTATCTCCTGAGTGACTAATGGCCATACTTCTGGAACAGATGTAAGTGAGCATCGTCTTTATTCTGAACACTCTTATCACCATTGCCAAGGGGTTTGTAAAGGATGACAAAAAGCTGTGGTTCAGAAATTACTGTGATGGCAGATTAGAATTCCAAGGCTTGTGTGGTTTTTCATTTCAGAAACAGTTGCAATGATTTAAGATACTGCCAACCCTTACTCTCCTCACTGCCCAGACCCAGTTACATTTTCCAAATCTCTTACAAGTAACATTTATGTGGTTCTAAGCCAATATCATATGAAATCTAGCAGCTCAGGATCAACTGCCTCTCACAGTAATTTGAGTCCTGTTACTAAACTACTAGATTTCACAGTAAAGTGGCTGAAGGACCATTTTGCTTTACTGATTCCAAAAGGGAGGACATTGAAAATGTGGTTGTGTTCACCTCTGGCAGAAGAACAACAAAGAGCTGGTCAATAACAATTTATATTGTGCAGCTATTTCTTCACTGAATGTGTTTCCAAGACTTAAGCTACAATTTTGCAAAACCAAAGGGAATAAATGCAGAGCTAAACCCTGCAGCTGATCACCAAGTTAGCTACTGCACAAACATTTTTTAAGTGCTGTGTAATTTTAGTGACTACTAATTGCTTGCAAGCCACTTAAATAAATCTAATCAGATAAACCAAACCTTTCTAAGAATCATAAAAGAAAAACGGCTCCCTTTGGCTCCACAGTCCTCATTACTTGTCTAGATGCATTTGTTGAGACAGAGCTCCACTAGACTGATTCAAGCCAGGATAACAAATCCCATATTCCCATAGATTACAAAACATTTTCCATCAGGTTATCTTTCAGAGGTAAATCTCTTATATCAGCAATTCCTGTCTTGTGACCAAAATTTATTGCAATTTGAACTGAATACTCTTTATTTTCAGAGAGAGTAAATGTCAGTTTGAAATGGTCAATAACCTGTAATAACTGAAAAAGTGTCAAACCCTAGTGTACCTAATCTTAGGAGAAAATAATGAAGTATAGGTGTTAAAAGGTCTTTACCAAAATTTCTTCACGTGCACTAAAAAATGGAGAACTTGGGAAAATGTATGAAAGGTTCTATTTTATTCTGCAGCTGACCTGACAGAGCACATCTGCACCCCTGAATATATACAGCAAGAAGAAACAGCTTGAAATATGTATTTGCAAGGCTTACATTAGTCATCATTAAAATGTTTCTGTACCCTCAGTGACCTGCTGAAAGAACTGAGTTTGAATGCTTGGTTTGAGGGGAGGGGGAGTTTCAGTTTTGACAATAAAAAGTATATAATTTCTTCATATGAGCTTTGCATTTTCATATAAGCTGTGAGACATTCACCCATCTTTTTCTTTGGGATATTAGGAGGAATACTGGTTACAAAGCAGGAGTAGTAGCCTCAGGTCAAAGGCAGGTATCCAGGCATGTAAAAAGATGTTCAGTTGACTTCACTGCAGAGTGATAATTAGTTACACTCAAATGATGTCCCTTGAGGTATTGCACTTGAGAGCAAATCTGGCATGCAGCTCAAAGTTTTCTGGGGCCATAGCCTTGGATCCTCAGCCAAGTATGCTCAGATGTATTACAAATTTCTTTACAGCAAAAGGGAGAAAAGCTTTTTTTGCCATTACAGTGTATAAAGCTAGGTAACAGAAATACTGGAATTGGTCTGGGTGGAAATCCACAATAGCACTGGAAGAAACAACAGAGCAAAGCAGCAAAGCCACAGCACAGTAGCAGAGCCATTCCCCTCCCTGTTATCTCAGCATTGAGACAAACCATAGTCATAAAGATATGTGAAATGAAGAAGCAAACAGAACAGTCTTATTGAATATTTATAGAGGATAAAATAAACAAGGTTGTTCAGCAAAAATATTGTCCCATAATAACAGCTGATGTCTAGAGAGTTTAAAAACCTGTCCAAACCCATTTGTTGTCACCCATAGAGAGGAACCCAAGAGATGTAGTGAGGACCTGAAAGCTATTTGCTGCTGCCTTCCATGGCATACAGGTGATCCTGGCAAAACTGGTCAGGCATGCACACGTCTTAGTGCTTGTAAGCATGTGGGCATGAGAGTGTGAGTGGGTAAAATCATCTTAGAGAATTGTAAATTAAAATCACGTTCTGCCTGCCTACTGTGTTGTACTGTCTTTTGTTCCATGAACAACCTATGAGGACTGTGTATCTCCAGTTGTGTAATATTTTGCTGGGGACTTGCTCTTGTCTGATTTTGTTCTTACAACACTTCCTTGAGATATTTCTGGTTTGGGTAATTGTGGGCAAATGGAGTTCTGCAATATATAGAGCAAGTCAAACATAGTTAATGGTTTTGAAAGTGAAATCAGACAAGTTTAGGTGGAAATATATGGCATGATTGCTTATGGAGAGAAAGAGCCAGCTCTGTGTTAAACTCTTGCAAATCAATATCCTGAAATGGTGTGGTCAGTGCAGATGCTATTATCATACAGCTGTGTAGAGCAAAATGGCCCAGAAATTGTCTCACAGTTCACCCTTGAGCAAACAAACAGGACATCACAAGAAACTGCATGTTTTAGCTATGAGAGATGTGTTTTTTCCACATTCCTTTGCTTGTTCTTTCCATATCTGCTTTGTTTTGGGGAGAAAAGGACAATTTTGGTGGAAAGCAATGTGTATATGCATACAAACTCAGCTATTTCCTGTCTTCAAAAAAGTCTAGAAGTATAGCCAATAGCCCACTTGCACAGCACTTGCTAGTGTAAAGCTTAGTTAGAGATGCTTCACCTAGCTGATGGCACAGATATATGGTGCTTCTAGCCCTCACTTTTCAATGAGAAAATTAGTTTGCAGAATGCTGTAAGCCTTCTGTGTATTTCAGCATTACTCTATGCAATAAGCCAAATGTTAGTTGCTATGCAGTATATTCATTATATTCATTAATTTTCATGGAGTCTTTTATTTTGCTTTTCTCTTTGCTAGGCAGCAAAACCTGTGCCAAAAAAGGTGGTTTTTTTTGTTCTCTTTTAACACAAATTCTCTGTGCTAGTAAGAATTTCTGAAGTGATCAAACATGATCCTGTTAGCAGAAAGGGTCAAAGACCCATTGGTAGTGTGTGTCTTATGCTGAAAGATCACTTACTAGGCATTATCAAGGTCCTGCTGCATTCTAAACACAAATAAATGAAAATCCTGGATAAAACTTTGACCTCCTGCATGGCACCCCCAAACCAGCTCTGTTGCCCAACACTTGCAAGATTTCGATGGCAGCAGCTGATTTCTCACTTTCTCTGAGGCAGTAGCTACTTCAGCACCTCTTCAGGCTTCCTGTAAGCTGCTTTTATCCCAGAAAAAAGAGGGGTAAGCTGATGTCTGAAAAAAACTCAGGCATCATGGCACATAATTACATGCTGTCCTACCCCACTCAGAACAGGTCTTTACACAGACTTGATTTTGTGTTGTTATGTGAACAACACATAAATGCCACTATTAGCTACTTAGAAAAAATGCTACTTAAATGCAATATATTTCAAGGGTTCTATTACATTAAAATAGCTTTATTGTCTTCATGGCACACTTTTGAGTCTTGAGAATGAATTACAAGTATTACCTGACTCTCATAACACGGGGTTTAGTATTCTTTTATCCCTTCTTAGGAGGTGGGTTCTGTGCTTTCAATTTTGGCATCACTTTTTTCCCCCTTGCTACTAAATGCCCATGTTGCTACTTATTTTTATTGTATTACAAAAGGTTTGTTAAATAAATGTGCCTGGGATTTGTGGTGAAAGGGGGGGAAATTTATTATCCTTAATTCTTGTAGCAGTTCAGTCCCAATGAAACTGGGATTCTTCTGAGACCACCATCTCCTACATACTTAAGCCTTAAGAGACACAAATGCCTCACTACAAGAGAGGCTGTGGGTAGCTCTACCAGCCAAGGAAAAGTCTGATGGAAGAACCAGGTTTCATTTCCCTGGGGCCCTCCTTTTCCCTGTGGTTGATTGTGAGAATGTGCTACATTACCCCTTAACAACCTGTGGTAAATTCTTCCCTTCCCTTTCTCTAAGTGTGTGGAGACCAGGGAGTGTTTCCACATTTCAGCCCACTTCAATTTCTTGTATTCCACATGTTACCAGAATATTTATCTTCTGAACTCTTCTGTAGGATCTGAAAGCATGCTAGGCCTTAATAAAACACATACAAGATCAACAGTATACTGCCCCTAGATATTTCCACTGCTGAGCCAAGTAAATGGAGAGAAGAGACTGATGAATGACTTCATGGCCACACATGGGAAAGAAGGAAAAGTGTTTCCAAATGTTCTGTTAAAACCTGTAACATATTTTTTAAAACTCTCACATTTCAAGTCAAAATCCCCTGAGACAGAATTTCTGACCTTCACTATCTTTGACTGTGTGTTTCCATATGTGCCACTGCCAAAATGCTGAGTAGGCATTTGAGATTTACCTTTAGTACATCATTTTAGCTTACAAGATGCTTACTGTGAATCCAGAAACTTTGTTCTGAAATTGGTGCAATTTCACTGCAAATACTAAACAGAGCACATAATGCTACCTAAGCAAATGCCTCTGAGGCATTACAGATGATCAGATACCAACATGTTTAAGAAATATAAGCAAAGAGCACTTGAAAGTCTACCAAAAAGCTATACTTTCAACAAAAAAAAAATCAAAGAAACAAGGTACTTTATGTCTAACACTAGCAAATAGTACCATGAATAAAAGTGGATCTGTAGAGTGAAACAATTGTTTTTGAGGACCTTGACTCAATGCTAAATATATTTTATATATATTAAAATATATAAATTTTATACTTATAAATGTTAATAATTTTAGATTTTCTTTTGTCTAGTTCTATGCATCTGACCCCCTCATTGGCAGATGGAACATATTTCTGATTTAGTTTCTCTCAAGAAGGATTCACCACTCTGTGACCAGTCTGCAGTGTAAACCGAAGTGCACTAAGTGGGGACAATCACAAGATTTGCTTCAAAGTTCACTCCTGGTCCAAACTAAAATGTTAATGTTAACCCCACAAGACTTGCAGTCAGGGTTCTGAAACAACTCCTTTGAGAGGTAACCAAATTAAAAACAAACAAAAAAACCCCAACCTAGTTTTATCTGAAAAGTTATCTCTCCCTTTTTCTTACTTGCTTGTTTCATCCAGACACAGCTCTTCCATAAGTATTCAAAGCCACACTGTGTCTCTTTCAAATTCAAATTTCAATTCTCTTTCTATATTTTCTTTGCTGCCAGGGAGGTTGCAACCGTGAGAACTGCTTATTTTGCTCACCAGTAATTGCCACCTTGCACTGCCCTGTCTTCCTGTATCCAACTGTCTTGTTCTCAGAATCCAGGAGAAGGACTGATCTTCAGGTCAATGACTGGCATCTCCCTTCAGTGTCTGCAGAGCACTGACAGAATGAGGTGCTGCCCTGTGCCTGTGGCATGGAGATGTTACAGTAACACGTAACTAATAACAGAGCCATTCTGACATCCAACCTACTGCATCTGCCTCACTCCTCCAAACAAGAAAGGAGGTTATTCACACCCTCCTTAACCTCCCATGTGCAATGGTTCTTAAAGTAAGACAGAGCCAAAAATGACTTTTCACATAGAAATATGTTATCGTGTAATCTATGCTTGTCTCCCTAAGCTTCAGCAAAAAAACAGGTCCTTCCTAAGAAACAGGGCAGAGGTGTTATGTTAACAGTTATCACTGCTCTACTCTTCCCCCACTGCACCTCACAGCAGAGAATCACAGAAAAACAAAACAATAAAGCTAAACGTTAGCATTCTGGGCATGGGGCTAGAAACCTGAGCTAGTATTACCAGTCAGCAGTTCTGATTTCCTAAATTACTTTGGCCAAGTTGCTTAGGCCCTGTTTACATTAGATTTCCATCTGTATGGAGTAATAGTTCAAATATGAAAGAGTAGATTTTTCTAAAGCCCCTAGTGCTAGGGATTTCCTTGGTTGATGGATGCTTAGTCTCAGATACCTTTTAAAGAGGCTCTCTGCAGTATCTCAAATCACAAGATGCTTTTAAAATTCAGGTTTTATTTAATTTGATCCAGTTGTGCTGCCTCTCAGCAAAGCAGCGATTTTGTTAAACCCTTTTCCTTTAAAAAAACCTCTTTGAAGAATATTTTAAATGCATGTCAAATAAGGTCTCAATGGCACCCCATGACAATGTGAGTTCCTGTACTCGTATTTAGCTGAGTTGTCTCCCACTGAAGTCCTAATTATATATCCTGCTTATACCAATAACTAAGTAGGAATTTTAAAGCTTTCCTCCCATTGTCAGCAAATGAAAGCATGTGAATGGAGTTTTCACCTTCTTTCTCAGGTTCTACATCTGCAGAAGACAGACAAGTAGCACAGACACAATACTCCTAGCTGGGTGGTTCACAGAACTGAACAGTCCAGACTTGGCAGTGAACCAGCAGTAGAGTGCTACAATTATTGACTTGCCATGGCCCATGGTTCAGTCTCACAACTGGTGCAAACTCATCTGAAACTAGAACGTGAATGAACCATCCCACTCTTGCCCATGGCCATGTCCTCCCCTTAGTGCTAGATTTAGAACCAGGAAGACATGCAATGAGTATGCTCAGCCTGATCATATGGCTGAAAATCAACTCAAAAACCCAAAAGCCAGCTACCCTGGGGATCTGATTCAGCTCCCCACTGATTTCATGAATGTTAGCACTGGGCAGAGCAGAAGAGTGGTGAGCAAGAGGAGAGACCAACTAATATTATTATGGTCTTACACTGGCTTAAACTGTTCATAAAAATATCCTCTGAATTGTTTAGCAAAATGGCATTAGCAGCACTGAACTGGCGCACAGGGAATATAAGAATGTATTAAGTACTGGCACGATAGGGCTGTGCCACTATCCCTGTTTCTCTCATTTCTGAATGTGTGGCTATACCACTTCAGCTGAGTCACCACCAGGAACAACTAGCAGAAACAACAGCAAAGTTTATTTGCTTGGGTACCCACCAATTTTAGAACTGACTGCAGAAATGTAAACAGGCGCCAGCCTGGTCTCAGCAGATCTGTCTGCCTGTTCCTTCTTACCTTACGTGATGCCCATGCTTTGAATCCATAGTTCATCTGGCCCCAGCCTCCGCCTCCCAAAATAAAAAGCTGCACAGATGTCTGACGTGACACCTGTCCATTAATGCACACTCTGTGCAGGACTGTGGTTCTTGGTATTTCAAACCTTTGGAAAGAAGGCAACATAAAAATCAAGCTCTCTAGAGCTTGTAAAAACTGCATGTGAGGGTGTTCTGCCATAATGACTGAGTAAATCAAACAGCGTAAACAAAAACCTTCATTACCACAAAAAACAGGATCAGTGAGCTGAAACAGCTTGGCATGGTTCCTGTCTCAGTGGATTCAACTCTGAGATATTCCAAACCTTGAAGATAATGCCATTATTAATTGCTTCAAATCTCAAAAGAGTAAGAGTTAAGAATACAGAGAGAAAACCATATGGTGACCTCAGAGAAGTCTCTGAAAAAGAAGGCCAGGCAGCTCAGGTGGGGAGAGACATTCCCAAAGATTAGAAGGCAAGAGCGGAGATCACTTTCCTTCACTGAATACTTGCAGAGGCTTTTAAGCCCTAGAGTGGAAGTTGAAGAGGAAATGGATTATAATAAACAACTCCCTTTCACCTTCTTTGGCATGAAAGGCTGAGACTTTCCTGTGCTTTGGCACATCATTGAGAACAGCAGTTTGCCTCGATTCCTTTCCATATAACTGAAAACAGCAGTGTCTGGATTACAGTCTCCTCTGATTCCTGTGACCCAGACACAAACTTGGAACTACCCAATTCATGCTCTCCAAGTTCCTCAAAGATCACAAAGAGGGAGGCCAAGGCAACAAGAAACAAGGAACTCCATCAAGCCAAGTGCTGGAAGCTTCAGAAGTCAGAATTCTAATTCCATTTTATTGAAAATCTCCTTGTTGGCATTAATTTAAGCATTTGTACTTCTAGGAAAATAGGTTGTTTGTTGTAAAGATTTGCATATCTGCTACATCTATCAAAAAGCCAAAGTATTTTCTGCTGAGGGAAATATTCTCTGTCATTTCTTTTAATATCCCTACAGGTCTGCAACTCCACATATGGGCAATAACCTGTCCAGGCGAGAGGCTGCAGAGCTACAGCAGACTATACAATGAAAACACATATTAGAAATATAAGGCATGCAAAACAGCACATATTGCAGCACTGTTTCACCAGATAACATGTTAAAAACTACTATTTCCCTGCTCTTCTGTAATTCAACCAGTTTCAGTACTCTGTGCAAAATTAATAAAAGTGTACCAAGCCAGTTATATAAACATTGATCTCTATTTCTCAAATAATCTACCTACTATTCTATTAATTACATTCTATTATTAAAAAAAAAAAGCATAGAAAATGCTAAATAAATGTCACAGAGCACAGAAATAGCCCAGCAAGCCCAGTTGTTGAGGGAATATTGCCATGTCCATGCAAGCAACCAAAAAAGTGTTTAGCAGGGTTGGATTAGTCTTAGCTCAGTGCAGTGCTACTTTGGGAGGTGAAGGAGGGACTTGTTATATGAGAACAAGCTTGGTTTGTACCTTACGGAATAAACATATTCCACTTCAAAGGTAAAACACTCTGTATTCCTGAATACTGAAAGAATCCACAAGACTGCTATAGGATTTCCTCTCATTTGCAGCTTGAAATTTAATGCAATCTACAGCAGTCAGCTGAAAGTGTGACAAACAGTGCTAGTTACCCAAACCCTGCAGCTCATGAGTTCCTACTACAGCATCCCAATGGTGGGAGCAATGCCACCTAGAAGGTGCAAGAGGAGTATTTGTCTACAATGCTGGATATAATCCCAGTGAGTCATGCTTTCCCCTAAGTACTGTCATTCCCATAAATGCTCTTTATTCAATGCAAAGCAAGAGCTGCCAATTGCACGTGGCTGTGCAGCACACAGATGTTGCACATCAGGATAAAACACAGTCATGGCTATTTAGAAGTGAACTATCGGAGACGTGCTGTCATTAGACAGATCCCAACCTGCATGTCACAGAGAACATGTCCAAAACACGGCTACAGCTCAAGATCTTTTGTGACAGCAGGACATTGGCTAGGTGTGATTGATACTGGGGAGATGATAATTGCTGGGTAAATAAAAAGAAATATTGGATGACCAGTTGGGAAAATAAACATGGTCACATTTCAAGAAATTCTGAGTGAATTAAAATGAAGTGTGCTTTTCTTATCTACATGTTTTAAGAAAATGAGGCATTAGTCCAAACAGGCTACTGGGGCTATGCAATGACAGCAAACATGTTAGAGTATAATAACTGTTGAGGCTGCTATCTTACTTTTCCAATGAGTAATTTTGAGTTTTTGTGCAAACTTGTTTTACTCTACACAATTTTCTGACTGAGATAGTCATTCACAGTAATACCTACACCTACTTGCTGAGTTATGCTAAGAACATCCATCACTTCTGCATAATGTATAAGAGACAGAAGCAACAGCAAGCCAGCTAATACTTTGCAGAATAATAGATCAGCATACATGTCTTCTAAAGCTAAAATTAACAAGTGCATATAATTATTCTTAAATATATCTGTAATGTGAAGCACGATGCAGCACATACAATTGAGGATGCAGGAGATGGTGTTTTTTTTACTGAAATGAAGATGCAGGATTTGATGCTTAGGTTTGAAAGAAGTATAGCTTAATAAAAATAAAGCTTATGATTCAAGTCACTCTTTCATTTCAGAACTAATTTATGGTGCATTTTACACATACTGAAAATGATGAACAACAGCTTTGTGTAATTGCTTTCCTTACAAAGTGTGGGAATCAAAGGATATGTTTTAGATGTGTGGCCATAGATATGACCATGCCAATGAATTGCAAATAACCAACATAAGAGTCAATGATGTGCTGTCTTTGATGGATGTAGTGTTATAAATCGTCTCTTCCATGATTAATCTCAATGGGAGAAGAGCACTTAATAACAGGATTTTTGGTTTAGATTTAAATGAAGAGAAAATGTGGTTGTGTGCAGTGTAATTGTTAACAAGGAGAAGAGAACTTTGCTGGCCACTTACCAACCATTTTGATATCTAGATGTAACAGGTTTTTTTCACCAAAGCTAGTACTAGTTCTGGAATCTGTTACAATCAAACTTGATTTCCAGATCCTAAACAGAGTCAGCAAAAAAATTGTGAAGGGTTGGGGAGCAATTCTTCAATTGTAGTTCAGCCAAGCCCTACATGACATCATTGAAGAACAATTTTGTTCATAATTTTTCAGAAGCAATTCACATTTTCCCTATCATACTCCAGGTAAGCTGTGGCCACAAATACTGCTGTTTACAGCAAAATCACAAAGAGCATCACAGCCAAATGCTTATACGTGCTTCATCTTTCAAGGGGCCATGTAATCACCCTTCTGGGAGAGCTAACAGAGGTCACTTAAAGCCAGGAAGCCTGACAGAGATTTCCTTTATCCATTATCTAAAGTTTAAGTGATCAACGCTCTGTAACAACACACAGGCTCTGAAAGGTTCAGTCTTCACTCTGAAAACGTTTTAGGAAGGCCTCAGCACTTTGTAGGAGTAGACACATTCTTGGCAGCAAACACCAAAGCATGGAGTAAGCAGTGCCAAAGGGAAGCTGGTGCCACATCTGGCAGGACAAGGCCCTGTGTCTGTGTTAACTCATACACTCCTATGGAGCTGACTGCTGTACAGCTTCCGTGCAATTCAACAGGATTCTCATTTTAAATAAGTAAGCCATGTGCAGGTATAATTCCAAGCTGTGTGGGTTAAGGTGAAGATTAGTATATACTTATTTAACTTCATCAAAAGATTTCTGTTTTTTAACACACTGGTCAGAAAAGCAATGGTTTATTAGGGAAAGCTTCCAGTTGGAAGAGCTGGCTGCCTTCCTCAATCTTATTCCCTGATTCCCATGCTGCAACCTTTGGCTGCTTGTTAAGAGCCTCAGAGTCTCCTGCCTTTTCTAGACATAAACATTTTCCAGAAATGGATTCCTTGTTTGAAAAACTGGTGTCCAGACCCTAGAAGGCTCAGTCCATGAAGAGTGTTCTCACAGAGGGGAAATTAAAATGAAATGCCAGCTATTATTTGTCTGTTTCCCTCTCTCTCCTGCCACCATCCATAGCTGAGCACAGTGAGCTTCACTTCAGAGTTGATTTCTTTCCCTTCTGGGACTCCAGGCATATAAGCCTTAGTGATACAGGATTCATCTCTCTGAGTTTAACACTGAAGCAAGGATTCATTTTAAGACTGTAATTTACAACATCGCAAGAAAACACATGCTATTTGGAGACAAAAAGTTCCTTTGAATCTTTAAGGGCATTTGGGAGAATCTAACCTCATTCTTAACTGCTTCTATTTCCATTATTTTTCTGGTAAGTGTTATTAGCTGCCAGAAAGATCTACCCTGGTTAAGGCAAGCACTGTTAATTTAAGCTGAAGTGAAAGCAGTTAAATTAAATCATAGAATCTTAGAATGGTTCGAGTTGGAAGGGACCTTAAAGATCGTATAGTTACAATGCCCCTGACCAGGGCACGGACACCTTCCACAAGACCAGGTTGCTCAGTGCTCCATCCAACTGGCCCTAAACAATCTTTTGTCTACTGATAGCTGAAAGGAGAGATCAGCAAGGCTGGACAGGCACGGTGGTAAGGCTGTATGTTTGATTTGGATGGTGGCAGGGCCGTATGTTTGATTTGTACATGGCTGCTTAAACAAAGCCATGCCACTTGCCAGGGTATGAGACACCACCACTGACCCCATTAGAGAGTGACAGAATTTAAAACTCTGGTAACACTGACTGATCCTGTGTGTCTGACAGTTCAGTAATGCAGTTCAGTGCCTTCCATGCCAAAACTGCAACTAAAATAGTTCAAACAAACATTTCTTCTAGAAAAAATGAAGCAATATTCAGCACCATTGCTGAAAAAATAGTAACTATTCAGCTGTGGCCACTGTAACCATTCTTACTTACAGATTTATCTACCTGGTCTAGTGGAGGGCATCCCAGTCCAACAGGGTAGTTGGAATGAGTTGATCTTTAAGGTCCCTTCCAACCCAAACCAGTCTATGATTCAATAATTCTATAATTTGTAGTTGCGAAGGGGGATCAATATCCACGTTTTTAATGTGATTTAGGTCTCATTAGATAAGACACACTTAATAGAGCCGTCCTCGGGGGCGCTGCTTTACCTATAGCCCCATCTCGCGGCCACAGCGCAGCGCGGCCGCCTCCACCCTTCCCCGGCTCCGCCTCCACCTTCCCCGGCTCCGCCTCGCCTTCCCCGGCTCCGCCTTCCCCCGGCCCCGCCTCGACTTCCCCGGCCCCGCCTCGCCCGCTCCGCTCCCCTCGAGCCCAGCAGCCTTTTCGGGGCCGGGGGTCCTCCCCGCGGCACCTTCCCCTCTTCTCTCTCCTGCCCGCCTTTCCAGAGGCTCCTGTGCGCTCACCCTCCCTGCTTTTCCCCTTTCTCGTCTCCTCCGTTTCATTCTGCCCCCTCCGCCCGACATGGCGAGCAAGGACGGTAGGAGCCCCCCTCCCTCCCCTCTCCCCGGCCGGGCGGTGGGGTGTGAGGGTGCGTGTGCCCGGGGATAGCGGAGCGGAGCTGGGGCGCTCCGGGATTCCTCCCCGAGGAGCTTCTGCGGGAGCTGGGAGCGGGGATGGCCGGCTGCAGTTGTCGTGCCGCCGGCCGCTCCCGAGGGCCCTGCGGGACCCCCGCTCCTGTCCCGTCCCCGGCCCGGTAGAGCCCCGCTCCGGCCCCCTTCACCCCCTCCACCCTCAGTTCATCCCTTTCCCTTCTTGCAGTGCTGGAGGACACGGTGGAGGAGCGTGTCATCAGCGAGGAGTACAAGATTTGGAAGAAAAACACCCCCTTCTTGTACGACCTGGTGATGACACACGCCCTGGAGTGGCCCAGCCTCACGGTGCAGTGGCTGCCTGATGTGAGCAGGTGAGAGCCGGGAAGGTGCCTTTCCTGTTCATCGTGTGTGCTGAGTACCGTGAGGATAAAAACCATGCAAGACGAGAGCAATTTGGGTTAGACTTCTCTTTGTTATCTTGCAGCACTTTATTTTGCTTACAGGAAAAAGGTCACAAGTTGATACTTCACCGAAGTCTAGATTAGCCTAGCAGAAGGTGTTGTGAGGTGTGAACACAGAAATCTTTATGAATTTATTTCTAAATAAGAGATCTAGTGCTCATCTACAGTTAATTCTGATTGACAAGTCTTATCTACTAAATCAGTTCATTCTTAAAGACTGATTTTCCTCATATGCACTATATATACTCTTCTGTCCAAGCTATTATATCTATAGTATAGTATAAGCTTGATATCTTTTAAGTCTGGACTTAATTAAGAGAATATTCTAAAACTGGTTCTTTGTATTCTGGTTTTGTCCCTGGTTCATTGTTGAATTCACATGTTTAAATTTCCCATTCTTCCACATCCTCCTGAAAAAACTGTGGGCTCAGTTTAATTTCTTAAAGAATCATGAATGATATCTTCATTCTATCATGAAGGTAGAATCTGTTCATATGCCAACTACTGCAGAACTTAAATTGTTGCAGTAACAACTCAGGGCTCCACTGAGGTAGTGGACAAGGACTGGTGTAACGTGAATTTAGGTAGATCTTAAAATACCTTGTGTGTAAGCGTCATGCAGTTATCAGAGGATGGTCTCTTCTGTAAAGTTCCCCTTTACATATGGGACGTTTTACATGTTGGTTAGGTGATCACTTCATTTGGTGTACCAGAACCTTTGGGGGTGATGTTGAGAGATGTGAGCTAAATAGTCATGGCATGGAGAAAATGCAGCGGGGATTTGAGGGTGTGGAGCCCTTATGAGGAACACTTCTGCTTGCCTCGTATTTTGCAGATTGACTTAATGTTCAGTTTAAAACCTGGTATTTCCAATTATCCAGTGTCAAAATATGTAAGCCATTTAAGGCAAGGACTGCCTCTTTGTATGGCATCTGACATGATGGGACACCTTTTTCCTGATGCAAGTAAGTGCACGTGCATTGTGTTTCTTGTTTGGTTTTGTATTTCCCCCACCCCGCCCCCTCTACATTTGGAAGTGGTGTAGTAATACCTGTGGTAGTTTATGATTATCCAAATGATTCTGGATTGCTTAGATTCAGGAAACAGAATTAGTTTGTTGCATTCAAGAATGCAGAGGTTGCTTGGTTTTTACTGCTCAAATTTGTCCTTTCAGAGATAAATGGCACCATCCATTCAGCTGTTCACTTTTAACTAAATGTTGCATTCAACCACCAGAAGAGAAATTTGATTCTAGTTCAGATAACTGGTAAAAGCTCCTAATAGAAGTAATAAAATAGGTTGTCACTTGTCTCTTCAGGATTTATGTTTTATGGAAAGGAGTATTGATTGTTTCCTAAATCAATACGGTGAGACTCCAGGGAAATTAGACTGAAGTAGGTATTGGTGTCTCCTTTAACTGCTGTGCAGACTGTAACTGTCCCTTTCAAGCCACAGTGGCAATGTTTACTGCCTTGTATTGTCACTGGAGCCTTGCTGGTTGTGTCTTTGGTTTGCTCATGGCAGAATCAAGTTTGCTTTATTACACAAGCCTTTGCAACAAAGGGGAGGATCTCTTAGGGGGTGTCTCTTTTCTAGCTCCCTGAAGAAGTTTGCATCTTCAGGGTTATTGATGCAAGCTACAGAACTTCTGGAACTGAGCACGTAATTTTATTCCAACATTTATTATTCTAAACAGGCCAGAAGGAAAGGATTATGCTCTGCACTGGCTGATTTTGGGAACACACACGTCTGATGAGCAGAACCACCTGGTTGTTGCCAGAGTCCAGATTCCCAACAATGATCAGTTTGATGCTTTGAAGTCTGACAGTGAGAAAGGAGGTGGGTATGCAGCATTCTTAGGTTCTGTTTGAGCAGTATCATTACTGCTTTCAGTTGTTATGATAATGATATTCTAACTGTCTGTTAAATACAAAAGTGGACAAATACTTACCAGTCCACACTAATTCTAGACAACTAAAAATAAGAACTTTTTGCTTCAGAAGAGCTTAGTTAACATTCATATGCAATCCCTACTAGAATTTCTACCAGCTCTCAGTTGTGGTAAAAACTGGTACACATCTACCTCAAATAAAAACTAAAGCTCTGAAAGAGGATTCTAAATATCAGAAGTGTTAATGCTGTTGTACTATACGGTGTGAGTCTTTCCTAGTTTCTGCTTGTGTTTAATAAGGTGCTATCACTGTTTCTTGGAGTAGGGAAGATGCTGTGAAATGCTATTTCAGTAGTCTAAAATAATGGTTGGGATAAACTGACATTTTTCTGACAACTGTAGAATTTGGTGGCTTTGGATCTGTGACTGGCAAAATTGAGATGGAAATTAAAATTAACCATGAGGGTGAAGTGAACCGTGCCCGTTACATGCCACAGAATCCCTGCATCATTGCGACAAAAACACCCTCTGCTGATGTGCTGGTGTTTGACTACACTAAACATCCTTCAAAACCAGGTGGGTCAGACTCCTTGGAGCTAAGCAAAATGCCTCTTGTCAAAGAGGGCTAAACTCGTGTTTAACTGTGATTGGGAGAGAGTTGCTGGGCTCTGGGACCCAAAGGAGAAAGCCCATATCTTCAGTGACTTCTAACTTCCTGGTTATGCTCACTTTCATAAAAGAATCTTGGTAGAAGCAGCACTCTCTGAAGAGGTTCATGTATGAAATATAATTATTTCAACAGAAACAAAGTTCTTTGGTGATAATGATGCTTCTATGGATTGATGTGTAAGGACATGCTAAATGAAAGGAATTTTCTGTCTTTCAGACCCAAGTGGAGAGTGTAATCCTGACCTTAGATTAAGAGGACACCAGAAAGAAGGCTATGGCTTATCATGGAGCTCAAATTTGAGTGGACATCTTCTCAGTGCATCAGATGATCATGTAAAAACCACATCTTTTCCCCTGTAAAAAAAGCCCAACTCCTAATTTAAGCTGTAGTAGAAAATTTGAGAAAATCTGTCCTAGTGCAGCTGTGTATTGTTATGTGGGGAAGCTCTTACATATTGTAATTACATTTCTAATGGCTGTCAGTTTGCTTTAGGCTGTCATCAACCACGAGTTCTTTTTAAGGTTCTTGATGTAAGAACAGAATGTTTTTATAGTTGTCTGCTGGAAAAAGCCCTTTAAACTGGATTGGGTCAAGACCATAAATTAGTAAGACTCTCAAAGATGAATAACTAATAGCTTATAAATTTCTTTGTGAACTTTAAAAGTGTAAATTGCTTTTGTGACCTTCTAAATAATCCTTGAGACCTGAACTTGCAGAAGGGTGATTGATAACTTAGCTCAATTATGGCATAATAAGTGTTCTTTTTCAAAAGGAAAGAACTGCTTCAGGAATGTTGTCTCTTTATATGTAGAGTGTGATTGATTATTTATTTGAAAGATGATACAATCAGAGTCTGCATTTCAATAGAATGTGGCTTATTTACAGACGGTGTGTTTATGGGATGTAAATGCTGGACCCAAAGAGGGCAAGATTGTTGATGCAAAAGCCATCTTTACGGGGCACTCTGCAGTAGTGGAAGATGTGGCATGGCACCTGCTCCATGAGTCTCTGTTTGGATCTGTGGCAGATGATCAGAAGCTTATGATGTAAGTTAGAGATTTTTGGGTAGGGCCTGCTGTGTCCTGCTGGTGCCTTTTTTCAACCTAGAAATGAAACTTTTGAGATAATCTTAGTATCTTTTGAGATAATCTTAGTATGGGAGGTAATATAAAAATGGATTTTTATTGGAGGCCTCCAGGGCAGTTATGGAAGAATGTCCACAAAAGCCCACCCCCCATGGGGGTGCATACAGTTTTATAAGTTTGTCAATTATGCTAATTTACTAAAAAAAGCACTAATTAGGAGGACAAGTGCTGATGCAATTACCCTCCAGGTCAAACCTCTTCTCTGGAGCACTTCCCTTGGTACTGGCTGTAGTTTGTTTATGAAAATATGTCTCCATGAGCTGTTTTCAACCTTGGTAGCCAGGGAGAACCAAGATAGGATAGGGGCCCTTAGAATATGTTTTGTCTTTCTGCGTAGGGAAAGGGCACGGAAAACTAACCACTAATACAACAGGCTACAAATGTATGTGTAAAGAATACAGAGAATATATAAAAGAAAAAAAGGTAAAACCAAAACAGCATCACTGCCACTGGACCTAGCCTACAGCACTTGGATTAAATTAAGGTCTGAATTTTTGAGTGATTTCATGTAGCTCTTTATGGCAATCAGCTACAGTGATGGTGCAGATTCAGTGAAAACTATATGCCATTTAATGTGTTCACATCACTTGAAAAGAAGATGTAACTAATATGTATGTCAGCTACATGGTGCAAGCCGTTCATGTACAACAGACACAAAATACTGAAGGTTTTGGAATGAAAGCTGTAACTTCAGAGTTAAGTTTAGTAATAAAAGCTGTAGTGAAAAAGAACTTCCTATAAAACTTAAGTTTGTTTGCTTTCCCTCTTTCCTCCCTGCCCCCAACCCTTCCCCAAACCCTTCATTGCCACAGCTGGGATACAAGATCTAATACCACGTCCAAGCCGAGTCACTCAGTAGATGCTCACACAGCCGAGGTCAACTGTCTGTCCTTCAATCCTTACAGCGAGTTCATTCTGGCAACTGGCTCTGCTGACAAGGTTTTCACTTGTGTATACTTTATATTCCTGCGTAGTGCAGATGAAAGCCATTATAGTAAAACCAAATTCTTGTTGCTTGTGTCTCCCAGACGGTGGCTCTGTGGGATCTTCGAAACTTAAAGCTGAAACTCCATTCTTTTGAGTCTCATAAGGATGAGATTTTTCAGGTGGGTAAACTACTTACAACCTGTAAAAAAAACTCAAGAAGAATACTGACTTGGAGAAGAACGTGTAGATTTGTGTTCTTGCAATGCAGATAAATTTGTTGAACCAAAATTCACTATGTTGAGTTTGACAATTACAAACTGTACTGTGTAGTTTATTTCTGCCTTTCCCCACTTTGAAGCAAGTAGTCAACAACTTACTGCTAAAAAGATAATGGTTGTCACAAGTACCTTAAGTAGAAGGTTTCTCTAAAATAATGTGCTGTAGAGAGGATTTGGATTCAAACCTAATTTTGTGAACTTTGCCTATTTAATTAGGTGCAAGTAACAGTGATTTTTAGACAAATTGCATTAAATATGGTAAATCTGTAATAGTGAAATAATGTTGTCTGTTCAGTATGGGAAATCTTAAAGCTAAAGCTGTTTGTTTGAACTATTGGATATATCCTCTGTGCTGGAAGAAACTGATTTACAGAGTATTGTTAAAAAATCAGTGGCCAGGGTGCTGGTTATTCAGGATATGCTTTAGAAATCATTAAGTGCTCCACTGAAGTTGTTTCCTTTCAATAGGTTTACTGGTCTCCTCATAATGAAACCATTCTTGCTTCAAGCGGTACCGATCGTCGCCTTAACGTATGGGATCTAAGGTGAGGAACAGTTCCTTTCTGTTAGTGTCTGTGAACAGATGGTTAAAAAAAGGCTGCAGGCCTGCATTATTTGGCAGGTTTGATTTGTGCTGTTCTCTAGCTTTCCTTGCTTACCTCAGGCCTGGTCTTTTGGGTATAAATAGAAATAGCACAGTACATCTAAAGTTACTTCACCACGATTTCTTGCTGCTAATAGCATTGTTTTCTGTTGCCCACTTGTTGCCTAGATTCAAAAGACAAAACTTGCAACAGTGTTAAAGTGGTAGGATAAAAAGCAGTTCTCTAATGAAAGCTTTTAGCTGCAAAATTATGGCTATATGTGTATGTGTGACAAAGGACTTCTGCAATTTTTAAAAGGTTGATTAATTAGTTTATCTAGAAGGTATATCCAATAGGAGATCAATTGGCCCAGTAAAACACCCTTGGGTCTGCCCCTTTGGAGTTGGTCTAGGGGTTTCTTTGCCCTATTTCTTGTAATGTCTCTCAGCTTCTGGTGGAAAACAAGATGTCCTTGTCAGAAATTCTGTTCTTAAGAATAAGACTAAACAGAATTTGAGGAATGTGTTAAAAAGGTTTAGCTAATTATTCTAAAATGTGAGTGAGGGCAGGAAAAGTACTAGAAATTATACAACTATCTATAAAAAAATCTACAAAGCTACAAATATGAAAAAGGTTAAAAATCTTTAGGCATCACATCAGTAAGTGATTTTTGCCTCCATGTGCTTCACAAGTTAAGATTCCAGTTCAGTAATGGCAGTGCCAGACAGTTGATGTTTTATACCTAGTACTTATAGATATTTCACAGTGAGAAACATGAATTGCAAATATGGGTAACAAAGGCCAGGAACTGTTCAGTTAAGCTAACAGAGAATGCAATTGTCTTTTTAATGAAAAGTATAAACTACTTTCTTGCAGTAAAATTGGAGAAGAGCAGTCTGCAGAGGATGCAGAAGATGGGCCTCCTGAGCTGCTGGTACCCTTTTGTTCATGTTTCAGTGTGCTGACATGCTGTGTGGCAGTGAGATGTTTTGTCACACTGCTGCTAAAACTGCAGCTATTCATAAATCTTTTCACCTCCCTGGTTTCCAGTCCATTGCTTTAATTTGCTTCCTTTCTTCAGTTCTGAAGGTTTCCCCATTTCTTGTGTGACTCTGTAAGTACTCTTAGAGATAATCAGAATGATATATGGCTGGATTTCACAGCCCAGCCCTGTGTGAAGAGAGACCATTTTGAGGATGTCAGTTGTTGCTGTAATAATAGGAACTGTTATCTCAAGTGCTTGCTGTCCCAGCAACTGCATCAGTGTCCATAAGTAACAAATGGAAGCACTTGAACACACACCTTCCTTATGTCTGTTGTGAATCTCTAGTAGCAGGCTTTTCTTTGGGTAGTTGTTAGCATGATGAATTAACTTAAGAATCCTGTGTTTAAACAGATTTATCTAGAGTTGAAATGGCTTACTGAAGATTGTGGGGTTTTTTTAACAGTTTATTCATGGAGGACACACTGCCAAAATTTCAGACTTCAGTTGGAATCCTAATGAGCCTTGGGTAATCTGTTCTGTATCAGAGGACAACATAATGCAGATATGGCAGATGGTGAGTGTCACAACAGCTCTTGAGTTACTCTGAAGCTTGTTGCATAAATGAAACTGAAAAGGACTAGCTTGTGCCTTCAAGGACTGAAAGTTGTCTGTGCCATATACTTCTTGATCTAATCAAAAAGTGTAAGACTTTAAACAGAAAACCAAGATTAAAACCACTTGAATAAAAGCAACTTCTAGTTAATTCTTGATTCCAAGTTCTACGTACTAATTAACATTAAGATTTATTTTTAACAAAGCAGTTGCAAACTTATATCCAGTATTAGCCAAGACTTACTCTTGCCCCCCTCTCCCCCATATGTTGGCTGTAAGGCAGGATGCCTTTTAAAACCCCTGTTAGTTCATATTACTTTACATTACAGGAAATTCATCAGCTGTCTTAGAAATGTGGAATAAAGTAATCTGGGAATAAATTGAGTTAAAAAACTCCAGGCTTAAATTTGTGTCACAGGCTTCATTTTTTAGTACCTGCTCTTGTTTAGACTGAGGTCAAAATAATTCCAAATAAAATGTTCATAATAGGGCTAGGGGTTAAGTGGCTACTGCTTTTGCTGTTGAAATGGAGCAATGCAAGAAAGCAGCTGCCAAAACGTAGCTACTGTGTACACATTTCTAAATTAGGCAGCCCTTTAAGAAAGGGCAAGGAGAAAATCCCTTCAAGGAGGGAATGATGGCTGTGCCACCTTGGTGTTATTGAGGATTTTTTCTGTATGAAGTGTAGAAGATTGTTTAAAAACAATTGTGTGTATCACCTATAATGTTCTGTGTCTTCAGGCAGAAAACATTTACAGTGATGAAGAACCAGATATAACAGCAGCTGAACTGGAAGCTCAAGGAATGTAACTTTTGTTCTTTAAGGAACTACTGGGAATGACATAGTAATATAATTTGACTACTCTATAAATAAAATAAAGACCCCCAAAAAACCCCACAAAACCAAATACCAAACCAAAAAACAATCACTGGGCAGAAGCAAGAATATCAAAACAAGAATATTCCTAACTCAAAACAAGAATATTCCTAACTGGATTAAGCAAAAACCTTGTATAATCAAGTGTCATGGGATACCCTTGGTTCTGTGGACACTTTGAGCTGTATATGGTACAGCAATTAGCTTTAGAGAAAATAAGAATGACTTAATACCTATGTGTATATTTTTAAATAAACTTAGTGTGTTCCTGTAAATAAAATGGTCAAATCCTCACTCTTCACACATAGAAACTGTATAAAAATCCCCCTTTATATTAATATGTAAAAAGAGCTTTTCACTTTTACACACCACTTTTGGATTGGTTTTGCATAAATAAAATCTATTTTAAAAAGTATTTGGTGTGTTTAATGTCCACTGGCACAAGTTCAATGCCTTCTTGCGTTCAGTAATAGGAGAGAATTTAATTGCTGCCTGGTGATAAAGTTACGTATTTTTTAGTTTATGACTTAGCACACAGTTAAAAATCTGGGAATATTAGAGTTGTCTTCATACAAAAGAACATTGGAATACATAACTTGACTTCTTCACAAACGGCATGGGTATAAGGAGGAGGTTTAGGGAATCCATGGGGAGAGCCAGTAGATCTCCTGTCAAGTTCAAGTACAAAGCTTCTTGTGTTTGGGTGATCAGTGGTTGGATTTTGTTTGTTTTTGTAGGTTTTATGTGTTAGTGTGTTGTTGGGGAGGAGGACGGGTTTGGGTGGTAAAAGCACTGTACTTTTTAATTTTCTTAAGTGCCAGGATGCCAGTGCCCTCTCAGTGAATTGGTGTCACCTGTGTTTGGTTAGAGCCTTCCTGTTGCATTTTTTACTTAAGTGAGGCAATTGAGTAGCTGTCTAAAATACATCAGTGTCTGAACAAATAATAGACACAGAGTTTGCTTCTAAACCTTGGATTTACTGAAAAGCTCAAGAATTTTGCCTGTATAGAAGCAAAATTTCTTCATATTTATCATGAATCTACAAACAGGTGATGGATTATGTTGGGAGCTGTCAGACAAGTAGAGTTTATAGTTCTTAGCTACTCAAGACCTTAATTAAATTAATTGCTGGCTGTCCTGATCTTTCTGCTCAAGCTGAAAAAAAAAAGATGACAGTGGTGACTGATATTGAGGATGTGATACCTTGCTCTCCTCTCCACTGGAACAAGTTGGTAGACTGCTGGGCTCAAGCTGCATATCTGAAGCTGCCTGTGCTGGCTCTGGCTGGGATGGAGTGCTTGTCCATCCGAGCAGTCATGTGGTGCTGGGGACTGTGGTTTGGATTTATGGCTGGAATGCTGCTGATAAGGCAGCTGTGCTTTGGCACTTGCTGGGCAGTGCTTGGAGGCTGTGTAGGATGGGGGGAAGGGACATGAGCTGGGGAGGAGACACAGCTGGGACAGCTGACCCCAACTGGCCAAAGGGATATTCCTTACTTTAGGCCATGCTTAGCAATAAAATGGGTGGAGGAAGGTGAAGAGAGCCTTTCATGATGACCATTGCTTGGATGGTGGCAGGGCATTGACCTGTGTCAGGGAGGGAGCAAGTGGTTAAATTCCCCCTCACCCACTTCTCAAACTCCTCCAGCTGTACCCAGGAGATTTTCTTCCTGTTCTCTCCCCCACCCTGCTGGGGAAGTGCAAGTGACAGCACATGATAAGCATTAAAAACTGAATTCAGAGGTGGTTTATGGTCAGGCCCTACATTCTTTTGGCAATCATTCTGACACACACAGCTCTTGAAAAGCAGGAAATGAAGATGTCAATGGCCCAGCTTTCTGGAAAAACAGAAATACTTCCCCGAGAGTATGGTGGTGGTTCCTCTTGGTACAGATAGAGCAGTGCTCTGCGACATGAGCCCTCCCTGCTGCTGGTCCTCTTCAGTGCTCACTTCAAGGAGACTTCCTGGCTGCTTGGCACCAACATGTAGAGTACAGCTCATCCCTAGAATTGGTGATTCCAGCTTTGTGTGTGAAGTATATTTGGGGTTGTTCACTACAGTCTTTTTACTGCCTCACTTACTGAATGGGAGAGGGAGAATGAAGTGTAGTAACTACACTGCTATTCTCCTTGCTTTTCTTATGCTACTTTTTCTTAATTCTCTGCCTGCTGTTACCAGGGCACCCCCCTGCTTTGTAGTCACTGGGTCACCATGCACGGGCTTGTCTCTCCACACCTTTTTCAATAATGGTCCTGTTAAAGCGATGCAGATAGGTGCAAAAAAAGCTTGACTATTCCTCTGGAAGGCTGATACGCTGTTGGAGTTCAGCAGGCAGGTGACAAGTGGACAAGGATGTGCTGAACAGCATGAAGGGTCAAACCTGTCAAAGGATTCCTTGGCCACTGCTTTACTGACTGTGCTTTGGTCCTGCTGGTGTTCTGGATGTACAAACACTACAATGCCATGCACAGGAAATGGAAATGAATACATTCTCTAAATATGGGTTTGGTTTGCCAAGCCCTCTGCCATGGGCAGGGACACCTTCCACTAGACCAGGTTGCTCGAAGCCCCATCCAACCTGTCCCTGAACACTTCCACAGATGAGGTTTCAAGATAAGGCATCCACAGCTTCTCTGGGCAACCTGTTACAGTACCTCACCATCTTCACAGTAAAGAATTTCTTCCTAATATCTAATCTAAATCTACCTTTTGGGGTTTAAACTCATTACTCATTATCACTCCATTCACTTGTGAAAATCCCTCTTTGACACCGACTGTGAAAAATTTGCCACTTCTTGATTTTCTTTACTGAAAGGCTAAGAGCTCAGATCTGGTTTGGTAGGGATCACTGACTGGTGGTATCTTAAATGTCCCACAAGGCCCTACTTCCCTCTAGATCACAGAGGAGCAGCCACTGGGGACTAGAGAAGCAGTCAGTGCCTGCTCTCTTACAGATGGAAGGATGGGATAATTAATAAGGGAACAAAATGAGAACATAGTCTCATTAACTATACCTACATTTCAAAGTGCAGCAGTAAATCCAACCTCTGCATTGCTTTTTCCCCAAGTCTGGATTGTCTTTCTCCAAGCCTGTGTTCACACAGCTTCCTTCAGTAGCAGCAACCTCACACCAATCTCTTTTAGGCAGCTCTAAGCCCAGTCCTGCAGCCACTATTGAGTTAGGAAAGTCTACATCTTATTAGCTAAAAGTGTTTTGTTACAGAGAATGCAGTGCTGGGACTGATACGGCTTTTAATTTGCAGGTAGTTTTTTTTTAAAATATTTTTTTAATGCCTAAGCAGGATGTTTGTGAAATGCTGGAAGATCATCATATTGAATTCTATTTAGCTGAATGCCATAAGATTTTGATTTTAAAATCTCTTGCCTCCCACTAGGGAACTAGGTAACTGCTTAATGCACTGCTGTTTGGTAGTAGTAAATGTAATGGAAGTTAAAAAAAAAAAAAAAGTAATAGAGCAGTCAACCTGAACAATGGCTCCAGCAAGATACTTATTTATTGCATTAGACAAGTTTCTTTAGGTATACTTATGGAGTGTACTTAGTTCAGTGTGTTATTCCTGCAAATTCATATGTGCTGGAGAAAGGAAGCACCATCAGGCTTTCCATCCACTGGCCTTTCTTGTCAAGAGAACTGTGTACAGTTTTGAGACTTACCTTTTTTTGTATTGGCTGTGTCCAGAACACTGGGTATAACAAAAACTATAGAAGGCAATCTAAAGTGGAAAACTATCCGTTTACAGTGACTTTCTCAACACCTATGTATGTGAGGTAATTTTCCAGTATTTTTTCTCTCCAAGGTTTTCAGCCGACACTAAAGAAATCTAAATTCTTTTGTCTTTGTATTGAAATACAGCATGAATGACAGTGAAACTATAAACTGTATTTTAAACCAGCTGTTTTATTTCAACAGATATGTTTTCTGGAAGTTGAATGATAAACATCTTCAGCCAGACTCTTGTCAGACCACACCAGTACTTCTGGAGAGCAGCAGCCCTGTGGCAGAGTGCTCTTTTATTGCTAATAAAGCCAAGGGCCACTACTATTGTGCATCACAAACTTTTGCTCCCACTCTTCTCTAAGAATGGGATGGTTTGCATCACCAATTCCTCTGAAGATAAACTTGACAGAAGTATATGTGAGGAGCTGCAAGGCATTAAATGTAACTGATCCTGAAATATTTTGGAAGACTGGTAACTTATACAACAACAAACCTGAGAGTTTTCTGCATTTTGCTTCAGTGTGGCAAAAAGCAAGTTTGGGGTTTTACTTTACTGTGTATGAAGACTTGTATTTGCTTTTATTGTAAAATGCAAGACCCTTGAGAACATTAACTGTGATAACAGGTAACTTTTGCTATGTGGCCACACAGTTTATGCCATCAGCCATACTATATTGTCTTCCATGTGTAAGCAATGCCTCTTCACTTCAGCACTGAAACAGCTAAAGAAAGCTGTGTAAACTCTCTACAGGGAACAAGTACTTCAGTCAAACACCCAGTTTCACCTGTTGCTTTTTGGCCACTGAGATGTTTGGTGGGGTAGATTCTTCATAATTCTTTAAACATGAGCTTCTGTCTTCTGAATTTTAAACTCAAAGCTTCCCCCAGTTCAAGCAGAATCAAACATGGATAACAGAATGTTTTGAGAGTTCAACTATTCTTCCCCTTTAAAGGGCAATGGATCACTCTTTTAAAACATCAACAGTGCATGAAATCCATATTCTGGAGAAAAGGGTTTGGAAAAGAGTCAGTAACCAACCAGCAGGAAACAGCAGATGCACAAAGCCAGCAAAAGCTTTGATGAAAAGGATTTATAAAACAGGCAGCATAACCAAGATCAAATAGTTTTGTATGAATATAGGCATAAAGGGTAGAAACCAACTAAACAACTCCAACAAATTACATGGATTAAATACATTATCATCATGGACTTGGCAGAACTGAGGTAGTTATTTTGATGCTTAACACCAGAACTTAAATCTGGTGGAAGTGATAGTGAACTACATCAATATGGACTATTTGTCACATGGCTGTTTTCAGATTAATTTTAAAAATGAAAGACCTAAATTTATTTCCTCAGCTTGAAATATCATGAGATATAACAGGGTATTTAAATTTGTAAAGACTCTTAGGAGGTTACTTTCTTGAAGTAGAGCTGTAGGAGCAGTGTTCTTGGCATAGTCTGGAAATACACTAAGGCCTGTTTCAAGTGTCCCAGTCCATGAGACAAGTACAGCCCAGATCCCAGTTCAAACAAGAAGTCCAAAATAACATGCAACCCCAAAGCTAAAAGATAACAAACAGTTTTAAAGGAAATTGAAGTCTTCACGGGCACCACAGTATTCTTAAATCACTTAATAGTTTAGGCTCGATGGGTACCAGAGTCAGCAAGGTCTGTAAAGGCTAGCACAGTTAGATGAGGCTGAGTTAGGCTGTTAGAAGGAAATACAACCTTCTTCAAGAAGAAATAGCTAAACAAGAAGAAAAAGGTGAAATTATCAAAATTTAAACGTAAAACTTAACCCCCAACCAAACAAAACCAAACCAGAAAGGAACAAAAAGTATCTGTGAGGAGTAACTTTCTAAAGGCCTAAAACCAACTATCTCTGACTACATCAAACACGCTTGCCTGAAGGGCTCAGAATGCAGCTGGGGAAAGAGGTTCTCCCCTCAGACTTACTCTTCACTAGACAAGTACAGCTCAAATGTGTGTGTGCATGTTTGCATGTGCATTAGCAGGAGAGACTTAGCACTTGATTAAAAAAAGGAAAAAGCCAAAATCCCCAGCTATTAACTGCGACCAAATTTCTCTCTAGCAAAAGCTTGCAAGTCTGACCAGTTTTTGTAAGGAACTCAGAAAGACTGGGAAGATCCAAGGAAATAATACCAGATTTGACCTCTGTATCAGCATGCACAGGAAGAAAGGAGGGAAGGAGGTGTTTACACAGGAGAAGAGGCAGCACCTTTGAGGAGGCAAGTCCGAGATACAAAGGAATACTTTGAAGTAGAACAACTAAGACCAGACAGTGTGATTGGATTTCAAAATACTTGGCACAGCTCTAGAAAAGGCTCAGGGCTAGGACCCCTGTTGGTCACTTTTATACAACAGTACTGTCAAACAAGTTACATTTTTAAAATTAAAAAATTAGTACTATCTTCAAAGAGTCAGAGAGCATATGTTGTTGTAGAGCAATTCCAAATGCTACCTAGAAAAAAATAGACACAAAAGAAAACTGAACTCAAAACCAGCTCCAAAACAAAACCCAGTTTAGGGAAGTTGCCAAATGTTAGAGTATATACCAAAAAAGGCAAATAGAACACTTCTCAGTATTAGGAAACTGGAAGGGAGTGTACATTAGGAACAAATGACCCCACAGAGTACAACAGAATGTGGAGCACTTGCTGAACTTACTAGGAAACCTTATTTTTTAGCATAAATCCCCACTTTTTTTACAGCTCACCCAACTGAACTATGATTGGTAAATTTTTGGAGAGAGAAGGCATGAGGAGAATTTGAAGCAGGCAGGGGCAGGTTCAGCCAGACTGCCTGCCCTTCATGGTCCAAGTGACTCTCACCTTAAGACACTTCAGGTGAGGTGAGCAGAGTGCAGCACCTACTCACCCCTTGCCCTGGGCTGCTCCCACCAGATACCATCAGGAATGTGCAAGTCACTGCCATGACCCCAGAGCAGCTCTTTCAACAATATGCTTGAAATCAGATGTCATGTCTTTTAATTTTCACTCTTGACTTTTCAAATAAATACAGTTTCAGCAGATTCAGTTAGAAGACATGAATATGATGTTAAAAGAAAAACTCAGAGTCCAATATATTAAGCATACTTATTTACTTAATCTATACAGAATTGAGTAGATAAAATTTCAGATTCACATTAGTGAAAAATCTCTACAAAATGTTTTTGAAAAGCAAAACAAAGACTGCCTGTTCATTTATCACTTTTCCTCATGAAAGCAGACATGGGTTGTAAAAATAAAGCAGTGTGTTTAGCACAAACTAGATTTCTGCATCACTTTTTTCACAGTTATTTCCATCTACAGTCCAAAGAGGTAGATTTTCTGCAACACCTGAGAATTGAACTGTAACATAACCAGGTGCATGAAAGGAAGGACAAAACAATACAGATACAGCCCTAACTTACGTGTGTATGTATACACGTATTTGGGTCTTGAATCACATACAATTTAGCTTTTTGCAGCTTAATCATGGTGAAACTGTCAATCAGGCCCCAGTTTTGACAATTAGACACACTCATCTCAGGCTACATCAGTTTATATCCAGGTTAAATGGTTTGTAGTAGTGGGAGAAAGGCAGTAATACAAGTTTACTTAAAAACCCTACTGGAGCCCCTTTGGCTGCAGCCTGGCAGTGCAATAGCCTGCAGTATGGCAGATCAGTGACAGTGCTGAGCTATCCCTAACATCAGTTTGTATTTATTTTTTAAAAAACACTTTTTAATCAATGCATGAAACTTCACTGACTGGTTTCAGGAAGCGAAGTACAGTTTGCCTTGGTCAGATGAGTTGCTATGATAAGGATATGCTGAGGGAAGATAATAGAGAAAATATCCCCATTCTAAAAGCCTTTCACTTGGGGCATTCAGCTTCATTTACATATTTAGCCAGTGTCAAAGATACTTGTATTGCTGTTGCATACATCTGTCTTGTCTCTAAAAGCCCTTTAATTTATTCTTGCAGCAGGGTCCAAAAACGCACTCTTGCCTCCATGTAAAACAAGCACTACAGAAAGAATTGCTCAGAATACAAATGTCCAAATAATAAATTGTAAAAATAGAGAACTGCATGTCCTACCTTGCCAAGGGTATGATGCACCAGATACAAAGTTTTTTGCTTTTCCTCAGGAAAATTACATCATACTTAGTGTTAGCTGATAACCAGTTCTCACACCGCCTGTTTTTTCAAGCTTGATTCTATAAAGCAAGTAATTTGAACAGCAAGTCTGAAATATTTCTTTCCAGTTATTCTTATGCTATACAGTTTGCATGATCAACATTTCAAAGCTCTGAATCTAACCTGACTGCTCATTGCTATCTTCTTTTCATTCCTGCATTGTGCTTGTACCACAAACACCAAACTCACACAATATACAAGAAAGATGGCCAGCTTCCCATTTGATCTATTTCAGAAATGTAAGATTTGTACAGATCCTCTTAGTGGTATGAGCTGAAACACCTGTATTAGACTTACATAACCTTTCTCTCTGAGACAGCTAAGTTATTTCAACGTACATTACTACAGGAAAAGGACTGGGAGCTCAGTGCATCCTGAACATTCAAGTAATTTAGCCACTGAACTGCCAAGGGCAATGGGGGTAGGAAGCTCCTTGAGATGTGCTTGACTCAGAAATCCCCTCCCAAGTAAGTGCAAAAAACTTTTAAGTACCAGAAAAGGCTACACATGTTCTTATTTCTTAAAATGACAGCAACCAAAACTAGAAAGCAAATGCATGGGAACTAAAGTTAGGGGTAGCATGTAGTTAGATCACATTGCCTTGCCAAAAAATAAATGTTGGTCCTAGTTCCTTTCAAGAAAAGAAGTCATAATGTGGGTATCAAATTTTTTAGGAAAATACAATATGGTTTAAGGTTAACAAGGGGACTTTGCTTATGGTATGTTAGTGTAAGAATGTGAAGTACCATCTTTACCAGATAACCTGACTGGGAAGGCACTCAGCCAACTGGTGCAGCTTTGAGGTTGAACGTGCAGGAAATTCCACGCTGTACTTCAGGAGACATATCTGAATCTTCATGTTCAATTATAACAGTATAGCCTTAACTAACACTTAAATACGTCGCATACCTGGCTATTAGAGGAAGTCTGTATGCCAGACTCCTGCCTCCACACCTCCAGCAGGAAATGTCTTATTTTCCAGCTCTTCAGATAATTCAGAGGTTTGCTCAGACATGAATGAATTTCTCTAGTCAGGATAACCATGTGGTGGACACACTGCAGCTAAGAGGGAAGAACGTGACCAACACCTGTGCAATAGGCTCCACAGCTGCAAAATCCCACTCGGTAGCATCACTATACATTTTCCCACACATTTATATTTAATGTGTTCACAGGTAGGGCAAATAGTCCAAACTAACCTTTACAACACAACCCTGAGACATCTGCAAAAAGCTGCACACCCTGTTTCACCAGCTGCAAGTTAATGTATTTCAAAGCTGTTTCTTCATACCACAAAGTACATAAAACCCTTTAAACATACCTTTTAATATATTCTGGACCTTTACTTTTTCATTCATATATATGAAAACATATATAGGGGAAGAGTTGACTTTTTTACTGGCCATTAGACATCCTTATGTAGATAAATTTACTGGAAAAATTGATAATCTTTAGTATACTGAGTGGCAAATCAATGAACAAAACCAGAGTGCTGTTCTTTAAAACAAAAGAGTGACCGGCTGTCACCATTTTCCCCAAACGATATTAGGTCTGTACACAGTCTTCCATGACAGTGATTTGTGTTGTGGGGAGGAAACACACATGCATCCTTTTATGGAAAAATATTTTCTTCTAAAAAATGAGGCAGATGTGCAACACAGTTGTGGAAAATTTATAGTTTAAGCTATTTAAAGCTGCTATGCAGCTTCCTGTACCACATAAGTCCAGTAGTTCTAAGAAAATACAGATATGGTAGAAAAAGTAAGAAAATTTTCACCACAAAACCAAATAGTTACCACCAACAGAGAAGTTATACACAAAATATATCTCTCAATACAGTGTTTACACTTCATTTTAGTCTACAGATTCAGTGCCAGGAACAGGACTTGTTGAGACAGTCTTTTCTGAGCTATTTCCCGCACGCGATTCCGCATCGGGTTGGATTCCTGGTTCTGTGTCAATGGGAGTTCCCAGCTCCTCATGGGAATTGAGTGTGCAGGACTGCAACACCTGCACAGCCAGATCCACATCTGCTTCTCTAAGAGAAACCTGCTCCTTGAGCACTTCCACCTTCTCATTCAGCTCGTTCCTTTCCGTCTGAAGGGCCCTGCATAGCTTCTCCAAACGCTCCAGTTTTATTTGAAAGCCTTTGTATTCTTTATCTCTTACTGTTTTCTGAAGGACAAAAGAAATAAAAACTCTGTGATATAACCATTTCTCCCCCTTAAATTAATTAAAAGAATCACCATCATTTAATCCTGAATATTAAGTCGTAATTAATCCAGTAGGCCAAATTCCAGCTGAACTAGAGCCAATTTCTTCAGCATACTTCACTTAGCTGTGAACTGGAGTGGCAATGGATGCCTTTCAAAACAAGCAATGAGAACTATATAACCACTTAATGCTAACTATAAGTAAGGGCTGGACATCAGCCAGGACCCTAATATGAACTCCCATAACACTGTCAACTACAACGCAAATAATGCCAACTATAGGGAGGAGAAGGGCACAGAAATAAGAAATCCACAATCCATCCAGAATCCAGGCCAGAATAGACTACACTTGGGGCTCTCCCAACTAGCTCCTTTTAAGAAGGGAGGGAAAGATAAAGAGCACTATAGCAGATCCTACTCAACCAAGCACAGTTTGCCAAGGCCAGACCTCACACACCCGAACCAGGCCCTGGACAGTGCCTGCACTGCACAGCTCCTGCCAGACTACAAGTAAGTAAAACGGCATTTCGTGACCTCAAAAGCAGCAGCAATGCAAGAAAGCTCTTCAGATAATCCAGATCTCTTGCACAGGGATTGCTTCCCTTGTAACAGTCTTGTGCATTTCAAACAATTTATATCACAGCACTGGTTGAACTTTGCTCAGCATATTGAAATACAGTCAATTCCTTCAGCTTGTATGATTTCATACCCATCCCACCAATTAAACAGTAAGCAATAACAAGGCTCAATTTCTTCTTGTGCCAACAGCTTAGATTTACATAGCAGCCTTCCATTTTCCATGCCTGAGGAGGACAATAACTTACATAACAGGAAACATAATGCAGGCAAGTCCAAGAAGAGGCTACAGTGCATTACCTCCAGTTCTCTAAAACTGAAAAACTGTTGGAAATTCTCTAGGACTCAGGCTCTAGCTGAACTACAGTGCTGCTTAAAAGATGATTACCTCTTCAGCCATTTGCAGAAGAGCCTTGTTGTTGTTTTCCCATTTTGTACGCCACACAATAGTTTCCTTTTCCAGTTTCTTAATCTTCTTTGTCATCTACAAAAGATAAATAAAAGATTTAATTTTGTGGCTTGTGCTGTAACATAGGTGGTTTTGCTTGAGTAAATAGACTTCTTTGCATTACTTTCCAAGTCCAGTTTGAACAAGTTATTTTGGGAAAGTGCTTCTGCACAGAATCAACCCCACAAATACAGATTCTGCATTCAAAGAAAACAATATTGAGTCTAAAAAGAAACAGACTATCAACTTTCAAGTACAATAAATAAAAACCTCGAGGAAAAGTTTTAAAACATAAGCACAGCCAAAGAGAATGAGAACCAGTATTTGGTAGAACACTGAAATGACAATTTAAGTATTACCTAAGTATGCTAAAATACAGAAAAAAATTACATTTCTCTCCCATAATTCTTATACCCTATCTTATGATCCACATTAAATTGTCAAAATACTCTTTATATTTTCAGAAGGCAGATGCTTATAAAATCTAAAATGCAACCCACTAACAGCATGCATTTCTATATTACTTTTTATGAAACTAGGTAATCCTATAAATACCTTCTCCATTTCTTGCCTGAAAGTTGTAAAGAGCTCATTACTTTTTGCCATGGTGGTCTGGAATTCTTCAAACTTATCCATGTAAAGAGAAAGCTATTGGAAAAAGGGCAGGGACAATCATCTCAACAGTGTATACAAATACAAAAATATGTAAGTACGTGGCAAAATGAAACTAGAAATAGTAAAACATTAACTTCCTTATAGTTTTTTAAGCTATATTACAATTTCCATTTGAGGAACACACAGACCTTGTCTGAAAATGTGCTATTCAAATTATATGTGAAGTAGAGTTCTGTATTTATAGAACAGCAATATATTCTGAAGTAAAAAGAATATTATGTTTAATAAAATGCTGGAAGACATCACAGTTCATCACTACCTCATTTTTACTTCCCCACTAGAATACAGGAAATTCAGCACCTGGTTGGTGAAATTAAAACTTAGGAATTACCTATCTTTCCACCTTAACCAGCCAAAGCTAATAACCAAGGCTGGGACAAAATAAAAAGGATTGATTTCAGAAACCAAAATACACATTCACAACCAATGTAATCTGCCCAGTGAACAAAAATCAAGGAAAGTGAATATTGAAAAAAAATCCACAGAACAGTGAAGAGCATTACACTTTAAAAAGTCAAGAGCATTACCATGTAATAACAGAAAATTTTCTTGCCCTGCACCACAAGGTAAATCACCAAGAAAGAACTGCAAAGTATGTTTAATAACACAGTTTTAAAACAATGATTCCTAATCAGTGTGTGATTTGATGTTCTAAGAATACATAACCATTTCACAGTAACTTGTTACTCCCAGTGAAGAGTAGTAGGTTCTCTCAATTCTTACACTGGGGGTTGCAGGACAATACATTTAAGAGCACAGAAATATTGTGGTTTACTCTATTAGTAAAGGGAATTTCATAGCAGGAATTAGCCAGGCTTGTCAGCAGTACATCATGACTTTGCCTATTGTCACTGAACTTTCTAATTCAATCTGTTGGCCCCAAGAAACCACTAACTATACGCACTGTAACTATTAAAAACAACAAAAGAGGCAGTGAGATTTTAAATAAAGGGTAACCAACTTGGAAAAAATCATAAAAGACTAAGCATGGTAAAAAAACTATTTGAAAGTATCTGCATATTCCTGTGTTCAAGTCCAATGGAGATGTGTGTGATTACGTCTAACTACACACATACACACACACTTTAAAACCAACTCCTGGAAAGCCTAGGAAATTAAAAACAAGTGATGCACAACACAGTTGCTCACCACCTACTGCCCAATGCCAGATCCTATTCCCAAGCCCACGTCAGCCTGCCTGGCTTTTTCTGGTCTGAACATCCTTTTGGCCAGTGTCACCTGTCCCAGCTGTGCTCCCAGTTTTTTTGTGTACCTCCTCATTAGCAGAGCATGAGATATAAAACAGCCCTTGACTTAAAATAATCACAATTTAGCAACAGCCAAAACATCTGTGTGCTATCAATGTTATAGTGAATCCAAAACACAGAACAGAGACACATTTACTCTATTCCAGCTGAAACCAGGACAGAGGCTTCATACAAAACCTCAAATGAAGCAGTAACAGACACACAGTGAAGAGAATAGCTACTGTTTCCCACTGCTCTGGTGCTGGCTGAAACTGCCATGTCCCTGTGCCTCATGCTGAGCTCATGTCCAGTCAATGACTGAGGGAGATCCAAAGCACAAAAATCGGAGGGGATTTTGCTGTAGCATTTACATTACAACAAGAAAATAATTTGAAGACAGCAGGGTCTGTGGACAAAGACAGTCAAGTTACTAAATCTGAATAACTACGGGATAAATGGGACATTGCCTGCTCCTAGTCCTCCACAACAGGTGGTGATGGAAACAGTAAGAAACCAATTCTAAAAGGTGCCTGAGTAAAAATCCCCACACAACTCTTTACAGTCACAAACGAACAATATTTTCAGAGAAGCCATGCTTTCCTAAACTTTTCTTCTTAAGCTTTCCTACATTCTAGTCTCTGTACTATTAACACTATTAATTTAGAAGAGCACTAACTCCAGAAATTCAATGTTGAGCACCTTCCAGGAACAGTACTCTCCAGATGTATTAAACAGCAAGACCAAAACATCAATTCTTTACAATTTCATGCTACACTATGGAAGAGTTCCCTACTGGAAATTATTTTTAAAAATACGAATTAAAATAAATACTAATATAAAAAATACTAAGTACTCTTCACAAACATCTGGATATTAAGTTTTTTCAGATGTTGCCTTATGTTCACTACAGTCACAAATCTCTTGGTATTTTCTTTTTGGAACTGCTACTGAAGATCTCTCCATTAAAAAAAGATACCTGCTGCTTCAGCTGAGCTTCCTGTTGCTTCATCTGTTCACATTTGTGTCTGGATTCTGTAGCTTCTTTTAGCAGCTAAAAAACAATGCAAAAAGCCAAATAATGAAAAAAAGTACTCCCAAAAATGGCTTAACTCAATCTATGATTAAGAATGAACAAACATTAACATCACCTAAGGGCTATTCAATCATATTTTCTCACACAGGCTTTATTACTAAACTATATTTTCATATATACAATTGAAAGCATGTGATGGCATGCAGAGAGTTTTATTGAAACATTTCTCTAACTGGCAACATGAGCCAATATTTCTATTTCTCTAGCAAGTCTGAACTGCTAAATTATGGATAGTTAATTAACAAACTGTATGAAATTTGTAACTGGTTTGTAGCCTAATTTATTTCCCACCTTCATTTCTCCAGTCACCATATTATCTTTGCAGATTAGTTCAAACCAATTTTACTTCAACTTGACACCATTTTGTAGGTTCATGTTTGAAGAGATTTTCACCTACTTACAATGCAGAAATTATGTTCCAAAAAACCAGAAGAATCCAACACTAGATGGTTATTTAAGATTATACAGAAAAAATAAGGGCTTTTTTTTGAAGTTAACAGATTCATTGGAAGAAAACTTCTCAGAAGACTGCAAGTATATTGCTGATTATCAACATACAAATAAAACATCACACATATTTTGGAGGGCAAACAGTGCACAAAAACATGTACTTAACTCTGTATTTGTTATCTCTTATAGCATAAAACCAGAGGTTACAACTCTTGACTGCAGAAAGTACTTTGGTGTTTCAGAGCATGTTCCCCAGTCTAAGATAAATTTAAATTCTATTTAGCATATTTGCTGTGAGAATGCAAACATGTAAGATTACTTGCCTGTTAGCATGGACATCAATATTCTAGGCATCATACACAAAACTTAAATCTCAGGTCTCCTTGTTGAAATCTACTCTAACTTTCAAAAGATGGTCCTCTCAATTTGCTGTATTTGCTTTAAATCAGGAAAAGTCTCGTTTGGTGGGGTTTATTTCTCTTAACATATATAGAGTTCACTTACAAACTCCCGTTCTCGCTGATGCTTTTCCTCTGCTTCTTTAATAAGCTGGGTAGTTTGCTGAAGTTTGGCATCCACAAGTTGCTGCTGCAATTCCTTATGTTTGAACACTTGATCAATATGCTAAAGGGAAAAAGAAAATAATAATAACCAAACACAGACAGTCTGCTGGTCAATGAAGGCAATGTACTGTTTGGGGAGATGCACACTGTTTAAAAGTTTCATGCAAAAGACAAAGTGGTAAAAGACCGTTTTCCATGCCTTTTTTCACCCCTCTATCTCCATACACTGTAATTACCCTTTTTTGTCTTTCATGGAAGCCAGGTGCCTGTCTCATTAAGTTGGTACAATACCATCAGTCACTTCACACCAGACATTTCAAAAATCCTGTAAAAAGCAGTCTACATCCTTGCTTCTAAAGCTAGTTTATCTACCTCTAATCTTTACTGTGTTACTTCTAAGAGCTCTAGTTTTCATAATTACAGAAGCTCATAATGAGGAAAGTTTGCAACAACAGTTAATTAACTCATGAAATCCCACAAATCATTGCATTTTGCAGTCTTACTTCCATCCATAAAGTAGCACAAGGCAATTTCCTGTCTTTTCTACATTTTTCAAGGTAGATACATATATTCCATGATTGCAAAAGGTAGGGAATTACCTTACAGAGAGCTTTCCAAGTGATCCAGATTAAAAACCAAACAAAAAACCAACCTTCCAGAAACAGTTGAGAAATTACACTCCAAACCTCCTGTGCCAGCTAAGAACTAGCCAATTAATCTTAGCTGTAGAACTCCATGCAGCTCAGTTCTTCCTTGGACAAGGAGAATTGGCTGTTTTCCATCATTGTAGCTTAGAGCAGCTAGCTCACATCCTGGTGCCAATTAAAGACATCTCAGTTATAGCCTTAGAGACATTTCCATGACACCAGGCCAAATATGTTCTTAAAGCATGATAGCTTACTTCGATTCTGTGCCAACAAGAGCAGCTATGTACACAAAGGAGCTTCCCCAAAAGACCCCAACCTTAATGAAATGGAAGAAATAAGACAGAATAACTCTTATATCCCCTCCCATTATAATTCTGAAGAATTTCAACTATTAATACATATTTATGTTGGAAGTAACCTTTGGAGGCCATTTAACCCACTCAGACTAGGGTCAACTTCAAAGCCTGATCAGGTTACTCACACCTTGCCCAGCTGAGCTCTGAATATATCTGTTTGATTTCTGTTTGATTACTTTCATTGTGAAAGACTTTTTCCAATGCATCTTGAACTTAGAAAATCAAAACCAGTCAGGAAGGGCGGACAGGGAGCCAACAGCTACTAAATTTCTCTCAGCAGTGAAGTAAAAAGAATAATGGCAAAAATGATATATAAAATGGCTCTAAGACATGAGGGGTTTTCCTCCCTTTTCAATAACTATCTGATTCTTACAGCCAAGGAACTAATAAAATCCCATGACAAGTGTACTGTAAGCACCTCTTCTCGCAATGCATACTGTTCAATGAGTTTCTTCAGTTTTTCCCCCAGTTCAATATTTTCCTGACGAAGCTTGGCGTTGTGTATATCATGCTGTTCCAGTTGAGCCTGAATTTCATTCAGTGTAATCTGGAAGTGTGCAGTTGCTTCTTTCCGTCTTTCTTCTTCTTCACGTGCTTGTTGCATGTTTTCTTCCTTTTATGGATAAATATTCATAAAATACTTAAATATAAAATATTAAAAGTGTTGAGGTCAAACCATGCACTTTTTGAGTCAGAAACAATGGCAGTAATTCACTTCTGTACAGTTTCAATTTCTAGAGTGCTAGAACTAACACAAGCCACAATCATAATATGCCATGCTGACTACCCATGTGAAGTGTGTGGAAAAAAGAATCTAGAAATTGCAAAACTTCTAGAAACTTTTGTCTTTACCACTACCAACATTACTCAAAGGCTGGTATTAAGATGCTACATAAGTACCTTTGCAAGTGTCAGCATTATCCAGATGTAAAAAATCAGCATTGATACTATAATGCAATTTTCTACAGCAATCACAAATTATCTATCTTGGCTCTCTTCCATTTCACTCCCATTTATTATATTCTGACAGAATTAAGCTTTTTGGTTACCCTGCCATTTCATGCTGCTATTATTTTACTTGTGCTTATTTTTTCCAATAGTTACCAGCACTGCTCCCAGAAACAAATATGACAAGATCAAATATTGCAAGTAATAAGAATTGGCTTGAGGGGGGAAAGGGGCATCAGCAAGTTAACTATCCATTTCCCTTACCTTAAAATCAGCTACAGTTACACTACATGCCACTCATCTACATATACAGGTAATGGACAAAGTGACAAAGAAAAAGGTAGCAGTCCTGATTTTAAGCAGTGATCTGTAAGATTTCCATCACCAGCAGCACTGTAACTTATGTAAATAAACTAACCTTCAAAGTTTTGTTATGACGCTGAAGCTCCCGACAGAGAGATTCCAGTTTGCTACGTGCCAAAATGGCCTTGCTATGCTCACTCTGCAAGTGGACTTTCTCCTTCACAACTTGTGCTTGCTTCTTCTGCAGTATCTTCATTTGCTTTTGAACATTCCGGCTCTCCTCCAACTATAGTTAGAGAGTAGATTTGTTATATAAACATAGATGAAACCATCTTGATGCATCTAGAGGAGAACACTGAAGAAACTTTTGAACATTTTGGATGAAAACAAGGAAGTAAAATTTCATTAAAACCCCAAGTTGGTCTTAAAGAGAAACTGCCATCATCCATCCAGACAATTCTAAATGTATAAGGACAGAAAATGAAAATTTACAAATTCCAACTTAACATGTGCCTTCAAGGAACAGGCAGCATGTACCTGTTGTTGACTATGAGCTATCAGCCTGCTTTTCACCTGCAGGGGTAAGAGTAGCCCTCTGAAAGGAAGATGTAGCAGATACAATTAAAAGCCAACTGAGACTGGCTTTTCAACAAGTCACAACTTTTCTCACTCTTATCTTGAAAGTACATGCAACTGTTTATCCAACAGGTCTTGTTTCTGCTATCAAAAAGAAAAACCACAGAACTGTACAGAGCTCCTTGTCAGCAGGAGCTCCTACCAAGGAAGCAGTAATAGATACAAGTTTGTAAAATTCTGCAGTATTTCAGAAAAGAACAGACAAAACTAGCAGCCCTGACAAATCAAGTCAGTTACTATTACAACAACATAGTCCAGACTTCAAAAGATCTGCAGTCTCAACCATTTGAAGCAATTTTTTTTCTGTTTCCTTTAGCTGTTTACATGGTAGATGACACAGGTAAACTCTGTGTACATATTCAAAAATCTGTTCTATGAATATCCAGTGAAGAGAAGTGTCTTGCATTAGTATCTCACAGAGATACTCCATTATACCTGATTTTTGCGCTCCTTGAGTAACCACATTATTTAGAGGCTGTTTCTTTGCAAAGAAGGCTACAATGTTAAGTGTTACACTGCTCCTTATTAGTGCCTCAGCCTTGGGACACAACACAGGAAAAGTGGGCTAGGAATGAGGAACATCACTATGACAGAAGAATAATGTTGATTTTCTGAAAGAGCTCAAAATAATACTGAAGCACAAAAGAAAGAATAAAGTTAAGGACCTCCATGACAACAGTAAATTAAAAGTGTATTTAATGTAGTTTAGGGAAATGGAATATCAAGGGCGTAGTTTCACATCTGAATACAAAAAGCCCTTTTCTTGCACGGCCAGAAAACACTACTTCAAGTTGTTGTGCTGTCTGCACACCTATGAAACTTCAGGCCTGTAAAAATGTGCCAGTGTGAGATGTATCACCAAGGACGCAAACCTTCCTGCATCACAGGCTGATCTCCTGATAGATTCCAAATTACGGAAAAAAAATTGTGGAAGATCTTTTGCCAGGAGAGAGGCATTCCTACCTTCATTGTACAGTCCTTTTCATGAGACATCACTGAAAAACCTGACAGTGAGCTTTAAAGATGATGAATCTTTAAAAAAAGAAAAAAAGCATTGTAGATGGACTGTCATAAACAGTTCAAACCTCTGCTGGCATTAAACCTGACATCTATGCCAGTGGTTCTCCACCATTATCATGAAGGAAAGAATGCATCTTAAAAGGAACACAATCAGATCCAACCTAAACATTCTAAGTGGAACAGAGGCATCCATCAAACTCACATAGCTGAAATAGAGCTATTCTTACACCCAGACAAGCTCCTACCCAGCTCCTCAGCCATTCTGAGCATCATGAGGAAAGCAGGTGGTTTTCTAGCATGGCGACTGTGAATGCTTACTCTGCCTACAGTCTGCTGATCCCCTCCTGGGAGGGCAAAAACCTTAACAAGGACACATCTCTTCTGACTACCAAGCTTCTTGAAGGAGATTACAATTTATTTGGTCTAGCCGCTCCCTACTTGTTTTGAGATCTTTCCAGTAATAATAAAACTCACAGTGAAATAGGGCAGACTTTTTTCCCTTCTGCAGAATTGAGGGATTCATACTGGCCTAGCTCCTTATGCAGGCCCTCATCACCACTGTGAGGTGACACAGGAGCTGTTTGCTTAAATAGAAAAGGCATCACATGCACAAGCAATTGCTCATAAGGAACAACTAACCTACAGCATTTTTCTCTCACAATATCGAAGCTCATTTTTAGGTAGGCTCCCCATCCTTGAGTTACAATTCAGAACTATTATTGTTTCTCATTTAAATGAAAGTGACAGTGATTTAGAGAAGCTGCTAGTTTTACAGGAAATGCACTCACATGAACCAAGAGCAAGTGAGAGATAGCAAGGAAAACAAAGCAAAAATGTAACAGACCTCCATGGAGGACTCAGGATTTTCACAACAGAACTAATCTAAGTCTGTTCTTAAGTAATCAATATTGCCTCTGTGAGTAAAAAGACCACCTGCCAGATCATCCTCAAAGTTTTGGAGACAATATCAATTTCAAAGGGAAAAAAATTATTTCAGAAGAGTTATGCCATGTTGTACAGCCTTCATTTTCAGAAATATCTGCATATGATACACTTGACAGCTACAGAGAGAAAACTTAGGCTTTTTGTTATCTCTTTAGTTTAACAAAACTACAAATATGGTGGGAAAACATACACATGCAAGATTTTCAGTCTTTTCATTCCTGTCTGTCCCTGTCTAAAGAAAAATTAGTCAAGTGTTATCTCCAAGAACATTCTGGAAAGTAAACTTATGAACGCTCTCCTCTAACCCCCAATTTTGTGATCAATTATTTTAGAGAATAAATTACTAACTTGAGGCAGGAATGCACTTTACAAATTGCTTCTTTTTGGTTTGTTACTGAAGACATGCAACCCTTTCTTTCCATTCTTTCACATGATCAGAAAGCACAAAGCAAAATTAAACCTAGATCTTTACAACATCCTACATTTCCCAAAATTCATTAAAGAGTTAAATATAACTGAACATTCTCTCTCCCTCCCCTGAATCTCTCTGTATGTTAGTATGTTCTTTCCCTTTATCCTAAAAGGATTAAACACTAGCACAAAAGCATTATCAGTTACTCCCAAAAGAACTAACTTTTCTGTTAATCCTAGTATTATGCTTCAACAACAAGTTATCAAAACCTGTTTTTTCTTTGGATTTGGGCAGTCACGTAGAAGTGAAATGACTACAAGGAAGTTTGGCTGAAGCAATACTCAGTCAGCCTGAATTTTTTTTTTACCAACACCATAAAATACTCAAAATCATTAACCGTCCTTCATTAGTTGTTCTTGCATTCCATAGTTAATATTAACACATTAATAACTTCTGCTATCTTTACAAATTACTTACCAGATCAGCATACTTCTTGCACAAAGCTGCCAGCTTTTCTTCTGGAGTAGAAAGCGTGTTCAAGGCTTGCATTAATAATAACACTTCTTTTCCTATGAAATGGATGATAGACAATGTTACCGAGGAAGAAAAACCATATACCAGAAAAGCAGCCTGTCTTTAGAAGTAAAATATAGATCCATGAGAAATTAGCCTGATTTAAGTTGTTCCCTGGTTTGACAGCTGCATAATCTGAACAGATGACAAAAGGGAAGTAATCACAAGATGTCATCAGCAAGAATAAATTTGTCTTGTCCTATTTGTCTTGCCATTCGACAACTAGGGTAGCAAAAATTACTTTAATATAATAACAAAAATATTTTTGTTTTAGAATTGCACAGATAGTAAAAAAATCTGAAAAAATTACATCTAGAAGGTTAACTATTGGCAGATATGTTCTTGATAAGCATTTAGAATTTAATTATCAGCCACGTTTGGCAGCACTGAACACCACCATCCTAGATTTAAACCAGAAAGTTAAAAAAGTTGATTAGCAATTACCACGTTATTATTAAAGTTCATGTAAAAATAGCATTGCCAGCTGAAGAAGTCTTACATATGTATTAAGAACTGTCTTTCCCAAGCAGAAGTGCACACACAGTTTCTCAAAATATCCTGTTACGGGTGACAAGTTTTTGGCTACAGAGTAAATTTGAGACAAAGAGCAAATCCATGGCTACTTTACAAAAATATTATAAATATTTTATAGTATTTTCTAAAAATATTATAGTAAAAATCAGAACGCCAAAGAGAACACACCCAACGTTTTCTCTTTGTGTTTTTCACTCTCTGGATCTTGTTGGCCATCAGGTGGATCAGTACGGGCTTCTTCTCTCCCAGGAGTCTCCTCACGGGACTCTTGGGAACAGCACATGGACCCTGGGTGCTTTCTGTTCTTTGTGATATACTCAGCTTCTTCCAAGGGGCCAGTGTTTTCCAGGCTGTAACAATTGGACTGCGGACACTGCAACGCTGTATCAGACAACTCAGGGCACTTGCTCTTCACCAGCTGATCCTGGTTATTCATTCCCATCTCCCGAGATCCAGATTCTTCTTCCATGGCACCACCAACCACCTTCAGAATGGAGCGCAGGAAATGGACATAAACAGTCAAGCAAATATGTTCAAAACGACAGCTTCCACCCTTCTTTTCTATGGACAAGTAAGGCAAAATGCAAAAAAGAAACCCTGATAAGAAGTTTTACGAAATCTACACAAATACACTGTTGCAATGGCACAGAGCAAGTGCTTGAACTACTTCAATCACAATGCCAAATACAACAGTCTGCTCTTAACTGGAGAAGACTGGCTGTTATAGCAAGAATGATGAAGAACACCAGGAGCACTTTTGAAGGGGTAAAATTCACGTCAATGAAATTATCCAAAAAGTCAGTATTAACTGACTTCAGGCTTGGACTTCTACTGCCTATGATTTTTAAGAACACATGCTTTCTGCTCAATTAAACAGAACTTTCTCTAAATATTTCCTAAAATGCTAAATGTTTAATCACTTAACCAAAAAGTTAAACACTACCAGTTGTTTTATAATACTGCTGTGACATAGTCATATTTTAGAGCAGAATACCCGATGTTCTCTATATAAAACTCTATAGTTTATTAAGCATCTCCAGACTTCTCTCTCAGTCACTTGAACAACACTCTCAATTTCTAGAAACATTTCAGCTAATGAGAATTGCAAGGGTGTCTGGCTGGGTGTGTTTTTGTTTTGTTCATTTGGTTACGCTGCAGAGGCTGGGACTTAGGACAATACTTGAAGGTGGTTGGGTGTTTTTTTTGCTGTCCATTTGCAATCCCAATACACAATGTACATGGATAGTTCAAAGCACAATAAGCAGAGCTGAATTCACTGGCAAAGTAAAATTCGTGTTTATTTTCAGTGGATTGAAGGTAAATTTCCTTAAAATCACCAGGAATTATAAAACCAGAACTTGTTTATGTAGTTACGCAGTCAAAGCACAAATTAATATCAGACTACCTTACATTTTCATATTAAAAAATGTGCTAATTCTTAAAGCCAGGGGTTTGCACTGGGTTTTATATTCTGCACAGGACTGTTTTCCTCTTCAAAGGAATTAGCCAACATCAAAGGAATGCAGCCAACACTCATAATATATTGTAAGATGTATTCCAACTCCAAATTTGTTCAGCATGCTTGAAAAGGTTATTTAAAAATCATTAAACAAATACATCTTTTTTGCAATATTCATGCATAACAGCTTTGTTGCCCTCTATTTTTAAAGTAACTCCCTTTCTTTAGACCTTATCTCAAGGTAGATTCATTCTTGAGGAGATTGACTTTACATAGTGTCTTTCTCAAAGGACAATAAGCTTTTTAACTGCAAATCATCTCTAGAGACATTAAGAAGCAACTTTTGACTTTCCAAGGAAGATTCACATTGCACAGCTCTTTACAAGTGTGGAAATGATGCACATGCTTTATGGACAAATATAAATGCACTGCAGTTTTATTCTCCAACCATGTCAGACAACATACTGATAAATGCCTACAAAGGTCACACAGTAATTGAACTGCTGGAACAAATAACCAATTACAACATTTTACACCTCTAAAAAGTCATCTGTAAAATGCCCATTTTTTTCCCCTTGGCTTGTCCTAGACTGTGGGTCTTCCAAGAAAGGCTTACCCCTCTAGGGGCATCCAAATAAACACAAAAGAACAAGAAACATGAAAACAACACAGCTCACTTCACCTCTCTGTATGTACCGATGGCTGAAACCATGGCACAGATGTTGTCTAAAACCCAGGATTCATACAGAAGCTCAAGACAACACTGTGTCACATTAAGCTGACAAGACAAGAAAGCTCAGATTATTCTAACACAACATGATACCAAGGGTACCTGCAGTACCAACAGAACAGCTGAAGCTTGCAGTTTTTTTATTTGCAAAGAACAAGACCTTATGATTCAGATACTTATACCCACATAGTCCTGCAGAACATAGAGAAAGTCTGCTTTAAACTCAAAGTTTTGCGTTTGGCACCCAAAAGCATTAAGTATTTCCAGACTTTCTGATATCCATAAAGAGACTTTGGAGGTTTTTTTTTTAAAGGAGAGCACAAAATTGCCAGCAGCTCCAACAGGAGGTGAGAAGGCCTGACTGGCTGCAGTCATACTGAACAGCAGCAATGCTCAAGCTTTTCTGGCCTAGCAATAATGTTTGTGCAACTTGTTCTAACACAGTTTACAGCCAGATCAGTTCCTCAACCCAGTTCACTGCACAGCAATAGGCAATCCTGCCAACAGAAGTGGAAGCAGGATGATTGGAAAGAAGCCAAAGCACAAGAGCCTCTAAAAAATAAAAGCCAATCTAACTGCAGTCAGAGCACAAGAACTAAACACACAATACCTTATTCTCACCTCAGGTATGCACTGAACACTGGCTACTGAAGGACTGGGACATCAGCAAGACCACGTTCCTGAGCAGTTTGTGTGAGTTTGTGACTGCTTCAAACCCAGTCAACTGAAAAACTTTCACTGGTTTTTATCTGAGAAAATTCTGTTGTTTCCAGTGAAAAAAGGAACAACTACTAGCAGGGGCATACATGTGACCAGTAAGTCACGAAATGCCCATCTCTTTTTGAGCAAACCATCATAGTAACCTAAACGTCAATTCAGAGCAGGCAATTCACATGCATATTCTAAAGCATCTGGAAGTTTCACGAAGTGAACACCACCACCTGATTAATTCAGCAGAGCTTTTTGTTGAAGTCAAATTAGGCGTCAGTTCAACTTTTTACTGACAATAATAATTTCTAAACTCTGAGTATTCTCTAGTCTTTGTCAAAAAAGCTACAAGGACTTTTAGAATTTCAGACTAATTCTCCAAAGTCTAACAGAAAAGGCAGAAATAACCTATCAGAATACTGAATTGAAGAAAAAGGTTTGTGAAGAAGTGTCCTGTACATCTCCAACACATTTGAAAATTATAAAGATGGTGAAAAAATACAGAACTTGTCAACCTTCTGTTGGTTTTCCAAACATGAACATGGAACAAATCCAAACTTACTGACAAGCAAATAAGCTCCCTGCAAAACCAAAGCTCAGTGTAGCAGTAGACAGGCTTTGTAAAAATATCCAGTTTTCTTATCTTAAATACAATTACAAATTGTTGACCACAGACTAGAATATTGTGTTCAAAAAAAGTGGTTCTACCAGCAGCTAGAACAATTTGACAGCATACACACATAAAAAAACCAAAAAAAAACCAAACCAAAAAACCAAAAAAAAACCAAACCAAAACAAAAAAAAACCACCAAAAAACCAAAAAAAACCCCCCACAAACCCAAACCAAAACCCCCTTCCTTCTTAGTTAAAATCCAATCTATCTGTCAAGTTGTAGCCTGTACATTTTAGCAAATCTGACAGTAGTAGCACAACATATTAAAATTCTAACTTATTTAACCAAAATCAGAAAGTGTTTTAATTTTAAAAAACAGAAGTCTGCTATTGCCTGACAGGGACCACAAACACAAATATCTAGATGATTTCCTGATTATGACTAACAAAAGAATTTTCTACATTAGCTGTAACTTTAGATATTAAAACCATTAGCCAGAAGTCTTAACAGCCTTCTTATACTCAATGCTATTCTTAAAACACTTTAACTACAGGTAGTTTCAGATTTGGTCTGTATCAAGCTTCAAGCTGGAGTATAGGAATAATAAACAACACTTTGAGAATGTTAAGTACTAACCCGTATTAATCACTGAACTTGCTCCCTTTTTACTGAGGCAATGGTGAGAACAACCCTAACTCTTACCTCTCATCTTTTCAAATGTGTGCTCATTTGACTAGTGAACTTCTCAGTTTAACATTCCAGCCAGAACAGAGCACTTCCCACAGCACATTGTATAATAGTGCTGATTCAGTACTGACTGAATAAAACCAAAACAAAACTACCCCAGCAAAGACCTTCTACTGAAATCGCCGCGACCTTTTCTAACTGCTACCACACTCTCTCAGCTTCCAGTCATCTTCAACCACAGGTAGCTCATGATCTGATAACCCAGAGTCAGACTATTATATGCCTAGAAAGATTTACAGAGGCAAAAAGAATATGTTGCGCAGGTAACGTGCAAATTCATAAGATCACAAATTTATCAGAACTCTAAGATACATGCAACCTACTTAGCTGTGAAACCAGCTATTACAAGATGCTGACATTTCTGAATAAGCATGTCAAGCTACTTAAGAGTTACAGGACAAACCACCTGAAGATGACTGAAGAAAATTACTGGCAACACCGCTCCTTCTCACCCCAAAGTTTTCAGTCTTCTGCTCTGTTCCTTCAATTTACACCTCAATCAAAAAAGATGCACATTAAGAAAACTCTACCTTATTTCATACCTAAAAGATCAGCATACAAGACAGATATCCCATATTGAAAATGGCTATGATCACAAGAGCCTAAGCCAGCTCTTCTTCAAACAGCTCAGCTTCAGAAACATGCACTGCACATAAGAACAGAACAGACACCTGTCCTACCACCACGCCAAAATGCATCACAGCCCCACTTATTTTTCTGTTCTACTACCTACACAAGTCTACAGCACACAGTGCTACCTAAAATACACTGTGCTTACTATCAGTACCATGCCTACCTGTATTACATGTTCCTGTGCATACACATATGCAATATTTCCCTAAGCCACCTGAAAATACTTCTCTGTACCTTTTAATAAAAAACCCTATAATTAGTAGCTGCACCAATCGATTTTATCCTGCATGTTAGCTAATTATCCCAAAAAACATAAGCACTAGCATTAATCTATGAAAACAACTCCTACATACCCCATAGTAGCAGTTGGACTGGGCTGTGAAAAGACTCTTCCACCCTCAGCCTATGGAATTGCTAATACTTCAAGAAATATCCAGGAAGTTTTGAAACAAGCATATGTACATAAAACAGATTTTCACAACTGTGAAGACAACGTAAGTATATAAGTAAATATAGAATCAATTCCTCAACATCAGACACCAAAAGAGAAATTTGAATAACACTGTTCAGCTGACTACATTTCCAAACTTACTTCACATGCAACTGGTCATAAAAGCCTTATACCTCTTATCCTGATCCACTGCAGTAAAAAAAAAAAAAATGCAGCAAAGAAGGTAAGTAATATTTATCACAAATGTGTATGGTTCATAACAAATATTAAGCTTCCTGCATCCCAGCAATTTACTTTTTCCTGCTAATACAGAAAAACTTATTTTGAAAATATGTATGTAATACGCTTTTCCTCAAATTGATTTCTCAACAGTTATGTTAAATAAAGTCATCATTTTTGGTAATAATTTTATTTACAACTTCTTCATGAAAACCACCATTTTAGATGTCACAAAATTTGGGTTTCACTTTTATAGCAGGTGCACCTTCATCCACTGGTCTAGACACAATTATTCAGATGCTTCTGACCACAAGACTAGCTTATTGAGGTTATTTCTCTATGCAATACTTCTCTATACGGTGCTCACTGACCTGAATGATCATGCAATCTAATTATACCTTTCTCGAACCTAATGGCCTCGGAGGTGGCTTCCCCACTGAACAAGGAGCTTAGCTGTGAGATCTGAAAGTCATTTCAAACAAACACTTCATCACGTTCTGTCATTACATTAAAATCTACGTTCTATGCACTCACTTATCTACTTTCAAAACACTGGACAGAGGAACCTGCAGCACGCAGTAGGACGACTATTAAGAAACACCTACTCCCTAAATTTGTATTTTACCTTCGTAAAAGTCAAGATAGACGCTGTTAGCAGAATTCCACCATTAAGTTTCCTGGCCTTATAATTCAAGACCTGGTCTTCGATACTGGTTCAGAAACATTCTCACATGACCCCTGGTTATAGTCCTTACTTCTTCCTGTTACCCTTAACCACACTGGGTTTTTTTTTGCTCTTTCAGTGGCCTCATGACACAGATGACATGCCTGCTTTTAAGAAAAGCTTTTTAATTTACCTCAAATACAAACGGGAAAAAACCCCCAACCATCTCTTCCCTCACTTAGCTTAAGACATTAGAACAGTGGTGGTGCATCTCTCACACCCCCACCCCAGGCCACACTACCATCTCAAGGCCTTGGCAAACAGCACCCAAGAATAAGCTCATCCGGAGCCTATCGGAAACACTGTCTGCTCTCAGGAAACAGTGATATCTAACAAGCTCATGGCTTTTAACAAACATCCTTGAAAACCCTTTTTCTTTTTTTTTTTTCACATGAATTAACAACCCAAGTGGAACAATATTTTTGTTATGGGACCAACCCAAACTGGAGACAGGATGAAAAATTATTACGACTAAAGCCCTCTCTCTTGAGACCCTATGAATACTGATCTTAAGTTGAGATCCCTTAAGCTCTCCTGGACTGCAGCAGGCTGTGGCCAGCATTTCCCTCTGGAGAGGCAGCTCTCAGACCCAGTTTGCAATTCTTGGAGGACCACTGCCAATGGCTGGTGATGGAGCCTGGGCTGATACCACTTCTCAAGGCTCAGCTCTTTGTCCCTTGAGGAGACAGAAAGGCATCAACCGTGAGTAGGGGAATTTTTCACAGATATACACCTGGTACACACTCTTCAAGTCTGTGTCTGTGCAGTGTAAGTATGCTATAGCAAATGTACTGTGAATGCTGCTCTCCCAGATTCTCAAGTGTTTTACATTTGTGAGTGAGGCCTGTAAGTGACTTACTGTTGTACTGATAGTAAATTCTACAAAATCTTTTGTTAACTTGGTTAACTGGAGGCATCGATTAAGTGCTGTCAAGTTCAAGAGCTTTTGTGCCTAAACTATCAGTCAAGCCTGGGGCTAGGTTTGGCAGGGGGAATTCACTCTGAACCATATGACTCAACAGGAGGGTCCCCTTATTTCTTTTCATCCTTACCCTTTCCCCATCCCCGGCCTCCACGCTGATCATTTTGGCTGATTTTAGTTTTAGATCTACTGATTTTACAGATTTTTTTCACTGCATGCTTTAACCACACAGTAAGTAGCAGAGTGAACCTCACCAAGCAACTCTGTCATGCTTTTGCTTTTATATAAAATCTGCTTTTGCCAGTGATTCTTAAAACAACCTAAAAATTCATGACAAACACCTCCTGTAATTCTAGCAAAAAATTCACTGCAGGAACCCAAAGCTTACATGGAAGCTTTCAGGGCTTTTACCCACAGGACAGAGTGCTGCACATCTAACAAGACCTTTTTTAACATAAACATCTGAGACAGGTGCTAATTAAGAAAACATTTAATATAGCATGAATCATTTCCACCAATGAGGCTTCATTTCCTCTTTACTATAAACTTAATAGTTTTGTAGTCACCCACAGTATGATTCTGGAAAAAGCAGGGTAGACAAGTTCTGAATTCCCAATGCAAACAGGTCACAAGGAACCTAAAAATAATACCAAGGCAGGGGGAGGGTAATCTACAAGAGAGTGTAGAATTTGCTTAACATTGCCTGCCATATTTCACCTCTTTAAAATAATTAAATTCCTTTCGACTGTATTTGAAATAATATGGAACGCAGGTGGTTTTTTTTTTAACACCATCATCATCTGCTTTCATAATAGACACTGAAGTTACTTACAAGTTACTTCTTAGTAAAGAACTAAAAAAAAACCACACTGCAGAGAACGGTGCTTTTCAGGGAAGAAAACCAGCTCCATAGCTTCCTAGACCGTTTTAACAGCCAAAATAAACTACCGCTAAGTTACTATTTCTGAGATGTTATCCTTTGTACCACGGAAAAAAGTTACCACTAAAAAGCCACTTCAATTTATGTAAGGGCACAGGATGAGATACTTCAGAAGCACATGAGATTAGCAAGGCAGTTCTGTCACATAAAACGCCGAGCTGGTGATACTACATACAGCAGCTGACTTACAGTATATTTTAAGTCTTTGCCGTTGGGTGACCAAGCACAGGCATTTTAAGCTTTTCCTACACGGATCTGCAACCAGAAATTATTGTAAAATCACCGGGAACAGCCCTGCTTTCAGTGTGGTTTCGGCAGAAAACGGAAAAAGAAATAAAATGGCCTTTTGTTTTTTTTACTATGTCGGCGGTTAAGAAAACGCTCCCGCCACCCCCGCGGGCAGAGCCACCGTCCGCTCCCGCCTCGCACCCCGGCCGTGTCGAGAGGGTACGGGGGGGCCGCCGGCAAACCCCCCTCACCCCGCAGCTCCCGCCCCCCGCGCACCGGGCCCGCCACGTGCTGCCGCCCCCGGCGGCCCGCGCTCGGCAGGGACCGCCCCGCGACTCTCGGGCAGCGCGGAGGGGCCGCTCCCGACCCCGCAGGGCGAGCGCGGCTCCCGGGGGGGGCAAGCAGGGACCTCACCGACACACGTCCCCGGGTGCATCGGCGGGGCCGGCCTCGGGGGCAGCCCGAGATTCAGGCTCCGCGGAGCGGCGGAGGCGGCGCGGGCAGGCACTGTCCGCCCCTGCCCCGTGCTCCCGGGCCGGGCGGCCGCGTGGGGACGGGGCAGGGGGGGAACGCGGCGCCGCGAGCCGGCGGGGAGGGGAAGGTGGAGCACCCTTCCGCCGGGCCCGACCGAGCCGCCGCCTCACCTCCGGGCTGCCGCTCGGAGCCGCCGCCGCCGCCTCGTCTCCGTCGCCGCTGAGGCTCGAGCTCCGCCGGGTCGGTCCCGCCGCGCCGCCGCCCCCGCGCGTCGCCATGATGTGACGGCAGCATCCAAACAAGTGCCGAGCGCGGGGCACCGGAAGTGCTCTCCGGAGGCCCGCCTCCCTCCCGACCGCAGCCAATCGTCGCGCAGCTCTACGGGTCACGTGTGGGGCCCGCGCCCTCCCTGCCGCGGGGCGTGCCGGGAGTTGTAGTCCGCCCGTCGAGGCGCGGGGTCACGGCATGGCCCCGGGCGGACAGCGTCAGTGGCGGCCGGTCCTTTCCCTGCCCGCGCCGCATCCCGCCTCCCTCGTCTCTGCTCCTGCCTTGGTCACGGCTTTGAAGTCGGGGCCAAGTCAGCAGCGTGTCCGTGACAGGGCAGGGCGGCCAGGATCAGCAAATCAAAGAGTGCGTCAGGTTGGAGGGGACCACAGTGGGGCACCTGGTCCAACCTGCTCGAGCAGGGCCATCCCAGAGCTCAGCGTGGCGTCCACGCGGTTCTGGAATATCTCCAGTCAGGGAGGCTCACTGGAGATACTCAGTGATACTCGGCTGCTGCTTCTGCAGGAAAACTGGGGCGTGCGTGCGGGGAGAGCGAGTTGCGCAAGGAAGTTGTGCCGGGAATGGCTGTGCGGTGCAGCCGAGGCCGGGGCTGCAGGCGGCGCTTCGCCTGGGGATGCCCGTGTGAGCCAGCGCCCGCCCCCGCCACCGGCTCCTCCTGCTCGGGGGCACCGGGACGAAGGGTCGCGTCTGTGGAAACAGGGATTCAACACGCGGAGCGGAGAAGGAAGCTGCCAAGGCACACCTGCGCTCCCGCGAATCACCGCCCGGGCCATGTGCACACGTGGGCCTCGGGGGCTGCACGGGGATAACTTAAAACTGGTGGAAGCAGACAGCCTAGAAATACATACGTGTCACCAGATGACACAAGGAAAAACGACGCACCACAGTTTTGGTCACGATGAAGAGACTAATTTATTTTCTCTGACTCCAATCTTTTATAGTTCTCAAAAGGTGCCAGTGGATTGGAGGGTGAACGTGCCACCTCTCCAACGACACTGGACAAACTACCTATACATCAAATTTCTCCGCCTCTATGAAAGAATGCAAAACAATAGGTTGTTTACAGAAAGTTGTGTGGGAAAGTTCTCTACAAGAATGTAAACTCAGAAGGCTTTAGAAAACTCTTGATAATCAGGGCAACACATATGTGTACACATGTTCCTGCTTTCCGGGGAAACAAACTTACCCACTCCATATATTACGGGAACTTTGGAGTTACTGAATAAAAATATCACTCTAAACCTCCCTAAGCACTTACCACTTCAGAGACTAGATCGCGTGTCAGTGTTGAATAAAGTAGCTTCAGTGGGGCAGTAACTGCTTAAAGTATCTTTTCCTTACATCTTAAATCTAAATTGAGTGAGTATTCAACTGTCAATTTCAACATGAAAAATAATTTTACATTTTTTTGTATCATCCTGATCTTTGGTTGGAAGTTTTGTCCCCCCAAAACACTTGTTCTTTTACAAACATGCATAATACTGGTAACAATTCCTGGAAAAAGGAAGACAGCCCATTCCTCTTCCCCAGCAGAATTTTGTTTTAGTATTTTCCCTGTGCATCCTTTCCATCTGAGAGTGGCAAGAGATCCATTCATGAAACATGCTCTGTTTGATCACTTGATAGCTCATGAAATCCTTAAATAGGGCTTTAAGATTACTTTTAATTTCTCCCAAGCATTATTTTATATATATATAAAACATCATTTACAAAACATAAATTACTTTTGCACCGTCCCCCTCTCAGACACCTTTTGAATGGAAGGAAGATTAATTGCAAACATGAGCTACTTGGAGATAATGGAATAAAGATCCACAGAGCTCTCGTTGTCTGCAATAAAATTAATTGTGAGCCCTATTTTGGTGACTTTGGGTGCCTGGGAAGTTAGCATAAATTGTGCAGCAGAAGCAGGCACAAGGCTGCTCTGTCAAGGGGAACAAAGTTTTCTTCAAAAATTATCAGATGTTAGAGAATATATTTCTAGCAGTAATGCTTTTCACACATGAACTGCATGTTTGTTTTTGTTTTTTTTTTTTTCTGCTGATAAAGTGACACAGATCAATTATAATTGTTTTGTGAAGGAAGATACTCTTCCTAGTAAGTCAGTTTTCTAGAAGTTCAGGTTTTTTTGAGGGTAGCTGATGCAGGTATAGTTCGAGAGGTACCATCAGGACTCAGATCTCTGGTGCACTGCTTGCCTGCAGAGTGCAGTTGTCCTCTGGGGAATAAAAATGAGAAATTGAATGAAAATAATTACTTCTAGTATTTTAAATTACATTTAACTTTCTCTCCATGTCTCTTCTTCTGCTCTTGTGAACATGCTTTCCCTCAAAAATGCACTTACCAATAAAGTGCATGTCAACAGTATGGGAAATTTATATTCCATTCCTGCAAGTAAATACATGTACTGAGAACATATTTTCAGTTGTGCCCTGTAAATGACCTTGCTGGAGATTGTTCATGCAATCCTATGCACCAGGAGCGGCTGTTCCACCCAACTGGCCGTTGCCAAGAAGGTATAGTGGTCTTAAGTTTTGACAGGCAAGAAGCTGAAATTCTAGGAAATAAGTTCTTTTAAAATATTATTTAGGATATAACTTGGTAGAAATAGCCATTGGTAGAAATCTTTAGTCATCAACTTCTTACAAATTTTTGGATTACTCCGTTTTTATGAGCTACAGCCAAGTTATGTGGTTATCACCCTGCTAAAGGGTAGTCTGACTTCATGAACCTTCTACACTTACCAGCCAGGTTGACACATCTCTTAGGTACTTCACTGCCCTCACTGCAGAGGCACTCCCAAGCAACTGGGTGAAAAATTAGTTCCTCCATTATGTTTAAACACATCAGCAAGGTGACATGTAGAACAAGACGTTCAAATCTTTAACCAAAGACAACTGAGAAACTGTGAAATAAAGATATTATTTCTTTCCTTACAGCATTGTAACAACATACAATGTAGTCAGGAAACAATTTATTTTTGTCCTTTCCTCATGACGATTATGATAATTGCTTCTATTGGTACTTTGGAGAAGGTAAGGACTATCAGAATTTTTCTTGGAACATTTCCTTCCATGACACTGAGTAATTCTTCCAATGTTACTTTTCATAGAATAACTAATCAAAAATTGAAATGAAGGCAGGAGGGAAATAGAAAAATACAAACAAATCAAAAACCCAACCCAAATCACCAGGCTTTACAGGATCCTAAAATTCAGTGGTGGCTAGGGAAGTTGCCTGGGATCCATTGTGGACAACGCTACAAACATCTACTGGCTGAACATACTATCTAGCTATAGATAAAAACAAGATATTGGGGTACATGTAGAATGAGATGAGGAGAAGTACAGAAAATGCAACCAGGATGTGTCAGCTGGGTGGTGCTTTCTTGTATGTGCTTGTTGCATGTCACACCTCACTTCTAGAAAATGACTGCCAAAGGTGAGTTTTGAAGAAAGCTGCTACACACTATTTGGTATATGGAAAACTGCCCCCATTAAAATTTGAAGAGTGAAGTTTGAAACTTCTTGCTTGACTCAAGAAAGTTAACTTGTCAGACATGCAAAGAAGGCCAAGTCAAGTTCTTCTGTTTTCCTGTGTCACACATTTCTCAGGTAAATTCAAAACCAATAAAAAGATTTTTCCCCTTCACACATCAATAAATACCCCACGATACCAGGGAAGTAGTGAATCAGTTTTAAAAAGGAGCTGTATTTTTTATGAATTAGAACAGCCAGTTGCATGTTTGTGCAAACATCCTTTGCAATAGAATTGGGATGTCAGCTGTCAGGGTAGGAAGGGGAGCCATGGCCCCAGTGAGGAGGCAGGTGGTTGGTGTGGGGCTCGTGGTTGGTGAGTGGCACTGCTCTCTCTAAAACTGTGCCTCTCCTGGGTTACAGTGGCCACGACTGGGGAGCTGATACCCAAGCCAGAAGCTACTCTTGCACTTGTGACTTAAATATGCAGATGATTTTTTTCTTTCTTGCTTGCTTCCCCAGACCAAGGCGATGCAGACCACTCCCTACTGTAGCCCTCGGCACCTGGCCTCCAAAGCTGGGTTGCTTGCCAGCTCCAGCAGGAACAGCACAGTGGCCAGGAGGGAGAGATTGCTAGCTGACTCAGGGCAAACATTATTAGTGGTCTTTGTAATTGCTTACAACCATTCTGTTTTCAACATGTGCTCAGACATGTCAGCTGACTAGTAAGTACATCCACAACCAGAGAAACCCAAAGTGGGTTGGATAACAACATTCTTCCACCTGAAAGATCCTTTGCATCAGTATTTTTGCCTGCTTAGGCAATGGTTCCTGCTCTTTCATGAACATGCCCACTAATTTTTTGACACTACCATCCCACCAAGAGATCGTTGTTTCTACATCCACAGCAAATATCAGTGGAAGCTCCTCTCCACCCCAGCAACATCCTTACAGCAGGACCTTTCATCCACCCAACACATGATGGGCTTGAAAATCTTGTTATACCTGATACAGGATGAAAGGTGGTGATGATACAGCACAACCAAAACTGTTTGATATTTAAATTGCTGGCATCAAAGAGCACAAGGTCAACATTAAAACATTTCTGAAGTAAGTGGGACAAGAAGCTGGGTGTATCAACCCATTCTCTGGCCATTATTTGAGTGTGAGGTAAACAGGTTTAATTGGGAAGGAGAGGAAATGCAGAAAAGCAGCAGGTTTTTTTTATCTGGCTCTTAAACCTTCACATTTGTGTATGGAAACCCTAGCCACGAGAAGAAATAAATAAAAGCAACTGCAGAATTAAGGTTTTATGCAGGCAGACAAGTAAAAAAAAAAAAACTACAAGCATGGTTTTCTTTAGAGCATCATATATCAGAGAGCATCAAATATTTATTCTTCTAATTTTATATACAGCCCTTAACTAGAGGCATTTTTCTTGTCTTTCCCTACTTTGCCAGAACCACACCAAGACAAAATAACCTATCTTCCTATGTACTTTTGGGTTATTTATATCTCCCAAGTTTATCTGGAGAGGTTTGTCATAGATTCATGAATTCCTGAATTAGCAAAGGGAAGTGTCCCCAACCTGTCCATAATGAAAACCAGTCTTTTAGGAAATGAAGCAAGTGATTTCATCCTTAATTTCTACAGAGTCATCTCATTACAAATGATAGTGTGACAAACTAATGCTAATTATTTTGGTTGCCCTTTGTCTCTCAATGGTATCTAGTTCAAAGTAACAGCTGAAAAGTACATTATAATTTCTTTAATCTATTTAGACACTACAACACATGTAGTTATCTTAGTTCTCCTTAGAAAACAAGGTTGAAACCAGCTTTTTGAGACATATTTTTGTAAATAGAGCCTGGTCCCCACTGAAGGTGGGGAGAATTTAGAATGTACTAGAACTGGGGGGGGGATTACTTCACCAGGTCAGTTGCAGGACTCTTGTCAGATATGCCAATTTACAAAATCTATAAAAATTGTATATGCCTCTTGCAGGGTATGCATCTTCAGTGTTTTCCAGCTAACCAGCTGTGCACCTAAGGATCCTTATATAAAGGATCACCCTTTTTATCACCCTAACTGTGTCTGGCTCATATTTTTAGGACTAGAGAAAAAGGCATCAATGGTACAAGCACACTCTTGACACAGCCCTGGGACTGAGGGCCTGATGTGGCTGCTACTGCTTGGCAGTGCACAGAGAAGTAACCAGACACACTTTGCTCCTTTTTGTGCAATAGATATTGCAAAGTAAAAGTCAATAATATGTGATTGGCCAACAGTTCAAGGATGAATTTCAGAGTCCAGCAACACACTCCTGCACATTGGGTTACTTAAATGCATGAGGTTAAAATTGACATCCTGCACTTCAGTACTACATAAATCACCTCACCAGCCACCAAGATCACCAAACAGCAAGGAAAAAAAATACCGAGGCAAAAAAGCCTAAAAAAATTAAAAGTTTACTAGAACAATTCAGGAAACTGAAAACTTTGATAACAGATCATCTGTAAGTGATCAAATAAAAATGTAGGGTAACTTTTCACTACACTTTTCTTATTCCCAGATTTTACAATCTTTCCTCTTCCTCCAGGACAGATTATTAAATTTTAAAAATTCCATACAGGTATTAATAATACCAACTGGAATTATAAACTAATAGCTGAAGATGATTGTTCAGTACAGAATAAGTATCTCATAACTATTCTAAGTTAACCTACATGAATCCTGGGTGATTTTTGCCCTGTTTCCCAGAAGTTAATTAAAAAATCTGCAAGTTTAACTTCCAAGAAAATTTGTTTACTATCTTTTGTTTTGTTGTTTGCTTCTTCTCAATGTTTTGAACAACTGTACTTTCTGTCACACTGTATCCACAGGATGCTGTTATTTACATTCATTTTTGGTTTTTGATTTTGTAGCACTCTTTTGCTGTATTTTAGCATCTGTACCATTCCAGTGCTTGGAACGATGTTGTTAAGAAAAGACCAGCTCTCCAGTTTATGTAATATACTATTATGACACATTTGGGTACAAAACCATGCAAAATTCACCATGAACATGAAAAGGCCTACTTGTGCTCCTCTCATGTGGCAAGTGGAATGCAGAAGCTTTCCCTCTTCCCATGCACAGTAAGAACTGCTAGGCACTTATAGCACTTACCTAAATGAAAGGCATAGGCAAGGCCTGAAAAATGCAGGATTATGGAGAATTTACTTCAGTTTTCCAGCTTAAAACCAGATACCCAGATTTGAAAATATTAATATGACTTTTGGTAAGAGACTTTAAATATCAGAGCTCAAGTCAGATTCAGCCCTGCTACCTTATTGTCTTTTTAAATGCAAATTTAAGCAGTGGGTTGGTTTCTTTTATTTTATATATATACTTGCTTTTCACAAAAAGGGAAAAAATGAAAATTTTATATGAAGGGACCATCTTTTATGAGAAAAGGAATTTTATATCTATGACCACTATATAGGTTATACTTACATGAAAAGAAAGATGAAGCTTGATGTACAAGCCCCATGCAAGTAAGGCCATCATACACCTGAAAACATTAGGAATGATCAGGCTTGTTTTTAAGAAAGCAGATTTTGGAGCAGTGATTTTGGAGCTCTCTGTCATCCAGGGAATATTTACGACTATCAGAATAGAATTATCCATCTTTTTAGAAGGCGTCACGTCGAACTGTACAGTAGACAGATCCTAATATCTCCAGCTTAAATCTACAGCAGTTGTATTTGTCAGGAGTAACCACTGAGCTGTGAATACTTATTTTTATAAGCGTAACAGATTTAACTTTTGTCATCTTTAATTAATCCCAGATATAAAAGCTCCTTAAGTACATCTTATTTACCATGACTTACCTTGCATCTGTAAACTAAGTGAAAAACCCTAGAAAAATACATGTGCTTAAAATGTGCTTAAAATGTTTAAAGTTGAGAAAGTACGGCAATGAACTAATTTGAGAAGCCAAATGTATGCAGGTTTAAAACAATTCCTTTTCCATAGCAAGAAATAGAGGAGAACTTTCTGTCCAAGTTGCTAATGGAGACAATTTAAAATATTCCTTTCATACAGTAACAGCAGTGGAAACTACTTAGCTCTTTTCATTTCCCACGGGATGAATATTGACTGAGTAATTACAGCTATAATCTCTTCAGTCTCTTTACAAAAGTTTTCTGCAGAATTATGTCATTAAGACACAGCTTACTGTATGTAACATGCCTATAATTCAATTGTGCTTAATGGCCCCGACCTACTTAATTTTACCCATTTTCCTTTGTATTTGGAATTTCATGAATGCTTTGTCATAGAACTTTACGAAATAGATGACAAACCGAACATAAAATTTTCATTTATCTATATATAAAGGTACTGACTTAATGGTATAACTACATGAAACATCCAGATGCCTATGAAGAATCAAAAACCTTTTAGAGGAAAAAAACCCCTATTTTTAAATTTAAATTTAAATTCTATGTCTTAAGCATTGTATTTAAAAAATCTGTGTCTGAAGCATATTTACTCCTCATTGCCCTCCCTCCAAACAAATGAGCCAATTTTATACATATTTACAATATTTAATAAAGATGTCCAAACCAGTGAAAGTTTTCACATAAATGTATCAGCACTTAAAATTAAGGAGAAGCATTTAATTTGCTCTCAGCTCAGACAGTAAAATTAAATGGAAACATAACACCTTTCTACAGAAAGAATGCATTAAACCATTTCTCTCTGTGGGGAAGGGCAGTATCTAAATGTGATTAACAAACCCAAATTTAATTCAAGCAGTTACTAACTCTACTAATTTAAATGCTTAAAAGTTTGCTGCCTGACTGATAAATAATCAGCTTCTTTTGGAGTCTGCATTAGTATGTTTTACCAAATCCTTGAAGGCTATTTGATAGGGTTTTCTATAAATTCTTTGGCTACATACATTAAGGAAGTTAAATACATGTGAAATCTACCAACTATAAGTACCTTAAAAATAGTACACATTTACAGATTATACAGGGATCAGAGTGCAAGTATCAAGAGAGAATTGCTGTCAAGGACTAAGTTACTTACAACATCCATTTTTACATCCCAAACAGAAGGCTGTAGAAAAAAAAACTGCGTTTCTTAGATTTAGAAATCTCTTTGAAGAGCTTCTTGATCACCTAAAAATGCTTCAAACTGAACCACTGCTTCATGTATTAATGTTATCACTTTTAATTATAACCTGCAGTATCTGCCTCCTCTTTTTTTTTTTCTTTTGAAGAATATAGAAGTTCAGAAACTGCTCATATAAAGAACAGAAATACTGGTTGTATTCCCATATGGAATTATAACGACTTTAGATTCTTTTATGTCTTCTGAAGATATTTTTGTAAGCAAAATATGAAAGCAGAAATCCATGTCAGTCCTCCAAAAGAGCTTTGGGTTATAGTGATTTTGTGAAAATGTTTAATTTTCTTCTTGTAGCATTTCTTCTATTTCTTTATCCCAGTTTTCATCACGCTTTTCTGATTCTGTCACCACCTCATACTCTTGAAGCTCTTGTTGTAATTCCTTTTCCCAATCAGCAGTTTCTTCTAAAAGAGATAAATGATATGTAAGAATTTAACAGATAATATTGTATGTTGCTTATTTATATAAAACTAGATGAATTTGTACTGAATCTCTCTTATGTCTCCTAAACTTTATGGACTATTCTCCTCAGAAACAAGAGGCACTTCAGAAATTTAACCTTCCTATTGATCACAAGTAGGAATTAATTAATATAAAAGGCTATATTCCTGTATGTATACAATAATAAAGATATAAATAGCTAAGTCATTATGAGTATCTCTTTGCAAGATCATTTTCTACAATCTTTCACTCTACTTTCAACTGAATCTCCCTTTGCAATTTTAAATCTCCATAAAAAAATAAAGTTTGTAAAAGTGTGGATATACTGTTATGGAAAAAAGAAATCAAGATCAAATACTGTGGCTAGTTTAAAATAAAGAAGAAGGTACTCTCCTCACTGACATTTGTAGCTAGGCAAGCTCATTTAATCAGGGTTAAAGGTAATCATATTTCATACTTCAGGGCAAAAAATTAGTCAGAAGGCATTCCTGTGTTGTTAATCTCTGTTTTAATTAGCTCTGCCTATCATAGGCAAGAGTGTGGGGGAGGAGACGTGTGTTTGATGTGTTACATGTTGGCTGGTACTTCAGCCTGTATAGGAACGTTCGCAATTCCAGAGTCCAAATCAGTTCAGGCCAGCTGAGATTTCTCTGAACAAGTAACACATTAATGACCTATTGAAACACTTTCACCAAGGAACTAAATGCAAGAAATCCAAAGCACATTCTAAGAAAATTCTGCAAATTTTGTGTTAAGCATCTACATATACAAGTTTTGTCAAAGTAAATTATGTATGGCCAGAGTCACATCATCACAGACTGTTTTTATGCTCTTTACACTGATATTAGTTCTTCTGAATTATTTTAATTAATAAGCTCCACTTAATTTCTTATCATCATTCTCACAACTATTTGGTAAATTTTAACTGTTCCAAATGCCTATAAACCTTTATAGGCAGAGGCCTCTTTGAGCACATAGTCTGGTGCAAATGTTGCCATTTTAGCTGGTGCCAAAAGAAGAAAACAGAGCCTGATTTTCAAATACCATACTTGACCTACAAGGATGTCAGTTAAAGAAAACAATTCATATGCAGAAGAACCTATGAAAGACAAAGGGGGAGATAAAAAGAAAAAAATACGCCTCGCTCACTTTCATAAAAGAGCGACCTAAAACTCCTAGGTTCTTTGGATTTAAATCACTCACAGTTAACATTCTGTGTAAGATGTGGCTTGACCGTGGCGAAAATTACCATTAATTTCTGCAATATCTCACTGAAGGTTGTTTCATACACTTTGGGAAAAATGGTCACAGATCTACTTTTCCAAATTGAATTACAACTTTTTTTTTTCTTTTAAATTAACCTGTAAGAAACAGAGGTAATAGTAGCTTTACCTTCTACTACTGAAGCCTCTTTCTTTTTGTCTAGCACTAGTTGTTCCATTTCTTTTCTTAGATCTTCCTGATTCAGATTACAGGTATCAAAAGCATCACTCACAAATTCAGATACACCTGGACTTGTGGAAATCTCTTCCTCATCCTGCAACAAGACACTTCAGTATAAATTTATCCAGACAGGGTAAAAAAAGTCATCATACATACTTTCACTCGTGACTGCCTTTAACTAGAGCTGGCAAAACCCAAGTGCACTACTCTCACAACTGTTTTTCTTTACTGGCTACTTTTCCTTACAAGTATTTTTGTACAAACAAAAATGTTAGATAGCTGTACTGAAAATGATCTGGTTTACATTCTAGGCTGTCTTTGTGTTCTCTTAACAACTTTAATTCTGAGTTTGTAATCTTCAGAAACAATAATAAACTCCTGAGCAGTTCAGAACAGGACCTAAATATTAAAAATTTGACTCAGTAACACCTTTCTTCATCAAAGTAAGATTAAGAGAGGACTGTTCTTTGGAAATCTTTGCCCGCTGCATATTACTGGCAAGTGAACGCACAGCTCTGCTTCTGCCAAGAGTGTTCTCTGGCACCAATTTTACAATCCAAAAATGAACAAAGGTCGTTATGTGTCTAAGGTAAAGGCAGCTACAGTACCAAGCAAAAGTGAAATAAAACAGTGTTGCTATTGCAATGCATCCTTTAGATTCCTTGTACGTCAGCCTGACCACTGCTTGAAGAGTTGGACAGAACATGGCACACAAATACATTTTTATGAAGGTACTGCTCATGTCTCAATGCAATGCTAAACTTCTACTCCAAATGTTTTGGAAATTTCACTCTTGACAGTAAAATCACATCATAATGTGTAGGATACTAAGGAAAACATTCTTCAGATAAACTACTGTTTCTGCTACTAAAAATGAGTTCCAAGATTTTATGCTGAAAATTAATATCACAGCAGAACAGCAGCAGGTTAGGACTGTCCGATACTATATTATTATGATTTCATAGCAGAACTTACTCAAAAAGATACATAATTACTTACTAAGGAACAGCTTCACATACTAAATCCCAGATAAAATATAACAGCATTTTTACCTCTTGTGATTTTATTTGAGGCTTTATTGTAACAGGCGGTGTTTTTGGCCGTACTGTTTCTGTCAAGGGAAAAAAAGGGTAGATAACATTTCAATATATAAAAATCTAATTTAATTTGCATAGCTGTTAAATATACAAGGAAATACTGTATTTTAAGGAATCCTTGTGGTTAAAGGCTGAATTTAGCCACAGGTGAACCATTTCCAAAAACAAAGCAAAACAATTTTCTATTCTTAATTAAGACAAATTTAGCAAGCCATTTCCTCATTATGGCTCCAAACTTAATAGACAGGATCCCTCTGACCCTCAAAATGACATCCCAAGATCTTTAAAGTTACAAATGCATAGACTTGGTCATGAAATCCAGTCACTGTCTATCACAGAAGTTTTCAAACTCCCCTGGCTGGGTTCTGTTGCTCACATGGGTGCCAGTTAGCTCTTGGGCAGACGAGACTGCACACGTACTATGCACACCCCTAAGGCCACATGGGAACAGTGTTCTGCAGCCTTACCTTTCACACAGGCAAAGGAAGTCTCTGAGAAACAAACCCTAGAAGCTGGTCTCAATTTCCTAAGAAAACTTGGTATTCTGTATTTAGAGCATGGTGCAAGGAACACAACGATTGTTTACAAGCAAGGTTAGATCTTTTCCCTGGCAGGTAAAGGGAAAGCTTTTTTCCTTGTGCAACTCTGAGGGGAGAAGAGTTACAATGAAGAGCCAGGTGGCTGCAAGAACAGTTAACATTCAGGGGAGGCTGTGGTAGTGATCAAGTGCTTGCTTAGCAGTTCTCTTTGCTTAAACGTGCAAAGCAGCTCTGAGGTTGCAGCTCTGCTTTCTACAGGGTGCCCAGCTGGATTCATCCTGCTAACTCAGCAATTTCTGATTCTTTGTGTTTAATTTTTAAAATTAAGGTCAGTTTTAATTAAAATCATTCCCTAATTGGTAGCTGTCCCTGCTTTTATAGCTCATCTACTCAATGCCCACTGCTCTGTCCCATCTCTCTTTCTTCCACTTTCCTATTTCCAGAGGATCTCTCACTGCATCCAACACTGCAGCCCAAGAGGCTCCAGCATTCCCTGCTTGAGGAAGCTGTAGGACATGGCAGTAACTGTTTGCTGCTCAAGAGAGGTGCCTCAGACCCCACCTGCTGCTCTTCTGCAGATGGGACACAGCTGCTCTGCACTGGGCCATGCCCCCATCAGGTGTGACTGACGTACCATGAGCATCATTCTGGACTACTGGCCTGGCATCATCTCCTCCACTGCAGTGTGCTCTCATCCCAAGGTGACTTACTCCCTAACTACAGAGCTACCAATACATAGAGAAGGGCTACAACTTGGCATTTTGTTATAGATCTTACATAGCCTTTACACTAGAATGTGGAATGTCTTCCATTTGTCTCTTTTCCTTTCACATCAACCATGCTTATTTAACTTCCTGAAAATAGCAGCTAAGGAGGAGACACAGAAACGGAGGGCTAACAATTCTATTTTATAGACACTCAGCTTTAAGAAGAAAGCCTGAACATTATGAAGAACTACCAACAGGCAATTACTTCCAGTTTTAGCCTCCAATTAGGGAATCCAGCTTTCAAAAAGGTTACTTAAACCAAAAATAACACATATGATTCAGAGCTTCCCAAATCTATGCAATTTCTGAGTCAAACAAAACATGCATTTACTACAGTCTGGTACATGTATCTTTGCCATTTCAGAACATGCAGCCATTAGTAAATCTATCTGCATATTCCATACTGGTGGTTTGAACTGTAGAAGAGCTGCAACAGGCCAAAAGACAATGGAGTTTTTTGGGTTTTTTTAAAATGAAGGTATGTTTTGCTTTAGTCACAATGGGAATTTTACTAGAATCCGGCAACTTTCAATTTGACTGAATGGTACTTTCCAAGGGTTTGGATGACTCAAACATAACATTTTTGTTGTTCAGTAGATTGGATGCCATCTCTCCTGTAAAGCTGAGACACCAGTTAAAACAGCCATAGTTTTGGGACAGTAAACAACTGTCCTGAATAAAACTAGTGGGAACTGGTGCCTCTTGGTCTACAGTATATTCTGGAGTCGCCTGTTCTGTCAGCACTGCTTGGATGACAATGCTGACAGGACAGGCTACTACTCAATCTACTCAGAGAAAACTATTTTTTTCACTCTATATGGGGACTTTGCCTAGGCTGACACAGGCACTCCAAACAAAACCTAATGAGAAGCACGAGACAAACTGACAACAAAGGCACATAGGCAACATGGAAGCCCAGCTTTGTAATTCCATCTGTAACCTCTCCTTCACCCCTAAGTTCTGCTCCTTGTATGGGCAGCTAAGGCCCAGCTGAGAAACCTTAGCTCAGTGCAGAAGACTACTAAGCTGTGCAAAAGACCTGTGAAAAAGTCTGTAAAAAGAATAAGAAAGGTGACTCAAGAGGAAAAATACCTATATGGAAATATATTATATTCAAAAAAGAGGAAAAAGAAGTTAACTTGGCAGCAATCACCTGACTGTCAGTCAGGCCAGCAGTGTCAACAAGACATAAGTATTACTGGACTTCATGGATGACAATTCATTGATATTGGGGATATGAGAACCATTCCAAGGTGCAGAAAAGGCTTTTTCCTTCTGTCCAATCCCTACCCAGCCTGCCAAGATCCTTCAGATGTCTTATTGGGGTGGTGGGTGTACCTAGGTTAGGCTAAGATTTAATGAGCTACTGGTTATCTTTTGTGTTTCTGCCAGTAACTAACTACTTTATACTCTTTAAGCCACAGATATTCCTGCTTGCAGAATCTGTTAACATGCAAAGAGGTCCAGTCGTTTGTAAGAGGGACAGAAAGAATCACCTGTAGAAACTGATCAATGTAACTGAAGACACCTTTGTTGAAGCAGCTTTTTCATCTCAAGGCTGAATCCCAGGTAGCCTCCTGGCCCCCTTTTTGTCTCCTTCCACAATATATTATGGGCCTTTGCACACCCTGCACTCCACCACCAGAGTAGTTCTACCCCTGTATCACTCACTAACTTCTGTTTGGCATGAGGGATGAGCAAAACCCAAGAACAATCCATATGCCAGCTGGCTGGGTTGGCTAGTACCTGCTGTCTGATCAAGTGAACCAAAGGTAACTCCTACTTCTTTCTGACAAGTCAAAAATCACAACTAAGACACTAATGGTCATGAGCTGCCATAAGCCAAGTACAACACTTCTCCTCTTGAGACTTCCACTCTTCTGACAAAGTTGGCTGAAACTGGAAAATAGCTTAAAAGCACCAGGAGCCTCCTCTTCCCCAATCTACACAAAGACACCAAGTATGGTGAGAGAGGCCCTGATTTAATAAGCAATCCAAGATAAAAATGTGATGGCACCTGATGTATACAGTGAGCGTTTGTTGATGCCTAAAGATTTTTAGCTTTTTTAATGTATTTGTAGCTTTGTACATTTTTAATATACAGCTGTATAGTTTTTAGCACTTTCTCACACTTTAGAACAGTAGTTAGCCTTTCTCACATATTATGCCACATTCTTGAAATTGTTTGGTCTTATTTTCAAGAAAAAAAGAGTTTCTAACAAGAACATCCTGTTTTGCACTAGCACCTGGGCTGAAATAATAAGATACTTTGTAGATGTAACAAGATACAGGGCTAAGAATCCTTGGAGGGGCTCCAATGGGGCAGATCCAAGGGTGGGTTACAGGGCAACTGTTCTCCTATTGGATGTACTTATTAGACATGCTAATTAATTAAACTTATAAAAGTTGTGAATATTTGTGCTGCACATGCGTATAGGTATTATATGTGCAACTGAAGGCTTTCATTAAAAGACTGCTCTTTACGTTACCAATTTTAATACTGTTTGAAAAATTTTTCTTTTGATTTTAGACAACAGCATTACACTAAGTTAATGAACTGTGCTAAAACAAATGTTTCCCATACCTTTCAGTTCACTATCCTCTTCTCTGCCTTTGCCCTCCTCCTTTCCTGCTGCTTGCTGTTGAGCTGCAAGTGCCGTGAGTTGCGCAGACTGTTTAATTAGGGACACTCTGTAGAAATAATTTCTCCAGAACACTTCCTCCTTTACACTAGAGAGAACAAACAGACTTTGATTATTACATCTGGAATATGGTTCCTTTTACCATCGAGCAGTGAAATAAAGTTAAATATGCAGAGAGGAGGAATAGACATAGCTGATATTTAAGTAAAATCTTAAAAAAGAAATTTGTGACATTAACACATTCTAAAAAGTCCATCATTTTAGAAGTTCCTGATCTCTCACAAGACATTTGCAATTGACTTGAACCTACAATAGTAATGTTATAACTCTAGAAAAAGCTTAACAACATGCAGCAATACATGGTATGGAAAAATATTATGCTGTTCCATCTCTCCTGAAAAATTATGTAAACAAACTCAACAAGCCAAGCAACCCTGTTCTCTTCCCCTCTAAGCCAAACACTCTATTGTTGTCAAACTATAATTGTCTACATCTTCCCTAGACATCAGGTGGAACTGGAACATCTGTGGTGGCAGAAGCCATTCCTAGATTGCAGCAGTCCTATTTCAATATCTGCACATCTTTCAGCACATCCACAGAACCTATAGTAACGAGAAACTGCCATCTGGGAAATGGCAAGCTCTGGTAAGTGGGAGACTATTCCCTACCTCAGGTAACATTTCCCTCTGAAATTCCTCCAGCAAGAAAGACAAGACCCAACTTTAACCAACAGGCAACAGAAGACAGAAATGGCAGGATCTGTGGGGAGGAACTTGTGTAGGTTGAGAAAGCATGAAGTTACTTTCACACCTATTCAGGCAAACAGTGACAGAGACTAAGAATAGGTGAAAAAAATATTAAGCAATGTGGTAGAAAAGGCAAGGATAGCATGACCAGAGGCTGAAGACAGCATCAGAGAATATGGGCAGATCTTCAGAACTGACAACAAAGAAGGTAAACAGAATGAGGAGCTGGGAAGGTTTATAAAAGGATGAGATTTAAGACAGAAATGTCACAAAGAAAGATTTTCTTTCCGTTTTCAGCCTTAGACAAGGAGACTAATGTTAGGAACTCTCACTTAAATAGAAAGCTGAATTGTGAAATAAGCATTAGGAACAGAGTCTGGGACTGGACAAGGAATAACAGCTCTGAATAGAGCTATGTAACATAGAGCTTTTCCCATTTCCTACCCAAATGCAGTTTTTCTTGCTTGCATTTCTGCTTTTTTGTGACACATTCTATTACCATTTCTTCAGGGGCCATCTCTGACTATCTGTCATCACCTTTTTGGGATGTCAGTTACACCAACAGATCTGAACATTTTGATTGTTGCCTTTACCTTTCTTTGGAGAAAAAAAAAATTAAATTTAGCACACTAGACATGGTAATACTGAGGACCTCTCCCATACTTAAGTCAACAGGTCATTATTAGTTCTGTCTCGCAGATATACTTTTTTCCTTACCTCAAATTGCTAAACTGCAATGCACATGCAATATTGCATGTGTTAGACACTAGCATAAAAATGTATTTACACATAGGACGAACATAAAGAACTGAAGGAAGTGAAAGAAACAAAATCTATGAGTATTTACAGACGCATTAAAAACATGATGGTACAGTTACCAGCAGAAATTACTTACTGTTTGGGAACAAGGTCAAATCTCATCCTATTGAGAAGCTCATCTTCTTGTAACATGACCAGTGCAACAGGGTACATTTGATCAAAGTCAAAATGAAACTGCACACCTGCTGGAGGATCCCGCAGAAAATTCCGTTTATCCTTTGAAGAACATATTTGAAGCCATTAAATGATATCAGAAAAAGGACACCATATTTTACACACAAGAGCAGCAAAGCAATCTGTAAAGCCTTTATAAAAATAAAAAATATATTGAGCTCTGCTGTGGTTCAAGTTGAAACTGATAAAACTATTTACTCTTGCACATGATTGGTGTCATGACAGACATATTAAAAATATCTTGAAAACACGTAATTTAATAAACTTACTTAAAAAACCCAGTAGTTTTAATTTTTCCAAGAGAAAATTTCGAATCTTATAGGAAATGAAATACTTACTGCTGATAAAGCCAGTATTTGTTGTTGAATTGTCTCTTCTTCATTGCTGTCTACCCAGGGAGGCACTGCTGCTTCTAGTAGAAAGGAGGAAGATAACTACACGTATATTACTTGAAAAAAACTCACTCCAAATAACAGACCTTACATAAGGTAACATTGTCACAAAAGTAAGCAGAGTTACACCAGTAGGCCAAGTCATTGTGTCTTTTTCCTAAACTAAGTCCATGGCATTAAGAGAAACCCTAGAAATAGATCTTTGCTTATCAGAAGTAAAAAAGAAAACCAAAATAACGAAATAGTTGCTGATCTCTATAATTGTAAAAATAAATCTGTGGGGATGTCTTTGCAGCATGCACCAGTTAGAATTTGGTGCCTCTTCATTTAGCTACTGAAGTAGTGCTGTATAACTGTTTAAGGTGCCTGCAAATAATATTTCCAGATCCACTTAAAATGTGTAAACTTTGTCTAAATTAAGTTTGCAAAGTAACTTACACCCAGAAGACACCAGTTCTTTAACAATGGAGAAAAATGTTATAAATTTGTAATGAATTACAACCTCTTATACACTGAGCAAGCCTACTCCAGTTCAGCAGCTTTATATAGTTATCCAGATACTTTCGAAATAGTTCTTTGGGCTGTACAGAGAGGAAAATAAACTATTGTAGATGTATAGATATTTATCAATCTCTTCACTGTCAATGCAAATTCAACCTACAGAGACACTATGATGCATCTGTAGCATATAAATAATTCTTGTGCCCTTACTAATAACACTTATTTGCCTGTGCAGCTGATATCAGCAAGATCTTTCACCCACATGGTTCCACATCAGATGCTCATGCTTCTTTCAGTCAGGCCATCTGTCACTCCTCCTTTGGCCAATCTAGCTACCTATTTTCACAAACTCTTAGAAATATATTAAGAGAATCCCAAGTTTACTAACAGACAAAAAGACAGAAATACAGACAACACAATCTCATAAACAATCTTGCAAGTAAAAACCAGACTAACACACTAACTAAAAACACCATGAAAAATTTTATCACAACCCATTTAAAACCAGCTCATTTTAAAGATTAACAGAGTCACTACATACTCAAACTGTCAGAAATTATTGCATTCAGGTAACACAGGGTAACTTTTGCATTCAGGTAACTTTTATCTTAAAAAGATAGAAGTCAATGATGAAACACAATGTGAGAAAACTTTGCTAGCATGGTGATCTTTGTGTTTATTTCACAAAGCAGAATTTGGTTAAAAAGCAAATCTAAACCAACTACGTAATGCAACACTAATCCCACTTAAAAATAGAATCTTCCTATTCCACCACATGCATTAAATTCTGTCATAACTTAATGTATTTCATTAAATAGTGTTTTGATAGATTAGTTTTAGATACAGCTCAATTATCCAGCTTTCAGCAAGGTTTCACTTATGTGATGTTAGACATCATCAAGAAAAGCATACATTACCTGATTTTTTGGTTTGCTGCTCTTGGACAAATTTCTTCTGTTCCTTCTGAAAATCTCCAATAATTGTCTAAAATAAAAATTAGGGAACCGCACTTTAAAAAAAAATTAAAATTCACTCTTCTTGTTTTATGTTCAGTCAGAAGGTGCTTTCAAATACAGTGCATATTCTTATATCCACGGTGGCCCTTCCTGTTAGTTAGAGGTGTCTCATGTCAGTCATAGACTTCCTTTTACTGAAACATTTGATTTTGCATTTAAAACTATTGTGTATGCTTTCAAAAGTATATTTATAGTTTTATCAATTTCAGGGGACACGGGAAAAAAAGGAGAATCTTAGCTGATAATTTGAACATTGGCATACTATGCATATCCACTTACTGTCTCACTGTATAAAATACAGGCACTGCAGACTGTTTAGGTTTAATTAAACACGTTTTTAAAGCACTAACACTTAGAGATACTCTTGGCCTTACAAAAGTTTCAAGAGTTGCCTAAGAAATCTATCCATGGCAAGAAACTGGACTTTCAAAATTGTAAAGCTGCATTTCAGAAGACTTGCTTAGCTGAAACAAAGTAACTTCTCTACTTCTGTTGTTGACAAATTTTCATTTTAAAAATCATATATGGAAATATTCTATATTGAATTTAGAATTTAAAAATGGAGAATGGTCTCAGAATTTGGTATGCCATAATCTAGAACTAAGAATGCAAATGTTCTTCAAATGTGGTTGAAAGCAGAGGTAAAAAAGATGAAGCTAGAAATGAACACTTAAACCACTAACAAAAATACAACTTTATGTGGTGAGGTCTATGGATTAACAAGTTACCAAAATGCACAGAAGTCTTCAAGCTAAATCCTGATAAATTTCTTACTTTTTTTTTTCCTTCAGTAACCGAGTATTTGAAATTAAGATTACTACCAGTGAGAGAACTATAGTAGTGTCAGTTATACAAACAGATTATTCTGGTTCCTTCTGGTTTCAAATTATGTTAATTTTTTTCTACTTATGGAATAAAACAATTTATATGGTATAAGAAGAAAGCTTTATGATGATACAGGTATAATCTTGTTCCTCCTGTATATAATACTGATTAATTTAAACAGGGAATTCATATTACTCTACAACAGTAACAGAAAAAAGAAAACTATTTTTGGCATAAAATATGCTGTAGGTACTTAGCTACAGTTTCTTAGAAGCACTATTATTAGTGTATTAAATTAACAAATAACCTTGTTACTTGATTTTTCCCTTTTGATGTATATCAAAACTACATTAGACACTGATATTACCGTAGAAGGAAATAGATCTCTGTTATTATTATATAGACAACTGTCTATAAAGACAAAATGTAAAATGTGATCATAATAGAAATTAATTTGATGGAAGACAACATGAACACTAATTATATCAAGAAGTAGGATTCTGTTGTATTAAAAAAATAAACAGGTAATGCTGTAGTTCCCCAGAAGGGATGTCTGAGACAGAAGCAGGAAAAAGGGTTTGCCTGTGTCAAAACAAGGATGCACAGTCCTACTACTGCTGGGATGGTTTTGACCAGTTCCCTTCCCTTCCCAGATCTCCCAATAACAAACACAGAACACTTCATGGCACTTATTGCTGACTTTTTCTTTTTTTTTTTTTTTTTTTTTCCCTTTCCTTCTGCCAGATTTGTGGCTTACTGCACTGGAAGAACACTTGCTGGCACAAGTTAAGGAACTGGAGCTGACAGACAGGAACAGAGAGGGTAAGAACTATGGGCAGGGTCAGGGTGGGAAAAAGAGCAGGACACTAACAAGGTGTTTCATTAGCTCACTGTACCTGTATACCCCTAGGGTCCGAGGATACAGTATGTACAATGCCAAGCTAATTCTGACTTCTGCACAGAGGTGCCTATAAGATGTAAGCTACCTCATTCCTTTTTCTAACTAATTAAACTGTGGGGCAAAAAGAAACCAGTCCACACATCCTGGGACAGACATTCCCTAACTGCCTGTCTCAAATTCTTTCAGCCCTTCCACCTACATTGGCATTTAAAATATTTTCTTCTAGTCTTTTTCCAGTCTATCAACATCCTGAGGGAACTGAACAAACATGGGTGCAGCACTGAGAAAAGCAGGGTGACCATTTTTGGAAACTCTACCATGAATAAACATTGCAGTCACATCATTCATCATGACAAGAGATGCACAGTATCTCTTGAAAGACATAATATCTAAAGACAGTTTAAAGAAATGTTATCAAATGCCAGATTTTGCCACATGTTGTAACAATTGTAAGCAAACAGATCTTTCAGATCAAGTGTCTAGAAATAAATTACCTTATCAATGATACTGTCAATTTTTCCTTCTTCCACAGACTTCTTTATTGTCTGTGCTGTTTCAGCAACAGACTCAGATATCTTTTTTGTAGCAGCAGAGGCAAAATTGAAGAGGTAACCTTTCGCAGAAAAAAAAACAAAGACCTGAGAACAGATTTCTTTACATCCAGTTCTCTTTCTACATTTATTTTATCTTCTCTTTAGAAGATAAACTTAAAACTTAAAAGTTAAAGAAACTTAAAAAGTTTCTTTCAAAATAACCCAGCTTCTGGCCTACAAAAAACTCCTAAAATTCTATTTATCCTTTCCTAGTTTATATTCTTTAATGATGATGATGATGATCACAACTTTCTGTAAAACTAATATTTATATATGAACCTTGTTTACTAAATCAAACATTGCTAATGGTCCTTGAAATACTCCTTTCCAATGTGTTTTCTGAAGCAATGTCTTTCCTGACTTCATGTAAGTATTTTGGAGACATTAAATCACAAAGTAACTCAACCGCAGTATTAAAACAGAATTATATATGTTTTTAAGAAAATCAACATGCACAATAAAGTCTTATAAACTGAGGCAGCAAATCCATGAAAAATTTAAGGCAGGTAACACCTCCTTTAAAAGTCTTGGCATAGAAGCTTGCTCTTGATGTTTGCCCTTATCTGTTTTGCATTATCTTCCTCTCTTAAGGAAGAGAAAAGCACTGTGGCCCTGTTTGCTCATTTTTCTGAGCCATATTTTCTGAAAACATTCAGTGTCAGAACAGCAATGAAGAATATTCTCAAAGACTCGCGTTCTTTGTATTAGCAGTGCTGAAGTGAAGAGAGGTGGCAGGGAAAGAACTACATACACATAGCATGGCCATCTGCATGTATTATTACATTTTAATTAAGGATAACAAATGTAGAAGCATCTTGCAAGAAGCAAGATGTGTATCATAAACCTTCAGAAACATCAAGTATCAGCTTACAGACAAGTGATTTTAAAACATTGGTACTATTTCTCAGATAGCATGATGTCACAAGCACTTAATTACACCTGAATGGGTGCATTCCACTGCAGCACCTCGGTTCCAGTACATACATTGTGTCAGTGCCATAGCAAATAAAATACTTGCAGAGGGATCTAGATAGATTGGAACATCTGGGCAAACATCAATAGCATGAAATTTAACAAACATAAATGCTGGATTCTGCATGTGGGATGAACATAAATTGAGAGACAAGTGTCTGGAGAGCAGCCCTGCAGAAAGGGATCTGGGGGCGCTGCTTGGTAGTCAGCTCAACAGAAGTCACATATTTCAGTTACTCCAGAGAATCACCTTTGACTTTTACACAAAAAAACCCCACCAAAACCCAGCACTTCTGTTTCAAACAAAAGACCACCCTCCTTCTCAAGAACTCTCAAAAAATACAGTTTCCCTATGGGTTAGAAATGTAAAAAATAATCTTATAATGAAAAAAAAAAAATAAAAGTTCCTTTAACACATGGTTGTTAGCCACTGGTAGAATGAGTTACTTTGGAACACTGATGTCACCTCTTGGAAAGCTGACTATTCTCTGGGTTGGATAAAATGTTCTCTTGTAATGATATCACCAAATCAATACCAAAATATGCAGAGGTCTAGCCAAGCCTTAAAGACATTTTTTTATGTGTAACTTTTTTAATCTGTAACAAGTCACAGAATGGTGGTAGTCAAACATCCTTCAAGTACTTACCAGCATCTTTTATACCTGTTATCAGGCTTTATAACCCATCACCTGATTCAGGTATAAAAAAAGGTGAAGTTCTACATTTTAGACATAGACATATACATTATTCCCCTTATGAGAGTAGAGGAAGCAGCAACCTATTGGACTGCTTACTCCCTACCAGCTTTTATTGGTTGTTTCATGTATCCCTGGAACCTCTCCTATATGCAATTGTTTTAGGTGCAAAATGTGCAGAGGCATTTGCTGTCTGGTGACATTCCAGCATTATTGTCAAAGTGGTATTGGCCAGTCCTGGAACCACGCTGAAGAGCAAAATGCTTTTTATTTATAAAACTGCAGAAGCCTTAGAAAAATAGAATTTGTAGTGGAAAATAACATTTTCAAATGACTAAGAAACTTGTCTTCCATCTTACAAGTGTATGCGTGTATTAAAAATACGTATCTAGCAATACTTCTATTATTAGTTCACGCTGGCAAAACGCTCATAATTTCTGTATTAAATGGCATGATAGTGAGCAAAAATAATGTCTATAAGGATTCTGTTGTACCAAAAAAATTCTTTATCTGCCAGAAGATTCTTTTTACACAGCTACCCAGGTTGTTGGCCATGCAGAGGTTTCTAGGATGATGTGTTAAAACAGCAAGAAAGCCTTTCCACCACAATCTATTCTGGTGTCACAGACAATGGACCCATTGACCACTAAGCCAAATTTTCATTTGCAGAGCAAGTTATGGATGGATCTTTATATAGATAATAGTCAATACTTATTCTTCCCCTGAAACTCAAAGTCCTTTTTCCTTCCTGAACAATCAGAGTAATTTGCAGATTAGAACAATCAGAGTCAGCAGCAAGTTCGTATCAATTTACCACAACTAGACAGGTATTTGAGCACACTATACAGACTAAACTGCTGCAGTTCTGGTTGCCCAAGACAATGCACAGTACAGAAACCAGCTCAGATTAACCTCTCAGATCGCACTGATCCAGAATTTCAGAGCATCGGTTTAAAAAAAAACAAACCCCTTTCCTTAAAAAAAACTTTAGTAATGAGTGTAGGTCTATACTGTGGATTAACTTTATCCAAGAATTCACTACACTAAAGCAGGAACTTTACTTATTGCAAATTACAGCTTTCCCCATCCCTGGCAACGTTCAGGGCCAGGCTGGATGGGGCTTTGAGCCTGGTCTAGCAGGCATAGCAGGGGGTTGGAATGAGATTATCTTCAACGTCCTTTCTAACCCAAACCATTCTGTGATTCTAAGACTGCAGACATGTTCAACAAAATCATCAAACCCCATTATCTTTCTATGAAAAGAACACAAACGCCCACAGTGCAATCCATGAAGTACATTATTCTACGCAGACAGATCTATTCTCTCTACACACAAACCACCTCCCACAGTGCCAACAGAACTGATACTTAAGGAAACGCTGCTCCTTTAAAAACAGCTCTGAAAGGGGGATAATCGAAAGGCACTTTGCAGCCTTGTTTCCTTAGCTCATATTTGAGAGCCGGCAGCCCCGACACACTCACTGCCGAATCCCTTGGCCTGGCTGAGCAGCGCCTCCGAGTCCCCCTGCAGCTCGCCCTGCTCCTGCCCGGCCGGCCCTGCCTCCTCCTCCTCCTCCTCATGGTGCTGCTCCTGCTCCGCGGGGCCGCTCCTCTTGCCGGCGGGCAGCAGCTGCTCCTCGCCCGCCCGCTCCAGCCCCAGCCAGCTGCCCAGGCCGCGCAACATGGCTCAGGGGCGGCGGCCGCGCTCGGGCCGAGCCGGCGCTGCTGCGGAACCGCGGGCGGCCGCTGCGCGCTGCTTCCGCGTGCGCCACTTCCGCCGGGGAAGGGCCGCGGCAGGGCCGGCCGGGCGGAGCGGGGCGAGCGGCATCTGCCGCGCCGGGGGCGTCCCCGGAGGGGGTGGTCCCGGCCGGTGTGTGCCCAGCGGGGGTGTCTCCGGTCGCCGGCCCCCGCGCGTGTGTCCGTCCCCGTTGCCGGGGCTGCGCTCGGAGGCGCGGTACCTGCAGGCGCTGTGTCCCCCCGGGCAGGTGCCGGCCCCGCTCCGCCGGCGGTGCGCTCGGGCTCGGCTCTCCCGCGGCGGGCTCTCCTGCTCTGCGCTGCCGGGCTCTGGTCGGAGCAGCCGCCTTTAACACCGACGTAAGTCAGAGGCCTCTCCCTGCTCGGCCGCAGCGCCCCGAGCGCTCCCGCGGTGCGGCACGTTTGGGGTGCAGCGCCCACAAATCCCTGCTGGAGGCGGCAGCTCCTGTAGATAAGGCTGGACAGAGTAATTCGTGTGCCACTTCACAGCAAAAAGATTTCTTCCAGTATTCGCTTTCAGCGCTCCCTCCCCTATTTCCTTCATCTTTTACAAGTGACTTCCCAGACCACCTGCAGTTCTCCGTACCTATTTCAAGTAAAGGCGTTTCCTGAAGCTGCTGGGATATCGCTGTTTTTGTAAAATCACAGCAAACTTTTCATTTTGGTTTCTGTAAGCAAGATTTAAGAGTTCTAAAGTGGCAAGTACTCAGGGTTTATACTGTTGTTGAAATTTTCCCCCTTGTTTTCCTGAAAAGAGCTTTGAAAATGGCTTAGCTGTTTATGATGTTAATGTTGACAGCTAAGTTGGCTGAGTTCTAAAGGAATAGCCTGAAACAGAGGTAGTAGGTCCAAGTCTTAAAATCTTTGCTATTAAAAGAATTACATATTAAAATTAAATGGCAGGGAAAAGTTAATCCCTGGTGTTCCTTCTGAGTTAAATGCATTTAATGGTTATGGTGGTCTTGTCAATCATATTGACAAGCAAATAGTTTATTAATTCCTATTACCAGAAATGTAACGATAACATGCCTTGTTACATTCCTGAACTCAGTCTCCTGAAGATCTAGGCCTTATTTATGTTACTTTAGTATAATAAAAAAAAGAATTAAAATGTTCATTGGGTATCTACTGGTTCATACCAGCAGCTGAAGTACCACACTGCTTTGATTTGTACTGAGGGTCATTAGATCAAGTGCTGTTGTGTGTTGTTTTGGGTGAATTGGGTATTTAAGTAAGGAAAGATTTTCTTGTCCCTAGAGTTCTTGCTTTATGGTGAGCTATGCTGTCACTGTTCAGTGATTAGCCTCCACAGCCACCTGAATGGAATGTGAAGTCATTTACAGATGAGAGAAGTGTCATCCTGCTTCAGATGGGTGGAAAAATGCAGCTTGTAGCTCATCAACACTGGTGCCTTTGTTTGCTGAAGTGTATAAATAGTAAAAAGTTTTTGAAGTCCTTTTATGGATTTGCCACTCAGCACCCCTTTCTGTCTAGAACTGTAAATTAATACTTCAGCTCTGTGTGTTCATCAGCCTCATCAGGACCTAGGATAGGGACAAGTGTTTATCTTACATATTGGTGTATAATGTGGGAGAGGGGAGTCCTCATCCCAGACTCCAGAATGGTCATTTTTATTGTATGTTGCTGAAGGTCATTCCCATTTAGATCTTTGCAGATTGAATGTGTGATCTTCCTAGACATGAATTTACATTCATCAGATGTACATCTTTGTTGCTTTAGATTTCCAGCTCAAGGTCGTTGTGTGTGTGCTGATTTTCCAATGAAGTACATCTTGGTAACTGGTGGTGTCATCTCGGGCATTGGCAAAGGGATCATTGCAAGCAGCATTGGCACCATTCTGAAATCATGTGGTCTACGCGTCACTGCCATCAAAATTGATCCTTACATAAACATAGATGCTGGAACCTTTTCACCATATGAACATGGTATGAAGATAAGTGTTATTGCCATACACGTAAACATTTGTATTTATAATAATGTGTTCTGTTTTTTTTTTTCTTTTTTTAACCAATAGTATGGTGTTTACAACTTGTTTTATCATTATTTTGAAAGTTTGTTGCTTACTCTATGTTCTCAAGGACACTGTCTGCTCTAAGTTAAGAAACAGAAGCCTGTTTTTTTGAAGATCCTCTTATAAGCAGATGCTTCCTTTCTCTAAAATACCACTTTACTGGGAAAATCCTAGCTGTAAGACTTGTTCAGTTAATGCTGTCTTCAGTTCAACTTGATTAAAAACCCCTTTTAAATAGTGCTATGAAACTTATTTGTAACTTTAAGTCCTTAAGAGTTACTTGAGAATGCTGGTCTCTGGGTATCTGTGCCTTCTAATGTAAGTGCCTTCATTAGCGTTGCCTTAAGTTCTTGTTTTAGTAAAAAAATATAGTCAAAAACATTAGTGAAGCTTAGAGAACCTAAATTCATTGAATTGGAGTGTTGTGCTTTGGTGGATATACATTTCTGTTGTCCACATTTTTTTTTCTGCATTAGTAATGTAATTTGTTTTGCCATTGATTTATTGGGTCATGACAAAATATTTACAGCTTTTCTGAAGAACTTTCCAGCCTTACCTCAAGATCTAGTTACTTGAGTTCTGTCAGAAGTTGACTAGATTCAGAATTTAGAGACCCTAAAGGGCTGAGAAAAGTGTGAGCCCAAGGGGTATTTTAAGTGGATTTTTCAGGGTCAGAAATAACCCTTGCTGTGGACATGGTGAACCAAATATACTGGATGAAACAACTGACTCAAGAAATGGTGATTACGTTTGAAGAAGCATTTTTGTTCATCATAACTTTACTCCTGATCGAAGCCTCCATCATTAAAATAGATCCAATCAACAAGAATTTATAGTGAAACACTTTGAACATGTATAATAATTCATGCTTATAAAAGCATAGTTTTTCTCTCCTGCAAGTAAATGAATATTTTATTTGTTGCTGATTTACAATTCCTAGAGGTTGTTTTCTTCCAGTGAAGGATTATTCTGCTGTTGAAATGCTAGTTAAATATTTATGTTGCTTAAATATTTTGGCAATGTAACTTACATTTTATTTGCAAAACTATGTGTATGTGTGAGATGGACATTAGATGTAAAACTGACTTGGATATTAAGTCATACAGAATGACAATTCAGGTTGGGTTGCAACATGGCCTTTATTGATATGTTGTATATAATAATTATATAATTAGATATTATAATACATAATTTAATGTTTTTCTTCTATTTTAAGATGTCTGTGGTATTCCTGCTTTATGCTTAATGATTTCTGATTATTTTGTTGTTTTTCTGTTTGTTTTCACTTTCTTTTTTCAGGTGAAGTTTTTGTATTAAATGATGGTGGAGAAGTTGACTTAGATTTGGGAAATTATGAGAGATTTTTGGACATCAATCTCTATAAAGATAACAATATCACCACTGGAAAGATATATCAGCATGTCATTAATAAAGAAAGACATGGTGATTATCTGGGAAAAACCGTTCAAGGTAATATTTTTAATTTTGTATTTTTTTGTAATTTTAATTTTTAACTTTTTGTATTTTTTAATTTTAGTACATTCAGTCTTCACAAAAGAAGAGATCAGCTAGAACAGGCTGCTTCTTGCTCCATCACCTTACTCCTTTCTCCCTTCCAAAAGATACGGGATACGGGTGTATTCCTGTAAGGTTTGGCTTCTGGGCTCAAGGAAAGGAGAACTTGAGAAAGGACTTAGTAGTTTCTTTTTGGTTTTCTGTTCACTTTACCCCTTTTGCATTCAAAAATTAGTATGTGGAGCTAAAGTAAGCTATGCTTGCCTTCTTTGGTTTTATTTTGTAGTTGTTCCACACATTACTGATGCAGTTCAGGAATGGGTAATGAATCAGGCAAAAGTTCCTGTGGATGATGACAAAAAAGAGCCACAAATCTGTGTAATTGAGGTAAGTATGGAACCTTTTAGGTATCCTTTTAGGTATCTACAGTGAACACAATGAGCTCATTTGCTTTCTCTTTGCTCCGTACTGTAAAAAGGTCAGACTGAAGTTTTATGGAGAGCAGAAATTCAAAACCACATTCTATATTCCTTGGTTTGTTCTTAAAGGGATAGGCATGGTCTTAGCTCTACAGCTTCCATTTACTTGACTAAATCCACTCTAGAATACAGCTGAAATTGAGCATCTTAAGAGTTCATTAACTTAGAGAATTAAAGTAGTTACTGTAATGTGAACTGTCTATTTCAAGATCCAGATGTTTGACTGAAGCTTTATACTGTTAATAGTATTGAGAAAACTTGTGTAATACCTGAAATCTCCTGTGGTCTGTAGGAGAGCCTTTAACATTCCAGCTTCCATAGAACTTCAAATGTTCATCTTGTTGCTTGTGGTCATGCTTAAAGGAATATATTTAAACAATGTGTAAGTTAGTTTCCCACTTTCTGATGTTATCTTTAAGGTCTTTGGTATCAACTTTGTTAATTACTTAACCTGCTGATGTTTTGCACAATGGAAACGAGGAGTTTTACCCATCCTTAGTAGGGCACTGAGCTGGATGAATGCCAGTAATTGCTAGGAGTACTATTACAGCAGACAATAATGAAAAAATATTATAGTTGAGAATTTGACAGAAGATGTCACAGATTTAATACCAGAAGTGACTACTGCAATCAATAGCACCATAAGCTTTGTGACCCAGCAGCAGAATTATTCAGTGTTTCTTATGGCGAAGAATCTGCCTTGATTGAAATACACTTACCAATACCTATGTATCTTTTTATGATATTTACAGTAGGAGTCAAATATTTCATTTAAAACAAATACGAAAAAGTAAATACAAAAGTTGCACAAAAACATTAATAAGTGATGGTCATATCAGTCCTTTAACTACAGGTTTTTTATGGGGGTTGGGTTTTTTTTGTTTGTTTGTTTTGTTTGTGGTTTTTGTTTGTGGGGTTTTTTTGGTTTTTTTTTTTTTGTTTTGTTTTGTTTTTTTGGGTTTTTTTTTGTTACATTTAAACCTCCAGCCTGATAAAATTATTTTTCTTTAGTACTCTAAAAATAATTGTAACATTTTTCCATTGTACAAACCTGAAGGAGTTAGACTAAATGTGTGTGATTTATAAATGTAGTTGTAAGCTTTTCTGGTCCTGGGTGAACAGAAATATGTAATTCTGTTGAAAACCACTTGGTGGCACAAAAAGATCATTCTGAAATACAACTATTTCATCAGAGTTGTTTGCAAAGCTGCTTTATTCAGTGTTTAGTCTCCTATAGCTCCCTGTGTCTTTGAAAGGCATCTGATTTCCATCATTATAAATAAATTTCAGCACGGATTCTGTATTGCATTTTGGTTTGGTAATAAACAATTATTGATGTTGGAAAGCTGTGATAATACTGAGAAATGTCTCTCTCTAGTTAATCACAAATATTTTTTAATCTGACAGGAAATAAAGTTTTCCTATATAAAAACCTTTGCATCAGCTTAACTATTGATTACTGGTTCACCACTTTGAAGGCAGTGTGAAGCATGTATTATTGAGCAGCACCACACATCTTCCCACGGGAAGCTTATGTATTTGGTGGAAAGTGAACATAACAAAACCTGAAACTTAATGTTTTCCACAAGAAACAAACCGTGCAGAGTAGATGAAAGCACTTTGTAGAGTATCTTTGCAACTTTCAATTGTCAGGGTTTTTTTTTCAGATAAAAGTTTCAGAAAACATCTTGAAATATATGAGACTTTTTTTTCTTTTTTTTTTGCTTTCTGCAACTCTGACATATCCATTTCCTTTTCAGCTGGGTGGAACTATTGGAGATATTGAAGGAATGCCATTTGTTGAAGCATTTAGACAGTTTCAGTTCAAAGCAAAAAGAGAGAACTTCTGTAATATCCATGTTAGCCTTGTACCACAGGTAAGTTATTAGAATTAATAAAATAAATTTTACTCTATATTGGCTTTATATTTGTTTACTTGTCTCATTAACCCTTTCATGCTGGAGTCAAGTAAAGACTACTAACTCCTTGTACAAGACTAAAAGTATTTTTTCATTTGAACTCTAAATTTTGCTTCACTACTCACAGGGGATATTTTGGTAAGCAAAGGTTTGTAATGATGATAGATGTCACCTTCTACAGACAAAAAATAATTACTAACTACAGCTATGGATTAGAGGATTGAACAGCAATTGGTAGGGTAAATTCTGTGTATTTGAGAACAGAATTATTTACTACATCTGAATATTTCAAGAACAGATACAGAAGGCTTTGTGCTGTCTTAGACATTCTCAATTTTTTAGCCAAATCCAAGTTTTGGAATAGTCTTCTTCTTCTGCCTGAGCCAATTATATGGAAATTTTTCTCTGAAAACAAACAACAAAATAAACTTGACCTGAATTGGAACCCTGTGGTTTCTTTACAGTATTTCATATGCAGGTAATAACAGTGGGGTCATTTCTGTTTCTGGCATATTATGGCTCTCTTTGGATATGTTTATTTCCTGCAAATATTATTACTTGAAATGAATTTTGTCTTTTAATCTGTAACTGCTTTGTTACCAGATGTTAGTTGCTATTTGAGCTTTCAGCTCAGGGCTATTTGTGCCTTTTCAGCCTAATGCTACTGGTGAACAGAAGACAAAACCAACACAGAACAGTGTTCGAGCACTGAGGGGTCTAGGCTTGTCTCCAGATTTGGTGAGTCAATAAATACAGATTTTTATTTATAGGTCATCTAGAAATATCCTTGCATAACTTGTGTTCAAAGAATAAGCCATAGTCTCTCAAGAGAGATGAGAATTTTAGAAGAAATGCAAAATATGTGCTGCAAAGCTCCATTAAAGCCACAGGAAATCAAATTAGTCAAAATCACTCTAAGCTAACGAAAAATTACTCTTAAGATAGTCACACAACTAAATTTTGTGTTGTGCTTCTTTCTGAAGTTTTTTTTTGAGCTCTTTCATTTTACGTTTATGAATAAATGTGTTTTTAACTACAAAACCAATGGATTTGGAAATAGGGTATGTGAAAGATGTGTTTGGTGTCAAGTGGCTGTGACATGATAATTGTAACCAGCTTGTGGAAGGAAAGACTTATTAATGTAATGCTGTACTGTGTTCCAAGTTTCAGGGCCTAATCTCCAAAATCCCCCTTGAAGTGGTAATTGCATCGGGAAAGTTGCCTATTCTTTTTGAAGGCCTTTAAGGCAATTTCCAGGGCCTGACTTCTCCCTCCCCTCCAAAAAATAATTTTCTTTAAAAAGCCTGTTAAGTGGGTGTGTGTAATAGGAGAACAGACAAACATGGTGACTGTCTTGCATCTTGGGTTCTTGCCTGGGGCAGTTCTGGGACTGCCAGGAGCACAGTATCATTTCTGGGTTTTGACTGCTGCTGTTGACACCTGAAGCAAGGACAGATTTCACTTGAGGTGCAGCCTCTTGGTGCCCTTATAAAGTTCCTTGAGTGCTGCTTCAGGACAATATTTAAATGGTTGCTATCTTGGTCAGGGCAGCACATGGGGCAGCTCCTACAGCTGAGCCCATTTCATCCAGTTCTGAATCCCTGCTGCCTCCCTGCCTGCTCCCGGGCATCCCTGGGGTGGCTGCTCAGCTCTGTGCGCCTGAGCCTCTCTGTTCTCCCCAGGGTGTTCTGAGTGCCAAGTGGACACTGTGCTGTGGCTGCAGAGATCCTGTACTCTGAGGCAGCACTTTCAGTCTGCACTTGTCAGAGCTGTCCTGTTGGATTCAATTGTTCCTCATTTTCTGTGTGTTATGTTCCTTTGTAGTGCATCTCTCCCGTTTTTGTTGTAGTTGTTTTATTTTTGTGCTGGTTCTGATGTTTTTGATTTCTTTGTCTGCATTAACTTTTGTCTCCGCAAGACAGACAATAGATTTCAAAGTGGGTTTACTCATGTGCTCATACTATCAAGGTTTATAAATTATACCTTCAGCTTCAAACTGTACCAGATTTTACGTATGAATTGTGCTTAAGTGAGTAGAATATACAGACTGTTTCCTAATTACATTTTGATTTAAAACACACTAATTTTCCCTTATACTAGGCATTTTTTTTTGTTTCTAGATTTACTTCTAAGGTTAGGGTAAGTTAATTAGACTCCATCAGAATCAGTGTAGCTAAGCTGCATTAGCAAGGTGATCAAAGGGCAGCTAGAAGTTTTTGAGCAAAAGGGCTGAATGAATTAAGCAGTTGCATTTGCTAGAAAGATGGAGAAAGTAATGAACTAATCTTGTAACAGGATCATCCTACTTTTTGTTATACTTTCAGGCTTCAAAATAACTTAAGGGAGTAGACTGAGTAATCAGCAGGCACTTTACTAGAGCAGTTCTGCATTTTGATCTAGGTGCCTTGGAGTTACATATTGCACAAAAAGACCCCTTCCAACAAACACCAAAGCATATAATTATTTTTTTCATTGTTTAAAAATTATCAATATTTTCTAAAATTACTGGGGTTTAAATGTATCAGCAAAATACTAGCACCAGTAAAAACTCCATAGAACTATGAATTAGTTTTCTCTTCTTTGGCCTTGTTTTTGTCATGGTGTCTAAATTAAGAAGATGCTGAAATACTGAAATACTCATGCTTGTAAGGTAAATATTATTGCTCTTAATTTAAATCTGATCTTATTGATAAGTTTACAGTATTTATTTTGATTCATCATATTCATACTTATAGAGCTGCTAGACTTGAGGCAAAGAGTACTACAATAGTAGCTAGTTCAAGAAAGAAGAATATGAGGAAGGAATATTGCCGAGAATGTCAATGAAAGCTGAATGAAAATTGGTCAGTATGGGCAGGTGACAGATTTGCTTCTGCTTTGCTGGTAGATATTTGTGAGTTCTGATATATCGTAGAACTCCAACAGGAGGAAAGAGTAAAAAAAGGCACATTTGTTTGTGCTTTGCTTCCAAAGGAGATGAATTTCACTATGAAATATTGAGAATCTTCTATTGGTTTATCTAGTAAATACTTGAAGTTTTTCCTTCTCTTATGACAGATAGTCTGCAGAAGTGCAAAACCTATAGAAATGGCTGTGAAGGAGAAGATTTCCATGTTTTGTCATGTGGAGCCTGAGCAGGTCTGTACTTCAATATTACATGTGGGAAAGTATACAAATATTTCTTTGCATTTCTGTTTTCAACTTCTGACTTCTTCATTCATATGTGATTGTCTTTATATTTTTTGTCTTGCTATTATGGATGCTATAGCATTTTCAAAACATCAGGAGTATTAATGTTTTATGTCAAACAGTCATTAATAATTTAAATGCATGTTGTATAAAAGTTAATAAAAATAGATTTTGAGTGCATGGTTAGTTGTTATACATAGCATGAAACTGCACAGTTTTCACAACTATCGCTGGTTTTATTCATTATTTATTGTTATGTATTTATTGCCCATAAATCATCTCAGGTGATTATAATAATGGATGAACAAAGTGTGGTTAAAGCTAGGTGATTTCCTTATGTCCACATGGTCACAGCCACATGAACACTCTTACTGTGATTATATGTAATAGGCTATTTATGCCCTTCAGCATGCATCTGCTGTGTAGTTATATATTCTTCTATATAATTCATGTGTGATTTCCCCCCTAATAGTTTGCAATTAATTGCTATTCAAATATTACTTTTGATGAATTGACTTCTCTTTAAATATTTTTCAAGTGAGAGCATTTTACTTTTCAATGTAATGGATAATGCTGAAGGTTCAACAGATTCAGATTGAATGGGCACATAGAGAGGCATGGGGAGCACACACATGTACAAAGTTTGTGATGAACAGAAGCAGCTCGGGGGTAGCAAAGAGAGTATCCTTTACTGTTCATGTCTTGAGAACATTTGTGCTCAGGATTCTGAGCTCTGTGATCTTGGGTAAACCAAGCACAATCACCTTAATTGCTGGCAGCTTGGATGCAGTTTATAAATGTGTTCTGAACAAAAAGGTCCTTAAATGGACTGTACTCAGTAATTACATAGCCTAGTTCACTAACAAAATACATTTAGGAGACTTTGTCAAAACCAAATTTGGTCTGTTTTGTTAGGTTTAATTTGTTTTCTTGCTTTCATGCTTAATACTCCTCAAGTTTGTGAGAGGGGAGGAAGGAAGTGCTAGCAAGCATGAGTGCTTGTGGGGCCAGATGTTTGCATTAAAACTGATGCCTTGATAGGCTTGATGAGCCTGTATGATGGTGTGAAGGAGAAGTAAAACACATTTTTACTTTTTAAGTAACTTTTTCCTTGTAGATTTAATGGAAACTTAAATATTAGCTGTGCTGTCCTGCTCATTCAAAAGGAAGGTATTTAAAAACCAGAATGTGTGTAGAATAAAAAATGCATGCAGTATCAAAAAGTAGAATGAATGTTTCCTATGAAAAATGTACCTAAGTTTTTTTATGTTCTGCCTTTTTTTTGTTAGGTGATATTTATTCATGACGTTTCTTCTACTTACCGAGTACCAATCCTATTGGAGGAGCAAGGCATCATTAAGTATTTTAAACAGAGGCTAAATTTACCTATTGATGACCAGCCAAGTGATCTTCTAATGAAGTGGAAGAAAATGGCTTGCAGGTATTCTATGTTCTGCTGATTTCTCTAGAAGTGCTGTAATTCAAGTTAAGTTCTAGCTGCTATGAAGTCACCAAACTGGACTGACTGGGTGTAGTGCTGATTGACACCTGTGAATGGTCTGGGTTTAAAACCACTGGCAGTTTGGAAATTTTTGGAGATATTTTGTGGAATTAAAGAAAAAGCAAATGAGCAAATGCTGGGTTTTTTTTGTTTTGTTTTTGTTTTTGTTTTTGTTTTTTTTTGTTTTTTTTTTTTTTGTTTGTTTTTTTTTTTTTTTTTTTTTTTTTTTTTTTTTTTTTGTTTGTTTTTTTTTTTTGTGACATTTGGTGTAGTAACTGAAGAACTTGTTTTTGTCAGATACGAAAGGTTGCTGAAGGTGTGTTCCATAGCTCTCGTGGGCAAGTACACAAAGCTAAGTGACTGCTATGCATCTGTTTTCAAAGCTCTGGAACACTCTGCACTGGCAATTAATTACAAACTGGATTTAATGGTGAGAATATTTCTGGCTTTTGCTTTTGGGAATACTTTGATTCTACTATTGTATCATTCTGTGGTAACCTACTAGTTCCCATCATGTGTGGCAATTTTAATTAATGTGAAAACTAGAAAATGAATCATGCAGATAAATACAGACTGGCCAAGCATCTCATTTTTTTAAATAAATGTTTTCAGATTTAATTGTTTTATTTGGAACTAAACTCACCTGAAAGGAACACTGAAGTTACCCAAAACTGTATCTGATGAAAAGGCACACTTTATCTGCAAATTTATATTTATTATCATAGTTAGATTTCACTTGTTTTCATGACACATAGTTTTATGGTGCACTTGGCAGTCCTGGATTAACAATTGGATTCAATGATCTTAGACATCCTTTCCAACCTAATTATTTTATGATTAGAAAAGGGCAATGTACCATTCTTAAAAAAAAAAAAAAAAAAGATAAGACCAAAATTAGGATTTGGGAAAATGGCAGGTGGTCAGCCTTTTCTTGTTCCCTGGGAAGAGTATTAGCTAATAGTCTAAAAAGTTGTTTAGGTGTCCATGAAGAAACAAGAAACTGGGAGCAGCCAGAATTGATCCCTGGAGATTTTTAGATCCTCACTGGAAATGATCCTAAGCAGCCTGCGCTAATTTGACTTGCTTTGAGCAGGGAGTGAATCTTGAGAGTTCCCAATGTCCTTTCCGACCTATGTGATTGTGTCACTGTAGTGTTTTGTACTGACAGCTGCAGAGTGGGAAACTTTTATGATATGAAAAACAGCTTTGCTTATAGCAAAAAAGGTGAAAGGTACCCTGTCTGCAAATGCACAGCAAGCTTCATATTCAGCTGGTCTTAATTTTGGTGGGGCTTCTGCATTAACAAGCGTGAAAACTGATGGTTGCTGAGCTCCAGTGCAGTGTTGAAATGTTAACAGACACAGCTCCCACTCTACTTAAGTGCATGTTCATATCTTCTTTTAGTGTTTATGCCCAAGGGCTGTCAGTATAATCCTATTCTCTGAAGGAACTGCTTAATCTGAATGATAAAATGTTGATGCTTCTTTAACTGATAAATGTTCCTTCTTAATATGTTTGGCAAGGAAAATACTTGTTAACTCCAACTGTCATCAGTTTCTCTTTCCAACCTCGCAGTGTCGTAGTGTCTTTTTACTTTGTTGTGTAGTATTCTTCTAGTATAGAATGGCAACATTCAAAAGTAGTTATTTTCCTGTTGTATTTTTGATGCCTTCTGGGATGTGGAAAAAGTAGAAAACATTTGCTAGAAAGCAGTCTTGTCTGGGAAACTTTCAGCACAACTTGTCAGTTGCCTTTCTCTGCACATAGGTGAGTTTTGCCATTTCAGATGATCTCATTTTTATGGAGGATGGACTCTACATCAGAATGTGGTTAATTATGTTAATATGAGAAAAACAGATTAACAAAACCCAGAATCAGTCTCTGATCCTTTATGTCCCCAGTGCTGTACATTGTCCCTTCACTTTACTCTAGTGGTGCATCAGGACCTGTGCTTTTTAATGACTCTAGAGATTCTAATGCAGTATTTCCAGTAGGGCATAGATAATGATTCTTTCTCCCTTTCTACCCAAGAGTACCCAGGATCACTTTTCTCAAGACAATGCAGATTTTTCCAGTCTTATAATAAGATTGGGCAAGCTATGGCATCCAAAAGCCAGGAAAGTAAACATCCTGGCCGCATCTCATTGGGATGACAGGATAAGGTCAGCACCACTCCTTGTTTGGCCTAGGCAGGTAACCTGGGTTCACAGTTACAAAGCATTCTAGTTAATCTGCTTACCTGGAAGGTGCCAAGCAGGGCTATAGGGCAGACACAGCTCCTGAGCTATGCGCAAAGAAAAGGGCACAGATTGCTGCAGTTAAAGGAAACGCTTGGTTTTAAAAGCAAATACCGGGTCTTCAGTGAAGTTGTTAGAGGTTTATTGGCAAATGCACTTGAAACTCTTAATAATTTCTCTTAGCACTTGACCATATACTGTCTGTTGCTCTTTCTGTGGAAGAAGAGACCATTTAATTGCATGTTTTTGTTTATTAGTACATAGATTCAACAGAACTTGAACGTACAACAGAAGCAGAAAACTCAGTGAAATATCACCAGGCATGGCACAAACTGTGCAAAGCAGAGTAAGTGACATTGGGCATTCTGTATACCAAGTACAGACCGTGATATTTATTTCATGTGATGAAAAATGGTTCAGTGAATCAAATAATTTCTCCATGCATCCAGACTTTTGTTACTTATGTGAAAAGATAAATTGCATGGGTTGTGAAAAGCTTCAGCAAATTGAAGTATCAATGTATATTCTCAAAGTCTGCTTAATCTTTTTTAGACAAATTGCAGTTTTTTTGGTTGTTGGTTTAGGGTTTTGATTTTTTTGTTATTGGTTTGCTTTTTTAGATATCCTTTCTTTACAGTGCAGATCAGTTGTCAGTGGTTTTTTGTTGTCAACATGCAGCATAGTTAAAGGTGCTTGTAAATGCACACTGCAAATGTCTCTGTTAAGAATCATTGCTAGGATTTCAACTTGTATTTTTAAAGGGATGTTGTTTCTTGTCTATATGCATTTAGTTTTTTTGGTATTAGAAGATATAAACTTTGGGTGTTAGGATTTTAAGCAGTGAATATATAGCTAGTTTATTTAAGCAGTGGGAATTTCACTGTGAAGTGTGATATTGGTCAGATGAGAATTGGGATAGGTAGATGAAATAAATCTCCAAATTTAATTTCTTTGTATTCTGAATGGTCATATAAAACATGCCTTTCATGAATTGTGTTTGCTTAGTTATAACCTCAGGAGTCTTCATGTTGTGTAGATTCCTCTTGCTTGACTCTGCATGTTAATTCTTTTATATATGGCATATATATATGGCGTTAATTCTTTTATTACAGTGGCATTCTGGTCCCAGGAGGTTTTGGAATTAGGGGAACAGAAGGCAAACTCCAAGCTATCTCCTGGGCAAGAACAAAGAAAAAACCTTTTCTTGGTAAGATCATTAGAGCGGGAAATTACTGTGTTTAGCTAATTGATTTGATTAAAAAAAACAAACAAACAAAACCCAAACCCCCACTTTAGATAAGGATCCTGTCTTAGGAAAGCATGTGTGATGTTGTGACTATGTGGCATGTATAGAATCCCCAGGAGCATAGTCTTGTACCACATCTGCTGTATGAGGAAAGAAAAAAACCCAATCCCTTCTGCAAAGGTTTCATTTGCATGTACAAAAATGGAGAGAGTTTGCTTCTCATTGTAATTATATCACTATAATTCTCTTTATTAAACAGTATGCAGAAAACATAGATGTCTTTGGACCACTTTTGCTATATTAATTTTTTTTATATTTTTGTTTACTGGGGTATGTAAAGTCCAAAGATGTCATCTCGCATATAAGCTAAGTGCTATTTCTGTAAATGCCTCTGAGGCTTTGCTTCCTACTCCACATTCTTTACTTTTAAGTGTCTGAGTAGTTGCCAAAGCAGCAAAGTTTGAATCTGGATATACCCAGGCTTTCAGCTTCTGTTTGTCTTTGCAGTAATTATTAGTAAAATAGATGAGAGGAATAAAATATCTTTGAAAGGGCCTAAAGCACATAATTATGTCACATGCATTTATAGTGTGCCAAGTTTGAAGTGTGAATTTTACATTAAGCAGCCACTTTTGCTTTAGGTTTTTTGTAAGTCTTTGTATATGTAATGAATACCAAGATTTCAAAGCAGTCAAGTTTAAGACAGAACAGCAAGTACTTAGTCAGTCCTACTGTTTGGCCTGCAAAATCTGGAGTTTTTGTTTTCTCTTCTAGGAGTTTGCCTGGGAATGCAGTTAGCAGTTGTGGAATTTGCAAGAAACTGTTTGAATTGGGAAGGTGAGCTCAGTATGTTAGTGTGAATATGATTTATTCAGAGGAATTTTTATTCTCTGTGTGAAATGTATGTCTGTTATTAGAACTGTTTACAGATCCTGTGATTGTTAGATACTTAGCTCTTGCAGCAAGATAATTTTCAGCGAAGTACCTTATGCTACCTCTCTGTGCAAAGGAATAAGAGAACTCTTTGTTATGTGGATTGTTTGAAACCTGCTTTTTGATCTAAAGAGTGTAGAAGAAAGTGTGCTTAGAGTTCACCTCTGTAGTCTCTTTTCTGAAGTGTGCTGGTGGTGAGAAGTAAAAGCTGAGAAGTGGTTTTCTCACTTGCCCTCATTAGCCAAAGTGGCCAAACAAGAGCCATTCAGTAGTAGTATGAAGAGATTTAACTTATCAATGAATTTCTAATACTAAGAGCTGAGAGGAAAGTGTTTTGGAAAGCAGGAAAGAGAACTTACGTGTCTGAGGTCATATGCTTCCTGTGATTACTTCAAAGGTGGTGCAGGATGTGTTTCAATTTGTGAGATTGTAACATAAATGTAGACAAGCCCTGAAATGCCGCAGAGCTGTTACGAGTTTGTAGTGCATGTAGAGCAAATGTACTGTGTTTACTTTGAACTTCTGTTCCAGATGCAAATTCTACAGAATTTGACCCAGACACAAAAAACCCAGTTGTAAGTACTGTTTTTTCCCTGCATGTGTTTTGTGAACATACATATTCCTTAAAAAGGGAGTTACCTCTGTGTTAGTTAAAATCTATCTATATTTTTACGTGGTAGGACATGAGGTGATATAGTATTGTTTAAAAAGGTATTTTCTTTTGATAGTCTCTTGCCATTGCCTATTTGCTTCTGTGAATTGCCTTAGCTTTGTTTTTGTAATTTTTCTAATGGTTTCCTTGAGTGTAAACTCATGCTGGGAGTAGGCAATAATGCTTAAGTTGGCTTTACTAGGGAATAAAATATAAAAGGGAGCTGAAAGGTGTAGCTCAAGCTATTACCAAAATAAAAATTTGTATGACAAAATAAGGATTAAATGGAAATGCGTTAAAAAATTCTTATATTTCCTATATATATGGAATAAATAACCAGTACACCTGTCCTCCCCATACATCTTACAGTTCTCCTTTTGACAAAAATGTTAATGCCCCAGATATGGCAGGGCTCTCTGCATCATATGCTGATGATGGGATTTTAGAGTGGATAGAGTGGACATTATTAATGTAGTAAAACTTAAAAGTGATCAGGGAAAGAAGGTTTTTAAGAAAATGAAAAAGAACAGAAATAAATATGAGAATAAAGCAGTATCTTGGTGTGAGATCTAAACATTTGTTCTAGTGACAAATTAGGTGGGTTGCTCACAGTGACCTACTGTTTCTGTATGAATTTCCTTCAAAAGAATTTTGTTGGGATTTGCAAGTAAAACATACTTTTTTTCATGTCTGCTTAGTCTGAAATGTGCAAATAAGAGGGTTCTTAGAGCATTTGCTCAGTTTGTCAAAGTTGCTTATTTGCATAGGAAGGATGGTCTAGTCTGAACTTTTGAAGGTAAATTAAAGACCTTCAGAGTTTCAGGTGAGACTTGCTGCTAGAATTTGGTGGTGTTTGGACAGGTCCTCAGGTGAGTGAATGTAAACTTCACTTTTGGCATAAAATTTGTGGCCTTGCCATAGTTAGAGGTCTCTTCCTTTCTCCTTGACTATATGCAAAAATGTACTCTTTCACTGCAGGGGTCAATTTCATAATAGCAATATGTTTTAAAATGTGGAAGATGTTGAAAGCTTACGGTAAAATTTTAGGTTATAAGAAGGTAGAGCACAGAAGACTGATTCTGGGGCATCCTTATTTCTAGAGCTTTTTGAGTGTCAGTTTTATTTAATGGTATTTAACTGGGTGATTTGCAGTTTACATTCAAGGGCAAGTAAGGTAGATATATTAAAGAGAAAATAATGTGTACATAAAGTTAAGAAAATAATGAAGTGAATGTGTCATAGAAGATTAATACATTGTTTACAATGGAAGTGTTATCATTACAGTATGTATAATGGATATTCTGTTTTTCTGAGCTGCATTAAGGTTCTGAAATTGGTTATTGACAGTCGTATTTCAGCATCTTAATCTGATCTTTGACATCTCAGTTCTGGACAAGAAACAGATGTAAATCATTCCAAGTGGGAGATTTGCACTACCAATAATTACAGCTGCTAAATAATCTGCCTTAGCAGAGTCCAACTTGTGCTGAAAGCTGTTTAGATATCCTATATAATCAATAAAAACAGTTGGAAGAGAAGCAGATTACTGAAGCTTTTGAACTATCGAACTGATGTAGATGTTTCATTATCTAAGAAAGTTAATTGGAGTGCATCAGCCCTGATAATATCTTGTGATGCCACTGTGCACTAACTTAGGACTGAAGCAGTGTACATTTCTTTTGGTTTCCTCTCCTTTGAAAACAGAAGAGGGAGAAGAAAGGTACTGATGAGGCAGTAGTTACATTTCCTTTTATTTTTTAAAAAAAGAGACAGAACTTGACACATAATTTGGCAGGGGAACTGAGTGGCATCATAAAATATGCAACTACTTACGTTGCTTTTTAATTTGCTAAGCATTCAGGTACTTAGAACTGTTCTACTAAAGTTGATAGTTTCATCTAAAGTGCTTAGAAATATTTTAGTCTCTTTTGTTTCTCTTTGTTGACTGCATCTATGGAAATTTGAACTTTTCTGTTACAAATAAAAATTACACTTATCAAGTAGTCCTGTAACTCAGTATTACACAGAATCATTTAGGTTGGAAAAGACCTGTAAAATCAAGTCCAGCCTTAAACCAAATACCACCTTGTCAACTGGACCATGGCCCTAAGTACCACATACATCTGTGTCTTGAACATCTCCAGAGATTATGACCTCACCACATCCATGGGTGTCCCATTCCAATGCTTAGGAAGAAGTTAGAGAAGAAGTCAGAGAAGAAGTTAGTCCTGATTTCCAAGCTGAGCCTCCCATGGCACAGCTTGAAGCCATTTCTTCTCATCCTGTTGCTGGCTGCCTGGGAGAATCACCCGGTCCCCATCTGCTGCTGTTGGCAGTTGTAGAGATTGACAGGGTCACCCCTGAGCCTCCCTTTCTCCAGGCTAAACCCCAGCCTCCTCAACAGCTCCACGTCAGACTTGTGCTCCAGACCCTTCTTCAGGTCTGTTGCCATTTTCTGGACATACTCCAGCACCTCAATGCCCTTTTGCCCAGAGCAGCTTTCCAGCCACTCTTCCCCAAGCCTGGAGCATTGCCCTAGCTCAGTAGGGAAGATGAAGGAGGTACATGAGCTCTGAGCAGAGACCAAGTTCTTGGTTGATTATTTGCAGGTGATGTTCCCATTCTATATTTTTAAGCTTTCTGCTTTACTTCCTAGCCTTTTTGAAAAATAATGATAGGTAAATTTTTAGTATTCTTTGCAGGAGGATGGCTGTTCATAAAGGTAACACATTTGCTTGAGTGCAGAGCTTGGTATGAAGTTTCTCATGTAAATGGTAATTTCAATGGTAATTTCCCTTTAAAGGGAAACTGTATGGTCTGAACTGCTAGTGAACTGGATTCACTGGATGGATGAAGAGTTATTTGTTTTGTTCCATTTTCCTCATCTTCCTCTACTATTAAACTTAGCTCTTTTTTATTGATCCTTTTAATTATGTTCTTTGTTGGTTTTATTACAACTGCATCTAATACTGTTCTGGAAGAAAAAAAAAAGACTTTCTGGAAATAATTTTCCTTTTTTTTTTTTTTTCTTTGATTTACAAAATCTAATTTTAATTGTGATCATTGTTCTTCATGAACAATTACACCTTCTATAGGATCATGAACCTGAGCTTACTGCACTGGGTAAAATAACTGCATTTTCTATATCCTCAAGAAATTGTGCAGATATATTTTGCCAGTAGGTGACACTCTTAAAACATGTTAATTTCCTAGTGCCCATGTTTCCTATTCAGGATGTCAGTAACCTGATTGAATTCCAAAATTTCTAAGGTTGTCTAAGAGATGAAAAGGAATGTATGTCTCACGCATGCAAAAAGCATGTCCTAAAATTTTGTGATTGTACTTAGGTGTGTGTGTAAAGTTGCTAGTGGGGCTTGGTTAGCATAATGTGCATGTGGTGTATTTACTTTTAAAATTAAAGCATATTGTTAATTTAGAATGTTTTTGTAAACCAGGAAAAAAGTAATACATACGATTTTCTTTCTTCCAAGAAATAACACATTTCAACAACTAAAGGGGTTTTGTAAAAGAGTGACCTGGGAGCATGTTAGGGCAATCATATGATGTTTAAATGTCATATTTTTTAAGGCTCCTATTCATGCATCACTGGTGTGGAGTACCTTATTCCTCATTTCATTGAGGGGAAATTCAGGGATAGGAGCCACAGTAGTATGGGATCTTGAATGCACTTCACAGGCTTTGCAATTAAGCCAAGTCTTTAAGTCCTTAACTTAAGAGATCTACGTGATTTATCAATATAATGGATGGTTTTGGTGTTAAAATTCAGTCCAAAATTCCAAGTTCTCTAGTAGGATTAGTCCCTAATCCACTGATTACTTGTCTTCAAAATATCCATTCTTCATATTTCTCTTTTACTAATTTCTTCTTGAAGTAAATAATAATGCCCATGAAAACACATCTGTTACAGGAATCATGCAATGAAAAGGGTAAGACTGTACCAAATAAGGCTAATGAACTTTAACTGCAACAGTCACTCAGTTTATATATATACTTACATGTTCCCATTCACAGAGTCATAACAAAAAAGTACATACCTATGTAAATATAATTTAAAATGATTATCCAATGTTGCAGTTACCATACTTGGCATTGTTACATTTCTATTGAAAATAAATACTTTATTTTCAAAAAATTTAACTGCTTGTTTTATGGAGTGTCATCTTTTGTGAATGATGAAACTGAACTGTGAGGAGTTCAGGAAACATTCTTCAAATAGAATGCTGCACCTTTCTTTTTTTGTGTTTTAGAAACTGTGATTTGAAATTCTCTAGAGGTCCAAATAATAGCCCAGGTAAAGCTGGATTTGTTAAATAACACCTCAAATGTAGCGTGAAATAGAAACAGTAGTTCTGAACTAGTTGGAAGGCATTTTAGCTGGAATGCGTGGCTGGTGACTGTGGATGAAACACAATACAAACATGCTTTCTTTTCTGTTAAATCTTTATTCCATATGCTTTAAAATAATAACAGATCTGTGGGTTTAGATGTACACATCATGTAAACAAATGCCAGGCTCTTCTTCAAGGCAGTGATACTCGTTCTTCCAGATTCCTCACTGTCCTGTTATCTTTTTTACAATCATCATAAACTCATCAAAGCTGACAGATCCATCCTTATTTTTGTCCAACGATTTAATTATGTTATCAAGTGAGAATTGATCCTGTTTTTATAAGACAAGAATTAAAAAAAAAAGAGAATGAAATAATTAGATCGCAATGAGCATTTTTCTATAAAGCATGTTGCCAAGAAATGATGCATTCAATAACAGTCAGTGTTACTTGAAGGTGTTACTGATGGTGTTGTATTTACTGGTTTGACTGGTTCAACTAGTAGGACAGTGTCTGCTGTTGCCTGCCAGAAATTTTAACAAAGATGTATAACCATTTGAGAAAGATGAAGTATTACTCAGATGTCTTACTTCAGTCTTCTGGGTAAATTTGGAATCTGGGAAGTGGAGCAGGTGAAATAGCTGCAGCAGGTGCATAATCACCAGTAAAAATTAATATGCATATGACCAACTCCTTTATTAGACACTAAATTGGGTCCAGCATGCACGTTTTGAAAAAATGTTGCTACTTTCTTTATGCTTTGGGCCAGGATCTGAAGGTCTCTTTCCCTCCTTTTTCTCCCTCTTTAGTAGGAATGCTGTATTCACTGTTAAAAGCTTCTTGCTAATGTATTAAATTTAGTTTAGATTATTAGCTTCTTTTATTTGTCGTGTCTGGTAAGAGTGCATGTAGCATCCTGATGCAGTGAATATTCTGATAACAACCCTGATCAGGCGAATTAAATAATATAAACCAAATTTGGAGTTATAATTTAAATTCATAAAATGTTTTCTTTTGTTCATACCATGTATCTCTGCATGTTTTGTAATGACCTGTTATGTTTTGATATTAATTTAGTATGGTGCTATAAATATCTGCAAACAGACTTGTTGCTTGAAAATGTCTGAGGTCCAGACAGAAAACATCAGTATTGCTTTTTCTGAACAGTTCCATTTCCACATATCTGGGAAAATGTGTATGATGCTGAATTGTCTTCAGTGTTATAAAAAGCATTGTATTTCTGATTTTGCCATTTTCTGTTATGTTTTGGCAATCAATTTCTAAGCTGTCTTTTAAGGGAAAGAAAAAACCCTTTGTGTTTTATTAGGGTTTTTTAGGCAATCTGTTGTTAATAAACTATCTCATGTTAATTTAAATGACTAAATTGGATCACTGTAGTTTTCAAAATACTGTATTTTTCTATGGAGTGCCACTTATTTCAGACCTTCAGCAAAAATTGCTTTTGTGAGATATCCAAAACACAGTATTTAAAGATTAGTCTAGCAGAAGAATCTAAATTGATTCCTAATGCAATTCAGGAAAGATTTAGCAGAGAATATATATAAAATCAGAACATAGATTTTTTTCTAGCTACAGGAAATGGGTATTCCTCTCTCTAGCTTGGTGGCATCTCTCTTCTTTACTTGGAATTGTTCTGGAATGGCAAAACCTCTTTTATTTTGTGATGTTGGTAATTTAACCTAGATAGAAATTGGCTGAAGTCTCTTGCTTTTAAATGTGTTCTGCTGTTTTACTTATATATTTTTTTCTATATATTTTATAGATTAAAGATTATTTATTTAGATTGAAATGAAAAATATTTTATAAGATTCAGGTACAATATTTCAGGTGAAATAGGGCTTGCATTAAAAAAAAACCCAACAAAAAACCAAACCCAGACAGAACAGCTCTTCGATTTTTTTGCATTTGATTTCATAGGACTTTTTATAAACTCTGTGCTCAAATATCTGTTTGGATATTTGATATTTGGATATCCTTTATCTGTTCATCAATGTAAATGAAGTTTTATAAGCCAAACCTTATTTAAGAATTATGGATTTAGTGAAACCATTTGGACACAGTAATCTGCCCTGAACATCATTGCCTGTATTTCCTTTTTCTCGTGCATTCCATGGAAGCACGGTGAATACAATGAGAGTGAAACTCACCTTCAGGTACTGTGCAAATTGATTCTGAAGGAGATTCTTCAGCCCACCAATGGACAGTGCACTGGTGCTGCCCTCCTGTAAAGCATACTGGGTAAAATACTTCAGAAGGTTTTCGTTGAGTAAATGTTCCATGTTTCTCAGATGTTGTCTTGATGAATAACTGCAAACAAAACAGACAATAACAATCACAATTTGAAATATATCTGACACTCTCTTCATTTTTAATTAACCATTTAATGAGTAATACTTAACCTAGATGAAAAGAGTTGGGTTTTTTTTTCCTGTAAAATTGATCAACTTTCCCAAGAAAGGAAATTATCTAAGTTAGGTTGAAGGATTTGAAAGACCCAATATATTTAGGTTATGCTTACCTCACTCAGAGCCCAGAGCTTTCAGATGTATCCAGCAGTGAGAGTCTCAGATTGGGGCAACCTTTATAGTTGCTTGCATGCTCCACCCTAATTATGAAACTAGCATGTGTCATTGAGTCAGTGCACTAGTTATTGTGTTTTCAGTAGTCAAAGAAATAGGATACTTTAGCAGTAGAAATGAGTAATATTTTTTTATCTCTGAAACATGTCATCATCTTCCACTGCACTTGATGTATATTTACTTGGTCTTTATAGGTGATACTGGAGAGGTTTTCTTGCTTGAATTTGTGTGTTCTTCACTTCAAATGAACTACACTCAGAGAAGCGTGATAAAGACTCCTATGGCGATATGTATAGCATTTGTTATTGTAGTAGCCTTTTGGAAAATGGCAAATATAAGGGCTTTTTAAACATATCCAAATACATAAATAAAATATTAAGAAGCTACTTGCCCTTTGTCTGAGTAGTTAATCACACTTCTCCACATTTTGTGCTATTTCTTAGCACAGGAAAAAGATGAAGTTCCTCTGGAATAAAATTTTGGTTGCTAGTGTTAAGAAACAAAACATTGCATGATGTGGATGGTAAAAAACTGAAGTGTTCTAAATGAGAAAGTTGAATATGAAGTTCTGAAAACCAATCCCTTCTTGGGAACACCTTTATAACTGACTATTGTGTTCTGCAGGTTCTGAATGTTCCATTCTGAATGTTCCAATGGTTTTATCATGTTCCATTGATGGTCTGTGGGACATCCTAGAGTTGATAGTCAGCCTGTGGTTGATGCTTCATGACCCAACATTGCTAATTTTGCAAATTGCTGAGTTACTGGCTCTGGCTGTGGTTTCTCCTTGTGGTTTCTAATCTGCCTGCTGTCTGTTGTCATTTTTTTGTGCTTGGCTCCAGGCCCACTGACTAGGTTTTTCACCCTGTCCATCACTTCTTCAGAATCAGTTGTCATTTCCTCATTTATAACTCTAAACAACGGGCTTTGTGGGTCTGTAGGAGATGGATAGGGCAAAAGGGATGTTTTTGGAACTGCAGATGTATGGGTGTAGGATTCCATAACAGGTAAGTAGGAGGCTTCCTGAGAAAACCAGGCAAACTTTGGTAGATGAGTTATGTAAATATACACCTTGCATTAGCAGCCCATTTGGATGTGCTTGCACTCACTTCCAAGTGTCAGAAGAGTATTAGAAGAGTCCCTAGAGATCATATAACTAATTACTTCCTTTTCCCTGGAGTGGAGTCATCAATATTTATGCTGGATGTCTGCTCAATTTATTCTTAAGTGCCTTAAATAATGGGGAACCCACAGCCTCCTTATCTTACCCTTGTGGGTTTTGTTAGAGTGTACTACTGTGTGTCCACAAGTCTTGCTGCCCTTAAGCCCTTTGATTCTCCTGTCTCTGCAGATAGGCAAAACAGGCATCTTCCTTCTTAGAATGGCCTTTGACATCAGTGAAATTCCCCATTTTCCTTTTTTTTTCTTTTTTTGGTTCAGAAATCTTTGATAGTTTAGTCTTCCTCTGTGAGTCCTGCTACTTAGATCTAGTAATTTCTTCATGACTTTCTTCAGTTGTTTCCCATTCTCCTTGAGATGCCATGTCCAAAGTTGTGCCCCTTGTTCACCTCTCTGGGTGCTCATGGTGTTGCAGATTTAAATCGTTCCAGAGGCATTTGGTTGATGGGGACAATCTCCCTGTGTTATTTTACAGGGAGGTGTCCAGCTACAGGGTTTTAACAGTGGAAGACTTGCCAAGTTTCTTGACACTTAATTTCAAGATTGTGGAGAGGACAAATACACTGATTTAAAATTCAGTGCAAAAGCTTGGCATTGGCTTGCAATTCACAGAACTGGGGCAAGGCATCCCCCAGTATCTCTCCAGTCCAGCTGAGGGACAAAGCTGGAAATGCACTTTCCCTTATGTTTGCTTTTTGGCTCTACAGAATTTCAGGAGCTGCTGCTGTCTATCCTAATGGAACCTCTCCTCCTGCTGTGGGATATGGGAGTAGCAGTGCAAGCAAGCATGGGGCTCGTGGCCTGGAATGCATTGTATGGGTTAGGGTGGGTCCCATACACCAAACTGGGGCATGAACTCCATGGTTGTTCATGACAATAAGATAATCATAAGTCCTTTTGTCTTCTTTTTCTTTCTACCAACAAAATAAAAAAGAAATATCTACTTCTTTCTCCTTTCCTCCTCTTTGCCACCTCTGGTAGGTGGTCAAATTTTAGTAGTATTGTGTGACTGGGTAATCTGCTAAGGCTTCTGTTCCCTACCTGCTAATTCCTCCTTGCAGCTGCAGTCAGGTGCCCTCACCATCCTTACTGCTTTATCCCTTTTGGAAGCAGTGCCAGGAAGCTGGTGTGCCTGAATCTGTATTGTTGACATTACAGTGTTTGCAAGATTTGTTTTAAGTATTCAAATGACTTCTCTTTGTACCTAAGGCACCTCTCTGAGTACAAAATGTAGTAGTAAGATGCTTAGTGGTATGGAAAAGCTGCATTTCGAGGGATCACAACTTGGAATTCAGCCCATTAGCCTTGTTAATTTGCTAAGGGTTCATTAAAGAACACCACCTAATTGCAAAATAGCATAACCAGTTTTACTGAAACATCTTCCTGGGAAAGTGAGAGACCAATCTCTGAAAATGTGGGTGATTTCCTCAAGAGTTGTATGCCAAATCTGGGGATGAATCCAGTGTCCTCAGACCAGCTCTGTTCACAAGGCACTGTAATCTACGGGGCTATTTGAACGAGAGATTGGCAGAACTACGATTTGCAGTTTGATCTCCTGACTCTCCTCTTCATTCTCATTTAGCCTGCAGTGCCCTCCTCCAACAGTTTGTGTGGCATCTCTGAACTCTGGAATCAGCCACAGAACTCATTGACAGGCCCCAGTACATTGTCTTTTCCAGAAGACCTCTTTGTAGGATTTAAGTGCTCTTCTGAAATACATCCATCTTATGCAGCACAGCCCAGCAATGGCAGAGTGATATCTAGGTGTAAGGAATTCTGGTTGCTCACTAAGAATTTGAAAAACAGTAGGGAAAGATAATATGTTACTGTTGCTGCCTTTAGATGATGTGTGACTAGCAGACAGCAGCATTTATCTATGCTAAAGAACAGCACTTGGAGCTTTGATGTCTGTGTGCAAGCTAACTTCCAGTGTAGAAGCAGCAAGCCAACTTTGGTTCCAGTGCTGCTCTTTCTTGCATGTGTGAAAATACATAATTCCTGCAGTTTAGGACATAATTCAGTTGGGTTTGCCCTGGTCTAGAGAAGTCACAGTAAGCACAGTATCCTTTTGGAACTGACATTTTTATTTTTGCTTAGATAAAAAGCCATTAGCAAAAAGAGGACTAGTTTGGTGATGTCTTGCAAGTTTATTTAGGGATGCATATTGCATGTCCATGTGATGGCTGTGTGTCATTTTCTTTCAGTATGTGCAGTTTCAGTATCCACTCAAAACTGACTGTTGGTGAACATTTCCCTAGTAAACTGATTTGTTGGTATATTTGGAGCAAGCAATTCCAGTCACATTGGCGAGTAAGGGAACACAAGCTGCAGGGATGACATGTTTGGGCACCACCAAAGTGGTAGGAGGGGTGAAGTTTACGGCATCACAGTCATATGCATTTAATGATGGATTAAATGGGATGGTAACCCAGGTGCTGTCTCTTTTGCCCTTGTCACATCCTTCCGGCCACCATTGATGGCTGAATGTTATGTGAATCTGTGATCCTTGTTTACTTTAACATGCTGGACTATAAATGTAGTTGGTCTGCAAATGGATTTCTATGCCATTCATTGACACTGTCAGAAGGGACAGGGTACCCTCCACAGGGGTGGGGCTGTCACCTGAGGGCAGTGACTATCTCAAATCATGCTGTTTAATCCCCTGGTGATGGGTTAACGCCCTAACCCTCCAGTATTTTTCCACTTTCTTTGGTATATTTTATTGTAGCAGCCCCAGACTCACCTGTATGTAAGCCCAGCTACTTTAAGCAATTCCAGGGATCTCTGTGAGGCTTACTTTACAGCCTAGCCAGAGTATTGAAATGTCTGCTGTCAAAGTGAAGTTTGCTGTAATGGAGAACATGCCTTTGTGGATGTTGAGCACTTGAAAAGAAAGAGCAGGAAGCAGCTTTGTGCTTAGTGTTCACTTAGTGCTTGTGCATCATCTCAGGCTTACAGACATCCATCACTAGATCAAAGCCCTTTGTTAACTTTGCTTATTTCTTGTAGCAGAGAAAATGGGAGATGTGGGAGAAAGATGATGGGACAATTAAAGTAAATTGGGGTGGACTGGGGACTCTGTGGAACATGTGAGTCTTATCTGATTTGCAAAGAAATCTTGCAAGGTGTCAAGTTTGATTTCTTATTGAGTAAAAAAGCAGAGCAGAATTTGTATAGAACTAGTGCTGGTATAAAGAATGTATGTGTGTCTGTGCCTCTGTAAATTACCAATCCCCATGCTGCATCTGAAATTAAATATGGGATACACTGTACTGTAGATAATTTGCAAATAATGAAATCCATAGAGATGCACATGTCTGCTGCTACCATGGTGTGTGTTCAGTTCAGCTCTACGGGCTTTGGTGAGTTTTGCAGAACATAAGTCCCACAACTGCAGGAAGTCATCTTCAGACATTCTTGACCTGTCTACAAAAAAGAACAGGCTTTAAAGTTGGGATACTGAAAGCCAGTCTAACCCATGGGTAATTTTTCCATTTTTTTGTGGTGGCTGGCAGATGTGGGAACTAGCTCTGTAGTGCAAATAGGGGGGTTGTGATAGAACATTTCAGTGTTGTCACTTGGTTCTTCCTGTTAGCCTAGGAGGAGACAAAGGACTAACTGAGAGAAAAGGAACTGAGAGAAAAGGAACAAACTTTCTGAAAAAGGTCAAATAATTATGGGTGAAAAGTTCAGCAAACTGCACTACAGCCATTGTAGAGAACATGGCATTGCTTTGAGGGATGGAATTGTTAGATGGAAGTTGGGGATGAGTTGTAAAATCCTTTATGTGTCACAGGTGATGCATTCCCTATGTTAAAATTGTCTTTGTTTGTAAAACCTGTAGTGGTGACGTGTAAAAGGGTTGTCTCATCTCACAAATTAAACTTGAGCTATATGGGTTATCCTGACAAGAGTCTCTTGCACGCCCTCCCTTGTGACATACACCTAATGAGATGTTGAAGGTGTCTCCCTAAACAGGACTGGGTGCGACTGCTACAGGGATGAATTATTTAATAAGATGCATTGTTTGTAGTCAGCTTTAAATTGGTGATGTGTTATTCATTGTAACGATATGTGTCAGCTGTTGCTGTCATATGTACACATCTGGCAGACTAATTTATTGCTGAAACTCCCTGTGATGTAGATATTATATATTGCACAAGATAGTTTTGAGGGAGATTGTATTTCAGTAAGAGGTTTTATCCTTCCATTTGTGAACCTTGACTCGTGCAGCAGTGCAATCTGGTTGTTAGTGCCACAGCTGAAATTTGCAGTTATGTAGTTGTTAAAACCCTAAACCTTTTTATTCCATACTAAACTTGGATTTGTTTTTTGAAATTCTTTAGAGTGATCAAAAACATGTAAATCTCCATTCCAGCAAAGCATATATGGATTTATGGAGGAGTGGCTTTGGTTGAGTTTCAGGTAGAGCAAAGTAAGTATAAGTACAATAATGCTGGTCAAGAGGCACTAGTGAGTTTATTTATCTGGTGAGATGAGGTCTTTTCTCAGCTGCCCGTTGACACTGGAGATGCCTGGAGTCTCTGGATGTCACATCTGTATCTAAAAACCTTTCTTAATCCTGAAGAAAAAATCAATGAGGAGAGTGGGAATCAAGTTTGTAGTTCATTTTCAGGCCATTGTTGTTGCTCTCTACAGTGCACACCTGATGGACTGTTCAAAAGAGGTCTAGAGGTGCATTTAATAAGACACATGGGCACCTAATTTAGGGATTACATCACACTGAGATGCCTGATCTCAAAAGGGGAAATGTACCACTAAGAAACTCCCTTGCCCAGCATAATTTTTAGCTAGAAATAGTTATAATCTGTTTTCATGTGAGTTTAGGACTACTGTCTGTCAATGCAATAATCCTACTGGTGAGTCAGAAATGTCATATCTGGTTGTCTTGATCCTGGAAGGGTGTAATCCATTTTGTATTCTTAGAATTTATATAAAATGATTTGACAGACAGGAGTCTGATACCATATGAGTTTGTGTAGCTTTCTTATAAAGCCTACAGCTTGACATGATGGTGTGGTGATAGGTGTGGTGATGGTGTGGTGACATGATAGGATCCTCTTGATTAGCTTTGTGTGCCTGTGGGAAAGATGGGGAATCCTGGGTTCTGGGTTCTCTAAAATAATTCTGGCTTTTCTATTAAACAGCAGAAGCTGGGAGAAGGAGTATTCTGGTGTTTTCACCCCATGGACCAGTGTGCACTCTTCTGTGGTTGTACACTGGGTAGGGACAGGGGGCTCTCAGCAGTTAGCCATGTTTAAGGCCCTATAAATCAGTGACTGAGGTCTTTCATCAGAATTGTGCTGCAGTAACCCTTTAGGTCCCTGTGACCCTGCTGGAGCTGTGCTGACTTTGCTGCTGAAGTGGAAGGGAATTACTGAGATAGTGCCACAATACTGAGCTGAAGGTGCTTACGCTGGGTAATGACCACCTACATTCTGCCGGGAAAAGGTAAGTTTGGGGAAAGCAGCAGCAACAATGAGAGGTGCCCTTAAGCAGAAAGAAATGGAGGTAATTTTTTGGTAGAAACATCTGAATCTCTTCAATTTCTTCCCCTTCAGTGCTGTGTATCTGGATGGTCAGCCTTGCTGGCCCGATTAGACTCAGCAGTACAAAATGCAGAGGCGGAGAAATAAATAGAACAGTGGTAAGAACTTTGGAGCTCTCTCTTTGATTTGGAGAAAGAGGTGCTTATATGCACCAGTAGAGCTCCAGAGGTTACTAATTCTCAGTCAGAAGTCTGCAAGTAAGCCATGCCTTCAGATTATTATCAGTATTATACTATACTATCAGTATTATAAATCAGATTATTAGTGGTATTCTGGGGTATGTTTCATTACCAATGGGAAACATAACAAAAATGATGCTACAAAGTAATGGCTTTACCGTTGGCATAGAATCCCTCATCTTGTTAGCATTTTGATGTATTAGTGTCTACATATAATAGATGTTTGCTAAATTATTTCCAGAGGAAAACTGTCAAAATTACCATTAATAACTTTCAGGTCTCTCTGAAAGGTTAAAGGAAATTTAGGACAATGGAAGGAAGAGCTCCTAGAAAAGTCTCCCCCATTCTCTATTTTGACAAAGTAAGAGTGGGATATCAGGGAAAAATCAAAGAAATTAGAGGGACTAATGAGGCCTATGAGAAGAGTAGCAGTTGTCTAACAAACAGTATAGAGCAATCAGTTTTCTTACTACTTTGTATGTGATTATGGCATATTGAAAGAAATTAAGCTGTTGCTACTTACAGAAATTGTAGTTAAGAAAGGATAGTACTTGTATACCTAGCTTGATCTTAGATTTTCTTATTACCCAATTTGAATATTAAATGAAAACCAAATTATTCTAGGTTCAGTAAGTAACTGGAGTAGTAGTTTGGCATTTCTCAGTTTAGACAAGTGCATCATATTTAAACATCTGTAAACCAGAACTTTGAAGAAGTAGATTTGCATTTTCTATAAACTGAAATTAATAAATTATCCACCTCAGCCATAACTCACTTCTCAGCTTTGCTAATGAGGAAACCAACTGTCAATTAAGTTGAATTTACCTCAAAGCCAGTTTCATTTATTTTAGGTTAGTGACTAGTCTTCCCTTCAACACAAAAGGACTTTGCTTTTTTTTTTTTTTTTTTTTGTTCTTCCTGTAATACACAGGAGTTCACATCTAAGCTGTAACAAAATGTAGCTTTAAGTAATTTCTTAGGATTCAGAATCAAGAGTGGAGAGAATTTTATAAGAAAGCTTTAAGTGTCTTCAGCTTGTGAGGCAGTGCACCAGATACCATGTGGAGCTCAGCCTTAAGGCTGGCACCAGTTTGAAACAGATCTGTGTAACCCCAAGATACCTGTGCATGCTATGCTGAAACATCAAAAAAGGAGAAACATTGCTTTTCCTAAGACATTTTCCCCAGACATTGATTATCCTCTGCGAGAAGTCCATTTTTCCCAGCACCTCTGCACAGTCACCTTCTATTGCCCATTGGATCCTAGTATTCAAAAGCCCTAATATCTAGCTGTGAAGAATCTGGAATTATATTTTTGAAAATAATTTAAATAATAAATTTGAAAATAACCACTTGGTGATTATTGCATTGCTACTGAAAGATAATATAGATTTATTAGCTGTGGCTTCCATTGGCATTGTCATTTGGCCTGGCTAATTAGGGAGAGCCTGTGTAGGCATCAGAGACATAATTTGTCATGAAATTGTTAACTTTGGTCTTCACTGATGAGAAGGAAGCCCAGCATTTGCCCAAGAGCCTGGAAGAACCACCAAAACCTCAGTATTGCTCAAACTGTAAAATGAAAAATTAGTTTGACAAATCACAGCAGTCCTGCTGCATCTGCAAATGACACAGATCAGTGACAGTACTTTCTTGCACAGCTTGACTTTCTGTACAACTTTTTTGTCTTGTGGCAAAGAAATATTCTAGTCCTTCTCAGAATAATCCATTTTAAGTAGTAATAAATAGAGTTCTTGCAAGGTTTGTTTTGTCTTGCTGTTTCTCTCACTGTGAATCTGGAATTTTAAGTGAGACTGTAAAGAAACTGTATGAATTAACTAATATGAAGTAAATTGCCATTTTTGAGATTTAGTATCATTAACACCATTATGTGGTGAATATATTTATATTATCACCTTCTCACCCAACTTAACTCATTTTTACCTGCATTTTCTGAGCCGAAACTCAAGTTATGGGACACTTAATAATATCCGTCTTCTTGGAGAAATTAGAGAGCCAGTACTTAAGCAAGCAACTGAAAAAGTTTCTAAAAATCAATTTTTCAGTGAACTTACTCATTCCACCACATACTTGCAAACTCAGCAAAACGTGAAGGTCGAGTGACAAATAGCACTGAGAGGACCTTTATTTTAGATAAGGAGTTAAAAGGAGAGAACCCTGCTTTCCTCTTAGAACCCAGATTGAGCTGATGAAATACATTTGTGAACTAAGCACACCTATAATTATTTCACAGGAAGGCAATGTGTGTGGTGCTCTACAGGGCATATTATGGTATCACCTTTGCTTTAACAAGAGCACACAGGGTCAGACCACAGCTCCATGTAGACCAAAGTCCCCCTTGGCCAGACTTGACCTGTTTCTCCCTTTACAAAAATCTTTGTTGGCAGTGTCCCAACCTGTTACAGCTGCCCATGTGCCCTGTACTTCTACATTTTTGTTAAAGCATCAGCTACATTGCCTGGCATGGCCATCAGGTGATTCAGACTCTGGGTTTCTGTATCTCCACTGAGGCATTTGCCACTTGGGTGGCTGTGGATGTGTCATGATGGGCAGTTATTCACCACAGGTACTAGATCAGCTGTTTCACCTTTCAGTCTCTTCAAAATGGAATGAGTACCACCTGTTTTCAGTGATTTTTTACTGTCTGTTTTGTAACCACTTCTTTTAACACTTCAATTTGAGAGTTTCCCCTGAAGATGGATTTTAGCTTGGCAATGTCTTTCAACTCCTTGACACTGCACACAAGCAGAATGCTCATGTTTTTTCTGCCATGCTCATTGTTCTGTGTATGAGTTTTATCTTTTAGTCCTGATATTTGATTAACTTCACAATGCCATTTTTCTCCTTAAATGAGAATGAATAAAAATAATTGACTCTCAGTTATTGATGCATTTTACAAGTTTCTTCTGAAATATTTGGGGAATAGGATTAATGATTTGGTATTTATATATATAAACTTAAAAGTATTTGTGTTTCTTCATTTGGACATTTAGTTTCTGTGAAGAATGCCTTCTTGCTATTAATGAACTCCAAACTTTTTCCTTTCTTAAAATTTTCTTCATAAAAAAGCACTTTTCTAAGTAGAAATGCATGCTGGATTATCAAAAAAGCTTTGCCCTTTCCAGTACTTACAAAAGGAATTCTGTGTCACTAATTGTAAATCAAATAGGGAAATTTATGCTGTGTACAAAACATTTTTCTGAATGAAGTACATGTAGGTGAGTGTCTGTCACTGTTTGATTTAATAAGCAAAGTACCACTGGGAAACTTTGCATTTGTGAGGTTGGCTGTGTTAGGTGCCTTTGTGTGCCACTGTGGTGATGCAGCCTGGAACTTTGGCTGTGTGGCAATGTCTTTTGGTTGCTCAGTAAACATTTGTAGCATTTGAGTAGATCACTGCATTATCTGTTGAATTAATCTGTACCTGGCCACCTACACTTTTCACAGAGGAAATATTCTGCTGGGTGTGTTTGCCTGATGTCATGCTAGTTAAATGCCTGCTTGATCTGCACTAGTATTAAGTCAATTCTATAAATGTTACTTTCTTAGAAACAGTATTGGTAATTTTTTTCCTATAGGCTTTCACCATCTCGTTGCTAAATAAGAAGTGATGTGAAGATCCATTTCTCTTCCTCTCTGACCTTTTTGCTAGTGGTTCTCCATATGCATACACACATCCTCTCTGCTTCTCTCTTACTTCCTCACAGGTAGCTCTTAGTTTTGGTTTGTATTTTAAAAGCGTGTACCATGTCCATCCCTAAAAATGAAGATTTGCAATTCAGGTTTTATGATCTGTTAGCAAGCAAGAACTGCACAGGCGTGTCTGTACTGTCATGTTAACTCTGGACCTTGCTACTTGAATCCAGGCATCCCAGAGGTGCTCACTGGGGCCCTTTTGGAAGGGGAAGTGATTAGTGTTTGATGTATGTGGTGTGGGTGCAGCTAGTCAAGCCACTTGTCCCTTTGAATGGTGTCTGAACCCGACCCCTTGATTATACCTTATAAACACAGTTAAGGAAAGCAAATTCCAAAGAATTCTTGTCATTTCATATTGAAGGGGATAGAGTTAATGTGCAGGGGGAGAAGATCACAAGAAGTACAGAATTAAATTATGATCTGAACAGTGATGTTTATTAGGTTTTTGGAGGAAGTAGAACAGACAAAATGAGATGGGAGGGATCCTGCTCAGAAGGAAGACATAATGGTTTTTACTTGAAATACAAAAAAAAAGTATTGTTGGTCATAAGTGTTTTATCAGAATAGTCTTCCAGACAAGATGGTCTTTGGCCAACTGAAGTTTTTCTGAAGTGGAAGCAGGAAGCTATTAAATGTAATGTAGAGCATGTGTCTCAAAGCATCCCTGAAATGCCTGGCAGAGGTAATCAAGGTAATTAATCTCTACTCTGATATTAATATACAGTATTCCTTTTGGTTTTCTGAAGCTGAAAAGATGTTTACTGTTGTTGGATAGCTAGTAATGGAAATACCAAAGTACTTACAAGATAATCTGTTTAAAGTTGTGTTGTAATTATCTCCCTATGCTTTTTCCTAATATATTTTACAACAGGAAACTATAGGATTTAGAAAATCCTAGAATTACAAGTCAGAACCTTGATGAGCACTATATGATATCCAGCTCTTGCTTTAGTTTTTCCAGAATGAGAAGAGAAACATTATGATGTAGGTGTGGGAGGGAGGATAAGGACTCATGGAAGTAATCTGCTGTTGAATTCATGGGGGAAAGAAAATCCCATTGCTTGTTGCTGGAGAGTTTTCCAGAAGAAAAAATGTCAATATTGTATGCCTAACAAGATACCCAGCATTCATGTTCTCTATAATTTAGGAAAAGTTCTAGACATGAAAGACCAGATATGTCAAAGTACATTTATTATTCTGGGCATGCAATGGAAGACAAGAGTAGTATTTAAAATTAGAGTGATTGAGCCAGAGGCTTTCTGCCTAGATATTCCCTGTTATAACAATTTTCCTTGTGTCTTGCGGAAGGCAGAAATAACTGATAATGAAGTGGTTCAAACTAGCACAGGTCTGTTAATGAATGAGAAGCAACTGGAATGGATGCTTGCTCAGGCATGGTAACTCAGGGAAGAGCAAGTATAGAATACTGGACAATTTTGAGGGTAAAACATCTGTTGTGTTTTGTCTCTACCAGGGACAATCTCATGTTTCCATGGCTACTTTGTGTAGTTTAGGTAATGGGGCTTGTCTGTAGCCCATTCTTCCATGGCAGTTGCCTGCAGGATATAATTCTCTGAGTCAGAGACCACCCAAGCACACTACTGTTCAAACAGTCTCAGGCTGTGTTTGATTATTCCTGTCTCACCATTGTGGGTGGGGTGTTTGGTGAAGAGAGCACCAGACTCCATCTCATGCTCTAGGTTCGTCCCTGTCTTTAGGATGCTCAGAGACACAGACTTGCTTCATGCCTTCCTCTTTCTGAAATACCTGATATAGGTTTAAGGGCATTTAGTAGGGGCAGAATTACACCTACTAGGAATTGAAGCTGGAAAAGTCCTCTTCAAAGGCAGTGACAGAGTTCTGATTTTTTTAAAGATGTATATGATAAGATGAAGGCTTTCACCTAGCTATAGATTTGCTGATCTTTCTGAAATTAAATTAGTAGTTAGTCATTAGTTATGATGTGAGATGGACCAGTCTGAAGTCTGAGAACATTCTTGCACATCCTTTTTAGTAATTCAAGTCTGTGGCAAATCCTGCCCTTGGTGGCCTGACATGACTGACACTCCAGTGTATTTCTATAGCCAGCACTATCTGACCCTGTGCCTTTCACTAATGCTAACAGTCTGAAACTTTCTGCTTGATTAAGTCTTTAAGCCAACTATGGGGCATGTGTTTGAAGTAACTTGAATGAGTTCTCAAAATGCTGTTAAGCAATACCTTTATGGGCTTTGCATATCAACATCTCCATTAACTTCCTCAGTTCATTGCACTCTGCTTACGAGTGAGTAAGTACTGTTTGAAAAGTAACCACGCCCTTTTTGAACTCTTCTAGAGAAAATGTTACAAAACATTCTGTAGCAGAATTTCTGCTTAGACAGAATCCTTAGAGAGCTTTTAGACTTCAATAAATAAATGCTCCATGGCAGTTACTTAATTCTAAAATAGGAAACAACAAATCTGTGGAGAGGAGGATCACCCAAACAGGAAAATAGTTGACAGTAGTATTCTGTCGGTGTTTAAGAGTTTTAAGAAATTTAAACAGGTATTTGTTGGAATGTTTTGATACTGTGCTGTAGTTTATTGAAGAGAGTAGAGGGCAGGATTTTTCAAGCTGGTTACTTGTATCAGTATGGAATTGCATGAATCAGGTATTGATCATTTCTGCTTTGATCTTACACATGATGGTGGACATCCTTTTAAAAACAACATTACTTCAGTCAGAGTAATGGAGCACTGAGTAGTCAGAAATCTGCATGTGGCTTTGTTGCCAGTTAATTCAGTCCTAGGGCACTGTGTGCTTCAGATGGGTGGGCAGTGATGAGGTTTGCTTGGAACTGGGATATCTCGGGGGAAAAGGGTGCAAGGGAGGTCAGTAACTGAAAATGTAACCCTCATTTTTAATGAACAGGGAAAGTCTGTCATTTTGGTTTCCTTGCCAAGTTGGAAGCTCCCAGTGCCCCTGGTAGTGTTGCAGTTGTCAACTTTTTCTTTAAAATATTTGTACTAAGTTTGTTTCTAAAACAGAATAGATGTTAGTATAAACATCCCATTTGTAGGTGTCTGGGTTTTTTTACTGATGAACTTATGATGGATTGATTTGATCAAATCTAGCAAGTACTGACTAATCCAGCAGAGAAATGATGGAAGAGTCAATAAAAGAATTAATTCCTTAAGTTTGGGTTGAGTCCTTGTCAGTTCGTGCTGCTAGATTTTTTTTCATAGCTGTGTTCAGCAGGGATTAGTATTCATCAGTACCTGTCACTGCATTCCCTGCTCCTGTCAGCTTTCCCTCTACACAATCTTGTGTGTGCTGTGTTCAGAGCCTCTTCTCAGTGTTCAGGTAATCTCCAGGGCCATGGCATCTCCTGATGCTTTGATCAGCACTTACATGTGCAGTAATTTATTTCAGCATTGATAAATCTTTTGCTCACCAGTCAAGGGCAGAGTAAAAAGACAAAAAACCTAGACCCCAAACTTGTAAAAACATGCTCCAAAGCTGCTTAGCTATCAGTTGTTCAAATCAAGACATGCTCATCTCCCTCCTCAATTCCTCAAAAACCAAGCCTGCAAACAAAACCCAACCAGACACCCCCCACTCCCTCCCCCTCCCTTGCCAAGGTAAACAGAGTAGATGAATTTCTCAAAATGGCATTGCAGAACATGAGGCAAAACAAAGATAAAATGTAATGGTCCTGGCGTGATTGCTAAAATGATAGGTGTGGGGCTTTCAGAGCCTTGGCTGCTCTGTGTTGAGTGTCAGGGCTTGAAAGGTTTTCTCATTAGCTTTTATATGATTTCTATCAACAGTGAAACAATCCAGGCAGTAGATCTCTGAAAGAAGATTTCTGTTCATGGATAGTTGAAGTCACTATTCATTAGTTATATGAATAAATAGTGATCAGACTGCTTTATATCTAGAATGTGCTTTGTGTTGTGTTACAGTGATTCATTCTTAATTTCATGTTTGCTGTCTGGTGTAATACATATAAAATCTCTATGAAATCCCTGTAGTGTTGGTAGTTTTCAGAGATTTGGGTAAGAAATACCTAATTGATGCCTTCTGTATTCTTGCATCCTCCCTACTGATACTTTTTTGTTGCTTGTGGTGCCTGTTCTGTGCTGTTCTCTGCCTTTCAAAGAACTAATGCATAGGAAGAGCTAATTTATTCTGTGCTAGGAAGCATAAGCTCTTTGAAGAATTTATTCAGTTGCACAGTTGTTCAAAATGACCACTATTTGAAAGCTCTTCTTTTTCTGATCAAATAAATTCTGTATAATACGGCATAATATTCATTAATATGACATTGCTTTTCTGATTATTGTAATTTCTTTCAGCTGTAAGGCAGTAGTGGCACTTTGGTTTCAAAGGCTTCTTGCACAGATGTTGCAGAGAAACTCAAGTAATATATAAACAAGTAATACTGAGGGCTGTGCTGTTATAGTTGCTGGAGTTCATCTGGGCCACAGAGCCAAAGCAGTTCCAAGGTATTAATTCATAAATAGCTTCTTTTGTCACCTGATGACAAAAGTTAATGTATCAAACCTTGTCCATTTCTTACTAATATAACAGTATTGGGAGAGATGGAGAGCTGAAAACACACACACACACACACACATGGTGTTGAAACTCACCTGAACCTTCCCTGTGAAACCATTTCTCCAGCCAGAGTTTTGTAGGGCTGGCAGTGCCACATGGGGGTCTGACCCAGAGGATGACAGAAGCCATCAGCAGAGCAGATGCTCTACTTCTGAGACCCTCCTCTTTTTTTGTGGCCACTACTTCAGGAAAAAAGTGAAATTAAATGAAAGGAAATAAAATAAATTCAGTAAATTCCATACTTTTAAAATAATAAGGATTCAGTGAATGGGTTTTCTTTTATTTTTTGTATTTGTGGAGGGGGCCTTAGCTCAATGTCTTGCACAGTCCTCACTTTTGTGATTTGAGAGGTAATTGAAGAATCTGTAATACCCCATTGGTTTGATCACAACTCCTGCTCATGACATTTTATAAAGAATATATTGCTTATAAATAACATTTTGAAGTTATAAGGTTGTACAGAGATAATTACACAGCTGAAATGCATTGGCACAAGGCCAAAGGTTAAGCACTTTCCACCATCCCTCCTAAATTGAATAACTTCACTTTATGAAGTGTATCTTCAGATATTGTTTTCATTACTCTCAGAGGGCAAATTAAGGTTAATAAGAATCCATTTGAAATTACCCATATGTGTGAATATTTGTATTTTTAGAACTTTTCTTTGTCAATTACATTTCTCACTGACTGTGTTTATGTGAATACAAGTACATAGGTCAAGGCTTCAGCTCATGTTTCTACAATTTCAAACTGTTTTACCTCTCTTAGACAGATTTCCTCTAAACTGGATTGTGAGACCGACCCTGCAAGGTTTTTCAAACTGAGCAAAACTAAGTGCACTCATTCCACTAAGTTGTGGTTTCTCACATACTCTGAATCCCACTATCCTGGTTTCACTTGACCCACATAGAAGCCATTTGACCCATCTGCTTCAGTCCTCAAACCCAGTATTTGTATATCCTTGTCTTTAAATTTCATGTTAAATAGCATATTCTTCATACAAGGCAACCCAGTATTTTGTTAACTCTTCAGCAATCTGAGAAACCCTTTAATAGAGGTGAAGGGGGAGGAATGTTTTTCTATTTTCTGTGGTAAGTTAGTTATGTCCATAATCTGAAACAGCACACACATACTGGAGTCGCCTCTTCCCATACTCTGTTTTTACAACAATATCCTCTTGCTACAAGTGTCCTCTTTTCACTCTGCTGCTGCATGCCCTTCCCCTCTTCCTACTTCCCAAGAAAGAGGTTGGTTGTCTTCCCACTTGATAACACAGGTGTTTCTGCCTCTTAGCATAAGAAGAAGCAATATAAGAAATGGCCTAGGGTACATGAATATTTACCCATGTTATTTACTCATATTTAATATGTATAATCTTTCAACCTCTGTGAGGTTCAGGGACTTTGTTTTTCCAGAGATGGCATCTTTATCACTTGGTGGACATTTTTGGTCTATGAATTTGAATATTTAGAAATCTGTGTACTGTCTTAGCACAAAGAATAGCTTTGGGCAGAGTTATCCTATTGGTAACATTTTGGTATAATTTTTAAAAGAAAGGTGTTTTTTTCACCCCAAAAAATTAAAGTAAGAAATTAGTAAGTTGCTTTTGTTAGTCTTAACATTAAATGAAAACATTTGTCACAAACTAGTTAACATTGTCAGTCTATTACAATGCAGTATTGAAGAACAAAATATTAGAAAAACAAAAGAGAAATAATGATTGGGAATGGTTGGAGGTAAAATACATAAAGATGACACTTGAAAATCTATGCAACTTGCTAGGCTAGGCTTGTTTGTTTTAGGATTTTTTTTTATTTGTTGAATGAAACAGTGTGTGAGCAACTTTTCTCTACAGGTTATTGACATGCCAGAACACAATCCTGGAGATATGGGAGGAACAATGAGACTGGGGAAGAGGAGGACTGTTTTTAAAACTGAAAATTCTGTTTTAAGTAAGTTATTTTTCTGCTCTTATGACTTTGCCTTTTGGATAGGAGCTGTGTAAAATGGAAAATCAAAAGTGCTATAATCTTAAGCAAAGAGTTAGGTGGCAGCTTCCCTGAGCACATTCACTCTGATCCTATTATTTACATTTACTGGGAATTGGAGTGAAAAAAAGAAATGAGAGGCCTCTGTAACTCCCAGTGAAACTGTCACTGAGCATCCAATGCTTTTTTAAAAACAATGAGTAAAATGTTGAGAAAACTGAAATTCTTTTCATGGCAGTTTAATTAATTATATTCTTGGGAAGGTCAGAGTGCTTTCTTCCTATTTTCTAGCCTGGCCCTAGAAGCAGCCTTGTTTTGGGAAAGCAAAGTATCTTCTACAGAAAAGGAAAATTATTTGCTGTAACAGGATGCTTCAGATAACAAAATAAAAGCAACCAGAATATAGAAAAATATATTTAATTTGATCTCTGTGTATTTTAAAATTGAAGTAATAGTTGTCTTTTATTAGTCAGCCCATTATACAGTAGTAATATAGATGATGCTACAAAAGTGTAAAAAGTAGTTTCTTGTCCATTGACTAAATATGTATGTATTTCTTATACTGCCCTGCCCCTGATACTGATCTGAGGTATTCTCTATTTATCTATGTTAAACTTAAGGAATGTATCCTTCTGAGTATTTAAAAATTACATCTACTTCAGCAGGAGACCAGAGAGTAATACCCTAAATATGTAATTTCATTTCAATATGTAATTTAATTTCATTAAATATAGACATTTAATGAAAAATCTGCAATTCTAGAGACACCCATACTAGTGATCTAACTAGCCTGGGTGATACTTTGCCTATGTCTGATATAGATATGCATGTCACAATGTACAAGTTGTCATGTGACCTAAACACTTCTTGGAAAAGTTAATAAAAATTAACATGTGTTGTAAATCTTGACCAGTATTAAGAGTTGTTTAGATCTGTTTAGATCTTTGGAAAGAATAATAAAAAGCTATGGTAGTTTAATCAGGAAATCTGATTTCTTTTTCTTATGCTTTACAACTTGGATGGAAATAATAATTTTGAAAAGGCGGTCCCTTAAAATTAAGACATACACCATTTTTTGTAAAATGGCAGTGCTATTATTCTACAATTTTTGAAGATGTTCTTTGCAGTTTAATTCATGTACCAACCCTCTAGCAAGACAGTAATTGTCATGACCGTAGTGTAAATTGAGAGCAAGGTTTGGGCCATGATTATAAGTAAGAGATATGATTAAAATCTGGTTTACTGCATAGCTCAAACTTGCTCCTTGTTGCTGTGAAATGCGGAGTGTTCGGGATGACGCAGAGAAGACTGCCAGAGTCATTTGGATAATGAGATCAGGAAAACAGAGAAAAGCAATATTTTCTGTTCTTTGGAGGTACTATGCCAGGTGCCATGCATAATCTATTAAAATGGAACAGATGCTCCTAAAAAGCTTCCTTCCCTGCATCTTTTGTGTGCAACTGTTGTAAAACCCTGAAGAGATTTTACATTGCTGGTTCACTCAGACTTTTATTTTTTTTAGCTTTACAGTTTAAATTAGTTAAAGTGTATTTAGATTCTAGTTTGCCTAAGCTATTTCTAGTCAAGGAATATTGAATATGAATCCTGAATAAACTCAGGGAACAGTGAATTAAAAGAAACTAGTCATCACTCAGGAAGAACAGAAAAACACAGTGAGATGAATAATGTCTTGTTGTGTTTAACAAGTGTTAAATGTGACTTCTTTGAGGTTTAAATTACAAGGAATAATTATAGCAACTATTAAAGCAACACATGGGCTTTTAATTTCTCTTTTGTTGTATATTCAGGGAAGCTTTATGGTGATGAAATGTTTGTAGAGGAGCGACACAGGCATCGATATGAGGTAAGCACTGTCCTTTGTATGGGTCCACTCCTCTGTATGCAAACATCTGGGATAAGGTGCCTGAATACTTTTAGAATACTGACATTCAAGGAGACACACACGAGGTGGACTCCTGGAGTTCTCTCTGAGGTAGTTCAGAAGGGATCTGACTCCATCAGTGTCTCTAAAGGGCCTTGAACTATCAGATATGTACATGCTGTAACTGATTCAGACAATATTAACCTTCCTTAGAAGGGAGGAGAATATGATGGTGGCAAACCTGCTCACATTTGGATATTAATTGAGTGGTTAAAACATTATCAAGGAAATGAGACAGCTCACTGCAGAGCTCCTCAGTTTGAAGGAAGAGCTGCACCACAGCTTTTGTCATAACCACTGAAATTCAGTGATCAAAGGGGTGGTCAGTGGGCATCTAGTGGGCCATTTAAAAATGGGGAATTCAGTCTGCTTGGATTCAGAAGAACAGCAAGCAGAAGGGATCCTGGCTTTAATTTTTGAATATTGCATAGTAACTTTTAAAATTACTGATTCATCTCTTTATTGAATAAATATGTCCATTTTTACAAATTTATGCCAGAGTTGTTAAAACAAGAAAGCAAAAGTTCCCAACCATTACCCAATTCTCTTCGTTCTTGTATGCATGTAAAAACTATTACAATTAACTGCTACTGTTTGTTAAATCCAAAAATAATCAGAACTACCATTGTTATTGCTTTCAATGTTTCAGGTGAACCCAGAATTGACTCACTGCTTTGAAGAGAAAGGTTTGAAATTTGTTGGCCATGATACAGAAGGGAACAGGATGGAAATTATTGAACTGGAGAGTGAGTGTCTTACTTGTTCGTGATACTTATTGCATCTGCTAAAACTGTATGAACTATAGTCTGTTGAACAGCATGAAGATACAATATTTAGCTGTCTTAACAGCCATGATAATTTTGGGGGATACTGCTAACTCCACTTGTGTATTACAATGGGTGAAAATTCAGAGCGGGTTAGGAAAAGTCTTACACTTTGCAAGAACTGTGAATGTATTTGATTATGTGGGACAAATGTGCTCCTTTTCCAAAAGGTCCTAAATCTAGCTCAGGGCAATTTGTCTATTTAGAATCATCGAGTGATTTGGGAGGTCATATAGTCCAACCTTCTGCTTCAGCACAGGGCTACCTTCAAATGTAGGTCAGGTTCTCCAGTCAAGTTTTCAGTACGTCCAAGTATGCTGTTGCTTGGACTTCAAAGCACTCACCACTTTTCTTTGAATCCAGAAGTCTGGCCATTTTTTAACACACTTTGTGGCCTAGCCATAGTCCCCAGCTTCCAACTTAAAGGGTAGGAAACGATATGAAAAGCTTTGCTAAAGTCAGAATTAAGGAAAGCCAGTGCTCTCCCTGCATCCAAAGACAGATTCTTCTCAGGCTTTTTGTGCCAATCTTGCTGACCTTCATGTTCTGAAGGTCAGGAATGTTCTGTGGTTCCTTGGGTCCTTCTTTTTGTCTTGAAGAAGGGCATGGTACTGCCTTTTTCCAGTCATCAGAGACCTCTGGCCTTATACAGATTATTATCAATATGCCAGTTTCACAGTGACATTGCCTTGCTCCCTAAGCACCCTCAAATATTCTTGGTCAGGTCCCAATATGTGTTTCATTTTTCCCAATTCATGTTTCATTTATGAATTGTGTATACATCCAGTATAGCCAAAGTATATGACATTACTGGAGTGTATTTCCTAGAGAGTCTGTGAAATCTTCGTCCTTGCAGCAGAGACCTTCAAATCTTGACTAGACAAAGCTGTCAGCAACCTGATTTAACTTTGAGTTTGTCCTTGCTTTGAGCATATTGTTCTAAATAGACATACATAAATAGACACTGGAAACCAAAATACTATGAAAATAACATGATAAATGTAAACTTTGTGACTTTTCCAATTGTACCACTCTCCCTCCACCCTTACATGTTGGTACAGGTTTATTATTCAGTTTTTATGAATCAGAGGATGATTTTTCCTTAGTTTGCCCTACTAACCTTCTGCCTCTGTTGTCAGATGCTTTTTGTGGAAAGAAGTTTTCTGCTGCCTCACCCTTAAATTGACATGTGCTGCTCTGGCTTCTGGACACTAGTCTGAAATCTTCAAAGGGTTTTCCTAAAAGTTTTTCTACTATCTTCTTCCTACATTGTGTAATTTTCTTTGATGTCTATCTTGCAGATCACCCATATTTTGTGGGAGTTCAGTTCCACCCAGAATTTTCCTCAAGACCTATGAAACCTTCACCTCCATACCTTGGACTGTTGCTAGCAGCAACTGGGACACTGAATGCTTACCTGCAGCGTGGATGTAAATTGTCTCCAAGGTAATCTTTCTTTGTTGCTTGCCTGCAGTTTGACGGTCACATTTTCAGAGGGACTATCCCATCCTTCAGTTCAGAAGCCCAGAAGAGGAAAAGGAGTTCTTCAAGTACTGATTTACTTGTGACTGTGTGGGCCTGTCATATATCTGGGTGTAAAAATAGCCTATAAGCAGGAAGCACAGTTCCTCACTTCTTCCTTTTCACAGGCTATTAGGGCTAAAGCCAGAGCCCCACATTACAATCAGAAAAAAAAGTCAAAAACCATTAATAAATTCAAATGAAGATAGCAGCCTCATGTGTTAACTTCCATTGACAGTAGCTTCGTAGGGAAAGAGATTTGCCAGAGGATCAAGCAATGAAGTGAAATTCCTACCTAGTTGTACTTGAATGATGATAACAACAACAACAAAGAAACACTGATTTTTATTTTACAGTAGCTAAATAATAAATACTATCTTTCAGAGACAGGGCTGAAATAAAACAGTTGGGATACCTTTAGACTTACAGAAGGATTTGGATCTAGGTCAGAACTGGATGGTTCAGCCAAAACTGTCCTTGGTCTCTTGGACACAGAGGCTTTTGTTTATTGAATGTACCAATGTTTTTTTAGCCAGAATTAACTAATTTTTGTTTATTTCAACGATATTAATAACAGATAAAATTTCAATATAATAGCAATAGTAAAGAAATCAGAGAGAAGCCTTGGGCACAGTAACAAAAAAAAAAAAATCATAAAATGACTGAATAATAACATTGAGCAGATCTAACTCTGGAATGTTAGCTTTTCCTCTAAACAAGACTCCAAACTTATTAATTCTGTGGGTTGGGCTTTTTTTTTTTTTTTTCTCTGAGTCTTGTATTCTATTAAAATAAAGTCCGTTCGTTACGAGAGAAATAGAAATTTATTCAAGTTTGAGTAGTAATGGGAAAAGAGCCAAGCCAGACCAGACCAATCTGTTCTGGTTCCCTAGTCCTTTATGGGTATCAGTTTTTATTCACTCTGCCCAGTTGTGCAGTTGTGCATTCAAGAGAATGAATTTCTGATCTGCAGACCACAGCTTGATTGAAACACTCCTGTTACCTTAGCCTGTTACTGTTAGAAGCAGTCATAATGTTAGCTGCCTTTTAAAAGGTGTGCTGGTGCAATACACAGATCAATTTTTTGTGGTGCTTGGCAAGGCAGAGACTTCTATCACAGTGATCTTCAGCCTTACTCTCTTGGTGGGCACTCTGACTCACACTTCATCTCACTTAACAGGCCCCATAGCCCTATTTATTTCTCTGAGATAAAGAAAAATTACTGGTTTTAATGAGTGATCTGTATGTGTCCTGCTAATTTACATCCCTTAGCGTTATAACAACTATTCTATCTAACCCTGACCTACCCCACTAAGATTTACTTGAATTAATCATTCAAAATGTATGCCCAAGTCTTTTTCTTCATGTTCATAGAATAAACTCCTACCAAATCTCAAACATCTAGCGAAGACAAAAATCCACACTCCAAAACTTAATCTATAAAATCACAGATTTTGCTCTTTACCTAGTTACACAACAATCAAGCAATACCCCTGTGTCTTGAGAAAGATCACTGGAATAGGAAGGCATTTTGAGGCTAAAAGAGGAAGATTTTGTGCAGAAGAATGTTTAGGAGGGAATTGCAGTGTTAGTTACAGCACACACACTCATATTAACATACCCACCTGCTGGGTGGAAAGCTTTCCAGTGTAAACCTTTAAACCCCAGAATGCTGGTGATTTCATTGAGTTGTGAAGCTAAGGCATGTCCAAGCAAGGCTGAAAGAAATCTGAGGAGAGGATTTTCTGCACACCTCATCCAGCACCACCCACGTGAGTTTTAGTCGTGCTGTGGGCTAGAGGCAAGTAAGCTGTGAGAGGATTTGTGGAGACCAGCAAGCCGAGCAGATTACCAATGCAAGGCTACCATAAACACTAAGAAGAGAGTGAATGAGAAGTCCTGAGACAAAAGGAAATATGTATTTCAGCATGAGAGTCTTAACAGGAAACTATTACTCCAGAACATTTAATAGCTCCATAATTAGGGTGCAATTTTAGAATATTTGACACCTGGACAGAAGCCCTAGCTCATAAACAAAGCTACTAATAACTTCAAGGATGCATTACAACTTCTGGGAGAGTGCCCTAAATAAATGAAAGTGAATAAACTGTCTCTTAAATTTTTGTGAGGCTTAGTCTGGTACAGACATAGGCCCACATAGGCATGAGCATACCTAGTTTGAGACTGGAATGCATCCTCTGGGAGGAATTTAGTTCCTAGAAACGTCAGTGTATACACCAAGAGACAGTCAAGAACTGACCAAAAGATCAGAGTAACTCAATGATTAATTGTTACTTATTTACGTGAAGTACTAATTGGGCACCCAAGTTGCCTTTGTGGTTTCAGCTTCTTGTGCTTTATGGCACGAGTGCCCAACCATCAAAGCCATGCCCTTTATTTCCTTGTGAATGGTTTTAGATCATGACCTTTTCCAAGCCTTTCCATGGAAATACTGAAGTCACCATTTCACACAGAAGTGAAGAATGTGGTGGGAGGCTGCCAGTTTACATTTTCATTTTCAAGGACAAAGAAAACCAAAGCTACATGAGACTCAAAGTGTACAATACCCACAAATATGCTGCTTTAAAAAAGAAAACAAAGGGTTTTAATAGGAAATTAGTGGATGAAGAGGGAAACTTCATATTTAATGTTGTTGGCTTTTACTGAGACTTAATGTAGTTTCATTTGAAAAAAATAATAAAAACTGACCTGTCTTGGGGAACAGTATAATATGGGTTGCAAAACCACTGGTGTACAATAAAGCCATGTTGCTTGTTTTGTTTTGGTTTGTTTTTTTCCCCTTATCCAGTTTAGCATCAGCAGGCTTTATTTCTTCTTTGTCTACAACCAGCACCTTTATTAATGGCCTGCAAAATTAAGCCTGAATGCATTAATTATATTTGCAAATAATGTCATTTGAATAAGAGCTGAAAGCGCTATTCAGAACACTAAAGTAACAAAAAAATATGTAGAGAATTTAGTAATCTCTGCTGAATATAATGACACCTTTGGAGGAAGAGGATAAGAAGCTGAAGATAAATAATTTTAATACAAATATCCAGTACAAGGGATGAAATGTAGGAAATGAGAGGTGTTCCTAGGTGACTAAGTGTAGGCAACACTGACTACTGCCAAAAAGAAACTTTGCAAAGCATTAGTGAATATGCTGATGTGAAGCACCAATCCAATACCAGATACTACTAGATAGTCACAGAGTACTCTTTTGAGTTCTGGGAAAAATTTTAATGAAAGATGACATATGAACTGTGTTCAGAGAACAGAAGGAATGGTGCATTAAATAAAACACAAAAAAAATCAGGAAATTTGCCCATATGGTGATTACTGCATGAGCATGGTCCAGCTGTCTCTCAGATCAGCTGTGGAGGAAAGCACCCATGAATAGAAGAGAAAACAGCCTGTGTGACATGTTCTGGTGCCTGATATCCCCTGTATGTTGTCCCCAGTCGAGAACACATTTGGCACAGCATCATGCTTCTGCCATTGGCCAAATCCAGACATGTGATTTGATGGAATTGTGATTTGAAGATTGCCAGGAGAGCAGCAAGAGAGGGGCTGCTCCATGAAAGATGACACTCCAGGAGCCAGGGGTGGGAGCTGTCCTGGTGGGGATGGTGTCCTCACTCAGTACCACAGTCACCACGGAAGGCAAGTGCTCTGGCTCCAGTGACCTTCCAGTGGTACAGGTCCCAGGTGGGGATGGCTGGGACAGCAAAGGCCCTGTTACCCTGAGAGCTCTTAGAGAAAACTACAGAAAAGCTTTAAAGGAAATCCTTTCTTAACCATACTGGCACTTAGTAATGGCTAGTTATATCAGTTAACTTTGTCATTTAAATGTTGGATGTTTACAGTACAAACCCTTCTGAGCTAGTGACCTCAAGTCTTTTTCTGTAGTCGTTAAGTGATAATGCACTTTAGGGAGCCAAATAACTCATTATAATTGTTCTGTGGGTCAGTTACGCATTACACACTGCCAGAGCCTGTTTCTCTCCAGTGATTGTAGGGAGCTGCACGTGCCTGTCCCAGTTGAAGATATTATCCTAGGTCCAGTTATGTGAGGGCAGGTGGTTTGCAGGTCAAAACTGGGGAATTTTGGGTTTGTGCTGAGGGATTCCCAAATGAAATGATGTTTTATGGAAGCATAGGGTTGTATCATGATGACCATAATTTTAAATGAGAGATAAAATTTTTATGACCGTAAATGATATCTATGATTTTTATGACCATATAATGATCATAAAAATATATACCAAGAATATGGGTGACTGCAATTATGACCATTGCACAATCAAATATGCATTTATTCAAAATAATGTTTTGATGACATAATTTTAATAATTCAGCTTTGGGGGGGGGGGGAAATAAATGATAATAATCTGTAAATGTCATTTTGCTGAGTCCTCAAAAATTAAACAACTTAAACAACCTGTACTAAATTTATCTGTACTTCATGTATCTTTAATTTACACTGAGGAAGAAATGCACTTAGCTTGGCTCCTTGCAGGGCATAGCATTACTGTAGTAATTGTTTTAATACCTTATGTTTCTGGAAAAGGCGTTTTTTGTCAATTGTACATTAAAAATGAATGAAAGAAAAGCTTCTCTGATACTGCCAAATACTTTGTTTCTAAAGAATATTGATCTGGATTTTCCAAGTGAAAAAACAGAAAGTTCACAGAGTACTTTTACAGGAGCAAAGTGACCAAAATTCTTCATCGTAACGACTACAGTGACTAACTAGATGCAGTGACACTGCATTGAGTTTTGTTACTGTTTTCTTCCTTGGCCACCATTTAATACTTAAGGTCCCACAAAAACAAATAAACAAAAAAAACCCTGTTGGGGTTAGGTCTTAGAACTGGTGGCCTCAGATATGCTCAGTAGCTCCTTTTTGTTGGAGTCCACTGTTGTAAGAATTGTTACAAATAAGATGAAGTGAGTGTCAGGCTCCTGCCCAAGATAATACTAATTAATTTGAACACAAACTAAGAGAAAACTTGCTGAAGCAAATGTAAGTGTATTTTTTCAGTGGTTGGCTCAGTGTGAAAAAGGATTTCATTAAGAAAACCTGGGCTTATTTGATTTCTCATTACCACCACTTTCACAACCAGCAGATTTAAGTGAGGTTACTTAATATTACCTACTGTGAGGACTAAGCATCCATTTGGGTTTTGTGTTTATTATCTGTGTACAACCCATTGTAATTTGGAACAAAGTACACATTTATTCCAAAGAGAAAAGTTGGCTTGCTTCTGGTTAATGCCACCTACGGCTTTCGTTCAGATTACACATGATACTAATATGTTTGACATCAGAGTAAATCTTAGAAACCTGACACCAGTGCTGGTTTGAAGCTGTAACACACAGGTGTAGATATGCCAAGTTTCACGAGTCCCTGTTTGCTTTCAAGTCCGCTGGCAGCCTAACTTTTGAAGTTCAAGTTTCCTTGGGGCCCGAGTTGTTATTTTTAAGATGATGCCACAGGTTCTGGGTGTGCTTAGACAAATCAAGCAGCTGAAACTGAGACTGACAACTACCTGAGTCTGAAACTCAAGGGCTGATCCTTACCTGGGTATTTCCCCTACCTTTCTTGCCCTGTGGCCTGCTTGTGAGACGTAAAACTGACTTACACCCCATAGAGCAGCCCTAAAGTGGGGGAGGCTGTGAGGTGCTCCTGCAGAAATCAAGAATGTGATGATGACAGCCCTTCTCTGGGATTTGATGTCAAATCTTGTACTGAAATTGGGCAGCATGGGAACAGGAACAAAGTCGTCATTAGCTGAGTTAAGTGTTTTAGCCTCTGCACTAGTGGCCAAGTGAGCCTCAGCTTCAGCAAACTGAAAACAGGCTTAAGAAGTTTGGGTGGTAAGTTAGTGAAATCACAGAAGCATCCAGGCTGTGTGACTACTTCTGTGGGCAAATCCCTCTGAAGACTATGTCACTGAGTGGGGAAGGACCTATGAGGAGAGTGCTGGGTGGGGATCAGCACCTGACTGCCTCCAAGAGATGAAGCTGGGCAGTTGTCCACTCACCCCATTGGTTGGTGAGCTTCTACTTAAGCATCTGACTCCCATACTGTGTTGTTTACAGAACTCTGGCATGTTTTTGGGCTGGGATTGCCACTGGGCAGCAGAGCTAATTAAAAAAAATGTTCTCTGAAGACTTTGGACTTAAATCATGACTGTCATAAGATTGTGCAGTTCTCTACAATCAGTTTTACTCTCTGATCTGTGGACAGTATTTGCTATTTTGCTGTGATGTGAAAATGCAAAACTGTTTTAATAATACTGAATTTTTGTTCCATGTTTCCATGGGTACTTTCAGAAAAAAGTAAGTACAATGTTGGTGATGTTGTGTTTGTCTGTGTGCATCTGGCATGCTTGATCATACTGTTAACAGCACTTTCCTCACTTGAACTGTGTAATTGATGACCAGCTGATGAAATGATCAAATGGAGCACTAGTCTGGTGTGACACACCCTTTATAAGAACCACATCAGCAGTGTGTGTGTCATGCAGAAAAGGGCAGAATGCTGTAGACAAAGTCGTAATGTTAGGACAGCCAGAATATCTATGCTAATTTGGTACAGTGACTCATTGTAACTGTGGGAAATTTTCCTAACAGAGGTAGAAATTAAATGAGGTGACTGTTGGTGCCATTCCTCCTGTCCCACTCTGTTTAAGTGTCTGCTTTTTTTACTTATTCTTTCTTCAGTTTTCCTTTTCCCTCAAAGAAGAGAGGGTGAAATTCAGGCTACAAAGCAGTGCTCAGTACCAAGCAGCAGAGTAGCTGAGTGCAGTTTGTTCCCTGTTCCACGGTGCAGTCTCATCAAAGATCTCCAGCTGCGGGGCTGCGGGGCTCCCTTGGAGCAGTACCCAGCAGGCAGTCACTGATAAGGCTCTGTCTGGGTGGGCCATGTGCTTGATGTCTCAGTAGGAGATCATGCACACGACGTGACTCCGGTCCTGTTGTCCGGAGGATGAAGGGGTGTGTGGTGAAGGGGAGATGTGACAAGACAGCTGTGCAGTCAGTGCCTGGCATAGAGTTGGCAGCCAAGGCTGTCATGATGTTCCCACACAAATGAAGTCTGAGATCCCCACTGCACTGTGCTAAACATGGCCTGTGCTCTGAAGGGTCACAGGACTGAGCAGAATTACTGCTGCTCAAATGTACTTACCTGTTCCCTGGATTGCCTTTGCTGGCTTCTCATCTGGGGAAATTAAAATATCTGGAAAACAGACTGTAGAAGTGAAGTGTAGTAGGGAGGGGTTGTGGCTGGAGGCACTTCTGAAGCATACTTAAATTTAAGATAAACTTGGAGACCCAATAGACATCACACTGACTGAAAATCTGGTTTGTGGGCACTTCTTTCTCTCAGTCACCGTGGTGATTCCTGTTCCTCACTGTTTCCTTGTTCTTATCACTTAAAAAACAATCACTTGCATGGCAGTTGGGTCTCTGAAAACCAGTCTGCATCTCTCAGGACACAACAAAAGGGGATAAAACCTCTAGGAAAACTGTCAGGATATTGCTTAGTGCAATGAAAATTATTTGTGTTCTAACTAAAAGAGCAAGAACTGTAATTTAAATGTAAAATTGTGATCTAATAAAGTTGTCTTAACTTTTTTTTTTCTTTGTTAAATCAATGATTTTCTTTACCATAAGGGAGAAATTCCTTTTATTTTAGCTCTGAATACCTGCTATTATCTATCTTGTTAACCATGATCATAGACACGCAGCACCAGCAAAATGCAGAATGAATGTACAGGAGAAAAACAAAAAGAAATCAAATATACTATTTAACAGGTAGAGCATTATTTCACACCAGGTCTTAAACTCCAAACTTCAGCCCATTCCTTTAGAAGAAGGTTTCTAAAATACCATGTTTTTAGCTTGAGCCTAAAGAAGTTTTCTAGAAATGGGTTACATTTGAGGAAAGTGTTGATCATATGCATCATGGGTTGGAGGGCTTGAAATAAAATACTTGGTTTAGATCTTTCTGAATTCTTATTGGTTCCAACAGTGACAGCTACAGTGACCTAAGTGATGACAGCTCTCCAGAAAAAGAGTTTCCTTATTCTGACACAAGCTGAAATGATTATATGAGAGCACAGAAATGGATGATGCTATTGAGGTAAACTGAAATGTTTTGATACTGCTTTATGACTCTGATTTATTCTAGACTTAAAATAGGAGAGACAGTTAACTTAATTTTCGCATTTGTTTCAAGTCCCATCTGAGATCTTATGTCTTTCTTGTGTGTAGCATTTAATTGTTTTCCTCTTCTGCTGCTTAACTCTGAAATTGAAATGTTAAAGTCTGATAAGTATTTTGGGTACATCTTTTATGTAGGATGCTGTACAAAACCAAGTTGTGTTAGTGTTTGAAGATATATTAAAAATAATTTTTTAAATTATACTTTATTTTTTTGTGTCTTCAGTTTACAATTTGGAATAACTTCAACTACATTGTGTAGACATTACTTTTTATTTTGTCTTAATATTCACCTGTAATTGCATAAGATGCATTGATACCACTAAGACATCCCAACATAAATACTTGTATTTGATCTGCAGAGTGACAGAGATACAAAGAGGTTTTATAAAATTGTAGCTTTGTTTGCCATAGGCTTTTCCAGAGTGATATTGGATTGGTTGTTTATTCACCTGTAAACATGGTAGTAATAGATTTCCTTTTAGTTTGGAAGTTGTATTTCCTGTGAGACACCTGATCTCTGCAGGATCTGGGCTTGAAACTTGGTCCTACTTTATTTTTCCTATGCAGATTCATCAGAGCTGGGGCTGGTATGACACTCTAATTCAGCTTCTCGTTATTTCTGAGCACTTCTGTAAGGAGGGCATAACCTTCCCTTTTGACTGTGTCTCACGTGGTGTTGACACTAAGCAGCTGTGCCAAGCAGACAATTAAGGCTACATAAAACCAGCATTTCTGCCTGATGGTCTCCTGATCCAAGTAATGGCATAAGATACTAGAAATTGGAGTTCAGTCCTTAGATGCATGGGTTTCTTCTGTGATTTTCAACTGAATTCTTTTTTGCTCTCCTGTATTACATGTTAAAGATAATGATCCATCCCCAAATCACGAGAGCAAAGAACAGAATGTTAAGAGATGTAGTGACCTGGTACATGTACATGTACAGTACTGATGCTTTAAAATAACCAAAAAATAAGTAGACAAGATATTCCTTTTCACTCTTGCCTGGATCCTTCCCACCTCCAAACATAACAATGTTGCTGTTTCTTGAGACCAACACAAGGGAAAAGCCCTTGCTTTCCTCAGTGGAATTTATGAATGGTAGTTCTCTGTTTACAGTTGCAGCGTGACTTGTTCAGTGCTTGGATGAATGCACTTTTGTGATGCTTTTAAGTAGTTATCAGTAGCCAAGCTGATTTTGTTTGAACATGTCACAAGTGGATAACAATTGTTATTCAACAGAATTACTCTAGAAAAAATTAAATAACTAAATCCAGATATCAAAGAATGAGAAAATCATTGGCTTTTTTTTTTTATCTCATGGTTAATTCTACCTGTTAATCAGAGTTGGATACACGTGTAGATTATATTTGGCTTTGTGGTTTCAATTTAGATAAAATGCATCTATTAATAAAATTTAGATAGGACTACTTTGAAATGAGTCAACAAATTTGAGTGAAAATTACATAAGCATGAAATAAACTGAGTTAAAGATGAAATTTTTTTAATAATTGATATTTTTACATTTATTCTTCTTTCCCTCTTTTTATGTTACAGAAACTTGGGAACAGGACAATATTGAATAGAAGAAAGTAGAAGAGTAAGCTGCCTGCAGTTCTCATACTGTTTCTTCCTCTGCTATGTTCAATAATTCTCATTACAGATGACAGTTTTACTGTTCTTTAGCAAAAATCGTTCTGTGTAAATGCTGTTTCAAAAGTTACCAAACGATTCTGCACCTTAGCTGTTAATCATTATTATTTTGTTGTATATTTTAGAGTGATCTCAGGTGAATATGTATCAATTCACTAGTTCACAGCTTTCTTGATTTGAAGGAAGATTTGACTGGTTTCAGTTTGCCTTGGAACAGGAAGAAAAAACGTATTAGTTCTTGGGAATTAGTTCTTGGGAATGCTTCTCTAAAGCATTTAAGAGAAAATTGTCTTTCTCTTGAGCAGTAGAAAACCATTTCAGTTTTTTTTCCTATTAAGCTTGTATATATATTTTTATTACTTTTTTTGCTGTTCAATATGTACAAATGAAAAACTGTTGCTGTATCTCAGCTTTATGTAATTATAGTAATTAATGTTGGATACAAGTTTTTTCACTTTGCTTTTATAAGCAATTTGATTTCACATAAATTCATTTGCTGTATTTCTTCTGGAAGACTGATAATCCTGAACATAATTCTAACCTACAAAATTACAGAAGTGATATTAGAAGGTGGTTTCATATTTGTATTTTGTAAGAGAGAAAGTAAATACGTTCATATATTAAACTCCAGTTTTAACACTTTTGTGAAAGTTGTAGAAAAACCAGTGTAGAAAAACACCTGGGGTGTTATCTGGGCTCCAGCTGTGCCACACTCAGTTAGTTGCAGTAAATAAGTGTGAAGCAAATTAAGTAAGGTTCACCCTTGTTTTCCTGCGTCCTGTGACCACTCCATCATCATGGCACTTATTCCCGAATAAAATGGAATGCTGTGTTTTAAGTTAGAAATCACAAGTTGTTCCACTGCATCACAACTCAGGCAGCCCTGCAAAGCCAGGGCTGGAGCCTGAACCACTGAGACAGAAGAGGAAGGTGAGAGGTGCTCTCTGGGTAAGGCAGCATTAAGGTGTAAGGGGTGTAAGGATCCCATTAGCATTGGGGCATCACCAAACCTGTCACAGAAGGTGAACCTGAGCTATATAACTGAGGGGCTCCAAATGCTTAGGGCACACTTTCTTATAAAGAAAAATTCTGAATTTTGAGAGTTGGGTTTCATTTGGTTTTGGGTAAAGTGTCTTCTTTAATTCATCAAAAGTCAATATCCACACAAAAATAAGAAGCACCATGTTCCTTATTGCAGCTTTATAAAACAAAAAGTTTGAGAGCTGTGCATTGCTCTAGAAAATCTCAGGTTACACAGCAAGTTTGTCTTTTCACTAAAAGAAGCTTTAATGGTAATGCAACATAAAATGTATTTTTATGGCCACACTTTCCTAAAGTAGTTTGTGAATATGTGCCTTAGAAATACTGACAGCAAAATTGGTGCCACTGTATGTCTTCCCCGATGAGAGACACTGGCCACTGCTTTATGAAAGGTGAAGAATTTCCTAAGATTGTCTGTAATGTGCAAATGTATTTTGAAAACATTTTCAATAAATTGTATTATTTGGAAGTGTTTGAGTTCCTGCTAAAAAGTCATGGTGCCAATTGTGAACTGTGGTGTTAAAGAAAGAATTTATCATTTAATCATGAAGCTGCACTTGTTTGTAAAGAAGGGGAGCAGCATCCAAGTTTGGATGGGACTGCAGGGTAGGTATTGCATTTGGCTGATTCAGTGGACAGAGCTGTATCTTACTGAGTGTCTCCAGTCCAGTATTGCATCTCAGCAGCGCGGGTTCCTGTTTCACTGTCAGCTTTACAGGTGAGCTCCTTTAGCACCTGCCTAACGTACTTAATGTGTACTATCCCGAAGCTGAGGTTGCTTCCCCTTATTTAACTGCTTGGAGACATAACCTTCTTGTGCTAGTGTGTCATGCTTGCAGAGCTTGCATCTAAGGAGGAGGATTTGCTTGACCAAACAGACTATTCCTCATCAGGGAGTTCTCGTGATGCTGCATTAGGTTGCTGTTTTTCTGAAGCCATATTTATATGAGACAGAGGGTGAGTGTTGATTCAGAGCAGTATTAAAAAAGGCTTACTGTGACCTGAGATTCATGGGACTCTGGCATACTTCTCTGGAAATCCTGTTGAGGCATCTAAGCCCTGGCTTTCCAGGAAGACACTGGAAGTTTTGAGCAATACCTTAAAAGCAGAGGTTGAGTTCTCTGCAAGAACCTGTGTAAGCAGGAATTGCAGCCCAAAGCTAAAGGAAGTTTTCAGGAAAGAAAAGACTGATTGTCAACAATCGTAAAGGCAGGGTCTTGCTGCCCAAAATGATGTGGAGGATGATAAGGGAGAGTCAAGTGTAAGAAGAGAGCTGTGTTACTGCTGCCATGGCAATGCAAATGAAAGTTTCTCCCCAGACTCTGTGTGTATCAATGAAAGTAGGGAGGGTGATTACAGCCTAGAGAACTTCTGAGCTGGCAGCAAAGCCAGATCAGCACAAGTGAACAGGGGCTGTGGAAACCTGTGTGGGACTGGCTGAAGCTCATTTCCCACAACTTTGCTGTCTGCATATGTGAGGTGACCAAAATCTGCTGAGAAAGGGAGTGAGGTGGAGCAAGGGGCAGTCAGAATAACATTGTCCTTGGGAGAACATGTGGCCTCTTCCAGCATGCTGCAGAAACTCACTCACTCACTGAGCTTGACAGGGAAGTAAACAAATGATACAGTTGTTTCTGTACCTAGGACTGAATAACACCTCATCCTTGCACACAAGTAGAAGGAGGCTTCTTCCCTGGGACATCTGCATGGGAGTTGTGGTGTATCTCTGTGCCTCCGCATTTTATCCCATACTGTGCTTAGTTTTTCCCTGCTAGCAAAGTGAATTGGTAGCTGTTAGCTCTGAGATAACTTCCAGACAACCTCTTCCTCTTATCACTTCACCCTGTCCTCACTGTTGACATGGTTGGTACTTTGTTCAGGGATTTCTCACATTTTCTCAGGTGGCAGCCTTTGTATTTTTGATGACAATGAACTTAGTATCTCAGATATTTCTCCCTTTATTGGGCACTGTCTAGATTTTTCAGGAATTCAGTTGTGTCTAAATTGGTAACTAGCATGTGCTAACAAGGTGAAATGAATTGAGAGCTCATCTAAAATAACTGCATGAAAAGGGTCTGCATATGTTCTACTATGCAGCAGGCTCATATTTGTAGGGCTCCCCTAAAATGGCTCAGAATATTTACATCAGCATCTATTAGATGTCCAAAGAAAATGTCTGTGTTGCCTCAGTTGGAAATTCCCTCTGAATAACAATTCCAGAAATGCTGATTTTCCAGCCTCTGGTTGATTGTCTTGATTTTAGCTGTAAACATTTTTTAATTTTTTTTTTTTAATGTGAATTAACTTTTCATGGAACATAGAAGTGGACCAGTTCTATTGTTCTTTATTCATATAAAAGTAAGTCATCTTGAGTACTGTCTAGTTTCTTGCTCTCTAAAATACCTCATGGATTGCAGGATTTAACATCCTGTTGTGACCTAGCTGACCTACTGCTGGAATAAAGTCTATTAAAATGTCTTTCATCTTGTAAAAATTGTGTACTTTAATCTTTAGACTTTGATGATTTGTTTGTATATGGAATATTTTCCCTGCTTCATCATCCTAATTCATTTGAAGAAATTGGTTGCCTTATTGGACTCCTGGTAACATGCTCTCACAAATTTGGATCAGAGCCTAGAAAACCAGTTTTTCCTGAAGTGTAGATGACATTCTGTGTTTCAGGAATGCTCCTGGAAAGGTAAAGCTATCTTTTCTACATCTCTGGACCCTCAGTTAATAATTTAAGAAACTTAAAAGTTGGGAGCTGCTAATGAAGCTCACAGTAGCATCGTTTGGATAACTTAAGGACCAATCCAGGTCTTGGATTAAAGCATAATCCAAGACTCCATATATTTAAAGGAATAGTTAGGGTAGTCTGCTCTGAGCTTCTGCATAACCTATCCTCATCCAATAGCAGCTTCAATAATCCCTGATTTCACAGAGTCAATCTGAGCAATAAAAATAGGACCTCAGGTCTTTTTGTTTGAATATCGCTTGTACTACCTTTGGAACATGGTCCTTATTGCCTAAGTACAGATTTGCAATTTGGAGAAATAGTGCAGATTTGGAGCAAACTTTCTTACTACATGTGATTGATTTCTCACAGCAGCTGTTGTGCACCAAATCTCAGATCCTTTTCAGGAAATAAAATTCGAAGATTCATTCCAAAAGCTGGTGTAATTCAGTTCTGGACCCAACCAGGGAAGAACACTGCCACAGAATGCCTCTTTATGGGTGTTGTATTCACCTTCCTATCAGCCTCTTTGTTATTGTTGTGAGGGTTTTGTTTGTTTGTTTTTTGGTTTTTTTTGTTTTGTTTTAAGTTTTATTTTTATGTTTATTTTTATTTTTATTTTTATTTTTATTTTTATTTTTATTTTTATTGTTGGAAGCTTCCTCAAGGTTCCACACAGGCACCATGCTCTGAGGTGCTGGGGATGTGTTCTCATGTAAGACCAGAAACCAGGCAGCAGAGTCCTGGAGTCACCTGAGCTGGTCTTCTTTGAGCTTGGTAATTGTCCTACTTGAGTGATAGAACACTGCAAAATGCAGCATCACAGACAGGCCTTTGGGCCTTGTGGGCCATGCTTATGTAAGCCCCTGCACTGCTAAATATTGATACCTATGTGTGAGCTACCCACCACAGGCTTCTTTTGTCCTCAGCAGACAAACCAGGAACTTTTCAGTAGGCCTGAGCAGATCTGATGAATTACCTGTGGGTATTGTTTCTTTCTTGGCATGAACCTTAAAAAAAGAGCCTGGCCCAAATGGCTATGATACATATGTTTGGTGAGATGATTCTATTCCTGATAGGTGTAGGTGCTGAACTGGGAATCAGTCACTACCATCTACTCATTGTTACTAATCAGCTAGATGTATCTGGCTCCCTGGTTTTGGGGGCTCAGTTGAACAGTCTCACCCATGGACAGCCTGAACGTCCCCAGAATACAAAATTCATTCTTCTCTTGGGCCTCAAACCCATTTTTGTGTTAGTCAAAGCCTTGAATTTAGCAACTCTTTCTTGTTGAAGCTCAGCCTGGAACCTGTCCCTGTGTGTCATGTGGGTGCTTGGGTAAACATCTCTGACTGCCCCTGCTGGGACCAGCTCCACACACGACACAGCAGCAGCAGAATCTGTCATCATGAGCTATCATGTAGTGCCTCCCTCCCTGGAAAAATAACAATCCCTTTCCCAGGGCACTCCCCCAGGACGTAGGAGACATGACCAGGTTCCTCCTGAGTTTCAGAAGCAGCCAGGCCCCCTCTCCTCTGGGGGCTGCCCACTCCTCCCGGTTAAAGCCAGTTCTCAGTCCCAATGTTCATGGCTCTCATAATATCAGGGCCATCTGCCAAAATCCCCACTGGTCCTGTGTTGGAAAAACAGCAAGGACATGATTCTGCAGGTGAGGCAACAGGAGGTTCCTTGAGAGGGAGGGAGGGAGGGAGGGAGGGAGAGTGATGCTGTTGAGTCAGGGACGGGATGAAAGGACTCCAAGTCATAGAAGGTGAAAAAGAGAGTTTATTATTAAGAAGTAGCATCCTTGCTAAGGTGAGACCTCATTGGTCTCAAAGTAAAAACCTTTCACACTATTGGTGCACTATGAATAGTACACTATTGTGGTAGAACATATCTATAAACAACATGAACAGAAAGAGAGATAATAATTGTTTAAATTCTTTCTCTCTTAAGTTTCCCAGGCCTGAAGCCTGGGAGAATCCTCTGTTCTCTCTTCGGCTGAACAGAGAGCCTCCACAGGAGAGCACCCGAGCCCATGTCTTTAGACTGTGTATGAATTTTAAACAGATACTGAACAAAAGACAGAAACTGTAATTGGAAAAGGAGCCAGAGCACAGGACTCCCATTTGTTAAACCAGTGCCATAAAAAAGAGACTTTCTGGTTTTGGGCAAGTAAGTTTTGAACCCTTTTCTCTGGGGTGGCACAGATGAACAGAAAGGAGTGACAGCACCTCCCCTCTTTTTTCTCTCCTATGGATGGAAGTTGCTGCATCATTGCTTCGTCCATCCAGTTACTGTCCCTGCTGGCTTGTAAGAGCCTGTTCCAGTTTGTGCTTCTGCTAGTGCTAGCCTCAGGCACTAGCTTATTATCTTTTCCTCTGCTGGATATGCTACTCATCATCTGTCCTACCCAGGATTTTAATTTATTTTCTCACAAAAAGGGATAGAAGGAAGCCTGTACACATAAAAGTAAACTGTTCTCAGTTTAGTTCCGATGCCTGGAAGAGCTTGAACTCTGCTTAACATACCTGCCTAATAATATGCCGTGGTTGAGTCTCTAGGTTTGGGAAATTGAAAAGGTATCCAAAATTTTGAACAGTCAAAACATTGACTTCTAAGGCTTGTGGCTGGCTAATGTACTTCCCCTGTGTTTAGTCTTGGGAGCATAATGTGCCACCTTTTACAAAGTTTGGACAGTGCTAGTGTATAGTTGAGTTTGAAGCAGGTTAACTTTTAAAGATTTTTCTGTGTATGTTATCTTACTGCCAAACTTTTGTTTACAAACTTACAGGGATATCACTCTTGAGAGCATCTCCTTTCAGTTTTGCATGAGCTTTAAGAAAGAAAGGTTTTGACCAACAAAGATTTCTCTCCCATTCACAGAAGGTACAGAGCTCTCCTGGCTACACGAAGTTAGATAGCAGCATAATATTGTGTGAGCAGGAGAGAATCAGACCTCCTGAGGGGCATGAACTAGGAGATTTGCTGCTCACATAGCTAAGTGAATTAGGGATGAGACTATAATTGTAATGATCTGCTCTTTACTCAGGGTAATGCAGCTCTGACTTTGCTGGGGAACAGAGACATGATTGCTTTTAATTTGTGAAGTGTGTAGAAGAACTCCTGGGATTGTTTTATTTGAGACTTTTGACAGAAAGCTTACTAGGATGGGTCAGAGGAATCACACAAAGGTCATGCTTGTGTGCTTTTTATATATTGCAGTGCTGCAAATGTAGTTCAACCAAGATCATAGCTTAAAATATGACTGTATAAAGTAAAAATCTTGGTAAAAATTAAAATGTGCCAGTGGCAGTCCTCTGAAATGGCTTTTTCCAAGATGATTTGTTCAACATCTGTTGGTCATCTCATTGTGTGAGAAGAATATGTGAGTGTGAAAAAGATGAAAGACCCTTACCCAGTCTGTTTGTTTTGTTCTTTAACAGTAAGGAGCCTTAATTTACAAGGCTGCTAATTTATGTTATTTTTGTTTCTACTGTACAGGCTTAAAAATTCTGGTAATATTTGCTGTAGTGTTCAGGAATATGAACTTGATAAAAGAATGAGTGTCTGCTGCTGTCTGAACTAATACCCTCTGCTTTGCTTTGCACATGGATTAGCATTTTGACTGTGAAGTTAGAGGAGAAGCAAACTTGGTGGCAGATGTAACTGTTCTCATGAAATTAAAATACTTATTTAGAAGTGTTTTGACAAGCTTTTGGGTCATCTGAAGGAGAGCTTGTGTACTTGAAATTTAGTTTGTTTTTCCAAGTAATATATCTTGATCTAATAAAAACACTACTTCACCCCAAAAATCCATATCCCTCAGCAGAGCCTTCCTGCCTCCAGCAGGCCAACGCTCCCTCTTGCACAGCTTGGTGTCATCTATAAACTGGCTGAGGGTGCACTTGATTTCCTCATCTAGATCATTGATAAGGGTATTAAATAGGACTAATAATGCGCTTTGAGGGACCCCACTGGTGACCAGCCACCAGCTAGATTTTTCTCCATTCACCACCACTCCTGCACCCAGCCATCAGCCAGTTCTTAACCCAGCGCAGAGGCCACCCATCCAAAGCACGGGCTGCCAGCTCCTCCAGAAACATCTGTGAGATGTAGCAAAGGGTTTGCTGAGCTCCAGGTAGACACATCCACAGCCTTCCCCTCACCACCAGGCAGGCCACCTTGTCATAAAAGGAGGTCAGGTTGGTCAAGCAGGACTTGCCTTTCCTAAATGCTGGCTGTGCTGACTGGCTGTGCTGGCTGGGCCTGATCCCCTGGTTGACCTGTGTGCGCCACATGATGGCACTCAAGATGAGCAGCTCCATGAGCTTTCCTAGCACCGAGGACAGGCTGACAGACCTGTAGTTCCCCAGATCCCATCTGTCCCCATAGACCTGTGAGCATCTAAGTGGCACAGCAAGTTACTGACTACTTCCTCTGGATTGCAGGTGTCTATTCTGCTCCTCACCTTGTCTACCAGCTCACAGGGCCAGTTGCCCAGAGGATAACCTGTCTTTCTGTTGAAGGCTGAGACAAAGAAGGCATTTTCCAGCCCTTCCATCTCAGTCCTTTTCTCACCCTTGGTTACAATGTTCGCCTCCACATCTAACAAAAGATGCAGATTTTCTTTAGCCTTCCCTCTGTTGTTAATTTATAGAATCACTTTTTTATTATCTTTCCCAGCAGTGGCCAGATTGAGTTCTAGCTGCGCTTTTGCCTTTCTAATTCTCTCTCTACATGACCTAACGACATCCCTGTACTCTTCCTGAATTGCCTGCCCCTTCTTCCAAATACCTTAAACTATCTTTTTTTTCCCTCTGAGTTCAAGGGAAAGCTTCCTGTTTAGCCAGACTGGTTTTCCTCACTGGCTTACTTTTTGGCACATAGGGATGAGCTGCTCCTGTGCCATCAAGACTTCCTTATTTAAAGTATGTCCAGCCTCCGTGGACCCCTAGGGGCTATTTCCCAAGGGACTCTGAACCAGTGTCCTGAACAGCCCAAAGTCCACCCGCTGGAAATCCAAGGCAGAGGTTTTGTTCCCATTCCTTACTTCCAGCTTCAGGTGCCCAAAGGCAACATTTGGCCTTCTCCCTTCAGCTGAGCTAAAAATGGTAGGAAAAATTTATGCTACAGCGGCATTAAGAACTTAATTGCTTTAAAGGTAAATTACCACAAAGGACCTTCTACTGCCAACTTACAATTAAAGATTTGTATATTACGGTGAATCTGTAACACAGGACTGAGGTGCTACTATAGAACAACCATTTCAGTTGCCTGATTTAATAATTATTTAATAATGCATACATTTATTAAGAATTGAATTCCAGAACATAACCCAGAATTTCCCCTCCCCATCTGAGATGAAATATCACTATTTGCTTCCTAGTTTTAATTTCTTCTACTAAATAAAAAAGTCGTATTGTAAGTGAGCTTTCTAAAGAATGATGTGTGCTGGTCATATTCTTTGTAGGGCAATTTATTAGGGGGAACCTGGAACATTTTTGCTTTCACACAATCTGGTTGTCCTTACTACCAGCTAGGGATTTTGCTATTTATTCGTAGGAGAATCCAGTCTGAAAGTAAAATATATGATTCTGCTCTTTTATATGCTGTTTTCTTTAGTCATCTAGAAATGGACAATATAATGACACATTCTTCTGAATTTCCATTTGATTTCAGTCACTGCCTCTAAGCAACATATTTTGGCTTCAGTTTATTTCCCTCAACCAAGGAGACTAGAATCTCATTTTGGCTTAATTGAAATAAAAATGCCATGGAAACTGTGAAAAGGCATTCCCTAGATGTAAAATCCTAGCCTTGTTGAATTCAAACACTGCCTAAACCTACTCCACAGTTGCCTTGGTCTACTTCTAGTGTAATCTTCATTAAACACGGTGTCTGTACTGGGTCTCTTTCCCATGCTACCAATGGCAACTCTGCAGCCCAGGTGTTATTTTTATTTGAGCCCAGTGTTCTAGACAGCTGTGGAAAATGTGTGCTTTGGAGCACATTAAATGTCCTCTTTAAGCATTCTCATTGCCATCAGAGATGAGGGGTGATTCCCAGAGCAGTTGCCTGTGACTTCAGGCCAGAAGTGCTCCTACCAAGGCTTGCTTTGGTAGCAGTGTTGCCCAAATCTCTGGTGTCTTTTGGCACTAATAACTGCCTTTTACCTAGGTATTTCTAACCTATTTCCATGAAATTTGGAGGAATTCAATATTTCTGACACCCATGATCTTTGTTGTACTTTGAAAATTTCCTAAAAATTGTAAGAACTGACAGACTGAGGAAGGGATAGGGAAAAATGCTGCAGTCACAGAAATAATTTTCTTCTTATGAAAACAGGACAAAAATTATTATAATAATTGTAATTTTTAACCTCCCAAATCTCTTACTACAATCACAGCCTTATGGCATGCCAATGTGACAGAGCTCTTATCATAAAGACCCTATAATCTGTTTTAAAAAGATAGACAGTAGAGATGAGCAATTCTGAAGTGTTTAATATATCACTTTAGAAAAAAAATATGGTTTTGAATTAGAGTCCAGAAGCAGCCTACTGTCATGTATGCTTATAGTCATTTCCACTTAGTGCAGATTTGAAAATCCAAATATTGAATTTGGTTATGTGTAACATATTTGGGGGAAAAGAATATTAAAAAAAGTTGCAAGTGCTAGTCTACCCTATGTAAAACTATATCCCAAAGGCCAAATTACAGTATAATGTTACTTAACAATGCAATGAGCTGTAAAATAGGCAATTTTTATGCAGCTGAGCCCTCAAGCTTATTCTTCCTTCTAAGGCACTGCTTTCTTACTGTGGAAAGAAACAAGTGAATAATATACATTGCCTTTTTTAATGTTCATTATGCTGCTATCATTTTTGAACAGGGAGGACAATGAGATAATCTAAATGATATAGATCACTTGTTTTCTTCCCTAATAGGAAAGATAATGAATGGCTTTGTTTTGATGGTTTTATTGCCTGCAAGATAATGAAATATCCCAGCATGGATTTCATTAGACTTTCTCTAGTCTCACTATGATAGACCCATTAAGAGGCCAGATCTCCTCTTCAATATAAACGGAACCAGATATTACAAAGATTTTAGCACACTGTGAAAATCTGGGCATGAGTTGTCATCAAAACTGGTGGGTCTTTAGATCAAGGCTGGCTTTGGCCATGAGAGACACAGAAGCACTAATACAATTTATCACAGTGAAATAGCTCATGATGACAAAAGTATGAGGCTATGAGAGCTTTGGCATTTAAACTTTGTCATTATTCTCAGGGCTCAGGGTTAGAGAGCATGTGCTGCTTAAATATCCAAATCCTTGCACAGGGCACACAGCTCTGTCCTGTCACCAGCAAACCAGTCCTATGGAGAGAGTCAAGCATCTGTGCATCGAGACAGCTGCAAGGAAGGAATCCTTATGGCATTAATTGGGGAGCATTTTAGCCACCTGGGGTAGGAAAAGAGATGGTTATAGTGTCCTTCAAACAGCCATATTGTCTGTATTCTCATCCCAAGGATGAAAGGAAGAGACTAGAGGGAACAGAGACATATGAGCCCCATGAGTTTTTTTTCTGCTAAAGCTTCATGTTCTTATAAAGAACAGCAGCATTTTTTATTTCTACAAGGATGACAACAAATGTGTGTTGGAATAAGACCAGGAAGACACATTGTATGAAAGCAAAAACAATCCATATTTGATTCTTACATGAATAGGAGAAGTTTGGGAGCTGGAAGTAAGATATGCCAGAGGGTAAGGTTATGCAGTGACTTTAAAAAGTTGTAAATTTTTTGGTAAATTTTTTGTATTTCTTTTTTTTGGACAATTGTTCATTGGGAAAAAGCCTGCCACTGTTCTAAGGTTTAATATATGCCTTTTGGGTGGAAGGGATCAGGAACCACAGGAGGCCACACAGAGATGAGTAGCAGTAACTAAAATAAGAGATGAAAGCTGAGAAGAATTTGAAGGCATCAAGTTAATGGGCTATGCCACAGCCAATGCTTTATCATTTCTTTCTTTTCTTCTTGTGATCTCTGCAACAGATAATTACTAGCTCCCATCAGTGATTATTTTCTTGTATCAAAGTGTTGTAACAATGCTCCAAATAAAAAAATTGGCAGCAAATGTAAACCAAACTAGCGTAGAGAAAAAAGTGATTCACACTGCTTGCTGTAGTTTCCTTAAGGTGACCCTTACACTTCCTAAAGCCAGGTGTGCCTGCCAAGGGAAGAGAATCACAGGTGTGATGCCTGCCAGGGCTTTTATCTCGTGAGTTTCCTTCTTTGCCATGGAACAACTTCTGTGAGGGGCTCTCAGCCAGACTTGACCACTGCACTACTGACACTATAAAATGCTGCAATTTGAGATGAAGAGAGGGAAGTGGGTTTCTCCCTCTCCTTATACTTGTCTGAAATGGGATTAGTCCTTTGCTATATCTGTATTTGTTATTTCATGGCTCCTTTCCCACCATGCAGATAGGGAAGCTGAAGGGAGATGGTGTAGTACTGGCAGTGCCTGTCTTCATGACTGCTATAGACAAGTAGCAGACACATCAGGGGCTCTGTCTGATGAAGCAAAATAGCAGGAATGCCAGGTTGGACTCCTGGCTGAGCTTCTCATCAGTCACAGCTCTGCATGTCTGATTCAGTATTGTACAATGACACCTGCTTTTTAAGAACACTAAAGCTAAATTGAGATGAAACTAAGAAAGTTGCCTGTCTGTGTGCTGCATTCTAATGCTTTCCCTGTGTCTGGCCTTTTTGTCCATGCAAATTTATGTCACTTTTTTACAAAGCATGACTTAATTCATATTTGAATTGCTTTTGCTGGGTTTTTTTTCATGCATTTTCAGGATTCAGATTCACAGGAGAGGAGACACAGGAAATAAGCTGACCTTCTCCCATAACAGGTAGATATTACAGGGAAACCTAGTTTGAATAAAGACTGGAGATTACTTCGTTAATCTCTCAGTGTTTACATGCTGCCCAACATTTCCAGCCCAAATGTTTGACAACTACTGAAATACAGCATCACCTGTTGTGTTTTCCTCGTTTTGTTTGTTTGTTTGTTTTGTTGGGTTTGTTTTTGTTTTTGTTTTTGTTTGGTTTTTTTTTATTACTAGGACTAAATTTTGGCAGCAAAGAGATGCTCTGTGACACAAACTTGTGCTAAGAATTTACGCAACATAAGTTGAGGCTGAAGACAGATCACTCCTGCTAGAATACCTGTGATGATTTCAGAGGTGATTGCTCCCCCAGGTGGAGCAAATATGAGGTTTTTTGTCCACCTCAGGGTAAAGTAAGCCAGAGCAGGTTAAATTGTCTTCTAGTGAATATTTAATCAACATAACGCTGGTACAGGACTGATGAAGAACTCCAATCAGTTCTCACTGGGATGGAGGAGTGTTCCTCTCCAGCAGAGAAGTGACAAAAAAGGATTCAACAGTCTTTTCTGTAGACATGTATGACCATGGTTATATTTCCCTTTGAAGGCCCCACCCAAGGAAATGAATAGAAAGATTTTGAAGACAGTCCTTAAAAGGCTGGATTTCTTAAATAAGAAATGAAAAAACAACCAAGCCCAAACCCACAGCTAGTCAGATAATAAAATGTTCAATTTTATTTCTTCCCCGGTGGCCTGAAAAGATTATTAGAAAGATCATCAAGGTCTGCTCTGACAGCTATTCCTAAGCTCACTGAGACTTAAATGGGTTAGGAGAGAATTCCTTTAGGCATAGTGGTGACAGGGTTATTGATGGCATTGATGCCTGGTTGGATAAAGCTTGGTTGCCTCTTCTGTTGTGGGCCAGGAATAGTCAGCACACATGCTAGAAGAGAAGAGGATTACTAAAATTAATGCGTTTATTTTGCCTGACATTTTAATATGTATTGATTAGAATTCTGCTTTTATAAAAAATATTAATCATTTTCTGTCACTCACAGCAATATTTTCTCCTGCCTTATGATGTGCCATCACCTCTGCTTCCTTCCAGTCCCTGTTTTTCCTCTTTTCCTGGAGTTCCTCATTGCACTCAGGAACCTCTTGGACTGCATTGAAGTTTCTGTCTGGCTTTCACTGAGGGAATTTTGTCCACATGGAAACCACCTTGGAGAGGACACTGATATGTGTGAGAGCCTCCACAGAATGTGAACTAGAGACACCACCTGGGTGCTTGTCTTGAGATAAAATCATAGAATGGTGTGAGTTAAGATGGACCTTTAAAAGTCATCGAGACCAAACCCCTCTGCAGTGAGCAAGGACTTCTTCAGCTAAACCAGGTTGCTCAGAGCCCTGTTCAGCCTGACCTTGAATGTTTCCAGGGATGGGGCATCCACCATCTCTTTGGCCAACCTGTTCCAGTGCCTCACCACCTTCACAGTCAAGAATTTCCTCTTAATATCGAATCAAAACCTACCATCATTCAGTTCAAAGCCATTAGTCCTTATCACTACATGTCCTTGTAAGAAGTTCCTCTCCAGCTCTCTTGTAGCCCCCTTTAGGTACCTTCCCCTTTAGGAAGGTGCTATAATGTCACTCTCGAGCCTTCTCTCCAGGCTGAACAACTCCAACTCTCTCAACCTGTCTTCACGGGAGAGGTGCTGCTGCCCTCTGATCATTTTTGGCCTCCTCCAGTCTCACTGTGGCAAGCTGATGTCCTTCCTATGTCAGGGACCCCAGAGCTGGATGCAGTATTGCATGTAGGGTCTCATGAGCACAGAGCAGAGGGCCAGGAGCCCCTCCCTCACCCTGCTGGCCGCACTGCTTTTGATGCAGCCCAGGCTGCAGGTGGCTTTCTGGGCTGCAAGTGCACTTAGCCAACTCATGTCTAGCTTTCTTTTGGATACTGGTGATTGCCCTGATGCAGGTGCAGCACTTTGCACTTGGCCCTGTTTAACCTCATGAGGTTCCCATGGACCCAGTTCTTGAGCTTTTGGTCCTTTGGCACCTCTGGCCCAGCCTCCTCTTCTTCCTGTCCCAGGCCTAGGTCTGAGTCTGCTGTACCTGGCCAGTCTTTATTTCTGTTATTTTGATTTGCATTCCTTATTCATAAAGAGCTGGTCCCTCCCTCGGGTTGCTTGAGTGCCACCTAAGGTACAATTAAGTACAAATTCTTTGTTTATCCCGGGTAGGTCTCAAATGACTCACAGCAGCTGTTCAGGGGAGTTTCCCAGTGCTCCTGTGTGTTGAGAAGTTTCCTGGATTGCGTCAGTGAGGGAAATGGGTGCACTGTCTGCAGGGAGGGCTGGACCTCTGGGCATTTCAGCTGTCAAACACTTCAGAGCATCTGTGGAGTGTCTGAGGACTGTGAAGCCTAGCTGAGTTTAGCTAGACCCTATGGGAAGCACAGTTCCAGTTTCTGATGCTAGCTTCCACTTTCTACTGCATTTTAAGTACCCCCTCTGAAGCAAAGGGTAAGAAGGTGAAAATAATTGTCCCAGAAAGTTACATGGATACTGCTTTGATTCTTGGAAATGGTTATACTCTTTTTGATAACATTTTCTGGAAAAATTAGTCAAAATTAGATATCACATATGGACAATTTCAGTTCAGACAGATGAAGCTCTGCAAGGAATATTTAGATCAAAAGCAGGTTTTCTAATAAGAAATGTCCAACCACTTTCCTAACAGGCAGCATTACTAAATTTGCTATGACTAATCCTTGGTATTGATTTTCTTGGCTGGTTGGAAAAAGACAGTTTGTCTGACTTCAGTAATTAAATTTACTTAATTAGAATAAGTTGCTATGCCATTTGTCAGGATCACTGCTTACTTGCCTGTTTTCTTTTTACATGTACAGGTTCTCTTATGCTGCCCCAAAGACCATCAGACCATGGAATAAGGTTCTCAAAAACTGACACTGTCTTTTTGTATCTGAAGTTGTCTCTTTTCAGTAGCTGAGCCAAGCATTTAAGTAACCATATTGCATGATTTTCAAGATTTCCAATACAAAAATGCTTGCAAAAATATATTTATTGTCTAGCAGACATATGCTCTCTCTATCTAACTGGGGTATTTTAACTGTGGTTCTACTTGTGCTGTCACACAGTACAAGACCCTCATTTCAAGAAGACAATCTCTCTTCAGTGGGTGTTTGAAGTTACTTAGTGACTCCAAGACTACGGAGAAAAACTTCAGAATAAATGAGAAGGAGGGGCCTAGGTTTTGTAACCTTGTCACACAGCATCTTAAGCCATTCTCTGCCTGGACATGCCTCTGTTCTGATGCTGGGTTTAAGAGCTGTCTGTTAAAGGGTTTTTTAAGTGGTGACAGCATAGATTTTGTGCTATTCCTGATTGTCCTGTTTTTCATTTCTGAAGGCAGTGAGCTAGATTTTTTTCTGAGTGTTGTTAATAAGGCTGCACTAAACTGCTCTTAGTATAAGGACAGAAATGGAAGAAGGTCCTTTTCCCTCTGTTTCTCTACAGGGAGGAGATTAAATCAAGGCATTATTTTGATGTATCTAGAAAATTGGAAACTTATTGTGTTGCTCACAAAGGGTGATGCTGATTAGGAGAGAATTGGAACATTGAGTGCTCAGTTGAAACAGGAACAAAGAAGAGGTGACGAGCCTGTGATGTGTCTCCACAGTGAACAATGCAATTCAAGGTCATACAATAAGTTCTCCTGCCCCAGCTCTTCACTCCAGCATAATCTTTGACCTCATCTCCTCCTCCTCTTCCTCCTCCAGGGATTCAGAATCTCTCTTCTATGCCCTACAGGAACCCCACTCTGTAATAAGGCAGGGCTGGGAACCAGGAGAGCTGCCTTTAGGGGCAGGTGGTGAATGCACATCTCTTGTTCTGCCCTTCTGCTCTGCTGCTGAGCACTAGGAGTTGCTTGTGGAGTCAGGAATCCAGAGGCTCTGGGGCCAGGTTGTGCAAAAGTCAGTTGGGCTGGGCTGTATGCCATGATGCAAGGCAAGGTGTAATGCCTCTGTTATGAACACTGCATTTCATTTGGATGTACATGCCTGAACAGCATTGGGACTGTTGGGATTACATTTGTGTAACACCACAATACAGTCACAATGGCAGAGTGCCTGTAGCAGGCTGGACCTGTTTCTGCCCCCTTTCTGTGTGAGTCCTTCAAAGCTTAGGTGTGCTGGGAAGTGCACAGAGTTCTCACAAAAACCCAGGTAAGACATGCTCAAGTAATGCTGAGGTGCATTTTCATAATGATGATACAGCACGTGAGATTGTTCTGGTCACAACTTACTAGGGGGTCTAACAGGTCTTTTGGTTCTGTCCATATGGGCCTCAGACAAACCACATCTCTGGCTCTCCTTAATGAAGATTTTTTTTTTTTAAGTCGCTTGATGCCAAAAGCAACATATCCTCATAGCTTTCTGCATCAATCAATGGGATAATTAATGACTGGCCATGAAAAACAAAGCAAAGACTAGAACTAGAAGCACAGTCACTAGAAGCAAAGGGATGCTTTATGGGGTGCCCATGGAAACTGAGGTTAGTTTCTTACACCCTGTGGTGTGCTAAGATCTGTAGCAATCAGCATCCAGAAACCTACTTGGATGTCTCTGAGGTGAAATCAAGCTTCACCTACTGCTGGCTTCTCCTGGGCCCTGTAGATGCTCAGGGAAGCTCAGAGGCATGACTGGTAGCTGCTATGGTGTGGTGGTTGTAATATGGCAAGAGAAGCACCTTTCCAGGCAGACTAAACCTCTCCACTGGCTTGCAAGGCTAACTACTGCATATGCTATCATAATTCTTCTTGCTCAAAGGACAGTCCAACAGAAAAGCTGTGTCAGGCTCCTAACAGACTGGGCCAAGTTGGACTGATCCCCAGCCTGGAAAATCAGAGCTGTCAAGAAGAATGAAAGAGAGAGGAAGTCTCATTCTCATCACAGCTCCCACAGGACTTGAGCCTTCTTTGCACAGAGTTGGCATCCCTTGGTGCTTTTAGTTTGCCCTCTGCAATGGGCAATATCCCACAGGGCCTGAGTAGGGGTGGGTTGATGATGGTGGCACGATCCACCAACAGTCCCAGAGGAAGCAAGGTAGTAAGTCATGTCCAGAATCCATCTGGCAGCAGCAGAGAAACTGCTGCAATGTGACTTTGAGGTTCACAAAAGATGCAGGGGCAGGCAGGACTGGGACATGACAATGACCAGGATACTGAATGGCAAGGGATGCCACAGGGGGCAGGGACCTGTGGTGTAAGTCCAGGCAGGGCCAGGGAAGCTCCACATGGTTAACATTGTTAACATTTATTAACATGGTTAACAAATCTTAACATTTGTCTTACTCTAAAGGAGTTTTACAGTGTAAAACTCCTTTAGAGTAAGATTTTTATCAAAATTTTAAGTCCAGTATGAAATATTAAGTCTCTGCTCAAATGATGTCATTCTGGAAATAGTAACAAAACATCTTGACCACCTGAATAGCTCCCTCAAATGAAGATCACCTCATTCTTCTTTTTTTCTTTTTTTTTTTTTTTTTCTTTTTTTTTTTTTTTTTTTTTTTTTTTTTTTTTTTTTTTTTACATAGAATATTTGGTTTGATAAGGAATAAGGAACAAAATGAGCTGAAAACAGTGTTTATCACGGCATCTTGTGTTTCTCCTTGTCTAGAAATAACATTCTCAAGACCTTGGTGTATGCACTTATTTCTATGTGCAGGCACATGAAGCAGTTCTGGAATAGTTCAAGTGTGGTGGAGAGGATTGCATGAGCAAATTCCTGTAACCCTGGCAACATCTTGTCTTGAAAACCTCCAGCTTCTTCCTTTGTATGTCTTGTTTCCCTTAAATCTAGCAACTAGGTCAAATCCTCTAGTTCTCCCACATGTGAAACTAAACACTTCAGGTGATTATAGAGACACTTGTAAGGATGGCAGTGAGAGAGGCTTTTTGTGCTAGAATTAAAAAAAAACAAATGTACTGTTGTACTGTGTGATTAGCAATTAATTCACACACATTTTTGGCGGGCTTTTTTCCCCTTGTGTTAATATTTGTACTTGCTTGTATGAATGCATTTGAGTAGATTAATATTTGAGTACTTCTTCAAGATAAAAACATTTTAAGAATTGCAATATGAATGAGGAAACTCCCTTCTCAGATGTAGAATGAAGAACCATGGCAAAAACAGTAAGGCACAATTTTCCTGGGTTTTCTCTGTATATTTCTCTGTATAGAGAAGCAGGCATTCTTAAGACTGATCAGATAAAAATGAAAGAGCAGATCAATGATAAATAAAAGACAATTTGAAAATCAAGAAGCATATGGTGGCAGAAAAGTGGCACTCACTTAGACTTTGTAATGTACTTTAAATCAAATAAGAAGTTTATTCAGCAGAATAGGTGCTCAAATAGACATATTCCATCACAGAAAGCCTTACAAATAATTAAGCATTATTGTGTTTTCAAGTGAGCCCAGTAATTCTTGATGATAAAATATGCCAATTCCCATAAACAAATTTGAATTCAAAATGCTTAATGCAGTCAAACTAGAAACTTAGGCAATATTCATCCCATAATTCTAAAAGCATCATTAAAGGCAAGGAACTAGATGGGGAATGGTAGAAAACGCAACATAGATTTGCCATCTCCTGACAGTAGATTTTGTCAGTCTAACTTAATACTTATCCCTCATGATTCAATTAAGTTTTGATAAAAGGGGAGTGAAATAGCTTCAATCTGCCTGGACTTACGTTAAACATTTCCTCACTGGAAATGATTAATAGGGCTGGAGTTTTGTATGTGAATTTGTACAAGCTAACTAAGGAAATGTCTGATAAACAAAATGCAAGGGGCGAGGGGAACTAATCAGTAGTAGAATAAAGAAGAACTGAATTCCTTGGGTACTGGATATGGGACTCAGAAATATCTTAGAGTTTGGCAGAAAAAGTAGAAACATGTTGATGAGTTCTTGATTGCAACAGCTGGGAGGAAGGAACAGTACAGGAACAAAAGGATTACTTTAAATCTTGACATAATAAAGAAATAATGACATTATAGAAGTCAAAATTACAAGGTCACTAATTAGCTAAAATTCCTGCTGTGAGCTGGTGCTCATCAGCTGGAAACAAAGGAAGAAGAAACAAGACCGTGTTATTCTAAGCAGCTGCAGGGTGAGCAGGTTGAGATGGAACTGTGGGGAGGCCAACATGGGGCTTGTGTCTGGATCAGGCAGAGTGCTTTCAGCAGACACTGGAAAAGTCTTATTTATCCTCTGAGAACCACTGATAAGGTCCCACCCAAAACACATCACATGGTTGTGATGATCTGTCCTTTCTGAAGAGGAGTAAGAACAAGGGTAAGAAGGAGAGGAGAATCAGAAGAAAGGAAACCCTATTTTCTGGCAGCTAACCAAAGGACCTCACTGCATTTAACTGACCTAAATGCTCATAGAAAAACAAGTGGAAATAAACAAGGACAAGAATAATTTCCAAGTGGAAACGAGCCAAATGTTCCTAACCAGTGGATGATCACTGATATGAGTGAAAAATAAACTTAGATACTTGTCTCTTTATGGGAAAATGTGTGTGACATGGCTAATAGGAATAACAGAAAGCTAGATCTGATGACCCAAGAAAATCCTTTTTTCTTAATGTCTTCACATAGTTTCATCCTCAGGAAAAGGAGAAGAATTTGGGCAAAAATCCACCAACTTCTCTTGTCTTTCAAATGGGCATGAAATGGGAAAAGGGGACATAGTGTCTGTCTGAATACTGATCTAACCAGATATCCACTAGACTGCTTTATTCTGAGATATTTTCCTATTAGAATAAACAAGAGCAGTTTTTTCAAAATACAGTTTTTCAGTACCTAGTAGTAAGTATTAAGAAATATTACTTATTTAATCGCCATTATCAATACACTTGCTAATACTCATCTAAAAACAGCTTGTAAAACATTGAAGGGGCCATACAGAGGAGTGTTATAATGTATAGACATGTGCAGAGGCATTTAATTACAGAATAGGAACAGGTTGTGTAAATGCAGCAATTATTTAGATAATTACAACTACATGTGCTAGATAAAAGAGTCTTTAAGAGTCTGCTTACTTGTTGACTCCCTTCTGAGACATCTTATACTCTATATCAAATACAGGATATCTATATCAAATACAGGATATCTAAAATAGAGCATGCAAGGCTGAGAGGGCCGAATAGTAAGACGGATGACGATGCCAACAGAAACTTTTGCCTACTGCAAGGGGTCTGCTGAAAAAGGAAAAGCACTGCAGGAGATGGATATAAGGTTTGCATATGGCAAAATTATCCCTGAAATCCAGCTTGTTTATGAATCTGCTGCTTGTATTTTAAAAAATGGTCTCATGAATAGCTGTGTTGTTTGCAAAGTAAGATATTGGTACGATGAAAAAAAACAACACTTCATTTATTGAGATTTACAAGTAGCACAAACATTGCCTGCTGTTGCTGCAGTTTTCAGAGAATAAGCTGAGACTCAGTTTTCAGAGACTCTGCTTATAGGTATTTTTTTCCATGCATTTGGAAACAAATCAAAAAGCTGCCTTACATGACTGTACATAAGAACTTAATAACTGTCCTTTTGTATTTTTTTTTCTCTTTTATGTAGAAAATATTGTGAAATCACTGATGCAATTATTTAATTATTTTGTGTCTATGTAATGTCTTCCACTTGACTGTAAGGGTGTCATTATGATAAAGGCTTTTCTTTTACAAGAAAAAACAAAAGTACTGATGCTACTTCTGGGAATGATGATAAACTTGTTCAGTTGTGGGGGTCATATGTGCTGGTAATTACTTTTGTATTTGGAATCGGAAATGACAATCTGAAATCAGAATATCTCATTACTAGTAATGCATTTTAATTTCTGACAGTGAAGTATTGCCAAGGAAATGACAGATGTTAGAGCTACGGTGAATTACATATGGCTTAAGATACTTCAAAAAGTAGCAAAACATTATAAAAATTCCTTAACTGCCTGGAGTAACAGTGTGAATCAGTCTTTGTTACTATCCCAAATTTTTACTAGGTGAAAAAAATTTGAAGGCTCTGGCAGACTGCTAAAGAAACTCTATTTTAGCACATTTTGATCTCTTGCCTAACAGCAGCTATCAACACACCCTTTTTTCCTTTGTTTTAAGTTTAAGTAGCAAAAAATATGTTTTAAATTCAAGAGCTTACAGTCATTTCCTTTCAAATCAAGACAGATGCAGTGACACAGGTCTGTATCCCAAGAGGCCTTTTGCTTATTGGAAAGTTCAAAACCAGCCTCACAAAGAGCTTACATGTAACTTGGGTTGGTCTGAAGTCCACACTCAGGACAAAAGCTAAGCTGGAGCCAAATCTGAGGTATTATAGTGACTACACCTTCTGGGTGTACATTATCTGAATATGAGCAGGAAGGAAGAATGCATTACCTGTTCTAGGTGACTGAAATGAAGTGGAATCTGGAGTGGCAAGAGGGAAGCTGGATCACCAGACAAAGGCTGGGCAAGAAGAACTTTGACATCACCTCCAGTCATGTTTTATGTTTTTGAACTTGTGAGGATGAAACTTCCCTCAGGCTCTCTGCTTTTATTCCAGACATGAAGCAATGACTAAGCAGTTTTCAGGACAAAACCTCCCCACAGAATTGACTGCCAAAATATCTGCTCAACAGCAAGGTGATGTTTGATGCCCAGGTCAATGGTGTTGTGCCATTGCTCTGGAGACCCTTTCACTGATCACACGTCTTGCTGCAGGGGACTGTCCCATCTGGTCCTCTTACTTCCTTATCCATGCTGCATTTTACCCCATTTCTCTCTCCCTTCAGGGAGTTTGGATTGTTATAGCCCCACATAAAGGATTTTGAGTACTTTTTCTCAAGAATTTAGAGACATATATTATAGTTTTCCATGTGTTTAACCACTGCTGGTTTTCTGGGAAACAGGCTGTGGATGCCAATTCCAGATCTGAGTGAGAAGTGTCTCTGAGGGCCTCAGCAGTGATGACTGCTCAATCCTTTTTTCCATCATCAAGATGTGGCACCAGTGTTGTGTGACCCCATGCTAGAACCATCACACCCCAGATTATTTTGCTCCTGCAGTTTAATGCACTGTATTTCCCCAACCCTGATATCAATGGCTTATCCTGAAAGAGATGGAGTAAGGTGAAGCAGATCTAAAGAGCTGAGGAGTAAACACTCTTCACTCTCTCATGAGGGAAAATACATCTTTATTGCCAGAAAGACACCAAAAATATGAAATAGAGAGCAAGTCAAATCACTATGAAATGTATTAACAAAACTCTTCAGGAAAATCAAGGAGGAGATGTTACTATTATTCTTGCATTCAAAACATAGGAGGAATGCACTTGAAACTCTTGAAATTACTCAGAACCCCTGAGTGTGCTGTGAAAGACATTTGGTGAAAGTGGTGCACAGAGAGATCAAACCCCTCACAACAGAGAGGGGAAAGGAGCTCTCCAGAGAGTTTGTGGCAGAATCCTGTTTCTATTTCAAATACTGTTTTGTTAATATGTTTGTGTTGCTGTTGTCCTTGGAAATGCTTACTCAGAGAAAGCTCCCTGCATGCTGGGCGCTGACCAAAGGCCATCTTGCCCCCCACTGGACAATGTAATAAGCTGACAAGCTTCCCTGGATAGGCATGGGCGGGGTGGTAGACGGTGATTGCAGAAACAGCAGGTGCCCTTCTCCATGTCAAAGCTTCAGCAGCCAATGCTGCAAAAGGTGACTTGAAGAGGACAGTGAAGGAGGCACAGAATGGAGAAGCTGAGGAGAGCTTTTGTACAAATAATTATGTGCCAAAGCACGTAGATGTGCTTTAAAAACTCCAGCAAAACAGTGTTGCCTGGCTTCTGTGCAGTGACAGATAATGAAACATTCAGTTGTGTAGGTCAGGTATGGCAGAAAACAGGGAGAAAGCAGACTCCATACAGTCTGGCTCCTGGGATATGGGGCTTCAAAGCCATCAAGCAGGTGCAGGGCAGAAACTTCTGGACTTCCCTGCCATGTAGCACTGCAGAAAAGTTTTTCCTACTTAAAATCCAATAAAAAAATTAAAGACAACAGTTATACCACAGATTCCCCTTCAGCCTTTGTCATTCAGATATCTGTTTTTCTAGGCAGACAGTCAGGAATCACATCTATATTTCAAAAAGGATTCAGGTTCTAGGTATGATCAGTGGCAGAAACACACAGGTTGAATAAGCCATTCCCTGTCATTGTTCTCTGAATACTACCAGTATTTGGGAAGCTATCGCCAGTGGTACAAAAGTAATTTTTCCAGTAAGAAAAGACTATTTCAAATCAGGAGAAAAGTGGCAAATCCAGCAAGCTGACAGACCCTGTGTGTTTGTGTGAGCACGTGTGTAGGCAAAATGCAATCAGTGCACAAGGGAGGCAGAAAGACAATACCTTAACCTCGCAGGAACATTCTGAGGGCTGTAGAGCATGGTATTTAATTTGCTTTGCTTGCACAAATGCTTTATTCCCCATATAATCAAATAAACCCTTTAATTTTGTCTTAAGATGTCTAGCCACTCTACCAGCAGTATCATTTATCATCAAAAATACTGGTGCAGATGGAGTAGAAACTATTTTTCAAAAGCAGATCATAGTCAATTTTGAGATCATCTTCTGGCCATGTGCCCCTACTACTCTTTCTCACCTGCAGACCACCTTCCTTCTCCTAGCTGCTTTTATTGGCTCTCTAAAAGTTAGAACAACTGCTTATTTGGAAAACAGTTTATGCTTTATTTTAATGTGGTTTGGCAAGTTAGCAGTGCCAGGTGCTGTCTGCTCTGAAGGCAGATTGACAGCTGTCACTGGGTTAGTCTGTGATCGACTGGGATCAGTCTAGTGCACAATGTCCATCTCCTGTGCAGTAAATCAAATACTTTCACCTCTTAGGCATGGCCAGGAGCTACCACAGGTGCAGGTGGGCAAAGCAGTGGAAAGGCATTTAATGACCCTGCTTTCTTGCTAGATCTTATGCTGGCACTTTTTCATCCATTCCCAGGGTGCTGTGCCTTGACTGCTGTCCCTTATGCATGCAGCTTTGACATTCACCTTCTGTAAACTTACACTGTAAAAAGCCCCCTTCCCTCCCTGTTCACAACAAGCAAATGCAAAAAAATACTGGGGAAAAAAAGTAAAATTTAAAAAAAAAAAATCCACTCTCCCACTGCTGCAGGCAACATCATCTTGCAGTCATTTTCAGAAACACACGAGGCTCCAGCTTAAGGATGACTTATTTTGTTGTTCCCACAACTCTAACAAGAAGGTTGTTTTAAAACCTCATTGCTTTGATATCTTGAAGCCATTATTAGACACTGATTACACAGTTACATGCCATCAAGGATGTGATGATCTATATACATCCTGTGGTCAATTCATTCTCAAGTGTAAGTCTTATCATTTTATGATTGCCCCTAGCTCAGACTTTTTCTATCATCTATCATTTGAGCTGTAAGCTCAAAGTTAGAGGAAAGACTTTTGTTGCATTTGTTGGGAGTACTATGTGTACCTCAAGAATTAAATTAATAACGTGTTGCACTTGTAAAGACTGAATATGGACTTTGAAATGCAAAGCAAGATAAAATTATTAAGTAGAACAACTGGTGAATTAAAAATAAGCAAATAAAAAACTAAAGCTTAATAAAAACATGGGTGATCATGTATTTACACAAGAAACACCTCAACAGAAGAGAGAGCAAATAAGGGGTATCGGATATGGAGACTATCAGAGTAAATAGTCAGAGAAGGAATTTTGAAAAAGAGTAAACATAAAAGTGAATGTGTTGAGTTTACCTTGGCTGGCTGCCGGGTGCCCACCAACCTCCTCCATCAACAGGACAGGGTGACAAAATGTGAAGAAAACTTGAAAGCTGACAATAATGAAAGTGTATATCTTAATTAACCTGGTTCCTGATGAAACTAAGCTCAATCTCTTTTAGTGCAGAGATATGTCAACCATCAGCTCCCTTATCAATAATTTTCAAACTTGCTGTTTAGTTTTAAACATATTTGCCAGACTCCTGAAGGTCTCAAAGACACTGCACTTCCACTAATTTTCTTCCTCCAACTAGAGCTCAGATTGTACCATTTGCCAGAGGATCCATGTGAAGAGCCAAGGGATGCTCTGCCTGTCTTCAAGGCCTCTTGTGAGTTGTGTTTCATGGCTGATTTTCAGCTGCAAAATGCACAAGATCAAATGAAGAGTCCTCTCCTGTGTCAGAGGCTGTTTCCTAAGGAGATTAGCTAGCATTAACTACTATTACTAATAAAAAAACCCTCCCAACTGGCTAATAGCAGTTTTCGTCAAAATTAATATTATTACTTTCTCCCTGCAGTGTTCTGTCATGTTTACTGACATGGGGAGTTCATGCTGCAAACTTCATGCAATTCAACTGCCTACAGAAATCCAGTGGAAACTGGGTTCTGCCAGTTCTGGAACTAATTCTTGAATTTTTTTTGTCAAGGTAATACTTTCTCTACAGCAGTTAGTGTGTACTAGACATCACAACTGTCATTCTCACCACCACTGTTTTATCTGATGGGAAATTTTTCTATTGCAACCCAGCAGAAATGTCCCCTTCTTACTTTTCTATGGCACAATTTGCTTATGAAAGGGAAAAAACAAACAAACAAAAAACCCCAAACCCAAACTTACAGGAGAATTCATTGGTATAATTTAGGGAGGTTTCAGCTAAATTAATGAGGTGCCATTACCAAGGGAACATGGGCTGATTTCTGCATAATTACTACTATTTGTATAACCATCCAATCCAATGTATTATTTCCACAGGCTTGAAGCAAGAATGAGGCTCCTTTGAGCTGCTGTTCATGCATAATACATTTTGATGTCCAGGCACCCCCCAGTAGGAAATGAATAGGGACCAGTTCAAAGTCACAGTGCAGCTGCCTGTTGGTTTTCTCAAGAGCGAGGCTGGGAAATAAACCAGGATGTGAGCTAATAGGCTGTTCATTTTACTATAATATCCCGTTGTTATTAATTGACAACAGCTGTGTGGCAAGTTGTGCGACACCCTGGAATAAAATAGCTCCAAGTGAATTGAATGTATAGGATCCTAAAATGAGGTAGATACCACACAGAAAGAGAAATCATGTCCTTGTTTGCTCCTACAAGGGGAGCGAGTTTCTTGCTCCACTATTTACAATACCAGTTCTGTTCTTGTATAATGCCAGCACAGTTCCCTGTGCTGGAAGAGTTCACCACCAGTTCCCTGTGACCTTAATGGATTTTCCCTTGGCTAATACAGAACAATTGCTTTAAACTACATTAGTCAGACCAAACTGAGACAAGAGGGGTAAGGTAGAGCTTTCTCATCCCCTTGATGTCCTCTTTGCCTGACCCAAGAAAAGTGACCAGCTCTTAAGTGATGTGGAGTGCCTTACTTGACTTTCCCTCACCCCATTTGATTCAACTTGAATCTGTTTCAAGGAAAGAACTGCCCCATGCCCATATCACATCCTGTGCATGGAAAAGAAAATGTGTCTTTTTCCCTGTATGACCACTGACAATAGTGCCAAAGTACAAAAAAATACAAACCCTGATTTGCGAGGGAGAATTTCTGTGTTGCCCTGTAGTAGCTAAATTTCAGTCTCCCTAGGAGAGGAACTGGCAGAGAAAAGGGGGTTACTGATGTTAGGAAAATGTTTCTAATGTACTATCTAAAGGTCTCTTCAGTGAAAGTTGAATCCACAGTCATGGCCTTGATTTCCATGGAAGATATCTTGCAATACAGTCAGTCATAGCATGGTGCTAATAACACCAACTGGGTTGTGGGTTTGATCCCTGCATGGGCCATTCACTTCAGATTTGGGCTTGATGATCCTTTAGGATCATCCAACTCAGAATATGCTGTGGTTCTGTGAAATTTCAACTAATTTTTTTGTTCTAGGCTATCCTTCTCTACCAAGCTACATAAAAACATATTCAGACAGGATTTGCCAGTTGAAAAATACTTTATAGTTTTGTCCAGTGGCATTGGAAATGCCTCAGGTCACTCAGTTCTCTCTTCCTAATCTGAGAGATGGGAAGGATGGAGAATTTTTGACTGCAACCATGCCCAGACAAGCCCCTGAACTTCTCTCTTCATATGAAGCCAAGCATGCTGGCAACTCTGAGTATTCCTGCCCTGACCTGCTGCCTCAGGCCAATGTGGACAGGCAATAGCTCAGCACATGCTCTTGTGACATTTCACTAAAAAACACTCCAGTCAGGCTGGCTCAGCTGTTTGACTCAAAAGCAGCTGTAATACAGAGCTCATCAATTATATATCAAGGTATCCTCTAAATCCATTCCCTTTGGTTGCTGAAAAATTAATAAATTAATTGGTATGAGATGACAGGACTTGACAGTAAGGAATGATATCTTCAAGATGTAGAAAATAAAAAGACTTCTATGTTTATTTGGAACAAATTATGTGTATTAATATGTTTACTTTTTATTTGTCAAAAGAAATTTTGAAAAAGCATTTGGTAGAGAAAATAACTTCTTCATTCCCTTCAATGGATTGTTTGACCTGGGAAGCCTGTATTTTATGAGTTATTACACTTGGTTTCACACCTGTAAAATATCCATATCTGGTGTTTATGCAATTGATATTTCTGTCCATATTAAATTTTCAGGTTGTTGCTCAATCATCTTCATAGAAAATTAGAATATTTGAAAAGAATTTTTGAAGCAATTTTTCTCTTTAGAATAAAGACAAACTGTAACTATAAAATTCTAGAGCTTATGTTTTAAAACTATGGGGAACATAAAGTTCAACAAAAACTAGAATAAAGCATACAGAATTTAATAAAGTAAAAATAAAAACTTCCCTAGGCCCCTTTTAGCTTCTTTCCAGTGAAAGGCCTTCAGACTTTTCCAGAGCATGGCTCGTTTATCAAGACAATAGCTGCTATCATTAAGATTTTTCATATCTGGAAGGTATGTTAGCAAACCCATTGGCTCTCAAATGTTCTTGTTCCTGCAGTCCTCCTCTCCCTCCACACCCCAGAGCTGTGGACAATCCTTCCCCACAGGCTGCTTCTCTTTCTCCCCACAGGTTTGTCATGTATAAAGCAAGACTCTTTCCTATGGTCAAGTCTTTATAAAACAGGTAAGTGATTTTTCTGACCCAGATTCCTTAAGTGGGGCTTCCTGGTCATCCTTGCTGGTGCAGCATCACATTTCAGTAAGATTGCCCCAAGCCCATCTCTCCCCACATCACCAGCTCAGGGGCTGCTCTTCCACTGTCTGGAGGCCCTGGCTCTGCTGCTCAAGTAGCATTCAGAGATTGGTTTTGGATATCTGTTTGTGTTGCTTGAAATAATTTGAAAACAGAGAAGAGGAGGCACTTATCTGTCTGTCAGCAACAAACAGGCACTCCAGTGATTGAGGCCTGTGGACCTCAGCATGAGAGCAAGCACAGGACTGTCTTTGCCAGGTCATCCAGCCAATGCCTGGGAAAATGGATTATTTCAGGGGAACAGAGACTGAGGAGTGATAAACGGGAAATTTAGCCCCAAGTGGGAAGCATGGAGGAGAAAGCCGGGAAACCTGTGCCACTTTTAGCTCAAAGCTGCAAGAAGGGCAACTTCCCCTTGCTTCTCTAATAGAGGATCTGTGACTGTGGGGTTTGGGGGAGCAGGTGAAGAACCACCAGCAAGGGTTATGCTGGTTCGGTGGGGAGAGCTATGGGGACAGCTACAGCTTGATGAAGGCACTGTGACTTCTCACACTGAACTGTTTCGGGAAAATGCCTCAGTCCCTCCAGAATAGTCTTGGCAGGGAAGCAGCCCCCAGCACATATTGTGCCTGTGGTCCAGGTAGATAATGGTAGCTGCAAACTGGGAAAACTTTCTGGTTCAGAGGAGAAATAGTACCATGACAGGCTGCACTGCTGCAGAGACAAGGGCTCAGCTGGGCTGGTAACACCGCTGCTCAGCGTGTCTTTCTCTCAGAGGCTGGTCCCCTTTCACAACAGCTCTGCTCAAAGTGCTTGGGGGCCCACAGCAGCCCTCCTTGGGATTACTCACCTTTGCAGTCCTGCACAGCACATAGAATCATAGACCTCTTGACTGGAAAAGACTGCTGAGATCATCTTGTCTAACCATTAACCCAGCACTGCCAAGTCCACCACTAAACCATGTCCCTCAGCACCACATCCATACATCTTTTAAATACCTCCAGGGATGGTGACTCAACCACTTCCCTGGGCAGCCTTTTCCAATTTTGAAAGAAGTCCAATCATTTTCCATTAAGACTCATCTTCAGATTTGAAAGTTAATATGGGAATGAGTCCACAGATTTTCTTACTGGTTATGTGCTGCTTTTTTTGCCATCACTCCTTGCAGCATTTTGTCTAGAAGCAGTCCTGACACTTGGAGAGGAAGCAAGATGAAACATAACAGAGCAGTTGAATAACTTCACCCAGAAGGAAAGTAAACCCCTCAATAGCAAACTCCCTTTGTCCAGTGTCTCTTTTTCCACCCTGAAAAAATATTTTCACTCTACAACTGTGATAGATGAACAGGCAAACCTGCAAGGAGGTCAGCCTTTTCCAGAGGTTTGTTTAGAAGTGTCTTTACAGAAGGTGCTTAGAAAACTCCCTTGTCTTCCTTTTCATGTTGTTTGTATTCAAATCCATAAATACACAGCAATAGCCTGAGTTTAAAAAGCAGGCAAGAATGTCCCAGTAAGTAGAGATAGCAAAGTAGCAGAGTTTATTTTCAGCATATATTTGTGTTTGGACTTTGGAAGAGTACATGAGACATAGTATTTTGCTGATAAAACTTGGCAGATTGCACATTGTGAACTAAAAATCAGGTTATTTATATCTGTTAAAAGGGATTTAGAAGACTTTACATATAGCAAACTGCTTGAGCATAGGACCCTTATACTCAGAAAAGAAAATGGAACGTGTTTTCCATGATCCATAGGTATTCAATCCTTTTCTTTCATACACGTGTTATATAAATTTAAACCTGTAAAACTATTTTTCTGAGCTATTCACTAAATACTAATTCATTTATCACTGTGGAGACTTAGCACGTCTTCTAGGGGAGATCAAGTTTCATTGTTGAAACCGATGAAATAGACCATGGAGAACTTCACTTTGTGAACATTTATACTCTTACTGTGTTGTTGTATAGGGCAGAAAACATTGCTATCAAAAACGCAGCTCAGTCCTTATTTCCAGCTCAAGACAAAGTGATGATGAGTTGCTTGAAGAACCAACCAATTTCCTGATACAAAGGTTCTGCGTTGGCAGCTCATGAAGAGTTGGTGGAGGTCTGGGTCAGCAGACAGAAGACATGGGCAGCAGTGCTGTTGGACACAGCCACTCAAGGTGGCTGTGCTCCTGCACAGAAGGCAACTTGTTTCTGGCCACAGTCCTGTAACTCTGCAGAGGCAGGTGTGAATCATTAAAACCGAAAACCACGGACAAAGACTCTCTAACTAGTGTAAGTTAGAAAGTGGTATGTTTATTATGCTGGTGGGCGGCACGGGAGGGGGGGTCATTCTTGAAATGCGTGACCGTGCCGCACAAGGATTTTTGCCTTCTATTTATTTCCCAAAATAATACATATGCACAACCCCAGCACCTCCCATCCCCACTCTGTATTAAAATGAGGATATTAGTCCTTCACGCGTGCACAGTTCTTCTCTTGAATTGGGTTGGTGGTCTCAAATTGGGTCAGTGGTCCCAGGGATGAAGTCAGGAAAGTCTTTGTCAGGTCTCTGTGACCCTCTGGCATGATCCAAGGCCCCCAGCTTCATGATGGATTGACATAGGGTCCAGGTGCTGGGCATTGTTCTACTGGTTTCAGTATGTTCCTATAATGGTTCATTTGCTCCACTTCCTTCTACAAATAAGATCATAATATAACAATTAGCTTTAGCTTAAGTATCTAATAATCATTAATTTAAAGTTTGTGTATCTAACTTCAACAGGAATTGGTTCTAACCCTCAGCTAAAATCTTAAGTTTTTAAAATCATAATTCAGGAGAACACTTGGGAGGGTGCCAGGATAATTAGGTGGGAAACAACTTACCAGGACTCATCTGACAAGCCTTTACCACTCCTACCCTATTTATTACCTCCAAAAATTTGAACCTGTTTCATACCACATTTTAAATCTATTCTAGACTTGCTGGCTTTTGTGTCATTTTGCACAGTCCATTCCTGTAATGTGGACTTTCTTTTTATTTGAAAGCCTGCCCTCCCATTCCATTTGGTTTGTTAATGTTCATACTGCCTGTTGCCATAGCACTTAGAAACAAAGCTATTTGGAAGGTGCCCTAATTAGATAAATACATAGTTCCTGCAGAAAGGGTTGGCCTTTGAGGTGCTTTGTTTTGCTGGTCAGTGATGGGTTTTGTCTTCACACAGTGAGTTGGTGGAGGGAAGGACATCCAGAACTGCTGCATGGCTGGACTGCACGAGCATCCCTGGGTGGCTGCTGAACCACAATGATGGTGCTTTTTCCTTAGGCACGGAGGGTCAACGAGACCTCCCTCTGTCTCACTGTGTGCTCAGGGCCAAGACTTCACACAGGACACCAGGAAGTGGGGATTAACAGCTCCCCATTTTCAGCTCTGGATTTTGCAGCAGGCAGGTGGGGGTTGGCAGGGTGCAGGCATCCCTGGCAAGGAATGTGCATGAACATAGCTGAGCCCTGTTCTTTTTTCCAGTCTTTTTTTCCACGGCTGTGAGCCTGTTCAGCCTCAGCCGAGTCCAGAGCTTGCCTAGGGCAGATTGCACCCAGCCCAAGGCAACAGGCTCTGCTCTACTTTCTGTCTCTGTTATGCAGCAGTTTGGGTGTTGTTATCTGAGTGGGGAGGAAACCTGCTGAACTGGGTTTTAGTGTAGTGCTACTGGATTTGAAGGAACAGTAAAGATAAAATGTTTGAAATGTTGTGATAAATCACAGCTCTGGCTGAACTGGTGGTGGAAATGCATAGCACAAATATGAAAGTTCAGTAAAATTACCTACCCTGATGCATTTACTTCAGTGGTTAAACATCTATTGGGACCCAGCCAGCTGCTCTGGACAGCAGGTACAGCACTAGTGACACAAAAAACCAGCCCTGAGGGACCTGTCTGCACTGATTGTCAGGAGGGGAAAGAAAGAAATGAAACTGAAACATGATGCAAACTGTCACAATAATAGCTGAAAAGGGGAATACTGGAGAGATGGAACAGATTTTGAAGATTCATAAATATTTCAAGATTTTTCCTTTTAAGAAAACATCTAAACAGGAGACTGTGAGCAGAGGAAGAGGTGGGATCTCCAAAATAACACTCTGATGGGTATTTGCTTGTGAGAATTTATCAATAATAGCAACATCTGCAAACAACCCTGACAGAGTAGATGAGGACAGAGAAATATTTTGGGTGGCTTTAATAATTAGTTTTTCTTCTTCTTCCTTTTTATTTTTTTTTCTTTTTTGTAGCTTTTTTCCCAGTTCCATAAATAAAGTACATTACTCCTGTTTTCTGTGACAATAACTATGATTTTGCTTTTTCCTCAAGATTGGTCCAGCACTAAATAGGGGTTACAAGGTGAGCTGACACTGGGGGATCCTGTGCCTACCAGAACAGCACATCTGGTTAAAGACTGGGCTGCAGCAGGGAAAGATGGGTTGTTCATGGATCACAGCAGTGTGGTGGGGCCATGATCTTCATTCCTCAGCCACAGACTTGTGATGCATCAAAACCAAAACTATGTCAATCTTTTGACACACTGACTTTTCCAGGATTTCCTTCAGGGTACACCAAAATGCAAACGTCCTACACGATGCACAGACCTGCAGTTAAGATGTCATTTTACACAGGCACACTGACTTCAGGACCTGAGGCAAACTCTGCTCCCTGTTTAACTCACCAGGAATACTATAGCTGACTTCAGTGAGGCGGTTCTTTTTGTGCCATGTCCGTACGGAAGTGATGATCTGAAGGCAGTGAGCAGAGATGCATCAGGATTTTTGCACAAAGCAGTCAGCAGCTCTGCATGCAAATTGGATCACATTAGCAGGGGTTTTGTGGCTTTTCTTGGCTCTCTGAGTCATGCTGGAGGGTTTTGTCCCTGCTGCTATTTTTGTATTCTACAGATAATGGAGAAAGGCAAAACATGTAAAGACAGAGAGCTCATTTTTTCACACATAAGCATAAGCTGTCTGTATGCTGAAGTGCAGATGAGAAAAGCCTGTACTCACTACTCTCTCAGTTGCAGTAATTGTTAACTACATTTGTACCCTACTTATTTAGTGAAGTGTCTTGCTGATGGTGTATGCTTGTATGTATATAAACATTAGCAAATAACAGCCCACTATGGAGTTCAACACTGCCAGTATCAAAATGCATAGCAACCCTTTTCAGCAACATACTTGTATCAGTGCTAGTTTTCAATTAAAACTGTAATTTTATACATTGCAATTTCTGCATGTTAATAAATTCAATTCCAGAACTCCCAAAAAAAGGACATGGAACTGTTGGAGTGAGTCCAGAGGAGGCCATGAAGATGGTCAGAAAGCTGGAGCTCCTCCCTCTTCCCCTTAAAATTTACATTGAGATTTCTCTAATGGTTAGTAAGTCCTCACCCTTGAACTACCTGCAGAAATTTCCTGTGACTGTTCACTGAGGATAGGAGCAGAAAGGAAAAAATCTCTGTGGTCAGTAACTTCCTTTTAACCTCTGGATGGGATCCACAAGTCTGTGCTGCAGCCACTATCAATATATGGCTTTCAGCAATATATGGCTTTCAGCAATATATGGCTTTCAGCCGGCTTTTTTGGGTACACAGTGACTCCTAAATAAAAACTTTGTTGTCCTTAGCTATCTCTATTGGGGAATACGATAAATTTTCGATTATGAGGCCAGGTAAAGGATTTCCCTGGCTCATATCTGTGTTGGTCCCATTGTTAGTGCAGGCTGGTCCTATCTAAGCTGCACAGCACTTGGCCCTGGGTTTCTGCTGGACCCATGTGGATGCTGCTCTGCCCCAAAGCTGGGGTTACTCTTTTGTGTGTTATTTCACACACAGGCAGTTAGAAGGCTGTTAGAGGGCATTTAGAGGGCTATGTTTTTGACCATCTGAGTTGTGTTTCTATAGAGTGAGATAAAAGACCTGTGTCCTGAAGTGGGACATCTGTTTAAGAGAGAGATTCTGCTATCATCTGGATTGGGCATGAGTGAAGTACTAGAATGAATTAATTGAAACAATAAAAACATTTCAAGGGATAAATAAAATTATAGATGCTCAAAGGTTCAGTATATAAACTTCCTTCCTGTCCCTTTGCATTTTCTGTGTTGACAGTCCTAGAGTCTGGAGGGTCTGTCTTTTTTTGTTAACTGCAAAAGGAGATTAGGAAGGCCATATATACATCCTTACATAGCTACATAGATGGCAATGAACATGGTATAAGCATAATTGGAGGAACAGAGGATCAGTCAAATGAAGAGCAAAGTCTCATTTTTACACCAAATTCCTCCAGTAAAACTTTCATGCAAGTCTGTTTTGGGGTTGGATACTATTCTTTGATATAATTAGTATTTAGAGCCTGTGGAATGAGTCATACAACAGAAAGGTACTTAGGCAGAGAGTAAGTCATATGTGAATATATAGATTAAGTTAAAAGTGGACTCATTTATTATTTGAGAAGAGCAGGCAATCATACTTCTTGTACCTGCAGATTCTCAGGAAACATAAATCTGCATTACATGAGGCAGTAGAAATCTGTCTGGTCTGAAAAGGCACAAGGATTTCTAAAATGAATGAAGTAAACTGATGCTGACTTGTATCTTGGAAGATTATTTTTTTTTATCCAGATCTATATGCAGACAGAGAGAAATTAATTGAGTTACCTGAACATGGTGTCACTTCTGCTGCTTTTGATACCCAAGACATCTCTGTGGAACAAGGGAATATACAGCCACAGGAGAGCTGTGTCCTGTGGAGCAGCATCTGTCAGCTGGGGACATCTGAAGGACCGTCCAAATGAAAGTAGATAGCTTTGTGCTGGTGACTGAACTGTGTCCACTGCTTTGAAGGGGATCCTTTCTGAAAAAAAATAGCAACCAAATAGGAAGCTTCTGTTTCACTCTGGTATTTGGCCTTTTCCCACCTGGACTTTTCAATCCCTTTGAAAGGTGTGGGTGAGCCAGAACATGCCAAAAACTGAAAGGTGGCATTGATAAGAAGGATGACTTGAGGATGTCACTGCTGAGGGATATGTTGAAAGTACTGCCTTTTTTTAGTCTTAGGCAGGAAGAATAAATGTGTTGAAGATCAAAACAAATGTCTTATACACATTTCTAAAGGTAACATAAAAAAAGCACAACAATTTACTGTTTTCCATGTTCAGTTGTTTTCCTCAGATGGCAAGAAGTGTTCAGGTTAATTACAGAAAAGAAGATGTAAGTCTGATTTTGGAGAAAATAAATCGACTCTGTAGGTATATAGTGACTGAGACATGGGAGACTGTGGCATACTCCTCATCAGAAAATTTCAAGAAGTGACTGGACAGTGTTGGCTGATCTGACACTGTTGTCTATCAGTGTGGGCAGGGACCAAATAGTCTCTTGAATTTCTGCTTTGCAGGTGATTTCTTCCCCAGCTGATCATACCAGTATTCACAAGCAGTTTCCCAAGAGAGCAGCCCAATCCATTACAATAGGCAAACAAAACAGGCAAAATAATTTGAAGGCAATGGTGCTCTGAGGAAAAAATGAACAAGCTCTTAACTCCAGGGCTGTATATAGACCCTGTGCAATCTTGAACAGTTTTGACTTGTTCCTCTGTTAAAATGTTTAATAAGCAATTTTAAATGCTGGCCTTTGGTACCATTCCAGAGGAGAGGCAAGGGGCTGCCCACTCAGGGCTGTGCATGTGCTGCTGTGCTCAGTGCCTTAGAGAACATTTTCATTCTATTTGATACAATACCATGTTTTGCAAGTGTTAATATGTCATTTTAGTTCTAGAGAAGGTGATTTTCTTGCTAGCTTTTCATGTGAAGCTGAATGGCTCATTACAGCATGGGCTGTGAATTTCTGTGCAGGGACTGTTGAAAAATTACATACCAATTATTAAGAGTGGGAGAATCTCATCAATTTAGGTTGACATCTGTGTCTAAAGAAAACTGCTCATCTTATATAAGCAGGGTTCAATAGTGAGACAGAGTTCCAGGAATGCTAATATAATATTCTGCCTGAGCATGGATTGGGACCTGGTATTTATTAGGTAATAAAACCTGGATTTCAAATGAGAAAAAATATAATTGGGCAAAGGAATACTTTGTATTTGAATGAGCAGCTTATTCTTCATACAGTGCTAGTTTCTAAAGGCCCTATTTGTAGCTGTAGGGGAAAAGGAATTGCTGAATCTAATGAATAATTTAAATGTATATATGTGTTTGAAATTTCTTTGGTAAGTAGTTTTTATGGTCTTGATATGTTCAGGAGACCAGACATAGCCTAGAACTACAGCAGAATGAGGATAATAACATTTTACTACTGCCAGTAAAACTTAACCACTCAAGGAGAAAGGAATCAACATTACCAATTGCTTAGTGACAGCAAAGGCTTGAAGTTATATGAAATTCATTCCCTTTCTCCATCACCATACTGTAAATGAAGGAAATTTAATGGAATGTGGGTTGAATGCACCAGAAGCTGTTCCTATTGGGGTGAGAAGAACACTTTCTGATAACTTCACTGGCATTGTTTGTTCAGCCTACATGAAACCTTTGCACTGTCCAGAAAAAAAATATTTTCTGAATAATAATAAAAACAAAAAGTGAAGCCACTGAGGCTGGTTTCTGTGTGCACTTATCTGTGCTTCCTAAAGAAAAGAAAAACAAGAGCAACTTGAAGAATGAGATTACTATTTGTGAAAATTATAATTGTGTAATATTTTGGCCAGTGAAAATTCTGTTCAAAATTTCTGAAACATAGAAGTTTATTACTGAACTTTGACACACATTATAAATACTGAGTAACTGGGGGATTCTGTCATAAACAAGGTAATAACTACTGTTTTCACCTAAACAATGAGTTTTGTAGTTACCTTTTGCTTATAGACTATGGCTTTTCCAGATATATTTATTTTGTTATTCTATCATGAAGAAAAATATTACAAACACTACTCCTAATCTTCTTGGACATTGTAGCTTTGGCCTGGTGCTAGAACTGCATCTTCCCCGAGGCAGTTGGATTGCAGCATGATTACAGAGCTCTGACTACTCTGAATGTGATGCAAGTTTAGTCACTCCATGCTGCAAGCCATGGAGAGCATCCTTCTTCTGAAGCTCTCCATCTGGATTGGCCACTGCAGCCAGGGAAGTGTCCTTGCCCTCTCTGTGTCATCTCAGCTTGGTCAGCCAGCACCAAACCTCAGGCAGCTGCTCACTCAGTCCCACCAGCAGGACTGGGGAGAGAATGGGAAAGGTGAAAGCTGGGGAAGTCATGCATTGATAGAAAGACAGTTTAATAGGGAGAGCAAAAGCCAGGCACACCAGCAAAGCAAAACTAGGAATTCATTCTCTACTTCCCAAGGGCAGGCAGGTGTTCAGCCATCTTCAGGAGAGCAGGGCCCCACCATGTGTAATAGTGACTTGGGAAGACAAACTCCATCACTCCAAACATCCCACCCCTTCTTCCTTCTTCCCCCACTTTATGAGTATGATGTCAGATGGCCTGGAATATTCACCTGTCCTGGCTGTGTCTCCTACCAGTCTCCCCTGCATCCCCAACTTTCTCACCAGCATGGCAGTAGAAAGGCACCCAATGAAGAGGTCCTGCAGAGCAGAGTTATCTCTGCATACAACAGAATCACTTATCTTGTCTCTTCTACACTGGTATTCCCAGGGGAAGAAAGCCACAGACTGAGAGCAGCATGAGGAATCCCAGGAGTGACTATCAAGACTGAGAAGGAGATGAGAGAAAGTTAATGTCAGTTCTCTCTTTGTACTGTGCTGGGTGGCACACAAGCTGACAAACTGAAAACCTCTGCAGCTGTAAAGTGAAACTTTTCATGCTGCCACAAAAAAAAAAAAAAAAAAGTGTTGTTATTCAAAAGCTAAATACTCTTGTCTGTAAGACCAGCAAGACAAAGACATCTTCCACACTTCAAGCTGTATTCCAAAAGTTAATCATATTGACTGCATGAGCAGTAGAGGCATGAGCAGTAGAGGCATGATTGCTTGGTTCACCTGGCATCTCCCATGAGCCTTTCTTGACTCACAAAAGGCACATCCAGAAGGGCACCTTTCCTATCTGGCTCACTGACTAATTGTGAAAAGAAACTATAGTAAACAACCATTAGGAATTCCCTGCTTACTTTCCACCACAGTAACAGTAGAGTATTTCCAGCTGAGGTGTGAGACATTGAAATGTCTCATAAGGATTAGGGTCGTGAATCAAGAGATTTTTCCTGAAGGCCTGTAGAATAACTAACTCATTTGTTAGTTAACTGGCTGGGTGATTCACAGAGAATATCAATAACATTTTTCTTTTGCCTCTATCTCATTTAACCCATAGCCTCTTAAATGCTATGGATCCCTAAAGGGATCCTTAAAGTGAATTAAAGTAAAACCTTTACCTTAAGGAGAGTCATATTGCTTCACCTTGCCAGTCCTGCTGGTCCCTCCTGAAAAGTCTGTTCCTGATCTTCCTGTAATAATGATATAATTTGAACAATAAGTATCATCAGAACTGGACTAGTAATAACTCTTTGATTAGACTTTTGCAATTTCAATTAATATGGCTTTGCATAAAAAGGTGCATTGCTTTAGCCACTGAAATTGTGTGAGGTATTTTGTTTTGAGCCTTAATTTCAATTTGAATTTACTCTATCCATAGTTTCTGTGTTCTACAGGCAATATTTGATGTCTGAAATTGGGCACTCCCTGCTTGTTTAGGATATGCATTAGCATCTGGTGCACATCAATATTCAACAACGCTTTCACTGTAGTTTCTAGCTAGCAGATACTTTCTGTCATGCCTCAGATGTGATGTTAACACAGCTCTTGTGGTGTTGTGGAAAAAGGGGTGCCTTTCCTCTTGGGAGAGAGAACACTGCTCCCTTACACCCTGCAGGCTGGTAGTCACATTGCAAATGAAAATATGTTTTCTGATGATTTGGATCTGTTGAGGTGAATGATTTCTTTCACAGTGTTGTACTTTTTCTGCTTCCCCATACTTGTTATCAGTCAATAGAAGACCAATGTGAAAAATGTCCTTCTGTATTGTGTTTGAAGGCCATACAGTCCTCTGTAAATGAAAGAAGAAAAAAAAGAAAAAGCATTTGAGCTTTGCTTTTCTTTGCAGAAGTCTCCATATATGACTGAAAGTTTGCAAAGAAATTTAATTGAGAGGAGACTAGATTGTAGAACTTGTATATATTGGGCAAATTCCTACTGTTTGTTTATAGGATATGAAAGACTCTGACTGAAGAAAAGACATGAAAGATCTTCTATAAACAGCAGATCAAAATCTTAGCACAGAGCAGGAGCAGGGTGATATTGCAGTGGGAAGGATGCTGCCACCTCCAGCTGTGGGAGGCAGGGCTGGGTGAAGCCCTCGCCTGGCCTGCAGACAGAGCAGGATGATGGAACTGGGAGCTGCAGGTCTGCATCTGAGCCTTGTGCCTGGGCTTGAGACCTGCCAAGCTCTGCTTTCTCTTGTCAGTCACTGCACATTCTGCAGGTTGTTCACACAGATTACTACAATTCCAAGGGAGCCTGTAAAATCTGTCCCAAGAGAAATGCTGGGAATTTGAACCATGCTTTTTTTTGACTAGTTAAAAGTCGAAATTGTGGATTTTCCGTATGAAGAAAAAGATTCTATAGCATTCCACTGAAGCTTTTTAACCTTTGTATAATGAAAGTTATATTTTATTATGAGAAAATAAAACATAAAAAGACAAAACAAATTTTCTTTCAAATTAGTGTGTTTCCACTGGATATCTTTTGCCCCTTCAGATCTTCTTCAAGAAAAATCATTCTGTGAGAAAAATATCAACAACTTTATTCATGGTAAAGGCAGCAAAAAGTTGAACTGCATTCCTTAAGTCGTGTGATTTCAAAATGTCCTGCCTTGCCTCTTGCTTAGCATAGCTAAAGAATTCTGACAAGGTTTAGTGTTCACATCATATAAATTATAATGCTTTGTTTTCTTTCCCTCTGCTGCTCATATGCATTTGAAAGTGCCTGGAATTTGGGTCTTAATAACTATTTCATAGGAGGACACTGAAAACAGAAAAGGAGCATAGCTTTATGTAAGAATAAGGGGAAAATTTGTCAACAAGTTTCTTTATTATTGCTCTCCAAAACTCAAGATGAGAATCCTCACTCCATTTGCAAGTGTTGGTGACAATTATTATGTTTCAATCCTTATGTCTGCAAACCAGTAAAGGCAGGAAAATGTCTTTGTCATGTGTCTGTAAAAACTTGAACCCAGAGAAAATGTGAAAAGGGAGCCTCCCTGCCTATTGAGCTGTTATAGTTCCACCCCTGGTTTGTAGATTAAAGAAAGAGAACTGGGAAATAGTATCTGCTTCCTGTTGGTCTGCTGTTGCTCATTAGGATGGTGCAAGCATGTGGCAATCCAATGTTCAGCTGAATAGTTGCTGTGCAAGTATTCTGTTATTTGATCTCCGCAGATTAAAAGATTTCTTGCACTGAGAAATGTGTTCAATCAGCTGTTACATAGGGTAAATCTCAGGCCTTATGGAGCCTGGATGAGAGGCAAAGTGGATAATGAAGGGCAAGTTTGCCAAATAATGAAAATGTCAGCACTGTTTGAAAGTTTAGATAGCCTCAGCAGTAGATTAATTGACGGCAGTCTATTGAAAAGATGGGAAAGATTTTTATCTTAAGCAGCATAAAACAAAGATAAATTTCAGTACTCAACATGTCACGGACAGTGTTCTCAGATCCCTACAGCACTTCTGACAGGCTGCTGGTACCACAGACAACAGGGATACACAGAGATGCCCTGTCAGGGCTGAGCTCCTGCTTTGCCAAGGCAGTGGCACTCTGCTCCCTCACATGCAGCATTTTCCAGGCCTGTAGCTCAATTCCCTAGAGTTGTACTGATCAGCTAAAAGGTCTGACAAACAGGATTAAAGTTGTTCAGATAAGTGCAGTTTCTAAACACCTGCACTCAGAAGTATTTTTTGGAGTGTGATCAGAAACTTCATGAGCACTCATCTCATTAGTGCAGACAATGGATTTAATGAGGCATCTTTCTTCTGCTGAGTGGAAAATGGAGAGTCTGGACATATGTAAATTTGTTTTCAGTCAGAAAAGAGTCTGTAAATCCAAGCAATCAGAGGTATGCTGCTCAATAGGGGTTAAACAGAGGTACCAAATTCTTTTCCTTAGTACATGGGATTATTGCAATGGTTCATACAGTTTTGTAACAAGCTAATCACAGCATGTATGGGGAATCTGCAGATTGAGGCTTGCTGGAACATCAACAATTTCTTTAAATTCACTGGCTACAGCCAGGAGCTCTACAAATTTAGAAGATGAGGCTGACTCAGACACCAGCAGGTGACCCATGACTCTCTAAGGAGAGAAAAAACTGGTCTTGGACAAACACCAGAGCTTTTGGGGTGATTCAGCTACCTGGTGCAGTCCTACCTTAATCCATTCATACAAACAGAGTTGGGCATCACCAGAGGTTTTCTCTCAGGGTTGCCACAGGGGTCCAGGAGGGAAGCTGCAGGATCTGGGAGACTTGGTTGCTATTTCTTGTGGGTACAAGGACATGGGAGTCACCTTTTTTCCTCTTGATCAGAGGAAGCTGTAGGAGATACTACTGGGAGCCATATTCTCTCACCTAGGCGCATCCTGTAGAAAACAGCAGATCCTCACTCTGGAAGATGTGAGATCTTTTCTTCCTTGTGGTGAGGACAAGGTTTTAAACTTTAACATCATCTTGCATTTGTAAGATTCTCTTTGTAAACCATGGCTGCTGTCACTGAATTTCCATATTTCCACATAAGTAAAAACTATTGTTTCAGAGTGAGAGATGTTCAAAACCATGATTTATGTCTTTCTCACTGTGTTTCACGTGCTTTGGTAGGAAAGGAGCTCTCTCCTCCCTGGATGGCAGAGTCTTGAGAGCTGGCTCAGGCCAAAGCATGGGAAGATCTTCAGACTAAGGGTACCTGCCCTGACAGAGCCACAGGTGTGGCCAGCAGCAAACTGGCAGTACCTTGCTTTGGGGAGAGGCTTGTGTTCCAAATTCCCCAAGAATCTGGAGGGATACCAGCACCCTGAAACACAGTCTGCAGCTTTTAGTGAGGTAGAAACCACGGCCACAAAATGAGCTGCTCGTGGTCTTCTGCTTCCAAAGGTGTCTGCATGCCCTTCCTGTGGGTCCTGCCTTGGGAATTGTTGTGAAATGTGAGCTGAACAATTTATTAATTTGCATCAGAGTAAAGTAGAAACCTACAAACTGTTGGAGATTAAAACTACTGCTTGAAAGTAATGGAGGATTTAGGGAATTTCTAATTTTCAAGGCAAGTGCATCTATACATCTGTCTGCTTTAATTCTCTAGAACCTGTGTTTAAAGACATTTTTGTGTTTCAGAGAAAATACTTTTATTATCTCTGTGTGCTGTGTAGCCCTGAAATATATGGTTCACAATCAGACATCAGATGATTAATCAGACTCAAATGATTAATGATTAATTTGTCTTTGATATAGCATCTATAGTATTTCTTCAGGACATATGGTTTTCCCATATGTCCTGAAGTATAAATGTTAGTTTCTAAAATGTATGGTTATCACAAATGAAGATCTCTTCCTCTTTTCACTGCTACTTGTCTCACCAGGAATGATATTTTCTTCCATACTTTTTTCAGAAATGTATATTTTTCTCGAGCTGCAAAAAAAAACATTTCTTATGCTGCAAAATCTCTTTTTGTATGTTTCTCAAATCCCTCATATAATCAAATTGTTCTTGTGCCTCAGAGAAAAGAAAGGACAGTCTGATTTTATATTAGTATACTTCTAGTTTTGCAGAATTTGCCGTTTCTTGATATCTGTAGTGCTGTTTATTCCCCTTTCCTATTCCTTCCTATTCTTTCTTTGGCTTCCTTGGTGCTCAGGGACAAAACTCTACCCTTCTATCTCTCTCTTCTTTCTTTCTTTCTTTCTTTCTTTCTTTCTTTCTTTCTTTCTTTCTTTCTTTCTTTCTTTCTTTCTTTCTTTCTTTCTTTCTTTCTTTCTTTCTTTCTTTCTTTCTTTCTTTCTTTCTTTCTTTCTTTCTTTCTTTCTTTCTTTCTTTCTTTCTTTCTTTCTTTCTTTCTTTCTTTCTTTCTTTCTTTCTTTCTTTCTTTCTTTCTTTCTTTCTTTCTTTCTTTCTTTCTTTCTTTCTTTCTTTCTTTCTTTCTTTCTTTCTTTCTTTTCTTTCTTTCTTTTCTTTCTTTCTTTCTTCTCAAATTTTCCTTCTCATAGCCAAGTTAGCAAATGACAAAACCCCTCTTAACTTTCTCTCTTGCTATTATCTGCCATCCCATTGACCTTGGCACTGTCATTCAGCTTCTCAGCTCACAGGTATAATTCACTCTTTTGTTGCTGTTTCAAAATATGTCTTTCTTTTGCCAGCTCTATTTTTTGGAGGGCTTTCTTCATCCAGCTATTTTTATTCTATGATTGTCTAAATGTCCTCCTAGAACACTCTTATTCATGTTTTGTCTTTTCCTTTTCTTACAGGTCCAATATATTATTTTCACCTCTAACCTCCACACATTGACTATTATTTTTAATGGAATTGCTGTGTCCATTTCTACCATCTGTGTAGCTCTTGGATCTGAGATGCTTCAGAGGTGGTCGCTACTACTCCAGTTAAATAAAATTGCCAAAATTGTGGTTCAGATAATAGAAAGTAGACTTTTCTTTTCTCAAAGCACACACATGTAGGAACTACTACTAATGCTTATGGAGTGTGGGATTTTCTTGACATTTTTCTGTTAGTAAATCATCCAACAAAACAAGATCCTCTCATAAAAAAGCTGCTCTAGTATAACCTTAGGCTTCACATAAAGTGTTAAAGAGAAATGCAGTCTTCATCAAGGGAAGAATTTGTGATACTTAAGATATATCTTGGTAAATCATGTTAACTATGCCCATCTGTAATTAAAAAAATAATAAAGTGACATTTAGGCTCATGGACATTGTTGGGATGACATTTCTGGAAAACGAGCTACCCAGCTAACAGAAGAGCAGCCAAAGCTGGTAGATGAACAGCCCTGACACTCCACACACAGCAGGAGACCTCAGGGGAAAGCACAGCACCAGTCATGGTGGGACCAGCCGTGCTACGATGTCAGCAGCAAAATCAGGACTGACTGGGTCAGAACTCCTGCAGAGTTCACAGTGTCACAGAACTGTCCTCACCTGCTCTTTCAGCCCTGCCATGCCCAGGGCCAACCCAGCCTGTTTGGGAGGGCCATGAAACTCCAGGGGACAAGAGGAACACCAGGGCTTGGCCAGCAGCATGGCAGGACAGGCATGGCGTGGGGAAGGTGAAGGAGGGGAACTCTGGAGAGGAGGTCCTGGGGAGAATATGGGGCATTTAATCTCTGCTTCCAGTCCCTGTGAGTGGTCCACATGCTTGATCTGCTCAGGCATTTATATTTCTGTCTCAGACCAGATGGACCACATAAACACCAGTCTCAGCAACTGCTGAAAGCACTGGCCCCACGCAGGGCCCACTCCATGCCCCTGCCTGCTGCCCTTGCTGCTCTCCCCCAGAGAGCTGGGAAAAGGAGGATCAGGAGTGGTTGGCTACCACAGCAGAGCACTGGGTTTGATCATGAGATGAGCCCAGGAGGCAGCGAGGGAGGACATGTCTGGGCAGAAATGGTCCTGTAGGTCTGCAGCTGAGCTCCTGTCCTCTGGTACAACCTGCCACCCTCATGTCTTGGCTGTTTACTGTAACATATACCAAAGCAAAAGCAAAATGAGGAAAAAAAAAGGAAAGAATACCCCAAACCTCACTGTCAAAAAGATTAATGCATTTATCCAAAAAGAAAAATGAATTTGAAGGGACATGGCTACTCATGGAGAAAAGAGCTATTACATACAGTGATGAGTATGCAACCTCAAGAACTCCTTAAAATGTTGGTTTCTAGAGGCTGGGAGGAGTTGTAAGGGCAGAGGACTGTTTTTTGCACTCTATTAGTAAGAATGTTTCAGAAATCTGCTGTTAGACTGAAAGACCCTTGCTCTGAGTCTGGGTATGTTTACATTCTTAGGAGCCCTCTTAGACGTTGCCTGTAGCACAGTGATGTATCTCAAATCCCAAGTTTCTAACTCCCTTGAGCCACAAATCTGAAGCAGGGGATGTCCAGGAACTTCCCCATGGCTGATTTATGGAAGCTTCACCCACGTACAGGTTAGAAGTGTACAGGGTGACAGCTCTGTGCAGGTGTTGTCTCCTGACCTGGGGCAGGGACGTGGGGAAGTAATGCAGAGCCTCTTGAGACATGATTCCCAAAGAGGAGAAAGGCAGTGAGCAATCAGGCAGGGCATGTTTGGAAACTTCCAGAGCAGATCCAGCTGACACAAAGCAGTCAGCCATGGCTGACCTCTCCCAGAGGCAGGATGCTATTTCTGCAGCTTGGGTCACAGCATGCTGCAGCCATGAGATGAATGGCAGTGCTGCCCTGTGGGGAAACACAGCTCCCTGGAGAGGCACAAAGGGTATCCACAAGTCAGCAGTGGAGGGTACAGCATGGGAAGGGAAGGGAAGGAAAGGCCTGTGCAAGTGTAAATGTGCATTTTTTTTGCTGTTCAGAGCCTGCATTCCCCAGAAAGCTCCAGTACTGTTGCAGAAATGAGCATTTAGGGGATTTCTTAGCTTTGCAAAACACTCCAAAACGGGATAATTCCCAGGGGTGGCAAAAGAAAATGTTGGCAGCAGAGTACCTTCTGAAACCAGTCCCAAATTCCTCACCCAGTAAAGCTGCCACTTGACAGGAATGCACAAACACCCATGCCAGGTACTTTGTCAGGCAGACATGATTTGTAGAGTAACAATTCATCAAACCTGTTCATAATGGGCTCAAAGCTGATTGCATTTCCCAGCCTACCTGCCAGTTGCCTGTTGTGAGGGTGGGATACACTGTCCAAAATGGCTAATGAGAACAGCTTGGTAATTTTCTTATCTGGTATGTTTCACTGCAGGACAAAGCAAGGGTGAACAGAAACACCATCCCCTGCATCATTAGGAAAGGGATAGTCAGGAAATACTTTCAGAATTTAGTCTAAATTATAGGGAAGTCACTTTAATTTTGGGACAAGGTAGCATAATAGAATCAGTTAATGATTACCTCACCTGCTTATAGTTGTTCAATAATATCCTGCTTTCCTGCTCTATAAAACTGCATTTTCATTCCTGCTTAATGAAGGAACTTGAATTTTTCTTACCTCTTGCAATGAGGCAAGAAGGATGTATTTTTGGTCCATACATCTCAATTTACACTGAACATTTTGCTGTATTTGGTTTTGAACTATACCAGAGTGGACTGGAATACATTAAGTGATAAAGAGATGACGTTGCATTATACGTGACATCACATAAACTGTACTCATTGGTCATGCAGGGCTCAGCTGTGTTGTCAGTGCTCACTCCTGAGTCAGAGGTGGAGAAAATCTTCCCCCAGCTCTGAGAAGGGTGGAGGTGTCACTTGCTGAAGTGTCACCACCACCTTGCTCACTGTGTTGCCTCTAGACTGGGTGCTCTCATCATTTGCATCCCTCCTCAGCTCAGACCCACAGCAGTCACTCTACTCCAGCTGTCTTTGGCCTGTCTAGAGCTGTACTGATGACACATGTCAAAGGGTGTTCCATGTGGCCCAAAATCCTCTGTGGCTCCCTGCAGCCACCATCAGGCAAGATGAAAAGTGCTCAGCCAGTAACTGGGTGCATAGAGTAAGTTTGCATTCATGCTTCCCTGGTAGGATCTCTTATCCACAGCTTGCTGTCAGGGGCTTCTCAGTCAGAAGGTGTGTTTTTTTTATTATGAAGCATCTTCCTTATATGAATTTAAGGAATATGAATGATAATATTATATATTATTATATTAATTATATAATTCATATTATATATGAATTTAAGGAATCTCTAATTGTTTTTACATATTGTTCCCATACTTTTACGCAGTTTACAAATTTAATTCTATTGAATAATTTGACCTTATCATAATTTCAAATCTGTCTGTTTTTGATGCTTTCATTGGAGGGCTCTCAGGTCTCAATTATTCCTTTTCCACCCATATCTCCCATTCCTTTTTTTAATTTCTCTCTGCTATATATTTACCTACTTGAAGGATATCAGTCTCTTTCCATATGGCCCTGTTTTCTTTCCAGAGCAATTATCAAACTTGCTGCTCCTCTCTGCATATTTCCTCATCCTTCAATGCCCTTTTTGAGATAGTATAGCCTTCATGAGCAATCATAAAGAAGAATATGATACCATCTATGTGACATGATGTGGTTCTTCAGAAGAGCTACACAGCCACTGACCAGAGGGAACAGTTTTCTATGATATGTCACAAAGAGCAGAGGACAAAGACTTCATGGCACCAACTGAAAAAGTGATCACATCAGTCAGTAAAATTTTATCAGGCACACTCCCTTGTCAATTATTTTTTTATTTGTTTCTGGTCCTTACCTTGTTACTCCTTAACACCCATGCTGTGTCCAGATGACAAAGGTCATTAAACTATCTCTGAAACAGTGCATGCATGTAGTCTTTAGTTGGAGGCCCTGGGATTTACAGCAGAAAAAATGATGACAATTTGATTTCCTGGCTGAATATTAATTCTTTCATGAGGACAATCAAAAGAACAGGAATTGGCTCCTGAGCTCCTTGCTGAGGGCCCCTGCTCCTGTGGTACTGAGCAGTGTTCCCAGAAGGAGATCTGACCAGCACTGCACTTGGCAGCCTGGATGATGCTCCAGTGCATCAGCAGCTCCTGAATGTGCTCTGAGTGGGACAGAAAGCAACTCCAGTGAGAAAGCAGCTCCTCCTTTTCTCTCTGACTCCCACAAGATCTACCCTTTTTCCAGAGCTGACTTGGCACATCCGTTTTGGAAGGCTGATCAGAGAGGTCAGAAGGTGGATAGATGTGACTGATGGGAAAGACTGCCATGGGAATGGTGGGAGCCATGTCCTGTGGCATCCGAGCTGTTGTGGAGGATTTGGTCCTGCAGAACCATGTCCCAGCAAGGGCTGAGCAGCACCCAGAGGTGCAAACATCAGATGGCATCACCCAGGGCAGAACTGCTTGCACAGTGTCATCACAGTGTGAACAGATTTGGGGCAGGGCTTGCCAGCTCCCACTGTGTGCAGGAGCGGAAGCACAGCACAGTGAGTTCCTTTCTGTCCCTACCAAGATGAGACAGGTTTAGAAGCAGAAAATTTTCTCAGTACTTTTTGGGCCATTACTGCAGCTTCTGGGAACTGACTTCCCAAGAAAGCTTTAGATGGTTTAATAGTCTTAAATGCAGAAGCCCAGTGAGGTTGTTGTCTATGGGAACCTGCTCCCATGACTGGACATCTGCTCTGCACCTGAGCCCTGCTGCTGGAGAAGGTGCATGCTCCAAGTGCAGGGAGGAGTGCACCAAGCAATGGTGGTTCAGAGAATCCGGTCCAATATCTGAATGTTAAATTATACCAGAACCTCAGTGCCATTAAAAACTGTATTAACTCTCATTACTGAATTGTACATTCTGTTAATATTATTTGACACATGTGGTCATGGGCAGTTATCTTTTATTCTTATTGTAAAGGCTAAAGGTATCTATCCTTTTCAATATAATAATACTCCAATCAGTGATGGTAATGAAAGAGATTTTAATTATGTCAGGCTTTAAGGCAATAACTGTCCTAAAACTCTGTCTGTGCCCAGCCCTTTCTGAGAGGAGGAAGAAAATAAGAGACTGAGGGCACAGGTGGAGGTAAAGGAACAGACACAGAAAAGTACTTGACCATGGAGTACCTCCCTCTCCTATCTGCTGTCCCAGCAGAAACAAAGACAACTCATTTTACTCCGAAAGTGGTGGGTTGAGGAATAAATAAGGGTGAAGGCACAGTGATGTTGTAAGCTGTATGCTCAGCAGAGGCAGGAGCCTTCAACAGACACTCAGCTTCTCTGCTGCTCTGCAAGACACTGTTCAGACACCTTTTCCAGCAGGTACAACCTCGCTGCATAGGGTGGGCAAGTTGGGGAAAGGTACTCTGGTCTTGGAGGTGAGAAGGGGTGACCAGAGGAGTAGGACTGATGGGCTGGACAGAGGGGAGTTATTTGTGAATTAAAATCAATAGATGGAATCAATAATAGATGCATCTTTAGCCTACTAATATATGACCCCTGTCCCTTGCTGGCTGTCTGGCAGCAAATCTGAGGAAAGAGATACCTGTACTCCTGCAAGCTGCAGGCTCCTACTCTGCCTGCAGGATCTGGGACCTCTCCCACGTGCTTTCCCAGGGGTTTGGCTCTGCAGGTCTCACCACAATGCTGCACTGGGACTTAGTGCTTTGTAAAAGTGAGAGAGCAATTCCTCACCTTCTGATGTCCCACTAACCCTGCAGCACTTCTAATGCACTGGCCCACAGAAAAAAAAATGATCCTTTAAGCTACTTTGGACATTAAGCTGCTAGTTTTTGTAGCTCAAATACTTGAAAAAATAATCAGGCCTTGGAGAAGTCAAACATAAATTCAACATTTCCAAAAGAACTGACTGCCTAAAATGTCATTCCTGTAGCAACAATGCCTTGGAAATTTGATAAAATGTGAGAAAAAAGTCTCATGCACTACTTGCTAAATTTCTTATGTGTTCACTTCCTTCAGCTGATCACTCCCATACTTGTGAATGATTAATATGTGGAGTTTTGTTTTCTTGAAAGAAAAGTGTCTTGCTATTGTTCTGATCTTTCTGACCTAGAAATACAAACAGCTGATATGGCTCTCCTCACTCAAAGTTGCTCAAAATGTCTCTCAAAGTTGTCTGCACACTGTAAGGCCTTTTTTCTGCCTGTGCCTCCTGATCCTCCTCCTTGTGTCCTTGTCTTTAAACAGCCACTACACTGCTATTCACATTTTGTCCATTCCTTTGAGAAAAAAAAAAAAAAAAAGAATATTCAAACAAAACTTTTTGAGAAATGAAAAATGGAAGTGGAAAAAAAAAGTACCTTGTCAGGAGGAAAACACAACCTTGCATTGAAAAATAAAATGAGGTTAATAAATGGGGATATGAAGACTTAAGAAGGACTTCTGGAAATTTGCACATAGAGAAGTAGCCTGTATTAGGCTTTAAGCAAAAATACATCAGTGTGATGCACATGCAACATATCCCACACATGACACTTCTGATGCAAGCAAAAAATAACTTCTGTTTGGATTTTCTTTTTCTTTGTGGACTCTTTTTTTTCTTAGAAAGAGTGGGACTATGTAAGTAGATACAATAATTTGTTCCTATCCTATTGATTCATCTAAGTTTGTTTTGCTCCTCCATTCTATTGGGATTATATGAGGGATCTGCCCAGGGTTTTTTTCAGATTGCTCAGTCATACACATGATTGCCCCCACAAATTAAATATGGTTGCCATTTATCTTGCACCTTGGGTCCAAAATAATTACTTTTAGCAGCAAGTAGCAAATTACTTTTATTTCCCTTCTTTTCATTTGCCCAATTTGGTCCTTCAAATGACCTTTGGTTTTTTTTTTTTCTTTTTTTCTTTTTTTTTTTTTCTTTTTTCTTTTTTTTTTTTTTTGTGAGAAACTAGGAATCTATTAGGTAAGTTTGTATCTATTGATGTAAAAATCAAATTCTGAGGAAAAATCTGAGTCTTTCAGTCGCCCTTCTTTCCTTTGGAGTTGTGTGGTGGTGGCTGGCCCCAAGCTGTGTGAGCTGGAAAGGGCTATCTTTGTGCTTAAATGTTTCTCCCAGGTCCACAAAGACTGCAATTGATTATATCAGCATGTAGATGGAAAACCGTGTCTTTCCCCACTGTTTTTCTTGCACTATTACTTAGGAATGAACATCCATCCACAACTGAGCAGGAAAACATCCTGGAAGTACCCACAGGGCTGATGGAAGGAAGAATGTGGACCTGCCCCAGAAAACGACCAAACCCCCCTTTCTTCTATTTATACAGAATGAAGGTATGAGCAAAGAGAATTCAATCCTCTGGCAGCCAAACAAAGTCCTTGACCAAAAAAGCATGGAGACAACACTGGAATGCCATAAAGGTGCTCCAGGGCTGACTTAGTGTGGGGGTGATCTTGTAGAAAGCCTTGCATCATCACATACTGCTTAGGGAAAATGTACACCATCTAACCACTGAGCAATTTGTGCTTTCCTGCCTAAGTCATCCCCCAAACAAATATATTGAGACCAATTAATTATTCTATGTATGAAAGATTAGCCTTAGTACTGTGTAATTCTAACTCCAGAATGAATCAGTAAAAGCAATTAAATTATTCTTGCACATAATTGCATGGATTCAATGCAATTACATAGTAAATTTGACAGTTTTCACTTAATTTTTTGTTCTTTAAAATGATTGTGTGTGTTTCTCTAATTCTTTGGAGTGCATGAAAGAGAGAATTACTTGGAAATGGAGACTACTTGGCAATGTGTTTTTGGAAGAGAGTTGCAGGAGCTACTACAAATTCAGCAAATGTTTTGTGTATGGAACAAAAGGATTGATGGGATGTTTAAAGGAAAGAGTCCTTCATTCCAGTTCTGTTAAACTTGGCTTCAGGTTTGAACTCTTTGATCTGATTTACTTTTCTGTTTTCTTCTTTGATCATGAGCCACAGATAGATGGGTCTGCACTCATTGTAAAACACAGTGAACCCCACTTTAAGCGTTATTGCAAAATGTTGAGGTAACGGGCACTGCTGGGAAAGCTGCTCTGGCTAGCTGGTGTCATGTGAGGCACCTTTACTTGCCATGTAAAACCAATTGATTGTGTTGGCAAATGGAAAAAAAATAGTTCTTTGGGTGCCAAAAAGTGCAATATTTTCCAGGTTCTTGGTTGAAACTCAGTGTTTCAGTGGCAGGTCCTTTACATTGGATATCAGCCCTTACTGCTGCTCTTCAGTTCCTGAGAGAAGGCAACTTGGGACTAACACTTTGGACTTGATTCTCATGCTTGCTAGGGGACTGGCACCAAAAGAAAGCAACATCAGCCCTGAAAATAACTCACGTTAACACATTTCCACCTTTCCTTAGCTTCTAGTCAAGCTGCAGTTTTGGGCTCCATCTTCAGTGCCAGAAAATTGGCATAACCAAAATCAGTGCAGTGAAATCCTAGGATATCTCTTACTATATATATAAAATTCAAGTAAAAAAAGGAAATATTTAAACATGGGAAAAATCTACATGTCCAAAATAAAATTAAATGCATCATATCAGGGCTGTACTATATTAATCTGCAGCCATGTTGAATTAAGTGGTCTAAATGCTGTTTCCTGGTCCAAACACCAGACAAAACTTTCAGTAGTCTCACTGATATGAAAGCAAGAAGGTTTAGGTGTCCAGGAAGTAGCTAAGGACAAGCTCATCCTTGAGAAAGAGCCTCTAAAGCCAATGATCTAATTTGGTGATAAGTAGGTTCTGCTCTGTCTTTAATGCAAGGACAGAGTGGAAAGCCTGTTTATGACTTTGATACCTGTCTCAGAGTTTTAAAGATCTCAGCCAAATTTTCTTGTTTTCTGGCCATTAAAATAATTATTTTAGCATTTTCCTTCTGTTATTTGTCTTGCCTTTGGAGCTCCACTGAGAATGGCAGGGCACCGGAGAGTGGGAAAAGTGAGAATGCATGTTTTGTGTGATATAACAGCACAAGGAAGACAGCTCTTGTTCCTGTTCTATGTGTATGCACAAAGGATTCAAAAGCCACAGCATGACAGCTATTTCAGCATCCTTTAAAATATAGATTGAATTATTGGGACAATCCATCTGTATAAGAAATTTACAAACTACCTTGGCACTCTTTCAATGGAAGTCAGAGATAAGAAGGATTTAGTGGATTCAGAAAGATTATTCTTGCTTAAAATATGCCATAGTTTATAATACTTCAATTTTTTTTTTATTTTTTAACTTTGTCTAGATTTCTATCAGCTTCTCCTAAGTATATTGTTTATTCTTGTGAAGAATTTAATTTTAATGCTAGGTGAGACAAGTCTATTGGATGTTTACTCAACTTTTCAGAATTAATCAGTTCAATAATTTTCTACAGTACTTAGGTTTGCAATTTGCTCAGGCATTTTTGATTGCCTAGGTAATCTTGATAGATGTTTCTGCCTTATGCTAGTGGTGAAATGCTATGTTTCAACAGGAAACGTTGTTCTCTTTAACAAGATACTTTGCAAAGTTGTGCAAAGTAAGGACTGACTGTGCTTCATTGCTAAGTACGTGGTATACCATCACATGATATATCATGCAATTTAGTGGAATGGAAAGACAGGTGTGCTTCAAATGTACCTGTTTATTGACAGCATTTGTTTACAGCCTTGTGCATTCGGGCTAATATGTTTTTATTTTTTTTTTTTCTTGTAGTCTGTTCACTTAATTATCACTTCATTAGTGATAATGCAAAGTGAAAATGCACCCAAAATACTTTGCAAGAGGATGGGATGGCTCAGAATTAATTTCATTTAGGAAGTAATTTGTTCATTCTCTGTGCAGAATCAGAATTACTTTTTTTTAAAATATATATATGGGATTTTACTTTTAGCACTGGATAAAGCTCTCAATATTACTGACAATCACAGTTACCCAACTGGACAAATGCAATGGGCTGCATCCTTATGTGAAATCAAAATAGCACATGGGTGTGACGATGCCCTTCAGTTTAGACTGTAACCTGTCATTTAGAAAAAACAATCAAACAAAATCTTTCCAACATGCAAATAATAAATTTTTAAATCCTTTCCATTCAATTATAGTAGTGCATAATATTTGATAGACACAGCTCTAATAGCCGCTGCCAATACAGATAGAGTATCCTAAGCACATACCTACTAAATTCAGCATACTTTTCCTTCTGTTTAAAATGGATAAAAATCCCAAAGCAAATTAAAACATCTTTAGTTAGCATTGAAATGGAGTTGAAGAGATGACAGAGGTTTGGCAAATGTCTGAGGATAAAGAACAGTCTAGATATTCTGGCCTAGATTCAGCAGAGCACATCCTCTTGCACAATGTATGGCTTAGACTGGGGAAAAGTCAGGTGTTGGTAGGTCTTCAGGTGTCTAAAGACTTGGATAGGGAGCCAGTGCTTTAAATTTTATTTAGTTCTGGCAAAGATGTAGGCAGCCAGTCACCTTTTCAGAGATCCACACCTACTTCATCTGGTGTCAATGGATGGTCACTTTCCACACATCTCTGAAATTAATTTGGATGATTCTCAGCCTCTTTAAGCACTAATATTATTGAGAAAACGCACACATAAATGCCCAGTTAGGAGTGCCTAAAAGTGACCTATCCATAAGTCACTGTTTTACCAGCTATTCCTATCATATGACAGATCTACTTCAGTGCACTTATACTTCAGAAATTACTGTGGTTTGTGCAATTAGCTTGTTCCTTTTTGTATCTAAACCTCCTCTCCTCTCTGGTCTTCAGGGAATACTAGGTGGCAAGTCAAACTTATTAGCAAAGAAGCTCAGTCACCATGAGACCACCTGCTTTCTGCAGGTCCTGATTACTTATCTCAGTCCCACAGAGACCAGTGACCTTATACCTTGTTTCCTTTCCCCTCACCTAGCTCTGCTCCACTGGAATAACAGGTCTTTTTCTATCAAACTGTTGAATGCATTAATACAATTATGTGAAACTCCAGCAGTTGTGCTTTGCCCAGACTGAGCTTCAAGTTTCTTATATTGCAAAAAAAAAAAACAACAAACAAACAAACAAAAAAAAAACAACCCACAACCCTAACCAACCAACAAACCATAACACAAACCAAACCCAAAAAAACAACAAAAAAATCTTCCAGACAAGATTTCTGGGCAACAGATATGCAATAAAAGGCATTGCATCTTCTACTACACTTGCTTTCTTTTGCCTTTACACTGTTGTGAAAGCAGCAAATACCAAGCCTTGTGTTACATGCCTCTTGACCTGAACTCCCTGTTTTGAGCTCAGTTTCACTTAGACTTTTGGTTTGTTAGAAACATCGAAAACTTATTACTAGGTTTGTTAAGAGTATATCTTGAGCTATTTTAAGAGCATGTCTTTCTTTTTACCTGGTGCATGCTTACCATGATATAGCACTTTCCAGCTCCTGTGACAGATATTCACCATTCATACCATTATGCTCTTTGAGGAAGGGTTTTTTCTTCTCCTTTTTTCTTGTTTTCCTATTCTTCACAGAAATCTTACCTTCCAATTTTTCCAAAGTTGTTTTGCAAGTGCAATCATATGTGATATGCACACAATTTCTGCTTTTCATTTTCTGGTACTTTTCTGGAACTATTTATCTATATCACAATGGGGTTCGTGGTTTCATTCCCATTGTGCTGAACTGATGCAAGTCCTCGCATTGACTCAGAGCACCTTTTATATTAAAAATATGAGCGTCACATACAATTTAAGAGAAGGGTGAGACAAGTAAACAGGGAATACACAAGGGAGGCTTGCACTTAGTAATTTTTCAGAGCACTGCAAATGACTGTATCAGAACTGTGCTGCTGCATTCTAATGATCATCTGCTAAGACAGGTGCCTCAGTAAAAAAAGGTTAAAATTATATAAAATTTTACCAGCAGAATAAGGTACAGATTTGACCTCGCAGTTTTGAGGACCCGAGTTCCTGGCTAGATTCCAACCCAGGACCACTTTCTGCCTGTGCTGCAGTGGCCCCTCCACCCAGTCATGGGCTGCGCAGCCACCCCAGGAGTGAGTGGGGAGAAGTGGCTCTCAGGAGTGCATTGACTAAAAGGTAAGAACAGGAAAGAGACAGCCACACTTTTCTTCCTGGCTGAATGCAGAGGGAAAACAACAGCCTAGGTGATTATGGCCCACAACTCTTTTGTATTGCTTCTGACTCATCTGTGTATTGGCAACCAGGGAAAAAAAAACTCACTGCAATTTTATTTCAGATATAGATTATTCTTCTTGCTGCAGTGGCATAATACCAAGATAAAAGGAATTTTTAGGGAATCGATATTTTTGTGGGTGTTTGAAATGCAGATCCCTAATAAGGAGGAGATAATAGTGACTGCTGCTGACGTTGTGGTGGAGGGCCAATTTCTGGTTCTGCCTTAGACCCTAAAACCAAAATGTACAGAGAACAAAATGGGAACAGAAGTTCTTGTTAGGACTTTGATTTTTCTGCAATTTAGTAGTTACTATATCCATTCTTTGTAGAAAAGAGTGAGAAGATTTTCTAACCAACTAAAGTTAGCAAAAATTTATTTACTGACTCCAGCGAAATCAGCATTAGGACCTCTGTGTGCCTCTACACCATGCAGTGTGAGCTGGGCTATATTCATTACTCCTCCTCCTAGACCACATGATATCATAGATGATTTCATCAGAGGAGTATTAAAGGAATTGTAGTTATTGCTTCCTATGGCTTCAGCCCTTTTTCTTCACACACAAAACCTTATTTCCACACAGTTGCTTCCAGATTGGAGTTCACCACTACAACCATCCCTAATGCTCTCAAAAGCTCCATATTTCTGACATGAAAATATTCTTAGTTCATCTGCATCATAAAATCACCTGCCACAGACTGCTTGCCTATCTGTAGCCTTTCACATTTACATAGCAAGGACATGTGGCTAGCAAGGAAAACTAGCAGTGCTCTAATTCAGTGACAGTGAGAGGCTGTAAAGCACCTGAAAGCTTTAAACCTCCAGAAAGAAAATCTTTTGGCACAATAATCTTTAGGTTGTGGTTCTGCAGACAGACCAAAAAGGTGTAGAAACACCCTGACTATTTGAGCAACTAGGGATGCACCACCTTAACAATATTAAAGAGTCAGTTAATCTCATTTTTAAAAGACACATGTGTATAAGAAGTGAATGCTCAATGAAAATAAACACTGATCTCACTGTGCTCCTTGCCAATTGTGTAAATTATGTAGCACCAGCTATGTCAAAGGTCTGAGGTACATTGGCATTAATGAATGCACAGTGGAGTTTTACACTAATTAATTTATCTTGTCAGATTGTGACAAAGTACTTTCCAATAAAATTTGCCGAGTCACAACCCCCATCAGCCACCAGACAGCAATTAACGAGATGCTTCAACTATTTGACTGTAATTCCTCATTGCAACTCCAAAGGAAAGCCTGGAATATCAGAATGCACCAGCAAAAGTAGAAGAAAAATGGACTTGAAAACAGTTAGGAATAGCTGAACAATTTTTAAATTAAAAAAGTCATACAGAAAATTAGAAAATTTTGTAAAATACCTTTCTTTTCAAGCAGTGACTATACTGATGCAAGGAAGAAACAAAACAGTAGATCTGCCAAATGGATTTGGAACTCCAAACACTGAATATAGAAAAAATAGATGTATCTTTCTTCACTGACTACTTTATCACCTGTTTCCTTTACTTGGGGACACTAAGCAATCACAAGTGTCATTTGCCAGAACTCTTTCATAGAAATGTAAAATATTTTCTGTCTCATTATTTTCCTTCCAGAACTCCTGATCTGGAAAGCTGGTGACATTCATCTTATGCTTTTGTCTGGAATGATATTCTTGGAGGATGAAATATGATTATTCTGAAGATTCAGGACCATGGAACTCTGCCTTCATTTTTATTTCCTTATCCCATTCTCCACTAGTCACACTATTTTCCTCTTTTGTGTACAATGCCTTTTTTTTTTTCCCTAAAGAAAATCTGCAGCTTATTTTCCAGGGAAGCACAGAAGATTTGCCTCCTGTCAGCTTCTGGGAGAGACTAGAGAGAACTGATCTGCAGAAGATGCTGTTGACCTTGTACATCCAAATAATACACAGTTCAGTAACCATAGGGCGCTCATCATAATGCTAGCACATAAATCAGTACGTTAAATTTAAAGATTGATAAGATGTCAAAACATATATTAAGATATGAGCCCCCAAGGCTGCCTGCCCTGATGCAGTTCACCCTCAGCCTGATATTCTACAGTATCCTACAGGCAATAAAAAGACAAAGAGTAAAGCAAGATATTATCACAAATGCTTTGAGCACAAACCACTCAGACTAACGAGAATAATTATCCTGCATAATCTACATTTTATTTGATGAGAGGTAGAAGGAAGCTGTAGTTGAGAAGAAACTTATTTTCCCCCCTTTGAATTAAAACTTTCCCCCAGAGCCAATTACATGTACTGTGTCAGAGTAATAATATTAGCTCAAACCAGAGTCAGTCTTTACAGCCCCTTCACAGTGATGTTACCAATGGATGTGATCTCAGTGGTTTTCAGGATGCAATGACAGACAAACTTCTTGTCTTCCAAAAAATCAGAAAGAGTTCCCCAGGGATGTTATTATTCAAGGAAGCCTTTGTGAATATGCTCAACTTTCAGTCTCCTCTGGATTTAAATGTGAACTTAAAATACAAAATATACTCAAGACAGAGAATGACACAAGTACATTTTCCCTGAGACCTAAAAAGATAGAGTGGTGAAAATTTTCAGTTTGCCTGAATAAAGGATGGGTTATGCCCAGATCTTTCTGGAAGATGACATGTGATTATGGGAAGGTGTCTCTGTGTCAAATCTCATTCTCTTACTAGGCCCATGTTGTCACTGAGCTCTGGGTTGGATGTGCCTGATGTGTAAGTGCCTGTGAAATGCACCCATAGGCTACACCTCTACAGCTTGGCACCTTTAAAATGTGTGCAGGGAGCTTGTGGCTGCCTGGCTGGTAAGCTGCTACCGTGGTTAAACTGCATTGTGCTGAGATACTCTTGTGGGCTCAAAACATTCCAAAAGCAATGTGCTCAGGAGACAACTCCTGCACTGATCACTGTGAGAGTGCCCACAACATGAAAAGATATGTGAAAAAGAGCTTTTAAGAGTGTGAACATTGAGACTATCATACTCTTCAAATAACATCTGAATGACTTCTTACTTAGGGACCGAGAGCATGTGTCAAATGAGCTTCCACACATGAGGCTTTGTTCTGACAGGGCTTTTGCATGTTTATGTAGTATAAAGACAGATACTTACTCACTGGCCACGCTTTTCTTGTTTTAGTTTCAGATTTGAAAAAAAAATATTTTCTAATAAGATAGTGCCATGGTTGGCCCTCAAAGATCTATCTATATCTATATCTATATCTATATCTATATCTATATCTATATCTATATCTATATCATCTATATCTATATCTATATCTATATCTATATCTATATCTATATCTATCTATATATCTATAGCTATATATCTATATATATGTGTGTGTGTGTGTGTGTGTGTGTTTATCATACAGAGCTGACATCTCCAGAAAGGTTTTATTGCAACTGATTTCCAATCCCTAAATTAACAGTTTGAAACTAGTGGATGCTTGTGATTGCTTTTACCATCTGACAGACTTACATGCAACTGTGTCTGTAATTCTTTTGTGACTTAAAGTACCCAGAGGCTTCCCCTGTGCCAAGTACAGCAACAGTGCATAGATAGGGGTGTACTAAAGGAGAACAGGATGAGAAAATAATTTAGGAGGGTGCAGACGCCCATTCTCATTTTCCTCCTGTGTTAAGACCTCTCATCTGATGTGTCATTATTGTCAGCAACACAGTGGACACAGTCTGCTCTGAAAGGTGTTCTTAATTTGCTTCCAGTTTTGCTGGCACATTTTTTCAGCCAGACAGTGGGCTCCATGTTTTGCAGCTTCTTGCTAAATTGCTTAGAGCATTAAAGGCAGCTCTGGACACAGAGCATCCCTGGCAGTCTCAGGTGGTTCATTGTGTTTCCCCCTCTGGTGACCCGTGGCAGCAGCCCCTTGCTGGCTCCTGCAGGGTGAGGGTAAATGCTACAGTGGCTCCACGTGTCCATGGGGGGAGATTCCTCTCCTGAGGGCTGCTCAGCTCTTGCACAGTGGCCCTGGGCTGACACAGTGCCATGGGCCTCTCTCAGCAGCTGGAGAAGGGGATACTTCCTCCTTTTTCCAAGGTGATGGAGGGAGGGAAGAGACACTAGACCCACAAAATTACTTCATGTATTCAAAGTCCCTTTTGTTCCTGGTCACCTTACTTTTCAGTCATGCTTCCAAATAGACTGGATGATAATGGCAAGCATGCCAAAGGAAAAGAACAGTAGCAAAAAAGAAGAAAATAATCATCTAAAGGTTGAATCAAAAGAAAATAGAAACGTGTAAACAACACAATTGTTAGAAAAAAGTCAGGTTTTCTCTCCCAAAGCTACTGCCAGAGTCTGTTTTACTCATGAGACACAGTCCACTACCCTATGGCAGCTGATACTGCTTATCTCCAAGATGCCAGAGGCTGTCAATTATTTTCCAGTCTGGGTTATGTACAGCAGTATGTCATGGCACCAAAAATAATCTGAAAAGTTCCACTCATCAACAAAGCATTTCAGATGTTGCTTAAGCTGGCAGCGACTGCAAATAATTTATCAGGTTATTTCTTTTTCAGGCATGAGCAAGTCTATGAAATGAAATGTAAATTGAGTGTGTTCAAAGCATTGTCCAAACCAAGGACTCTAACACACACAGATGTTCTATGTAAGAGTTTTAGATCTTTGCTGCTTTGAGAAAACAGATACATACCAACCAGAGCCACATTTCATATGTTTTTGTTGGACAAAACTTATAGATTTATATTAGTAAAATGAACCAAGTAATGACTGTGGAAACAGGAGTAAATATATAGAAATATACTTATAAATACAGTCAGATAAAGGGGAGAAAAGGCATAACAGCAGGTAATGACAGGTATCAGAATAAAAGGGCTTCGTGTGCTGAAAGGCAAACAAATGCCCAAAGCTATCACACCAGTTGAATTTCATAAGTGGGCAAAGTCTGTATTTCTCTGCCAAAATAACACAGCAAAGAGATTTTATGCTTTAAGCTGCTGTCATGGTCACAGAACTCAGAAAAGGATTGTTGGAGGCTCAAGCTTTTAATGAAAATGTTCAAGATCCAGTAGCGGATTCCAAAACAAAACTCACATTGGAGAGCAGGTCTGGTACCTCCATCAAAAACCTTAGTCAAAACCAGCATTGAACATTGATTTTCCTTTTTGCTTCCTTTACTTACTATGTCTACTTACTATGTCTCTCTCTCTTTTTCAAAAATTCTCCTCTTGCCACCAATGCAAATTCTTTTCTTTAGAGATCTCCATCTCATTTGATGAGCTCCACTGAAATGAGCGCTAGATATGATAATGCAGTTACCAGTTCAGATTGGCTCTAAGCTTTTGCTCCCAGTATCCTGACCTTGCTGTCTCAACCCAATCTTTAAGGAGCTTCTGTGAGTCCTTTTTGGAGAAGATGGAGGGCTGTCACAGGGGCATGAGCGATGCTGTGAGAGGCTCTTAAAAATGAATGGAGAGCACAAACATGTCAAGGAAGTTCTGCTTAAGTGAAATTCTCAGTTCATTTACCAAAGCAACTGCAACATCTCTCATGCTGTTGGATAGAAAATGGCAAGTGATGTATCTCTTATCATTTATCTGCTTTCAGGGAGTTTTAGGGGCATTAACATTCAATAGAACAAGTGCTCTGTGGACTCTTAGTCTTTGATGACTATTGTTTAGCAGGTAATCCAGGAAACCTATATGAGATATTTCTCACTGCTGGTTTGTAAGGCATATCACTAAAGCATATTTCTTATGTATTTTCTTTTCTCTGAGATTATAGCAGAATAATTTCCTCAGTGTTAGCTCAGAGTATGCTGATAGCACTTACATTGGGACCCCAGACAGCAATTTTTCACAAGTACTTTAACTTTAGATCAAAGTAAGTTTATGGGCATATTTTCTCAGCAGCAGATATTTCACTGTGTTAACGTAGAAGGATGCTCTGTGGATAGGCTGGGAGATTGGATGTCAGCAGAGCTGGTCACTTCATGCATGTCTGCTCCCTGAGTGAATGTTGTTTCCAGGCTATCCACTCCACAGACATCTAACCAGCTGGTTTATTCCCATCTCAGCCTGTTATGTGATACTGTGACAGCATGATTTCCCCACGGTACAAATCCCTTCTGAAACCTCACAAGATCTCTCCTGAGATCCCTATCAGCTGGAATGTCTGTCCATCTGTGGCTGCTGGCCCCTGGCTGTAGCCCCTGCAGAATGCTGCTCCTGCTCTGCTCTCTGTGTGACTCTTCCCCAGTCTGTAGCAACCCTGTCTCTGACTAGAGGCCTCTCACATCAGCCCACTTATTCCACAGAGGCAGCAGAAGCTCCCTGCTCATGAAATCAGATGTGCAGCTTGGCAGGACTCTCTGAATGGCCTCTGGTCCCCATCCTTCTGGAGTTGGGACTACCCCCTGTGCTGGATTCGACTTTATCTCACATTGTGTTGATTGTCATACATGAGAAAAGTGTACATTGGTTATATTTTGGGTACTACTAGATGGACATGATGATCACTCCTCACCCAGCTGATGATATCTGCTTCTGGCTGGGCCAGCACTGTTGCTGGCAGGAGCAGCTCTGGTTTGAAATTAATTTCCCAAGTGCCAAGTAGTGCCAGTGGGTTTGAAAGCAGCTTGAGCAGAGTGAAATCCAGGAAGCAGTGGGTCTCACAGGGTGTGAGATGGGACACCCTGGGCTTAGCATCAAGTCCCGTTGCATTTATGAGTGGTAGGACCAAGCAGTGCCACTCAGCAAGAGCAGATGGCCCAAGTGAGATCTCCACTGCTTTAGGCACTCAGCAGACAGCATCTGTCCTTCTGGCTCTGTCTGCAAGGGTGAGGACCAGCACCTCCATCTGCGTGGTGCCTCAGCAGGCTTTCGGGGATGCAGCCTGAATGCTGATCATCCCTTCCTGGTGCTCTGTTTAATTCTTCACCAGACCTTCCAGTACTATTGCATCAGTCTTGGCAGCCGTGGGGTTGGGACCCCCATTACAGTGGCCAGAAATGTGTGTACAACCCACCCTCTGATGTGGGGACAGTGTCTCCCCTGTGACATGCTGCTCAGACTCTGCAGTTCTCCCTGTCCCCTGTGCCTCCAGGCTCTCCTGGTCAGGCCAATCAGGCAGGTCACCCATCCTGCATCTGACTATGGAGATGAGTGCAAGGCCATGGCACTTGAATAGCTGCTCTGCAAAACCCCAATACTGTCCTGGTTCCTTTTTTCATCTATTTGCAGAGAGATTTTAAAAATATATGGCAAAACAACTGAGAAAGAAACAAAAAAGTGATGAGATAATGAAATTGTTTAGCATAAAACCAAATTTAAATTTATAGCTACAGTTTAAGCAAGCAACTCTGGCAGGTCTGACCAGGGGATTTGCTGAGAAAGAAGAATGATGGATCCTGTACACAGCTTTTATGTAGCTCTGAGGAAGTGTTTACTTTCTTGTCTTCTTTTTTTGGTACATCTGTGAAACAATCAACTCCTGATGGTCGTGCTTCTGCTCTGCACACCCTCATTGTCAGCCCCACGCCTTTTGCAGTGCCCTCTTTGTAAAACCTCATTTTGTATTCATCATTCACATTTGGAGGTTCTCCAAGGTCTGTTGCCATTTTAGTGTGAAGCCCACTTCACCTGTGCAGTAATATTTTACTTCTTTGTAGATGGAAAACCTGATTGCCTGGGTAAATAAAAATTTAGTGATGTACTGTGATTAGTTAATCCACCCTTTAGTGCAACTGGTTATTTTGTAGAAATGTGAGGAACTATCCTCTCCCTCCTTGACCAACTCTTTCCTTTTTGCTTTGGCTGCTGAAATGTTCCTGTGATGTGAGAAGTGCTCTGTGCCATAGCTTTCCATGTATGTTTTGGCTCCATCTCACCCTGAAAAGTAGAATTTTTACTGAGAGGGAGAAAATTGACATTTCTTCAGTCAAAATTGAAAGCAATAATTTTGTCAGAGTGGGAAAATTCAGATTTTCTGTCAGAATAGGAATGTGTTAAAACACAACTAAACCTAGTAGGTCTGCAAGTAGCGTTTGGATTTCTGCAGCTTGCCAGAGTTCTGGAGGTTCTTTTAGTGAAAACATCACCACTCTTTATGTAGGAAATATTTCTAATCTTCTTATTCTTGGGGTTTTTTTGAAAGCATTTATTTAAAACCTGACAAATTCTACCAATAACCCTTGCATGATGCATAATGTCGACTTATGCCAGATTTAATAAAGCCAGCATGCTAAATGAGCCAAACCACAGAGCCTTAATATGACTGTTGCTGTTTATTGATATTGCTCAGTTCCAGTAAACTCCAGCCTATTCCTGTAGTGTAAAGTTATGAGTCAGATCTTCTTTGATCAAAATCACCCTAATGCATGGTAGCAAGATAATACATGGCAACAAATCCTACCTATTGGAAGCAGAACTCTTCGGGAATGCTCTGTAAAGTACCATAAAATATGCACAAAATGCAGAGCTGGATTCAGCACTCTCAGGGCTGGGTTTGCTCCTAAGCTGTGCAAAAGTTCAGTTCTGTGGGTGGTCACTACACATATCTGTGACTGTGCAGCGAGGCTGCAAACAGGCACTGCTGAGATGGAGAAACATCTTGAAGTGATCCACTCCCCACACTTTGACCTTCCATTAAAAGCCACCTTTTCTAACTGCTCCAGCCCACTCAGTCTCATTCTTTACACTGGGCTTTTCAGTTTGTACTGGCGAGGAAGATTTTCCTCATTATCTGCTAAAGAATAATTGCGCTTATTTAGACTTGGCTTTTTTTTTTTTTTTTCTGATGAAACACTGGTGTGAGCTTCAAAAAGACATAGAGGGATATTCCATTTTAGAACCAAAATGTATTTCTTCACAGGTCAGGAGTACTTTGGAGGCTTTATTGACATCTTTGCTGAAGTACAGCAGGTGATTTCTATCTCACAAATCCCAGCTAAACCAGAAAAACAGTCTCAGGGAGAAATGTTTCAGGTATTCCAAGGTGCAAGTTTTAGGAGCATTTTGGTCTCATAGTGGCAATTTTCTCCCCATTGTTTTAAGCTCCCTTTTCATCCTGTTAACTTTGGATGCTATATTTGAAGGTGAAGTATAGATCAAATATGGTAAGTTTAAGGGTAGAATACTGTTCTCTTACTCAGACATTGCTGGGGCTTGAGGCAATCTTGTGTTCAGCAGAGTGCTGGGTGAGACTGTTTGAAACCCCTGAACCCCCTGTGTATATAAGCCCCTTTGGTGGATTTTGAGTGGGAGGCCAGGTTCTCCCTCCATCTTGTTAGCACCATTGTTGACCCATTTGACCTCAGAGGTGAAAATAGAAAAAATCCTGAGGACTTCTCAGAGCAAAATATTTCTCAAATGCAAGCTGTCCTTAGCCAGAACAGCCTTCTAATTCCCTTTTGGGGCTCTGCAGTGTCCTGCTGACCCAAACCCTGGCAGCTCTGCTCTGTTGGCTTGGGGAGATGGAGGAGTGCTGCACGGGAGACTGCAGCACACACATGAATGCTGGGAATATTATTCAGATATATTGACTCTCCCCTCAGTTCTCACTTGCACTTGGGATAATATTTGACATACAAAGAAGGCAATAAGATACAGGCAAAGCAAACTTGCAAGTGTTTCTTGAATCAGCTTGTGTCCTCTGACTGCAGATTATGGACAGACACAATTGCTGTGGATGGCAACAGTTTGCTCACAGCAAACTATTAATTAGGATGAGACACTTAGGACTTTGCATGATGAGAGAAAGCAGACATGAGGAAATACACATAAACTCTTTGCCTGTTTTACTGTAGGGAGTTATTGAAGAGCTTAATCATTTCTGAAGGAGGAAAGCCTTCTTTATCATGCACTATAAAAAGCGTAAGTGCTGTGCATGTGTGCAGAATCAGTGAAGAACTCAATCATAATGCCTGTAACCAAGTCATAGCAGGAAATAAATACCTGTAGGAATGACGTCTTGTTTCTCTGCTATCAGGTCCTACAGTGTTTTGGTCATGTGGGAGTTAAGCAATTTATTTAAACAGTTATTATACAGTGAGTGTTCATTGCTTTCTTAAAGAAAAGAGATGGAGAAGAAGGAGGCACAATATTTCTGAAGGCAGCTAAAATCTTCCCCGAATTAAAATAAAGATAATACAGTCGTAATATTTACAGTCAGCAGTTGGCCTTGCTGATGAAAAAGGAGTATTTAAGGATACATAAATCAGTTCAAATAATTCAAAGATTTGCAAAAGTCTTGTTCCAAAACAAATGGTTTAGTGAGCCCCAGTCTGTGCAGTTGATGTGGATCCTTATGCATTCTTATGGAGCCATGAACAATAATAAGCCATAAATCCATGCTTCTAGCCAAGACTGGATGCTTGTGGAACAGCTGGTCTTAGTTCAGTGAAGATTGTAGATGTTTCTTAGACATCAGAAAGCATCAGCTTGGTTCAGAGTTAGTGTGTTCAGGGCTAAACTTGGGCACTTAAATACCTGGAACTCTGCCATGTGCTCTTTAACTAGAGGTTCACATGGGGAGAGCCTCTCAAAAAACTTTCTTTCTTGGCTCTCTAAGAAGTTGTTAAGGGTCTGGGACGTTTGGCTAATCTTTCTGAAGTGCTCTGGTTTTCTTTCAGCTGGCTTCTGATAAATGGAAGCCTTGTTCCTCGTCGCAAATCATACCAAGTTTAATGAGTGTAATGAACTTTCTGCTCTCAAATTGCTTCTTGATTCTCCTAGACAGCAGACTAATTTGTTAATGAAATAGAAATAAACACCAGACATTCAATTGGTCAAGGGACTTTAACTCATGTGCTTTATCTAAATTATACAAAACTTGTCATATTTATGTAATTTGAACTCAGCATCAAGTAGGCTCACCAAGAGGGTTTTCTCAGTAGGACAACTGTTTTCTTGTGAAAATGAAGTGATTCTTGGGACATTCAAGTGATTTACTCAGTGGTTTATGGTCATGGTATTGTTTTTCTTCAGTTTCTCAAGAAGCTGGGACTAAAACTCTGATGGTCCAGAGAGCTTCTGGAGTGTGGAGAGGAAACAGCTTGTGATCTCTCACAGATAGTAGTGATCTGCAGTGGAGAGAGACAGACCCATCTGAGAAAATGGGATGCAGAGAGAGAGCCTTGCTCAAATAGCAGTACTTGGGAAGAGGTGGGGGCATGGTTCCTGTCTGCCACAAGCACCAGTTTGCTCTGCTAACACTCTTCTTTTCCCTACAATTTGGCTTTAAAGCTGCCCACTGCCATTGTTGGTGGGGGAGTGCAAGGGAATTATTTATACAAGACAAATCAAAAGTTTCCATTTCAAATTAATTAATTTCAAATTAATTAACAAACTTCCACCCAAAGCAGTGTGAAAGCACAGCTCCCACACACGGCCCTCTGCTCTGCCTGAGCAGAGCATGTAGGACACTGCCCTGGCTGCTTCAGGGACATCTGATGTTGTCATTTTCTCCCTCCCCATCCCTCTGCATTGAAGACTCCTGCAGGAGTTCAAGTGTGGCAATGCTCTGGCTGTTACCTCTGTCTCCAGAACTGCCTCGTCTGGCTGCTGCTTCCTTTTCTGCCAGCCACTGAGAGGAGCAGGAGCTTTTCATACCAGTGCTGCTCAGTGAGCAAGAGCAGTCACTGCTCCTTGCTTTCTCACCCCAAATATTTCAGTCACCCTTCAGGAAATGAGATTGGTACTATTCAGGTGCATGTAATCAGTAATAACCCACAAAAAGGAGGCTCCTGAAGCAAGTGGTTTGGAAATAGGCCATTAGCCAGAAAACTGCTCTAAATTTTTTGCTTACTCTTCAGGACAGCAATTTCTCTCACAAATCAGGATCTGTTTATGGCTGATTCACAAAAGGAAGATTAAATTCATCAGACTGTGTATTTAAAATGAATAGTTCAACATGCTCCTGGCTGATAATGTATCACCCCGCTAAATAAGTTCAGAGAAAAGAGTAATATAGGAAGACTCTCATATGTAAAGCTCAGCAAGTTAATGAATATTTTCAGGATAATGGCTTTCATTTCCCTGTGAGGTAGCCTGTAAATTCACAAGACTTTCAGCTCGTGGTTTCTTTTTGCAAGATCAAGTGTCCTGAGGAATGTATTACTATTTCTCATATTGAAGTTGGCTCTCTCATGAGCTGCTGCATTATAGTCACATGAGTGCTCACCGTATTTTCATATCTTATCACTGCAGGTAAAGTAACCTAATTCCATATTTTTTCATTTTTACGTAATTCCAAATTTCTTGTTGCATAGTAGCAATTCCTCTGTTTGCCAGCACACTGACAACTCTGGCTGTTGCAGGAAAGCAGTTCCCACCATGCTACACTACAGAAATTACTATATTTACACAGCAAGAGGCTTGTATTTTTAGACCTCTGAATTCCATGGGATAATTTTAGACTTTGGGAAGTGTTTTAATTAGCCTTATTTTATTTTTAAATACAGCTTAAGGCCAGGAGTTTTTCTTCTCCTCTCTCTAATGAGTCAGTCCCTGGGAGTCTTTACCTCCTGGCAGATTAAGACAGAGAGAGAGACACTTCCTTCCCCTCCCCTCTCCCCATGGCAAGAATAGAAAGTACGTGTCACATCCTGCAGTGGGGCCATGCATAACCTGGAGCCTAACTTGGTTCCCTTCAGTTCCCAACACTTTCTCTTGGCTGACTTGTCCCCTCCCTTTGTTATTAGTGTCCTCTCAGTCACTTTGCTACTCCTGTGGGAATGCTCATATCCAATTCAAAGTGAATTTGGAACACAATATTTATGTGCTATAAAATGCCTTGCCACAATTTGAGCATGACACCCACCACTTTTTTGCCATCTACTAATATTTTTAATCCATTCTGAAAGCAATCAAGGCAGTGTGACAAGCAGTATCACGGGCTGCTCATCACTCACAGTTTCATTGCCTAGTGAAGGTCTAGTGATTTTTCGTTGTCACATTTCTTCTAATCATTTACAAGGAATAGGAGTTTAGAGTTGATCATGAGTGTCAATTAGACCCAGGCTTTACAGTATGTGAAAACATTGCTGTCATTCACTGTTTGCAATAGCAGTGATAACATTAATTGGAAGAGAACTCTTCGCTGATAATTTTCTGTCACCTCCAAAGTAAACATTGAAATACATTTCTCTTTGCTTGGCCTTGACTTTTGTGTTCTTAGTGTTTGATCACAGCACGGGAATAAACACATCTGTCATTAATATTTCACCAAGAAGGTCAATTAAAAAAAAAATCAAAAAGTGAGTAATATAAGAGTTTCCAGTTGGGGGTGAAGGGACACCTGGATCTCTTAATAAACTGTATTTATTTTTCTTTTAATGGGAATAGATCCCATTTGACCCTGTGAAGAGGCAGGGCAGTCAAAATACCATTTGGACACTCAGAGAAAAGGTTCCAGAGAAAAGGTTTGTAGGCATAAAGAGTCACACCAAGGTGGGGTCATGTGCAGATGGACTTGTACATGAGCCCTTAAGGACCAAACAGATGGAAAAAAATGGGATATGTGAGTAGCATATTTTTTTACCCCTGACAACCCCACAATACAGAGCTGGTAATGCAGGAAGATGAAGAAAGGAAATCAGTAAGGAAACTGCGAGTGAAGTCTTCCCTGAACTTCCCTGCCCACTGGGGCAAGACTTGTGCACCTCCAATGACTTGGAATTCTCCACACTGGAATGATCTGGTGGCTGGCTGGGCTGAAGGGGACTGGCATGGTGATTTGCTCTGGGCTACAGAGGAAGCTGCTGAGGATGTTCATTAGTGTACCTTAAAGGCAGATGTGGGATGAATGGATGTAGGGACTTCAAGGTCTGCTTTTTGCTGTCTGAGACATCTCTGACTGTAGCAGACTGAGTCTCCTGAAATCCTTCTGCATTATCCCTCCAGGAGCTGATAAGATGTATAACAGATTGTCATGGTTTGACACTGGCGCAATGCCAGCGCCCCCATGAAAATGCATCTTCCCCAAATAGATGCTGTGAGATGTTATCAGGAACAGAGCAGAGCAGGCCCAAGCTTAATAACAAAGGGAAAAAAAAACTTTATTAAACTACTACTACTACAGAAAACACATAAACTAAATCCAGGATGAAGACCTTTTAAAACACCCCTCCTCCTCCCAATTCCTAAAACACCCACCATGAAACATCACCCGGGATTCCTGATCAAATTACCACCCTTCAGATAATCAATACTCAAGCTATCAAGGGAGAGAGAAGTCTCTCTTGCACCACAGACCCCCCAGGAAACACAGTTGCCACCTCCTGTGTTTCCCTGTCACACATGGCAACCGCCCGGAGAAAATCTGCCAGTGTGACACTCTCCTTTCCATGTCACAGTGCTCTCACCACCGTGCATGGACAGACTGCTCATAGGGCTCCTTTAAGGATGCTTTGCCACGGACCCAAAGATACAACAGTTCAGCTTCTCATCTTGGGACTACAGTCCCCCCCATTTTCCCCTGGGGCCAAGGGTCCAAGAACAGAGATCATCTTCTTCCTGAAGACAGAGGGTACCACCATTCCCTCCTCAGCTTTCTTCGGTTCTTGCCATTCCTGTGCGGTTAGAAGCTGAAGCAGGTCTCCTTGGGTCACCACTGCATCCCCCTAAAATGCAGTCTCTATTGCAGGAGATTTTGGTTCAGTCCATGGCTAACAAGAAAAGTCCAGCCAAAAGCTACTTCATCATCTCCTCCCACCTAAATATTTCTTCTTCTAACATCTCAGGTCCCGGACTGTCTCTCTTCCACTACAAATCAAGGAGGAGTAATATTTTACAAAGCCCTCATTTCCTGGAAAGGGTTAAAAGTTCAGACTCCCTGGACGGCTGATATCTCGGTCCAGCGTTCTGTCTCCCACGCTGGGCATCATCCCCCCCCGCCTTTCTCCTTCTCCTCTGCTGGCAAATTTCCAGGTGCCGCCAGGCTCTCTGTCACTTTAGCTCTGTGGGGGGGGAACAGAGGCATCTCCGCTTCTCTCCACCCTTCCGTCCAGGAGCTGGCTCGGTTCCAGACCTTCAGCCCCTCGGCCTACCTGGACAAGGCCGCGTGGCTTCCCCTCCCCCACCCAGCCCAAGGCTGGGCAGGGGAGAGTCTGCACTCTCTGACGACCGGAACCAAAGAGACAGTTCCCCTGGGAGTTCTTGCTTTTAACCCCGTGTTCTCAGAGGCGTGTCCATACTTTCAGTGGTCACTCCAGGTGCCAATATCCAAACCTGACCACTGATTGGTTTGACCCAACTTCCTGAAAAAAAAATCACTTCCATGTCAAACCACGACACAGATGTAGCTCCTCTGGCTTCTGGCACATGTCCTCATGGCTAGAGATAGGCGGGAGTGACTCACTGCATTACTACATGATTTGTTTGCTTTTTAATGGACTCACAATTAAAAAAAAAAAAAACCAAAAACCAACAACAAAACCAATCCCCTAACATTCGTGTGGACATGGATCACTACAGCCTGCTTGATTATTGAAACATCATACCATGTGCATACTTTTTTACTCTCCCTCCCTGTCTTTCTTAAAATCATCCATTTCCCTCTGGAAAAGAAGTGTGTGGTGTGTCAGCTCTGCTGCTCAGAGAGCTCCTCCTCCCCAGTACAGATGTCTTCAACTTCTTGCTCCATTTTCAAACCCAAACAGAAGGACTGGTATATAAGCCACAGACTGATTTGGGGTTTGTATCCACAGAAGTTCTTATTGATGTTGGCTTCCTACTATAGCTCTGAACCTTCTACCTCCTACCTTGCTGTGCCTGTGGCTCCAGGTTCATCGTTCCTTTGGCCTGTGTCCAACTTCTGATGACTAAGTGCTCCCTTTGCTTCAGACTGAAGGTTTCCAGAGTCAGTGTAGCTCTGCCTGTGAGGAGTTCCTCTGAGTCAGCCCCACTGCCTGTTTGCAACCCTTCTTGTGCACCCTTGGTGCAGTCTGGTGTCTGAGGGCTTTTTTCAATGCTGGGAATTGTTTCACCACTGAGCATATTTGCTCCAGTGTGTGTGCATGGTACCCTGTGGACTAGAGTATCTCTGCTATGAGCCTTTAAAAGAATTACTCTTTTTTTCATCTCCTCATCATCATGAGGATATTTGCTGCTCAGGTATCCTCTGCATGGCCATTCTCTGTTGGTGTGTTGTGGGTGAGTTCTGGGTCAGCCCTTCAGGGCAGGTTATTCAACCCCTATCCAGCCTCTGAAGAAGCAGTCTTGTTTTCTGCTTTGTCCTCTGATCAAAAGCATTTCCCACATATTTTCCCTGTTACACAGAAGTCAGTACCTCAGCTCTGCACTACTGTTCATATTTGCCTCTCGAGGTCATTAACATGTCCCACATTTCAGTGTTCCATGTTGTCACATATGTGACACTTTTCATCTTTTGCTAGAAGTCACTGCTTGTGGATGCAGAGCAAACAACCTGCTTTTCCTACACTTCTTGCAGCTGCTGTCTGGTTTTCAGTCCCAGCTGTAAGGGCTGTTCTGTGTCCCCACTCAGCATGTGCTTGTCATTTTTTCAGTAATGGCTTGGGGATGGGGTCTGGGTTCTTCCAAGGACCTGCCTGTGCTGGTGCCTGGTCTCCAGGTGCTCTGCCCTGAGTTACACATCCCTGAACAGCCCTGGCTCTTCTCAGTTTGTGCCAATTCCATTGTTTGGCAATGGAAGTGAAGCTGCTGGTGGGGGACTGTGAAACTCATGCCTAAGATCCCAGGGCCTCCAAGCTTCCAGCCTCCTCTTCACAGGAAAGGTCTGATCAGAAATATCCAAGAGACGCTCCTCTTAGATGCCTTCAAACAATCTAAGCCCTGCCAAATGAGTGATCTGACGTGAAGGATGTCTTGACTTATTACCATCTTCTGTGGTGCTTCCATGAATGCTAACTGTGCCACTGCTTGAGGAGCTGCCTCTTCTCAACTTTCCTAAACTCCTGGGAATATGGCTTCACAACATTTGCTGATCTCACAAAGTCTTCCCAAACTAGGAAACAAGAATGCAGTAATATTTCCTCTAAATGGGAATCACTATGACTGAGGAAAGGAGTCATAGGATAAGAAAGCAATATGTATGACACTTAATTAAAGCTTCTGGTTCTTCTTCCTGAATTTACTGCCTCAAAGGTTTCATAAGGGCTCTGGTAAAAAGGCAGTGGTTCAATACAGGCAGTAGATGTGCTATGTGTGGAAAAGAGTGGGATAATAAGAAAAAGGCATTTCTCACCTAGGAACCTCTTGAGCCTGTAGTGTCACTTTCTTCCACTTGAAACATCCTAGTCTTTTTAATTTGAATAGTCCTTTCTCCCCAGCCATATGGAACTACTCTTGTGTTGTGTGTGGCTGTTTCTAGTGGAGTTCCAACCTGCATGCTTTGTGCAGGTATTTAGCCTCCCTGGAAGGATTTAAGGCGCCAAACACATCAAAAGGATCTTGAATTCAAAAGAAATATAGGTTTTAGCCTTCAAATGTAGTCTGAAAACAAACATTCCTTTTTAAAGTAACTACAAGACTTACTAAAAAGGCGCCTGATATTTCATCCAGGGAAAAACCCAGTCAGACTTCAAACCCGATCAGAGCTTTTACCTTGAGCTCTTACAAGTGAACTGAAATCAAATGAAGGACTGTAATAACCAGTAGACACAGTGGGTGGGTGAAGCTGCAGAGTAATGGACATACATTTTTAAAGGCCATGGAGTGGCACAGGCTTGTATCCATAGCCACACCAGTACATTTAAGCTTGTAAAACAACGTATCAGTGCTCTTCCTCTTGACATTTTACCAATCTTCCAGCCACTCTCAGGTCTCAGACTGAGAGCCAGACTAGTTTTTTCCCCACCTTTTTTTATCTGCTGTCACACAGAGTTTTCCAGTGAGATGTCCAAAAGGATGCTTACCATTTGTGTGCTCTTACTATGCGCCAAAGCATTTCTTCCAATTTTCTTGCTTTTATCCCTGCTTGAAGTAATTCGTCACTGCTGAAAAATCATTACTGCCACCCCTCATTCACCTAGTTTTATTTGGCTTCTGCCAAAGTCCCTGGCCTATTCCAGTTCTCAGAAAATCCACTTTTAAATAAAAATGAGCCATGGGAATCTGGTAACAGAAATGGCCAAAAGAGCAGATCCTCTGAGATCTCTCATTTCCACCTGCCACCATGTGATGGAGGTTTTTTTACACCTTGCTTACCATCAAGGCTTCTAAAATCAAGGAAATTAGATCTCATCTGTCTCTCTGCCACTGAGTTTGTGCCTTGTGGTAATTTATTTCTGCTGTGTGCCTTGTCAGAAGGGCAAGTGACAAGAGAGGGAGGTTAATGCCAGCAATGAACTGCTTGTGCTCAGTGCTCAGTGCAAGGGTGCCCTTTCCTGCCTCTCACATTCAGCTGTCACCCAGACAGCGAGGCAGCTGTGCTCCCTTCCAGCAAAGGCTGTGTCTCCTGTCGCCTGCTCTGTGCTGGCTCTCACGAGGCTGTGCCTGCACTGGGGTTTCACAGTGCTGCCACCACCATGGCAGAAAGAATCCCACCTCTCCCAGACCTCCCACTGGCACATGGCAGCATGTGGGACTCTGTTCAGTTGAGGAATCTCAGCTACCATGATAGCCCAGGCCGGAACCTGCAGCTGCCGCCTTTGATAGAGGAGGAAAATCCCATGGTCTTTGGACACACTCCTTGCAAAACAGCAACTTCATCTCTAATCTCTGAGCCCTGTTCTCCAGGGAAAACGACAAGTAATTTTGAAAGACAGGTCTAAGAATGAAAATTTATAGTAGTAATGAAAAAAAGGTGGTTATATCTGAGGTATTGGTTTTGTGGTCATTTTTGTTACCTCCCTTTAGAGGTTATAAATTATTTTTTTAGCTGTTTTTCTATCTCCCCTAGGAGATAGCTGGCTGATCATCTCTCACCCTCTGCCTTTGCTGCACAAATGCCATCTACCAGCTTTTGGTTGTTCCAGCTTGTATATGTGCAGTTAAACTTTGTAGTTTTCTCAACTTGTGTTTAGATTTGGGAAGTCAACAGCTTGTCCAGTTTTTCAGTTAACCTAGTAAAATATATGCCTACAAATGCAACACTTGTCTGGGATTCATATTTCTAAAGGAACTTCTCTTGATTATGAAATAAAGCTATTCTGCAGCTCTAACATCATGCAATGAGATGTGTGCAGTCACATTATGAGGCGATTGCCCTGTCACAAACCAGAAGTCATCAGAGAGGCTGTAGCTTGTTGTGGAACTAGTTAGTTATGGAAGTGTGGTAAAGCAAGAGGAAGTCATACTACATGTAAAGGTAGCATGAATTCAAATAACAGGTGAAAAAAATTATGTGTGAGAGAAGTTGAAGATAATGGATAATGATTTACATTAATTCATGGCATCCTCTTACAGCTCTTCCTTTAGTTATTGGAGTTACACAAAAATCACACACACATACATAGACACAAAACCAAAAGAAACCCTGCACCACCCAGGAAAATTCTCAAGTGTCTTCGGAGTGTTTAATTTTTGACTTTAATTTCCAAAATTACTGTAGTCAAAAGTCTCACTGAAATTCTAGTGAGAATCGGATTTTAAAAGCCTGAATGCTAAAGGAATTTAGGCATCTAAGATGAAAACATGAAAGTAAGAATTTTCAAAATAGTTGCTACACCTCAAATGTATTTAAAAATGCAAAAATGAGTTCTATAGGACCATGTGTTTTTATTGCCAACATTGCCTTTAAAAAAAACCAAAATCCCCAAACAATTTATTGATCTTCTGAAATTCCAGCATTATTATTCAAATACATTATTAAAATATACAAATTTAATAGATGATTTTATTTTGTTGAGTTCCTCCCTGAAGTGCTGGAAGGTTCATTTAGGATGATGTATCATTCTTCAGTTATGTTAGATGTGTCATTCAATTAAATCTATTTCTGATTGAACTTTGAAAAATACAGGTGTTTTTAGCACTCTTGATTTATTAGAAAACTGAAGAACAAATGTCAAATTCTAGGTATTCACAAAAGAGCTTCTTTAGTAGTGGACCCTGGCTGATAAGGTTTGACATCCCCCTGTTTGGAAAATTATATTTAACTAAATCTACTTTGAACAACGTTGAGGTAGATGAAAGCTGCATCTATTAAATCATGCCATATTTTATAATGCTTTTATAGCTGCTGTCAATTGGTCTAAAAGTCAGAAAAACTGCCTGGCAGATGAGAACATTAAGTTCCTGGTTTCTGGTTCATTACTGAATGCAAGCAATCATCCTATTACTGGAAAGGATAATTGAAATGTAGAGCTATAGATTAGCTGAAATGTGAGGAGTGGCATTTTTTTTTCCATAAGCACCACGGTTATGCCCTTTCCATCTCCCCTCTCAGGATTGCACTGGATTGCAGGCTGGCCAATTAGAGACATTAACAGCTAATCTGGGCTGGAAGGAGTCAGTGGAGAAAACTGACATTTTTGTGATCGTTGTTTCAAATGCCCTCTCTCTGTGGGTTTAATGTGGTAGTCCAATTAACACAGAAAGAGGCTTATTTGGCAGTTATCTTGTTCTGGTTTATAACAATGATTTTGAGTAAAAATGTATCCGAGTAGATGTTCCTTCATGTTAACGGCCAGTGTAGGCTTGCTCTCCAGCTGGAAAAACAGGAGCAGTGAATCAGACCTGTACTTCATCATGAAGGATGGCTTGAAGTACTCTCAGCAGAAAACAGGAGTGCTGTTTCCTATTCTATTACAAACACAACTAGGAACAAAAATAGGTTTATTATGAAATTAGTTATTCTGTTCTCCCTAGATGGGTACTAACAGAATTTTTTCCTAGACTAAACACATCAGAAATAGGCTTTTCAAAAATAGGAGGTATTGTCAGAAAGAATAAATTTCATCACTGATTAAAGAAGAATTACACAGAGCAACACCTTTTTATCCAGCACAAAGGAACTTCAGAGACTCAATCTGTAAAGATATTAGAATAATTGAAATCAGATGCTGAATTTAAGAGGAAAAAATTGTTTTCCTTTGCCTGTTTTCAAAACAGATACTACTGTCTAGTACAACTCTGAGTGAACAGGAGAGAGCTAAATATAAACATTAATTCATTGCACGAGGGAAACTGGAGCAAAAACTGTCCTACTGGAAACTCAGATTCATTCTTTATCTTTTTTTCATAGGATGAGCTTTTGTTCTGCAGTGAATAAATTCTTCACCCACATACACGTTTGTGCTTCACACTGACAATATGGACTTTGTTTTGAAAAAGAGATTGAAATTCACTTCCTAGTCCTCAAACTTAATCAAGACCCTATAAAAGGATGAATGAAATGATGCTCAAATGATAGAATGAGGAAATCCCAAAAGTGCCAAGTTTTCTAAATGTTTTACTTAAAAATGCTAAAGAGAAAGATACGGACCATCTCCACTTTGTTTAACAACAGGCTGTTCACAGCAGCGGTTCGAAATGATGAAGTCGAGTTCTCACTCCTGCAACACAGTCCTCCGGAAATCCAGCCAGCCGCACTTCCACCATATCGGCGATTGCGGTGGCATCGGCTGAGCAGCAGGCTCTGCTCCGGCTCCTTGGTGGCGATATCTAGAAGGGACTGATGCTGGTGACAGCAGCATCCTGCTGGCCGTGCCCCGGAGGTGAGGCCAGATTTGCATTACAAGAGTTCTAGTGAGAGGCTTGGTTTGCCAGATCGCGTCTTGTCTTGTTTCTCCCTTCTAATAATACCTTTGTCTGCAAAATGTCATGATTAGTTACTCACCTAATACTGTTTGACATCAGTGTCAAGATTCACATTTGTTATTAATACAGAGATGTGGGCTGAAATTCTGATTGCTGGTAAACCTCTAGCTCGATATTTTCCCTCTTCTGGATGCTTTAGTAAGACGTAAATGACCAGCAGCCTAGACACCAGCTGAGGTCCTGCTCAGTTCTGGCCAGAGGGACACCAAGCTTTTCACTTCAAAAAGTGCAGGCTCGGGGCACTGTCCTCACTACATGGTTTGACTTTCCACTGGCTGTTTAAAGTATTTTGTGCCCGTGACTACTTTGTAAGAGGGTCTTTAATGATTTCTCCCATTAGCAAAAGTGCACGCAGGTCTTTGAGGCTCACTGCAGCCCCTCTTAGGACATCTCTTCTCTGAAAGCCGCGGCTACAAATGGTACCGCGGCCCTGCTGTCCGCTCTGCGATTTTAGGGAGCAGCAGGCGGAGGGGCAGCTCCCAGCAAAGCCTTGCTTTTCCTCAGCGACGACTGTGCACAAGGACCATGCGAGCGCCCTCGCAGAGCCTCACACGCCTGACCGACGGGGCCAGCCTTCCCTCCGTGAGCGGAGCCGTTCATTTGATGGGAAATCAGGGAGCGATTTGTGCCCAAGAGCAGAGCTGGCGCTGAGCGCATCCACCCGCGCCGCTCCCGCGGCTGCTCCCCCGGCGCTCCTGCTCCTCTCTCGCACGGCTCTCAGCGCGGTTCTGCCGTGCTTTCCCCGCCCCATCTCCGCTCAGTAATCTGTGCTGCTTTTCTCCATCATTCATCCTCATCCGAAGTTTAAATACATCCCTCTTCACAGAACAGCAAAATAGCTTCTGAGTAGCTCCATTCACAACTCAAACTTTCTTACATCTCGTCCCGCTTCTACTCTGGACAGAAAGTGCCAGCATTCTTTCCAGTTATTCACATGTTTTGCTAATCTAACTATACCTGGTGAGTAATGGTGATAGGTGGAAGTGGAGATGGGAGCAGCATTTGCTGCAGCTGAGCTTATCTCTCTCTGTGTTTGGATACACATACAGAGCAAAGCTTTGAGAAGAGTTCATATTGTTAAACCTCTGACTTTCTTGTTGCTCCTGCAGGGTGGTGCACTTACATGGAAAATCAGGGCTGTCAGTGCAAACAGAAACCCTCAGAACCACCGTGACCCCCTTAAATCCAAGGGCAGGATTTTTTATGCCTCTGCTCTGATTCTCTAGTATGAACCAGAGCTATTTAGGATGCATTTCTGACAAACAGTGTTCTCTACAATTATTATTTTTTAATTTTACTTTTTTTTTTTTTTTTTTTTTTTTTTTTTTTTTTTTTTTTTTTTTTTCTGGCAGCTTTATTTGTCAGGCTTCTTTTCCTTTTCCTTTTGTTTTCCTTTTGTCCTTTTTCCTTTTTTCTTTTCTTTTTCTTTCACAAACGGGAACTGTAACTGTACTTTTGTGGCATCTTCTCCTGCAAATTAGTTTCTTTCTTGCAACCCTGGTTCCATTTCTGACTCTTGTTATGTGTCTAGTCTGTGTGGCTGCTGCAGAAGAGATAAACTGAGTAGTTTTTGTTTCAAACTATTTAATGGGGAGCTAAGCTTTTCTTATTCTTTTAAACTTTATAGACTGTGTAATAGTTCCTTCAAGCTAGACTGGCAGTGAGAAGACTGAAGGATTAATGCCAGCAGAATGTGTGTCTTCTGCACACAGTGAAACATTTCACTGGAGGAGATGCTGCATCCTCATGTCCATGGGCAGGCAAGGCCCAATGCTCACCAGCCCTGGGGCAGGCTCCTGGCCACTGCCCCTTCCCAGGGCCTCCTCAGTGTCCCCAGAGGCACAATCAATCTTCTGGTGCCTGGCTAAGGGACCCTGGCCTGAAAATCCAGCCTCATTTCCCACCTGGGCAGTGAGCTGGGGTTTCCTTGGCATGGCAATGTGGTCAGGTTGGTTTTGCTCTGAAGAGGTATCAGTATATTACTGGGAGGTTTTTCCAGGTTCAAAGGGAGCCTGAAAGCCTTTCCATTACATTCAATAGCCTTTTGGTTTGGTTGGAGAGGCAGAGGTAAAAATTCAAGCCTCCTTGCAGAAAGTGTCACCCCTTTTTGCTCCATTACATATTCTTCTCCCTTGGGTGGCCAACTTGCAAGTGGCCAAGACAAGCTGCATTGCTGCCTCAGACAGGCAGGAATCCTTCCAGGGCATTTGCTAAGCAACTTCTCACTTTTCCACTTGTATAATTTCTATGGCATGTTCCTTACCCGCCTTGACGCTGCCTTGGAGAAGGCTGTCCCTGCCAAGTCCTGAGGCTGCTGTGAACCAGGGCTGTGGGGCTCATGGAAGGGAGCTCCCTCTGTCTAGAAGCATGTATCCCAGGTCTCTTAAATTTTAGAGCTTCTTTGAAGGACCTTTGCTTCCTATTTAAAAACACTTCTGTGAGCAGGGTTGTCTCTGACCCTTACCTGAGGAGCACTCCTGGCTGCCATGAAGATCTTAGCTTTGGTGTCCCTGTGATACTGAGGCATGAGCCAGACTAAGACATAACAAGAATGATGGCTGCAGAAAAGAGGGATGGGTCTGAAAGGAGAATTTGAGTTTTCTTTTTCTTTTCCACACAGAATTCTTTACTATTATTTTAAAGCACCATGAAAGGCATGATGTCACATAGCCTTTACCAGGGCAACATAAAATGTTATCCTCAGTCAGTCAAGGGCACAAACTATGAAATGAGTTTCTCCATTTTGAGTATTTTCAACATTATTATGACAGTAGATTAAATGTCAAGGACCCTGTGTGTTTTATTAGTATCTATAATAATTTGAAAGACATGAAGTCACTTTATAGCATGGGACTGGGTTGTCTATAGATAGCATAAGCCTGAATTGCTTTCATGATGGAAACCAGAGGCAAAATCAGAAAAACAGAAGTTGAGGTTCAACTGGGGACTTTTGAAGGCACTAGAGTTTTCCTGATTTGGTGTAACCATAGATTTGGCCTTGGGGAGGTGGGTCATTTTAAGTTATAGTCTGCTGCCAGTGCTTAAGGATCCCACAAACAGCTGTTTCTTTCTTGAATTTGGGTGATTTAATGAAATAGAGCACAGGTTCTTCTGCTAGTAAAAGGAATATTTGTCTACTGCTGATTTTGTTTGCTGTGATTACCATCTCTTTCAATCCCATTTGCAGATGACTTACAGCATTTAACTTGTTTCCCATAGCTGGTTCAGACACCAAGGCAGATTTTTCAGTCTCTCATCCATCTGTGTTGACCTACTTCTGTTCTCTCACTGTGCCTCAGTCTCTCTTTGGACTTATAGATCTCAGTTTGCCACCCTAAGCTTCCCTTATGGTCACTGGAGAGCAGGAGGCACAGGCAGGATCTGAACAATGTCAGAAGTCTGCTGCAGGAGGAGGTGAATACAGGGAACACAGGGAATGTGTATTTCACACAGTAATTAAGGATGGTTTGAAATAAAGAGAAAACAGGGTTTTCTTTGGTGCTTAACTAAAGTGCTACTTTTTATCACAGTCTTCAGGAACCCAGGAGGGACAAGAGTCAGGTCATGCTCTTGGCTCTTTGGTACCTGTGGTGCCCAAGAATAAACAGCTCAGCAGAGAGAGTGCCCCAGGGCTAGGCTTTCAGGACTTTCTCTTTGCAGAGAAGCATTGTGTCTGTATTTCTAACCAGGAGAGGCAAATTTTGAGCTATCAGAACCTAGGAAATGGAATGATGCTTTTTCCTGGCTGTGGCTTTGCCAGGCTAGCTCTATCCAACATAATTGCTTTGGCCAGCTGCACCTGCTTCATTGCTGTTGCACCCATGATAGTGCTGTCAGCCCCTGGACGTCACTCAGAAGATGACAATGGACAACTGAGATCCCACCAAGAAGAGCAACCTGAAGTGCAATGGGAGGGTGGCCAGGACCTGCCTGCTTGCCCTCCCCTGCTCCCCAGCTTAGTGCTGTAGGGAAGTGATTCTGGGAGCTGCTCCTCCTGGAAAGCACCCAGCTGTCCCCGCTCCACCCAGGCTGTGTGCGAGAAGGTGACCCAAAGGGTGAGCCAGGGAGCACTGTGTCTTTGGATTGAGTGCGAGAAGGGGGCACAAGTAGCTAAAACTCAACAGCCTGGGCTGAGGTGTAGGATAAACTTGCTATGTGGGTAAAGCCTTAGGCATATTCTTAGATGCTAAATGATTATTTTGGTAGCCACCCTTAGGAGAATCAGCCTCCTTCAGTGAGCTGTGTCACTGTTTCCAGGACGGCCAAGGTCTGAGGCCAAATTTGCACTTTTTTTACTTAATAGGGAGTCCTCTGCCTAGTCTGGGAAATAATATTGTCTGCAGCCTATGCTTTGGGGAGAAGAGTGCTCAGGGGTCACGTCTAAGGCCTGGCTACCTCCACCAGAACATGCAGCACCATCACAATGTTGATACTAGGCAGACAAGATGCTCCAGCGACTTTCTAAGAAGGCTGAAATGTCACTTTTTTTGCAGGGGCAGGTTAGATTTGTATGCTGCCTGAACACTGACAATCACCAAGACTGTTCAGGCCAGCTGCAGGCCCTGGACCTCACAGTGCAAGGACACTTGTAGGATGAGAGAAGGATAGTCACTCAAGCTAACTGCTGCAGGAAAGTTCTTCCTCACGAGCAGGAGAAACATGAGACAGTGAAGTTAAGGAGAATAATGTGGAAATGGAAACAGAACAAAGGAGTATAACAGCATGTAAAGAGAAAAATGTGTCTAGGTGATCTGGCAGACTGATGTGATGTGATCCAGACTTGGACTCTGCCAGATGGCTGAAGAGAGCTGGCATTATTAGTCTGTGTGAAGAAGGACCATATTTTCAAATCTGACTCAGTGCCTGGCAGCTCTAGGCTGAATTAGAGATAATTTCTAGTCCTAGAGAGGAAAGCTTGAGGAACAGGCTAAGCTTGAGGAACAGGCTTCTTCTCAGTTTCTATTCTATCTGGTTCTCCCTAGCTTTTTGCCCATTAGCCCACTTCCCCTGAAATTCTTACAGGTCCCTTTAAAAAAAGGTCCCTTTCTATGCACCAAGTCATGACTCATTTGAAAAACAACACATGGCACAACCAGGTAACCCATCCTCAGGGAACTCTGCATAGAATGAGGTTTAATAGGCACTGAAAATGGTTTTCTAGATGGAAATTTTACTTCCTTTCATATAGTCCCACAAGAATCTCTCTTCCAAATAATCTCGGGGTCTTCCCCCTACCCTGGCCCAGGTCCTGTCTGAGCCCTCCTCATCTGATATGAGAGGTCAAAGCCCCCCACACCTAAATCCAGGCGAAGAGAGCTTCACTGTAAGAGGGTACCAATGTAGTTCTGTGATTGACCAGTGGGAGGCCCTTAAAGACCATCAAGTTTTCAGAGTCTACAAAAATTATGCTTGGGATTCATGTAGCCCTCTTTATCTGCAGACCTGCAAGTTCTTCAGAGATTTTTGAGGAACAGCTGAGGTCCCAACTTTACAGATGTGAGATATAGACAGAGGGGTGAGAGGACTTTGGAGTAATTGCAAAATAAGGAAATGACAATCATTTGAGAGATTTTATAGAATACGGAAAAGGGTAATATCCCTTCCCTCATAAATAGTAACATCATGCTCATACACTTCTGTTGTTGCTTTCTTAAACATTTGGCTTGCCCTCAGAGTTGCTTAAGGAAATTAAACCTTAGAGCAATTTCTTTCATTTGTCCACATGTTCTGTTAAAAAAAAAAAAAAAAAAAAAAAAAGACACTGTGATTAATCTTATGCTTTTCTGGCTCCAGACAACAAAATATTCAACAGAAGTATTTTGTCCCTTTCCTTTGAACAATTTCTTCAAACACTGAGTTATTGTTGTAACTTTCTGGATCACCTCCTCTGTTTTCTATTTGTTTTATTGATACAGGTGTAAAGCACAAACCCTTCAGTTCAAGGCAGTCCTCTTAGCAGCTGTGATTTAACCTGGAAATGTCTCTGCAGCCTTTTGAGCTAATTTATTTTCTAGTAAGAAATGAAAACCTGTTGGGAGTTGCCATTTTCCATAAACGGGCTGAACTTTGGTCTCAGCTGCATCCAGAAAAACCTTCCTGTGATCATATCAGTCTCTCCAAGATCTACAAGCTGCAGAGCGTGTCAAACAAGGAAGACACTCTAGGATGAATGCCAGATTTCCTGCTAGACAAAACATCCATATTTCAACTCTCACAGAAATATCTGTTTATCAAGATGATGGTAACATCCACATTGATCTGTTTGCCAAGCTTCAAATGGTACATTTTTATATTATTAGATAAATGGAAAATGCACAGGAACAGCATTACACACTATGAAAAATATACCCTGAGTGGAATAACAAAAAAGGATTGTAATTTTCCAAGTCTCCCTCTGAATATTTGTGAGATTATCTATGTTAGGAAAGAGTATTTTTCCTTATCTGTTCAGGTTATGATATAAGAATTCAAACTGGTTGCAAACTGGTTGCAGTTCATTGATATTTTCATTCCTTACTTCTGTAAGGAATGAAATTCTCATCTGTTTGTGGAAAAAGCCCTAAACTACTGGACTTTAATACTTACTGCTCCTGATGGCAGCCTCAGTTTGACCCTGATTCAATGATGTTGAATCCTCAAAATTCATTAGCAGAATGAAAAATGAGTGTTGCATTCATATCAGCTGAAGTGACTAGTCTGTAATGAATGATCTCTCATTAAGATTTGTTTTTATATGGTTTCAATCAATCACATTTCACTGCTTCCCAGCTTTTCCCATTCTGGGACTCGTGACATCCAGGCTTTTGTGTTTGCCTGGCAATTGCAGTCTTACCTTCTTGTTATTATGTCCTTATTTTATTAAATGACAGTCTAACCTAGAGAGTTACACGAAGCTTCTGTTTTCTATCACTCCCAATCAGACTTCAAGAGTCAAAAGGGGTCTTAGAATACCCTGCTGAGGTTTTTTTTAGCTTCCTACCTTCTAGTTAGCTTTACCACCTGTGTTTTTATGAGCTTCTCTTGGGAAATGTCTTTTCAAATAATATTTTAACATAACCTAAGAATTGTTCTGGGGTTTTCCTGGTATAATTCTTTGTCAAAATCTTGTCATATTTGATTCTTTGGTATCATAGAGACCTTCTCTTGGGCCCCTCATGTATGTAAGGGCACAGATTACTCAAGAGTTCCCAACTATGCTGTTTTATCTCGTTCCACTGCTGAGAGAAAGTTGGAGTGATCTTGGTTTCAATTGAGTCCACTTGGCCCACTTCACATACAGGCTTACTGACCAAAAACCTAACCAAAAAAAACCCCAGGACCTTATCTATAAGAATTCAGATCAGCCATACAATAAAAATAAGGTCATTAAAAAAAAATCTGGCTTAATAATAGTAAGCCTGTGTAATAACTTGCTCTCTTCTCCTTGAAAATACCCAAGATGTGCCCAGAATTTTGAGCTGTGGTCAGCCTTGCAGCAGCATTGCCCTCTTCTCAACACTGCCTTTGCTTCTGACAAGGTGCTCATCTCTACCTTCCCTTCCTCTCAGTAACTTACAAATGTGATTTGAGGATACAAGCACCCAAATCCTCTCCAGAATCATCTTCTGCAGTGAATGTAGGTAATTTCCACTCTAGCTTCTAGTGAGCTGATCATGTAAGTGCTGTTAATGCTCTTGCTAGGCCTGAGCACTTGGGATGCCTTATGGCTGGTGTGCCTTCATTCCCAGCCAGTGTGCCTGCCTGCTGATTCCTTACTTTCTGCACCAGCCCCTCACCTGGACTACCTGCATGTCACATCTGCCATTAGATAAATTCTGCTTAAATGTGCTAACTTGTGATTTAGATATATTACATACCAGATTTCTACAGGTGTGCTCAGTGCACATGAACAATTGCTTTGCCTGTGGAGTTGCCATTTTTGTCCCAACTCCTCCTGAGTGTGTCTGGGTTGCCAGGGTGCTGTACACTGCAGGCTGGCTGCTGTGGCAGAGCACCAGCCATGAGCTGCCTTCTGAAACGTCAAACAAGTGGCAGTCACCTTAGAGGGATGGACACCTTTTCTTAAATAGATAAGAATCCATCACAGCAATGGATGGCATTTTATCCCAAGGAAAAAAATCACTTGGCTGCAAAAAAATTTACAGCAAAAAGAATACATGATGGTGTTTTATTTTTAACAGAGAGAAAAGGTGAGAAAGCTTTAAAACAAGTATAAGCTACGGTTAAAAATTAATCTTCATCACATCTTTTCTGTTTATTGTTTGCTTAAAGAAATCTAGCCTTTACTTTAAAGAGCTTTTCAGTATGTACTTTCTCTAAAGCATTCAAACCCTAAAGACTGGAAAATGTTCTAAATGAAATGTTAAGTCTCTTTATCTAATTCCCATTTCATGTCAATGAGATAAATGTTGGTGGTTCTTTAAAAACTTGAAAGGTATTTCAATCGGTAGATTTCCATTAGGTGTCTTTAAACAATGTTTCATTTAATTACCTCCTGGTATCTTTTTTATGTGATTGTAATATACAAAGGAATCAGCTGAATTCTCCAGTCAATATAACTGTTAATTGACAATACATTAGCAAATACTTCACTGAACTCAGCTGCAACAATTGCTTCCCTGAGATTTTAAAGAATAAAATCTATTGACTGGGAGAGAGAATGGGCTATTAGGCACTCTAGATTCTGTTCTAGGACTAATCTGATGCTGAGTTTCTATTCAAATGCTGGAGCTTAAAATCACTTCTCAGAAAAAAATTGAATAAAAGAAAGTTATAGCTCTAAATCTATCAGATAATTTCTTGAGAGCTCTGGGCAATTTGCAGCTTTACATCCTGCAGGTTGTATAAGCAGGAGCTGATGGTATGATCCACATCAGCCCATAACTCTGCCACTGAAATGAGAAGAGAATAGCTTCAGACACATCAGAAGGAGGCCCCAGGAACCCTTCATGGAAAAAGCTCTGCTGAGGGGCTCCTCCAAACTAAGGAAAAAATACTTTCTTCATTTCCTGCTTCACACTAACAGGGCTCATCCAGTTTCCTTGTCCACCTCTGCAAGGAAGGAAAAAAGGGACTCTTCATGAGAGGAGAGCAAGAGCAGCCTCAGTGCCTGTGATGCCACCTGGGCTGTTCCTGCAGGGCTGAAGTGGAGGGGACCAGTGGCAGAGAGGGTGTTTGGAGAACGCGGCACTGCGGGCGGGGAGGTGCAGGTGCATGAGCAGAAATAACTAGATTCAGGAGCTGTGGCATCACAACTGGTGAATGGCTTGTGACAACTTTCCTTTTAAACTTTCATAAGGTTTGTCCATATGCAGACATGTTCAGTTTATTTCCAAAATAAGCAGATTGCAAGAAGGAGAGCAAATTTAAGTTTTAAATTTAAATTTAAATTGATGTTGCTCTTACATAAGCTGTTGGATCTATGACAGTCTGAAGTAGAGCTCGATAGTAGTTTGGGAGATAAGGGACTTCAGTCTCTTTTGAAGGTCAATCTTCTGTCAGAAACTTAATCCCTCTTAGAAGTAATTCAAAATGAAGCATACAAAAAGGACAGAGATTGAAATTATTATTATTTCCTGCTCATGTTCTGTTTGGCTTTTTCTTTGGTTTCTTAATCCTTCTTTGATAGAAAACCCTTTAAAAAAGCTGGCAGTAAATTTAACTTGTCTTTAATTTTCATGGATGTGGTGGAAAGACAATACAACAACAAAAAAGGCAAAACTTTCTATGATTTAGGATTGAAACCTTCAGTTTACTTACTTTACTTATTTTTTGACAGTGATATGTGTTTGCTAAGGAAATTATCTGGCACTCAGAACAGAAAGACCCACTTTAGGCTGCCACAGAAAGGTAGAAGCAAGTCAACAACTCTGCCCCAAGGTGAGAGTCCTATGATTAAAATAAGCTATATACATGTTTCAAAGGACTCCTATTTGGAAAATTACTGCTAGCTTGTGTCCTAATATTATTTTTATGTGCCAGAGATGTTGATAAACACTTTCAATGCAGCAAGAAAACACACAGCAGAAATAAAATATTCTGCAGCTAGGTTACAGAAATGGTCAGAAAAGCTAAAACATAGTTCTTCACAAGTTAAACCATTATTTGTGTACACAGTTTTTGCCCCTTCCCCTTCCCCTTCCCCTCCCCCTTCCCCTTCCCCTCCCCCTTCCCCTTCCCCTCCCCCTCCCCCTTCCCCTCCCCCTCCCCCTCCCCCTCCCCCTCCCCCTCCCCCTTCCCTTCCCTTCCCTTCCCTTCCCTTCCCTTCCCTTCCCTTCCCTTCCCTTCCCTTCCCTTCCCTTCCCTTCCCTTCCCTTCCCTTCCCTTCCCTTCCCTTCCCTTCCCTTCCCTTCCCTTCCCTTCCCTTCCCTTCCCTTCCCTTCCCTTCCCTTCATGTGTCTAACCTGTAATTGCATGTGCAATTTCCAGATTTGAAACTGGTGTAACTGTCTTGTGTCTTAAAAAATAACCAGGAAATAGAGGCTGTTGTGCTACTACATAATGCTGAAAACATTTCTTAAAAATCAACATATGCAGATTTGATTACCTCAGGTTAAATCCCTTAATGGCATGGAATTTACATTGCAGAGGATTTCTGTATTCTGTGGCTGGCATGTGTAATTGTCAGATGGAAATTAGTGTGAACTGTTTACTGAGCCTAACCCTAATACCCCCTACATAAGGGTGTGTATGCAACAGTGAAGGTATCTTATTACATCAGCACTGCACCAAAGTACTCTCTGCATCATATTGCAATTTTAGATTACTTTTTAAATCTTCCATGATGCTTAAATAAAGATATTCTGGTCTGTTATTTTCTGAAGCACAAGATTGTTACTTACTAATCTGATGCATTTGCTTTCTGCTTATCAAGAAATAGGTTGCTGTATCACCAATGTTGTTTTCAAATCAGCAAAGCTGAAAAATAGCTGATGGTTATCAACTGCTTGTCTAAGTTATTAATTACTTTTTACTTGTTCTTGTTCTTATAACATTTTCTTGATGGTCAGTGTAACCCTTATTTCTGTGCCTGTGTGCCAAGATTAAGCGTGTGACCAAGGCAGCTCCTGTAGCCTCTAGAAACCTGCCCAGCCTTGGACCTGCCACCAGACCCACAGCAGATACAGGTTTTTTTCCCTTGTGGCAGAACACTATTCTTAGGTCTGTCAAGGCTTCACCTTGGAGGCTGATCATAAGTTGACACTGCAGGTGCTTCTCACACAGAATCTTTGAGCACAGAGCTCCAGGTGGGACATTCTGCAGCAGGACCTGGAGTTGTGCTCATCCTCTGGGGGTTATACTGCTGCTGAAATGCTGTTTCCGTGGCTCCCACTGCTTTGAATGGGGCTCCATCCTCTGCCATTGTCTCCAAGGGGTTTTGGTCTTTCTGCTCTGGGTGAAGGAAAGTCCTTCCTCTTCCCTGCCAGTGCCCCATCTCACCCTACTCAATCCCCAAAAGGGTTCCCAGGCCCTGGGATCCCTTGGGTGCCCATCCTTGTCACCCAACTGCCCATAAGATGCAGAGACAGGAGACAGCGTGTAGTGGAGGCTCCTGGAGAAGATGCTGAGTACCTTTGGGACAGGAGTGTGAAGTGTATGAAGAACCCAGTCTGGAGGAGAGAAACTTGCTGGCCATGGGCCCAGGTCAGGGAAAGTGCTTTCCTGTAGGTGAGCAGGCATGGGGTTTCTGCTGACCCAGCATTATCCAATCCTCACAGAGAAAGGGGTAATTCAGACAAGTATTTATTTATACAACAATGGGTGCAGATTAGGATGCTGTTGGGCTTCCCAGGGGGTGAACAGAATCCAATCACAAGATATAGAAAACATTGTGTGCATGGTGTTCCCACCTGCTGCTGTTGCTCAGTTTACAGTCACAGCCTCTGCCAGTATTTCTGCCACTTCAAATCACAGCCTATGCTGTAGGAAGCCAAGTGGCTTTGCCTTCCCAAAACTGTACCTCTTCAGAACCACCCTCAGCAGCCTCAGCTGGCTCTTTCCTTGAGTGCTGGCTCACTGATGAAAATGCACCTCAGCATTGCCAGTCACACCCTCCTTTGCAGCTCATGCTGGTTTTGCCCCACCCCTTCCTCTGTGTTACAATCCTTACAGTCATATTTGGCAGATATTTGCCCTGAAACTTAATCACACCTACGATATAGCATGTATATTTTCTCTTATTAGACTGCAATTTGCTGCTGTCTGGCTGCGTCCCAGCAGATGATTAATGCCCCAGAAGTGTTATTACCCTTGCTGAGAACTGACATTTCTTACTGTTTTAGCATCAGCTCGCTGAGCTGAATTTCAAATGTGCTTTAGCTCATCATCATGCCTCAAGCTGAGCTGAACAGCAGTGAAGGTATCCAGCTATATCAGGTACAAGCCTGGAAACACCTCAGTGGGGTCACCTCCAGTTGCACATCTGCAGGGCCTCCTATTGCAGGCTGCTCCCTCCTTCTCACTTCTTCTATTTGAGCTCAAGGGCCCTAATTTGCACTTTGGAGCCACACAGAGCTCCCCTGTTGAGCTGGTGTTGGCTGGAGTAATTTTCTTCATAGTAGCTCGTATGGGGCTGTGTTTTAGATTTGCACTGAAAATAGGGTTGTTAATACAGAGATGGTTTTGTTATTGCTGAGCAGCATTTGCACAGTCAAAGGCTTTTCTGCCCCTCACCCCAACCCAGCAGTGAGAGTGCTGGGGGTGCACGAGGATTTGGGAGGGGACACAGTCAGGACAGCTGACCCCAGTTGATCACAGGGAAATTCCACACCAAATGGCATCATGTTCAGCCTAGAGAGCTGGGGGAGAAGAAGGAAGGAGGGGATGTTTGGAGATACAGCATTTGTCTTCCCAAGGCACCCTTACATGGGATAGGGCTTTCCTGGATGTGGCTGAACACCTGCCTGCCCATGGGAAATGTTGAATTAATTAATTGTTTTGTTTTGCTTGTGAAAAGCTTTTGCTATACCTATTAAATTATCTTTATCTCAACCTACAGGTTTTCTCACTTTCACCCCTGTGATTTGGTCCCCCATCCCACTGGGGTGGAGTGGGGGCTGTGTGGGGCTGAGTTGAGGTTAAAACACAACACCTCCTCCATTTCAATTTCTGTGAAAGAGTGCAGATGTTGGCCTAATACCAAAACTTTCACTATCAGAAGTATTATTGCAATGCACTGTGCATCAGATGGTGAATTTATGGAGGAGCTCTGTCTCATAAGGTAATCCATACCATGAACGGATCTCCCAGTGAATTCTCTCCATTAAACATACTCTGATGAGCCTGATAACCACTTATTAGTCCTTCTAATCCATGGATGCTCAAACCCTACCACCATGCCACTGACATTCCTTTAAGGTGCAGTTGTTTTAGGTTCCAGGCTTGAATGCAGGGTGCTACTCTGAAGTTACAAAGTTGTTTCAAGACCTCTCCAAAAGTCATTAGTTTCAGTGAAGGTTGGGTTTTTATATGTATCCAAGAAATCTCCTTTTTAATAATTACAAAGCCTGGATAACCTGAACACGTATCTGGAAGAGACACCTTGGAAAACACATTGTCCTGGTAACTGTCAGGTACCCTGCGCAATTCAGAGTGCCTCAGCTGGCTTTTCTTGAAATTGGACAGGACATATTTTTATCCTAAGTCTGTAAAATTTCAGACTAAAAACACAAACAATGTAAGAATTGATTATTCTTCTCTGAAACATAGAGAAAATATAAATTATGATACTTCTCAAGAACAGACAATCCATCCTTTTCACCAAAATGTTCAAGTGATTCATCATGCAAATAATCTGATATCAGAGACATTGCTTCTGATTTAAAATAGTAAATTCACCTTTAAATCCCAAAGTTTTGAATTTAATTAAAAGTCTTTATTCAGAAATTGATGAAATGAGCTATGTGGGCAGTTTCATAATTCTGTTATGTTGTACAAACAGGAAATTCCACCTTCCTGCTGAAAAGCTTGTCTTCATGACAGCATTTTTCTATGAAAAAATATTATGCATAAATTCAAAAAGGTTACATCTATGATATTTTCTTATATAGAGTTAGGATAGATAAGAGCAACAAACTGCATTTATATTGACTGTGAAACAAATGATTATGTCCAATCTTTGGGGATTTTTATGTTTGTATTCTATTTCATTATGTCCAAGTATCATATCTATAAATATACTTGATTACTTTTCTGTCAGCAGGACACGTTACACTGCAAACCAACATAAAAAACCAAACCAAACCCCACCACTATTAAAGATCTTACTAGGGCTACAGCTGTGGAAACATTTTTTTCCTCATAAATCTGCTAAATAACAAATATGATGCTCAACAAAAAGTGTCATATTTTCTGATATCATCTAACGTCTACTCAAAAAATCTACACTTCTGTAGGACTCTGAAATTACTTTCTGGTTTTCATGTACTTTTCCAGACCAAAAATGTATCAACATAAAACAGATGACAGCAGAAGATTGATTTTTCCAGATATGACTTATTAGGTCTTGATCTTTATAACACAATAAATCTGAAGGCAAAGAAGAATAGTTTTATTTGACATGTTAATTCCTTTTTATCAGTGAGTCAGTCCACAGACTGGGCTAGAACATCTTTGTCATGAGCATGGACATGAATAGTAGAATAGTAATGGATATGTCCCTTCTTATTTCTTTAATAGATCATAAGCCTAGAAACACAGACCTGTGGAGGGTTTCACCTGGTCTGTCCCTTGATCCCTTAAAGGTATCAGGACAATCAATTCTGTCTCCTTTCCTTTTGTCAGCATCTCCCCAGATACCTCAGAAAACACACCAAACATTTACTTGCATGCACATCCTTGTCATTGCCCCACCTCCCTTTGGTCAAAATAGAGCCAAGTGTCTGATGTTGTCAGTACACAAACTTCACAAGTTTTATGACATCTATCACATAAACCCTTTTCTATTATGTAAGTTTTCATTCTCTTGTTTTTTTTTTTTTTTTTTTTTTTTTTGCAATTATACTTACTGTACCAGTATTCTGTTGATTCTGTTGTCAGGGTTCTTATATACTGAAACAAGAGACATTTAGAAAAAGAAAAGTTGTCTTCAGGCACATGTTCACATTAGTTGGGCAAACCTCTTGTGCTCTTTGCAGGCAAGGAGACTTGGTATCAATGCCTAACCCCTGCCTAGGAAGCAGGTGTTGTTTGTGGCTGCTGGTTGCAGAAAATCTCAAGATTAAAACATGACCCAATCTGCTGAGAGCATCAGACTAGTCAGTCTTCTGGGGCTGAGAGAAAAATCTGTCCTCATGACCAAACCAGCCTAGGAAATTTTTTCATTCCTTTCATCAACCCTGAGATCCAGTGTTGCAATTTTAATAGTCATATAATATGTTGAATATATAAAATACTAAAATATACATTATACTACACATTGTTATAGACATATTTAGTTATAATGGATTAGATGTTGTCCGGTGGCAAACATTCAACCTGATTTTGACATTTGTGGTTGATTCTCTTCAAATCAGCTGGTGATGTGGAGGTAATTTTCTACTTTTTCTTCCTTCATTCTCTGCTGAAAGAGAATATGCAAGTCTGGTACTCAAAAGAACCATATGAGAAACAGAGGCAGAAAATAAAGCTGGGGCTCCCCAGAACAAGTTCAGTGAGGTGAGGCACTCCTGTGCCTCTGATATGTGTAAGACACTGTCAAAAATAAGCAATTTGACTCAATGCTCCTGGGCATGCGAAAAACCACTGCTCCATTGGGAGATACCAACATCAAAGTTAAGGGTAAAATGAAGACAAATGTCACTAAAATAATATTAAAAAAAAAGTTGAAATAAATGTAAAGAATGTTTTTTTTTTTCCACTTGTCTTTGGTAATTTCCGCAGTCACACTGGTAACATGGACTAGGATATAGTGACAGAAACCTGCCCAAGACAGCATTTGATTTGGTTTTATGTATTTCCCATAATGATATGACAATATGTTTAAAGTTACTAAAAAGACATCAGTAAAAATCCATGGAGAGATGAGGTTAAATTTTATAGCTGTTGTGAGAAAATCAAAACAGAACTCCCTAAAGTGATTTCAAATATTTCCTGGCTACATAATATGCAAATAAATCCCTTGCTCATGAGAAAAAGCAAGAAGCACCCTCCCAAGGTCTCCAGCTCTGACAGCAGGGCTCTGGTGAACGCTTTTCCGTGGATCATGTAAATGTCATGGGAAGGAGGAGATGATCTGTGAAAGTCATGGTCTTCACAATGTGTTTAAGAACGTGCTCATTTCCTCTAGCAGGTGTGATCTCTCTTTCCTCTTTCTCCGCTTTGTCTTTGAGGTGGCATATTGCTTTCAAATGCAGATATTATTCCACTCTTCCCACTTACTACTTGTCTCAGGCCCTGTGGTATGTGCCATATTTTCTTAGAAATACAGTTGTCTTCCTCTAAACCAATTGGGGGAGGCAAAACTCAACTCCAAACGTGCTCCTCTGCTGCTATTGCTCTTGTTTACATGTGGTGTGAACAGGAATTCCCAGGAATTCACTGTGCAGCATTCAAGCTTTCTCCCTTTTCTAAGTTTAGGCGAAAGCAGTACATCTTTTCCTCACAGCAGTGAAAAAATATAAAAGGAGGTGAAGCAGGTAAACTCGTCGGCTCCCAATATGTGCTTCTAAGCTCCAGTCTTTCTCCTTGATCCAGTGTCCCAGATATCTCTGTGAAAGACTGGTACTTGCACCTGCAAGTGTATTGTACCTTTCATAATGATCTGAGAAACCAAGTGACACCTGTGAGAAGGCTTTTGTGGGAGAAAAAAATCCCACATAGAGGAAAATCTATTTTTCAATCTCAAACCCTGCTGTTTCACACATCTTTTTACCAGGTAATTTTTTTTATCTCAATGCTTTTCTCCAGTTCAACTGTTTTCTGATATTTAAGCAACTTGTCAAACAAGCAAAGAGAAAAAAAGTCTTTCCCATAGCAGTGATCTGTGTTAAACTGAAAAAGAATATGCTGTCTAAAATGAAAATTACTAGTTAGTGGTCACGGCTCAAATACTTCTTAGTGGGGAGCATTTGACATCCTTGTTTAGCTCAGCTGTATGTAAACACTAATGCTCTGCTTTCTGCCTTTGTATTCCCTGCAGTGCACTCAATAACCCATATCATTCTCCCGCATGATTTCTGTTTTCACATCAATCTGATGCTCAAAAGCAATATGGACCCCAGTTACAGAACCTTCACTGAGAAAAATGAGCACTGCTGTCATATGCTTTAAGCTTGCTCAATTAGACAGATCTCAAACTGTTACAAGCCAGTTAAATCTGGAGAGCTGTCACCCTGCTCAAGTCACTTAAGCTTCTGGGATGAAATATGAATTTGATAAAACTGAGGCAGTTATTGCCCTTCAATTGCTCTGCTATTTTGTTTTTCAATCTTCCTAGGGAACGAATCTGTTGCAATCAAAGAGATTCAAATATTTAATTGGCAAACGATACAATGTATAATGTATTATCACACTGAAACAAAAATAACAGATGTTGAACTTTTTAATTCCTTGCAAAATGAGCAGAAAAGAAATTTCTATGATCAGAAGATATGTCTCAAAGTGGAGTAGTTCAAGAAGGCTTTAAAAAATTATAGAGGGAATAATAGGCAAACAGGACTAGATAGCATTCTTCCCTTTATTCTCAGTGAAGTCAGATCTGAAAATCCCAAACTAATTCTTCCAGGTGTGTATCTCTCCTAAACTAGTCTTGTTTCAATGAGAACAGAAGGTTGGAAACATGATGACAAATTCTAAAAAAAAACCCAAGAAAAATTGTTGTGGATTGCAGCTTTGATGTTTTCTTTGCCAAGAATGCTGGAATCATAAAATTATAAAATACCCTGAAATGAAAGAGACCCACAAGGATCATTGAGTTCAGCTCTTGACCCTGTGCAGGACAGCAACAAGGATCACACCATGTGCCTGGAAGTGTTGTTCAAATGATTCTGTAAAGCCTGGCCCATTGGGGGGGTTTAGGGGAATGTAATTTGATTTACCCTGGGTGGTGCATGGGGGAAACAACAAAAATCTCAGGAGGTTCAATAACAAACAACTTTTACTTTCAAACCTTCAGAACATCCAGATAGAATACAGCACTTGGCAAACTTTAACTTAGCAAACTTTAAAGCATCCAGACAAAGCAAGGCACTTAGCAAAGCATTGACTGGATTATTGGTCAGGTTTACAATATATTTTGAGGAGAAGGTGGTGGGAAAAGAAAAAGAAAGAAAAAGGAGAAAGAGGGGTAGATAACCACCCTAGGATCCACCATGGTTGCAGAAGCTTTTAAATCTGGGGTATGATCTTGCTGTCCTTCTATAGGATCTGGTGGCATTTTCCCCAGGAGCACTTATGCTAACTTCAGCACCAGTCTGGCTCTTGCACTTTGCACAGAGCAGAATCTTCAGAGCTTGTGGTGTTCCCATGCAGGAATACCCACTACCCCAAGGATACTGTGAACCTAAGCCTCCCCTGACACAGATTCACACGAACAAAATTAGTATACTCTTGGATAAATACAATGAAACTGGGGAGAGTCAGAATTTTCCAAATTTCAAAATTTTCCACAGTGAAAAATTACTTTCCTTACAAGAATACTGTGTAAGGAGTCAGTAAAATGATATGTCAGTTTCTGAAGAGATTTTAATGAATTGGATCCTGAGATTAGCTCAGCTGGTCAGAGTGTGGTGCCAATAACACTAAGGTTATAGGTTCAATCCTCATACAGACCACTGACTTAAGAGATAGACTTGATGATCATTGTGGGTCCCTTCCAACTCTGAATATTCTCTGAAATCAGAAACAGTTCTGTGAAATCTTCCTCACCAAAGATTCTGCAAATGGTTGTAGGAGGAAAGTTTCTCTCCAGATTAAAAGATTGTTAATGGACAGGAATAAAAGGATAAAAATAAAAATGTGTCAATGGCAACTTCCTTATGAAGTGTTTGAGGAGCCACACTCAGAGAGGTTCACAAAGAGGAAGGAGCTGGTGGGGAATGTATTGCTCCAAGGCAGCTTTGGCTGCAGTGACCACAAGATGGTGAAGTTTGAGGTGCTCAGGGCAATGAGAAATGCATGCTGCAAGCTTAGGGCCCTGAAATTCAGGGTAGCAGACTCTGGCCTCTTTAGGAACATACTCAGTAGAATCCCATGGGATAGAGCCCTGGAGGGAAGAGGGGCCCAAAAATGCTTACTGATATCCAAGGATCACCTCCTCCAAGCTCAGAAGCGATGCATCTGACAAGGAGGAAATCGGGCAAATGTGCCAGGAGGCTTCCGTGGATGGACAAGGACCTGCTGAGGAAACTCAGAGTGAAAGAGCTGTGATGCAGTTGCCAGGCTGGAGAGAAGGGATCCAGAGGGAGCTTGACACACTTGAGGGGAGGGGCAATGCAAACCTCATGAAGTTCAACAAAGTGAAGTGTAAGATGCTGTTTTGTAGCAATGCCAGACAGACCTACAGGTTGGGTTAGAGAAATGATTGAGAGGAGCCCTGTGGAGAAGGGCTGGGGGGTGATGGTTGACAAAAGCTCAATATGAGCTGGCAGTGTGCACCTGCAGCACAGGAAGTTAAACCTGTCCTGGGCTGCATCAAAAGGAGTGTGGCCAGCAGGTCATGGAGGAGGTGATTCTCTCGCTCTACTTTGCTCTTGTGAGACCCCACCTGGAGCATTGTGTACAGTTCAGGTGTCCCCAACATAAGAAGGACACAGAACGTTGGGAGCAAGTCCAGAGGAGGGCCACAAAGAGGACTGGAGCACCTTCCCTGTGAAGATGGGCTGAAAATTTTGGGGTTTTTCAGCCAGAAGAAGAGAAGGTTGCATGGAGGTTGCATAGTAACCTTCCAGTATCTGAAGGGGGCCTACAGGAAAGTCAGAGAGGGATTTTTCATCAGAAACTGGTCATAGGACAAGGAATAATGGGTACAAACTGGAAGTGGGGAAATTTAGGTTAGGTGTTAGGAAGAAATTAATTTCACTCTCTACTGTGAGGGGGTAAGAAACTAGAACAGGTTGCCTGGGGAGGCTCTGGATGCCCCAACCCTGGCAGTGTTCCAGGCAAAATCCTTGAGCAACCTGGTCAAGTGGGAGGTGTCCTCGTACATGGCAGGGGGGTTGGGACTAGATGATTTTTGAAATTCCTTCCAACCCATAACACTTTGTGATTCTACCATTATTGAGAAATTAGGTAATAAAATAGCAAATGAAATTCAGTATCGATAGGTTGCAAAGTAAGACACATAAGGAAAACCAGCCATCACTATATTTACAAAGTTATGAGCTCAATATTAGCTGTTATCATTTCCATAGGTGGAGGCAGAAAGTATAAAAGGGCTAAAAGCAGTTTATAAAAGGTGTGAAAATCCACCAGTTCTGATTAAACACACAAATAGCCATGAGCTCAGGACATCCCTAAGACATGGATAATTGAATGGATGCATGAGTAGGAAAGCACAATACATCTCCGCTTTTTCTTTCATGGTTTGCTAAAGCTTTTGATATTAGTTTGCTGTACTGACAGGATAATGGAGTAGCTGGACCTGTACAAATGTTCTTATCCCCATAAATAAATATATTACTAACAGATATAAAAAACCCTCCAAAACACAGGAAAAAACAAGATAAAACAAAACAACAAAAAACCACAAAAAAGACTATGTGGTGTATTGATTTGTACAACTTTGTCAACAATTTTCTGGTGTTGTGCTCTGAAGAGGTTACCTATGCTGGCAGCATTTATCAAAATGAATAATCTTATTAATACATGCAATCTGACAAATATCAAGAAATGGTCACTTCCTTACACTTACAATTCTGCATCAGCTGGCTATCAGGATGCTTTGCAGAGAGTTTCTGTGATAATTTTTCCTTATAGTGCAGTAATGAATTGGATGCTCAGAATCAATTCATTCAAAGAGAGGCCAGATGATTTCCAGTGCGGCCGAAAGACAAAGTTAATGTTGCAGAAAAAAAGATAAAAATGGGAACCTTTTAAGTAGATATTCAAGTGCAATGAAGTTCAGAGGGGGCTTTAAATCCAGTCTGACATTCACTTTGCATCCATGAATTGCCAGTTCTGGTACAGTGACAGTTGCTCTGCTCTGTCACTAATGCTGGAGCAGAATGTGTGACTGGATGGTCCTTCAGTCAGTGCATGTGTTCAAGCGCTGTGACATTGCTCACAGAAGACTGAATCCCAAAGTGCTCCCTCCAGCCAGTTTCTTCCAGGCTCCCAAGGTAAGAAGATTTTAAGAAACCCTGCCCCTTTGCAAACAGTATTAGAGACACAGAGGGCAGGGAAACCATTATGCCAGTTCAGCAGCGGGGACAAGAGAGGTGTGGGCACCACGTGTGGGCTGAGCTGTCTGCAAAGGATGGGACAGCAGATGAGCAGCTCAGCACCAGCCAGCCCTCCGGAGCAGAGGTTCTCCTGGAGGCTTTGTTCACAGGTAACAGTCAGGCTTTATGGTTTTGTTCAGGCACTCTCTCTTTAATTCCGCTTGAATCCACTGAGGAAGGTCAGGGTCAAGTTTCAATACGGATTTCAACCCCTCCTACTGTTGAAACATCTTGGAAAGACTGATGTGATGAGCTGAAAGGCAGCAGAAGTTCGAGACAGACAAATGTTGTGTGCTAGGGTTCCTTGAGCACAGGCTGAAATAGATAGAGGCCGGCCCTGATAAAGTAAAGCAAACTCACGGTGCTTGAAGCAGATCAAACTAATCACAGAAGAAACACAGCTGCCAATGCAGTGCTTCATTATAACAAATGAACACATTTTAGAAGCATGTCTGGGTGGAAGAGGTTGAAAACAACAGCTGTATTATTGTGTGGGTGTTATTTTTGATCATCAAGAAGTAAATGTTCATTGTGCTGAATGTCACTTACTTCTAATTAAATCAGTATCTTAAACTGTTGCATCTTCTGGTGCATCAGTGGCTAAGTACTCCCCAAGAGGGTTTCTGGGTCCAAAACCCAGACTGAAGCCTCTCTCAACAGCAAGATATTTCAAATAACCAGATGGACTCATATGTGGGGCAAGTGACACTAAAGTAATTTTATTAAAGATGAAATGAATGTGTTTTTTTTTTTTTCCACAAAAACTAAATACCATCGTTGCTGCAAAGTGCTGGATGGAATTGCAGTCTGATGGAATGTCGTGGCTGCTTCAGACAAAGTTTGCTAAAAAAGCCCTCTCTGAGTCTGAGGTGCAGAAAGGACTCTTTTGTGTATTTAAACTCCTTCCTAGAAAGGGGTTTAAATGAAGGTAAGTCCTTCCTTAGCCTTAGATTTTGTTAACAGCTTAGGTTTTGTAACTTTGTTCTACAAGTTTAATGATGGCAAATTAGATATATTTCTAAAAGATAAGTTATTTATTAAGAAAAATGAACAGTCAGAAGATCTTAATTAGAATTACTTACTGCACAGTATAAAAGCTAAAAACACTAGTTGATATAACATAAAGTGCACTATATTAAAGCATTACATTTAAGCAATTATATATTAAAGCTAGCAAAAAACCCCATTAAGTAGAGGTTGATGTATCTCACTACTATCTCACATTCTGGCCATGAAATACTTCTTTCTTTCAGTCCCTGGGATGTAAATGTGGAGAGATGTCCCACATCCACAGGAGAAAGTCCATATATTTCAAGCAAGTGAAAGAATCTGACTCTATGGAAAGTGGCCAAGCAAATAAACTTTATCCAGGCAAAGCAACCTGCTACATGGAATGGCCACAGGTCCCAGTGGTTTGGGAAACACAGGAGCAGCCTGGCTTCTGCTGCTGCCTTGGTGATGGATCTGGAGAGTGACAACAGGCATGACTTCCCTGCTCCATGACCTTACCCCTTCAGGGAAAGGGCCCTTGGACTGGGATTTGCCTCACCTTGCTGAAGAAATTTACACCTCAGTTGCTCATCACTAAGGTCCCTTGAAGTAATAGAGGGAAAACTGCACATTTGGGATTTGAATTGTCTGGTCTATTTTAGCTGTGCATGATAGCATGGGATTATTTTCATGAGAGCTTGCTTCTCTCTGGTGATAAGGGAACTGGAGGGTGAATAATTCAATGCCTTCTCCATGGATATGCCAGTCTGAGCAAATGATTCCCACTCTCTTTTTTTGTCCAGCAACATCCCAATGTCAGCGATTCTCCATGTCTGTAACACAAATCATGGAGTGGCTCAGGAATTGGTTTATATTTTTTTTCCAGTGTGCAAAACAAAAATTTCTCAGTCACAAAACTTTCAGAAGGAATGTACTAGTTGTGGAAACTTGCTTTGGGGATGTTCCTCATGTCCAAGATGACATTCAAGGTAAAAATACTCATGATTAACATAAACACATCATGAACTGAACCATAGCCCAGGGATCAGTACACTTATCTGGGAGTTGGGTGGTTTAAATGAAATTCAGGCCTCAATTCTGCTGAACCTTCCACAACATGCAGAGTGTCCTGGCCATCAGACCACTTGATAAACTCTGGTGTGTGCATGTGTGTGTGTGTCTAAAAGCATCAATGAACAAAGTGAGCTTTCCTTTGATCTCTGGCTGCACTTCAGTGGGAATGTTACTTCAATAAATATTGAGCTGAAAACGGAACACAAATTTCAGGATTTGACCTTATATTCATGTGGTTAATTCATATACACTTTCTACAGTAAGATAAAAAATAATTAGATGCAGGCTATTTTATGGGAATCAATAATTGACTTGAAAGAGTCAATACTCCAGAGCACAATTTATACCTATTAACCTGAGTCTGCCTGAAGCATCCTGTTCTTTCATCATTATTGTTTAAGTAAATGAAAATGAGGATCGAAAGCAAGAACCTTTCCAGGTCGTGAAAATGTGGCACTTGTGAAGCAAGCCACTTAACCATCTGGTCTTAGAAGAAATTTAAATTGCTATTTAAATGCAATATGCAATAGTGTTTGTGCAGTGCCATTTAATAGCAGGCAGGTAATTTTATCATACCAGGTTGAAAATCCATGCTGTGTTTTTGGAAAAAATCTCCTTTTCCATTCTTTTGCCTGGAGCATATCATATGTAAATTTCCTACAAATTCTTATTCCTACAAATTTCCTAGTTTTCTGAACATTGTCTTCTCCATCTTGTGATGCACCAGTGGTCTTGGTTGGTGTGCTTTACAAAGAATGCTTGAGACAAGAGATATCTATTTTTTTCCCCATACAAATTGGTTAGTAGAGAATTTGAATCATACTTCCTGCTTGATTTCCTAGGAGAATAGAGCTTGTGCTATTACATTGTTTTCTGCTTTTTTCACCCCTTCCCACAAGCAAACCTGAAATTTTCTGCCGGATTTCAACAAAATTTCACTTTGGTTGAAAATCTATATTTGAACCTTGTACTACCATTCTACTATTGGGACTCAACATCTGACAAATTTTACTAGGTATTTTCTTTGCCCCCTGCCCTTCATTCTAACACTGCTGAGACTTCAGGCTTTCCAGGTTTTTCATAAAATATCACTGAGATAAGAAAAGCACAAAAGAGAAAAAAATACTGCAAAGGCAGAACCAAGTAAAGTCAATCACGGTGCTTGCCTCCCTCTATGCCAAAACCATGGATTGGTGGGATTTTTTTTGCAGCCCATCTTACTTGCACAAATAATTCACCTCTAGCCAAATATTTTACAATAGCTGTAGACTGTGTGTGGCCAGTTTTCCTCCCTGTTTATCCTATCTTTGCCTGGCTAACTTGGTGGGACTGTGAGCCAGGTGTGTCTGTCTCTTTCTGGACTCTTTGGTTGTGATGCTTCTCATCCATTTAAAAGCGAAGGTGAATTGCCCTCTGAAAGTATCTGTTTTTCTAGGCAAGACTAGGAAATCCAGAGAGCTGGCTTAGTTTAGACATGCTGCCCATAGTAACCATGATGCTGTAATGATGCACAGGAAGGAATCCTCTGGGGGAAAAAAAAAAAAACAAGGGACTGATGTCATTTGAAGACATGTAGGAGTGGAGAATTTAATTTTGTGTTTGCAGAGTCATTTCTTGGTTTCGTCTCTGCTGCAGATTACCATAGAGCTTAGGAACAGATCTAGAAGATTTAAAAATTACTGAAAATATTAAATTAGAAAGGAAAAAAAATATTAATTGCTGTCCTAATCACTTGTTGCACCTGATAAATCTTTGTCTCCTTCTAAAAGTGTTAAACTGGCTGAAGAAGGAAACCTCATCTCTTGCACTGTCAGCCAAACTTACCTCATGAAGATTAGACAGGGGAGCTAGTTCCCATTAAATGTATCTGCTTTCTATACAAGGGGCAGTGTTTTGACTCTCCTAAAAGCTTCTAAAAACCCTTTTGTCATCGATTTTAGTTGAGGCAGCAAGTTGCCAGCAAAATTCAGAATTTAGAAGTATATTTTCAATATCCAAGACTAGTTTGATCTCCAGACTGAAAGATTGAGATTCACAGATGTGAATCTCTTCTGTGTGGTTGCCATGGCTGGAAAGAAAGCATTTCCCACTGCCTGTCAGGTTTTCACTGACAGGGCTCAGAACATCTCTAGCCTGTGCTTTTGTTTATTGTGTTGGATTTTTTTTTTTTAATAATTATTTTTTCCTGTAATGTTATATGACTTTAAATATACCTAATATACATGAATCTGTATATCCCAGCTTACCTGGGACAGTAAGCTATAGAAAAGGCTTAATTAGGAGCATAGGTAATTAATGAAGTTGAGTGCTTACATCAATCACTGAGGTCAGCCAATGTTTTAATGCAGATTTACAAGAATAATGAACACAGGTAAGAATACATCTATTGAATAGTTTGCAGTCATGCCACAGGTTGACATTTTGTTTCAGAAAACATTCATTAAATTATTTGGCATAGCAACCAAATGAGTAAAAATCAAATTATTTGTGGATGCACACCAAAATTTCTCTATTACTGGTGAATGCATAGTTTACTGTGAGTCACTCACATTGAATCCAAATAAGAATTTTTATGATCCAGTGGTAGAAAACAACAGATGTGTCAGAAACAGGGGTTAAATTAAAAGAAACTAAAATAAGGGGTGTACATGCTGGACAATCCCTGACATTTGAAGGTCTCATCTCTACTGAAAACTTTCCCACCTTAACTCTGTCCTTTTCAAAGCGACTGGTTCACAACCCAACCTGTCACGTTGTACTATCCACCTAAACATTCCTTTTTGAAACTTAGCACTTTCTACAATTTGGATTAATACAGATTTTATAACTATCCTGAAATCCTGATTGCCTATGAGATTTTTGCATGGTTTCTCATAACCCTGGCTTGCAAATCTACCACCCAGCAGCAGGTGAGCCCAAGTTGTGAGCCCAAGTCATCTCCAGGTTAGTTTTAACTCAAATTTCGATACATATTTTGGATACATATACTGTGACTGAGCTCTGTAAAAGGGTGCACGAGGCAGCCCCTGAAGGGTTTTCCTTTCACTGGAGCTCATGTGCTGAGAACCTGGCAGAGACAGGTGAGCAGCCTGACAAAGAGAAAAGCTTGTCATGCCAACAGAAAATATTTCAATTTGGCATTTCATAGCAGGAGATATTTCATTAACCTGGTTTTCCCAAATTGCAATACTTCTGAATTCCCTGATCAGATGGAAATTCTCTGTCTGATTATTACCCAGAGGAGGAGATGCAGGCTCACCATTCCCTCCACTCACCATTCCCTTGCTGGCCGTGGAGGTGTGCCAGTCCCCTCTGACCTCCTCTCTTCCAAGCCAGCACAACGTGCTTGGTCTGCGAGAAGCATTTCCACAAACATCGTGCTCTTTTGTTCTCTCTTGCTTTGCAGCGAGGCAATGACCCATAACTTAGGCTGTCAGGTCCTACAGGGAGACAAAGCACTTGCTTTATGAACTAGGAGATAGCAAGGCAAGGAAACAGCAGGCGATGCCTTTCTCCAGGGCTTAATTCACCTAGCTTGCCGTGAAAACGCCTTTCCTTCATGAGGATAAACAATGAATATTAATTACCCTTCTCACTCTGTTTTTTTTTTTTAAGACAATGAAGCCATTGCCAAGGAGGGAAATTTGTTTTGTTCCTTTGTCTGAAAGAAACTGGGAATGTAAATTCTGGAGGTTTTAGTTCCACTTCTATATCCTCGGGTGCTAAACTCCTGGCTGAAAATAAGAATGAAAACCAGAGCTGCTCTTGCCTTATGAATACGTAAAAAAAAATCCACTGGAGTATCTGAACCATATTCATGGCTTTCTGAAGAATGGTGCAAGAGGAGCCCGAGTCCACTTTGCTGAACACTTCAACAAAGCATCTGGGAGATTTAAATGCTCAGCCATTGCTCATCTCAACTTTGCTGTCATAGAAGAAAACATTACTTTTATAGCCAATCTTACTGTTTGATGGGTAGGAAGGACAGTAAGGATTTTCTTTTGTTCAGTGCAAATATTTTATCTCAACCGCCTGAATGCAGTTGTCAGTGTAAACAATTCCTCATTAAAATAAGCCCTGGTAGTCACATCAGAAGTTAATAGTTCTTCAAATGCAAAAATAAAGATAAGGGTAGCTTCTCTCTATGATTTTAACAGAATTATTTGTTCAAAGAGGAAAGATTTTATCCAGGCTTGTGATTAAGGTCTGTATCTGGGTGCACATAAAAAAATAGAAAGGTTTTGTCTCACTAAACAGCAAGCACCACCTGCAAAACCTTCACTTGGCACTCTAATTCTGGACACAGAAGGGGTGAGAAAATCCACATCTTCATAAAAGACATGGAGACATGGTCTGTTATGTCAGCGTAGTATCATATCCTCTACCCCAAAAAAACAAAAGGACAATTACAATCAATCAGTCTGCATATTGTGCAGATTAGAAATTATGTGACCATGTGGCTGGCAGCTGGGGGAAGATTTATAGGGGAGCTGCAGGCAAAGTTTGTTTCCTTTTCCTTCAAATAGTTTAATGCTTACTCGGGAAAACCTGAGGAGGGAGGCTGCACTTAATGCAGCCCTGGGCTCAGAGATCTCCTGAACCCAAGAATCATCCTGGCAGGTCAGATCAAATCCTATCCAGCCCAATCAGATCAAACCCTACCAACCCAATATTCTGCCTGGAATGTTTGAAAAATTCAATTCTATTTAAGGAGGGTATGCAAACTTCAGCACTTTCAGTGGTCCATTGCCTTGATACTGCCTCAGCATCAAAACCTCTTTTATTGAAGTCATTAGAAGTATGATTAGGTGAGATATGCTGTGATTTCTGAATGTCATTTGCCTTCCACCTTAAAGATCTTTAAAATCTGAGTCACTTTCTCTTGTCAGTCTCTCCCTCCAAGACCCCAGCCCTTTAAATCTCTTAGAGTAAAGCAGCAGCTTCACAGCCTTAATTTTTTGTAGTTGCTTTTGTCAGCACTTTCTGTAACTCCACTCCATTTCTCTTGAGATATGAAGCCAGAATAACCCACAGAATTCAGTACAGGACTTGGTTATATATAGAAGCAAAATGATGCCCTCAATTTTATTCCTAGGTTCCCTCCTGGTGATGTTAAATATTTTATTGGCCATTTTGGCTGCTGGTCTTTATTTAGTTATTTTTTGACCCGTCAATGAGTACTCCAAGATATCTTCTCTGTTAGGTACTAGTTGAACATAAAGGAAGTAAATTTCAGATTACTTTTGCATCACTTCATATTTCTCTGCCTTGAATATATCTGCCACCTTTCTGCCCACATCAGTTCTTTCTGGAGCTACTTGCCTTTGGTATAGCACTGGACCACCAGAAAAAGCTCAGTACCATCTGCAAACTTGGGAATTTTATTATGAAATAGCTTTAGCTTATGAAAATGCTTAATTAAACTGGTTCCAGCACTAATCACAGCAATGGGACTAGAGATTACTGATTCGTATTTGTCCTGAAAAGTCTTACTTGTTGTTTCCAATTTTTAAATAGTTTTCAATGTGCAGACTGATAGCCTTAATACTTTTTTTCCTAGAAGTACCAAAGCAATTAAGACATGACAGTTACACAGAACAAGTAATAAGATCAACAGGCACCTTAGGTATCTATTAAAGATTAGACATTTGAGAAACTTTCTGTGAGACACTTAGGAAATGGGAAAAGAATAATCGAAGTTAGATTTTCTGCACATTATTCAATCTTGTGCTCTTTGTCCTGGAACACTGGATATTTGGTCTTGTAGTCCATATCACCTTGGACTGGTTCACCAGTCTTTGCTTTCCTCTGTTCATTATGAGCTGTTGCAAAATGAATATTAAAACTGTCTGTTTAGCAATATTGAGGAACATAACACATGGGTTCTCAGATGATGTCTGAGAGCCAGTTATGGGCTATTGTTGCAGTAATTTTATTTTTGTTTTGTGTCTTAAAGATTGTTTTGCTTTTAGCCTTGATTTCTCTGTGGAAGACACAGTCAAAGTGCTTGCAAACCAACAAGCCTTAGTGATGAACAAAAATCACCAACTAAATACAAGGGTGATGGACAAGAGTATTTGTGGTGCCAGGCCACAAGAGCTGTTAATGTAGGCCTATTACCTATTACCATAGGTAGCACCAGTTTAGTACCAAAGTGGGGAACGTGCTATGTGCTGACAATTTGAAAAGACCTCAAAGTTGTGCTCATTGGTAGACTCACATGGATCATGGACTCCATCTAAAGGTTTGAGTTCTAACAGCTTACTCCGTGTTTTATTCATCACCTAACTGTTGTTAGACCTCATGAGCAATAAGGGTCGAGCAGTTTTTTCTCTTTTGGGTCACAACAAACCGAAGGCTTTTTGTATTTTCTTTGTGACAATACAGGTTTTCTTAAACCAGCTGCCACTCGCCAGAAGGACATAGGATATACAATAGGATAATTAATACATTAATTCTTAATAATAAGAACAGAGGAATGTCTCTGTTTTTTTTCTGCACCTGATGGTACCTGCCTCCAAATGGTCACTTGCAGCTTTCCAGAATGCTTTGTGAACAACAAAGTTATTGTGATTCTCAAACACCCTGCATGGTTTCTCAGAAATTTGGTTCTATTTGCATCTATCATTTCAATGAAAAGTATGTGCTTTTTTCCTAGTCACTTCTTCCTGAGGCATCTGCTAGGACTAGACTTTGAAAATTCATTAGGATACTTAAAGGATTCTCTTTAATCTCCCTAGTACTACAGCTGATATGGGGATTTACTTCTCTGTCATGTTCTGGCTTGACTATTAGTCTTCTATGCCAGATGAATCAGAACAACTTCTTTCTTTCCTGTGATCCCTCTGTGCCAGTGTCCTGACTCTCCCAGTCCATACGGCTGCAAGTGGAGCTACACAGAGCTCACCAGCCAGGTGTCGTGGGGACAAGTTTCCTTTCTCCTGTCCCATGAGATTTTTTTTTTTTTTTTTTTTTTATCCATTCAAGTTTCTCCTTAGGTATGTTTCTACTGTTTTTTTTAAGAAAAAGTGATTTTGTCCAGCCTTCCTTTCATGCAAATTACCTTTTAGAGGTGCCCTGTAAATCATGCCTTCAATGATCACAGCATATTCACTTTCCATAGCACAGTGTTTAGCTGTCCTTTGATATTTCAGACACTGGATGTAGTACAGACTTGGCATTGTTGTTTCTCCTGGTCTCTAAGTTCCACTCTATCCTCTTCTGATAGCTTTTGAAGCTCCTGCCCTCCCAGACTCTCTATATATTCATAAAGTGCACAATGCTGGCATTTCAGATTTAGCAGAAAAGGTAGTTTGGTTCAGTATTCAGATACCTTCTTGATGAAGACAAAAGAAGGAAAGAAAAAAAAATGTATTCATATTTAAATTTCAATTAGGAACACTTAAAACACCTAAAATTTATCCAGAAAGGGAGTAAATGGACAGGTCAGATAAGAAAAAGGTTGTTGGATCAAAGGTATCAGTTTCTTCTTCAGTAAAATTCAATCAAATTCAACACTACCCTGATAATCAGCCAGAAGACAAAACACTAGAAGTCTTACAGCTCAGTTAACCTAAATTGGCCTTTCTGTCTCAAAAAGTGGAAACTATTTTTTTTTTATACTACCCGAACTCAAGATTTTACCATCCAGTGGGACAAATGCTATTCAGTTTCATATGAAGAGATTAGTTTCTATTTTCTAAAGGTTGTAGCTATGATTACCATGGTCTTTTCAATAATGAATAACATTCAGAACATACCAAAATATAAAAATACCTAGTCTTGATCACCAAGTGGAAAATTAGAATGAGAGTTTTTGTAGGTTATTGTTGTCCCTATTTACTGTAGATATCAGGTTATTTGAATGCTGATGGAGTAATTTCTGTCTTGATTGCAAAGTCACAATAAAGAAAATATAGCATATTTTTCATACAAATATGTGTTGTTTCATGCATCTTTATATATGTAATTATTAGCAATCACTGCTCTGTATGTGGTCAAGAAGAGTGTCTCTACTAAAGTTGCTTTAGAGCCTGACAGTTAATACATTCATTCTTTTCAACTGACTACAATGATTGCACCTTTCACATCACCACTGTTAAAAGGAAAACATAGAACCCACTCTCCAGAGGCTACCAAAGGTTGATTTGAGAGCTGATTAGATAAGAGAGAACTGCAAGGCAATGAAATAAATGGTGTGTAAGAACCTCATCCAGATACTGTGTGCCAGAGAACAAAAATATAAATCACTACAGTACAGCAGTGATTTATGTGGCAAAAGGTTTGAGAAACAAAACAAAAGAAAGAGTGGTATCAAAAAGAAGAGCATGAAGGCAGACATACAAATAATTTTGGAGGCATTGGATGGACATAGATGGACATAGATTATGTCCACAGATGGACATAATTAGTGGGGTAAAGGACAGCAGTTGAAATCAACTATGCAAGAATTTACACATAGCAAACCTGGGTTGTAAAATACCTGGTCAGCAAAGACCAATGAAGTTACACTGATGTGATGCACAGGGCATCACATAAGGCATAAATGCTGTCATGAAAATAGCAATCCAGGACAATTATCTGTACAATAGACTTTGTATTGATGCCAAAATTGAGAAGATCTTGACAAATTTCTCCCAGGCAGATGAGGAAATGGATATAAACATGCAAGTACAGGAGAACACATGAGAAGTAAAGTTCTAAATGAAAAGTTTTACTGTGGGACAGATCAGCAGAAGGTAGCTACAGATCTGTCTTACTGGCTGTTAATCTTGCTTGATTTTCATGCCCTTAGACTTTTTAATATCTTTTTTAAAATCTCTCTTCTGGGAAAAACTGTATTGCAATATTGCAAAAGCATTTTAGGAGCCAGACATATGATGCATAGGTTCTTCCCCTGTTCTCAGGCTTAACTAGAACCTGATTTGCAGGCAAGAGAAGATTTGTGCTTTTAAATGAACCCTTTGTAAATGTTGCCTGTATATGAATACCTATCTTGCATCCAATGTGCAAGTTAGCCTGAAAAAGGCAATGGTTGGGGTGTCCAGGTTATTACCCATCTGCCTGGAGTCTAAGGGGCAGTGAAGTAAGGCTGGACTAAGCTGGTGTAAGTAGGATAAGGATACAATATCTAGAATGGCAATTTGCAGTGAGATTTATGTTCTTTTACTCACTAAATAGATGTGCAAAGTTGTAAGGACATAAAGGACTCCAAACCTTGAATACACCACTTAATAGGATGAAAAACAATGGATGAGTTTGGTGACAAAAGCAGCACAGTCTGAATTCCTCTTTATGGAACATCAGGCACTCGTGCTCAGCAGCTGGGCTGAGACAATGATACACTCTTCTATTTGTCTCAGTGGGGATTGCGACTAATAGTGGCCTCTTCAAGATACAATCTGTGCTCATGTCTTATTTCTCATTCACAATACAGCACTTTTGAGTTTCGACCACTGATTTAATTGCCCTGCAGACTAGTTAAAAACACCATTGGAGATATTTTTCACTACTGAGAATCAAAATAAGCTTTTTAGGATCCAAGAGGCACAAGTAAATACAAGTACAGTGACTCCCTTTCCTGCCAGCTGACTCAATGCTTTGCATATGTCTTGTGCCACCCCCATCATGGTACCCACTCCATGCATTTCAGACACCAAATCCCCACTGGGGTCCCCATCTCATCTTCATTTTTATGCTGCTATCCCTCTAATTTTATTCCTCTTTTCTTCAAATGGCTCTTTCTTTGTAGATTCCCTTTCCTACTTCTTCCTGGTCCTTCTTCTGCTCATTCTCACTTGTTTGTGGAAACCTTCTATTTCTACTCATGATTTCTTCACTGTAACAGCTGGAATTCTCCTTGGAATGACCTTCACGGGCAGAATGATCCTTTTGCAAATAGGAAATGCATGTTACCTCTCTGTGCCAAACTTTCTGCCTCTGTTGTCTGTAGTATCCTTTCATCTGAGGCTGAACTTAGACTGCATGCCAGCAAATTGACTTCTGCAGCTGGAACTCAGTAACAGAAAACCAGAAACTGGCACCTGGTCAGTTTTTAGGCTTGCATTACAAAACAAAGACCAGATTGCTTTTCTGATGAAAAGGAAATGTATAACAGCAACACTATGCACTTGAAAAATCACACTGAGAAACACCAACTCTTACCTAGCTCTCTACAAATAAATTTGCTGTTCCAAACACTGAATGAAAGCAATAGAGAAGAACAAAAGATCAGCTTTTGATACAGATAAGATGAAAACCTTGAGCATAGACTGCTGAGAAAAAATAAGCAAAAGGATAAATTGTGAATCACGTGACCAGGGTTTAGCCTGAGCTGCTAGCTTTATCAGAGATATTTCAGCTTGTTTCTGTGGAAAGGATAAAGCTGATAGACTTGTCTGCTGAGGTATTTATTTGTTGTGGTCCTGTTTGCTTAGTGAGCAGAGCCTATTTTCCCAGAAAAGCAACAAACAGGCAATGGGAGACAGTACTCTTGTGCTGCAGCCCAAGCACCCTTCTTGCCACTGCCTCAGAGTGAAAGCTTTCTTGCTCTTATTTTCCCTCAACCAGATTCCATCCATTTGGGTACCATCCCATGAAGCTACTCTCCTTCCCCAGCACTGGGGACCCCAGAGATTTCCATGAGAGCCGTGTTGCTCACTCCTCAGATCTGCATGCAGGTAGCCTCATTCCATTGCCGTGCACCCCTCCAGGGAGTTGTTCTCCCTCACCTTCCATGAATGAAAGACTGAGGCCCTCCCCACAACCTCAGTGCCATGGTACCAGAGCTGAGCTCTCAGCACAGGGCATTTAATCTGGGGCTCTGGGGCTTTGGGGCTCATGTGTTGCACAGCCCTGAGCAGGGAGCTGGATGCCCTGGCACAGAGAACCCTCCTGCACAGCTGGCCCAGGCACCCCACGCTCTCACGGAGTCTGATGTCTCAAGGAAGCCTTTGCCCTACTCCTCAGGCACATCAGGTTTGCTGTGAGACAAATCCCCACCTCCACTGCGAGGGAACAAGACAGCCCATGCAGGTACATTTGTGGCTCACAAGGTGGAGGCTCTGTGGGTGGGGTGCTGGTCATAAGTTACAATTGTGGAGAGCTTGGGATGGCTCCTTGCGCAGCTCATGAACTTTGTCACTCCACTGTTTGCTAACTGTCAAGTTAAACAGGCATGTGCATTTAAAGCTGTTATCTGTCTCAGCAGAATCCTTCCTCAACCATCTGGGAAAAAACCCACATTAAAATCAATCTAAAATACTCAATATAATCCTCAGTAGAGCGTTTAAGAACATTTCTTACTGAAGCTAATTTCAACACTATATTCTCTTTGGATATTCCAGCATATCTGACACTGAAAGTGTTTGCAACAGGTCTCACTCAGTGTGTGGTTGTTGCTTTGATTGTCGGTGGGTTTTTTTTTACAGGAGTGCTAATAGCCCTATAAAACCCCCAGCAAAAAAAATCAAAACAAAACAAAACACACACACCAAAAAAAAAAAAAAAAAAAAAAAAAAAAACAAACACAAAAAAAACCCCAAACAAACAAAAAACAAAAACAAACAAACCAAAAAAAACCCAAACCAACCCCCCCCCCCAAAAAAACCCAAAAAACCAACAAAACCCAAGCCCAAAATCAGAACTGAAAAAAAAAAGTTAGTGCAAAAAAGGGTGTTTTCAATAGATGCAAGGATGATCATAGTGTTAATGGTTTAAAAGGAACTAATTAAAAATAAAAATATTGTGTCTGAATGTGCTCATTTCCATCCCAGAAAAAACATTCTTTTGAGATGCTGAGTCACGAACAGGTGGGATATTCTGTGTCAGAGAGCAATTACAGACAGACAGACAGACGGACAGACATGAGCCAGGCCTTATTTGCAGAACACAATAAGGAAAAACCAGCAAGATGAGGGGAGCTTTGGTTTGTGCTGGCAAGCACAGCATCCTGTCACATGTAATGGAGCTGTTAGGACAGACCATGTGATATTCAACATTAATCTGTGCACTCATTAACCTCTTACTGGTTTCTGCCACCCAAACTCCTGCTTGTGTGTAGAGGAGGAATAAAGGAGGCAAAAAACTGGGATGGGACAGGAACATGTGCCTGTAAGGCTTTTGGTGAACTGTCTCCAGTTCTCTGTTTACTCCACAGGAGTTCTAACTCTTTCATTCCTGAGCTAGTTTATGGGAGGGCAGGCTGATAGTCGTGCCCAGAGTCTAACAATAGGTCTGTGCACCAATGCTATCTCCATCTGATACTGGTTTGTTCAATGCTCTCCCTTGCCTGGGACAGTATTAGAAGTCTTCTGAGGCAGGGTGGGCTGGAGGAGGCACTGCAGATATGTGCTCCACTAAGCTCATCTTTCATTTTTCTAAGAGTAACCTGGCTGAAGACATCAGGACTGAGGCTCTCCTAAAACCATCCGCAAATATGACAGACATGCCTTGCTCCTGCCATCCTGCAGAAAGACATGTTTTTGTGCTCTTTAGACCCCAAGCCAAGAAGAAGCTTTATTGCAGGGATAGATTCCCATGGACTGAGGAAAAGTCCAACTTCCACTCAATCACACCACACACTTTATCTCAACCCTCAGAGTCATGCTAGCCCTCCTCCCCACAGCAGCACCCACCAAGAGCCCACGTACAGTGATGTGCATGGAACAAGCACGTTCTCTCTCCACGTCTGGGTGACAGGGAGGCTGCCAGCACCGCTGAGCAGACCATGGCTTTGCATCATGCAGGCAGTACCAAGCACCTGCTAGAGCATGGTATCAAAACAATAAACTCAGAAACTCAGAAAGCCTGGGGGCATTTCTTGGCTTGAGAAGTGGCATCAGGTGAGACATGGTGCAAAATCCAATTCTAGAAAGAACCAGAGGTGTTCAGGAAACTGACCAAAGGTGCTCCATCACAGAAAAGGGGGAGATGGGCTCTTAGCTTCAGGGGCAGAATCAGTGAGAGCTAAAGTGTCTCTAAACCAAATATTTGAAAAGGAGACACCTGTAGGGATTAGCTGCAGAGTATCCTGGGAGCTTCATGGGGTCACTGAGATCGGGACAGGATCTGACAAGGAAATTCCTCCGTGACACACACTGCTTTTACCACAGCTGATCTACCAGGACCAGATATTCCTTGCCACAGAGAGAATGAGCAGGAGGGAAGACATAACAACAGGATTCTATGTTTTTTTCATGTTGTTTCTACTGGGGAAGGGAGGTGTGTTGTTGTCAGAAGATTAATGAGTGGTCTGGTTTGTGTCCCAATGCACAGAGTCACACAAGGTGCTGCTTTTAAATAGCAGCAAAGGATCTGAAGCTAACTGTATGCACAGGGCATCTCTGCCAGCTGTACCCTGGCAACCAGAGCCCTCTCCAGGAACCAGCCAGAAAACTGGTGTTGGGCCATACCATCTTTGCCCAGGGACAAAGATATGATATGGTTATCATAGAATCATAAGGTTGTTAAGGTTGATAAAGACCACTAAGTTCACCAAATCCAATTGATCACCCAGCACTGCCATGTTCACCCCCAAGTCGCCACATCTCCCTTTTTTTTGAACACTTCCAGGGTTGTTGATCCCACCATTTTTCTGAGCAGATAGTTCTAATGCCTGATCATGTTTTCAGTGAAGAATTTTTTCCTAATGCCCAATCTAAACTTCCCCTGGTGTGACTTGAGGCCTTTCATTTGTTTCTTTAATCGTTCCTCATAAGATGTGCTTCAGAGCCCTCAACAACTCTTGTTTCCTTTCTTCGGTGCTCCAGCACCTCCATATTTTATATCTAGAGAGGGATTGATGTGATTATATGATATGATTGATATGATATATGATATGATATGATATGATATGATATGATATGATATATGATATTATATCATATCATATACAGGAAGAAAGCTGAATCCCTCTCTTATGTCCAGAACCAGCTATACCAGTACACACTGCACTTCAGGGAGGCCATAGATTCCTCACTTTTTGAAAGTGCCAAAACTGTACAGAGTCATGCTTTGAGCCTCATTACTCCCAGATTTGGGCCCTTCCCTCAGGTTCACCAATTGTCCCTTTCCCTGACAACCTTCGCCCTGCAAGAGGCCTCCTACAGATCAGGGAAGAGAAGCACCCTGAGCACTCACAGATCCCCCCGCAGCACTGAGGAACAGAGGCTGCCAGTGCTGGGGCTCCCCCGCTCAAGGGAAATGCTCTCCCTTTTGGGGTCCCCCTAGATGCTTTGGCTCTGATGTTGGGACCCAGCCAAGGTGGGAACATGAAGTAAATCAAAGCAAAAAAGTCTTCTTTGAGAGTGGGCTTGCCTAGCCTGGAATGCTCTTCCCAGCTTTTTCCTTGCTCTCTGGGATGTTCTCTGAGAGGCAGACAGGCGTCATGCCACCCCAAACAAGCTCTGAAATGTCAGAACCATCAGTCATAAGTGACAGCCTTGTCATGTGATGATGTAAGTATTTGAGAAATTTGGATTTGACAGTCCTTCAGGGTCTGACAGGTAAGACTGGCATGATATTTATTTCTTTCTCTTGAAAGAGCTTGTGTGCCAAATGCAACTGATAGATGACACATCCTCTGCTTCCCTGCACTTCAGGATGGGATTCCTGTGCTGCTGTGAGCTTATGGACCTTTTAATGCAAACCCAGTCTCAGTGCTCAAGTGGGCTGTACTGCACTGGCTGGCCATGAGAGAGAGTTCTGGTCTTTGAACATGATTAATTCTGAACATTTACTCCATCATTGACTGTTGACAAGATGATTCACTTCTCCAAGTTAAATAAGCAAGTGAAATAAGCACCTGAAAATAACAATTAGATGCTGTTTTAGCAATCTAACACAAAATTGAGTACTGAGATCAGTATTACTTGGGGATACATTTATGTTGTAATTCTCTATTGATGAATTTTCTTCCTGTCTCTCTCAGAAATGAATGGTACAGCTTATTCTTCAGCCTGGTCCTCAAAGGAAATTAAGCTTCCTTGGCCTCTGTGTATTTGTACATGCCTGTGTGTCTATTCCACAGCTTTTGAACTACAGGCAACTTTCAAGCCACTTTCGAGAACAGTTTCATGAAAATAAGCACCCAGGTTAAAGCCAGGCCAAAGACAGAGACTGCAGTAGAGTCTTTAGAGAGCAGAGGTATTGTCAGCCCAGCAAAATCCAACTGTATGGAACAGATGGCAGCAGCGACTGAGCTGTGGTAGCTCTGTTGTTCATGTGATTATTTGTTTTCTGTACTAAAGCTTACAGAAGAGGCATAAGCTCTTTCTTGTTATCTCCACAGTAGATCCTGCTATGGGTATTTCCAGGGAATCAATAAGTCAATCAGATGGCTTCTGCTGGAATAATGTTAAGGAGTGCTACTGTGAGCTACCTTCTGACACTTTGGTTCAGCCCTTGGGCAACACTTGGTCTTTCTGATATAAGGTGGCACTTCAACCAAAACTCTCTCCACTGAGAGCTGCTGAATAAAAATGACAGATCTTCACTATGTATGGGATAGACATGAACTCACTTCAGGTAAAATCCATGCTTTTATGTGCAGGTGTCTGGAGACAGATGATGTGACAAGTTTAGACTATGTCCAGGTTGCCAGGCAGCAACAGAGGTAGACAAGTCTGCTGCTTGCTGCCTCTCAAATGTAAATCTCAGTCTTGCTGACTTCTGTCAACTGGGGCTAGAAAAAGTGGCTCCAAATTTTCAGTATTTTCTTCCTGGACTTTCTCCTGTGGAATGGGGCTGGTCTGAGCAGAGTGGGAGCATGGGGCAGATGCCCTGCTTTGCTGCAGCATCTCCAACCTTCTGAATAAACCAGTTGACCTACCAAGTGTGCCAGGTGAGTTTCACACATGCTCAGTTATTCTGCCCATTTCAGACAAAGGAATTCACTGAGGATTCCCTGGTAAGCAATCCTACATCATCTTTGCTGCTTTAGCATTCCCAGCTCAAAAGACCTTTCTGTCTGTTTCAAACCTACATCCCTGTCTACATCCCTGCTGTTATACTTACCTTTGCCTTACATTTGCAGATGTTGTCATGGGCTTTAAATATGACTAAGCTAAAGACTGCTCTATGTTGCATAGGTATAAATACCTTTGTAAACAGTTTCCTCCACTGATGACATAAGGATGCCCTTTCCTACTCAGGAAGTCGTCAACAGCATGCAGGAGCAGTCTCTGATCACTCCTTTTGAGTACCCTTGGCTGGCAGCATGGTGCCTCCCATACCCATGTGTAGGCAGTTGTGGGGTCTCCTTGTCCTCTCTGGAGGTATGTTTTTTATTTTCTATATCTCCCCTTCCAGTGCCAGTCATCCTCTATCTGTCTCTACTGTCCTTTTGCCAACCAACCTTGGCTGCATCCCATGGGCCTCCTGTGTCATCCCTGTCCCTCTGGCTTCTCTGACACTGGGAGGGGGCAGAAGGTTGGACCACTTCCTCCCAAATCCTCTACCCTTACCACCTGACATCAGTGTTTTCAGCACACTCTCTGCCTGACTCAGCTCCTGTCCCACACGCAAAACGTCCATCGCAGCCTGTGCTCCCTGCTCCTGGGGCCCATCTTCACGCCTGCATCTCCTGCTGCCAGAGCATCACAGTCCATGCCTTGGCGTGTGAAAACAGGACACATGCCATGGTACAGGCAGCTAAAGGGCTGTTGAGGTGAACATTTTAAACAGTGAATGTTTTAGAAAGCTTCTCTGCAGCTTCTCACAGGGGCAGATGTTCCTCTGCATGTTGCATCTGTGCTCTGGGCTGCATGGCAGGGAACACAGCTCCTCCTGCCTCAGAGTGCCTTCAGCTCACCAGGCACCTGCCTCCCTGCCTGGGCACTGGCAGGGAAGACAAGAAGCTTTAGGAGAGAGCTTTCCTTGGCATAGAAGAAACTCCCTTTCAGACTGTGCTTCTTGCTTTTTTCCATACTCATTCACTTACACTTTTCCACCATACCATGGAAAGCTACTTGTGGCATTTCAAAGAATTAGCTTGATCATTGCTATAGATTTCTGAGAACTTGATTACAACACAATGTATCTCAAAAGGTCTTTACTGTCCTTTCACTATTTTTTTTGTCCTTTTACAACAGCAATCTTTCATTTCATCTTTCATTTCATCTTTTTCAATGGCCTTATACAAATATGATTTACAAAGAAATGCCCTGATAGCACTTGTTCCTGTATGCATTATCTCCACTTACCAACTTTTGTTACCTCAAATGCTTCCTATTTCAAAGAAATTTGTTAGCTTTCTCCTCACAGACACAAATCCAGTTGGAAGTTTACTTCTTTTAAGGCTTATTTTCTTTTCATTTTTGTGCAATCCTGACATTCTCCCCTGTGGAAAAAGGCTTTTGTCAGCTGCAGAGCTGCACTTGTCTGGCATACTGGCCTTTGACGGCACATAGGCCATTTTTCAATATCTGCTTAAGTTGTATGTTTTATGCTTCCCTATTGGGTTTGCATGGCCAAGCTTTGGTAGCAAGGATGTTACAGAGGTGCCTTCTGTGAGAAGCTGCCAGAAGCTTCCCCATGTCTGATAAAAACAGTCCCTGGCTGCTCCAAGATGTATGTGTTGCTGGCCAAGCCAATTAGAAATCATGGTAACACCTCTGTGGTAACAGATTTAAGACAAGAAAAATGGCATTATTGAGAAGTAATTGCAGCGAGAGAAGAGCGGAGGGAGAACATGTGAGATGAGCAATTCTGCAGACACCAAGGTCAGTGCAGAAGAAGGGGCAGGAGGTGCCCAGATGCTGAAGCTGAGATTCCCCTGCACCCCGTGGTAAAGACCGTGGTAAAGCTGCTGGGGCCCTGCAGCCCATGGAGGACAACAGGGATTCAGAAATCCACCACCAGAAATGCTGAAGCAGATGGGTGCCTGAGAGGAGGCTGTGAACCTGTGGGATGCCCATGCTGGAACAGGCTCCTGACAGGGACTTGAAAAGAGATATCAGCTTGTAGGAATTCTCATCCCATGGAGGACCCATGCTGGAGCAGCCTGTCCTCGAAGGACTGCATTCCATGAGTGACCCACTTTGCAGCAGCTTGTGGAGAACTGATGCTTGTGGAATGGACTTATGTTGGAGAAGTTCATGGAGAACTGTCTCCCGTGGGAGGGACCCCACACTGGAGCAGTGTGGGGTCAAGAACTCCTCTCCCTGAGCAGTAGGAGAAACAACCTGTGATGAACTGACCATAATACTCATTCCTTGTCTCCCTGTTCCACTGGGAGGGGAAGAGGTAGATCTGGGAAGGAGGGAGGGGTGAGGGGAAGGTATTTTTAAGGTCTTATTTTGCTTCTCATTATCCTGCTCTGATTTTGTTAGTAATAAATTCAATTAGTATCTCTAATTTGGTCTGGTTTGCCCATGGTTTTTGGTGAGTGATCTCTCCCAGTCTTTAACTCATGAACCCTTTGTTATATTTTCTCTCCACTGTCCATCTGCAGAGGGGAGTGAGAGAGAGGTTGTGGTGGGTGCCTAAAATCCAGCCAGGGTTGACCCTCTACAGCTTCTAATGGAAACATAAAACAAATTATGTAGCTCATTAGTCACTTAGAAGCAAATCTAAGTGTTTACTGCATGTCAGGTAAATAATGCATTCTGGCTACTTGTTTCTTGGGCAAAAATACTCCTTTCTGCAATGGCAGAAAACAAGTGGGCTCTTAGTACCTACTTTGCATCAGCTTAACTTACACGTAAAGCAGAACGGAACCTCAGAGATTTGCAGACATCCCCATGGGTTCTGCCAGCTACCAAGCTGAGGGACTGGAGGCCACTGCTGCTGCAGTGGGCAATCTGCTGTGAGGCAGCTGCCAGAGCAGTTGTAACATCATATTTCTCCTGCCTTTGGCACCCTCCCAGGATTTCCCTCTTTTCCAGTAGCTAGCTTGTCTAAAGCTGGCCTGGATGCCCTGCATAAGCTGCAGAGGAATCAGTGAGTGACGTGATCACTGAGAAGTTCTCTTGACACATTTCAAATGATTGCACATGCAATTTTGTGCAATACTTCAAGCAACACTTCTGTGTGATGAGAACTCCAAAATCTTGCTTCAAGCTCAACTTTTAAGAGGCTAAAAATACTGTCAGAAGTAGAAGAGTACTGAGGATGAAGAAGAAAAGAGTTTAATTTTTCTACATTTTATCTTTGGCATCTCTTGGGGTTTTGAATCTTTTGATTTAAGATGAGCCCTTGGCTACCAGTAATAACTATATTATGGCATGTTATTAGGAGCCAAGCTTCCTTTTATACTGCACAAGTTTCTTTACCTCAGAATGTCTCTTTTAGAAATCTCTTGCTTGACTTTTTTTGAGATCACATTTGATTTTTCCCCCCCCCCCTCAGCTTTCATTGCATTGATGACTTATAACAACTCTGTGATTTATATGATACATTCAGGTATTTCTTGAACCTTTTTCCAGTGATGACTTCCTAACAGAAGCTCTAGTCAGACTTCCAAAACCTGCAAACCTGTATCTGGCAGAGGTATAATTCAATCCATGCCTGTAACTCCAGCTTTCAAAGTCATTCCATTCATGCTGTACAATCTTCCAAAACTTCTTTGAACTAATGACGACCCCAAACACCTATTTTTAGTACACTTCAATGAAAGATATCCCATGCATGTGTCAGGTCTGTTGTGAAAATACAAGGTAAGAGCAACTGCAAGTTTTCATCCATATCTTTGAAGCCTTCCCTGGGAAATTCCCAGCATGACAGCATTTACTTTTTCAGTATTAGACAGAATTTCTCCTCGGAAAAAATAATGATGACTACAACAAAGTAAACCAAGACAGAAAAAAAGAAACAACAAGAAAAAGATAATTTCATTTTATTATCATATATATTTTATATTTTATTATCATTTTATAGTTCTTCTGTTTATATTTTCTTCTCCAGCTTCAACAATAAATTATGATATGGGACAGCTTGTCACCTACTCCATGAAAATCCACATAGATAAAATCCATCCTAGAGTTTAGAAATATTTTTAAGTTTGGAAAATCAGCTTTTTACTGAAGAGAGATATAAGGTGCCGTGAACCACATTTGATAGCTCATAGTACATTTTGTCCTGTTTTCCTTTTGCTTCACTGGCTTTGTTTCAAAAGTTCAAGATTTGCCCTGAAGCTGTGCATGCTACCAAAGCTGAAATATTTGCCACTGTTGCCCAAGCAATTAATCTGTTTTTCCCTGTTACTATCCCTCTCTGTGTCTTGAATTAGTTTATTTTTCTTCTTATTCTTTATCATACCATTTTTCATTTCATAGATTTAGTGCAAAATAGTTCATCTTCTGTTCTTTTCTTCTTCCATTATGCATTTTAGGGAGGATATAGTCAGGCCTGCCATATTTGCATTTATGAGTTTTTGCTCCAAATTTGTTATAATTTTCCTAACTTCATTCCCATTAGCTATGTGCTCATTCAGAGCCCTTAATTTCTCTCTCTCTCAATAAAACCCCACAATCCTTTTAAAGTCAGAATTCTTAATTACAACATTAGTTGTGTTTATCTTTCAATTTACGTTAATTTCAATGATCTTGGTTCCCAGAATTCCAGAGTATTTTCTACAGCCACCAGTAATTAAAATCAGCTAAAATAACATTGACTGTGTCTGATGGCAGGACAGCCACAGCAGCTTTTTTCTGACAGTGGTAGACAAGCATGGAGCAGATCTGCAAATCTGCTTGCATGTGAAGTGAAGGGTGAGATTACCCAGAGAAAGTGTAAGAAGGGAGAAGAGCAAGCCAAAGACAGACCTTCATGAATAAAAAAAAACTTGCAGAGAAGCCCCTAGTGAGATCACAGTATACTATTGTTGTGGAAATAAATTACACCAAAATCTCTGTAGTGAATATGTGAGAGTAAATTGAGCAATCTTAGATGACTGATAATTCTCACTGTTTGATCTGAAAGGTCTGGATAACAAACAAAGGCAACACATGTCCTCCAGTTGAAAGAGAACATAAAATTATGGTGCTACTTTAACTTGTGAATGTGCTTATATAGCACAGGTTGTGTATGTCAGTGTTCCCAGAATAAATCCAAGCTAAATACTTGTAAATGCTGTGTTACACATCCAGAACAATCTCAGAAGTGAGGAGTATGAACTATGCTTGTCATATGCTATTGCTTAACTATGGCTTAAAAAAAGATCATGTGCCTTGATTGTTTCATTGCACAGGTCTGCATTTGCACACAGCAGGTGTGCTCTGTATCCCCTCAGTTTTGCTACTGCAGCTTTGTTGTGCCTGAGAGCTGAATGCATTAGGATTCAGAACAGCCATGTGTATTACATCATGATGAGATCCCAGCATCATAGAACCACAGAATTGTTAGTGTTGGAAGGAACCTTGCAGATCATTTAGTGCAACCCTCTGCCAAGGCAAGCTCACCTGGAGCAGGTAAGACAGCAACATGTCCAGGTGGGCTTTGAATGACTCCAGAGAGACTCCATGACCTCCCTCCAGTGCTCTGCCACCCTCAGTGTAAAGAATTTCTTCCTCATGTTGACATTGAACTATGTTTTACTTTATGGCCACTGATCCTCATCCTGTTGCTGAGCACCACTGAGGAGTCTGGCCCCTGCTCGTGGCCAAGGTATAAGCATTCTTTATGTTCTTCATATCTCAAGAAAAAGCACCATGGATTTTCAGAAATCATGATCAGGAACTCAAGCATGTCACCAGGTCATTAAAAAAAAATAAACTTTTGCCACTCTGCCAGAAAGCCTTTTCTTTTTAGATTAGTGGCAAAACTGCCACATTACCTTGCTGTGAGAGAGCCAGCTCAGATTGGAACAACCCAAAGAGATGTTCTTGCTTCACAGTAAGTTAGCTTCTATGTTAAGAAGCCTAAAATATCACATTTTCCCTCCTCTTTAATTTATATATTAAAAAGGTGGCCAGTGAGAACCTAAATCCTGGATTTCTAGTTAAGAATGTAGAGATATATTCCTTCAGACAGTAAATTCCTTCACTTTGTTTTAATGACTTGCCTTAATGCTGCTGCATTTAGGCGGGAATAGGAGGAAAGACAGGGAAAGGGACCTGAGTGCTGTTTGACATGCTGGGACACCTGTCCTTCCCTCTGTACGTATAGGGCAGTACAAGTCACATGAGTGCTAGGAGTTAAAGTCTGTTTTCTGAAGGAAGTACATATACATCCACTCAGGAATACAACCTCCATTCTTTTACTAATGGTTCACTTGAGGATACATAAAACTGCATTGGGAAAAGCAGTATTTAATATATGCTCAGCAATAGATTTCACTGGTGAGAAAAGAGACATATATGCTCAGCAATAGATTTCACTGGTGAGAAAAGAGACAAAGATAATCAGAAGCTCATCTGGTTATCAAGTGATTGTCTGGGGCATCTGTATCATACCTACAGGGGATCCCAACTCTATTCTTTTAATGACAGTCACTTCTTATTGTTACTGATTCGTATTGTTAAATACGAAGATAACAAATTCTTTGTTGTGATCTTTGTTGCTTTTGTCATTTCCCGACTCAATATACTTTTGAATCCTTATATTTTATATCTCTCAATCTTTTTTTTAAGAAAAAAAAAGCATAATTTTAGATCTGCTAGCATTTATTTCATATTTGTTCACATTTCCCATCTAACAGACATGAGATAAAAAAGTAGAGTTAAAAGAAGAATTGGCACTCTATTTTGAGCTCCCCACAAGAAGACATTGAATCCTTTGGGTGGGGAACTCAAACTGGAACAAAAACTTCCTTTTACTAGATCTTGACAGTTTTATGTTATGCCTGTTCTTGTTGCTTTCGTTTTATGCTGTCCCTATTTCTGATGTTTCCATTTTTGATACCTGTGCACAGCAAAGACAGAGGAGCCAAAAGAAAAACTGCTCCCTGGGGAATGGATTGCCGCTCCAGGGAGTGATAATTAGAAATGTAAACAATATCCTTTATAGTTTTAAATAGAATTTAGAAGTGAAAAGGAGGTTAAATCTTCTGTGAATTCTCTGAAAATTATTTTCCTGTGTAAACAACCTCCAGAAGTTATTATGGTTTGGATTTTTTAAAATAAATTTTCCTTGCTTCATTATGGTTTAATCATAATCTAAATACACATCTGATTTTCAACGCAGTATTTGTCGAAAATTGGAGTTCAGATTTTTGCATAGGGAAGTGATACATCATTAAAAATTTTGTTAATCTGAAAACAAAGAAGATAAAGAACAAAGTACCAGATCAGAACAGGTCCTCCCAGTTGCAAGTCATCCATTCTGGTCACCCATTTAGTAAGCACATTTTTATTTCTTCGACAGAACAAAATCATATTGTCATTATCTTTTCCTCTCCAATGTCATTAATGGTGTAATCTACAGTTCTCCAAGGTCAGCAGCCTAAAGACAGTGCTTTTTCTCCCCAACACAGTCCAAATGCAATAGGGACCTTTCAAGTGATTTTCCTTCTGAAATCTTCTAGTAAGACGTCCTGAGAAATCAGTTGCTATGGGAAAGTATTTCTTTATGCAACTTACTACATGCTCTTTTCTTGTATTGTGCAACAACCACAGATTTTTTTGCCCATAATTCTTATACCTTGTTTAACTTAGAAAATTTAATTATCTAAAGAGCTAAAAGCCCTCAGCTTTTTCCCTCCTCATGAACTTACAGAATCATCCAGTCAAAGAAGGTTTGGGTTAGAAAGGATATGAATGTAGTGTAAGGCTGCTCTAAGGTCTCTCTGGAGTCTTCCCTTCTGCCATCTGAACAACCCCATCTCTCTCAGCCTGTCCTCATAGGAGAGATGCTCCAGCCCTCTCGTGGCCCTCCTCTGAACCTGCTCTAACAAGTCCATGCCTGCCTTGCACTGGGGAGTCCAGAGCTGGGTGCAGCACTCCAGGTGGGGTCTCACCAGAGCAGAGTGGGAGAATCCCCTCCCATGACCTGCTGGTTGTACTGCTTTTGATGCAGCCCGGGATGGAGTTGGCTTTCTGGGCTGTGAGTGCACATTGTGGGTCATGTCCAGTTTTCCATCACCACTATGCCCAAGTCCTCCTTCAAGGATTCACCCTCCACTCTTTCCTGGTACTGGTGATTGCCCTGGCCCAGGTGAAGAACTTTGCATTTGACCTTCTTGAACTTCCTGAGATTGGCATGGGCAGGCTAGCAGAGTGAAGAGTTATGGTATCTCTCATGGTGATAGGAGTAAGATCATGAGCTGCATAGCCAGAACCTTCCCAAAAGCCCAGCATAAAGGAGACTTCTCTGAGACTTGATCATTTATTGAAGCTCATACTCAATAAAAATATGCTGAAATAGCAAATAATGTCAATAACTTTGATCTACTAGTGTAAGCTCCAAGTGAAACACTTTGAAGTTAAAAGAAGGTTTAAGAAGCATTTCACTTTTGGGATAGGCTAACAGTGGACGTGTGGAGAATTTCTGCTGGCTATTGTGACTTGGCTGTCATGAAATAACAGATAGATCATGCACCTGAAGCATCAGGCATTACAGCTCCACCTTAAACCTGGCAGTTCCTGTGTCTGGAGGCTGGTCTTCAGGATAGGACTGACTTCAAGCTGCAAAGTGTGATGAGGTTAAATTACTCCCACCTTCTTCAGCTCAGAAAGGTTTTCCTAGCTGTTAAGGTTTGTTAGCACTTGGTACCTCAGGAGAAATCTGGTGTTTAATTTGCTGAAACCCCTTCTTTTGGCAGAGCAGAAGAAAAGTTTGAAGATCTCTCACTGGAGAACAGAGAAAGGTTTATATCCAGATGGCAGCACCTGCAGAAGAATTTGTGTTTGAAGCCAGCTCAGGCACAGCTATGTGACTCATCTGGCTGCCCAATCTGTTCTCCATTGTGGATTCACATGATTGATCCTACATCCCAGAAGAGCAGAACACCTTTTAGTTAGCTCTTGGTTTATTACTTCTTTTTATTCTTCTTGGATACAGTCAATTATCCTTTTACATGATGATGCTTTTAAAGACATATCCTGACACAATTTTGTAATCTTATTTTTCTTTCTGACATTTCTCTTCTTAATGTTTATTTTTTCTACTGCTAGAATTCCAATGAATTAGTAATACAGTAGTTATCTGAAATGATGCTACCTATTAGATGCATAGGCTTTATTTTTCTTCATCTAGTTGCCTACCTCTGGTCTCGATTTTAGTTTCAGATTCAAATTTGTTTTCACAGCATTGACTCAGAGACAAAAAATGAGAACCATTCAGACTTCAGGGGAAGACGAGAAATTTTTGGAACATTTGATTTTTCAACATTTATCCTCAAGCTAATAAGAAAATTTGATGGAGATCAAGTGCCATGGCTGAATGAGTTTATTTTAGCTTTGAAAATTCAGTTGAAATAAATTTTTCTTACAAAGGGAGAGTTTCTGGATGAATGATAAATGTTTCACATAAGGATTACTTAGCTGGGAATAAACAAGGTAGGAGGAAGAGAAGGGTATTTTAGCTAACAGAATAACTAAATCTCCATGTTATGTTAAATAGGATACTGTCAAATAGTACGTAAGAATATGAGCTACAAGATGAAACCTTCCATGGAGCTCATTCTCTGTTATTAAAAATTATAGACTCAAACTGAGATAAAGGGGATATCTGAAGGATCATGATTGCACCTTTTCAGAAGAAAAATGAAAGACTTTTGCTCCTGTTCAGCATAGCACTACAAAGGCTAAACTAAGATTGTTGCCTCAAAAACTTCTGTAAGAGTGACTATCAGGGTAACAGAGCTAGTTTTTAGGGTAAATAAGTAAAATGTCCCAAATGATATATATGTACAATTTGGATGTGAGGAGATATTTTCAGTGTCAGGGTGGCCCAACAGTGATGGCTGTCCAGTGGAAGTGTTTGAAGCAAAGCACCTAAACAATTTAAAATAAGAGTTCAAAGAGTTCGTAAAAGTTCATGTCTATGAAGGAAAATGATGTCTGCAGAAGTACAGTGAACAGCTCCCATGCTGCTGCCATGTCTGGATGCCTCAATCAGAGGAAGGAATTTGGGGTGAGCAGAGAGGACACATACATACATACCATGGCCAGAGGAAACAACTGAACATGTCCTAACCCAGACCTGGGCTTTTAATTGTTGAGCTGCTGCCTAAATGGATGTATCCTGTTGTGTTTGTGTTGTGGCTGTAGTGGCACAACTAAATTGGCTAAAAATTGTGTGAAGTTTTGGACTGACCCATCCTATACCTTTTGTCATATTCAATATTCATTAAATGAAACCCATTAGCTCTACTCAGATCTTCCAAAAACTCACATTTAACATGGTGGCATTTAATCAAGAAAAAGCCCTCTTTAACACTGTACATGATAGAACTGATAAAATGATAACTTTGAAATGATAACTTAATTTCAATCATCATTGATTTAGTTTGACTTGAGATATGCAGCATTCCAAATTGTTTATTTACCAAGCATGGGAACTCAGTTCTCCCATTTATCAAACACAGCATCTCAATTCGCTCATCTCACCAGAAAAATTACTATCCAGTCCCAGGCTGTTAATGAAAATGTAACAATGAAATTTAATTAAAAGTTTTGATAAAAAGTATGGATTTATTGTGCAAGCAATTCTCTGCCCTGACAAGATGGTATTTATTTACAAGATTTTGTAGAAGAGGGGTTTAGAGCCATTAATTTTGCCAGCTTAAGAACATATATTGCTTGGAAAAAACCTCAACCCCTGCCAAAAGCCCTTGGCCAGGGGCTGATATGGCATTACTATGTCTTAAAGAGATATGTCTTGCAGATTTCTAACTACTTTAGAGTCTGTATCCTTTGCAGAGCATACTTTGTCCTTTAGCAATCATGTGTCATATGCATGTGGTCAAACTCACCCTTACTGCTATGAGAAGAGCGAGGAACCAGAGGGAACATCCTGCTGCTGCCAAACTGCACCTATGGTGTTCCTGTTTAATATCTTGTCAGTGATCTGACATGATGAAATGAGGGGATTAAATGCATGCTCAGTAAGTTCACAAACACTAAGTTGGGTGGGAGTGCTCTGCTAGAGGGTAGGAAGGATCCACAGAGGGATCTGGACAGGTTGGATTGATGGGCCTTGGCCAACTCTGTGAGGTTAATACGGTTCAGTAAGGTGAAGCATCGAGTCCCACACCTGGTTCCCAACAATGCCACACAGCACTACAGGCTGGGGGAAGAGTGGCTGGAAAGCTGCCCTGGGGAAAAGCACCTAGGGGTGCCGATGGACAGCTGCTGAACATGAGCCAGCTGTGCCCAGGTGGCCAAGAAGGCCAATGGCAGCTGGCTTATGTCAGCAATAGTGTGGCCAGCAGGACCAGGGCAGTGATCGTCCTCCTGTACCCGGCAGTGGTGAGGCCACACCTCAAATCCTGTGTTCAATTTTGAGCCCCTCATTTCAAGAAAGGCATTGAGGTTCTGGAGTGAGTCTAGAGAAGAGCAATGCAGCTGGTGAAGGGTCTGGAGGATATGTCCCATGAAGAGCAGCTGAGGGAGCTGGGGGTGTTCAGCCTGGAAAAGAGGAGACTCAGGGGAGACCTTATCACTTTCTACAATGCTCTGAAAGGAAGTTGTAGCCAGGTGAGTGTCAGCCTTTTCTCCCAGGCAGATAGTGACAGTATGAGAGGACACAGATTGAGGCTGCTGCAGGGGAGTTTGAGGTTGGACATCAGGAAAAATTTCTTCACTGAAAGGGTAGTTAAGCATTGGAATAGTCTGTCCAGTGGTGTGGTGGAGTCACCATCCCTGTGAGTGTTCAAGAAACAATTGGATGTAGCACTTACTGCTGTAGTCTGCCTGATATGTTGATCAGTCAAAGGTTGGCCACCTTGGAGGTCTTTTTCAACCCTAATCATTGTCTGATTCTACCTGGTAGGGCAGTTCTGCAGATACAGTGAAGCTGCCCAAAGGCTTTTCCCTGAGAAACACGCACAAACCAGCTGAGAGTGCTGGTGCTGGATCTCTACACCTTGGCTCTGCTTCTGTGATGGTGGCAAGTAGTGTTAGATGGAAACCTGGAGGGAATTAAAAAACCTTCTACAGCTATTAAATCAATTTTTCTTGCTAGCTTTGTTGAGCTTGAAAACTGATGTTCTTTTCTCAGGCTTGTCTCAGAACCCTCCTTTTCCCTATTTGGCCACAGAGTATTGTAAGCTTTTTGGCACAGGGATTAATTCTTACTGGCAAAAGTATCAGGACATCTCAGAGAAGATGAACAACTGAGGTTGCTTGTTAACAGAAAATTAGAAAGGACTCCTAGTTCCATGAAGGACCCAAGGTCAAAAAGTAGCCTAAATTGCAATATGCTCTTTTATTCTTCGGGTCATACATTTTATCTCCCACAATGTTTTGAAGTTGGTTCTGCAACAAATGACCAGGCTTGCACATATTGTTAGCTTAAAATCCAATTTCTCAGTTAGTTGTTTCCTATTCTAAATAGAAAGTAATTGGTCTTTGAGCTTATCTGAAACCTTGTCTCATGCAAAAGAGCAAATTAGGGAACCATGTGTTGGTGTGTGGGTGTAGTAGAGGAGGAAGGGAAGAGAATGGATTTCTGTTTACTTCATATCCCCAGATGCTCTATTAATTGCTTTATTTTCTTCTTCTCTCTTCTCCCATTATGACAGCAGAATCAGCTTATGTCTATTGATGTAAATTATCCCTGTGTCAAATGAACACATGATTTTTTTTTTTTATAGAAATTCAACGAAGTCTTAAAATAAAAAAAGTCTTCTAAAATATAGAAGAAATGAGTGATAGGTTTCCTGATTTTGGTAGAAGAAAGAATATTGAGCTTTTCACTGGTCACATAAAGGACAGGTCTCCTGCATCATGTGTTGCAGGGGGGAAGGAGACATTTATATACACACTCCTGAATCCCATTCCCTGACTGAGGGTTTACTACACTGTTGGGCTAATGCTTCTCATTAAATTAACTGAGAAACAAAACAAAAGGAATTCCTTCATCCCTGAATTATTTTAAAGTGAGAGGTCAGCCACAACCACATACATAATTTAACATGGCCAAATGTGTGCTGTGTAATGTGACACCACCACATCATTCGTAAGCTGCTGATGAGATAGCACAATTATTCTCATTTACAGTCGTGAAATTAGAGGAAAATATTTTTTCACAAAACCACTATTAATTCCAGAGGTGTCTGAGCTTTTGAGTCTTTTCTGGAAAGCCACCTGAACCCACGCACAGTAGGTGCAGACCTATGATTCTCATTTTGTGCTGGCAGTGAACATGGCTGGGTGTTTGCTGTGTCTACAGGCAGGTTTTCCCCTCCCTTCCTGATGTATTAAAAGAAAAATGCACCAACCTTGAAACCCTTTATCCAGGGTTGTGCATGACATCTGCCACAGGGCAGCTTTCCTACCTGTTGATAAGAACAAACCCTAAGTGAGGGTGTGATTGCACTGGGGGAGGGCAGCACTCCGTGCTGCATCGCCTGCCTGGGGAGCACAGCGATCCTGAAAATCCCCCTGGCATCCCTCCTGCTCCCTAACAAGGGGCACAACTGCAGCAGTTTGTCACTAAAGGAAGAGAAACAAACTATGAGCTGAGGAAGGAAAAAGAGGAAAGGACTCAGTCCTTTCCTCTTTTTCCTTCCTCAGCTCATAGTTTACAACAGGTATGAAAGCCCTAGTATCTTTCACATCTTGCAGCCTGGCTTCAGTCATAAGCAGCCAGCAGGCAGGCAAACACACTAGTGAGTACCTAGATGCAGGGAAAGAAATGCAGTTTACACAGATTGAAATTGGTGAGAAGAAATTTATTAGGAATTCATGTGCGGAAAATTTACAGCTTCTGTAAGTATTAGAGTGCTCTGCTATTCTACATGTGAAATACAATTTTTATTTGACAGGCACTGTGTTGACAACTTTTGATTGCTATGTATAATGGAGGAACTTCTTTCTGCAGAAGAGTTACTTTTCCTAAAACTCATCCCACCAGTTTCTTTAAAAAACCCCATAGTTTCTGTTTACTTATTAATGCTTGCAGAATACAAGTAGTATTGCACAAGATTTATTTTCTTTTCTTTCACCCTACTTCTCTCACCCTTGAAGCCAATATTCCTCCCAAAAGTAATTTGTTCTACTGTAAATTTAGAGTGTGCTGAATAATTATTGAAGTAGAGGATTAATGGATCTGTCTGGGGGCAGATAATCAGGAAATCTCACCCCCGAGCTCTTCTAATACAGTGCAACCTTGGAAATGTTATTTTATTCTTCAGTCTTTCTTTCTACAAGCATTTAGTAGTTCTTATGGTCATTCTGTCCATTATATGACTATGAAGACCATACTTAAGCAGAGGAACCAGTTGTGTTCAGAAGGAATTTTCTGAACTAACTGACTTACTGAGAAGTCTTTGGCACTTGTGCAACATTACTTTGATAGAAAAGTACAAATTATCGATGATGACCATTTTTTTTTACCATCTACACAAAATATGTACAGATGCAAAGAGCCTCTCCTGTGTTTGCTACAAGTTCATGCCTGGCATCATGCCAACTGATTTCTCAGTTCTGCGCTTAGATGATAAAAATATAAATGTAACAGTATTGTATGTAAATGTAAAATGTATTTTAAAAAATATATATTTCCTGGCAGTCCTTCAATCACAAAATGACTGTCCTGTGCCACATTCCATCCTGCTGATAAAGTCTCTCCTTATGTGTGAGATGTTAGCATGATGGATGAGTGCCAGGTGGCATAACTTCCTGTCATAATGATGGGTACCTTCTCTCCCAGTCAGCACCAGCTGAATGTGCTGATCTACGTGCCCTTTGCACTGCAGATGAAACTGCCTGATGGATTTTTATGGGGGAAGGAAAAGAAAATTACAGATGCTCCAAGCTGAACCCTTCAATGGCACATAGGGTGAGTCCTCTCCTGTGTGCACCATTTGCAACCTGAGTCAGGGCTTCCTGAAGTAATTCAGGCTGTTGTTTAGAAGAGCTCTTATCTAATCCGGCATCAAGTACTTCAGAAGACAACACCACGTGTAACAATCCTTCCTTTTTTTGTCTCAATTCACCTATGTATTGTTCCAACTTAATTTAATCTATCTGTTGAGGAATTAAAGCAGCATGAGGGCAAAATTAACAAATACTCTCTCTTTTGGTTGGAGAAACAGGACTGTTTCAAGTACTGTTCTCCACAGGCTAATATAGTGCATACTGAATAACAGAGCTGTTTCAAAGGACACAGCTTGGTAAAAGTGCTGTGGACAATATAATTGCACAGGCTTATTAATGACACATTTTAGAAGGGGCTCAGGAAAATATTTCTGTTTATATTCCGTGGGACTGGCCGTGGCATGCTCAGTCCTGCCAATACTGGCTCATATGGTCAGCAAAGATGAAAGTCTGGACCCAGCTAATATCACTGGATGGGTCCAGGCACTTCCACTCCTTGCCTTGGAAAAAGGCCAGGGTGCAGAGCACATCTTGTGCATGGTGCAGACAGTAGGGAAGACTGTTGTGGAGAAAGGAGTGGGATCGTTTGTCCACGTGTCTGGACTATTCTGTCTATCTGAACAATTTGAGTCAATATTTGGGCTTAGAGTCATTTGCTGCTGGAGACAGACAAAACCAGAATGACATAGGAGTGAGTAATCCCAGGGTCCCTTACTGGTCAGTGGGAAGGAACAGGCACTTACAGACTGGATTCATTCTTCTTTGGACAGAGATGAATCACGCTACAGAGATACCTCTTTCTCTTCATTGACCATAGAGGGAAGCCAGGGAGACAACTTCAATGCGCATATCTATAATGAAAAAAGCCTTCCTTGTGTAAGATGAGACTCTCAGATAGTGTCAGTTCCCAGTACTTTACAAAGAGAAACTAACTTAAAAGACAAATGTGCCCTGTGATTTCTAAGATGAGTTTACCTTTTTGCATATCCATGATAATCTTGCTAAGTTACTTTTGGTGGGATGAAGAGGCAGAATGTGACCCAAAAGAGATAACCTCAGGTCATACTTGATGAGGGCAGAGTAGGGAAAGACAAGAAATAGAAATCTACTGACCTTTTCATTATTTTAAACCAAACCAAAACCCAAACCAAACCAAGGAGTGGGAAATAATAAAAGACTTGTCAGTAATCATGAATTGGGTAGCTCTGACTTCTGCGGAGACCCATCAGGAGTCTGCCATTTGGAGCTGAATCATTCTCTAAAGTCAGGCAATCATTTTCACTCAGTTGATATTGAGCACAATTCATGGTCTCAACATGCAAAGTAAAAAAGTCAAAAAATCCTTCAGCACTGTTACTGTTCAGTGGCTGAGAGGTATCTTTTCAAAAATAAATGGGCAGCTGCTGCTTAACTATGCTTACTCTCTACCTGAGCAAGGATTAGACTGTTATTTGTATTTGTGCTGCTTAAACTACAAAATAAAAGCAGCTCTGCTTTTTTTCTTTTTTTCTTGTTGGAGCTTTGTTTTGTGCAATCTAAGTATACCCATCACCTGATGGAATTTTTAATAAAATGTTACCTGATCCTTTGCTGTTCATCAAGCATGCAACACATTGCAAAAAAGCTGGATTGTGCCCCGTCTAAATCCAATTCAATTGCTGTCTAAAAGGTTTTCACAACACATACAGCATTAGGAGAAGATGCATTGATCTCCCATTTTCTGGGTACCAGTGCTATTCAGTATTACCTGAGTGAGTGAAAAACCTGGGAATAAAATGGAGGTTACCCATGCACTTCATCTGCGACCAGAAAAATGCAAATGGCAATTACAGTTCCCTTTTCTGTGGAAAGACTCATGCTGATGTGTCTTAGCTACCCAGGGAAGGCTTTCAGGAGAGGAATGTCCCATCTCTGTGCCCTGGCTGGGCACCTGGGTGAGACACTCCTGAGTCCTGACTCCAGGGTGCTGGGACGAGCGTTGTCAGAGACATACACAGAGACCATTGCCAAGTGTGTGGTAGCCCATTGCATGTGGGGTCATGCAATAAGAGCCTAAAGTTCATTAAGGTCATATTTTTGGGCTTCAGTAGTTTTCAGAAGAGGGCATATGGACTTTTTGAACACAAATCCTCACTGTGCCATGATGGGGCAGACTTGTCTTCTGATGAGAAAAAGTAGAATTGTCATCATGGCCTTCACAGGAGTGATGGAAGATTGGAGAAAGGGGAAATTACTGGAAACAATGAAAAGGAAAAAAATCTCAGTTTGTGACACATTCCAAAGCCACAGAGTTTTATCAAATATCCCCAAAAGACAATGAAGGAAGGTTATTGGCCAATATCCTTGGAAATTATTACTCCAATAATAGGCAGAAATGCTTTTGGGGTTGTGTAGGTTGTTGTGAAGTTTATACATGCTTCAATCTGCATCTGCACAATCTTTCCTGTGTGAGTATTTCTTTGCCTAGAGTTTTTAACATGGCTATTTAATACAGTGTTTGGCATTTACAAAGTATTATTTGCCTGTGTGGAGAAGTAGTGATTGATATTAATAGACTTTTTCTTGTTACAAGAAGTCCATGCCCTTTAATCAGAACAGGTGCTGGAAGGTCTTTCCTTAACAAACAAGCAAAGTCTGAAGAAACCAGACAGAAAAAGCAATATATTTAAGGATTTGTCTTTTCCTCCCCTTTGCTAGTGTAATTAACTACTTGTTCATTCCGGCCAATATGCCTGCTGTTCTTGTTACTGCTTTTCCCTAATAGCCCAATTCTTTCAGTCTTGCCTTTGAGTGGGTTTTCTTGTCTCTGTTTCCTCCATTAACCATCTCAGCTATGGGAATTTCAATTTGTTTAGCAAGTCTGAGTGGCTCCTTGGCATCATTCAAACAGTCCCACTCCCACCCCCACTTCCCTGGGATCCTATGCCCCATGGTTTTGGGAATTCCTTCTCACTTCCTGACAACTGCATCTTTGGAATCTGTTATGGCATCATATAGTACATGATAAATCATATATCATGATGATATACACATATGTAATCAATCCCACTTTAGACATCTTATATCTTTGAGGTTGACTCTAATCCAGACCACTAGCCATCCCTGGCACAAGTATCTTTACTTCTGGCTGATTCCACTTAATAAATACCCTTCCCCATTACCTGTTTCTCCTCATGACCCATATTTTCAATTATCTGTTTTCACAGGTTAGTGATACATATTTCAGTTGCAATTAACTTTTATGCTTGAAGTGCAGCTTCTTTATTTCAGGCTCTGTGGCTTATTTTCTGCCACAGAGTTTGGAAAACAGCAGGAAATGCTTTTATCTTGAGATTTACTACAAGAACACTATAAAAAATACATAGATGGAAAATATGGAGGATTAGAGCCAATTAAACTGCTTATTGTAAATTGCTCACAACTTCTGCCTTGTTTGGAAGGTCGGTTTTCCTTTTGAGTTATGCTAACTTAGCATTCTATCTATCTATCTATCTATCTATCCATCCATCCATCCATCCATCCATCCATCCTCCCTTAATTTATGGATCCATTTCCTCACTACAGAGAGATCTGGTATATCTGCTGCTGCCTCCCTCAAGAAATAATTATCTAATCTTTTCCTTATTCACTCTGCCTAGTATCTGGTTTGCCACAAAACACATATGTGAAATCTATTTCTTTGAGGACATTTTAGCTCCCTGACACTCCCTTCTTCCTTCCAGATTTGAACCAGGTAATTTTCTGGAAGGCTGACTTTCTGAAGCCAGATGATTTTGCTTTCCATCTTAAGGAATGCAGTCAGCCTTCATTCTGATTCCATTTGCTTTCCAATGCTCGTGGTTCTTGCACTGTCTCCTTTTCAGTTGTTTTCTTGGCTCTCTGTACACAAAATCTGTAAAAAGCTGTTGCCAACTTCAAGAAATCACTGGATTGTCTCTTCCTACCTGTATTCCTGTCCTGTATACTGCATTCATCAAAGCTACCTATTCTGTAGCTATTGCTCCTTTCTGGAAGACAGAGCTGAAGATCTCACGCTGTGTTGGCATTGGTGGTATAGTAAAATGCAGGTTTCAGTCAACCCTGTATGATTGCTTCCTTCTTTGTTCCAGCCCAACTGGATATTCAGCCCTCTACATACTACCAGTTAAACACGCAGGTTTTCAGGAGGGCATGCATTTTTCCAACAATTTGTTTAACTTGTTTAACAGGTTAAAATTGCCATTCAGTGAGTACAGCCATGGTAAAGAACTGGTCGGCATTTCTGGCAGATCTTAAGTGCAGAAAAGGGGCGGCCATTCCCTTCGAAATCTGGAGTGTTTATGTTTATTCAAAAAAAACCTGAACACTAACACCAGGATAAGTGAAATCACATAAGATTCAAGACTTTGGTAAGACATGATACTTTCCAGGTCCAGGTAAAGTACAGCTTAGAGAGTGCATAAGCACTGGGACTCTTGAGCACATGAGCACTCAGTGTCCTGCAGATTTTCAGAAGACAGGTGCTATTTTTACAGTCCTGTGGTATGTCAGCCTTGTTTTCCATGCATCCTTTTGGAATGATTGAAGTTTAGAAACTCATTTAGCCTGTTAATACATGCTTTCAAAATGGAGGACAGAGACACGTACAGAAATTTATTAAATCTTGCCAGTGTATCTTATTTACCAGAGCATTTTGTTAGATCAGGATTTATCACAGAAAAGAACTCTGTTTCTACAGTTCTTTGCTCAGAACTGTATTATTTGAAGATTACAATCTTGGGCTGAAGACTGCAAAATATTTATTGAGCATCTGTGACTCAGGGACTCTAATGGCAATATGTTATATCTATAATAGCAGGCAGTAAGATTTGGAGTAACTGAAGGGAAGAAATATAAAACTTACTTTGGCCCATTCAGTCATCTCTAGAGGAAGTTTGAACTGCTGGAGTGAATTTAGCTGAGCACAATTTTCTTTGGGACTCTTAAGCTTCTCATCTGCTTTTACTGTCCTTGGAAAGGAAGGGAAAGGTAATAATTTTCAATTAAAAGTCCAACAAGTTGTTGTGAAATCTTATGCCACATACTCGAGCCACTTCCAAGCTCTTACTTATATTTTCAATCTCCTTTTTCCTCTCAAAGAAGTTAAATGACTGCATGAGGATGACACCAGAAAAAAAATGGATTACGGTTATTTGGTTATGAGGGCTCCACTGGGACTTTGAGGGAACAAATTCAATGAAAAAAACCCCACAGAACAGATTTGCAGGGCCAGTGGAGAGGAATAATATTCTCATACTCTACTCATCTGTATCATCATTATTCCTAATGGCCTGTTCCTGCATTTCTAGAATACAGTGTACCTAGAGCAGGATGACTAGCTGTTCCTGGGGACTCAGTGCATTTGGATTCAAAGCTGCATTTTTGCTGGATACAGGATGCAAACCTGAGGGAAGCTTGTATCATGAATACATTCTGTCAATCTTTCTGAAGCAGTCACATGTGTTGTATATATACCTTTTTGTGCTCTTTCCCTTTCTTTTTCTTTCTTTCTGTCGTGGTTTGACACCAGTTAAACACCAAGCATCCACAAAAGTCACTCACTCTGTCCTCCTTCCCCACCGCCTCGTCCCAGCTGGGGAGTGGAGATGGAAAAAACAATTAATGAGGGGTTCATGAGTGAGATAAGGACGGGAAGAAAACACTCCAAGGCAAAACAGGCTCAACTTAGAAACAAAAAGTGAATTTATTACTAACAAAGTCAGAGGAGGATAATGAGAAGTAAAATAAGCCCTTAAAACACCTTTTCCCCCCCAGCCCCTCCCTCCTTCCCACTGACAGCGCAGGGAGACAGGGCATGGGGCTTTGGTCAGTTCATCACCGAGATTTTCGTCCGCTGCTCCGGGAGAGGAGCCCGTGCCCTGTGAGGGGCCGTGGGGTCCCTCCCATGGAGACAGCTCTCCGTGAGCTGCCGCGGCGTGGGTCCGCTCTCATCAGCAGCAGCCAAACCGCACCTGCTGCAGCGTGAACTGCCCCAAGGTCCGACAGTGCCCCCAAAACTGCTGCGACCTGGGGCTCGGCCCACGGGGTGCAGCCCTCCAAGGACAGGCTGCTCCAGCCTGGGAGCAGGGCCCCTCTCCCCCCGGGTCTCCCACTGGATCACAGCCTCCTCCAGGCACCCACCCGCTCCGGCCTGGCCACCTCCCCCACAGGCTGTGGGTGGATCTCTGCATCCCCCGTGGATCCCCACGGGCTGCGGGTGGATCTGCATCCCCCGTGGATCCCCACAGGCTGTGGGTGGATCTCTGCATCCCCCGTGGATCCCCAGGGGCTGTGGGTGGATCTCTGCATCCCCCGTGGATCCCCAGGGGCTGTGGGTGGATCTCTGCATCCCCCGTGGATCCCCATGGGCTGTGGGTGGATCTCTGCATCCCCCGTGGATCCCCAGGGGCTGTTCATGGATCTCTGCATCCCCCGTGGATCCCCAGGGGCTGCAGGGGCACAGCTGCTTCACCACAGTCTCAACACGGCCTGCAGAGGAATCCCAGCTCTGGCTCCTGGAGCACCTCCTGCTCCTCCTTCTTCATTGACCTTGGTGTCTCCATGTTGTTTTCCCTCACATGTTCTCACCTCCTTTTCTTCCTAAATATGTTATCACAGAGGTATTACCATCATCTCTAAATGGCCCAGCTTTGGCCAGCAGCATGTCCATCTTCAGAACCATCAGGGATTGGCTCTGCTGGACATGGTGAAAGCTTCCAGCAGCTTCTCACAGAAACCACTCTGTGGCCCCCCTGCTACCAAAAAACAGGCCATGCAAAACCAACCCACTTTCCTGATTTGTTAAGGATGGCTGGGGATAAGGCTGAAACACAGTCTGACTTCTAATGCACCTCTAGAGAACTCTTGGATGAATTGCTTTTTTGTCAACAGAATTTTGTTTCTCCTGCACATTGTTTATGGCACCTGTGTGCCATTGTCACTGTAACTTTGGAATGGGTTCTCCCAGACCCCACAGCTGTCATCACTTCCTTTAAATTAATTTGCACAGGAAATTCAGATGTCTGTGTTGTTTACATTGAGATATAGTTATATAGGTGAGACCGCTGTCACAGATCACGTTTGCATGTGTATTCATGTGACTAGAAATGTTTTGCTATCCAACTACCATAAAAAATACACTCAATTTTTCAGAAGTGATTTTTTAGAAAAGTTTATTTATTGATGTTCTTTGGAAAATTAATGGACATACTAGCTTCTCAGAATTTTGTCTGTTAGATATGTTAAAGAAGAAGCTTTTTGCCATCCACCTCTCCTCCCAAACTCTGTCTTTACATGCAAAGAGATTTCCCCTTCCTGAAAATATCTTACACACAAAGACTAAGAAAAGAAATATTAGAAATGGATGGTGTAAGCCCAATGGGGAATGGCTAAAGGAGCTTGGGTTTTTTATCCTGGGGAAAACGAGGCTCAGGGGAGACCTTCTCACTTCCTGAAACTTCCTGAAAGGAGATTGTAGCCAAGTGGGAGTCGGTCTCTTCTCCCAGGTGACAAGTGTCAGGACAAGAGAAAACATCTTTGAGTCGCACCAGGAAAAGTTCAGGTCAGATATTAGGAAAAAGTTCTTCACTGGAAGGGTGATCACGCATTGGAACCATTCCAAGATGCCCAGGAAAGTGGTGGAATTACCATCCCTGAAAATATTAAAAAACATGTGGATGTGGCACTTGGGTACATGGTACTGATGGACTTGGTAGTGCTGGCTTAACAATTGGAATTGTGATCTTGCAGATCTTTTGCAACCTAAGGGATTTTATAATTCTATGAAAAATTACTCCATGTGGAATGAATTAAAGGCAGCACAAATGATGGTATTAGTCAAAGTAATATTTTTAAAAAACATAGATAGTTAAAATGAGGTTCCTAGAAACAGTAAGACTAAACACTGAATCTTCAGAACTCCTCCAAAGCATTTTCCTGGTTTTGTAATATCTGAGCTGAAATTCACAGATGCAATAAAAATCCTTTTCTCTGTATTTTACTCTAGACTCTATTCCCACATTTTTTTCAGTATTCAAAACTAGTAGAACACAGTATGCATTTTACAGCTTCTGTTTATAACTTTTTAGGCAAAGAAAGCTCTGCCAAACTGAAAGCAATTGCTGATTTCTAATGCAATCAGCAAATACAAACTGGACAGCTGATACCAACCAAAAAGTCAGCCCACATCTTGCCTGTGCTGGGCCAGTTAACTCAAATGTATTAACTCCCCAAAACCTTTCTACCCACTCCAAGGAACTAATGTATCAGATTGCAGTGCGGAGTTTAGTACCTTCAATTTTATAATGTTGCCTGGTATAGAATTTAAACAAGAAGGAACTTATACCAAAGCAAAGCATGATAAAAAAAATTCCAGAATTTAAAAGATGAAGTGAAAAAAAATCTTTCTTTGTCTAGAGTATTTGTTATTTACTAAAAAGAGAAAACTCTGGTCAAATGAAAAGTACCCCTTAGACCAAAATCAGAAAATCAAACCCATGGCATATGTGTTTTGTAATGTGTAATTGTTGTGATTTGCAGCTAAGAGTGTCAGAAAAAAAAGGAATCAAAGGATATAGCAGATTTTTCATATGAAACACGACTTCATATATCTTCCAATTAATTACTGCACTTACCTGCTATCTCCTACCCAACCTGGCTGTCACGTCCCTATATGGGTTCTTGCATGTCCCTATAAACACACACTTTGGATATGGTGTCACTTGTCAGTGTAGCCATTCGGTGTTTGGCTCTCTTGCAAGACGTGTTGTTCACAGTAAGGTTGTAGGAACAGCCTTGGGGGCAGGTGCTCACACCTGGGAGCTGGAGGATGACAGCTCTGGGAGGGTGCAGCTCAGAGACACCTCCCACCCTTATGGGACTTCACACATGTATGGGGTGGGGATTAGGATGACAGCAGCCACGTTTTCAGAAGATGCCTCTGTAATGGCACATCTGCAGTCAGCATAATTAATTCCATTAACTTCAAAGATAGCCAGGCTGCTTTACTCGGTGGTCTGGCTGCTTAGATGAAAGAAGTAATGCTGTGTCTGTTTCTTTCTATACTCTGTGTCCACATTTCTCACTAACACAAAAAATTAAAGCTGTATTTCCAATAAATGTCACCTTATATCAATCACAGCTAACATTACCCTGTATCCCTGTGATTAATTCAGACATATGCACGCAATTGTTTGTCTTGGAAGATTAAGTTCACTGCAGAGTAACTTATAACCTGAATTTTGGGAAGCCCAAAACATATGTGGAAATCAGCAAGCATTGCAGTATGCTTCACTACTTGCAAAGTTCAACAATTAATTCTGTCTGGCTTCCATACACCTTTGTCATTCCCTAAAGCGTTTCCTCTGCCATCTACCTTCACAAATTGTTTGTGATAACTGTTAGGAGGATGAGCACATTGAGTTAATTAAGAGTCAGACACATATTTTCAAAGCCCAGTATAATTTTCAATGATAAAATAATAAATCTGTATTACACTTGAAACACAGGCAGTTGCATAAATTGTTATTGCTCCTCTTTAGAGCCTTGCATTCCCTCCATATAGCAGGAGCCCATTACCTGTGCAGGACCAATAGATAATACAAAGTCCCAGTGGAAGAGAAGATCTCAGCCTGAATACTCTTTAACTGGTTTACAGGCTGTACAGGAAGTTTGGTACTCATACACCTGCACACCTGTTCTCAGCCTCAGAAACAGCTCAGGTGCACTCTTCTCATGTCAGTGTCACCCTGATGACAAGACAAGCTCTTCCAGGTACTTCAGTAGTCATTCTCCAGTGGTGTCCTTCTTTGATTTCCCAGTTGAAAAGTCTGGGTCTAACTCTCTTTTCTTCAGCTGTTTGTTCTTGCTGGACTTTGCTCCCTAGAGCTGTGATACTAAGAAACAACTGAATATTGATCTCTCCCAGTTAATTCTCCAGGATAATCTTTTTGTTTACCGTTTTGCCAAAGCATTTTCCCCAGAGATTGCTTCTCTTCTGAAAGACCAACACGCTTCTCAGACATGCTGGTTTTCTAGGCAGGAATGCCTCTTCTCTCTCTTGCCTTGATGTATAACTGGCATTGATGTATAACTGGCATAACTCAGGCACTTTTCTCAAAGTGCTCCCTTGCCCCAGTCCCTAGTGTTTGTCGACCTCCCTGCTAACCTCTGTCATGCCTGTGGTTTACAAGAAGTGAGTGTGTATCTGCTTGCAGGTACTGATAAGGATGCTGAGTACCTGGGCCAGTCCATGATGAAGATGTATGGGACCCATTCAGTGACCTCCCTGCTGACAGAAACTTGGAAGTCTGTCAACAAGCCAGTTATTACTCTTTCCAGCCTGTCTTTTTTCTTTTCTATAATTTTACTTTTTTAAGCAGAGTATTGTCATCTCCCAGAGCCTAAAGTGTATGACTATTGTATCAAAGACGTTACCTTTAATAATTAAATACGACATCTTAATGAAGAATGAAATAATTATTTATTTGATGAGATTTTTGTTATCTGGGACATTATGCTGAGCAACACTAACTATATTCCTATAATTTAGGGTTTTTTTAAATCAAATCCTTACACTAGCTTTTCTGGTATTTTAACTACAATTTATGTCAGGCTGAACTGTGAAAAAATGAATGGAAAAAACAGGAGGTTGTCCTCTCCCATCCGCTATTAGGAACGTTTTTCTGTACAGTGTTGCCTAAGGTGATCCTGATCCATTTATAAAAACGGAGCAAATTCTGAAAAATAGCCCAGTAATAATACAGAAATTATTTCCCCCAAAGTAGACAAAGATAGATGAAAGAATAACTTTTTCTCCTTTCTTAAGATGAAATCCAGAAAACTAAACGAATAAAATACATTCTATTTGAAAGCTGCCAAGAAAATCCCCAAAAGGAATTATTAATGAAAAATATTGATTTATATTTGTTTATTTACATGCATTACTGTAGAACAGTTTCTCGGAAGGAACCCTGCTTTCACTCAAATTTTTATTTTTCAGAGCTCTAACACTTTCAATAACTCTGCTTACCTGCTTTTTTTCAAAGCAAGAACTCCATACATTTCTGGACCTCTTGGCTCTTCTCCATTTTAAGTAAAATGTGTCTTTAATAAACACACATCTTTGATAAGCACACGTCTTTGATTGAATTTAAGCATTCAAGTGAACTTTTTCAGGTGTCCTGGTTTCTACCCCACCAAATTTACCAGAAGGTCCCTGGCCAGTAATGGCTCATGTTGCACTAGAAGCTCCCCTTTGGGGCTCAGTCCCCTGAGGATCTGGGTTGACCAGCTCCCGGACATCTTGAGAGCCCAACTGACTGACTCTGCTGCAATATCAGTTACTGCAGGACGGTATTGGCCACCAGGGCCTCTGGGCCAGCCTTAGAACGCTGGATGAGCACCTGAGGTGGAGTGATGTCACTGTCTGGGGGAAGCCCACGAGGCATTCTCCACTGGCTGACAGCTGTGACCATCGCCAGAGCTGACCTCAGTCCCAGAGTTGCAAGTGCAGACAGATTCAGATAGGGCAGTGTGCTTCCTGTTCCTCATCTCTCTCCTAGGACCCTGGTTTGGACCTGGCATGCTGACCCTGGAGACTGGCAGGTGGTTTTAGTCATTACTCATCTTAGAAACTGGTAATGGCTGTCAGCAAGTCAGAGCCTGACATTTCAGCTTTTGTCATAGCTAATTTTACTTTATTTTCTCCTAACCAATGGGAGTCAACAGGTCACCACAGTGTGTGACAACCCTGTAGATGTGCTGAAGGCACAAGCACACAACATGATACAGGAACAAGAAAGTGTTTTATTCAATGTGTAGTACTTTGCTACTGAGATATTGATGTGCCCTGATCACCAGGTCCCTTGTTCCTCCCTCACTCAGTACCTTCTGTCCTTCCACAGGCAGTGATGTGTTAAAGAAGCAGAAAAGTACCTTGACTGTGTACAACAGAGTTGTGTCTCACATCAGCTTAACCCCATCTAGTCCAGTCTGTGGGCAAATTTCTGCAGAAAAAGTGGGAATAACTTCTGTCAGCTCTTGCACAGTTGCTCTTCTGCACCCTCCTTTCTCTTCTTCCCTCTTGCCTGCTGCATCCAGCTTCTGTGATGATCTCAGCAGGCCTATCCACACAACTGACTTCCACCACTGCTATACTAAATCCACCTCCCACAACAGATCGGACTTGGTAGGAGTTTGCCTAAAATGCAGAGTGTAAAAAGACATTGCTACTATATGCCTTTCCTGAGGATGTGTTTCAAAATTGTCATGCCACATTTTGGAAACCTCTAGGAATGGTGAGCATTCTCATTATTACACCTAGACCTGATCACCTGGTCTAGCGTAGCTGCTCGCTTGCGACCACAATGTGGAGATCTCCCAGCTAGCATGCTCCCTGTGGCAGGAGGGCACTACAGGAGTGGCTGCCCCCAAATCTCTTCTGAGACCTCCTTGGGTGGCAGTGCACACAGAGAGTTGCAGCTCCCTGTGGCTGGCTTGTGGCATGGGTATCACAGCTCCCAAACAGTACGAAGGACCAAAGCGAAGAAATAGAGAGCAGCCACTTGTATGAATTCTAAGGCAGTTTATTGCCAAAGGTGGCTCAAGGACAAGTAGGTACAGGACTGAGGGTTGCAGCACATTTTAAAGAGCAGAGGGTATGAGGAGTGAAAACAATTCACATCCAGTGGGGAGACATTAGAGGAGGAGAACACAACTGAGGCAGTCCAGTGAAGGCAATCCAGGGGAGGGAGCAGGTTTAACAGTTCAATGAGATACTGGGGAAGGGGCAACAGACAGGGAACACTCTGGAACAAACAGGGTGTGTTCAACTTGACAGGCAGGGGTAGGGGGCAGTGCAGTGGGAATTGACAGGGACATATTAGGGAGCAAGGGAGGTACAAGGGAGGGACTGGGGAGACTGACATGGGGATTGAGAAGCACTTGGCGGGAAAACAGTGAAGTAAACAACTTAGGGTTAAGCCATTAGGAGAACAGAACGGGTTACATGGAACAAACCAATATAAACTGATTAACAAAGAACAATTATAAAACAACAAACCACCACAGTCTAGTAGACGCATTCAATAGCAATAATTTTGCTTCCCTCCTCTTCTGAAGGACCCATCTCAGATCAATGGTAGTGACTCTCCCAATAATCATGAAAAAAGAGGATGTGGAGAATTACATGTCAGTGAGCTTGGAAATTATTTTAATCAAATGATGAACTATTCAGAAGGTACCTGAAAGATAAAGAAAGTTAAGGAGGCAGTGGGGATTTGTAAGGAGCAAATTGTGTTACAAAAAAATCTAATTTTCCTCTGCAGCAGAAAAACAGATCTAGAACTAATCTATAAAACTTCACTTTGGGAACTCTTTTGATTTGATCTCACATGACAGTCTTATATGCCAGCAAAAGAAATACAGCATGGATTAAATTACTAGATGGTGAATCCGAAATACGTTCTGTATCTACACTGAGAATTACTACAATGGCAAAATGTAAAGTGTCAACAAGGGCTCTTCCAGGGTTTTTTCTGTTCCAGTTCTGCCCAGTGCTTGCACTGCTGATCCCAATCACACACTTACAGCTGATATAAAGTTGGTTTGGAACACAAGTTTGAGGTTCAAAGTTCCTTGGCAGTGTAGAGAAAGGGCATGAAAACCAAGGACAACTGCAAGGGAATGCTCCAAGAGATGAGCACCCAGCTGCTTGGGCACGGTGCATTTAACAAGTAGCCAGGTTGCTGTTTTGGAGAAGAACACAACAACACTGTACTGTTATGAAAAAGGCAAACAACCTCCCATGATCTATAAACACATGTGGAGTTGGCAAAACACCCAATGTATCAGTAAGAACCGAGCAGGAATATCTTGTCCAGTTTTGGGCACTGTGGTTTAATGAAGATAGAAGCCAATTGGAGAATGTCAGAAGAGCAATGTGAGCACATCTGTACTGTGGAATTATTTCACCCGCTAAAACTGGCAGACAGTTCCCTGGCTGTGCTAACTCATCAGGTATGTCCTGTGGCTCTCCAGGAGTGTGCAAGCTCTCCCAGGTCCAACTAGGCCAGTGACTTGTTGTCATGGCCTAAAGGGTTATCCAGCCCATGGGTATATAGAGATCATGACTGTGGGTTTCCAGGAGTTTTTAATACACAAGGACACAAGAGGCTTTATCTTCTAAATTTCACCAAGAAAGATCACACAAATGCTATGCAAGGATACATATATCAATAAAGTTTACATATCTACATCTCAAGCCATTAAAATTACTATCAGCAGTCAATGCAGCACCAACCAGTGGTATACCAACAATCAGTTGTATAGCAGCAATCAATATTATAGCAACCAATAGCCAACCATCAGCAATGGGTGTAGGGACTATTACAGGTTACTACACCCTCATCATTAGTGAAATAAGCTATCACCAATTAGCAGCACACGTGCTTATGACAGATTATTTATATAGATGTATATTGTCAAATGAGTTAGACAGATTGGAGAAGGGGCTAAACCATTCCACAGGTGGGAGAACAAACCCAACTGACTCCAAGAGTGGGCCCAAAGGGTGTCTACTAAGTTAAAACAGAGAGATTGTCACTTCAGAGATTATCTCACATCACAGAGCTTGCAGCTGGATCCCCAGTGAGAGTCCAACATCTTGTAAAGAGTTCATGTGGAGAATTTAGCCTGTTTAAGGAAGAAAAAAATGCATGCAGCATGCAATGTTCTCAGTTGTTTTACTCATTTTGCATAAAAATTAAGTCCTTTTCATATGACAGAAGCATAAGAGAATGTAGACATCATCCCTTCAAGCAGCTAGTAGATGTTGAAAAACTTGATTTTTCACATACAACAAATGATAGGTGATGTTTTCTGACTTTTCCCAATAAATTTTTATTTTTCTAGACTCTTTTTCACCTTTTCAGATTAAAAATGGTCGTTACAGGCCCTTGTTTTTGCACTTTTTGGTGGTATCTCAGAATGTCTCTAGTTTCTAGGCACCCTGGGTATATTTCAAAGAGGCCAATTGCTTCATTTTTCAAGTATGTTTCTGGTTCTCAGGCCTGGATCCCAGGCTCACAGCTCCCAGGCTAGCAGGAATTTTCTATGTCAATATATTTCAGCAGGCATTTTGTTCTGTTCAGTAATTTTACCCTTCTAGCCAGGCTGCATTTGAGGCTACTCACATTGCTTGTGTCCAGAAATAATCTCTGATGTTGTTTGAATTATAGACAAAATGCGTGATTTTATGGCCTTTATCCCGGTCTGAAATGCCTGGCACCACCACATGAAAGACAACCACCATTTCTTTTAAAGTTTTGAACATGATGCCTGAGAATTGAATTAGTTGACATTTATTTATTTCGTTGTGAGAAACAGTGAATACAAGTACCTATTCACTGCTACATGCCATTCATGGCTGTGTACACATGAAGATACACAGGCTCCTTTCTGAACCTTTTCTTTCAAAGATGAAAACATTTTGAACTCTTTAACCTTCATAAAAAGAGCTATTCCAAGGCTTTGACTGCTCTTGCCTTCATATATATATATATCTATTCTACTTCTTTTTTTCTGGAGGAGGAAAGAATCTGAACAGCACATAACATTCACAATATGATCATGCAGTGACAGAGGATTATTATTCTGTTTGTTCTCTGTTCTTGTCTCAAGAATTCTTAATGTTCTATTTACTTTTTTTGATGGCTCCTGTGCATGGCATTGAGATTTTGTTGTAATTGTCAATGGCAACTCAAAAATCTTTTTTTTCCTGCTTGCTGATAGCTAATTTAGAGCTCATCACCGTTATGCATGGTTAAGAATGTTTATTTCCATGTGCAATACTTCATATTTATCAGCATCTCATCTGCCATTTTTCTCACAATCACTTGGTATTGTGAGCCATCTGCAACGCTTCACAGTTGAATTCCATTTTATTGCCTTAAATAATAGAGTATCATCAGAAAATTTCATTACTTCATTTTTCCAGATGACATATGAACATGTGGGATAACATGAGTTCCAGCACGCATTCTTTCAAAGAGCTACAAAGTGCAAACTCTGTCCATTAACTTAATGATTTAAGGACATAAAATAACAACAAAAAAAAGAGATTTCTTAATAGGTGAGCAGTAGATGTGTCTCCATCTTTCCCTGTGGTATTTTTTTGCCTTTAGTAGTGCTATGGGGACTCAGGTGGAAGAATACCTACAGAGGTAGGTATTCTACAGAATACCTACAGAGGATGTCACAGAATATTTCTAAAGATTCTGCCTTTTACTCTCTTGACTATTGTATTGCTTCTACTTTTGCAAAATAGTCTGCTCTGCTCTGCTCTGTATCAGGGCAAGATCTCACCACCCTATGGGAGCTGCTGGTCCTTCATGCTGTATTGTACTTAGGTTTTCATCATCTGATACAGAGATATTTTTCATTTTCATCCTATACTCTACATCAGTAATACCACAGCATGAGAAGCCTTTAAGTCATTGTTGTGGGAGACTCAGGAAAGGTATATTAGAGAAGCCCTGCCACTGAGCCGTGAGGTGCAGAAAGGACCCCCTTGTGTACTAAACTCTTTCTCAGAGAGGAGCCTGGGGGCAGATGCATCTGATCTTACACAGATGCATCAGATCTAACCACAGACTGTTAATGGCTTAAGTAACTTTGTCCTGCAGGCTTTAATGATGGAAAATTGGATATATTCATATTATATGAATTATTTATTATGACAAATGATTAGACAAAAGATCTTAGTCAGAGTTACTTACTACACAGTATAAAAAGCTAAAACTACTGGCAGTGTGTAGTATGGTATAGTGCACTATATCAAAGCAATTATATTAAAGCTAGCAAAAAGAAACAAGTGTTAAGTAGAGATTGATGTAACTCACCATACCAGTGCTCGTGAGCAAATCCCTTTCTCTTAATCTCAAGGAATGTCTGTGAGGGGCCTCCCCCTATCCAAGAATATGTTGGGAGAACCTAACTATGAAAGTGGACTGGCCTTTTATATTATAAAGTGATTGACTGCCCATCACATGTCTCCAGGTGAGTTTAGTAGCTTATCTGCCAAATATTTGCCTCACTATCTGGATAATAATTTAGGGTTAGTTAGCCAGACTGCTTTTAGCATAATTCAAAACAGCAAAACCAGCTGTTTGGCAGCCCCTCTCAATCCACTATTAATAGCTTCACAAACAGGACATTTTCCAAGCTGCTTGATCACATTCCAGAGCAGAGAATCTTGCTACAGTCATGCCTTCCCACAGTATTTTCAAATAAATTTTGCAATATTACTTGTGCATTCACATCATGCCTTTAGTTTGCTCCACTACTCCATAGCACAGATGAGAATGTCTCCATCCCCACCACTATCCTTTTTCCTGAATAAAGTAAGAGTGCATAATAAAGAAGTTTCCAGAGGCCATGTTAATGGCTTCCTAAACAGCTAATTTGCAGTCATCAGCTTTTCCCCTTTCCCAAGCCTTTTGTATTGTATACAATAGCTTGGTATTTACCCCAGGGGCCTGGTGTACTGTCAACCATATTCCTGTTTCAATGTCTATTCTAAGACATACACGCTTGCAGTTCCTTTCTTTCCTTCAGCATCTGAGGCCAGGCTTTGGCAATTACACGTTTTCCCAGGCATGGTGCCACGGCAGGACACAGTCTCAGTAGCAGCATCAAGAAGTGACATGCATCATTAGGCCTCTGAAATCCTCCCTGCACAGAGAAGAGGATGCTCTCAGTGGGAGTACCCAGCCACAAGAGCATTAATTTCTCACTTTCCTTGGGGCAACTGAGGGAGGATGATATTAATGATTTTGTTACTTCTCTCCCTTCTTCTTGGTTTGTGGTATTTACAGATCAAGAATGACTGTACATTTATAAAGATGCTCGCCTGCATGACTTCCCCCACTCCATTAGATGGTGCAGGAAAAAAGGTCACATTGAAGCCAGGAATCAGGGTACAAGAAGCAGCACAATTCTGCACCTTTTCCCCATCATGGCTTTCCATCTCTTACTGGTGCCTGAGCACACAGAGGGGCAACCAAGATACCACAGTGGGCTACTTGCACCTCCAGACAAAGTGAATGGAGGCCACTGGAGACAATGAGGATCAATGCATGGTTTCCAAAGTCCACTTGCTACTGACGAAGCTCTGCCATGGACATTGCACTACATCAAGTCTTTGCTTTGCCTAAATCCTGGGAAATTTGGGGAATTTGCTTTATCTATTTGCTGACCAAAATCTTCATATTCTGCACTTGCAACACTAAGGAAAGATGGAGTATGCATTCCTTTTCACAGAGCAGATATACTTGGGCTCATGTCTAGAGGGAGGACATTAGGTTGAGTGATGGCTTTGGTGGAAAAGTCAGAGGAACACAGCTAAGTTAGTTGTGGTGTTTGTTTGGGATATCTGCTGAAGGCATTTGTAGTGGATGAATCCCTCTTCCCTGACAAAGCAGAGTCAGAATGAAGCTCCCACAGGGACTTGGTGTGGGGACTGGTGTTCCTCATGTTCGGTGTGGTGAGGAAAGCCCTCAGCACACAGACATGTCCCTCTTTTCCAGATGACGACTGAGATGGCATTGCAAAGTGGAGTGGGATGAAGTGTGGATCAAACAGAAATCTTTAACTGAGTAAAGCTATGCAAAGAATAAATCACAAGGAGAGACTTATGGCTGGATATAGAAAAGAACAATTCAGAAAGAGGTCTGGCAAAATCTCTGTAATTAGCCACATGAGATAGCACCGGCTCACACCTGTGACAGAGAAGCTACTCAGACCCCTTCATACATCTTTCTGAGGTTTATCCTGTTTTCTAAACTTCTCAGTTGAGACAGTCACTGCAACAGAGAGTCACTGCAGTTAAAAATATTTGGCCATGATAGTTAATGTGTCTTGTAACATGATAATTCTTCCTCCATTGCCCCAGCATCACTGTGTTAATTGAAGCTTGTGGGTCCTATCTTGCAGTAGCAAAATACACAAACAGCTAAAATAGTATATTTGTTGGTTTTGCCTGTTTAGAGAGCATGGAGTATGTGGTACATAGGCAAAACATAAGTGAGGAAGGTTGAATTACCACTCTCAAACCCACTAAGCCAAATCATTATTTGCAGCAGCAAACTGCTTTAGTAGGACTTTACCCCTTGACACTTCCCCATTCCAGTCTCCTGAGTACTCGGCATAGCTCATCTCTAGCTCTCTACAGTTTACAGTTCTTTGCATTAGACTACATGGTCCTGTGGTGTCCGATTTGCTCTCTTCTCACCCCTACAGAAAACAAAGACTGTCTCCATTCTCTATAATATATTACCTTTATATCTGCTGTAATTTGTTGGCTCAGAGATAATACAAACAGATGGAATAATCAGACAACGAAAATCTTGCATGGAGCAATTATATATCTTTTAAAAGTACACAAGAGAACAGAGTATAATATGTATTTCCAGTAAAATATGTATGATGGTGGTACAACTTGAATGTGGATCATCAAATACTTAATACATGCAGATCACAGTATTTTCTTGTAAGTAAAAATGCAGAGGAGAGAAGGAATGAATTCCCAGGACAGCAAGGAGGAGCAGTGGGTACGTGCTAAAATGGCAGTGTGACATACTCTGCTCCCATTGACAGCCCAACCCATGGGCTCTGGCTGTGTTTCCTGGGTGAGGTGCTGCAGCGAAAAATTCATTCCTCTCCCTGGTAATGGAGACGCCAAAACAATGAGAGTCCCTTCTCAGACATCTCCTGAGTCAGTGCAGTGGGAACTGCTGCAGGCAACAAGACCTTTTCATTTCCTGCTCATTCACTGCTCCCTCTGTCACAGCTCTTTAAGTGTCTTGTTTCCTAGGCCTTTTGACCTGGTGAAACAGAGTAATGAAATTTTTGTGAAAGGCTGACTTAGCTCTCAAACATCAGTCATTGGTCATCATCGTGTGAGGTAGAAAAAACTTATTACTAGACCTTTCATGGAATCAGGGCATGAACTACAGGTCACCAAAAGCCAGGGTTATTTTTTTATTAGCCGCAAAAGCCTTCAGGTACAACTGTCACAACCAATTCTCTTTGAAGGAGACCATGAGGACCCCAGAGAGGGCTGGAGAGGATTACGAAGGGAGTGTGCAAGCTCCAGAAGTTGGTGTCATACCTTGCAAACTGGATAGCTTTTATCTGGGAAATTTTTCGTAGATAGAGAGGGGTAAAGTTTGGCATCCAAAGGGATGTACTCCAAAATTTAAAAAGCAAAGAATTTGGGCAGGAACTGCACCTCTGAACTAAAGAGAACACTGGAGAATCTTTTATATCATCTGTACTACTTCAGCTGGCACAGTCAGAAGAAATGAATCTCTGCTTCATCCTCTCTAATTTCACACATAAAAACATCCACTAGGGGGTAAAAAGTCATATATATTTGTGGTTTGGCAGTATATCACAAGAGTGAGAACTTGGGTCTACCCTTCCAGCTCTTGCAGATCACGCTGAATGACAACAAGATTTGTCTCCTGGTTTACCCCCAGCTGGCACCTCAGCCCCATGCAGCCAATTTCCATGGGCAGATGGGTGTTCTGCCATATGCAAGAAAGACCACCAAAGATCTCTTACACATGTTTAAAAGATAATTCTTATTCCCTACTTTGTTCCAGAGGTTTAACCCACACTCGGCTTACCAAAGATCCCTGAAGCCCTCTGACCCATTTCCAGCAAGGTCTAGAAGAACAAACTGTGTGTGATAACTAATTTGCATAGAAAACAGGAAACTTAGCTTCAGGGAAAACTAAGGGAAAACTTACCTATAAACAGGCATCCCTGTTAAGCCTGGGTGCACACATCCTAGCACACCCCATAAGCTGGATCAAAGCTGGAGCTGTGATCCTTCCCTTCCCTTCCCTTCCCTTCCCTTCCCTTCCCTTCCCTTCCCTTCCCTTCCCTTCCCCTTCCCCTTCCCCTTCCCCTTCCCCTTCCCCTTCCCCTTCCCCTTCCCCTTCCCCTTCCCCTTCCCCTTCCCCTTCCCCTTCCCCTTCCCCTTCCCCTTCCCCTTCCCCTTCCCCTTCCCCCCTCACTTCTTTCCAGCAGCTCCAGAGATACCAATATGGCAAATAATCAAGATATGCAATAAATTCCCAAAATATTTATCTTGCAGTTATACACTTATTGAAGGCTTCTTGCTCACTTCTGTTTCTCATTTCCTAGTTTTTTGCAAATTGCCTGGATGCTATCCTAATTTCCTGCTGATAATAAGAATTATATTAAAGTACAGATTGCACCTTATATTTAAGAAGAAATTATGATATCTATGATACTAAATCTTACAAGAGTGCAGAGAAACTCACACAACTACTGAAGAATAGAGAAGATTAACAAGTTCTGAAAGACAATTTAAAAGTAGTAATAGAACTTGTGTCTAGAGAAAATCAATAAAACATTCTGCAAAGATGGGGGACAGATGCAGAGCATCTAATAAACATTTCATTCGTGGCACATGAGTGATGAGCTACCCTGAAAGGTTTGGGCATTTTGGAAGGTGGTACCAGAGTGGGTGTCATGATGAAATTTATTTCTCGTCCTGGGCTCTCAAAAAGTGTCTTAGGAGCGTGCCTTCAATATTAATCTAATGGGGATTTCAGGCTCTGTGATCTGCTTCAAGAGCTATAATAAGGCATCTCTTAAGTAGGTTTGGAGAAGATTGGATTATCATGGGAATTGAAATTTCCATGGCATAAGCAGTAAGTCATGATTTTATGCAGGGCACTATAAATCTCAAATACAAGCATGTCTCCACTGAAAGATGCCCTTGACTCTCTCAGCTCAGCTAGTGTTTCCTGTTTGGCTTACAAAAACTGACATGCAAGCAAGTTACTGGAAGGCAACCTGGAGTGTAAGTTTGCAGTGCTCTGATACAGCAGAGCTGGGTCACTTGGGCAGAGCTTGTACCAGGGCTGGTGTTGTGATGTCCATACCTGACTGCTGCTGCATTTGCAGCTTCCCATGGAAAGGCATTCCTCTATGTACTGACAGAATCAAGTCTTGGAGCTTCCTCAGGAAAATTCTGGAATGTGGTGGTACCAGCTAGGATCTGCACTTACCTTAGGCTGCCTAAAGGCAGGTATGCCACCAGCAGCTGTAGGCAGACTGGGAGCCAAAATAATTGCCATACTTACATGGAAGTGTTCCAAAGATCCCAGCTTTATGCAGAATACAGTTCAGGGATTAGACACTCAAAAAGGGTAGAGATTCAGAGTTTCAACTAACTTGTGCAGCTGATAGACTTGTACCCCATCAAGCCTGAGTGCTGCTCCCCTGCCCTTTAAACGCTATCAGGGACATGTGTTCACCAAAGCAATGTTGAAAAGAAGTGTGAACCTGGCTCTTCAGCCTTGGTGCCATCTTTTCCAAAGATTAGAAAGGACTTCAGTGGGAATCTGTGACTTCAAATGGAAGCTGCCTCAGGATGACTAAGGATGGTTTGAAACAAACATCTGTGGCTAAGAATATTCCCTTTAAGGGGAAATTTACCATTAACACTCATCACAGGAATGACTCATCCCATACATGGCTAAAATGACAATTAAAAACTGCATTTTGAGAACCTTTTTTTCTAAAGCATCTCTAAACCCACACATCCATGCCAGACAAACACAAGAATAACCATCAGCAGGCAAGGACCATTCATATACAGCCAGGAGAAGGCACATGCTCACATGCCTCTCCAGCATTGAAGACAGACCTGTTTCTCCACTTTGGAAGGTGCAGAAGGCTATAGTCAACCCAAACCAACACCTAACCCCCTGTATCTTTCAGTAAGAAGATCCAACAGATTCTCACAGCCTCTTTGAAGCCAATGGACCATCCAGCCTCAATGCAAGATAGGAGTGTTCTGTGTTCTGTTGTGTGTCCAGCTCATAATCATTGCAGCACACAGGGAGAAGATGAACTTGTCATTGGCATTATAATTTAAACTGACTGACAACACTGATCAATGCTTAATCAAAAAGATTATTTTATAAAGGAGCTGCCAAGATTTCCTACAACTCATCATTTCTAAGCATGAAAATTAAGGTTATCTTTTTGTTTCCCTGATACCTGTGGAGATGTACCTCTAATGGCAATGCTTCCTGTGAAGGCACAGATCATTTTTTTTCCTGGTGTTTGCATTTTGTCTATACTACATTTAGTTTAATTATAAAATTCACTGCAGTGAGAAGCAAAATCTAAAAGCAAAGAGTCATTATTTTGTCTGTACCCATGTGCCTTTACTTTTTCTGGAAATTATGATTACACTCACCTTGACATCTTTCATATGCTGCCAACGCCTATGTTCAGATGGAAAACTGATCCTGTGCTCTTAGAAAACTTCAGCATAACAATTACACTCTTTAAAATAACGTAATAAAAATGGCTTAAGTGTTTAGCAGGAGTGAAATCAGTGTGATTGCCTCTTTTCCATGAACAGGGTTCAGCCTAATCTAGGTGAGAATATAGCTCTCTACTGTGCCCATGCTAGAGGTAATAGCAGAGTCTGTAATGTTTAGAGAAGTGTCCTGATGTTTTGATCTTCAAAAAGAGTAGGATGACCCTGTTTTCTTCACTGAAAGTAATGCCAGTGTGTATGGCCAGTCACATTTTCAAACTTCAGCCTTTCTCTTAGATATCTCCTTCACTTTCCGCTCTTTCACCAGATACAGTAACTTGGCCTAATTTTATCAAAAAACATCTTGCATTGCTTGAGAAGACTCATCCCATCCATCTTTGCTGTTTTCCTTGAAGCCTTATTTTCACATGGAATCTAGAAAAAGTCTGCAAAGAAGCCAGTGCTGTAGGTAACAGTTTCTCTAACATCTCCAACATCAGAAATGTTTTATTCAAGTTTCTCAACTGATGAAACACCACAACTTAGCTGTAGTGATGTTTCAATTGATCCTTCCTGCACCTCTTGTTCCTGGAAAAGATCTACTGGGTAGACTTCGGAGAGTGTCATTGCAGAAAATTATCCTGGGCTGGTGAGAGCAGATTTTTCTCTCAGCAAAAATTTGTTTCCCCCTATACCATATGCTTTATTTAATTTTTCAGTGCAAGAGAATGTGTTTCTAGATCTGCTTTCATTTGAATTTTAGAGCCTAATGTCTATTGTGTTTGTGTGAATGTATAGTGACTTATCAGATCTGTTCCCTTCTTACATGGAAACTATGCTCACAAGTTTACTGGAGTGTCTCCTGAAGCTTAACAAATTCAAGTATGGTTACTACAAATAAATTAAAAATTATAATAAAGAAATTAATAATCTACCTTAATCAAAGGCCAATAATCTCTGTTCCAGAAGGATTAACAAGAAGTTGAGGTTGCACAAGAAAGCTTAAAAATCAGTTCTCAATCATATTGATGAAACTGAATTAAGTGGCCTGAGGGACCCTAGAGTAACTCCCAGTAAAGATATTTGACCAGCTCTGAATGAGGGTGCACATAATATTCCTAATATAAGTATAATATGGAAATAGAAACTTCATTAACTTCATTTCCTGGTAAGCGTGTCCTTTAAGCCAGTGGCAGAAAACATAATAAAACCCAGTAAAGTTAATAAGCCCAAACTTAATAAAACCTATTAGGTAAGAGACTTGACATATTTTCTTAATGAGTATCTTAATAAATCCCTAAGTCTGATGGTATGAAACAGCAAAGACATGTATTTTTCCAGTAGAGAGTTCCCAAGATCTCCCATGCAAATAGAAATACAATGTAAACTGGTAATTAATGTCAACATTGGACAAGATGCAGCAGAAACAAAGAGAAGTGCAGTTCTGCTCCAGAACATTTCTACCATCTGAAAGTAATGTCAGGCAGCATAAGGTGATTCTTTCTACCATTCTTTGGATTCTATGACAAAGCTGTTCTAAGAATTGTGTGTGTTGGTAGACAAGGAGCTGGATGTGACCCAGTAATGTGTGCTCACAGCCCTGGAAGCCAAAGTGTCCTCAGCTGCCTCAGAAGTGGTGTTGAGGAAAGGGATTCATTCCCTCAACTCTGCTCTCATGTGACCTCACCTGGAGTTCTGCAGCCAGCTCTGGGGACCCAGCATGAGAAGGACAAAGGGCAGGAGCACCTGTCCCATGAGGACAGCCTGAGAGAGTTGGGGCTGTTTAGCGTGGAGAGGAGAAGGCTCTGGGGAGACCTGCTATCAGCCTTGCAGCACCCAAAGCAGCTGAAATGAGAGCTGGACTTTTTACAATGGCTGGTAGTTCTAGGACAAGGGGGAATGGCTTCACCCTGAAAAAGCACAGGTTTAAATGAGATGTCAGGAAGAAATTCGTCATTACTGAGAGACGCTGGCACAGGTTGCTCAGAGAATTTCTTTACTTGTTCGTGTGTTCAAGTCATGAGATTGCTGATGTGCCAGCACAACTCGTACTAGCCTTGTCTGCCTGAGCAGAAAGAAACCAGACTGCAGACTTGTAGAATTTGCAGTCTCTGAGAACTTCATTGCGTGCAGTGCTATGAGATGTCTTGCAACACTTTTCACTATAGATTTTCCAGTGAGCATCAGGGACCTTCCAATTTGTGCAAAGTGCTACATTAAAAAAAAATAAACTAATGGGGTATTACTGTACTCCATACCTTTTCATGCTAAGTGCACAGTGAAAGGTCTGTTTTGATACATGTAATCTGTGAAAAATACCTACTCAAATCCAGTATTCAGATTATTTAATAGTGTTTAATATTATAATACACAGCTCACTTGCAAGATAATGCAATATAAGAAGTAGTTTTGTATAATAATAGATAACAGAACTGTAGCCAACAGGATAGAAAAAGAAATTGAAGTTTTAAATGAGGGATGGCATAAACATGTAAAGAAAACCATTCCAATAAACAGTCTTTTGTCAGTTGTCTATACTGTTTACACTTTAAATAATATTATTAATAGTAAGTCAAACATGGAACAAAGTGTGAGCTGCATTATGAATCTGAATCAAACAATGCCAAGCAGAAGAAATTGAAGTTAGTGTGACATTCTGCCTCCTGCAGCACTCCTACATTCCTATATCTGCATCCAGCTCACAATGTTTGTAATGAGGATGGAAAAGAGCCACAGATTTGGTGGACTGATGACCTCAAGTACAATAACTCTCCACAAAAGCAACATCTTCTTCAATTGTGAGCTGCAATTGATTCTTAGAGGGCCAAAACTGTTCTGTAACAAATGCCCAAAGTGGTATGGATGTTGAAGCAAAGGTCACTCACAGTTTCTTTCCAGTGAGCCAGACACAAAGCCCACCGATGCCAACATATCACAGGAGAGCTTTCACAACATGCCTCTGTCTTTTTCCATTAATTTATCAACCGTATGCAGCTGAGTTTCACAGCCAATAACTGTTAGCTGTATTCAGTTATTCGAATACAATTGCTGCGAGCCCTTTGTTTTTACAGGCCATGCTGACTGCAGCTTTTCATTGCTCTCTCTGTGGCCTCCTCCCTCCCCTGCTCCCTCCACAGCCCCTGGTGCTGCATTCACATCTCCAGGTCCATTCACGCTGCTGCAGGTCAGTGGTGGCAGAAATGGCAGTACTACACGTTTCAAAAACCTCTGCCAAGCCCTTTGCGTTTGCACGCCTGTTGCCAGTCCAGTGTTGCCCATGGGAGCAAACTGGACCTGGGATGAGGTTCTCTGTGGGATTTTTGGTAGCACAGCCTCTGGTCTCGTCTGTTTGGTCACTGGAAGATAACCTTTCCTAATGCTTGAAAATTGACACAAAAGCAAGTGGATAAAAATTGCTTATGAAACTTGTGGGTTTTCTTCTAACTAAGAAGCAACAGATGTCCTCTGTTTTGTCTGTCATGCTTTATTAGCTGTAAGTTTTGTGCAATTCAGTGCTCACATTTGACAGTCTTCAACTGAGTCCATTTATGTAGAGGCCATTCATGAGCAATTTTAAAAGCATAGTGCATGAAATTAGAAAATACATCAAAGTCACAGAAAAAAAAAATCCAAATTGCAGCACGTTTTCACTTTCTGACCTTTTTTCTTCTAAATTTCCTTCTAAATGCTATTTCAAGAGAGATGAGACATTGACATTAATGCAAATTTTCTTTTAATAGGGAAATTATTTTTCACTTTTTCATAGCAGATTATACAGCCTTTGGAAAAGGAAAGCGAAGTATGTTTCAGATGAAATAAACTGCACTTCTCTGTGCACAGCAATACAAGATATTTACATTCTATACACATGGCTGAATGCATACATACATTACTGTACAAAGCAATAAATAATATTCATGGGAGATATCAAATTTATACACATTTTATGAAATATGTACAGTCTTGTAGTTTGTAACTAAGCTTTTGGACACATGCACTGAAAGGAAGTGGGCTGTGTCTTCTGCTGTCCTCAGAGTGTACTGCTAATAAAGCTATGACTTCTCATCCTGCTGTTCTAATTTTTATAAAAAGCAAATATTGTGTGGTCTCTTTAAGATCTTTTAAGTGCATATCATGGTAATGGTTTGCCACCCTTCCTGAATCAATTCCTGGCTTGTTCTAGATTGCCAGCAACAGGTCCTGAATGCACATTCGGAATGATTAGAAGTGTGCTCAATGACTTTTCCTCCAGGAACAAACAATCAAACTTAAAATGCCCTCCTGGAGTTTAGTGCCCACCACTCCCTCAAAGGGCTCCACTTCTTGGACAGAGGTGAGTTCTGCCTGGAGGCTGCTAACTGTTGAGTGAGGGCATAAAATTAAGAGTGTTTTTCAACCTATACTCTGTCACTCAGATGATACTGTGCAGCTTGCCTCTTCCATGAAATGCAACACTACACTTACAGGGAGAAACGCACCCATTTTTCCCAAGTTTCCTTTTGGTCATCAATAAATTATGTTTTTTCCTACAGATTGTCCCTTTCATGGCACATATGAGTGTATCAGATCAAGGACCTTTTCTCTTGCTCTTTGCCTTCAGCCTCTGGCATAGATAGCAAAAGTGTAAGTACTGTAGGCATGAGATTGGCTCGAGAACTTTCTGGATTTGCTGTTACCTTCTTCTGAATGTATCTGTGGCAATAAGACATCTTTATTCTGACTATTCCTCCCTATTCAGTCTGCTACATGAGTAACCACATGGCACAGGGGAGACAGGCCGTAAGTTAGACTTCTGGTCTAACAGAGCTTGATCAAGTTGTCTAAAGTGGTCCCACAGGGTCCCTGTGGCCACTGGGAGTGTTTTCACAGCCAATGCCTCTTATCATGCCAGTGAGGGGTTTGACAACCCCAGAGGGACAAATGAGCAATGACCTGAACCACCATCAGAAGAGGTCTCCTGTATGCCTCACTAAGGTGATTTATGGGGAGTAAAAGATGCCTTCTCCTTGTTAAACCTAAGAGCCAGCCTAAGGTGACATGAGATGGTGGTGACAGGGCAGCAGTTGGTAAGATTAGAATAAAGGGGCATCAGGTACATCCTTCTGCTGGCCAGCAAGGAGACAGGGCTGGACAGAGAGGGGTCCTGGGCAGAGAGACTCAGATTGTGCTGGGACTTAGCTGGGCAGACATCAGCCATTGCAAAGTTAGGCATTCAGCCCATGTGCTCAGCTAGAGTTGGTCTGGGAGATGGGAAATGGGGCCTGGGTCTCATGCAAAGGGAGGTGTCCAAAACAGGGGGTACCATGTGCACTGGATGTGCCTGTCCATCTCCATGGATTGGTGAGGACAAGGTGGATGCTCAACAAGGCTGGGTGCCTGCTTTTATCAGTGCTATAAACAGGAGAGTGGCATCCCACACCTTTGGAACTATGCTCAACTTTGTTGCTGACCTCC